>NW_023416324.1:7663000-9012500 GCF_014108235.1 Myotis myotis | reverse complement strand
GGAAGGGAGGGAAAGAGAGCGAGGAAGGAAGGCAGGAGGTCTCTCAAGACCAGAAGTTTTATTTCTCTTCGTGCCCGCCCCACCCCCACCCAGCTTTGGGCCTTGCACTTAGTAGGTCTAATGCCAGTGACGAGCGGAGTCTGAACGAAGGGAAAATTGACGTCAGTACGTGGGCTCCCACGGCAGCTTGGGCAGAAGGCCTCCTAAGAATGCTGCCCCAGTCTCCTCAGCTCTGAGTAATGGAGTCGTTGTTTTAAATACAGCCTGTCCCGCTGCTCCCCATAATTCAAAGTCATGTGCATTTGTATGTTTGTCTGCTTCACAAATAATCACATTAGGACCTGCAGGGAGGAATAAGAGCTCCGTGCTCTCTTCAGAAGAAAAGTCAGGAGAATTAGAAGGAATCACAGCAATATTTTCAGTTGATCAGAGAGGTTGACCAGGCAGACAATGGAGGCAGGGCTCCCCGCTGGGAAATGCAGGGTTCAGAGGTGCCCGGGAAAGGGCAGCGAGAAGCGGAGAGCTGGCTGACCCACAGACTCAGGCAGTCACCATCAGACCACAGCAAGGCTGGTCCCTTCTCTGGCCTCAGTTTCCCCATAGAGCAGCGGCTCTCAACCTGTGGGTCGCGACCTCTTTGGCGGTCAAACGACCCTTTCACAGGGGTCGCCTAAGACCATCCTGCATATCAGATATTTACATGACGATTCCTAACAGTAGCAACATGACAGTGATGAAGTAGCAACGGAAATAATTTTATGGTTGGGTCACAACATGAGGAACTGTATTTAAAGGGCCAGCAGGTTGAGAACCACTGCCATAGAGGGATTGGAACCAGATGAGGGAAGCAACGAAGCGCCGTGGTTTTGACTGTTGGCTCTGGGGTCAGAAAAGCCTAAATGCCATCCCAGGTGTGATGCTCAGGAGCCTAGGACCTTGGGGAAGGGGCTTGACCTCTCTGAGCCTCAGTTTCTTTCTGGAAAAATGGGGATTATACAAGGACCATCCCATGGGATTATTGTGAGGATTAAGGTCGTGTAAAGCACTCTAGAGTCTAACATTTAGTAAATACTTAAGAAATACTATATATAATATACAATATGTCATATGCAACATATAGCATTGTACACACACACACACACACACACACACACAACTGAAGTATATTTCCCCAAAATTCAGCCAAATGTGGCATCAAGTAGACAAATATTCACAAACGTCAGGAACAGCAGGAAAACCATGTCATTAAGTCATCAATGTTGACACAGATGAGAGGTAAGTTGTAACTATTTATAAGTAACTGTTCGTAACTTAATCATCAAAATGGTGTTTTTAAAAAACAAACTTCAGCTCAAAGTCACTGATCATCAGAGAGATGCAAATTAAAACCACAATGAGGTATCATCCCACACCTGTCAGAATGATACCATCAATACATCAACAAACAACAAGTGTTGGCAAGGGTGTGGAGAAAAGGGAACCTGGTGCACTGTTGGGAATGCAGATTGGTGCAGCCACTGTGGAAGACAGTATGGAGTTTCCTTATGATCCAGCGAGTCCACTTCTGGGAATATATCCAAAGAAACGCGAAACGCTGATTCGAAAGAATATACGCACCCCTTTGTTCATTGCAGTATTATTCACAATAGTCAAAACTTGGAAGAAGTCCATGTGCCATCAGTTGATGAGTGGGCAAGAATGCTATGGTACATTTACACAATGGAATACTACTCGGCCATAAAGAGAAGTAAATTTTACCTTTTCCGACAGCCTGGATGGACCTGGAGAGTATTATGCTCAATGAAATGAGCCACTCGGAGAAAGACAAATACCATACAATTTCACATCTACGTGGAATCTACTGAACCACATAAGCCAACAAACATGAGTATCTCTGCCCTTATTCGGTGAATAACTTATGTACAGGACTCACTCGTTTCTGGGATGTTGGGTTAATTCGTCAAAGAAGGCAGAGTATCTTTGAGCATTCACTTACTTCATGGGAGATCGCAAAGCTCTAAGAAGTGTAAACAATGGCCGAATGGCACCTAAGAGCCCAGTAGGCGTGGGAGAATGCAGACAAAACTCTAGACGGGAGATTAATGGAGCAGGGGGAAAGGAAGCCCTGTGGGTCCCCAGGCATGCTGCCTGTCATCTCTCTGGGGTGACAGAGTTAGTGTGGTTTCAGGTGGAAAGAGAAGCACATTGGTGATACTGATCACACCTGATCACACCAAATCACACAGGTGAGAGCTAACCCCTTTCCAATCTACGTCACCCTGTGATGACAGCGAGGAGAAAGCCGCCCCGGGTGCTCCTCTCCCACGCCTCTCCTTCTTCCATTTAACATTTCCCGTCCTAACAAAGCCTCTGCACCAGGCCTCTGCCAAGGCGAGAGGATCTAGCCAGAATTTAATTAACACTGATTTTGTTTTATGGTATTTATTTATATGGATGGCACACGGTGCCGAGATTCTATTTACAGCTGTGATATGAAGTTTTCTTCATAACTAGATGTATGAATGTGTTCAAAAATAGAGTGGAAAGGGGGGAAACAATGGTATAAGCATTACGCGGGCATGCCGAGAGTCAGGAGGGTAGTTTAAAGGGAACCCCAGGTATGGAAACCTTGAGAAAGGGGGCGGGGAATGTCTGAAGCTGGGAAACCATCTACGCCTCTGTGACCACAAAGAAGAGGAAATATCGAATTGAGAAAGGATTAACCACTTAGGACTAATTCAATAGAAGCCGAATGCCAATTTCAAACAAGTGGCAATGCCTGTGGACACAACTCTCGCAGGGTATATGCCACCGAGGTGGGCACGGCAATGAACGTGGACGTTGTGCAAGGTCTCATCGCCTGAGGCAGACATGCTTTCACGGCCCCAGGCGTTTAGCCTGGTCACCGGCCATCAGAGGGACTGACCTGGCAGAATCTACTCCCACCTCCTGGCCCATGTGGCCCATTCGCCCTTCTCTCATTTCCTCCCTGTGCCCACGTTCAAGTCCAGACGCAGAGGACCAAGCACTGCAGGCTGAGTTTCAGAGACGCCCATGGGAACCGGCTTCTGGCTGGGTTTGGCCAAGAGGAGGCGCTATTGCAAAAGGAAAGGACAGAGGGAGAGAGAAGCCAGGTGTTTCTCCCCTCACTTCCTGCTCCAGGGACTCCCCAGGCAGTGGCTGCCTCTCCCCAGACACCTGCTGGGACTGCACTGAGTAGGGCTGCAGGCTCCAGAGACCCCTGAACCGGGACCCTGGGTTGCAGTCACCCCACCTCCCTCCCCTCCGGCCAGTGGTGACAGCTTCCTGTTTGACTTTTCGGCTCTTTCAAGCCTGTGAATGCCGATTCCTCCTATGCAGGCCACCCCTCCCACTGTGAGTCCTTAGAGCAGTTCCAGGTTTCTGGGCCAGGACCTGGCTGACGATGCACCTCCCAAACCTTTATTCAGTCAGAAGCAATCCGACGTTGGTCCATGAAGAGCCCGCTGATGAGACTCATGAAATGCTGCGTTTCAGAAGAATAAGCTGGTTCATTGTGTTCACAACAAAATGGATCAGGGCTCAGCCAACTTTTCCTGTGAAAAGCCAGCGAGTAATATGTTGGGCTTCGTAGGCCACATGATCACTATAGCAGAGTCTTTTATGTTATTTTTTTTAATTAGACCCTTGAAAAATGTAAACATGATTCTGAGCTTGTGGGTAGCTCCGAAACGAGCCATGGGCCAGCTGTGGCTGTGAGCCATAGTGCTGACCCCTGTGATAACTGGTAAGTATGCACATACCCCCACCCATTCTCCCCAAAAGGCTGGAGTAGGGCCTCCTCCTCCCTCCAGGGCCAGAAGGTCACAGGACCCAAGTCTGGCCAATCAGCATGTTCCATTTTCCAGGCCCCACTTTGCTTCTGAACATCAAACCAGTGCTTTGCAAAGGGCACCCTCAAAGAGAAACGGCATTTGAAATAAGTTGACCTCTGGGCCAGGCACCGTACCAGGCACTGGCACATGTTCCCTCTATTAACTCTCACCTGGGGGCTTAGGAGGGATGCGTCTCCTAAGGCTGAGCCAGGGCTGGGAAGCAGGCGATTTTGGGCTTCAAATCGTTTCCCTCTCTATGCCGTCCTAGAATAAAGCATGGGGCTCGAGAGAGGGGAGGGAAAAAGCAACAAGCCTTCCCTGACGCATTGTCGGGAGGCCCGAGGCTAAGAATAAATGCACGGGAGCCATCCATGTAATCATCGCTCATATTTACAAAGCGCTTTATGGTTCCCCACGGCACTTCCACGCACATCATTTCATTCCATCCTCACAGCAATCTGGTGAGTAGGCAGAGCAGCAATCCTGTCTCCCAGTTTGTGGATGGAAACCCTGAGTTCAGAGAGGGGAAGCGCCCCGCCCAAGGTCACACAGCTCACCGATGGCAGAGCTGGGATTTGAACCAGGCTACGGGAGACCTTGTGAGGCTCTAAGCAGGGCCTGGGGAGCTTTTCTAAGCCACAGCGTTACAGAGCCCCGCGTGCCTGGGTAGCGCCCTTGGACCCAGGCGGGAGGCCCCTGCCCTTCCTCTCTGCCTCTACAAAGCCTCCTGTCCTTCAGGCTCCGGTTCAGAGTCTCTCTCTTTCAGGAACGCTTTCCTGACTGCAGCCCACAGTTTGTTCTCTCCTCTGAACTCCTCCAGCAATTACTGTCTGTACCACTCATTTAGCTATTAATCACCCCCAGCCTCCTGTCAGCCCTCCTCCTGCCGCTGCACCTATTGTTCAACCCCACTGTTGTTTTTTAACTCTGGTTTCTCCAGGTAGATTGTGCATGCCCCGGGGTGGGGGCTGGGCCTCCTGCTTCTCTTTGAAGCCTTGCACACAGTAGGTGCTCAATAACATTTCATCCATTCAATTTAACTGAGTCCCAGTCCTCTCGATACTCAGTAGAGTGAGTCTAAAGGAGCTGCCCATGGCCACCTGGACAGCCATTCATCCTTTCTGACCCTTCGTGTCCTCATCTATAAAATGCAGAGTGCCCTTATACCTTTCTCATGGGGTTGTGTGAGAGGCGGTTGGACTGACCTGGGCATATGAAGTCTTTTCTTTGCACAGCATTAATAATTCCAGTGGGACTGACCCCACCACACCCTCAGGGGAGAGGGGTCTGTAACGAGGTCTGCACAGATCCCATTACCCTGGAAATACCGCCCAGGGGGTGGGCGTATGCTACAGAGGAGAGCCAATCAAAGACCTGCCCTGGAATGACTATACACATACCGAGTCAGAGATGGTCTCTGTTCCACTGGGTGATTAAGCCTGGTGAATGGGGAGGGGGGGCCGGGGCAGCCACATGGAGTAAGCCCCACTCCAGCAGGAGAGAATGCTGCTATACAGGGAGGGGGGTGGAATTGAGCAGAGACGAATGGAGAAAACAGGAGATCACATTTAGCCCCCAGGTCTGGCAGATATCCAGCCCAGACTTGCCTATTATGTGAGCCAATAAATACCATTTTACCTAAGCCAGTTTGAGTGGGATTTCTTCACTTGCAAATAAAAAGGTCTTCGCGGATACAGACACTTTTATGGCACATAAAATCTCTGGGGATAATACTTGACAAGCAGTAGATGCCCCAGGATGGCAGTTGTGAGGTTTATCAGCGGCAGCAGCAACAAGAGCACTAAATGGTTTTCCTGAGGACACTGTGTGCGTTGGTGGCCAGAGGAGGGGTCTGGGTTCAAGTCTTGCGTCCACACCTTAGCAGCTCTGTGTCTGGGAGAGTTAGCGCCTCTCTAAACTCTCAGAGCCTCTGTTTCTTCATTTGTAAAGCAGGCTTTCGTGGTGCGAGCCGTGCAGAGGCGTGGGTGCAAACCAGCCTGTGTGCTGCTTGTCTGGCCTGGTGCAGAGTACATGGTAGGTGCTTAATAAAGGCGAGGCCGTCCCTGCACTGCAGAAGGACAGACAACAGCGTGTGTGCAGTCCACCCCCTGGACCCCTCTCCATAGGGAAAGCCAAGACGCAGAGTGAGAATTACCTTCGCAGGAGCCCAGGGCCAGAGCCTGGCTCACAGCCGCTCTCCAGGTTCTGACTGAGGGCTTGGGCGGCCACTTCTCCCCATGGAATCCATCGCCTTAGAGCGGTGGTTCTCAACCTTCTGGCCCTTTAAATACAGTTCCTCTGGTTGTGACCCAGCCATAAAATTATGTTCGTTGCTACTTCAAAACTGTAATATTGCTGCTGTTATGAACCGTAATGTAAATATCTGATATGCAGGATGGTCTTAGGCGACCCCTGTGAAAGGGTCGTTCAACCACCAAAGGGGTCGCGACCCACAGGCTGAGAACCTCTGCCTTAGAGCCTCTCTCTCCAGGTGTGGACAGAAACAAGCATGCAGCTCTATGACCTCGGGCAAGTCACTTTCTCTCTCTCGGCCTCACTTCCTCCATCTGTGAAATGGGGCCAATCTTGATCACATATATGGCCTGAGGAGTGTGTGCGAGTTGACATTTGTGACCTTTTTTCTTTTTGTGAGGAGGGGGAGGAGGAGATGCTTAAGTCATGTGGCCGCAGGTCTAAGATGCTCTTCTCAGAAACCCAGCGCGACATTCCAGCCCAGAGAAAGGGTGTCCAGTCCAGTTTCCAGGCGGCGAAACGCCTTCAAGGTGTATGATTTTCCTGCCAGACTCCGGAGGACGGGTTATTTGTCTAGCAAGACGCTGCCAGGAAGAAATGGCGTCTGGTCTCTCCCTCTGCCCCCAACTCTGACATGTGCCAGGAGCGAGCCAGCCAGCCAGAGGTGCTGTGGACATCTCTCTCTCTCTCTCTCTCTCTCTCTCTCTCTCTCTCTCTCTCTCTCTCCCCCCCTTCCTTTCCTCCCTCCCTCCTCCCCTCCCTCTCACCTGGAGCTCAGGCACTCAAGGCTTCCTCTCCTCCTTCAGAGCAGGGCCAAGATGATGGAGTGGAGCCCAGTGAGGGGCCGCTCACTCAGAGGGGACCCTGCAAGGACTTGGAGCGGGGCCCGCAGTGCATCTGTCTCCCCCCACGGTGCCTGGGCCGCTGGAACTGCTCTGGCGGACGAGGAGGGTGACTTCTCCTGCACTGTTTGCAGGTGGGCGATCAGCACCAACGTGGGCCTGTTCATCTATTCACTCCCTGCTCGCTGACTCCATCTGCCCTCAGTTGTTCATTTCTGCACTGACCTGTTCAGTGTATCCGACTCCTCTCGGGCACCCAGTTCACATCCACTCGGTCCCCCCTCTTTCTTACTCCAGCCACCGCCGTGGTGACAGTTCTCGGCAGACTTCAATCAGCTTTTTGTGGGTGTCACCTGGAGGTGCCGAGGCGCGTTGGATCAGCCTGGCCCTAAACCTGGGGCTCAGGCCAATAGCACCTGAGTTGCGGGGGTGAACATCCTGGGGCTGGAGCTCCTCGGGGCCGCCTGGGGGTTCTGGGTCCTAGCATCGCACCAGGGAAGCTGGGTTCACCCCGACAGGAAGGGCACCTCATTTGTTGACTCGGACTCTGGATTGAGCTTCAACTTGGGGCTGGGAATCAAAGATACATTTCTCTCTTGGGCAAAAGAAGTCCATTTCTGTTTCATGAGATGGATTTCCAGTATCGACTTTTGGGGGGTTCTAGAAAACCCTGCTGGGAGAGTTGGGGGAGAACCTGAACCCTAGGAGTGACTTCAATGATGCCAGAAGGTCCAGCCAGGAGGCAAAAAGCATGAGGTGATTTAAGAGCAGAAAGCCGGGCCCGGAGTGCCGGGCAGGGCATTAGCTCGCGGCCTCTCAGCCAGCCACCAGCCTTACGGTAAAGCCCAGGCTGCTTTGCATGGCTCACGGCCCCATTTACGGATGGAGACACCGAGGCCAAGACAGGAGAAGGACCTTGACCGAGGTCCTGCACAGTCAGCGGCTGCAGACCTGAGATCCGAGAGCAGGTCCTGTTCACCGGGCAGAGGGCAGCGCAGCCAGGCAGGAGGGGTTGTCCGGAGGTGATTTCCTTCTTTCCTCCTGCCCCTCCCCCAAGGCCAGCCTCCACCAGTCCCAGAGCTGCCAGCGGCAGGGACAGGTGATGGAGCAGGAGGTGATAAACACATCCCCTGACTTCCGTGAACTCCCATCCAATTTGCCGTTCCCGGGCTCGCGCCAAGAGTGTTTGTGTTAATAAACCAAATGGACGTTTCTGAGTCCACCGAGGGTGACGGATGGCGGAGGCAGGAGAATCCTGGCGGCTCCGCAGCCTCCTTCCTACTGAGCCCGAGGGGGGGGGTGGGGGGGGGGAGTGCAGGGCACAGACTTCCAGTCACAGCCTCCAGGCCTTTCCCACCCCAGGGCCCCTCCCAACACCCTCAATTACAGGTGAGGAACCCGAGGCAGCACATGGCCGGGACCCCCAGGACCCCCAGGCCTCAGGCTGGTGTGGGTAAGGCCTGAGGTCTGGGGTCTGGGGAGGGCAGTGATGTTTGGATGAGCCAGAGGCCACTGGGCAGGCGGAAGGAGAGGTAAAAGGGGTCACAGTGGGGAAACTGAAACTCGGGGCCCAAGCATTTATCACAGGAGGAAGGACTGCTGATCCCACTTTAGGGGGGACCTGGATCGCCCTCCAGAATGACCTTTCTCAGAACAACCTGAGCCCTTGAAGGGACTGTCAACCTGCAGCGCCTCTCTAACCCCACCCCTCACTGAGCCCGCCGCTCTGACGGCCCCCTGAGTGAGGCCCCTGCCCCCTCAGAGACCAGGCCTCTTCACTGAGTCCTTGGGCTCTGTTCTGGGATGTGTCCCCCGTCTGCAGGACCCAGTGGGATGGACTATAGTGACAGCCCAGGGGACATATGGTGAAAACCCCCAGGCCTGGGAGGTGTTAGCCCCTTCCTAGGCCAGATCCCCAGCCCTGCGCAGCTCTGGGCCCTCCACCTCCAGGCCACGCCCCAGCCTCCCTGCCACTCCCCAGCCCAGCCCAGCTCACAGTCAGCTGCCACAGGCTCTGAGCGACATCCAGCAGAGGGTCGGAGGCCAGGCAGTAACTCCAAGCTGCCTCTGCATGGTCCCTCTAGGGGAGGTGGCTGGGGGGGCCCAGCCTCAATAACCCACAGGCCCTGGGTTAGGTATGGAGAGGCAGGCGGTGACACTCAAGTGTGGCCTCATTCTGGTCCTGTCTGGGAAAATCTGTGGGGCCCGGGTCCCCTCCAGCTCAGGGGGGGGGGGGGGGGGGGGGGGGGCCCTTGAACTTGCAGGTCACCACAACCCTCCGAATGACCTCAAGTAGCCACCCCTGTATCCCTCAGGGTGAGTCCCCACAGAGCCCTGCCTGCCGGGTGGGAGGGAGAGGAGCGGGGAAGACCCCATGGACCCCCTGCCCACCCACCCACTCCAGCTTCAATCAGATCCACTCTGCTCTTATCTGTTTTCCATGGAGAGTGTCCCTGTAAGGTTTTGTTTGAACAAAGCTCCTCTCCACTACAAACATTTTGCAAACCTCTGATCCAGCCGGGCACCTGTGTTCTGGCAGCCAGCACAAGTTTGCAGGCAGGCGGCCTCAGGCTAAATCTTATTTATAAACCGCAAAGCCGGGCTTGGGGGTGGGAGGGGGAGAGGGGGGAGCGTCTCTCTTTCCCTCTCTGAGCCCCAGTTTCTAAAATGGAAAACTCTCCAGCTTGTTCTGAGGATCTGAAACAATGTAAGGAAGGCACCTGGTGCATAGTAGGCTTTCCGTGACATTCACGAAATTATTTTTATTTACAAATGAGGAACCTGAGGGTGTGCTGGGCTGTCAGTCATGTGAAGGTCACATAAGGGCTGGCAGCAGCAACACTCCCCCTCCCCCTTCACCAGCCACTGGCCACTTAACCCCCCATCCCTCACGCTCCCTGGAAGGACTGCAGCTGCTCAGCCCTCCCTAACCCCCACCCCACTCAGCCCCCGTATTTGGGCAGCTTCGGCCCTGACAGAGCATGAGCACTAATGGGCCCGACAGGCCTTCTAGAACAAGAACAGCATCGGGAGCAGGAGGGGGAGGCAGGAGATGGCCCATAAGCCTGCACATTGTTCATGGAGCTCATCCCGGCTGTTACTGCTGCTGTTTAGCATTTAGATAACACTATATTTCCGCAGGGTTTGCTGCCTGGGCCTCCAGTAACCAGCGGGGAGAACGAGGTGCTGACTCCAAGCAAGGCGAAGGACTTGGGGGAAGCGGCCGGTCTACCCAGGGCCTCACGTCAGCTCATTCATTCATACATTTATTCATTCAGTAGCGAAGCCCCTGGAACCTCCCATGTCCTGCGCTAGGAGGGCACAATCTAGAGAGGGAGATATTAAGCCTGGGAAACAGGGGCTCCGGACCTGCTGTCTCCGG
This sequence comes from Myotis myotis, assembly GCF_014108235.1. NCBI lineage: Eukaryota > Metazoa > Chordata > Mammalia > Chiroptera > Vespertilionidae > Myotis > Myotis myotis. The sequence goes on along the minus strand of NW_023416324.1, from coordinate 9,002,169 downwards.
GAAGCTCCCCTCCCTCACACCATTAGGACAGACACACATATGTGCCCACCAGGGGTTGCCCCCTTAGCGCTTTGGGGTAGTCAGAGGGCAAAGCGATCACCAAGACATGATCCCCTTCCAACTCTTGCTCGAGGCTGTGGAAACAGACATGGAGGGTGGTTCCTCCAGCGATGGGCATGGACTACAGTGAGGCACCCAGACGTCCTCACTCCTCTCCCTTCACTACTCGTAACAGCAGTGGTGCCATGCAGTTGGAGAGGCAAGGCCATGGATGAGCTGCCTTGGATAGACTTCTACGGAGGATCAGGCTGCAGGTCTCATCTATGACCAAGACCGGGGGTCAGGCCATGGTCAGGGTGGGGGTCAGTCACATGGGGGATGCCCACTAAAACAGAAGCTCCCAAGACCAAACACCATCTGTTCTGTTTTCCACTGTAATCCTAGTGCACAGAACAACGCCTGGTGTTCAAGAAGGAGACAATGAATGAATGAATGAATGAATGAATGAATGAATGAATGAATGAAAGTTAACCTGCATAGTATAGCTGGGGCCCTGGATCAGACAGTCGGTCTGTGTGCAGGGACAAGTCCGTTGGAAAAAGTGTTGAAGCTTTTCTGTGGCAAGTATCCGGGTCCAGGAACTGAACAGAAACCAAAGGACCAACTTGGTGATTGAGCCATCCTCTTGGTTTCCCCGGTCCCAAGTCCTACAAGTCTGAGGTCCTACACCAGCTCCACCAACATCCCAGCCCCTGAAGATACAGCACAGGACAATAGCCATTCTTCTTGGGTCTCCAGCCCATCTAACCCTCTCACCACCATCATCACTACCCCCACCCCCACCCCCACACACCAAGAGCTGATACCAAGAGCTGCCTATAGGAGACCTAGTCCCAGCGGATCTGATTGTGCTGTGTTGTCCGTGCCTCGCCATCACTGTAAGAACAAGCCAAACTCCTTGGCATGGTATTCAGTGCCCTGCCTGCCTCTCCAGCCCATGTCCAGGCTTTATGCTCCAGCCCATGTCCAGGCTTTATGCTCCAGCCCATGTCCAGGCTTTATTCTCCAGCCCATGTCCAGGCTTTATGCTCCAGCCCATGTCCAGGCTTTATGCTCCAGCCCATGTCTAGGCTTTATTCTCCAGCCCATGTCCAGGCTTTATGCTCCAGCCCATGTCCAGGCTTTATGCTCCAGCCCATGTCCAGGCTTTATGCTCCAGCCCATGTCTAGGCTTTATTCTCCAGCCCATGTCCAGGCTTTATGCTCCAGCAGTGAGCACCCTGCCATTTCATGCTTTCAAGCCACTGCACGTACAGCTTCCCTCTAGGCACTGTCTTCTACTTCCATAAGACGATGGTAAATAATTGATTTTTTTAAAAAGCATTTTCTTAAAGAGTTGACCACTTCAGTTTGACGGTCTTCTGTGACTTCCCTGTTAACACAAAATATGGCAATTACCAATTAAGTATTTATCTTTCCTATCTTTTTTAAAAAACTGGAACTCCAGGCCTGGAACTACATCCCATCACCACCACAACCACCACCACCACCACCATCTCTACCACCACCATTATCTCCACCACCACCATCACCATCACCATCACCACCACCATCACCACCACCATCAGGACACCACCATCACTACATCAACATCATCACCACCACCACCATTACCTTCATCTTCACCATTATCTCCACCCTCATCACTATCATCATCACCATCACAATCACCACCATCACCACTACCAGACCTGCCATCACTAACATTCACTAAGCACTTACTGTGCCAGGCACTGTGCTCAGGTATCACATGATTTTCTTCCCTAATCCTCATAGCAGCCCCAATGGAAGAGGGCACTCCACTATTATTTCCATTGTATGGATGAAGAGACTGAGGCTCAAAGGGATTCAGTAACTTACTCAAGGATTCCAATTCAAGCTGTTTTGGATTGTCCATCACCTGGACAACCCAAAATCCCTCCTAACACACCACTAGATCGGTTTGACTTTAGAAGGTCTTGAGAGGTCAGCCACTCAGAGGGCCAGTAATTTCCATGGACTCCAGTACAGCCTAGGCCACCACATCCCAGGATGGAAACCTTTGGGACCAGGGTCTACGTTGCCATCTGCCTCCCCAACCTTCATACCCCCCTGGGCTCAGGAGCAGCACCAGGCCAGTTGACCTGCAGAACCATGTACCAGGGGCCCACATCTGGCTTTGCACAGTGGTGCCAGGAGGCACTCAGCCTTGGGGGAGTGGGGGGTGGGGTGTCAATGCCAGGCAGGAGCCAACACCTCTGCAGTGTGATGGATTCTCATGGGAGAAGCAAACCTCCCAGCCAGCCAGCCAGGACTTTCTCCTTCCCTGTCTCTCCCTCACCCTCTTGGCTGGAGAGAGATGGGGAGAGTCCTTTCCAGGTGATGTCATCCTCCTCCCCAGTGTCCCTGCATCCCCCGGTCTTGTCTTTTCCAGGTCCACAGCCTGCCCTCCCGTGACCCTACCCAAAGCCCAGCTCAGGTGCCAGGCGAAGGCCTTTGCTCCAGTATTTTGAGGATGGAGACAGGAGAGGGGGCCCTGCCAACAGCACTCACACTTGACAAGAACACCAGAGATCCCTTCACCTCGGATGGCACTCTGCCAGCGATCGCTCCCCGCCAGGTGCACCCACTCAAGAAGCTTGAGGGTGGGGTGGGGTCACGATGCCCCACCCCCTCCCCAATCAGACTGAACCCAGAAGCATCGGGATAATGTTTAGATTCCCGTGCCCTTCCACTGATCCTGAGATTGCACCCAAGTGATGAGAAGGGTAATAAAAGTAGAAGCCCATATTAATTAAGCTCTTGCTTCGAGAGGCACTGTTCCAAGTACTCCACAGGCATTCAGTCATTTCATTCACACACAGGCCTAAGCACGAGCATCTCTCATTAGCTGCAGAAGAGAAAACGGAGGCTCAGACTGGCTGAGTCTCTTGCCAAAGGTCTCCCAGCTGCAAGGCGGCAGCGCCGGGGTTACTGTTATACACCTGTTGGGAATGTGCTTCCCAGGTTTCCTGTCTTCTGTTAATGCCTCCCTGCCTCTGTCCCCATCTCCTTTTCCCCTTCCCTTCCTTACTTCCCAGTTGCCCCCACCCACAGCCCTCTGATTGGTGGGTCTGGGAGCAGGCACTGAGCATGCCTGATACGCTCCACCCTTCTCCTCCACCCTCCCTGTAGAGGGCGCTCTCAGGCCTCGGCAAAGGGGTGGGACTGGAGCTGCTTGCCCTGCCAGGGCCTGGGCAGCTCTGCCAGTGGGCTGAGCAGTAGGAAGCAGGCTGGAGACCAAGCCATGTCCTCCAGACAGCTCCCTCGGCAATCAGAGTGACGTCTGACCTTCTGTCTGACTCAAGCGTCTGTTTCACAGTCGGTTCCAAACTTGGGCACAGAGCGAAGTGTTATTTGCTGACCTTGCGTAAACCCCAGTGATGATAAACACCTAAATAAATAAACAGCTTTTGTTCATATTTTTTAGAATTCATCACCTTCTAAATATATCCCCTTCTAAATATAAACACGGACTCTCTTCCACAGTCACTTCACATTTCATTTAATAATAGAAATAATAGTAACACGAAGAAACGCCGCTGTGTTGGGTGTCTGCAGCATGCCAGGTGCACCGGTGCCATCGCTACGCTTAATTTCACAATTCCCGCACGGGCACACCCTACTGGCCTCGTGCTTGCAAATGAGAACATTTTGGCTCCCACAAGGTAAGCGTTCCCAAGGACACACAGCTGGGAATGATGCATTAGAAACTCTACAGGGTCCCCCGAAAAAAATTCATATCTGCCCAGAACCGCAGAATGTGGCTTTTATACCTGCCAACACGGTCTTTGCAGGTGTAATTGGTTAAGATCAGATCGTACTGGATTGGGGTGGGCCCTCAATCCAGTGACTAATTCTTGTAAGGACAGGCAGACGGGCAGGACACAGAGGGACAAGGAGGAGCTGCTGGGGAGCACAGCCCTGTGATGATACAGGCGAAGGTGGGGGTGATGCCACAAGCAGAGAAGCAACCCAAGAAGCATCCTAGGAGGAGACAAGAAAGATCCTTCTGCCCGGCCAGCATGGCTCAGTGATGGAGCATTGACCTATGAACCAGGAGGTCACGGGCAGGGCACATGCCCGGATTGTGGGTTCGATCCCCAGTGTGGGGCGTGCAGGAGGCAGCGGGTCAATGATTCTCTCTCACCATTGATGTTTCTATCACCCCCTCCCTCTCCCTTCCTCTCTGAAATCAATAAAAATATATTAATTTAAAAAAAGGTCCTTCTCCAGAGCCTTCAGAGGATGTGTGGCCCCGCTCACACCTTGGTTTTAAACTCCTAGACTCGGAATGGCAAGAGCATCACTTCCTGTTGTCTCAAGCCCCCAGCTTGCGGTGCTTGCTTACAGCAGCCCCAAGAACCTCTTGTGGAATATGAGAGTGATGACCTCTCATCGTCAGAGTCAAGTATTTACCAAGAGCCAGGGGGTGCCGGGGACAGAGGACAGAGAGGAGACACAGCCCCTCGCTCAAGGACTCACACACAGACAGTGGCATCGCAGCATCCCGGTTGCTTTGGCTTCTGGTGGGGAGCGAGGAAGGACAGAGGATGTGGACAAATCTTGCTTTTTTTGGCCCCATCACTTCCTGACTTTGTGAGCAAAGGCAGGTCACAGCCCACCTCTCTGAACCTCAGTTTCTTCATCTGTAGGATGGGGGCACTTGTACCAACTTGCCTCCTTCCAGTTAGGTAAGGGATGGGTCTGGCTGCAGGGTGGGCAGTGCTGTTGTTGGGGTGGAGGGAGCACGGGTGTCATGCCCGAGCGCACACACTCGTACCTACACCTTTGAAAGAGGAGATAAACACCGAGTGGTTAGTCAACAGGGCCTGGTTAATATTATCCTTCACGCCTCCCTGTGTGTGGAAATGTTTCACACTCAATCCAGAAGACAACGGAAGAGGCAGTAGCCACGGAGGACACTGGACAGCGAGGTTCTGCCCCGGATCTGTGTCCTCAGGCGCCGGTGTCCTTGGGGAACAGAGTCCTCTTCAAAGGGCATCTCCAATCGCAAACTGACCTCACAGAAAAGAAAAGGCCCAGCGAGGGCCCTGGCGGGTTTGGCTCGGTGGATAGAGTGTCGGCCTGCGGACTGAAGGGTCCCAGGTTCAATTCTGGTCAAGGGCACATGCCCGGGTTTTAGGCTTGATCCCCAGTAGGGGGCGTGCAGGAGGCTGTCAATCAATGATTCCCTCTCATCATTGATGTTTCCATTTCTCTCTTCCTCTCCCTTCCTCTCTGAAATCAATAAAAATATATTTTAAAAATAAATAAATAAATAAAGGGCCCGGTGAGGGAAGAAGGCGCAGTTGCGTCAGCCCCCAAACCCTGACACCACACCCCAGCTGCCAGCTGGCCAATTTCCCTTCCTCCTCCTGGGCTGCCAGCACCAGCCACGCCAGGGACTGTGCAGTAATCCTGAGATTTGTCAGAGGCGGTGTCTGATTGTTGCCAGTCAAGCAGAGGGGGAGAGACCCACAAGATCAAAACCGCTCTGTGCAAGAAAAGCCTTGAAGTGCAGGCACCAGAGGGCGAGCCTGCGGGCTGCCTCGAGGTGGGAGGTTTTCCTTGCCGATTCTGGGAGGATGGAGAGAATGGGAGGCTAGGAGTGCTGGGGTCCAGTCTGCAGAGGGCTTGGCAGCAGCTGGCCACAGCTGGCCACCAGCCCAGGTCTCAGCAGAGCATCACACTTAGGAGCGCTGGACCACACCGGGCAGCCCAGCCTCCAGGGTGGTCTCAGGGGCATCTTGGAGGGGCCACCCTGGCTGCCCTGGCTGCTTGGAACCTGGCCATGGCCTCCCTTGTGGGAGTGTGACTTCACTCCCCAAATCAGAGTCCCAGAGAAAGATGGATGTGGTTGACTCAGCCCCACTGGGACTCACGAAAACTCACCCCCAAGCAAGACTGGCAAAAATCATTCTGGTGATTTAATTCGATCCAACTCAACCCTATTTATTAAATAAACAGACAGCTGAGCCCAGAGGCTAAGAGCAGGGCCGCTGGAGCCAGGCGGACCGGGTTTAAATCCAGCTCTAATGCTTGGACGAGTCCTTGAGCTGCTCTGAGACTCAGTTTCCCCCTTTGTAAAATAGCAATGATAATAACAGCATTACCTCCTAGGACCATATGAGCATCAGATGTGTTAATACTTGCAATGCACTTAAAATCATCTCAGGTATACAGTAAGTGCCAAATAAGTGCTGTGTAAGGGATTGGTAAATGACATGGTGTGGAGCAGAGGGATAAACAGAGGCCCTGGACATCCTACACTGTCCCCACACACTGACCCCTGGGACTGGGGAGAGGACGTGCCTCATCCACAGCAGGATTTGAACCCATAAAACCCAACCCCAGAGACCCCCCACTCTTAACCGCTAAATTACAGAGAATTCTGTTCAGCTCATTATTTCCCCCCATGAGTCTGGCCAGAGCATGCCCCACAGAGACATAAACACTGAATGAATGCCAGCGCCCTGTCTTTGAATCATCATCCTTTCTCTTACTTTTTCTGTGACCTTGGGCATGTGACACAGTCTGTCTTAAGTGTCAGTTTCTCCGTGTGTAAAAATATCTGAATAACCAATTCACAGGGTGTCGTGAAAAGCAAATGACAGAGAGCTCCCGTGCAAACACGCCCAGTGGGGCGTCTGACAGTGAGTCCATGTTAAATAAATGTCATCTTAATCTTCTCTCCCTTCCTTCACTCTGTGCTCAGTTCTGCCCAAGGACCCATGGGGCACACCAGAGGAGAGAATATATTCTTGCCCTAAAGGACTACACACAAGATGAAAAAGTAGGAAACTGTTCATTTAAAGGACAAACTACAATTAGGCGCCAGAGCAGAAGTCGCCTAGGAGTTCAGAGAGCGCTGCGTGGACGGGGCAGTCTGGAGGGCCTCTGGGAGGAGGTGTTTGAAAAGAGCCATCCACCTCATTATCTGCCACACAACGTGCCTCATGGACCGTGTTCCCATTAGGCGAGCCTGGGCAAGCAAAGAGGGCGAGGGTATGAAAATACTGCCTCGAGATTTGAAAACCGCTGCCTCTGATCAATCCTTTCTGATCAAAGGGTTGGGTCTGGCAACAGAACCAACTGGAATGCTGGCAGCGGGCTAGACGGAGTGAGTGATGTTCAAAACCGCACACTTTGGGCCCAGACATTGATGTCCTTCCAGAAAGTGCCCTGCGTGGATGTGAGGAAGAACAAAAGGATGGAGGAGACAGAATATATTCAGTTGAGCCAATCAACCCAAAACTCAAATGAGCCAATTCCACAATGTTCCAACTGGGAGGAAACTTGAGCACCAAGTCACACATTTCAAGGCTAGGGTGACTCTCCAAGGTCATCCCATCCCAATAATCCCTCCATAACACTCCTATGTCCAGCACCTTCACTGAATGGAAAAGGACACTGAAGTCCAAGGAGGTTAGGAGCACGGCCCAAGTCACAGTGACGGATAAATGCCCAGCATCCAGTCCCCTCCCCCAATTCAGCCCATGTCCTGTTCACTTCAGGAATGGACATGTACTAGGCTGCTAATCCAAGCCCTGCAACCTCCCTGGTACTATAATTCATTTTGGGATAAGCTCACAAATTTAAGCAAGGAGATACAAGGACTGAAACTTTGTTCAAACCATTAAGAGAGCCTTGAAGCTGGGATGTGGAGGTCTAGAATCGCTGGCGCCATATTGCCACTCCATGGAGCCTAAGACTGAGGCAAACAAAGAAGAAAGCAGAGAGTAGAAGTTCTGATGGTATCTATTAGTTAGGGAAATGAAGCTGCTGTAACAAATAAACCCCAAATCTTAATGGCTTAGCCCAATAAAAAATAGTTCATGCTCTGAAGTGGGTCTTTCTGGTGATTCAGGATCCAGCAACTCTCTGCCTTGTGCAACACCCTCCCCTCGCACCTTGGAGTTCTCTGCCCACAGCCTTTTGGGGGAATTTGAAGCATATCTGTTTCTTAAGCAACTAATGTGTGTAAGAAACACATACAACTTAGAACATATTCCATTGGTGGGAATCAGTCTTGTGGCCACAGCTGAATGCAAGGGATCCTGGGAAGTGTAGTTCTTATTTAGAAGGGCAAGCTTCTCAGCCACAAGTTTGCACTAAGAGAAAGGAAGCTGAACTTTGGTGACCAGATGGCCACCTCCACCCCCATATCATGTGGCTTCTGAGGCCTGATCTGCCCTGGATCTTTTTCACTTGTATATGCTACTGCATTTCCTATTTCTGCGTAAGCCAGTTCGGGCTGGATTTTATGCTATTAAGGTTCAGAGAGTTCTGACTACTTTTGTTATTGTTAATCTTCACCCAAGGATATTTTTCCCCCATAGATTTTTAGAGAGAGTGAAGGGGGGGCGGGGGGGGGGGGACAGAAACATCACTGTGAGAGAGACATATCAATTGGTTGCCTCCTGCACACACCCTAACCTGGCCCTGGCCAGGGATCGAGCCTGCAACCAAGGTATGTGCCCTTGACCGGGAAGGGAATCGAACCTGTGGCCCTTCAGTCCTTGGGCTGGCATTCTAACCACTAAGCCAACCCGACTAGGGCGAGTTCTGACTATTTAATAGAGTCCTACAGCCTATTTGTGCAGATCGCAATAAAACTCAGTCCTTCCTTTCCCCAGTCCAGCGTCTATCCCACAATACCTTATAACCTCCCCTCCCCAAAGTCCCATGGCCTGGCCATGGCCCAGGGAATCAGCTAACAAAACAGTCACCCCCGAGGAAGAAGGGGGCTGGTCTGCCTGGAGACTGTCATGTCCTCCACCGTGTCCCCACGTAGGAGGGGCACATAGGAGGAGGATCAATAGACTTTTCTCCTCTGTAGTGAAAGAACAGTTGCCCAAAGAGAAATGTTAAAGGTGGCCAGCATAAGGACAAAACTCCAGAAGAAAACACCAGGCAGCTTCTCCCACAGTGTACTCCCAGCATCTAGGCCAGACCTGAATGGCGGCATTAAAATAGGGCCACACATTCTTTAAGATCCCCCCTTCCCCTGAGCGGGGGCTGCACTCAGTGGCGGCTTCCAAGGTGCAAAATGCAGAGGAAACAACCGTGTGTGGTTCCGGGGGAAGATTATGAAAAGGCACCGCGGTTTCCACCTTTCCTCCTCTGGTCTCTGCTCTGGGAAGCAGCCCTGGAAGAGATCCCCGTGGTGAGGAACTGAGGCCTCCTGCCAACAGCCGCCTAAGCGCACCTTCTCAGACGCAGATCCCCAGCCCCAGGCGAGCCATCGGATGATGACAGCCTTGTCCACATCTTGCCTGCAACTCCATGAGAGACCCTGAGCCGGGACCACCCAGCCAAGCTGCTGCTGAATCCCGGACCCATAAAAGCTGGGAGATAATCTATGTTTGTTGCCTTCGGTCACTAGGTTTTGGGGTCATTTGTTACACAGCAACAGATAACTATTACGGCTAAGCAAGGGGACAGGAAGGCTTTCTGCTTTGGGGACATTCAAGAGCCCATGGATATGTGTTGGCTGAGCCTCGGTAACTGCTGCGAAGTGTAAGACTTATGGAAATGAAGGCTGACGTATAAATATTCATGTCCCTCATCAAAACAGAAGCTGATGATTCAGCTAAAAATAAATTACTGGTAAGAGGGCTACAACATGGTAGACGGGTTTATTGCCATTAGACGAAGGGTAAGTTATCTGACCTAGGGCAAATGATTCAGTTGAATCATAGGAAATAGCCAATACACAACCACTTTTGAATATATAAAAATGACAACTTCATATAGTTCAACTGGATCCTTCAATCTCTGAGCCTCAGTTTCCCTTTTTTGTGAACTGGAGGTAATGACCCTCGTTGTGGGGATTAAACCGATAACCAAGATGGCTTTGCATTGCACGAGTGGGCTGCCTCGGAGCACACAGGGTGGTCCTTGATCATTGAATGAACTGCCGGCGGCACAAGGATCTAAAGCCAGTGGGACTTAGAGAATGGAAGTAAGAAGTGTGCCCCCCTGTTGGAAACTTGAGATCAATACTTGGTCTCCTAAAGTGAGAGAGAGAATTGGGACCTGAAGACCCCTGCCTCATCTTCCCACCTGTGTAATGGAACCAACACCTGCATGGTGCCCTTCCTGGGCCAGGCTTGCCCTCCAGCCCCGCTCAGGCCTCTGGAGGAGGAAGACAGAGGGCAGGAGGCTGTGCCCCCACAGCCCGTCCTCTATCCCAGCCAGCAGGAGGATGGAAGGAAGGGGTGAGGACCCTCATTGCTGAGGCAGGCCTCACACCAGAGGCTGGTTTCTGCAGGATTGTTCCAGCAAATAGCTCAATTCCCTCTGGTTCTTGAAGTACAAACCATCACAGACAAGTCTTAGAGGAGGGGTGGGGGGGGGAGGAGCAATTCCCCTGTAAAACCAAAGCATTGCAGGTGGCCTTGCAAGGCGTTTGCATTTCTAAACAAGCAGCCTGCTGAGTGGCTGACACTTAGTTACCTTGTTAACTCCCTCCTGGCCCCGGCCTGGAGAGGCAAAAGGATCCCAGGCCCCACAGTGAGGGCTTGGAAGGGGCAGGTGGCCGCCCTGAAGCCCGGAATTCAAGTCCAGACTTGCCACTAAGTCCGGAGGTGTCCTTATGCAGTCTCCTCTCTGGCCTTCAGTGCTCCTCCTTTCTGTAACATGGAGAGGTTGGACTGCATGGCCTCTAGAGGGATTGGAAGTGAAGGACAGCCCATGGTTATAAAATCTGGAGTCCGGAGGCCTGGATTCAAATTGTGGCCCTGGCATCGACAGACCAAGTGACCTTGGGCTCCGTGCTGGAAGGAATTCTGGTACGTCCTAGTTCAGCGTCTCACCCCCTCCCCAGCATCCCTGAAAGATGACCTTCCAGCTTCTGGGCCATACCTCCAGAGGTGGGGAGCTCACTTCCCTTCATCACCCAGAGGAGAACATCCACTTCACTGCCAGACAGCCCCACCATTTACCATGTTTTATTAAATCAACTTTAGTGAAACCTCTGCCCAACAGGAGACCCAGGAGCATCTGGTGGGCAGCTCGCTGTCAGGCAGCTCTGTGCTCCGGCCCCAGCCGGGAGATCTAAAGGGGCCTCGTCGCTCCTGTCTTGGTTTCCTTGTCTGAAATGGAGATGAAAATTCAGCCCACCCCCTCGGACTGCCGTGAAGATTCATCAAGCTGGCCACTGAGCACAGTGTTGGCCACGTGATAGGTGGCTTGATGAAGTTACCCATGGTCATGACAATTATGCATCATGCTTCTCCCCCTCTCCCCGCACTGACACCTACAGCACGTGGTGTTCACGCGTGTAATGCCCAGCCTAGATCTGCAGCTCAGGGAAGACGATGTGGGGCTGCAGGTGATGCCCAAGAATCCATCAGATGTAAGCTGGCCTCCCAGCGCAGGTAGCTGCTGGCCTTGCCCGTCAAGGGGCAGCCTGGCGTCACTCTTTCTTTTTAAGACAAATCTTTTACACACTTTGGTACCTGTGGTGAATTGCACATTACTCACACCCCCCACACCCCCTGTTAAGTGTGCATCTACAGTCTTAATTGGGAGCTCCTTCAGAACCACCTACAGGAAGAGCTGGTGGGCTCCCTCCTCCTGGGTGTCGGCTGTGGCCATGTGACTGGACCTGGCTGATGTGATGTGGACAGGAGCCCCGGTGTGGCAGCTGCAGGACGAAGCCTCAGTCGCACCACGTGTTTCTCCGTGCTCCCTTGCACTCCGGTGGTCCCGCCTGGCAGCGGCTGCCCTTGCCTGAGCCCCAGGAAGCACATGTGGGCAGACCTGAGCCCAGCCCACCTGACCTGCAGGCAGAAACGGAGCCATTGGGCCGACCCATCCGAATCACCTGAACCACAGCCCTGGGAGTGTGAGAGGGAACGCTTGTCGTTGCAATACAACCAAATTCTTGGATGACTTGTTATGGGGCCCTATTGTAGCAATAGCTGGTACCTTATTGCAATAGTCCTCCCTTATTCAGTTTTGCTTTCCAAGATACGATATCAGCTACCCGCGGTCAACAGCGGTCCAAATATATTAAATGGAAAATTCCAGAAATAAACTATTCATAAGGTTGAAATTACATGCTGTTCTGAGTAAAGTGATGAAATCTCATGGCATTCCACTCCATCTGCCCAGGATGTGAATCACCCTTTTTCCATGGTATCCACACTGTACACCCTACCTGCCCAATAGTCACTTCATAGCCGGCTAGGCTATGAGAGAGAGAGAGAGAGAGAGAGAGAGAGAGAGAGAGAGAGAGAGACCACATCCACATAGCTTCCATTACATTATTTTGTTACAATTATTCTATTTTACGATTGCTGTTCTTAGTCTCTTACTGGGCCTAATTTATAAATTAAACCTTATCATAGGTGTATGTATAGGAAAAACATAGTGTATAAGGGGATTGGAACGATCATGATTTCAGGCATCCACTGGGGGTCTTGGAACGTCTTCCCTGTGGATAAAAGGGGGCTGTATTCATCAGTAGGAAGTCCCTATGGCACCCCACCTGATCGACACACCCGTGAGCCACATTCTACTGCTGAAGGCCAGGCTGTCCCTGACCATCCTTTTGAGATGCCAAGCAATTGCTCATATGGAGCTCCCAGTCTGGTGGGAGAGGACAGAGACCCCTTTAAAATGTCCAGGCCCACCAAGCGAACTTGAACTTCCATGACATTCTGGCTTCCTGTCATTTTCCAGTTCCCGTGCACCCCCACCCTGCCTGCCCCCTGAACCTCAACTTCTATGTCCGTAACATCAGAAAGATGAGAGAAGAACTTGAGGATGCGGATGGGTGGCTTGGAGGGTCAGTGGTGAAGTGCTTCCCGATGGCCCAGCCCACCCTGTGTGTGTCCAGTGAACATTCCTGTCCATTCAGTAGAAGTCAGGCTGCAGGATGGGCCCAACATTCTCACCTCCTGGGATTCAGGCCCCGTGTGGTTCCCTCCCACACTGTGCCGGGGCTGGTCTGTGTGACCTAACCAACATGACAGAACTCATGGCATGACACTTGGGAGAGCAGGCTATAAAAGACATTGTCATTCCGATTCAGGTCCTAGCAGGCCTTTTTGTAGACATTGGCAAACGGATCCCAAAATTTATATGGAAATGCAAAAAAGCTAGAGAAAAAAAAAAACAGTTCTGAAATGAAGCACAGAATCGAAGGACTTACACGACCCAACTTCCAAACTTACTTTAGGGCCACAGTTAACAAGACAGTGTGGTCTCGGCACAAAGATAGACAGATAGATGAGCAGAACAGAATTAAGAGTCCAGAGGTGAATCCTTACATCCATGGTCAACTGGTTTTCAACAAAGGTCCTAAGATGCCAATGGAGAAACAATTATCTTTGCAGCAATTGTTGCTAGGACAGTTGGATAACCACACGCAAAAAAATAAAAATAAAAAATCAATTTGACTAATACTTTACACCATCCAGAAAAATTAACTCAAGATGGATCATAGATCTAAATGCAAGAACCCAAACTATAAGACTTTTAGAAAAAAATGCAGAAGAAAATCTTCATGACTTCGGGTTAAACAAAGCGTTCTTATATATGACAGTAACAGCATGATCAAAAAAGAAAAAAAATGGTAATTTGAGTTTCATCATAATGAGACAAACCACATACTGGGAGAAAACTTTTGCAAATCATATATCTGATAATGGACTTGTATTCAGAATATATAAAGAACTTTTAGAACTTAGCCTAAGACAAAGGCCCATCCGTCAGAAGACAGGACTAGACATTTCATCAAAGATATACAAATCTTCTAACAAGCTCATGAGGGGAGATACTCAACACAATTAACCATTAGGGAAATGCAAATGAAAACCGCAGTGAGATACCACTACATATTCCCCAGCACGGCTTTAATCAAAAAGACAGATGATATCAAGTGTGGACAAGGATGCCGAGGAATTGGAACCCGCGTGTATTACTGGTGAGAATCAAAAATGGTACAGCCACCTTAGAAAACAGTTTTGCAGTTCTTATAAAAGATCATCATCAATTTATTGTGACCCAGCAATTCCACTCCTAGGAATCTACCCACGAGAAAAGAAAACAGGTATCCACACAAAGACATGTATGCAAATTCTTCATCACAGGCAAAAACTGGACACAATCCAAATGTCTATCCACACCTGAATGGATAAATGGATAAACAAAACGTGGTATACCCATACAATGGAATTCTCAACAAGAACAGGGAACGGATTCTCGATCCACGCGGCAACATGGATGAACCTTAAAAACATGTTGTTAGGTGCAAGGATCCAGACAGAGAACACTGCATTTCCTGTGATTCTATTTGTATGAGATGCACATGTATTCAGTCAGAAAGCAGAAGCGTGGTAGCCTAGGGCTAAGAGTGGGAACAGGAATTAACTGTATATGAGCACAAGGCAACTTTGAGGGATGATGGAAATGTTCTCAAAGTGGATTGTGGTGATGCCTGCACAGCTCTGCAAAGTTATTATGCCCTTGGCGGGGGAGAGACTCTGTGGCTTCCACTGGGTTGGCTGTTTGGATCATCGGCAGCCCACTGCCGTGTCATGAGCCTCTGAGAAGGTTCATGTCGTAAGGACAAGAGGCATCCTGGGTGGATCTATACCTGAGTGAGCTTCATGGAAGCAGGTCCTCCAGCCCCAGGTGAGCATTCAGATGACCTCAGGCCCAGCTGACATCGTGACTGAAAGACACCTCATGAGGGACCTTGAGCCAGAATCACCCAGCTAAGCTGCTCCCAGATCCCCTGCCCTCAGAAACTGTGTGAAATAATCATTGTTTGTTGTTTTTAAACTGCTAACTTTGGGGATCATTTGTTACACAGCAGTAACTAACTAATGCACATGATCTCATGGAAATCCTTAGAGCCAAGTTTTTGGTAGACAACAGTATCCCCATGACAGAGGCACAGAGGCTGAGGCTCAAGGGTCTGGCCCAAGGTTATGCAGCTTCCAAGAGGTAGGGCTGGGATTTAAACCAGGCCAGCCTGACTCCAGAGATGCATTCAACCGCAACAGTGCACATAGCATCCTGAGCAAGGCACCCTGGGAGACACCCAGGAGGGAGAAAGAGTCAGATCCCTGCCCTGCAGGACCTCCCAGTCAGATGGAGAGGCAGGGCAGCAGCAGGCCCTCTTATCTATGTTCAGTGACTGTCCCTCATCCTGTGGCTCCTCGTAGTGTTCCATTCAGCACCACAGCTGCCAAACCCATTTCATTCAATTCTGCAAAGAGCTCAGAGCACCCCAAGTGGGGGGTCCCTGCCTCTCCCTCAAAGCGCAGAGCAGCGAAATTGGACGGTAATGTGTTGTCGTTCAAATATTTCCGCTGGAGCCAGGGTAAATTATGATGCCATCCCCCTTATTCAGTGTAGCATCTTTCATAAGAGCCGTGTCTCAGAAACACTTTGGAGAAGGAAATAATAAATAATTGCCCGGGGGACAAAGCATGAGATGAAAAGCTCCAGGCTGGTGGGGAGGAGGAGGGGAGACTCGGTCTCCAGGAGCTGTGTGTCCAGGAAGCTCAGGCTGGGCAGCTGGACCCTGGCAAGCAGAGCCTTGGGCTAGAATGCTGGGTTCCAGATGTTTCCGGGCTTCCTAGAGAGGTGACTATCGGGGTCCCACACCCCTGCACCAGACCTCTCCACAGGGGACCCCTGGGGAGGAGCCCTGCAGCTCCTTTGTCTGAGATGGGCCCCTGGGTGGGCTGCCCTGACTCTGTAGAACCCTCTGTGGCTCCCATCTCCCTCAGAGCCAAGGCCCAGTTCCTTCCCTGACGCACAGCGCCCTGCACAATCTCACTCGCTTTGCTCCTCTGACCTCTGCCCTCCAAAACCCTTGCTCATTCTACTCCAGCCCCACTGATCTCCTCGCTATTCTCTCAACACACCAAGCACATGCCGGCCTCAGGGCCTTTGCCCTGGCTGTTCCCTCTGCCCGGAACATTCTTCTCCCAAATAGCCACACGGTCTTCGCTGAAGACCTCTAAGTACCTGCTAAAGCAATACCTCCTCATAGGACCTACCCTGCCATCCTATTTAAAACAGCCCCTCCCTGTTCCTCACTCCTGGTCTTTGCTCTGCTCTGTTCGCCCCCCACCCCAGGACCGCTCACCTCCGCATGCTCTGTAATGCATGCATTATTGTGAGTATCATCCGCCTCCTCCTGCTAGATTGCCAGCCTGCGAGGCAGTGCTTCTGTGCCCATATGGCGCCCAACACAGCCTAGGTCAGCCGTGGGCAAACTACGGCCCGCAGGCCGGATCCGGCCTGTTTGAAATGAATAAAGCTAAAAAAAATAAATAAAAAAAAAAGACCGTACCCTTTTATGTAATGATATTTACTTTGAATTTATATTAGTTCACACAAACACTCCATCCATGCTTTTGTTCCAGCCCTCCGGTCCGGTTTAAGAACCCATTGTGGCCCACAAAGTTTGCCCACCCCTGGCCTAGGTGCTCCACGAACCTCAGGTGAGTGAACTCGGGAGCACACCGACATGCCCACCTGTGGTCCCCCCTACAGGCTTGCACACACGTGTGCCCTCGGGGCACATCCACAATTCGCTCCTCCCAGGGGCCTGGGAAAGAATGTTCTCCCGTTTGCAAGACCGTGCTCCCAGGTGGGAGTCTGGCCCCAGCACACCTGGGCTTACCCCCAGCTCTCCCAGTCGCTGTTATGCAACCTTGGGCAAGGCATGTGCCTCTTGATGCTTCGGTGGCCTCATCTACAAAGAGGAAATAGTCATGACTCTTCCTACCCCATTAGGGGGGAACTATCTATCCTGTTCTTTGTGCATATGGGGAAACCGAGGCATGCGGAGGCCAAATGAGGACGAAACAAGATACTCAATTGCAAAATAACCACCATTGCTCAGGTCTTTGCTGAGCCTGGAAATTAAAACTGAGAGGGTGCAGGAGGGAGAAGCAGCCTGGAGTGAGAACCTCAAAATACAGACATCCAGGCTGGGCTGGAAATGTTTGCCCCGATCCCTGTGCAACAGAAAGTGAATTCGCCAGGACAAAGGAACACGAGAGCCGATGCCAGCCGTGCGGACTAAAAATAGCCCTCAGATGTCAGTGCAGGAAGGATCTCGGAGACGATCAACCCACATTCCCGCTTCCCAAATGGGAGAGCGGGGTCTAGAGAGGCCGAGCCCTTCACTGTTACCCATCGCCTCACAGACATAGTGCAGAATCTGGATGCAAAGCAGCTCTGACACCAAGCGTGTTCCCTCTGTGGCCCGCTGTATTTTCATTCATTCAACCGCCAGCCAGTTCTTGCCCAGCTCCTGTGTCAGCCAGGAGGACCTCGGGAGGTGCTCTCTGGAGGCCCTGAAAGTCCCTGATTCTGGGTCTGCGCTGCAGGAAACAGAACGGCCACGGGGCCAGGAGAAGAGGTCAGAGGGGAATGGGCAGGATGTCCGCATGCCACCCACAAGCGTCCTTCAGACTCGCAGCCGCTGGCAACGGGAGAGGGAGACAGAGGCCAGCAGACCGGGAACAGGCGGATCGAGGCTCTTCAGAAACATTTGTCCCCGCTTGCTCAGAAGCAGCCATTTCTACTTGAAAAATGAGAGCGGTGTCTCAGCACAGGGCGAGGTTAAAATGATAACAATGGCACCTCCCTCAGGACCCGGTGGGAAATGCAGGCCTGGGTGCTGGGAGTGGGCGTTGCATGCCAAAGGGAAGGGGGAACCAAGGAACCTCTATCCTTTTCTTCAGTCTCATTCAACAAAACTGTCCTGTGCCCGGGGGGCGAAGTAGGGACCAGGCCAGACCCTGGGGGGCTCAGGGTGAATGGGGCGTGGCCTGAGCCTATTTAGAAAGAGGACAATCCATGTTGGAGTCCAGCCAGCCGCAGCCCCTCCAGCCTGGTGGTTCTCAGCCGGGTGATTTTACCACTCCCCCCCGCCCCGGGGGACATTTGGCAATGCCTGGCGGCATTGTTGGTTGTCATGCATTGTCAGGGCATGCTACTGGCATCTGATGAAGCCAGGGATGCTGCTAAAATGTCCTACAATGCGCTCAATGGCCCTACAATAAAGGCTTGTCCAACCCAAAATGTCAATTGTGCTGGGGTTGAAAGAAAGACCCTGCTCTAAACAAGGGTGTTTAATCAGGGTTCGAGGACCCTTAGAAGGCCCACGATGCCCATCCAGGAATCCAGACAGTTCCCTGAGATCAGAAGCAGAACTTGGGATCTGAATTTTTACAGCATGATAATCATTTTAAGCCTCGGTCCAGTTTTGAGGCCGGACAAGATGTTAAATTGTTGGTCTGTTTTAGGCTCAGTACCCAGCATGGGGCATGGCGCACACAGTGACGCTTGGTACATAGTGTGCGGCTGAATGGCAAGGGGTCCTTAACGAGACCCAAAATAGTTCTCTTCTCCACCCAAGTTCTGAACACAGTGGGAAACAAGACCAAGGAGCAGCAGACGGAGGGCAACGTGTCACCTTTGGTAGAGAACGGCTAATTTGTAGGACAGAACACAGCTCTGTGTGAAAGCCAAATGCACCTGTTCGATGAACCCCAGAATTAAGCAGACCAACCCACCTTGTCACAGAAACTCTGGGCGAGTCAGGCCACCCCCCTCCCAGCCCCCATCACAGGTGCAAAGCCCATAGCCGGCCTAGCACTGTCCAATAGAGACATGTATAACACAAACCACAAACATAATCCTAAACTTGGTAGCCACACATTTTAAGATAAAAAGAAACAAGTGATATTCATTTAATAATGTATTTTATTCAACCCACTATCTCCAAAATATGATATACATAATTAAAAAACTTTTCTGAGATATTTTGCATTCTTTTCTTTTCATACTAACTCTTCAAATTCCAGAGCGTGTTTTACACTAAGAGCACGTCTCAATTCAGAGTGGCCACATCTCAAATGCTAATAGCCCAGGTGGTGTGTGGCTGTCATATTGGGACGTGAGGGTCTCCGAGGATGTGGGAATTATTGCTACTCCCCAAGGAAGGACTATGTCCCATGAGCCAAATTCACCAATCAGATACATCCCTCTACCTCCCCTGGAACACAATGGGGAGAGGACAAGATTGACACTAACTGAGCTACCTGCACCTGGAAGGAAATATTGGAATTGGAGATACATCTTCCTGGATGGATGGATGGATGGATGGATGGATCAATGGGTGATTAATGAACAGATGATGTGAAATCCAGGTAAGACATACCACACCAGAGCAGGGAGTCAAATTCTATTTTTCTACAAATGTCAAACCCCTTTGGAAGAGAAGATTGTGCTTTTGGTAGCAAAATGTCCTTGTTTTAAAAAAACAAAAGCAGAATTCCATCCACTGTCACTTCACCCAAACTTTGTGGTTGGAGGGAACAGCAATCCTATATAATAAAACCCTAACATGCAAATTGACTGAACCGCGAACGACTGTGGAACTACTGGTCGCTATGACACGCACCTCTCCCCCAGAGGGAGGCAACCAGCGGTGGCAGGGGGCGGGACCGGCCAGTGGGCGGCACCAGCCAGTGGGCGGCACCAGGCCACCAGCCAAAAGGGTGCCAGCAGGACCGCCCGCCCCCCCATCGCCCCACCAGCTGTTCACCCCACAGATGGGCCCTGATCGCCAGCCAGGCCTAGGGACCCTACCCTATGTATTAGGAACAGTCTCTTAGATTTAAAAATTAAAACCTGGCAAGGCTACGCTAACACTGAAAAATCAGGATGATGCAGCAATGACATGCATGGACTCTGGCTTGCACATTTTGTGGTCAGCCCTGATTCTGACACTTACAACTGTGTGACAAAGCCAATTACTTAACCTCTCTGCTTCAGTTTTTCCACCCATAAGATGGGGAAAATGGTACTACTGCCTCAGAAGGATCATGTTATGTACTACTTTTTATAATCAGGGCAAAAAAATGTAGCTGCCCATACAACAGCAAGATGCCTTTCACCTGTATGATAAGTATGGTCACTGGTGCATGCAGCGTCCTGGATTGGGTCTAAACCGGCAGTCAGACATCCCTTGAGGGGTCCCGGATTGTGAGAGGACACAGGCCGGGCTGAGGGACACCCCCCCCCCCATGAATTTCATGCACCAGGCCTCTAGTATCTAAATAATCAATCTAAATAATATCAATAGTATATAAATAATAAAGTCCATGTACCTCCTGTATGGCAGACAATTGAATACTTTGTCCAGTAAGAATATAAACTATAGCCCTAGCTTGTTTGGCTCAGTGGATAGAGCGTCAGCCTACGGACTGAAGGGTCCCAGGTTCAATCCCGGTCAAGGTTGTGGGCTCAATCCCCAGTAGGGGGTGTGCAGGAGGCAGCCAATCAATGATTCGCTGTCATCATTGATGTTTTTATCTCCCTATTCCTCCCCCTTCCTCTCTGAAATCAATTATATATACATATATATATATATGTATTTTTTTTAAAGAATATAAACTATAAGCACAGAGGGATTTTTCTCTGATTGTTTACTGCTCTATTTCTAGTGCCTGGCATACATTAGGTGCTCAATAAGTATTTGTTGAATTAATAAACAATTTAATATATGCAAGAGGCTCAGAGAGGTTGAGTAACTTGCCCAAAGTCCCATCGCTATTAAATGGTAAAATCTGATTTTAAACCCAGGTCTAGGGGAGGCCACAGCCTGTTCCACAGCTGCCTCTCAAGTGAATGATGCAGAAAGTCACATTCCCCCATCTGTCCTGCATGACCACGTCACCAGGTCAACCCCGTAGATCACTCACCCTGGAGAGGACCCCACCAGAAGTTCACGGCCAAGGTGGCTTCCTTCACTTCTCCAGCTCATACTTTGCATGGTGCTCTCCCACCCCCTTGAAGTTGAGAGTGCTGGGGAAAACAAACTCATCTGGGCTGAAATAAGTGGGGCCGATCACAACGGCTCATGAGAGCCACTGCTACATTTTCAGGAATTTTATGAGTCAGTTGTTAACATAGCCATTACTAAAAATAAAATTTTAAAGTATATACTAAACTTACCATTAAATAAATTACACTAAAAACAAAGATAATAAATACTCCAAATTCCTCACTTCATAATTACTTTACTGCCTTGTGCCATCTATACTCTTAAAGTTATTTATGTTTCTGGTGTCTCTATGATGAAAATAGTCTATGATGGTGACCCCCTAGACATCTCTTCCCAGCTCCACATTCAATGATGTCATGTTGGTAGCTTGGAATCAGCCATGATGGGAGTATTTGCACTAGAGAAATTGGCAAATGCTGCGAACCAGGTCTTGTTTCTGTATGAATGACCCAGAGTAAAACATTTACCAGCATACTATGGCTGGACTACAACCTAGGATGTGGTCACACTTCATACAGAATGGTTTTATGATTCTCCACTACACCACTGGATAATTAAGAGAAAGCCATCTTCACTAAAAAAAAGACATCTCACTTCAAAAAAACAGCACCCGCTGGACCCAGCCGGTGTGGCTCAGTGGTTGAGTGTTGATCTATGAACCAGGAGGTCATGGTTTGATTCCTGGTTGAGGCACATGCCCAAGTCTGGGCTCTATCCCCAGTAGGGGGCATGCAGAAGGTAGCTGATCAATGATTCTCTCTCTTCCTCTTGCCCTTCCTCTCTGAAAGCAATAAATATTTTTAAAAATACCAAAAACCACAGATCCAGCTTTAGACTTTCCGAGCCTCTCTGAGGAAGCGTCCCTGTGGGAGGTAAAAAATTCAGGGCACGTCCCCTGTGGGGTCACATTCCCTGTGGGGTCCAGCTCATCTCAGCAGGGGCCTCCATGACCACAGGGCTCAGTTAAGCAGCTTTCCCACAGACACCCAGCTCCCTCTGGAACTTACAAACCTGAGCCCTCTGGAGGCATTGCCATGCATGTCAGAGCCGTCCTTGTCTCTAATGAGCAGCTGGCACGATGCCCATGGATTCATCCTGGGCCCCTGCTTAGATGAAGTTGATTTAACCAGACCCTGCTGTCCACACTGCCCACCCTTTGCCTCTGCCTTTCCCACCTCTGGTGGGCGTCTCCATGGTTAAGAGTGGAGACCATGAAAGGCAGAGAAGGAGAGCGGGAGAGTCCGCCTCAGGTAGCACGGCTGCCCCAGCTAGCCACCTCATTTATGCACCTCGGGAGTCGAGAGGATCCTTAATTAGTTTTGCATTCCCTCCTAGCGGAGCAGGGCATTTGTGGAGAAGCCCCTGAGGGCCATGTCTGCTGCTGGGCACCTGAGAGATCATCTTCTTTAACACTTTCACTACTTTGCAGAGCAGGTATCACCCTCCCTTGTACGTATGAAGCAACCCAGCCTCGTGGTGGGTGAGCCCTTCCCCAGGTCCAGCAGCCAGTGAATGGCCACCCAGAATTACAGCACTTATGTCTCCGGCTACAGATTCTCCTGTTTTTACTGCGCTGCGCTTGCTGAAATAGATGCCCAGAATAAAGCCTGAGGAGTGGGTATGACTTCAGCAATCAGGGCTGAGGAGGGACCCTGGGGGTCTGGGGGGAGCATAGACAAAGCAGGGGAGCAGGAACGGATGGGGCTGTCAGAGAGCATTAAACAGGTGATAGGTTCCCACAGGAGAGGAGTGAATTCATGTGGATAGAAAGATGTGCGAACAAAGAGAGAGGTGCTAAGAAGGAGGGTGGGAGGGTGAGTGAACAGGTGGCTAGGGGCAAGGGTGAATATGAAGCTTGGGTAGGCGGAGGGATGGAAGGGTGGACAGTGAATAGTGGACGGTAGATGGGTGGAAAGGTGATGGGTGAGTGGGTGGACAGTGAATGGTGGTGGGTGGATATGAGAAGGAGATGATGAATGGATGGGCAAAAAGGAAGAAAAGGAAAGGATGGGGAAGAGGAAAGGAGAGGGGAGGGGAGGGCAGGGGAGAAGAGGAGAGGGAAGGAGAGAAGAGGGGAGGAGAGAGGAGAGGAGGGGCGGGGAGGGGAGGAAAAGGGAGGGGAGGGGAGGACAGGGGAGGAGAGGTGGGTGAAGGGCAAACTGGCAGGTAGTAGGTGGCTAGGTGAAAGGGTGCTAGTAAAGGGTGGGTGGATGGGGAGAAAAGCAGACAGTGAAACGTGGGCCGGTGGAACTGGCCGCGTGGATGAGTGCATGTAGAATGTGCGCGTGTAGAAGGGTGATGGGCGGCCATGCGGACAGTGGAAGATGAACATGTAGGAAGGTGGAGGATGGAAAGTGAACGTGGATGGAGAGGAAGGGGGTGATTGGGCGGGTAGGAGTGGGAAAGAGAGGGAAAGGGTTTGGCTAGATCGATGGTAAGAGCAGGTGTGTGGGCATGTGACAGCATAAGGATGGAAACCATGAGAGAAGGAAGAGACGGAAGAGAGAAGAAATGAGGGGAAGGACGAGAGGGACAGGCTCATCCCAGCTGGTGTGCGCTACAGAGGCGCGTCCTAAGGACCATGGAGAAAAAGCACCCTCGCCCCCGTCCAAGAACCAACCACAGCTGGGCTTCCTGGGTGGCACCGGCACTGACAGCTCAGCTTTCTGCAGGAGCTCAGCCCTTGGCAGCCCCTCCGTGTCCCTGGTCAAGAGCTCAGCTTCCTCCTTCTCCCACCTCCCACTTCCTGCCTCCCGCCCCTCCCTCCGCCTCCTTCCACACACAGCAACCTTCTCTTGGCAAGAGGCGCTGGAGTTGAGCGGTGGGACCAGTTGCTTTGACCTTCTCTGATCTTGGACATAATTACTGTTATCCCAGATAATCGCTTTGAAATAACTCCGTGTCATTACGCACCTTCGTGCTATTTTGCCCATTTATCTGTGAGCAGCCCTGTCCTGGGGAGCAGGGATTTGGACAGAGCAACCTGCTGAGCTGTTTTCTCTTCCTCCTCCTCCTCCCATGCACCATGCCTGCCTTAACCCTTCCCATCACTGCTCTAGTCACCATGGAATTCAAAAACTGACAAACGACCCCTCCAGCCGGGGCCAGCAACTCCAGAGCCAAGAGGAGCCAGTGGGCCCAGGCCAGGACCCAGGTACCATGTTGGGCAGGATACAAGTTCTGAGTGGCTGGCAGTAGGTAGAGGTCGGAGAGGAGGCTACAGCCAAAGGCAAGAGCTGGGCAGTGTAAGGAAAGGCCAAGGTCAGGTCCAAGGCAGGGACCCAGGAGGCAAGTCCAAGGTGAGGAGCCTCCTGGGAGGGGGGGGGAAGGGGTCTGGAGCACTGCAAGGCACAGCGCCAAGGTGGGGGCGACGTGAGTGAACCTGACCAGGAAGGGACACTTCCTTGGGGACCCAAGAGCCACACCCTCCAGACGAGCCCCATCACAGAGGCGGACCTTGGTCTGCGCAGGGGTGCAGGTGCAGACAAGCCCTGCCCAGGGGGAGGACTCCAGCTCCCCGTGTCTCCTCGGAGGTTGGCCCCAGCCTCCCCGTGCCCTTTCCCTGGAGGACTGGCCTGCGGGGAACGGGAACTTTGGCCTTTTCCAGGCTTGCACCCGAATCCTGGCGACATCGCAGAGTAGCTGTGTGTCCTGGGAAAAGTGACTTAACCTCTGAACCTCGGTGTCCTCACCTGTCAAGTGGAGAAAACTGCTGCACCCACAGCAACAGGGTGGTGGAGAGGATTGGATGCCATCAGGTTCCTAATTAGCATAATGGCCAAGGCTAGCAACTGCTCAACAAATGGAAACGGGAGGAACAGCACGCCCAGTGCCCTCCCACCCTGATCACCGTCAAAACGCCTCTCCTGCCACACCAGACCCTGGGCTCAGACCCTCCAACTTCTCATTGGCTCCCATTGGGCCCCACCTGTTCCAGTATCAGCAACACCCATCAGCTCCGCCTTGGGACCCAAAACACACGTGGTGAGGCTGGGAGTTTAGACAGGAGGGAACGCTGAGCCACCGGGGTCAGGCAGTCTGCAGGTCGAGCCCAGGGAAGCCAGCTGAGGGAGGTGAGGCAGGCAGGGTCCAGCCCGTAAGCCTGATGCCCCATTCACAAAGGAGGTGCTCCCAGCAGTTTGCTTTCCTGTCCTCAGAGCTTCCTAGTCCTTCCTGCCCACCTCAATCCCTGTTTGTTGCCTCGTCACCTGTCCATGGATTTTGCTAACACTCCAACCTCTGCCAACCTGGCCTGACTCCAGCTTCCAGTTTGTCCGCATTGCACGTGGCCATGCCAGGTGAATGGGCAAGACTGATGTGGCGATTACAAGGAGTATTCATGATTGGGGAGCATGGGGGGCAGGAGGGGGCACTCAAACTGGATGGCTTTTCCATTAGAAGCTGGGCCCTCCAGCGGGCATCTTCTCTCTCCTTCATCTTCATTACACCTTTCCGTTACAGCCTTTAACACACCATCACTCCTGAGCTGCTAGGCTCAGCTGCCTGGGAGAGGTGCGAGGAGAGGCAGGGACACCAACGAAGTCTGAGGACAGCCCAGTGGCGGAGAGCCTCCAGGGAACTTAGGAGGGAGGCCAAGACCTCAAAGTCCAGCCTCAAGGCTCTCCTCCTGCAGGAAGCCCTCCATGATGTCAACCTGACCAAATAAGATTAGTCAGAGAGTGCCCTAACCGGTTTGGCTCAGTGGATAGAGCGTCGGCCTGCGGATTGAAAGGTCCCAGGTTCGATTCCGGCCAAGGGCATGTACCTTGGTTGCAGGCACATCCCCAGTGGAGGGTGTGCAGGAGGCGGCTGATCGATGTTTCTAACTCTCTATCCCTCTCCCTTCCTTTCTGTAAAAAATCAATAAAATATATATTTTTTAAAAAAGATTAGTCAGAGTAGCTACCATGATTTGGGTGCTCACAGCCAAGTACTGTACTTTAATTCACTTAAATAATATCCCTTTTTTTAGCCCTAAAAAAGGCTCCAAGAGGTCACATAGCTTGTTGGTGGTGGGGCAGGAATTCCAGCCAAGTCCACGTGACTCTGAAGCCCGTGCTCTTCCCACTGAGCCACACTGCCCATCATGTGTCTCAGCGGTTTAACCAGGTTTCTTAGTGACTGAAAACGATGTCAAGGCTTTCTAAGCTTTTTCTCCCATCTTCCCCATGACACCAGGAGGGTCCAAGGGCCGGATGTCACTGGCCTCACTACACCGGGGTCTCCTTGTGGGTGGAAGTAGTGCCCCTCCTGGCAGAGCAGTAGTTCTGTGGATGGGAACTGTGTCTCCTTCATCAGACTACGAGTTCCAGTTCTCCTCGCTCCCCCCGCCTGGCCCCCACTCACCCTGCCTTCCTCCACCCTCCATCTGTCAGCTACTGGATGAGGGAGGCAGCCGGGCACCAACTTCCCCTCCCAGCATATGGCCCCAGCGCTGTCCCTTCCCAGGGTCCCCGCCTGTGCCTCCT
Organism: Myotis myotis; assembly: GCF_014108235.1. Taxonomy (NCBI): domain Eukaryota; kingdom Metazoa; phylum Chordata; class Mammalia; order Chiroptera; family Vespertilionidae; genus Myotis; species Myotis myotis. The sequence goes on along the minus strand of NW_023416324.1, from coordinate 8,975,787 downwards.
TCTCTTTGAGGCAAAGAGCACATCCATCATCTCACTAACGGGCGCTGTGCACTCACAGGCGCTGTGCCCCAGCCTCTCCCACCGACAGCTGGAGAGGTGGGAATCTGCACGCCTGTGTGCGCTGGGAGGGGCGGGCAGGGGCAGCGAGCCCAGTCCTCCCTCCCTCCCTCTCGAAGCCCACACCTGGGCCAGGCCATGGGCGGAGTGTAGGAGGGTTTGTCTGTCTCCAGTTCCACCCATAAGAGAGCGCAGAGAGAGAGAGCTCACCCCCTCCCCCCACCCTCCACCCCCACCTTCCCACCCCTCCCCCTGCAGAAATACTGATCCAAAAGCCCTGCTTCGGATTCTCCCCCATACCTAACTTACCAGCTGCCCAGCTTCAGTACGTCCCCTCCCTGTGCTCAGCCCGGTCCCTGGCCCTGCTGCTGCGTGAGTTTCCCCATCTGCAAAATGGGGTGACAACCGTCCTGAGGAGGGGTCAGCTGAGCTTCTGGAGTCTCCGTGTCCACCAAGGGGCTGGTTAGGACTGCAGCCCGTGGCCAGAGGCGCCTGCCAGGCTGGGATGCCGGCACCCTTGCTCCCAGGCGGGAAGCTCCAGGCCAGGGGGACAGGAGCCCCAGAGGCCAGGATGCATCCAGGTGGGGTCTTTCTTGTGTTTTGGAGGGAGACATATTGAGATGCAAATCCCGCCTCTGGTATCCATGAAAACATCAAGTGCTTAAAACCCTTGACCTGCAGTCCCGCTCCTAGAATCGATCCTCGGACATAAAAAGCGCCATGACTGAGGGGCGTCCACCAGGGTGGCTCTCGGTGTTGTAAGAGCAGAAACCTTGAGGAATGGAAGTGGGGGCGCATCACAGGGGGCTGACGGAAGGCGCTATGGTGATCCATCCCATCGGCGACCAGAAAACTATAAGAGAAATAACTTATGGCTGTCGTATCGACCCGAGATATACAGAATACATTGTCAAACAAAACTTATATTGCTAAGAAAAATTTATAGTAAAGAAAAACAGTTAGGGAGTAGCATGAATAGAGCCCCGACATTTCCCCCAGCGCCTCTACGTGTGCGTGGAAACGTTGTATGTATTTATAGATAGGGGAGGATATTGGTTACCTCGGTGGGAGGCGATGCAGGGGACAGGAAATGAAGGCAAGTTGAGAAAGCCTAATCATATTGTATGTGCGTTAGTATATTGTTCAAATTGTGCGGATGAGCATATGTTTAAAACGTAAAGCAACAGCAATTTCTAAAGCTCCATCTCAGTTACTGATGTGCAGGAGGGTTTGGCTATGTCCCTTCACTGAGCCTCAGCTTCCTCACCTGTGAAACGGAAACAGCAAAGTCTGGCTGCAGACTCACTGTGTGGGGTGAAGAGCCCATGGCACAGAGTAAGTTCAGGCCCCTGGAGTGGGAGGGGGGAAGGGGAGGAAGCGAGGTCACGCCCCTGTAACCAGGGCCCCAGCTCCCCTGGGGCACTCATTTTTATGTGGGGACAATTCTGCCTTCATTCCCCTTCACAGATACCACCCACCCTCCCTGCCCTCCATAGCAGCCATAGGGAATGCTAAGCCCGCCTCCATCATTTTGCTGCCCAACAACCTAGATCAGTGGTCGGCAAACTTCGGCTCACGAGCCACATGCGGCTCTTTGGCCCCTTGAGTGTGGCTCTTCCACAAAACACCGACTTCAGCGCATGGGCCACGAAGTTTCAATCGCACTGTACGTGCGCGCCCGCACGTGGTATTTTGTGGAAGAGCCACACTCAAGGGGCCAAAGAGCCACATGTGGCTCGCAAGCCGTGGTTTGCCGACCATGGACCTAGACAAATGCCCATCCCTCTCTGACCTCATGTGGCCCCACCAGGTGAAGGCAGATGTCTCCCGCTGACCTCATCCCTGTGGTGCACCCCGGTGCCTGCCTTCCCCTGTGTACCTGCCGGCATGACTCAGGGTGGGCAGGCTCCCAGGGAGCTGAGGATGCGCATAGGGGAGGGAGAGAACAGAGTTCTTGAGTCATCATTACGGAAGCTCAGAGCGCCGCCCCGCAAACTCACCTGAGACTTCTAAAAGCAGCAGAGGAGGCCAGAAGTGCTGTGCAAACAGGGCCTGCGCGCTGCCGCTCCCGGGGATAGGGGTTAAACTCGGGGCTTCTTCGTGGAGGAGCTTAGAGATTTGCTGGAGTTCACTGAAGAGGGAAGGCAGAGAGGAAAGAATAGGAGGAGGAGGAAGATGGAAGGAGGAGGGAGAAGAGAGGAGGAAGGAGAGGAGGAGAAAGGTGAGGAGACCCCTCCTCCATGTCCTCCCCCTGGAGAGCCAGAGAAACACCCGCTTCCTGGAGGTCAGGGAGGACTGTGGACACCCAGGGGTGCCTTCTGGGAGCAGTGACCCTGCCCAGCACCAGGGCAGGACGACACCGGAGACCACGAACACAGATGCTGATGCTGAGGCGCTGGACGAGGTCTGGTGAGTCTGTGATGCCCCGGAGCTTAGACGGAGCCCTGAGGCTCCGGAAAGGAGGGCAGTGCTGAGTCCACTGAGCAGAAGGCCAAAATGACTGAGTTGACCTGGAACTGCCCACGATTACATTTTCTGCCCTCCGGCAGAAAGGGAGCTGGGGACCGAAATCCCGTTCAGCGAGAGAAAAATAAAGTTGGCATTTGGCACACCAGGGTGTTTACGTGGCTTGAAAGTGTATACTCACTGTATGCACCGCCCCCAGAGTTGAAAATAATACACAGAATTGCTGGGTGAAGAGTGGCCCCAAGTCCTCACCCCCTCAGCCTCCCTCTTGCCCCTCACGGAGGCTCTGGCAACACCAGGCGGCAGGGGGATCCCTGCTCCCGGCCGGCTGTCTTTCCCCAAGTCTGAGTTGACCATCCCCAGGGCCTGGGCCAGGGGCAGGACTGGGCAAACACACACCCATTCAGAACCTCGGGGTGTCCCCCAGCCATGCGGAGCAGTCCCCGCCGGGGTCTCTCAGCCTTGACACTGACACTCAGCTGGCTCATTCTCTGTTGTGGGCTGTTCTGTGCGTCATTGGATGTTTAGCGGCATCTCCAGCCTCCACGCACCAGTACCAGGGGCTGCGGTCAGGACACCCGGCTCCTTGCACATTGGCCTCCCCAGGGCTGCTGGGCATGGCAGCTTGCTTCCCCCAAAGCCACCGACGCAAGAGCCATAGTGCCGTAGGACCTAGCGTCAGAGTGACATGCCACCACTTCTGCTGTTTTCCATCAGTCACCCAGACCAACTGTGACGCTGTGAAAGGCGACTATATAAGGGTGTTATACCATTTTGGAATCTGGCTTCCACACCCCTCCAGGGCACATCTTTCCCCCCTCAGGCAACACTCCTGTAATGCAGAACTGACTAGGTTCCCGGCAGCCCATGCATGCTTTCTGTGCCTTTGCACATGCTGTTCCCTCTGCCTGGAATGCTCTTCCCTCACATCTCAGCCTAGCCACGGTGTATCCATGTTTAAAGACTCAGATAATGAGTACATTTCCAGAAAGCTTGTCTGGCCTTCCTAGGCCAGGTTAGGTATCTTTCCTTTGCTTATGCAACTGCCATAGCTATTAAATGGCCACTAGTGGGAATGATAGTAACTAACATTTATTGAGCATTTACCATATTCCAGACACTATATTAAAGGCTTTTATGTAATAACTCATTTGGTCTCCCAACTGTTCCATGAGGTAGATACCATTTTACAGACAAGGAAACTGAGGCTCAGAGAATGTCATTTGCCCGAGGTCACACAGCTGCTAAGCAGCAGAGTCCAAAGTTGAACCCCAGCTGTCTGACTCTTATCCATGATTTATACGATGCTAGGTCTCTCTCCTTGGCCATGAACCCCAGACAGATGGGGTTTTAACTGATTTATCCCTGTGTATCAAGTGCCCAGGACATGCTGGGCCTACACTGAAAAGAGAAGGAACGGTTTAAGAGGAAGGAAGGAAAGGAAAGAAGGTGGAGGACAGAGACAGGCCTCGACCCAGGCCTGATGGGTGGGGATTCAGACAAGATTCTGAGCAGGCAGCCTGGGTCCACCCACCCTTGTCAGCCCCATCCTCCTCTCAGAAAACTGAGATTCCCATGGCCCCAGCCTGTTCGCCGAGCCCTTCCCCCCACCCGCATCCCACCCCCGTGGCTGGAGGCAGAAAAGCACTGTGTCTGCTACACTGCATTCCTACAGACTTTTGTTACTGGTTTTTAATTTTTATGTTTGCTTAGCCACTTGTCCTATTAAAGGAATAATTTAATTAACTCCAAGAAATGTAATTAATTTTAATTTTTCATGATAATTCATTGTTTAATACTGTGTTAATAATTATTGAATATCCTAATGCCCAGTCGCTGTCCTCTAATCGGATAATTAAACGCGTGCACGGAGACACTTCATCTTCAAGTGCTTCCACATCACTCCGGCCTCCGGAGCAGGCTTCCCTGACTCGCCAGCAGTGCACGCACGGAGGCTCTTCATTCCTTAAGCTTCTCTCCCTTCGGAGGAGGACGGGGTGGTGCAGAGCAGCAAAGAGCTTTACAGCGGGAAGAGAAGACGGCACTGCCGCTCGGAGGTGAGAGAAATCCCTGGAAAAGTACCCTGTGCCCTCCCCTCGGCCCTCCCCTGGCCACACGGCCTCTCTGTGACCTGGGACAAGCAGGGTACATTTCTGAGCATTCGCCATGCCCATTGCCTGCCATGATTCTTGATGGTGGGTCATGTTAGTGATCAAGAAAGACAAAACGATGCCCTGGTGGGGCTTAAATTCTATAAGAGTTAGACCCTGGGTGGATGGATGGATGGATAAATAGATGGATGAATGGGTGGATGGGTGGGTGGGTGGGTGGGTGGATAGATGGATGGATGGATGGATGGATGGATGGATGGATGGATGGATGGATGGATGGTAGATGGGTGTGTGGATGGATGGATGGATGGATGGATGAATGGATGGATGGACGAATGGACAGGTAGATGAGTGAATGGACATATGGATAGAGAGCTGGGAAAGCAAACAAATGAATAAGTAAATTCAAAGGGTATCAGTGCTCAGAAGAAAATAAAACAAGATATGGCAAGCACAACTGGGGGAGGCTGCTTTTCAGCTAGACTGTCCAGAAAATGCTTTTAACCAGTTAACTGTCATGCGTCCAAAACGGAAACCATCCCCAAACGCCACAATATTTTGAATTTAATTTAAAAAAACCGATTTGCAATGAACATTATAAAAATAAATATATTACAATTCGGGTGTTCTTGAATGTTTTCAGCTGAAAATTTTCACACAAAAAATGACTTTAAAGTTGGTCAGGACTGCCACGTAGGGAAACATTTTTTTTTTTAGATGCAGGTGGTGTGGGGGGGAGGTCCACCGCTTGTGTCTACAGACGCTTCTGGCGTACAATGGGTTAAGCTCAGAGGAGGAGATCTGCATTTCCACAGGGAGTCCGCTTCATGAAGGTCCCTGCACCCGTCCTCTCTCCTGTCCACCCCAGGCTCTGGGAGAGAATGACATGTTTGCATCCGTGAAAGGGACAAGAGTGGGAGGTCTTCGAATTTCTCCCCCACATCCCTGCCTGTTTCTAACAGGCAGCAGGCCTGGGGACTGGGACCGGCTCCTCACTCCTCTGCAGTTGGGCTCCTGCCTCCTCCACCTGCAGGTGGAGCCTGAACCTGACCTAGGAGTTGGGGGTGGGGGTTAGGGTGCCGGAAGGAGCCTAGCCCATAAAGAGAGCACCTGACCCCACGCTGTGGTCCCCGAGGGCCAGACTGTGACCGGACCACCACCCTGACCCAGAGGCTATATGGTCGAAGCAGGGCTAACAGAATCAAGGGGACACAGGACCTACCATCTCCTGAAGACCTACTATGTGTCGAGGACTGGCCCAGTAGCCTATGGGCACCACCTCGTGAATCTCCTTCAAAATCCCCTACGTGAGCACTATCCTCTCCATTCCAAATACAAAGAAAGGAAACCCGGGGGTCGAACATTTAAATAACATGTCCCCAAATGGCCAGGGAGCTCGCATGACAGCCCGAGTCAGCTAGGCCTTACTGCTCCCCTTCTCCTAGTGTATTCATTCAACTCACACTTATTGAGCGCCAGCTGGATACCTGGTGAAGAAGCCAGATGGGGCCCCTGCCCTCCTGGAGTCCCACAAATGCTTGGGGATCCTGCTGTTCCCTGGGGAGGTGGGGTTAGTGATGAGCCAGAGCCCCCAGAAGATTTGGGAGGTGCTCCCCTGCTGGGGAGCAGGGGGCGGGCATGAAACACCAGCCCTTGATCCTGCCACCCTGACTTGGTCTTTGGGGTCAGGCACCACCATCTCAGGGGAGGGCAAGGGGCAGACCCTGTCTCGCCTCAGGTCGTATAGGGAATGCCATCTGTCCCCACCTTCCCCAAGGGCTGAGACCCTTCCCCACCCAGCAGGTGCTCCAGATACTAGGACCCCACATCTCCCTAATTTGCACATGTAAGCAGGCACCTGCTGCATCCGCACCCTACGCACTTAAATATACAATTTACTTGGAGGCATTACACACTGCTGACTGCTTTCAGGCTCCAGAAAGGCCCCCCACAGAACCGCTTCCCTTCCTCAAGTAGCGTCATCTCTGCAGACTCTGCCCAATCCTCTAATTGCAGCATCTGTGCCGGGAGGACTGGGCCGGGCCGGGCTCCAGGCTCTTCCCCCGCAATCGGGCTTTTAACTCCACATCCCCACCTGCAGGGCTCTTGCTGGGCGGCCCTCCCACTCTCATCCCACAGCTGCTGGGCCTGCTGCCCTCCGACTGACTAGACTCTCTCCCCTTTAATACACATGGTGTTAACCACTCAGCCCCTGAGGGGGGCCAAGCCCTGGATGTGGGGTCAGTGAGGGCTCTTCTAAATCCTGCTTCTTGGGGAATCTCTTCTCCTTTCTCCCAGCCATCTTTCCTAGTTCCCCTCAAAGACAAGAATTCGGGTATAGGTCAGTTATGACGGAGGCCCACCGTCCCTGCCCCTGCTGGCTGAAGGTCACTCCAGGAGCACTGACTGCCAGGCACATCAGGTGGCCTGTGCTCCGGCAGGGCTGCATTTGTGCCTGGGAGTGTCTGCAGGCACCTCCCCCCACCGCCCTGCAAGGTGGTGGCTGATGCAGCACCTCGCACACAGTAGCTGCTCAATGAACAGCTGCGGAGCTGCCCCACCCCCCACCCTATAAATGGCCTCATTTAAAGTGTTGGTCTCATTAAGATTAGGACAAAGGGAAATGTCTGAGTTCAAGGCTGGGTTCTGAGTGTGTCCCAGGTCACTCACTAGGCCACCATCCTCCACAAGGTTGGAGCCTAGCCAGCCAAGGGAAGTGGAGACCAGGGCCCTGGCCCCTAAGGAAATATGTCTCCAGCCCCTTCTTCTGTGTCTAGACCAGCTCCCTCTGCCCCACCTCCCACCAGCCCCAGGGTCTGTCTGCACCACCTCCCTCCCTGCTATCCCATCTCTGGTCTGATCAGTCTCCCCTGTAGCCCAGCCTACAGAGGCAGCTGGTTCTCCCTGGGTGAGGTTCCGCTTGTTCCCCCTGACATACACACACACACCCCGACCACCCCCCCTTTCACCTGAGCCTCCGCTCACTCCTAGGCCATCTCAGGGCCCCTGTGTGGTCTCTACCTGGGCAGGAGAGTGGTCAGCAATTCACTGGCACCTGCCCAAGTCACCACCCTGCTTCTTCCTGTTTCGGCATTCACAGCCACCTCCCCTGGCCCTCAAGTTCCCAGTTGGGGTCAGAGCATCTGGGTTCCACACTCAGCTCCTCAGTGTAGCAGAGGACCCAGGGGAGGCCGAGCAGGCGGCTCATGCCGCTCTGACCAGTGAGTGGCACACCTTGTCCCAATGCCTCGATCTATCCTACAAGCTCCACAGTGGGCCCCTTTGCACTGATTGATCAGAGGGCCTGGGAAGGTCAGCCAAGGCATTCTTACCGAGGATCAGCTCTGTGCCAGGCACCCTGTCCCTGGGTAACAGTGAACAAAGCAGACCTAGTGTGGAGGAGCTGATGTGCTAAGGTCAGTGGAAGAGTGTGGGAGTGCAGACAGCCAATAAACAAGCAAACGAAAGTCACCTCAGGTCTTGGTAGGTCGTCCATAGAGGGGGAAAGAGCAGGATGAGTTGATAGTGCAACTAGCTGGGGGGTGGAAAGTACATGACAAGGTGACATAGCCGAGGTCATTATCCGAGGCCTCAGGTAAGCCGGAATCTGGGGACACGTATTTAGTCAGAAGAAGAGGGAGCAGCATGTGCAAAGGTCCTGAGGTGGGGCTGCTTGCAGTATGTTTGAGCAACTGGATGTTAAAATGGAACAATTTTGGTCTCAATCTTGGATGAGGCTCAAAGACAATAGATTCCAACCTCGCCTGTATGCCAAGGTGAGGTGTGAGACTGCTCCGCCCCCAAACAGGATTTGCAAAAGAGGTGATGAGGATTATAGCTTTTAGGTTATCATGCTTAAAAGGGATTAGAAAGACAGAGAAGGGGCTGGAGATGAAGAAGGGAGTTTGGGAGGGGGGGCTGATGGAATTCTGAGAGACCCTTCTACTAAGAGAGAAGGGGGGGCTGCTTGCCCTTCCCTCAAGCCCAGGGAGGGGGTTAGCAGCAAGACCACTTGGAGAGCTCAATATGCGTTCCCTGGGAGCTTGGGCAGTGGGGGCACAACAGTGACGCGAGACCTCATCAATGTGAGGGTTGCCAAAGGAGGAGCGCATGAGGCCAAAGTGGTGAGGGATTCTGCTATGAGATCATCAGCAAACCAGATGGGCTCAGCTCTGAAATGGCCACAGGACCCAGGGGTGGGGAGTCAGAGGTTTTAAAGGCCGCTGAGTGGGCCTTTCTCGGTGGGGAGCTCTCTGGGCGGGTCTGGATTCTGGGAAAGTCCGGAGGGGAGAGATCATAGTCTTAGCAAATGGAATGTGATCTAAGCGAAAGGGAATGCCCATTGTGATGTGGCCTAAAGATCAGTTCCCCAGGGAGGGGTATCGATTCAATCATTTGATCAAACGTAATAACTACAAAGCAGCTAGAGACGAACGACCAAGGTGGAGGACCCCATGAGGAGCCAAGGGACCTGCGGGTGGGGGGACTAAGCTAACACCAGGTCCTGTAGGCGGGGGGAGGGGCTTAATCCAATCTGACTGATGTCCTTATAAGAAGAGGAGATTAGGACACACAGAGACACCAGGGGCAGGCACAGAGGAAGGACCAGGTGAGGACAGGGAGAAGGCGCCACCTGCAAGCCACTGAGAGAGGCCTCAGAGGAAAGCCACCTGCTAACACCTTGATCTTGGACTTCCAGCCTCCAGAGCTGTGAGAGGATAAAGAGGGGTGTTGCCTGAGCCCCCAGGCTGTGGCGTTTGACTCAGACACTCTACCAAGTTCCAGGAAGGAAGACTAAGGGGCGTAGCGGGCCAGGGTAAGGGGCGAACGTTCCTAAACTCCACGCCTCTTTGCCCAGGTTGGATGCCACAGGCTGAGGCCCAGAACCGTGGGAGCTCCATCACCTGGAGACGAAGGCACACTCCTCAGCCAGGCACTCGGGGCCCCAGATTCATTCCCATCCCCCACCCACCTCCTGGGTCACTTCCCATTCTTTAAAAAAAAAAGTATATATATTTTTATTGATTTCAGAGAAGAAGGGAGAGGGGGAGAGAGATAGAAACATCAGTGATGAGAGAGGATCATTATTCGGCTGCCTCCTGCACACCCCACACTGGGGGTTGAGCCCGCAACCTGGGCATGTGCCCTGACCGAGGATCAAACCATGACCTTCAGGTTCATTGGTCAATGCTCAACCACTGAGCCATGCCGGCCAAGCTCACCTTCCATTCTTGATGGAACTGCCAGCCAGCCTTCTAACTCTGGGCTCTTCTCTGCATCTTGGCACACACCGTTTCTTCTGCCTTAATGTCTGGCCTTGTCTAACCCCTACCCTTCCTCCCAAAGTAGGCCCAACAGCACCTCCTCCAAGAAGCCTTCCCGGACCAGCAGCTGCCACAGGGCCCTGGGCTTCCCTAGTGTCATGCGCAGTTTCCTGGTGGTTTTCTCCCCTGAACTGTGAGGGTCTAGAGCTGAGGCTGCCTGTGTCGTGCCCTTCCGTGTCCCCAGGGTATGACAGAGCGCTTGGAACCTGGGTATATCGAAGGCGGCATAGAAGCAAGGAATATGGGGAGGCCTAGAACCGTCCTCCCCAAAACGCACGCTCACAGGAGCTCATTGCAGACTGAGAGCTGGTGGGGACCTTGGCGACCAGCTTCTCCGACCTCCTCCTCTGCACCTGGGGAAGCTGAGGCCCCGGGAGGGGATGTGGCTGGCCAAGGTCACAGAGGTTAGAGCCCCTGGGGCCCCAGACCCCCATCTCCCTGCCCAGGCTCCCTGCACGGTGTTGTGCTCTCACCAGCCCCCTCTCGGTCCCCTTGACAAGTGGAGTTTAATTATTTACGACGGCGCTTTACAGCTGCGGGTGAACCACCGGAACATATTTTGTAAAAGTAATGAAGGCTCAGTAATGCGAGACCTCGCTACCGCTCCCGTCACTAAATCTTGGCCCCGGAGTCGGCCAGACTGCGTAGGCATTTCCCCCTCTCCTCTCTTTCAGAGAATTACAGGGTTTGCAGATTAGGGGTGGTTGCGGCACAAGGCGTATTGCAGGCATTTTTTCTCATTTGGGGGGAAAGAACGGGGCTTCATGGAACGAGTCTGACTCTCCTCCCGCGTGAAGATCACAGTGGCGTGTCAGCGACAGGAGGCAGGCCGGATGCCGTCACAGGGCCCCTGCTGTGCCACTCGGCCTGGAGGGCAGAAGAGGGACGGTGACAGGGGCACTGAGGAGAGAGGCAGGCCCGGGAGTCAGCAACACGCGCCTCTGCTCCGCCTCTCTGGGCCTCAGTTTCCCCATCTGTCAAAGAGAGAGCCGGAAGAGACGTTGCCTCTCCTATTCCCTTCCACGGCATTCTACCCTTTATTCTTTTCTTAATATATTTTTATTGATTTCAGAGAGGAAGGGAGAGGGAGAGATAGAAATATCAATTATGAGAGAGAAGTGGGGATCCAGCCGGTATCCGGGCATGTGCCTGACCAGGAATCGAAGCCTGACTCCTGGTTCACAGATGGATGCTCAATCACTGAGCCAAACTGGCCGGGCTCCACCCTGTTTCTATAAATAGAAAAAGTGAGACAACATGTTTATTCCAAGAAGGCGCACGTGCTTTGGGCTTCCCACAGCCCCATCAGGCAGGCTTAGCTCCAGTTTGCAGATGAGGCAGAGAAAGATCAAGTGGCCTGTCCCAGGTCGCAGTGCTGGAGGGCGACAGTCAGGATTCGAACCCGGGCTCCCTGACCCCAGAGGGCATGCCTTTACCGCCTCTCTGCAAGCGTTGCACTGGTGTTTCCAACAGGCCGGCGCTGTGATGGGCACCGCTCATTATGTCTCCCCAGTGATGGCGGGGTGTGTCTCCCCATCCTCGCTGATGAATGAGAGCACCGAGGCTCACGGTGAACCCAGATTTGGGACCTAATGAGATTGAGCTGGGCAGGGGATTGGTGTTTGGAGCCAGACTGAAGAGGAAGGGAGAGAGATGGACCAGTAGAAGGCACGTGAGGTGGAGGAAGGCGGTGGAGGCATTTAGACGGAGGTTGTGTTTGGGACATTCCAGCATTTTGGAGGAAGGGTGTGAGCCTTAAAAAGTGGGATCTGAGATGGGAAGATTGATGGTGAGCCCCTCGTGGACAGGAGCCATTCATCTGTGAATCTCCACTGCCCCACACAGAGTAGGTGCTCAATAAATGGAAGCAAGGGTTGTCCAATAAGGAAACCCGATTTGGACCTTGTTCTGCTACTGATCCGTGGGCGACCTTGAGTGTACTCTGTCACCTCTCTGGCCTTCTTCGTCACCTCTCCAATCAGGCCCACCTGCCCACGGCAGGCAGTTCTACCAGGCAGCTCCCTAATGCATAATCCTGCCGGTGAGAGGCTCTCAAACCTCCAAGAAAGCCAGTTCGATCAATGCGCTCACAAGGCCATGCCAACACACTCACTCAATGCCAGAAACTTCTGCAGGCAGCTCATCTACATGCGTCCTGCCGGCTGCTGGAGCCATACACTTCTGCTCGGTCCTCAGGAGAGAAGGGAGCGCTGGCTGGCCCTTCTCTGTAAATTACAGTGCTCCCAGGGAAGGAAGATTCAATCCTTCATTCATTCAACAAACAATGGTGGAAGAGGCACTACATGCTGGCACCGTACTAGGCACCTGGGACCCAGCAGTGAACAACACAAAGTCTTCTCTTCATGGAGCTTCCATCCCAGTGGAGAGACAAGCTGATATTTTAAAAAGTGAAGCAGCGAGAGAGAAGAGAGGAGGTGTGGGCTGTTCATTTTTAACGTGGGGTGTGGGGTCCGGGAAGTCCTCTCTAGTAGGTGGCACTTGAGCAGAGTCAAAGAATCAAGGGAGTGAGCCAGCAGAGGTCTGGGGAAGGTGCTCTGGGCAGAGGGAACAGCAAGGGCAAAGGCCTGGACGCAAGCACACCTGGTACCATGGGGGACCCCTGGGAGGCCATTGGGGCGGGAAGGCGGTGAGGGAGGGAGAGGAGAGGTCAGAGTTGGCAGGAGCCCCGAGCAGGGCCTTATAGGACACACTGGGGACTTCAGCTTTTACTCTGAGTGAGATGAGGGGCTTTTCTAAGCAACGTGTCATGTGACATCACCTTTAACGGGCCAGCACCGGCATTGAGAATAAATTGCATGGGAGGCAAAGCTGAAGCCCGTGGGCAGGTGGGAGTTCCTTGCAGGAACCCAGGTGAGAGCTGACCGTCTGCAGTGGTAGCTGTAGAGTGGGTGAGATGTGGCTATTGCTGGATATATTTTGAAGCCAGGAGGATTATTTATTGCCACTCTGGCTTATCCAAGGTGAATCTGACTTTCAAGGTCTTGGCCACCAGGTCAACAGCTTTGTTGAGAGGCATTCTTGGCTGACATTGACATTCTCTTTCTCTCTCTCTCTCTCTCTCTCTCTCTCTCTCTCTTTATATTTTTATTGATTTCAGAGAATAAGGGAGAGGGAGAAAGAGATAGAAACATCAAACATGAGAGAGAATCATTGATCAGCTTCCTCCTGCACGCCCCCTTTGGGGATCAAGCCCACAACATGGGCATGTGCCCTTGACTGGGATCAAACCCGGGACCCTTCAGTCCATAGGCCAACACTCTATCCACTGAGCCAAACCGGCCAAGCCTCTCTATTTTTAACATGTATTTTTATTGATTTCAGAGAGGAAGGGAGAGGGAGAAAGAGACAGAAACATCAGTGATGAGAATCATTGATCTGCTGCCTCCTGCACGCCCCCCCTCCCCCACTGGGGATCAAGCCTGAAACCTTGACCAGGAATCAAACCATGACCTGATTCATAAGTTGATGCTCAACCACTGAGCCACGCTGGCCAGGCACCATCCTCTCTTTGACTCTAATCCATTGGAAACTAGAAGAAGGGAATTTCTTTCCACATTGAAACTGTTAACCACCTCAGGGCAGGTGTGTGCCAGAGAAGAGAGGCCAGCTCTGCTGAGCCGGGTCCGAGATGTGCTGGGCAACTCTTGGGGCATCCGGCCTTCCCCAGGGGTCCATCGACACCTGGCAAGATCCTTCTACACTACAGCAAACTCAGCCTCCAGCGAGGCCAGTAGCCCCAGAGCAACTGTGGCTGTCGATGCCAACAATCCCCCCAACAGGCCAGTGGAAAAGATTAATAATAATTACCACAATCACAACAATAATAGCAGCCAACTTTCATTGGGCATCGATTAAGTGCCGGGAACTGTGCTAAGCATCCTGTGTAACCCCCTACACACCATGGGACAGGTACTAGCAATAGTCCCATTTTACAGATGAGGAGTTTGAAGCTCGGAGATACTACATAATCATCCTGCGGCCACACAGCTAGAAAGAGACTGGAACTCAGGTCTCCATAACTGTTCCTTCAGCCCCTACAATTCCTTGCTGACCAGGTCCCATTCCCTGGACAGTCCCTCCCAGGCTCATCATGCAGACCTACTGCCACCACCACCCCCCTTCTCCTCTGAGGCAGGCCCAGCCCTCCACACCCACCCCCTTCACCCATGTCCCCCACTGACTCCCCACGGCAAAGCCACCACAGGACCCCCATTCTTACCTGGAGTGAGACCTCCTTAACTGCTGAAGTCGAACCCCAGCAGGTCCAGGGGTCCCCAAAGGTGTGGATGGAGTCGGCGAAGAAGGAATGACACAGACACAGCGTTCAGTTGATCAGCAGCCTAGCCAGGATCTCTAGCCAGGATCTCCAGCCAAGTCTTGTTGTCTTGTTACATCTGTATTTATACCAGTTGATTCCAATCCTGTCAATTTCTATTCCAAAGGTTAAGGCGTTTCTTATCTCCATTCCAGGGAGTAAAGATTATGTAGCTTAAGCGTGATTTTTCGTAGTTAAACTGATTAACTACTCGCCTGGCACTTAGTTAAGGGGTTTTATTCCCTCTCTAACTTCAGGGAAAAATCCCTACCTGGGGAAACAACCTTTCTCGGAGAGGAGACATTGGTTAAAACACATAGCGCCAAGAAGGTGAGCAAACATATTAAGAACAGTATACCATATACGCCAGGTCCCTTGAAACATATGCTGTGTAGATGTTTCTTCCCTGTAGCGACTGTCAAGCAGCAAGGATGGACCGGCTTCCGGCACTTAACTCCAGGTGGAGGGCCAGGCGTTTGGAAACAGGCACTATTTTTAGAGATGAAAGCCAAATTGCTTGTTTATTCCAAAGACAATAGACTAATACTTTTAGCAAGGCCCTCAGGGAACATTTTTAATGAATATGGAATGACTAAGGTGGTAGATAAAATCACGAGACCATAGGGCATTTCCCCCCCAGCCTTGGAGGGCCTCCTGAAGGGCCAGGCCCTTTGCTATGTGCACACTCGCACAAAACCCTACAGTACTGACAGGCTGAAGGCTTCTCAGCACCATTTTGCTGGGGAAACTGAGGCTCAGAAAGGCTAAGTAAATTGCCTAGTGTTGCACAGCTAGTGGGGGGGGGGAGTAGCGATTAACACATAGATTCATTGCCTGCACTGCCCACTCTCCCAACGACAGTTACACTGGGGAATGCGCCCTCAATCCCACTCCTGTCAGCAGGCTAAACATCGCACCTGCAATTTTGGTCCACTTGCTTTCAACAAACCCATTCTTTTCCTCATAAACCACACAGAGTCCCACCCTAGTCAGAATCATCAAAGGCCCAATTAACCCTGAATTCCATGGCCCCTTCCCTGCAAAATTCCCCCAAACCCACGGCTTTTCAGGCCGGGAATATTACAAATCTGGTAGAAAACCAGCCCAGCAAGCAAGCATTTATTCTATGGCAGCCCTGTGGGGGGAAGGGGAGAAATCCACATGCCCAAAAAAACCACCCACGGCAGCTCAATTCCAACTGCCAAGCCTTTATTAGTGGTGATAAAAGGCAGCAAAAAATGCACAGGGCTTTCTACTCTCAGGTGGGGGCAGCCGTCCTCGGAATTAGTCATGTTTTGACTGGGAGAGTTATAGAATTTATAATGGAGGCCCTGGAGAAATTAAGCACGGATTACAGCCAACCCCCTCCCCCTGATGAATGTCTCCAGCGGGAACAGTGCACAGGGCTCCCTGGGACCCTCCAGAAACCTGGGTTGCTGGCCCAGAGATCTGGACAAAGATGATGAGCCCACAATACATGGGAGGTGGCCGGGCTGTCTCCCTACCTTCCTGGGGTCAAGTCCATTCCTCATCGAATCTGGGCTGCGGGACTCGGGTCTGTCCTCTGAGTCCCGGGCAGCACCGCACCCCCAGCAGGATTCAGGAACGCTTGTCTAATGAGTCTGTCTTCCCCCAAGGTCATCCTTCTGGGTCCAGCTTCGGTCTCTCTCTGGAACATCAGGAGAAGTGGCCTGAATGTGGGCAAGTCCAGTGAACTCTGTCTTAATTAAAGAGTCAGACGCACCTCTCACACTCTGTTTTTAGGGCCCTTTTAAAACACCAAAGGCCCCTGAGAGCACTCGTATAGCAAGAGGCTGAGACCTTAGTGGAAAAGTTCATCAAAAGAGCAGGATGAAAAGGAATCTTTGCAGGAAGCATGTGAAAGCTTTGG
Organism: Myotis myotis; assembly: GCF_014108235.1. Lineage (NCBI taxonomy): Eukaryota > Metazoa > Chordata > Mammalia > Chiroptera > Vespertilionidae > Myotis > Myotis myotis. The sequence continues at coordinate 8,959,602 of NW_023416324.1, read as the reverse complement.
GGCTGTGCTTTGTGAGTCTCTGTGTGGTTGATTGCTCGAGTCTTTAATCCTGGCTTGTTGCAAAAGAGTGGCTCCGGGAGAATATTAACCCTTATTGAGCACCTATTATGTGGCAGACACGGTGCTAAGCAACTTTATAAACATGCTTCAATGTAACAGAGCCTAGAAAAGGGCTCAGCACAGAGTAGGGGCCTAATAGTATTCATTGCATGGATAAGTGACTTTAAGCCCCATAGCAGCCGTGGGAGGTCGGGAGGTCGGTACGATTAATGAACACTTTGCAGATGAGGACAGAGAACCAGAAAGGGGCGGGTCTTTGCCCCATGCAACACAGCATGCCAAGTGGGGAGCAGAGTCCAAGCCCCCAGGTGTCTGATTCTGGCACCAGAACTCTTTCCTGTCAGCCACGGCTCCTCCTTTCTCGGCAGGATGGGCTTCCTGGGACAGGTGGCCATGCTCGGGGCTGAAGAAGTGAGAAACCCGGGAGCTGTCCGGGATTTGCAGTGCTGAAAGGAAGAGCACAGACTCCCAGCCCGGGCAGCACAGGACTTGCCCTCGCCACCAAGTCATTTCACTCTCTCACTTGGCCATCCCTCTCCCCAAGTCCCGCATCCCCAGCTTCCTCTCCTGCCACCACCCAGGCCAAGTGATCTAAAACTGCTAGACAGCTGCTAGATGATAGAAAGGAAGATGTTTTTCTCTCAAACCCACCACAACCCCCAGTATCACCAACACCAAATCTCCAGTCTAAGGCATCAGAGAGGCACAAGGTCCCGGGCAATGCAGAATGTTTAGCCTGGAGTCTAATGGAATGCATGTTTCCATGATTTATGTTATTGCTCTGGCCTGGTCCCTCTCTGGGCCGTTCTCCAAGCTACACCCAGAGTTCCAATTCTTCAAGTGATGTCATGACTGTCCTTACAATTCCGAGAGGCCTCGCCATCACCTTCAGGATGAAGTCTTCACTTCTTGGCATGACACTCAATGTCCTTCCAGAACTGGCCCTACTTACCTCCACCTTCATCTGTCCTCTCTCCCTACTGCCCTCACTCTCCAGCCATTCTAAATGTCCCGTCTATTTAACACCCCCATACCGGGTTGTTAAAAGCAGCTGTGGGGCTGGTGGCAAGGACAAGCATTTCAAAGAAAAGGAACAGCATGTGCGAAGTCCTGGTGCTCTGGCCTGGGTCATTCAGGGATCATTTCCTAAGGAAGACTCCTGGCTGACCACCTCTCCTGTAGCCAGACACTCTCCATCCCTGGGCTAGCTCTGCATACAGAATGTGCTTCGGACCCATCACTCAGACAAGGAAAGAAATTGCCCTGCAGTGCTTCGTCCTGGACGGTAAGCTAGCACTTTATGTTTTATTCATTTTGAATCACTAGTACCTATCTGCATGTGAGAGGTAAAAATAAACAGAAGAGCCAGGTTTTTGCTAAGAACTTGTTCAACGGAGGCTGATGTATGCAGAAATAATAATAGCGAACCCTTAGGTATCTGGTACTTGCTAAGTGTTTTATATATGTTAGCTCACCAAAGCCATATGGTAATCATCAAACCCACCATGAGGTGGGCATCTTGTTAGGCCCATTTTACAGATGGGAAAACTGAGGCACAGGAGGTTAAGTAGCCTCCCCCAAGGCAACAGAGCCAGAAAGCAGCACAGCAAGCATGTTTATCCAGACAATCTGCTTCAGTCCCAGCCATTGTCCATTTCATTGTCCATTTCATCCAAAGCCAACCCAAATCCAAAGACAAGGGTGGCAAGCCCCCACCTTGGCAACAGAAACTGGCAGGACTGGGAATGGCCTAGCTAAGAGCCCTTCCATTTGTCCCCCCTGTCAGCCCCACCCAACCCTCCATCCCCAGCTGCCAAGACCCTGCCTCCCACCCCCTGCACCTGGCTGACCCTGGCAGGCAGCCGCAGACCCCTCGTGGAGGAAAAGCTTCCCCCAGCTCTGAGCAGCTGCCAGGCCAGGCGTGCCAGAAGTTCCGCCTTAGGTTGATGGCCCCGCACAGCCCCATGGAGCTGCTATTTTTAATTTAATTGGAGAGTGGAAGGAGAGAGATGATACCCAGTGAGAGAGTTTTAAAAGCTTTCAGCGTAGGGAAGGAGGGAGAGAAAGCGAAGAAAAGTTCGTAATTATACACCAGGAAGCCAGATTTGATGCTTGGACTGAAAGGTTAAATGTTACATTCAGAATGAAATGAGAAAGAGAGTTCTGATGACAGTTGCCCAGAGCTAAATAAGGAGAAAAAAAAATACCCCTTGCCCAGCTCCCTCGGCTCCCTCATACCCATTTCTGTGCTTCCCCGCTTCTGCCGTTTAAAGCTCGGGAGTACACAAATAAACCGGCTTGAGCACAAAGATTACGGCTCTGTATATCAACACCTGCTTGCCACCCAAAAGCAGCTTTCACTAGAGCGCAGAAAAATCACGTGTTTCGTCTCTCAGGCCAACAGACCCAACAGGGTCCAGAACACTGGGGAGGGGTCTAGCACTGTAGGTGACAATATGGACTTAAATATGGATGGAGCTAGGTTCAAACCTCTCCGCTACCACGGGACAGGTGTGGTGGGTCAGCTCAGCCAACATCCATGTGCCTCCTGTTGCTTTCTTTTTTAAAAATAAATTCTTACCCAAGGATATACTTACTGATTTTCTGGGGACCGCTGCCGGCTCAGGTTTGGGGATAAATTTGTGGCCAAGAGAATCTAGTCCGCATGTCAAAGACAAGGTGAGCTGGTCTCTGGCTTTCAAATTCCTCCCCCTGTCCCTGCAACATCAGGGTTCCTTGGGCCTCAGTCCTCCACCCACGTTACTCTATCCCAGTCCCCAACACTGGATCCAAGAGCCCCTTGTAGAAGCAACCGGACAACACAGTAGTTGAGGCCCAGACTGGATCTGAACCCCACTTTCACCACTTACCAGAAAAAATATTTGTTAAACAAATAGCACATTGTGGCTCCTTTCTCTGTATTAGTCAGAGTAAGCAAGACAGCTGCTGTAACAAGCAACCCCCACATCTCAGTGGCTGAACACAGTACTCTCCCTCATCTCCCAGTGCAGTGTAGATTGGTGAAGGGGTGTGGTCCCACCCAGTCATGCAGCCTTGGAGGGCCTCCTGAAGGGGTGTGCCAGATAATAATTCTGCGGCACGTAGCATTTTCACTCCACTCCATCTGGGGTGGAGAGAAAGAACATGGCAGAGGAAGAACGAGAGGCTCCAGGCTTCTGCCCATTCTGCTCAGGAGTAACCACTGTCCACAGGCCCCGAGCTCCCCAACAGCTGCCCTGGCCCCACCCTGGTTCTCATAGACTCATACTCCCTAGGTCTCCCTACCGAACTGCCCACATAACGCCCATTCATCACAGAAGCTACGACTGGTTCCAAACAAGTGGTTTATTTGCATTTATAAAACAAGACCGAGGGCACTCGCTCCTCCTGGCCCGAGTGTGGAGGGTTAGAAACTTCAACTCTCCCCAGCCTCACCCTCCCGCCCCCCCACAAACTACAAAATATTTCTCTCTTGCCCCAGTTAAAACCTACTCAACTAGAAGAATGGACAACCCAAGGAGACGCCAGTGAACAATAAGTGGCTATCATGGAGATGGCAGCTGACCGCTCCCATCCTAGTCACAGCCCACCCCTGGAGAAACTGCCCCTGGGGGGCTTCGCAGGATGACACCTTGTCCTCCCATGGGTTGGATCCCATTTTTGAAACAAGATAAAACCCCAGAACTTTAAAACATCCCCCATGAGCTCAGAATTCCAATGCCAGCTAACCCCACCCCGGCCCAGTCCCTTTCACTGAAATTAATCCACCAGTGCCCATCTGATGAAAGCCGGGTCACCCCCCTCCACCACCACCCCGGGCAAGCCAACAGGCCACAGCTCCTATTTCTCATCGTACTCCTTCCTGGTCATCCACTCAGACTTGTAAGTAGACAGATGAGCCACAACAGACGCTCCCAGCCAGACGCTAAAGTTTCTCTTGCTGTGACTCCACACGGAGGCATCCGTGCAGGAGGGATAATGCGGGGCCAGCTCCAGGAACAGGCGCCGGGTGAAGCCCGGGTAGAGGGTGTTCCCCCCACAGGCGATCACGTGCGACATGAGCTGGGGCTGCAGGGCGGTGTCGCAGGCGTTGATGGAATCCAGCACCGCCTGGGAGATGCTGGACCTCTCCTGGTCGAACACCTGCGGGCTGAAGAACATCTCGGGGGCCAGCCGCTGCATGGGGGTCAGCTCCACGGAGGTGCCGTCCGGGAGCACGTAGGTGTTACTATCATCGTAGCCAGTGGGCAGGTTCTGGCGGTAGTCCAGCGCCTCCACCAGGTTCTGCGGCACATAGCATTTGGTCATCTTAATGGCGTCAACTGTTTGCAGCTGAAACAGCTTGTTCACCTTGCTGTCTTCCTTGAAGAGGCTCTTGACGAGATAGTCGGAGAGATCCTGGCCGCCGAACTCCATCAGCTTCCCGGTGGGCCATATGGGGCGGCCCAAGTGGAAAGGCTGGACTCGGGTCAGGCCGCAGCCGGAATCGACCACCATGCCCGTCAGGAAGCCCGTGGCGTACAGGGACATCTCCATCTGGTCGGCCAGGAGCAGGGCCGGGACATCCAGTAACTCAAACATAATCTGCAAGGGGGGAGGAGACAAGACACACGCCGTCTTTTCCTTGAACGCAGGGCTCGGACCCACTTCTGTTTTATGCAGCACCGGGCTACGCCCAGCTCTCAAAAATGAAGTCAGCACACAGACGTCTGTCCTCCAGCGGCTGGCGGCTGCCCCCAGCACGCCGGGCCCAGGGACCCTGGAGCTCCCGCTGTGGTACCGTGACTCCCCCACTGAAAACTCAGGAGCTTCCTGTCCACCGAGAGCAGGGGTCGGCAAGCGTCTTCTGTAAATGGCCAGATGGGTTGCCGGATATAGCAAATAAAAATGTAGGCTGCCCAGTCCAATTTGAATTTCAGATAAACAACAAAGAATGATTCAGTATAAGCATGTCGTGTGCAATATTTGGGGCATACTTTGTTACACTGAAGCATCCTTCATTGTTTATCTGAGATTCCCATCTAACTAGGTAGCGTGTATTTTATCTAGCAAACCTACCGTCGTAAATATTTTATGGGATCCACAGTCTCTGATGCAACTACTCAACTCTGCTGCTGTAATAAAAGCAGCCATAGATGATATGTAAATGAGTGGGCATGGGCACGTGCCGGTAAAACTTTATTTATCAAAACAGATGCTGGGCCAGATTTGGCCCGCCAGCGGTAGTTTGTCAGCCCTGGATTTAAAGTAGAATGCAAGCGCTTCCCGTAGCCTACCAAGCCTGCCAGCGCCGGCCCCTGCCAACCTCACCTTTCTGTCTCCATCTTGCCAATCTCCCACCCCCGCCCCATTCGCCTCACTAGTTGAAACCTCCTCCTCAGAGAAGCCCTCCCTGATCACTCTCTTCAAAGGGGGTCCCCCGATCCTCACCAGTCCGCTCTCACCACACTTTAATTTGCTTCTAGAACCGATCACTCTCTGGAATTCTTTTTGGTTAACGTCTTCATGGTCAAGTCCTCCCCCAGAAGGTAAGCTCCTCGAGGGCCAGAATCTCATCTGTGAACATGACCGAATGCCCAGTGTCTCCCAGTCATGCCCCTTCTAGAGCATTTTTCCTGCCCTGTCTTTCCCTCTGTGGGAAGAGCTTCCCACAAGTCCCTGAGGCCTAATGCCGGGCCCACGTGAGATCTCTGAAAACACTCGTGGGGCAAATGATTAAGAAAGAAAAGCCGCAACTGGTTTGGCTCAATGGATAGAGCATCGGCCTGCGGACTGAAAGGTCCCAGGTTCGATTCCGGTCAAGGGCATGTACCTGGGTTGCGGGCACATCCCCAGTGGGAGGTGTGTAGGAGGCAGCTGATCGATGTTTCTCTCTCATCGAAGTTTCTAGCTCTCTATCTCTCTCCCTTCCTCTCTGTAAAAAATCAATAAAATATATTGAAAGAAAGAAAGAAAGAGCCCCTGATGGCCAATCCTGTCCAAACACGAAGTGCTGCTGCTCCCCGCTCCCTGGGGAGAGCAGCCCCGAGAAGGCCTTACCTCCAGGGTCTTCTTTCGCTCCATAGGGTCCTTCAGGGGGGACTCTGTGACCAATACGGGGGTGTCCTCGTGTATCAGTCTGTGCTTCTGCAGGACAAAGGACCAGATCTGCTCCACGCCCTCCCAGTTGAGGACGCGGCCCCGCTGGATGGGGTAGCTAAAGGTGTCAGGGTGGAGAAGGTCGATGCCCAGACCCAAGCGCCGCCGGGCGGAGCTGGGGCCGGGGTTCTCCCTGCACGGCCTGTAGTTCACGATGCTTGGTAAGACCAACTGCGGCTCGTTCCAGCCGGAGAAGCCGGACTTCATGTAGCCAGACCCGTGGTCGATGACGATGGTTTGCTCGGTCATGGCCGAGGAAGGGCTGGGAGGGCTCTTCTGAAGGGTGTTTGGCAAAGGCAGGCCACCTGCGGAGGGAAAGGGCGGGGGTTCCCTGTGAGCCCATTCTGGCCACCGTGGGCCGCTTCCCACTCTCCACCCAGCGTCAAGCCTCAGGCTCCCCGAAGCCTGTCCGTTCCCGCGTCCAAGCCGTTGTGCCAGCTGCCGCCTGTGCCTGGAAGGTTCTTCCCCAAACTCCCATCATGCGACAAGGCGCCCCCGGGCCATCTGAGAACACGGAGCAGTGACACCAGGCGGGCACTGGGCTCCACGGGAGCGGAGGTGGGGCCCTATGACTCTCTGCAGAGTCGGCAACAAGTGTGTCCCCCAGGGAGTGCTTGGTGGTGGTTGGCTGCCTGGTCTGAGGACACACAGAACACTAACCAGCAGCCTGAGGGGCCACCGCCCTCCGCGGTAATGGTGTAGCCGCAACAGCAGCAGGAGCCGTGGTAACCGTGACAACGCCAATGGTGACAGCAACGCCAGCTCTAGCTACCATCTCTGAAGTACCCGCCCTCTCTCTAGTACTAGGAGGATCATTTGGCCTATTAGGTCGAACTGGGTAACGTTGCCATTTGTATCCGTCAGAAATGGTCAAATAGCAGCAATTCTGTACGTTCTGAATTTAATCTCTAAAGCAGGTACCGCTGTTACACTCACTTTACCGATGGGGAAACTGAGGCACAGAAGGGTTACAGTTGCTTTCCCAGGGCCACACAACCAAGAAAAGCAGACCTGAGAGTTGAACCCAAATCAGACTCTGAGCGTTGGGCGAGGCAGGAGAAGATGTGGGTTTGGAGTGTGAGCTGAGTGGCTAACTTATAAGGGAGGCTGTGAGTGAGGCATGTAACTCTGATTGTGGTCAGTTTCCCCATATATGTAACGTGGGGAGGATAATAATCTCTGTGCTGAAAAGTAGGTGTGGTCACTTCCTGATTTCCAGGCTTCCTGTGAAACTCCAGTATCGGGGACATAAATGGGGGAGAAACTGGCCCACGCAGGTCTTCGGTCTTTGACAGGGTGCTAAACAAGGCGACGAAGGAAGAACAGTCTTACAACCATGAGTGGGAATAGCTGGATAGCTAAATGCAAAAAAAAGAACTTTAAGGAACGGAATACCTCACACCTTATAAATAATTAAGTCAAAACGGACCGTTTGTAAAACTTAAAACTATCACCCTTTTTTTTAAAAAAGAACCAGAGAAAATCATTATGACTTTAGGGGAGGTAAAGTTTCCTTAGATGTAACATCAATAGCTGGATATAGAAGAGAACAAGTTGATGGATTGGAGTTCATCAAGTCTGAGGCCTTTTGCTCTTCAAAAGACACTGTGAAGAGAAGAAAAAGATGAGCCATGGACTAGGAGGAAATATGCACAAATCATGTATCTCATAAAGATCTTGTGTCCAAAAAGCACAAAGAACTCCCAAAACCCAGTAAGAAGAAAAACAACTCCACTTTTTTTAAATGGGCAAGAGGCTTACACACTTCAGAAAAGAAGACATGTGATGGCAAACACGTGACAGATGCTCGCCGTCACCAGCTGTTAGGAAAATGAAAATTAAAACCACGACGAGACACTCGCACACACCGACGAGAACAGCTGGAGTTCAAGACCGGCTGTGCCAAGTGCTGACGAGGAGGTGGCAGGACTGGAACCCTCAGACCCTGGGGGTGGGAAGGGGCACAGCCACTGGGAAACAGTTTGGCTGAAAACTTACATCCACACAAAAATCGTGATGCACATGTGCAGAGCAGCTTTATTCTTGGTCACCAGAAACTAGAAACAACCTAAAATGCTTCAGCTGCGGAGCAGATGAGCAAATCTCCACTCAACAGCACAAGACTCAGCAAATAAAAAGGACTCAAGAACCAATAACGTGAGCAAATCTCGATGCATTAAGCTGAGAGGAGCCAGATTCAATGTTTCTCTCTGTGTGTGTCTCTCTTTGACTCTCTCTCTCTCTCTCCCCCACCCCCCACCCCCCTACTTTCTCTAAAAAAAATCAATTCAAAAAATATCCTTAGGTGAGGATTAACAACAACAAAAAAGAAAAAAGAAAGGTTTTTTTAAAAAGAAAAAGAAACACAGACACGTTCAAAAATGTTTTTAAAAACAGAAGAGAGAAATCAATTGTGCTGTGAAATTAAGATGGAAGACAGAGGACTATCCATTGGATTTGGCAACACAGAATTCCCCGGTAGCCTCTGCCAGACTGGCCCCTACTCCCCAAGGACATCTGTAGGCACAAAACAATGTAAGGAAGGCTCAAAAGTGAAGGGCCTGGCCACCAACACAATGTACGTCTTCTGATCCTGGATAAAAAAAAAAAAAATTACCAGAAAGAACAATGTTTATCCAGTAGATTAACTAAAATGGAATACTAAACAATCTTCAAATAATCTAACAAGTGGCAGGAAAGATGGACCAGAGAAACAACAGAAGAAATAGGGGAGGCAACAGTAGTAGACCTATATCCAACCATATCAACAATCACATTAAAATAAAATGACCCAAGACACAGCAACTGGAAGGCAGAGACTGTTGGACTGGAATAACAATAGAAAGACCTGGCTACGGGCTGTCTACCAGTAGAAGAAACCCACTTTAAATAAAATAAAGAGCGGTTGAAAGTAAAAGGGGGGGGGCGGGGGCGGGGGAGATACCCCATGCCAAAATGGATCCAATGGAAGCTGGAGCAGCTATCTGTACATGAGACAAAGTAGATTCCAGAACAAGGACAGTTACCGGGAGTAAAGACGGACATTGAATAATGATAAAAGGGTGAATGACCAAAAGGACAGAACAGTCCTAAATACATATGCATCTAACAGATACTCAAAACCCTTTCTGCAGAAATAGTGAACGCCACCATACCTGTAGGCTTCAATTCATTTTTCAGAAATCGATAGAAAAAGGTAGATGAGTCAAGCTGGTTGTTCAGAAATTCCATACCTTTGCCAATTTTCTAACTGATATTTATAGAACACTTCATCAAACAACAGAATACACATTGATTCCCAAAACACATGAAATGCTCACAAAACAAGCCACATGATAAGCCACAACACAAATCTAGACAAATTTAGAATTAAAATCAAATAAAACATGTTCTCTGCACCTAAAGGAGTTAAGCTAGAAATCAAAAGCAGAGAGCTGGGGAAATCCCCAAATATTTAGAAATTAATGCAAGTCGCGCATGGCTCAAAGAAAACGATTAGCAAATAATTTGAACTGAATGAAAATAAAAATTCAACCTGTCAAAATTTGTGAGATGCAGCTAAAGCAGTGCTCAGAGGGAATTTATAGCATTAAGGGTTTGTATTAGAAAAAGAAGGTTTCAAGTCAACAACTTAAGCTTCCACCTTAAGAAAGTAGAAAAAGAACACATTAAACCCAAAACAAACAGAGGCTGAAAATAATAAGGAACAAAATAAATGAAACTGGAAACGAAACCAACAGAGAAAAGTCAATAAAACCAAAAGCTGGTTCTTGGAGAAGATCGATAAATTGATAAACCTCTAGGCGGACTAAGAAAAAAAGACACGAGGCACAAAGGATTGATTTCAGGAATGAGGTGACATTACTTTGGCTCTACAGACATGAACAGAATAACAAGAAAATATTATGAACAACTTTTTGCCTATTGATTTGACAACTTAGGTGAAATGGACAAATTCCTTCAAAGACATAATCTACCCAACTTCACTCAAGAAGAAATATGTAACCTGAGTAACTCTGTAACTATTAAAAGATTGAATTTTTAGTTAAAAACTTTCCAACATAGAAAACTTCAGGCCCAAATAGCATCACTGGTGAACTCTACCAAACATCCCAGGAAGAAATGACACTGATCGTTCCCAATCCCTTCCAGAAAGAGGAAGAGGAGGGGACACCCCAACTCATGCTGTGAGGACAGCATTACCTTGATCCCAAAATCAAAGGTACTACCACAAAAGAAAACTATAAACCAAAATCTCTCATGAACATAGATATAAAAAATTACCAATAAAGTCATAGCAAACTCAGCAATATATAAAAAGGATAGTGTGGTTCAGTTGGTTGGAGCATCATACCAAAAGGTTGCGGGTTCCATTCCTGGTCAGACCACATACTTAGGTTGTGGATTCAATCCCCGGTCAGGGCAAGTATGGGAGGTAACTGATCAATGCCGCTTCCTCACAACAATGTCTGTCTGTCTGTCTGTCTATCTCTCTCTCTCCTCCTTCCCGAACTCTCTCTCAAATCAGTAAATATGTCCTTGGGTGAGGATTAAAACCAAAAAACGATAAACTACATCAATTAAGTGGTACTTATCCCAGAAATGTAAGGCTAGCTAAATGCCGGGAGCCGGTCCATCCTTGCTGTTTCAAGGGACCTGGCATATATGGCATACTGTTCTTAATATGTTTGCTCACCTTCTTGGCATTATGTGTTATAACCAAGGTCACCTCTTTGAGAAAGGTTGTTTCCCCAGGTAGGGATTTTCCCCTGAAGTTAGGGAGGGAATAAAACACCTCAACTAAGTGCCAGGCGGGTAATTAATCACTTTAACTACGAACAATCACGCTTAAGCTACATAATCTTTACTCCCTGGAATGGAGATAAGAAACGCCCTAACCTTTGTAATAGAGATTGATAGGATTGGAATCAACTGGTATAAATACAGATGTAACAAGACAACAGGAGACAGAACCTAGACACAGAACCTACACAGAACCTAGAGACAGAACCTAGCGAGAGAACATGGCAAAAGATCCTGGACAGAAACTGGCCACAGAACCTAGAGTCAGAACCTAGCGAGAGAACCTGGCTGAAGAACCTAGAGACAGAACCTGGCTACAGAACCTGGATAGAACATGGCAAGAGAACCTGACTAGAACCTGGTGACAGAACCTGGCTGGAGAACTTAGCAAGAGAACATGGACACAGAACCTGGCTGGAGATCCTAACCAGAACTTCGCTGGAGATCCTGACCAGAACTTGGCTAGAGATCCTGGCTAGACTGCTGATCAACTGAACGCTGTCTCTGTGCCATTCCTTCTTCGCCGACTCCGTCCACACCTTTGGGGACCCCTGGACCTGCTGGGGTTGGACCCCAGCAGCTAAACATTTTCAAACCAATGTAATTCAAAACCATGTGACCATCTCGATAGATGAAAAGAAAGCACTGGACAAAATTCAATGTGTAATTACAATAAAAATTCTCAATAACTAGGAATAGAAGGGAATTCCTTTAACCTGATAAAGGGCATCTACAAAAAAAAAACAAAAAACCCACAGATAAGATCATGCCTAATGGTGAAGGACTGAGAGCTCTCCCGCTAAGATTAGGAGCAAGATAAGCAGGTCACCTCTCACCTTTCAACAATTAACTGAAAGTCCCAGCCAATTCGATAAGGCGAGAAAAAGAAATAAAGGGCACAGAAATTGGCCAGGAAGAAATAAAACCATTCCTACTTGCAGGAGAGACCATTGTCTAAATAGGAAATCCCAAAGAACATACAAAAAAAAGATCCTAGAACTAGTAAGTGAGCTTGGCCAACTCACATGATACAAGTTCAACATTTTAAAAACCAATTTTAAATTTTATTTATTTATTTAATCCTCACCTGAAGACATGCTTGGAGGAAGAAAGAGACATCAATGTGAGAGAGAAACATCTATCAGCTGCCTCTCCTACGTGCCCCAACCTGGGATCAAACCCACAACCCAGTAATGTGCCCCGACTGAGAATTAAACTGGCAAACTTTTGGTGCACAAGATGGTACTCAATGAACTTAGCCAGTCTGGCTGGGCAAAATCAATTCTATTTTATATACTAACAATAAACAGCTGGAAATCAAAATTTTAAAAGCAGTGCCATTCATAGTAACATCAAAAAACATAAAATGCTTTTGTATAAATCTAACAAAATATGTTATAAAATACGTTAAAACCTACAACTTTGGATTAATGAAATCAAAGGATATCTAAGTAAATAGTTACACTGTGTTCATGGATTACAAGATTCAATATCATTGAGATGTTAATTCTCCCTAAATTGATGTATATGTTTAATCCCAAACAAAGGAATTTTCTTTTAGTATCAAGATGATTCTAAAATTTTTATAGGAAGGCAAAGGAATTAGAACAGCCAAAATAATTTTGAAAAAAGAACCAAGTTGAAAGACTCACACAACCTGCCCTGACTGGTTTGGCTCAGTGGATAGAGCGTCGGCCTGCGGACTCAAGGGTCCCGGGTTTGATTCCGGTCAAAGCCATGTACCTCGGTTGCGGGCACATCCCCAGTGGGGGATGTGCAGGAGGCAGCTGATTGATGTTTCTAACTCTCTATCCCTCTCCCTTCCTCTCTGTAAAAAATCAATAAAATATATATTTTTTAAAAAGACTCACACAACCTGATTTCAAGGCCCACTATACACTTCCAGTAATCAAGACAATGTGGTATTGAGTGAAAGGATAGCCACATTGACCAGAGAGGAGAGCAGGACCCAGGTACACGCTCAGACAAACGAAGCCAACTGAGTCTGACAGAGCTGCAAAGGCATTTCTGTGATGAAGGAGAGTCTTTTCAACAAATGGTGCCGGGGGTGGGGGGGGGATTTTAACCATCTCTGTGGGGGGAAAAAAATACACAAATGAACCGCAACCCATTCCTCCCCTCTTACACAAAAAAATAACTGCAAATGGATCCTGTAAACTATAATCACAAGACAAAACCCTGCATGACTTACAGGAGAAAATGTAAGAGAAAATCTTTGTGGTCTTACCCAAGAAGATCTAAGTGTTCTCAGGGACAATATTCGAAGTACAAGCCATAAAAGGGAAAGTGTATATACTGGACTTCATCAAATTTAAAAACTTTTGCTCTTTGAAAGACACTATTATGGGAATGAAAAAGACATGCCACAAACTGGTAGGTAGAAAATATTTGCAAACCACATTTCTGATATAGGCTTGTATTAGGAACATATAAAGAACTATCAAAAATCAATAAGAAAGCAAACACGTTAAAAATGAGCAAAGGATTTGGACGCTTCATCAAAGAAGCTAGAAAAATGGTAAATTAGCACATGACAAGATGCTTACATATCATTCGTCATTAGGGAAATACAAAGTAAAACCATAGTAGGATACTACCACATACCCATTAGAAAGGCTAAAAAAAATTTTAAAAGAAAGAAAAAGGACAAAGGCAACAGCTGAGAAGGTGTGAATGAACTGGCACTCTCATATGCTACTGATGGGAACCGAAAAGGGTGTGATCAGGAAAACAGCTTAGAAGTGTCTTAGACAGTTAAATATACATTTACCATTCAACCCAGCAATGCTCTCCTTAAGAGAAATAAAAACTTATATTCGCGCTGAAACCGGTTTGGCTCAGTGGATAGAGCGTCGACCTATGGACTGAAAGGTCCCAGGTTCGATTCCGGTCAAGGGCATGTACCTGGGTTGCGGGCACGTCCCCAGTAGGGGATGTGCAGGAGGCAGCTGGTCGATGTTTCTCTCTCATCGATGTTTCTCTCTATCTCTCTCCCTTCCTCTCTGTGGAAAATCAATAAAATATATTTTTTAAAAAAAACTTATATTCACACAAAAGCCTTTCCACCAATGTAAAAATCACTTTATACCAATTAATTGCCCCAAGCTGGCAACAGCCTAAATGTTCAAATGATGAATGGACAAACTGTGGTCCATCCATCCGACAGTATACTACTCAGGAAAAACTACTGAAACAAGCAATAACATGAATGCGTTCCAAAGTCAGTGTGCTAAGTGAAAGAAGCCAGACCTGCATATGTGTGCTCCCATTTCTATGACACTCTGGTAAAGGCAGAACGCTGAGGACAGAAAACAGATCAGTGGTTGCCAAGGCTGGGGGGTGGTGGGAAGGACTGAGGACTGGTGATGGAGCTGTGTTATATCTTGATTATAATAGTGATTACAAGATTGTAAGCATTTGTCAGAACTTGGAACGACACATCAGAAAGAGTGCATCACACTGCATACAAAATTTTAAGTGAATTTTTTAAAAGAACATTTCGGGAACGACTGGTGAAATTTGAATATGGGTTATATTTTCAATGTTACATTTCCTGCATTTGATCACCACATTGTGGATTTGAAAGAGAATATCTTTGAATAAGTATTTACAGGTAAAATGTCATGCAATTTACTTTCAAGGAGATCAGAAAAAAAACCAGTATGTCCGTATAGACAAAGCCTCAAAGCAAAGGTGGCCAAAGAGAATAGCCACTGGTATAGGAGAGTGGGGGGAACTGTGTTTGCACCTTCTCTAAGTATGAACAGTTCTTAAAATTAAAAGGTTTTTAAAAGAAAAGGTGGGAGCAGACAAATGGGAGACAGCGAGTCTATATGAACAATGTGGACGAGTTCTGCTATGAAAGGAAGCAAAGAAATACAACCAACGATGTGAAGAGATATGGGAGCCCAGAAGGGGAGGGTTTTTTTTTTTAAGATGAGAAATAATATGTGAAGGTTTTGTGCTGAGGGAAATAATCCAGCAGAGAAAAGAGTTGAATAAAATCAGAGCAAATCACAGTTAAACCTGAATTCTACACAATTATCTTTCCTGACTTCTCCAGAATCGCCTGCCCTCTCCCCAAGGTCAAGCAAGGGCTTCCAGCCCCACTGACCTTCCTGTTCCTGGACCACAGCCTACTCCTTCCTTCCTAGGGACCTGGCATCGCTTTACCCTCTGTCATCCTCCCAGTCTCAGCTCCAGTGTCACCCCTTAAGAGAAGCCTTCCCTGGCCACCCCCTGGGCCCCCAGCCCCTATCACAGCAACTACTTTCATTATTATCATCATCATGGTGTGCGTTTCCCGGCTTCTTGTCTCCCTCCCTCCAAGGGCCGGAGTGCGGGTTCCAAGGTGGACAAGTGTTTGTCTTTTGCTTCCGCATTCCCATCACACAACTGGCAGAGTTTTGTTAAATCAATTCGTGTTGAATGAATAAATTTTTGAACACGCATTGGCTTGCTGGCAGCGTGATGGTTCCATATGGATTCCATGCCTGTGTCCCTAAAATATTCGTTTCTTCCGTAGGCTGCTGGTGATGTTCCTGCTCAAAACCCTTCACCAGCTCCCACTGCAAACAAAATAAAGTCTCATCCCAGCTTGGCATGGGTAGGCGCCAGGCTCCAGCCCGACTAGCCTCACCTTTCTCTCCTCTCCACGCACGTGAAGCTAGAAATGTGTCTTCTCCATCTCTCTGCTGCCTGAAGCTCCTTCCATGAAAGGTTTCAGGTCTTTAAGACCCAAACCAAGCTTTCCTCCAGGGAGCTTCTACCACCAGATAACTCCTGGTGGGGAGCTCCTTCCTCCATGGACCACCACGAAAAGCACCTACTGAGTGTTTGCCATGTGCCAGGCACTGGGACAGGTGCTTTCCACATATTGTCTCATTGAATCTGCACCACAGCCCAATGGCAAGCGGACAGCACCAATTCCGGTGGATGGACGGCGCGATCCAAGCTTAGAGAATGGGCTCTAAGACAGCCCGTCAGCAGGGCCATCGGGATTCAAACTCAGGCCTGTGGGTTCCAGAGCCCAAGCTCCCAGTTTAACCACGTGGCCTTAGGTTAGTCAGTTCTCTAAGCCTCCGTTTTCAGAGGAGAATAACTACCTTTCATGGATGCGCTGTGGACTAGCAATGTCATCTGAAGGAACCGTAACGCGTTAGCTCGCAGGCTGTGGAGCCTCTCGCTGCCGTTGGCTCCTGCTAACTGTCTGTCTGGGGTCTTCTCTCCCTCCCCACTGTCATTCCCCCTCGAGGTGTGCGCAGTGTTTGTACCCACGGGACACTCCTGGGTTTGTCCAGTGAGTCCCCACCTGGGGCCCCTGTGAATCACTCTGTGGTTGTAAACATTTTGCAAGGAGCCTTCCCCTGACTCAGCACTTTGATCTCCGTTCTCAGTGAATTCCTATGAGGGAGGTCACGCCATTCTGGTTGTCATCCCAGTTCATGAGCATCGGCACTTTATTGCTGCTGACGACACCAAGCTGCTTCCTCCCATCCAGGTGCCACGCCGGCTCTTCCGTCTGCATTTCACCAGCACGGCCTCTCCGGGAGGCAGGCATCATCGCTGGTTGTAGATGTCAGGAAACTGAGGCACAGCTGCCCACAGCTATTGAGGGGCTGGGCCAGGATTTAAACTGATTCTCTGGCTGCAGAGGCCGTGCCTCTGATCAGGCAGCCACTTTGCCTCTCATCCTCTCAGCACAGCACAAAGGCAGTCTGCTTCCCGATCCCGCAACCAGGAACGTGTTAGGTTACCTGGCAAAAGGGAAGTGAGGTTGCTAATCCCCGGGCCTGGGTCATGCGGGTGAGCCCAGTGGCATCACAAGGATCCTTGAAATGTGGACGAGGAGGCAGAAGGTCAGAATCAAAGACCGAAGATGCAACAACACTGATGACTGTGCAGATGCAGGAGGGGCCACCAGCCAAGGGATGTGGTTGGCCTAGAACAGTGATGGCGAACCTATGACACGCGTGTCAGAGGTGACACGCGAACTCATTTTTTTGGTTGATTTTTCTTTGTTAAATGGCATTTAAATATATAAAATAAATACCAAAAATATAAATCTTTGTTTTACTGTGGTTCCAGAGTTAAGTTAGGGTTTTTCAAAATGTTGACACGCCGAGCTCAAAAGGTTCGCCATCACTGGCCTAGAAGCTGGGGAAGGCAAAGAAATGGGTCCCTCCCTGGAGCCTCCAAAGGGCACACAGCCCTGACAGCACCTCGACGTCAGCCCAGTGAGGTTCATTTTGTGCTTCTGGGTCCAGAACCGTAAGATAACAACTCTGTGTTGTTTTAAGCACAAGGTTTGTGGTCCGTTGTCACAGCAGCATTAGGAGACTCATACAGATGCAAAAGCAAAATCAGCTCACGTGTCCTTCCTGCTCAAAGCTGACCAGCCCTCATCCCAAACACCCTCCCCATGTCGCCTGCAGGGGAGACTGAGCTTCGTCTCGGGTGAAAGTAGGCATTTTATCCCACAGCAAACCATGGCCCAGCTTCTCTGCAAATCAGGAACCCACCTGGGCAGGACAGAAGCCAGGGACTCTGCCACAGGCCCCTGGGCTTCCGAGTCCCCTCCCTGAGACCCCACTTCCCAGGGCAGACGGGCTGCACCTCATTACAGGGCCGTCCAAGGACAGAGGCGGAGATGATCATTCCAAACACCATCTGGGTTCAGGAAGTGCCTTTATTACGGAAGGGGCTGGGAGGCAGAATTAGAGAGAGAGAGACAGAGAGACATCAAATCTGCATCAAGGGAAGACAGGACTTTAATTACTCCTTTTCTTAACCTCAGCGGACCTTGAGGTATTTTAACATTACTCTCCCTGGCAGGAAGGATTGATTGATTGTCTCTTGGCATTCAGAAACCCTGATTAATGTAAAACTAACCAGTCGTTCTGAACTCTGGGGAATTAATCACTTAAATGTGGGAATTACTCAATAAACCGTTCAAACATGCAATAAACCAAGCCATTAAAAATTAATCGCTCGACACCCCGGCCGTGTAAATAGGGCTAATAAGATCCTGGCAGCCGAGAGCGAGGAGGACAAGGAAGGGGGAAGCCACACCTTTAACCAGCTGCCCCCAAGCATCAGAGTGGACACACCAACGTCCAAGCCACACGTCACAGGTCATCAGGGCTGGTGACATGTGGTTGCTGGAACCTTCTGCACTGGGACAAGGGCAGGAAGGCAAGGGAGAGCAGGGGAGCCCTCGCTGGGCTTTCCGGAGGTGCTGGCAGACTTTAAGCTACAACCTTCAACAAATATGTATTGGCCACTTACTAAGTGTCAGGCAGTGTGCTAGGCTCTGCAGATGCAGCTATGAACAAGACAACTGTGGACCTGTCATTAGTGCATTGAGGGGTGGGGGTGGAGGGCAAGTGGTTGAAAACATGTTTGTTTTATAAAACACTGGCTACAAAAGAAAATAAAGCAAGGTACAGGGATAAAAACATTGTGGGGGAAGGAAATCCTATTTTAGTTGGACTGAGCAGAAAAGGCCTCTCTCTGAGGAGGTGCCATTTGACCAAGACCAACAAGAAGTTAGGACATAAAGCATATAAATTTCTGGGGAAGAGAGTTTCAGGCAGAGGCCTCAGCATGTGCAAAGGTCCTGGGGTGTGAGTGTACCCAGTGGCTGGAAGGGAGTGACCCAGAGGAGTGTTTCTTTGTGGGGGGCGGAGGGAGGCATCAGTGGGGAGCACAGGATGCAGAGCATCTCAGGCCTTATCAGAACATCATAAAGACTCCACATCTACCCACTAGAGCAGCGGTTCTCAACCTGTGGGTCCAGACCCCTTTGGGGGTCGAACGACTCTTTCACATGGGTCGTCTATGACCATCGGAAAACACATATATAATTACATGTTGTTTTTGTGATTAATCACTATGCTTTCATTATGTTCAATTTGTAACAATGAAATTGGGGGGTCACCACAACATGAGGAACTGTATTAAAGGGTTGCGGCATTGGGAAGGTTGAGAACCACTGCCCTAGAGAGATGGTGCCATTGAATGTTTCTAGAGGGGCATGTCCCTTTCAGGTGAGGACGGATGATGGGCAGAGTCAGAAACAGTAAGACCAGTGAGAGGCAGTTGTCCACATCAAGGACAGCCTTTGTTGCCTCCCGTACCCTGCCGCCCTCCCCGGTCAACAGCACCCAGATCCCGCTTTGGGTTGCCCTTCCCCCATGTTCTGTGGCCCCAATGACACTTACTCAACTCTCAGCTCAGGAGTGACTAGGCTTATCGCAATGCTCCGACCACAGTGTCTGATTCAGGGAGGAACATGTGGCCTAATTTAAGCTGATTGAGATGAGGAAACATGAACTCCACGCTTCTGGTAAAGAACCCTTTTCTTCCTGGTCACAGGAGGCCCTCGAAGAACCATTTTCTCTTGCTTAGCACGTGGATGTCAGATCTGAAATGGCCACAGCCCTAACTGTGACATGACTACAGCCCGAGGAGAAAGCAGCCCCATGAGAAGGGCAGAGCCAAGAATGTCCCAGAGAAACAGGACTGGAGTGCGACATCATGAGCTGCTGGATCAAACTGCTCCTGAAGGTGTTCAGCTCTTCAAGTGGATCTATTTCCTCGTTTTGCCTAAGTCAATTTGGGTAGGTTAGATGCCCAACTGGCACCGCATTCTTAGGCCTTACAAGTACCCTTTGAGGTATATCCAATTTTCCAGTTTACAGATAAGAAAACTGAGGCTCAGAAAAAAATAAATTGCCCAATGACATATTGCTAGAATTTGGCAAAGCTTTAAGCTTATACTCTTAGCTGAACTGACGACTTAATTTCGGAACAACAGGTGCAGCACACACTGCTCCCCTCCGCCACCACCCCCCCCCCCCCCCCTGCAGACATCATCGCTGACAGACATCACTAACCGTTTGAAAGACTCTTCCCTGCAGGGCCTCGACGCGCTGTGAAATCTCTTCACACTTCAGTCACTAGCAGCTTCCACATGAGATAATAACTAAGCACGGGCCTGACAAGACTGAGAACGAACAGGGCTGCCGATCTAGGGCTCCCAGGCCAACGCGAGCCGCCCTCTCCCGATCCCGTCCTGCTGCGGCCGTAAAAGAAAGATGGACGCGGATGCTGCAAACTAGGAGAAGCCACCAGGAAACTGGCTGGACGGTGGCTGGGCCGCCCGGAGGAGAAGATGGCCAGACACCGCCCACAGGGGACAGACAGCCGGAGGACAGCATGGCGTCCTTTCCCCCCCCCCACGCCGCCCCCACCTCCTGTGATTAGGTCCCAAATTTGAAACCCGACAAGAGTTCCCAGAGAAATATAAAATGTCAACATTGGTAAAAGAAGAAACAGGCAAATGGAGCAGACCAAACCATTAAATTAAAATTATAATCAAAGATAAGCCCACCCAAAGGGCCAGACCCCAGATGGCTGCATGGGTGAGTCCTACCTAGTTGACTATCCCCCACTTGTAGAAAGTAGGAAAAAAGGAAAAGTACAGTGGGGCCTTGTCTTACGAGTGTCCCGACTAACGAGTTTTTTGAGATATGAGCCGTCTCTCTCTCTCGGCCAATTTTTTGCTTTGAGTTGCGAGCTAAAATTCAGGTTACGAGCCAGCTTCAGATACCCACCGCTAGTTGGCGCAGCGAACGTCACAGTGGACGCCACAACATCAGCCCAGCATCACGTGTCTCACCCGTTCACTTTTTGATTTGACATACGAGTAATATGAGTTACGAGCTCCGTCACGGAACGAATTAAACTCGTAAGTCAAGGCCCCACTGTACCACAATCGAACAAGCGTAGTATAAGCAAAGGCGATCGTAGGCCGATTTTACTTATGAACGTATTTGCCAAAATCCAAAACAGAGACCAGCGCACCCAGTGTAAGAGTCGATGTAAAGCAATGTGGCTGAGGGGCAGTGCCGTGTCATGGTTAAGAGCAAGGACTTGAGTCGGCCTGGGTTCAAGTCCCGATTCATCCTCTCCTGACTCGCTGCTGTGACTTCCTTACACTCAGGTCAGAGGGACGCGGCCCGGGGCCACCTACAGTAAGCACGGGCGCACACACAGCACGCACACATCCTTGTCACTCCGCGCCAACACAACACAACCCCCCGACCAGCATCCACTCTCCCGACCAGCACGGCCAGTCTCCCGAGAAATGCTCCATCCAGGTGCCGTGGGAGTGTGTTGTCTGTGCGGCAGACGCCGGAGGACACGGCTTGGAGTCCAGGGAGGACGTGAGCAGCAGCAGAAGCACTTTGGCAAGAGAAAGACACACTATCCGCTTGTCCGTGCTCCTCGCAGCTCTCGTGCCACAGGTTCCCGTAGCCTGAAGTAGCCTTCCCCGGTTGGTCATGTGGCCATCGGCTTCCTGGCTTCCCTCCCTGCCCCAGTCGGGGGGATGTGGGAGAGACGTGAATGAGCTGGTTTAGAACTATGTCCCCAGCAGCCGCACAGGGCAGCTCCGGGACACGGTGAACCCTGAACAATTCGTATGACTCTTAGACCTGTACGTGCCTAGATCTAGATGTAACGAGGGTGAAAATCTGATTCCAACTATTTCTATTGGTAGCTACATGGGCAGTGAATGCCAGAATTACATTTTCAAAGAGTAAATAAATGTAAGCTTTAAAGAATTTTGAATTTAAAAACCGTATTGAGTCATATTTGTCCTTTTAATGTTGGCAGCTCATTTTGAAATTTAAAGAAAAAACTTGGATAACTTAAGAAATTATTTTTAACATTAATTTAACTGATGGTTGATAAAAGTTTAATTTTGTATACTTCTAACCTAATTATGATTTCTTTGTTAATCTTTTATTATATCACTATTAATAGAACATGTGATTGTAACAAAATTTAGTTATTTATTGAATTGGCGATAAGGAAAGCAAGTTTTATGGGATAAACATATCATTTACGGATTATGTTTAACCTGATTACTCATCAGACTTGTCAACAGAATACCAAAATGTGCAATCATAATTAAATTCGGCTATCTTGATATCTTGTAAAGTTGATCTTTATCACGGTCTATTTCTCAGATAAGAGGAAAGAATGTATTTTATTTAACAGTGTGTTAGCGCGTCTTATAACTTTGAATATTGGTGTATTAAGTATCCATTTATACACTTCCCTTGGCCCTGCAAATTCGGCCTGACAAGCTGTGTGACTCTGGGCAAATTCCTTAGCCTCCCTGTGCCTATGCTGCCTCATCTAAGAAGGGGATGATAAACAGTGCGGAGCTCACAGAACCGCCGCAAGGACCGGGTGAGTTAATATTTATAAAGCTCCTGTGACACAGCCTGGCATGTAGACAGAACTTGGTAAGTACTCTTCGACAGAGCAGGATTTAGCACAGAAGTACAACAATCATTCCAAGGGGTTGACAAAAGCATTTGATAAAATTTAACATCCTTTTTTTTGTTTTAACTCAAACAAGAAATTGAAGAGAATTTCCTTAACTGGATCAACTCTATGTAGTAAAACCTACAGCAAATGTCATCCTTAGCCAAGAAGCTTAAACTTTTTTCAAGACTCGGAACCAAGCAAGGGAGCTTGTCACGCGCTGCGATTCAACATCGCCCTGGAGGCCCCTGCACAGGCAGCAGGACAAGAAGCAATAAAATATCAAATCACGGGGAGAAGAGAGAGAAAACCATCACCAGCTACATGGAAGATAATGTCGGCATTTATAGAAAAAAATCCAACAGAATCTGAACACGTTCAGAACCATCCACTTAAAAATGGAGCATTCTTCTACACTGGCAATAACCCACCAGAAATATAACAGAAATTGAGGTACCATTCATATTATCAATTAAAGTATATAAACTATTAGACTTGTACGGGGGAATACATTACATTATTAAATGATGGGGGGGGAGGGGGAAGAAAACCTAAATGTCACGTTAACATTGTTAATATGTTAACTCCCCAAGGAAATTATAATGAATTTCAATAAAAATTATAGCGGGGCTTTTAAAGAATTTGATCCACTAATCCTAAAATTATCGGGAAGAAGAAAAGGCCCACCAATCTTGAAAAGCAAGAGCCTCAGGCCTCTGGGGGATTAACAGATGTCCCAGAGCTACCGCAATAAAAACAGCTGTGATGCCCAGATAAAGACAGACACGCGAATGGAAGGGGGGAGAGAGCCCACACATAGACCCTCCATGTGTGGAAAGTGGAAGCGTGATAAGGGTGGTTCCTGAAACGGGAGGAGAAAGGGAGGGAGGTGGGGGGTGAGGGGCAGGGGCTGGAACTGATTCGCAGTGTGCAGAAAAATAAAACCGCCTGCTGGCCACACCGAGAACACAGTCTGGCATCCAGATGGGCTCAAGTCCTAAATTCTTCCAAGTACAACTATAAAGGGAAGGGAAGCCCTGGCGGGGGTGGCTCCGGGGTCGACCCGTGCACCCAAAGGTTGCCAGTTTGGTTCCCGGTCAAGGGTGCAGTCACGGGTGAGTACCTGGGTTGCAGGTTTGATCCGCAGCCCTGGTCAGGGTATGTGCAGGAGGCAAACAATCGATGTCTCTCTCACATCGATGTTCCTCTCTCTCTCTCTCTCTCTCTCTCCCCCCTCCCCTCTCTCTCTTCTTTCCTCCCACGCTCCCTTGCACCCTTTCTCTAAAAAAAATAGTGTTGAGTACAAACGGTTAAGATATAAAAGGAGCTCTTCAATAGTATGCAGGTGATGAGCTAACACAAAAGCCTACAAAAAAACCCTACGTATTTACATGGATGCACACATACCTCAAGACAGACAACAAGCACGTGTTCCCACGGGGAGGGTATAGGAGCAGAAACTGGGAATGAAGGTTTGTAAAGAGTGAGACCAGAGAGGGGCTGGCCTGGACAAATGGTAGAATGACGTGAACCTGCCTCACTTGGTGGGGGGGGGGGGGGGAAACAAAAACGGAAGAATTCAAAAAAATAAAAAGCGAGTCTGGGCATTGGACAGGCATGGGGAATGAATCCAAGGCAATCGCAAGAGTCTCACTCTTCCGGGTAGAAATGAGGGCACGACTCAGGCGAAGGAATCCTGAAACCAGGATTCGGAGAAAACTCGACGGGCCTTTGAAATCAATCTCAATCGCTCAGTCTCTCCCTCCTCCTCCCTCCTGCTAGCTAAAGCACCTACTAGGTGAGCCGTTAGTCTTCCTCTGAGAGCCAGCACCCCTCCACATGCTGCCCAGGACGCCAGGGTCCCCTGCCCTCTCGGACCCCACCAGGCTGCACAGGCTCTGCCCGGCTCCACCACAGGGTGAGCCCCTCGGGGCACCGCGCCTGACCCACTGTGCTCTGGTTCCCGACACCTCGAGGGCAGCCCGTGTTTGTGCAGTGACCTGAGGGCCTGGGCCACGCCCGGAGCTACAGCAAGAAAAACGGCTGCTGGCATCCCCTGGGGGCCAACAACATCTTCACGGCATAACTGAGGCTGAGACGGAGGGAAGGCAGGGCTGGGCTGATGAAGGCCACCCCACTGCTGACCTCACCACCACGCAACCTGGTGAGAAGCTGAGGACAGCGGCCTTCCCAGCGGCCGTCACACAGCAGAGCCAGCCGCCTGCTCAGCTTTTAAAGGCCCCAGAGGGGTTCCTGGGGGTTCAGCTCTGGCAGGACGAGGGTGTCGGGGGAATGAGATGCTGCCCCCCTTGCCAATGTCCTTGGTGGGCAGACAGGCTTGGAATTGCCCAAGCTCATCTTCAGAACGAGTGAGACACGTTATGCTGGGCTGATGTTGTGGCGGTCACTGTGACGTTCGCTGCGCCAACTAGCAGTGGGGTATCTGACGCTGGCTCGTAACCCGAATTTTAGCTCGCAACTCAAAGCAAAAAATCGGCCGAGAGACAGCTCGTATCTCGAAAAACTCGTTAGTCGGGACACTCGTAAGTCAAGGCCCCACTGTAGGAGGCACGTGTAGGTAAGACAATCACTGCCGTGCTTGGGGATCAAAGAGCAGGTGAGGTTCTCCCCGGTCATCGGGTCCCCACCCCATTTCTATACATATCTAACCTCTAGTGATCGACAAAGGACCGGACCAGCCCTGCTTTTCGGTTTCAGTTTTATGGCCTCACCGATTGCAGCCACGGGCATCTGCTGACCCAGCGCCCTGGGTCCTGGCGTGAGCCGCACTCCCTCTCCAAGAGTGCTCCTCCTCCACTGCTCCCAAGGCCTTCCCTTAGCCCCAAGTCCCAGAGGGAAGGGAAACTAAAAATAGAAGGGAATTTGCATTTGTGCAACACCTGTTCTCTTGTACCGCATCCTTAGTTCATCCTCACAGAAGCCCTGCAAGGTGGTGAGTGTTGGGGGGGCGGGGGATGGGTTTGGAGGAGCCCCAAGTTTGCACGGAAGGAAGGCTTTCTCTCCCCGCCTTGGACTCATTCCCCATGCTTGCTAAATGCCCAAACTCGATTTTTATTTTTGAATTCTTCCACTTTTGTCCCCCTGCCCCTCCCCCCAGGTGAGGCAAGTTCAGGCCCCTCTCTGGTCTCACTCTACAAACTTTTTGTCCCCAGTTTCTGCTCCTATACCCTCCCCGCGGGAACACACGTGCTTGTTGTCTGTCCTGAGGTACGTGTGCATCCATGTAAAATATGTAGGGTTTTTGGTAGGCTTTTGTGTCAGCTCATCACCTGCACGCTATCAAAGGGGGAAGGGGCTCTATGTGCAACGCATAGGAAGCGTCCTTACTGGGAGAAAGTGCCTTCCCAGGACCTCCCTCTGCTGGCTGGAACAGACAGTAACCATCCGGGGACATGAGTGACTGGAGAACGGAAGCTATTCCACAGCACAAACAGAGAGAAAGGAAGACTGGGTCCCGACACTGTGGGGCCCCGGGCCACGCCAGGACGGACCCACCTCTAAACTACCTGAATGCGAGAGCAAAATCAACGTCTCCATGGTCTGAGCCTCTTATTTGGGGTTTTTCCTGCATTAATCCAATATTGCATTTGTCCTACATTAATCCTCCACTGATACCGGGACCTACCAGGTAATCCTCCTTTTGTGAACTTTATCAGCAAATTGTCCTACTGCCTCAGATTTCAAAGGGTTAGAGCAGTGGTTCTCAACCTGTGGGTCGAGACCCCTTTGGGGGTCGAACGACCCTTTCACAGGGGTCGCCTAAGACCATCGGAAAACACATATATAATTACATATTGTTTTTGTGATTAATCACTATGCTTTAATTATGTTCAATTCGTAACAATGAAAATACATCCTGCATATCAGATATTTACATGACGATTCATAACAGTAGCAACATTACAGTTAGGAAGTAGCAACGAAAATAATTTTATGGTTGGGGGTCACCACAACATGAGGAACTGTATTAAAGGGTCACAGCATGAGGAAGGTTGAGAACCACTGGGTTAGAGGGAATGTCTAGCATTATTAACGCACGCACGCACGCACGCACGCGCATGAGAACGGACTAATTTCCAGAGACGCTCTGCTCCGAGGGGGCGGGACTAGACACCGTCTGGAAGAGCAACTCTCTTAGGATCTCTGCATTGCCCTCGACTTCCCCTCCGAGGGCAAAATCCATTTGTGACAATCAGAGCCTCCTATAGAAATTTAGAAAATGGTATACAACTTCGATTCAGACACAGTGAAGTGGGGAAAAAATTACAGCAAAGAGAAGAGCATGATAAACAAGATGAGACCAGGAAGGCCCATATACTTGCAGCAATCTGACTGAGCTCCCTAGCAGCCAAAGCAAAGAAGGAAACACAATCAACCTATGAACCAGGAGGTCATGGTTCAATTCCCGGTCAGAGCACATGCCCGAGTGGCGGCTTAATCCCCAATAGAGGGTTGCAAGAGGCAGCCGATCCATGTTTCTCTCTCATCACTGATGTTTCTATCTCTCTATCCCTCTTGCTCCCTCTCTGAAATCAATAAAATATATAAACACTAGAGGCCCGGTAGACAGATTCGTGCACCGGTGAGGTCCCTTGGCGTGGCCCGTGGGGATCCAGAGAGGAGCCGCTCCTGCTCATCCCGGCCCCAGTCATCCTGGTCAGCTGAGCAGTGCTCCTGCTGTGGGAGCACACTGACCACCAGGGGACAGCTCCTGCATTGAGCATCTGCCCCCTGGTGGTCAGTGCACGTCAAAGCGAATGGTCAAGCAGTAGAGTGGTCAACCAGTCAACCAGTCGACTGGTCACTTAGGCTTTTATATACATAGATAAAAACAATGTCGCCTCTAGGAGAGTTAGGGTGATGAGGATGAGGAAGGTAAGGCACCAGGTGGGGACATCTGCCTACAGCAGGAGCCTAATAGGTGTTGGGTCCGCCCTTTCTTGAGCTCCGACTGAGGCAGCTGTCCTCTGTTGGCTGAGCTGCACACGGCTCTGAAGCAGAGAAGAGGGGGTCCTGAGGCACCCAGAGGGGTTCCTTGGGGTGGCAGGCCCTGGCTGCAGCCCAGCAGCAAAGGGGCGGGAGTCCAGCCCTAGAAAGCGTGCGTGGCGAGCCGCACAGATGGCGGAGGGAAGGGCGCTGCGAACACGCGTCTCGCCTCCTCTCCAGTTTGGAGAAACAGGCTTGGGAGTGAGCTCTTATTTTCTTGCCTCTCCATTCCTTCTGTGATGTGTTCCTGACACTAATCAGGGATCCATCCCCTGGGAGCCAACAATAATGATTAATGGTGTTAAATATAGCCAGAGACTGCCGGGGCAAAATTAGGCGCCATGCATAAAACATCACCCACCTTGTCAGGCAGGCAAATCAGCCGGCTTTGGGGGCCAGTCCGTGTGGACCAGCACCCACCACCAGGGCAGCCCCATCCAGCCACCTCGCCACTGCCTGCCCACGGGGTGTGTGCCAGGGTGCCCGCCATTTAGTATGTGCCCCTACATGCCCCCTTTGGACCTCAGAGTCACCATCAGGCTCCTGAGTTAACTCAGAACAAGGGGATCACTGTCGAGATGGAAGGATGAAAACGTGCTTGGGACCCAAACAGACCTGGGTTCAAATCCCAGCTCCTCTGCTGCCTGGCTGAGTGGCCTCGGGCAAGTCACTTCCCATCTCTGAGGCTCAGTTTACTCTCCTGTGAACAGGGCTCTTCATCATCGATGGGGTAGCATCGAGGTACAGTGAGAGCCAGACACCTGGTAGGCACTCAGGATATGTTAGTCCCCTTCCTCCCACTCCCGTACCCAAACAGCTGTGTGACCTAGAGCAAATTACTCAGCCTCTCTGAAACCGAGTTTCTCACCTACAAAATGGAGATGGTGATGTCTACCTTCATAGGCATGGAACACACCTGATATGGGCTAACCCATCCAGTCACTGTGCTGTAGGCAGATATGAGAGCCAACTATGCACTGGGCACTGTGCTGGGCCCTGGGGATACTCCAAAGACTGAGACATTCAGTCCTTACTCTCAGGGAGCTTACAGTCTAGAGGAGAAATAGGCAAAACAATTAAAGTAACTATAAATTGCAAGATATTTTCTAAAGGAAAAAAAAAGAGGCTGAAATAAAATGCAGGAGGGAGTGGAAGGGGACCTTTCCATGGAGGTAATATATGAGACACAGCCAGCCTTCCTAGGAACCTGGGCGAAGTTACTTCCTTCCCCGTAATCACTCTCCCAGGGCCCCACCCCACCCATGCAAATGTCTGTCCCTCCCTCCCATGACCCGGGTCCCCTGGCTCTCAGGGTGGCTGGGAGCCGAAGCAGTTCAGCCCACTAAGATCAATGGTCCCCGCACTCTGGATTGTGCACACGTCCCAGCATGCATTTGTTTATGATCAGCAGCATGCACTGCCTTCCTAATTTTATGTACATCATTAAACAGACATAAAAATACACCTTTAGAGGAGATGAGGACATAAATAGAAATGAAGTTCTAATTCTGCCTGCTGCACTCCGTGGCGCTTTCTCGCTCTCCCGGGAGCCACACAGCCCACTTTGGTGACCACAGATCAAGAGCAGCTGCAGCCCCAGAGACGGCCGAGGCAGGCGCGGCCCTCCCACTCAGATGCGTCAGAGAGGGTTCAAGTTCCCAAGCCCACCAGCCCAACTCTCTCCCCGTCACATCTCCTGGTGGTGGGCATTAGCTCTCGGTCTCTTTCTGTTTTGCATCTGACCTGCAGGCCGGTGACACACCTCCCCACCCTCCTACCTCTTCCTGTGTCCCAGTCAGGGCTCCCCAGTAGGACAAGCCCTTCTTCCACACCTCCCATGGTTCCTTCCTCCTGCTACCCCCTCCCAACCTCCTTCCTCGCCTGGCTACCTCAGCCACCATCCCTAAAGCATCAGCTGAGGCAGCCTCACACCATGGGCCCTCAGAGAAATGACTGCTGTATGGGGGAATGGGTGAGGCCACCCATGGCAGGTGGTGACTTCCCTGGGGGCTTGGGCCACCCCGGCCCCACCTGTCTGTGCTGGGGGCATCGGGCCTTGGCACCTCTATATTCTGACTGGGTGTCTGTGCTCAGAGAGCAGCGCCCCCTCCCCCCTCCCCCGGGCCCTAGCCACCAGCGCTCCGTCATATGGGCTGTAATTACCCATGTGACACTGAGCCCCTTGAGGATAGGACCACCTCTTATTAATCCCATGTTGGTGGCGTGTGGCCCAGGGTCTGGCACAAATCAAACACTTGGCAGATGTTTATTACACTGAACCGTTGATGTGAAAAGAAAGCAAACATGTGTGGGTGAGGAAGTCTTCTCAACCAACACTGGAGACCCAGAAGCCACGGGAGAAAAGGCAGGTATCTGCCTATATAACACTTCAGGACGTTTGCACGGCACAAATACACACACACACACACACACACACATCAACAAAGTTAACAGACAGCTCAGCATCGCTGGCAAAATCACTGCTATGCATAGGCTAATAGAGGGTTAAAACCTACCCTCTGCAGAGCTGACAAGCTGACAAGAAGGGGACCATCGGCCCTATGGAGAAATAAGCAGAGGATTCGCAGGGGCCATTGGCAGGTGAGAGTGTCCAAATGGCCAAACGGATGAAAAGCTGCTAAGACTCGCTGCTAGCTGGTGAAATGCAAATTAAAAGTAACAGTGAGATATCACTTTATACCTCTCAGCCTGGTCAAAATTAACAAGACCAATCGCAAGGCTGCTGGCGGGATACTGGGGGGAAGATGGCTCTCCAATTACTGGGGTGACAGCTGCAGCCTCTGGGGAAATCAAGTGGCAACCGCTATGAAAATTAAAGGTACGCCAACCTTGTGACCCAGCAATTCGACAGCTGGAAGTATACCCCAGAGAGATCAATTATATGGATGTGCCTACAGATGTGTGCATGCATGGAGGGTTATCTTCATGTTTCTTACTAAGAAAAGAAACAGGAAATGAATGACATCAATAGGGGAATGGTCGGTGAAATTACAGGACATCCACACTCTGGAATATTATGCAGTCGTCAAAAAGAGTACACTAGCACTATAGCCATCAGTGTAGAAGGGTTTCATGGGGCTTGTTGAGTGGTGATGATTCAGATGTAAAAACATTAATGCATGTCTGTGTGAGGTTATAAGAACATGGAGAAACATGAAAAGATCTATCCTAGATCATCACCACGGTTTCAGGGTGGATGTAAGGGGGCATGATGTCACTAAAGGAGGGTTAGGGCACAGGTAAAACAAAGGAAAATTGCACTAACGTGCATCATGTACCATTTATGCATTTAGAGAAAATTGTCTATAAAAAGGCATTTACATGTGCTAAGAAATTCCCTTCCCTCCTTTATCCCTCTTGGGCTCATGCTTGCTTCCACCCCTATTTTCCTCACTCTTCCTATCACTTCAAACAGTTCAGACAAGAAAAACACTTAGATTCTGAAGAAGCAGCTAAATACCTTATTTATCTGGCATCCTTAACTCTCCAGGACACAGTCTGGAACTACAAAGCAAACTACAGATCTGATAGCCAAAAAGGATAATACGTTCTTTACTCTGGGTGAAGGGCTTTGAGCTAATTATTCTTATTTTACACAATTGTAATAAGCTTATGAAGCTCACTGTGGCAGCCAGACCTGCAGGGGTGACCAATGAACCACATTATTGCATCATCCCCTCCCCTTGCATGTGGGTGGGACCTGTGGCTATCTGCTAACCAAGAGGATGCTGGGAAGGTGATGGCTGTCGCTCCTGTTTTATCACCTAAGACTCAGTCTTCACAGGAGAATGTGAGAGACGCTCTCCTGCTGGCCTAGAAGAAGCAAGTGCCGTGCTGTGAACTGTGCCTGGAGGGGCCACATGGAAGAGTCCGAGGGTGGCCTGCACGACCCGAGGGCAGCCCCAGCCAACAGCAGAAAAGAGCTGGGGCCCACGGTCATGCAACCAGCCTGAATGAGATTGGAAGTGATCCTTCCCCAATCGAGCCTCCACGTGAGAACACAGCCCGGTCCACGCTGTGACTGCAGCCTTGTCAGGCCCTGAGCAGAGGACCCCACTAAGTCGTGCCCGAGCTCCTGGCCCAAAGAAACTGTGAGATGACACCCGTGTGTTGTTTTCCACCTCCGAATCTGTGTCATTTGTTACACACACTCATCAAATTCAGAAATAAAAGGGAAACCTGAGAAAAATATACTATGCACTGTTAGAAATGACCACTAGGATGAAGAATGACAGACATAAACAAGGTAGCTGCTGTTCGGGGCGGTGGTGAGTTTCGGCAAAGGACCCTGCAAGCATCCGTCACAGCAGGGGATGGAGACCCAAGGCCCGGAGGGACCAGGAAGGGGCGAGGAGATGAAGGGAGCAGCGGACATTTGAACTCTCAAGCATCTCTGTAACAACCTTGTTGTCCCTGGAACAGAAAGGGACAGTGCAAGTCCTCTCCTCTGAACCAGTAGCAGGCTGGAGATCGACACCTTCCCGGTGAAAGCGATGGCCACGTGTCTGTCAGCACACACTGAACACGCAGCGCCGGGCGTGGCTGAGCACGCAGATCCGGGTGCTGAAGTGGTACTGACAGACCCACCCAGCACAGGCGCTACTTCCCTTTACGATGTGAGAACAGAGGTTCAAAGGTCACACAACCAGCAAGGGGCACAACGAGCATTCAAACGGGAGCTGCTGGGCACCAAGACGTGCTGTATCTCATCTAACTCCACAGCCACACTCTTAACCCCTCCTCCACCCCATGCTGCCTCGCTGGGCCTCAGTCTTCTCCATCTGTAAAATGGGAAGCACAAGAGGAGAAAATGGCTTCATGCATGTACAGCACTTGGCAGGGAGCAAGCACTGAATCTCTCTCCTCACGGTCTATGCTGCTCGCAAGAAAAAGTGGCAACAAAAAGAATGAGCTCCATTTCTGAACAGTAACAGCTCCTGGGAAACAGGTTATTACAAATCGTTCTTGCAAGCACACGGCCCACAGGAATGAATGGCACTAGCTTTCTACCATCCCTACGAGGCTTGTAAGGAAGGGGCCGTCTTCTCACATCAGAGACAAGACAACGGAGGCCTGAAATGGGTGATCCACTTGACAGATCTGCACAGAGAGGCAGGATGGAAGGCGGACTCTGTTTAGGCCCAGAGGGTGACGGGGCTCCCTGGGAAACCCCAAGCTCCCAGTGATGAGCAATTCAAAGGCTTCTAGCCGACTGGCCAGGACCGCCCCTTCGTACCAGCCTAAGCCCATAGCTTGTTCTCACCCCGGAACTCCAGGCCAGCAGGGCCCGAGTGATGCGTCACCCAGGAAACAGGACGTCACTCCTGTACCTGAACATCTGTCTGCAGAGGAGGTCTTGAGATGACATCGGAATGGCACTGCCCTGCCTGCTGGATACCTCACACCTCACAAGAGATCATGGCCTCATTTCCTGGACATACCAGGGACCAGAGTTGCAAATACCAGAGAGCCAAAGGGCAGTGGGAAGGGGACTCCTCTTCCTCTATCCACGCCAACTCAGTCCAGGACACAAGCATTATATAAGGAACCAGAGGCCCGGTGCATGAAATTTGTGCAGGGGGGGGGGGCAGTGTCCCTCAGCCCAGCCTGCGCCTTCTTGCAGTCCGGGAGCCCTCAGGGGATGTCCGACTGCCGCGCGGAGGCGGGAGAGGCTACCGCCACTGCTGCTACGCTCATCAGATGTGAGCCCAGCTTCTGGCTGAGCGGCACTGCCCCTGTGGGAGTGCACTGACCACCAGGGGGCAGCTCCTACATTGAGCATCTGCCCCCTGGTGGTCAGTGCACATCATAGCGACCAGTCATTCCACCATTTGGTCAATTTGCATATTAGCCTTTTATTATATAGGATGTTTTAAATAACAAGCACCACCTTCACAGAGAGATGTCAGGCACAGACCCAAGACGGGGACCCAGCTTGGGTCACAGGAAGTGCTCTGCCTGCCCCAGCCTTCTTCAGGCCCTACACACAGATCCGGGGTCAGATAAAGGATGGGAATGGGTGCATTACAGCTTTATGGCGTAGGGTGTACAACCTCCTTCCCCTACAGAAGCAGACAGACAAAACAAACTGCAAGGATGTTCACTACTGAATTGTTTATCAAGAAGGAAGGAGTCTGGCCAGTGTTGCTCAGTGGTTGAGGGTTGAGCTATGAACCAAGAGGCCATGGTTAGATGCCCAGTCAGGGCACATGCCTGGGTTGCAGGCTCGATCCCCAGTGAGGGGTGTGCAGAAGGCAGCCAATCAATGATTCTCTCTTGTCACTGATGTTTCTATCTCTCTCTCTCCCTCTCCCTTCCTCTCTGAAATCAACAAAAATATATTTTGGAAAAAAGAAGGAAGGAAACAGGGCAATTTGTCCCCAAACAGAAGATTGGTTAATTTCTGATGCATCCAGACAACAGAATCCCACTCAGTCAATGACGATGCTTTGTGAGCCTTTCTTCACATTCACTACTTCAGGCAAAAATGTGAGCTTCACTCTTAGATATAATATCAACCCTTCTGTGTCAAATAAAATATGGAGAACAAGGTTCAGAAGGCCAGAGGCCTCACGGCACGTGGTTGTCAGTGGGCAGTAACCTCAAGGGAATTTTCCTCCCTTTGCTCATCACCGTTGCCTCATTTTTTCCTGCCAAGAACAGACAGCGCGTTATACAGCTTAACCAAAAAAAAGGCGAAGGAAGTAATCTTGCTTTGAAAAGCAGGGGCACGGTCACCCATGTCACCACTTGCCATCCTCAAAGCCAGAAGCGGATGCCACACTCTCCAGCCTGGCCTCCTAATGGCCCGATCCAACTTGAGCCGTCTGCGCCATCTGGTGGGGTCCTAACCAGGGTCTCTAAGGGCCCAGGGATGGCTTAGTGGTGGGGGAGGCACATGTACATTTTGGGGGGGAAGAATCTGAAAAATTCATATTCTTAAACACCTGAGCGGTAGGACCCAGCATCCCAGGCCCTCCAGAGCACACCTGCGCCCGTCTCCTCTTTGCTCCGTCCGGCTCCTCCATCCGTGGTGCATTGTACAGATGCCCCACCTGTGTTTCCCGTGACCTCTGCCCTAGTCCCCCCTGCCAGAGATGTGCCCCGGAAGAGTGCTGGTCACATATCTCAGGGCCTCTGGCAGCTCAAAGGGAGCTACATGTCCTCCTGGGGGCAATGTCCAC
Organism: Myotis myotis; assembly: GCF_014108235.1. Classification (NCBI taxonomy): domain Eukaryota; kingdom Metazoa; phylum Chordata; class Mammalia; order Chiroptera; family Vespertilionidae; genus Myotis; species Myotis myotis. The sequence goes on along the minus strand of NW_023416324.1, from coordinate 8,925,028 downwards.
ACTGAGGCTTAGGATGGGTTTAGGGGGGGTTGCACCCTCCTGAAGTCACCCATGTAGTAGGTTGAAGAGTGTCGCCCTAAAATTCAGGTCCAACCAGAACTCAGAAGAGGACCCTGTTTGGAAATAGGCTCTTTGTAGACGTAATCAGTTAAGGATCGTGAGATGAAATCATCCCAGATTTCGGCTGGGCCCTAAATCCAATGACTCGTAAGTTCCTGGTGTCCTTGTAAGAAGAGGGGGAGACGCAGGGACACAGGGGAAGCGGGCCATGCGAGGACCGAGGCGGACAGTGGAGAGATGCTGCCACAAGCCAAGGAACGCTGGGAGCTCCCGAAGCTAAAAGGCGAGAAAGACCCTCCCCGTAGCCTTTGGAGGGGTTGTGGGCCTGCTGACACCTTGAGTTCAGTATGGCTGTTCTTATTTCAGACTTCAGGGCTCCAGAATGTGAGAGAATAACCTTCTGTTGTTTTAAGTCAGCAAGTTTGTGAATTCGTTAGGGCGCCCCAGAGATGCTGATGCAGACCCCAGCCCTGGAGCCTGGAGGCCCCTGGTACAGACCCTCTTTGGTATGAGCCGATAGTCCCAAATCAGGGTCTGCAAGCCAGAGCCCCCTGGACACTCCCTGCAGCTCTCTGGTCAGCCTCCTGGCATCCCCACCCCTGCTCTTCTCCAACGTTCCTGATTCCATCAACCCGGGCTCTGAAGCCAGCACCCTCGCCACAATTCACACCCTCCTCTCACCTCCCACATCCTATTCATAAAACAAAGTAAAAATTAAATTACTGCTAACACACCCCCGGTCTGCTTTCAAAAGGGCTGACTGGTTTGAAATTCTAATTTGCTTTCCAAGGTCTTAAAATAATGTCACCAGAGTCCCGGGGACACCACCCCCACCCCTGCCTGCATGGCACGGCAGGATCAGATAGCAGGACTCCAGGGTCCAGGGCCAGAGCCACAAGGAGGAAAGGGCAGTGGCACAATGGAGACCTGGGCCTGCTGCTGGCCCAGCCCTCTCTGTACCCCAGTTCTCCCCTCTATGATGACATGGGAGGCTTTGCGGATCTATGTAGGGGTGCACCACCACCGCTGGGCCTCAACACCCAACACGCAGCTGTACTCAGGACAGCCCATTTCCTCAGTGAGAACAGAGAAGGCTCTTAGACCTCTAGTCATCCCCCTTCATTATAAGTGAAGAAAGATGGGCACAGAGGGGGAAAGCAACTTGCCTAAAGCCACACAGCAAATCCACAGCACAGCTCTGCAGCTCTGTGGCTAGAACGCAGACTGGAACCCAAGCATGCTGTTCTTTCTTTCACTGCTCTGCTTCTTGGGACCCCAGGGTCCTGGGATTCCTAACTGGCCGTGCCTAACAATACCCTTTCAGCTAGATGGGCATCAGTTTGTTTGAGTTTTTAGCAGGAAGGAAGGGAAGGCAGGCCCAGGGACTCAGTGGGAACAGCTGAGCCTGGGCCCCTCCATGGGTTCTGGAGGAGACCCTAGTCCCGTGCTCCGCCCCATCCCCTGCTCCTCGCCCCTCGCCCCCAGGGGCCTGAAAGGCATTCTGGGGCATGGCTGGGGCAGGCTTCAGCCTTGCAGTCCGAGTGCCCAGTAAGACTCCCCTGAGGAAAGGACAAGCCTTCGCATCGAGGCTAGAAGAATTGGTGCCTGGAAACACCCTCCCTATTCACCCCAGAGGTGCCCAGCTCACCTCATCCTAGGGGGCACCACATGGCTTGCTGGAAAAGCACCAGCCTTGGAGAAGCACGTGTCTCAAGATAGAGCCATTCCCAGCTGCTTCCCAAACCAGCTGGCACTAACCTGCCTCCCATGCAGCCCTCAAAGCAGCCAACCACTCCGCACGAGGCCAGCTTCCAGAGCACAGGGGCTGACGAGGCACGAAAAGGCGAGGGGAAAGGGCCCAGCCCAATGGCACGCTCTAGCACACACACCCCCACTCTGCTCCCTCACGGCCACGGCAGGCATCACTAATCAATCACCGGCTTCCTTCCCACGGAGGGAAGCACAGCTGGGACTCTCCGCCCTGTCCTCCAGCCATCAGGGCTGCTGCACCAGAGGGAAGCCACTTCCCACGCCTGCCATCACCGCCCGGACCTCAGGCACGAGGGCCACCTTCCGCCCCTGGGCACGCATTTACCGAGTGGCACGAGTGAAAGAAGCAGGACACACTGAGAAGTAGGCATAGCGCGGGCCGGGGGCCCTGGGATGAAGAGTTTCAACTGGCACTCCGCCAATCGAGATGCTGGGTGCCAGAAGGCACTGGCGGGGGCAGGTGGCATTTCTGTGATGTACACAACCAGGGAGCCCTCTGGAGGGGCTAAGCCAGCGGTTCTCAGCCTGTGGGTCGCGACCCTTTGGCGGTCGAACGACACTTTCACAGGGGTCGCCTAAGACCATCCTGCATATCAGACATTTACATGACGATTCGTAACAGTAGCAACATGACAGTGACGAAGCAGCAACGAAAATAATTTTATGGTTGGGTCACAACATGAGGAACTGTATTTAAAGGGCCAGAAGGTTGAGAGCCACTGGGCTAAGCGGATCCTCGAGGACGAGGACGTGGACTCTGGGACCTCCTGGAAGTTCGGACGCAGCACAACCAGCACATTCTCTGCCTTCTCCAGGAGGTGGGACGTTCCGCTGTGGGTAGGTGACTCGCTGGCTGAACAACAGGGACCGAGAGTGTCCCCTGGATGGCCAGCTGTAAGAAGTGAGGTCGTCCCGGGGATCGGTGCTAAAAGCTGTCTCCTTTAAAACCCTTACCACCGAGTTGGGCGAGAGAACGTGCGCGAGGCTGCCAAGCGTGCAGATGGCACTCGCTCTGCCTGCGAGGGGAAATGAGGCCACTGGGGGCATGCGCAGGGACAGGGAAGGGGGCGGCAGGAAGGGAGGCCGAGCCCTGTCTGGAGAGACGGGACTGCGAGAAAGCAGCTGACCACACGCTCCCGGGAGGCCGCAGGGAGCCTCCCGCCCAAGTCCTGGAGCTGCCCCAGCACCTGCAGGGAACAGGAGGCCCCACAGGAGCCAGGCGAGTTGGGCGCCAACACAGAATCCTCGCTGCCTGCTCCAGGCACCGCAGGCCCCAGAGCGGCTGCGCGGGAGCTGGTTCCAGTCCAGGATCTTCACCATCTTCCAGGTCCCAGCAGTGCCCCTCAGAGGGGACCGCTCTCGCCAGAGCCAGCGGAGGGCAGGCTGCAGGCTGCGAGGACGGGACCTCTGTCTGCGCTGCCCCCACCACAAGCTGCTGCCCACAGCTCTCAAGTCTTCTGTGGCTCCCTGTGGCCCTCAGGTACAGGCCACAATTCTGGGTTGGGAAGAAGAGGCTAAAGGAATGCAAATCCTGTCCCTGCCAGTGACACCCCCACCCCCCACCCCCGTGCCTCAGCATCTCCATGGTGCAGATGATGACAGCGACTCCCAGCGCTGAGGACAAGAGAAGCCCAGACTTTAACTCCTGCCGGTCTGTCTGCAGCGTACACTCCTGACTGTCCTTGTCGAGTGAAGAAATGCTTCTAGGGTCATTGTGAGTCTGAGAGACCACGACAGCGAGGCCACCATCTCTGACAGCTCCCGATAAACACAAACACAGTCCCACCACATCCTCGGTGACCCTGAAAAGGCAGCACCAGCTCCCCATTTTATACAGTAGAAAACGGAAGCTTGGAAATCCTCACAATAACCAGCATCTGCCCACCGCGGGCCAAGCACTGTCCGACACACTGCATGGATGCCCTCCTTCAGTCCCCTCTCCGTACCCGAGGAGGGAGCTCCCCTGATCATCTCCTTTTACAGACAGGGAAGTCTGGGCACAGAGAGGTCAAGAATGGCGCCCAAGTCACACAGCCAACGGAAGGCAGAAAAGCTCACTCCAGATGTGAAACTGCTGGACTCTAAAGCACCAGAAATATCTACACGGGGTGGGGTTGAGCTACCACAGCCCCTTTATCCGGCCATTTCTGAAACAGCCGGCATTCATTAACACCTGCTAGGAGCTAAGAAAGGGCTTCCCGCGCCTTCTTGTTTCACTGGCGTTACCCGTGTCCTCTCATTTCACACCGCGTGGTGCAGTGGGCGGGGAGCCCCTGACTTCAGAGGGGCACTGGTGGGCGCTCAGCTGGCGGCTGCGAGCTGCCTGAACAAAGAATATCTCCGCTTCTCCTAATCCTGGCTATTCATGTAAATAATATTCCCGCAAAGAAAGCAAGCTCCCTGCCTCCCCAAGGGGCTTCAGGAATTACGTCTACAGGGTCCGACACAGCAAGGACAATAACCAATTGACTCTTATTAAAACTCCAATAACACTGGTGTGATTGTGGCTTTGATAAGCGCACTGCTGTGAGCGGGAGTCAACCGCATTAGGAAAATGTAATTAGACTAATAAATCCCGGGCAATCCCTTCCTCTCCCCCCACCCCCCTTTGCTCCGAGGAGGAGCCACTCACATGACCTCATAACCCACATGCAGCCCCACAGTGGGTTCTGCTGCAAAGAAAGGCAGTCTTAGGTCTCCTGGGTCTGACCGGCCAAAGGCCCCTCGGCCCTCGTAGTTCTGCCGCAGCGTCGGGGACTCTTTGGCCAAAGGGCAAAGGGTCCAGGGAGCTGGGGACGCATGGCCACCACTCCCGCTCTCCTCTCGCTCTAGAGGGACCCCCCCCACTCGCACCCCTCCTGGCCCCTCTCCCAGGTTAAGCAATATTCCACGTGAGCGCTTCTTTGCGAGTCTGTGGGCTCAGAGCCCTGACCCCTCCCTGTTGCTCTCTCCCCCAAAATGGGTGAGTGAGATTTATTAGAGACCTCGAGGTCCCAAAGCCCAGCTGTTGGAGTCAGCGAGGGGGCAGACTTCAGGGGAGGGCCGACCTCACCCAAGTTCAGGAGGCCATCGTGGGCCCTGAATGTCGAGTACACGCCCATCTTCTGGGTGAGGCGAACCCCACAGGCAGGCCGGTGAAGAGACCCTCCCACCTCTCAGAACTCGTGACCGTTGAATCCTGCTCTAGTGCCTGCTCTGTTCCAGCGCAGTCAGTACACCAGGGGACAATCCCAGCAGCGCGTGGATTTCGTGTTATGGAGGAATTCAACCATGAGAAAGACTTGGTACCAGAACACCACACCGGAGCCACTAGGAATGCACGACACACACACCTCCCAGGGCCAGCGAGGCCCGCCCATCCACACCTGGGGCTCCATCCGTCCATCTGTCCACCTGGGGCCCCATCGCCTTCCTTCCGCCACCTTGCAGGGCAAACTCACGCCCTCCCGCTAGTCCCCCCAGCCTCTGTTGTATTCTTCCTCCCCGTCCTCCTGTCTTTTCTCTCTTTCTCTGTCTTTGGTTCCGCCCCTTTGCACACAGAGTGGCAGGTGTGGGAACTGGGCGGGCAGCCAGCAGGGAGAGCGGGCACACACTCCCACAAGCGAACTTCAGGTTTCTCTCCCAGATAAATACTAAAACAAAGATGGTCCTTTTATGTATTTCTTAACCATTAACCATGAATAAAGCTCCACTACCATTTTATTTCATTCCTCTTTTTTTATGTGTCGCTGACAGAGAGCTTGACTGTTGCGCCCCAACCCCATTTCCCCATAAATCCTGGGTTTTCATTGCGTTGCACGGTGATTTTGAGGCTCACACCTGTGGCGTGACAGCGGAGGGGGCTGTTCTTCCTGCACATGAACCCGTGCGAGGCAAGGGCAGTGTGGCTGGAGGATCACACAGGAGGGAGCATAGCAGCCCCTCAACCTCCTAATACTCATGCCGGCCCCTTCCCCCAGCCGCCCCCAGCTGCAGGAACCCCAGCGCCCATTATCCAGGGAGCCAGCCTCTGTCACGGCAGGTGGCAGGGCCTCTGGCCTCTGCGTGAGCGCTTCTAGTGACAGGCGCTCACTACGCCCACGGCGGTCTGTTCCAGCTTTAGCTGCCAGAGGCCTCGGAGCCAAAATCCATCTCCTGCCCATTCTGCCCGCCAGTGCCGGAGGCCGGCCCTATCTGGGGTAACAGGACAAAGGCCCATTTTCCCTTCCGATAGCAGTTATTACGCACCCTCCCTCCCTCGGCCCAACCCACCCTCCTAGGATGAAAAGAATGAGGATGAAGATAGAGGCAATGTTAAACATTTAACCAACACGAAATAGGCATCATTCTACATCAGGCGTCACCACACTGTGGCCCGTGGGCCGAATCCAGTTCACTGCCTGTTTCTATACGGTCTGCAAGCCAAGGACCATTTATGCCTTTTTAAATGGTTTGTGGGGGAAAAAATCAGAAAAAGGAGACTTTTTGTGACACATGAAAGTTCAAATTCCTATGTCTATAATTAAATAAAGTTTTATTAGAACACAGCCCCAGCTATCATTTACATACTGTCCCTGGCTGCTTTCAAGTTACGACAGAGGAGTTGAGGTGTTTGGCAGAGACGCTACGGCACACAACGCCTAACATGCGAACTCTCTGGTCCTTAGCAGAAAGCGTTTGTGGACTTCTACCTGCTTTACATGATCATCTCAATCCTCACAATAATCTGCGAGGAGGTGGCTACCATAATCTTCATTTTACGGACAACCAAGCCGGAGCTCAGAGATGTTAAGGAAATCGCCCATGTCCCACAGCCTCACAGAGGTGGAGCCAGGACTGGAAACCAGGCGGAGACTCCAATGCCTGTGTCTTGCCCACACCCCTGTTCTTCCTGTCAGAGCCCAGGGCTGACAGTTACCACACCTCAGCCCCAGGGAGCCGCCTGCCTCCCCTGCTAATAGGCCCTCTTGGCTTCACGGTACCTGGTGGGAATAACCAGCGTACCTAGTCAGCTCCCTGGCCACTGTGACCCCCAGATCCTCTTCTAACCCTACTGTCCCACCTTTAAAAGGACCTATAAACCCATTGCTCTCTGGACACTATAGAAATCGATCCACAGCACCCTCCCGACTGGAAACAGCAGCAGATGTGATAAAGTCAGTAGCTCTAGCCAGAGCTCTCTAAAAAATATACGAGAGCCAATAAATTTCCCTCTTGGGCTGCCCGCTGGCTCCGAATAAACCTGCCCCGTCCACAATCTTGCAGAGCTGGAAAGTCGAAGTCCCCGGGACTGCTGTCCAGCTTATAGAAATCTCAAGGCCACCCTCCCAGTTTTTCTCTCTCTGAACACCCAACAATGAGGGGAGAAGGTTGCATGCTCGGTTACCATAGAAACGAGGCCAAGCTATGCCTGCAGCAGGAAGGCTGCAAGATAGACATTAGAGTCTGGAGGAACCTGGAGGCAGAGGTACAGGTACACGACTAATCTGTGACCAAAGTTTCTCAGAGAGGTTTCTGCCCATTATTAATGCTGAGCTTAGATGCACATCAGAAACCGTAGAGCTCAATAGATACAAATCAATGGACCATATCTAGAAGGCAAATATCTGACTTTTATTTATTTGCATATTAGATGTAGCGGTATCTCATCTGGCTGGAAGAAATCCAAATAATCTAGTCCAGGCATTGCACCCCAGTCCAGGCAAAGCCCACGAAGCTGCTTTATTGGCCTATACAATCTTTCTAAAAATCTATATATATAAAAGCCTAAGCAATCGGTCTCATGGAATGACTGGAAGAACTGGTTGTTATGACACACACTGGCCACCAGGGGGCAGATGCTCAACACAGGAGCTGCCCCCAGCCTGTAGGCCCCGATTGCCAATGGTACCTGCCAGCCAACCTTCTGGTCTCCCTCCTCCCCCTCCCCTGCCCCCCCGCACCCCCCCCCCTCCACCCCGGCTGGCAGGCTCCAATTGCCTGATTGGGGCCAGGGCCCCGGGCTGGGACAGGGAACTGGGGGTGGGTGGCAGCAGATGTGGCCTCTTTCTCAGGGGGGCTAAGGGCCAGCTCCCTCCTCAGGGCCAGTGGCCAACCTCCCAGGCCCCTCCCCCAATCCCTCCCCCTGGCCATCAGGTCCCAATTGCCCAATCAGGGCCAGGGATCAGGCTGGGATGGGGAACCAGGTGGGGGCAGCGGACGCAGATGGCGAGGGAAGGAGGAGGCAGGGAGGCAGGAAAGCTGATTGGCCCTGATCACCAGCCAGGCCTAGGGGCCCCACCAGTGCACGAATTTTGTGCACTGGGCCTCTAGTTTCTAAATAGATGGCTAACATTTAAAATCTGAACTATTTTATAGTGCAATCAATGTGTCTGGCTTTTCTTGAACACAATCCAAAGGTCTGGCCATGGCAGCCTTGCAGAGCAGCAGCTGGTGGGCCCTGACCAGGGGATACCCCCAGAGGCCGGGGACATGCCTGCCGGGCCCTCCATCCCCACGCCCTCTTCTCTCCTGCACCTGGTCCATTTCACACCCCTGTCATTCCCGGAGGCCTCCTGGAGGCATCTGAATTTGTGACACCCAATCCCAAGTGCCACCGCCCCCACTTCACTGGTGGAAACACTGAGGCCTATAGAGGAGAAATATCTGCCGAAAACATGACTGTGAACATGACAGAGCTGCTCTCCCAACGTCCAGGGCAGGACTTAGCTCAGCCCTGCCCGAAAGGAAAGTCTAGAGGCTGGGTTATCTGTCAGCTGCAAACGTGTCTAAGGTGAAAATTAGATTTTTCTGCTGACACCGATTTTGCCAGCTTTGTTCCAGCTCTTTGCAGGGAGGAAGGAGGGAGGGGGGAAAGCTCTGCAGGGACAAGGAGGAAGTCTGTCTCCTCGGAACCTCTCCAAACCCCCTGCTCTCCGCCTCCCCTGCCCACCCACGGCCCTGCTCAATGCAGTCTAGGAATACCGAGGGAAGAAAAGGCTGGAGGAGAGAGCATGGGGCAAATGCTCAGGACAGATCAGCTGGCTGCCCCTGACTTCACAGCTGATGATTCTGTAACAGAGATGAGTGGAGAATGTCGGCCAGACCTGGGTTCAAATCCCCTCTCTGCTATTTGCTCACTGGGTGGCCTTAGCCAAGTCACTTAACCTCTCTGAGCCCCATCTCTTCATCTGTGTAGTAGGATGGTAGCAGCACTATGGGGTAGGATTGCTGCGCAGGTTAATAAGGTCACAGTGAAGCCCTTCATAGACTGTCAGGCACACAGTAGATGCTCCATCCAAGCAATGTGTTCTATTACTCCTCGAACTCAGCTTCCAGCCGGCACCGCTCCACCCCAGCCAGACAGTCACACTCCTCCACCTGTTCGCTGAGGTCTCCCGCCTGCAGCTCTGGCTGCACGCCCCGCTCCCTACCAGTGAAGCGCCAGCTGGTCTCTCCACCTCCACGAAGCCCAGCAGGCACGTCCCAGCCTCCGTGACTTTGCCCAAACGGTGAGCCTCACTCTGAGCACCGTTCCCACCCTCCCCTCCTATTCAAGACCACCCAGCCCTCCACGCCCAGCCCGAGTTCCCACAACCTCCCCCAGGCCCAGGAACCTCTGTCCACTCTGGACTCAGCTCCTTCGCTTGCTCAGAGGAATTCGGTCCTGCTCGCTAACATTCTGTAGCTGATATCACCCGCCCTTAGCATCCCGAAGGCCCAGGGCACAGCTCACACCTCGTGGACATCCTTTTAGGGGACATGAGGTGTTTGTAGCAGCTAAGTGCCCATCCCCTCTTCCTTTGGTACCAGCACCCCCAAATTCCTTTCTAGAAATGATCCTCCCCTCCCAAGTTCAGTCTCGGCAGGACTATTTGATCACGAGGCCCTAATCTCCACCAAGCCAGGACTGGTCACATGGCCGAAGCCCCATCAATTCGATCCCCTCTCTCCCAGGACACGGAATTCTGTCCTGCAAGATCCTTAAAAGCTGGCTGGGCTCAGCCATCCTGGTGGGATCCCGGGGGGGGGGGGGGGGGGGTCCTGGACTTTTCCAGGCCAGTCATTCAGGGGGATGTCAGGCTGAGCCACTCCTTTTCTGTGGAAATTGGCCAGAGCCTGTTTTTTGCAAGAAGCCCTGCCTGATTCTCTAGCCCCATCACAGAATCACAGACCTGCTCACACCCACTCACCCCCTCCCAGAGCCAAACCCACAGACACCCAGTCCTGTCGGACGCGTAGCACCCCTCCCGTGTGGCCCGCGAGGCCGAGAACCTCGTGCCATTGGGAAAAGCCAAGCTGACAACTGCTTAAGTAACGAAGCTTCGTTCTTCCCCGTGTCAGCTGATGGAACCCAAGCGAGCCCAGAAGCCAAACCAGGTGGTGCCTCTTGCTTAAAAATAAACAAGTAAATAAATAAATGTAACAGCGAGATGGAATTGAACAGATTATACACAAAGCAGGTATTTCCGTAGATGCCAAAAATAAAATGTTAGTACCTACGTGTGCACAGACCTTCATTCAACACCCAAGGAGCCAAGGTTTGCCACGTGCCAAGGGGCTGATGGACAACCCAGCTGAGTGGGTACAGAGGAGCAGCACCAGGGGCCATGGGCATAAAAGAAGCCAAGCTCACCCCACCAGAGTGCAGGGAGGCCTAGCCACGAGGGGAGGATGCTCAGGAGTCAGCCGGGCGAGGAAAGGCGGCAGGAGAGATTTCTAAGGACCAATTTTGGGAAACACAGAACTTCTCTGCCCGATCAAGTCAGCGTCCAGCACCCCTCCCGGCTCAGGGGGCTGCCAAGAGGCTCTAAATGGGACCAGGGATGGGTGCACAACCTTGGGGGAACGGCGCACCAACGCATCCCACCCACGAGTCATTATTGTATTTGCAGAGCCACAGAGTCCCAAAGCCAGAGTTCAAAGGTGACGCTTCCAGCACAGGCGCTGAGCACCAGTTCGCTCTCCAAGCCTCAATTACAAGGGCAGGCTTCTTGCACTTCCGTCACAATATTCGCGCCCCCCCCCCCCCCAGGCCGAGCCTTCTGCAGGGAAATTACAGTAATTACCCGCGGGCGGGCGGGCTGCATGAACTTCAGCTGATCTAAAACCTGGGGTGAGATTTCACTCCCTGGGCGTTGGGTGTTGGGGGCTGGGGGGAGGGATGCTCCAGGAGGAACCTCCACCTTACATCAGGATCCCCAGGAAATGACACGAATGTCATTTAAGGAACTCACATCGAGCCAAGAGGCAGGAAAGCCTAGTGGCTGGGAACACCGGTGTCAAAAGCTGGAGCAGCTGGCTCTGCCCTCCCCGGGTTCTGCCCGCCAGGAGGCAGAGGCTCTCCTCGGAGGCGACACTCCAGGGAGCAGAGATGATGGGGAACTCGCAACAAACATTCACAGCTGCTAAGAAGGAAGCAAGAAGGGTGATGGCCTGCGTCCCTGTGGATGGGCGCATGGTAATGAACTGGCCCATTTTAAAGATGAAGGTACAAAGGCTCAGCGTGGACGGGTCACACAGAGTCCGCGACAGCGAGAACCTGGCCCAGGGAGACGGCCGCCTCTGTCCAGGAGCCTGGCTGGGTCCCCAGGGCAAGGGAGGGAAGGAACAGGGAAGGCGGAAACATGCATTCATTCAGCACCTGCAGCGAGCGTGCCAGGCACTAGGCCCTTGGCACCCAGGACCTTTCTGAGGGCCACAGTGACTCCCAAGGTTTGAGCACAGCAGCCCCCCTTCTTCCTCCCTCTGCAGTGAAGGACCCGCCCCCACCAGCCCAGCCGCCTCAGGCCCAGGCAGCGCTGGGGATCTGGCCCACCCCATGAGGACACGTGCACCTTCTCTAAAACTCACCACTGCGCACAGTCAGAGGCACCGACCCCCTCACATCCACCCTTCTCCTCTGATCGGGTTTATAGCCAGTAATAGCTCCTCCATTCCTCAACAGATGGAAATTGTACTTGACTAATCGTAGCCGTTGGACGGGCTGGGGTGCGGCGGCTCAGGGCCGCGGAGGTGGCTGTCAGGGGGCCAGGCATGGAGCCCAGAACTCAAGGCCCGCTCGAGGGCCCACTCCTCAGAGAGAAGGCACACGCTGTGGGAAGGCGCCAGGCAACAAGGGGCAGCTGTGCCCCACCTTTCCCGGGCCCAGAGGGCAGGGCGAGAGGCCCTTCCCACCCCTCTGGACACGTAATGGCCGGTGCCAGGGAGACACCAAGACACTTGGCTTAAACACCTCATCATGACAGCAGGCTGGGTGCACCTTGCTTGTACCCGCTCTGAGCCAGCCCAGGCCATGTTCCCCTCGGGCATCTTCCTCTTTGGTCCTGTCGATAATCCTATGGACACCCGTGAACACTCCCATTTCACAGATTCAGAAATAGCTGGTGGAGCGAAGTCACACACCCGGAGTCACCAGGCCAGGCTGCCACTCTCGCCTGGGGCAATGCAAGCTGGTGTCCCCGCTCCCACTGACAGAGGCCAAGCAACCCTTAAAGGCCCACTTGGAGTCCCATCCCTCCCATAAAAACAGACCCACGAAACTCCCAGGAGCTCCTCAGCACCCCTAGACACGTCAAAACCCCTTAGCCAGGCCTGCACAAAGGAAGCCCACCGAACTACCTATCCAAGACACATAAAATGATGGCACACACCAAGGCCTCTTCATCTGAAATGTCACAGCAGAGGATTCCTAACACACCCAAAGTGGAGCTATCGACATGCAAATGGATAAACACGCTATGGCCTGTACGTTCACCGTGAACCCCTTTGCAACCAGTCGGGGGAAGGAACCACCCAGTGGTTTGAGAGGAGAAGTTTCACATAAAGAATTATTAACGATAACAGGAGACTGGCTAGAAAGGAAATGGTAGAAAGACAAGGGACTGGCTAGAAAGAAGTAGAAGTAACAAGTTAGGAAGAAGTAGAATTAACAAGGGACTGATTAGAAAGAAGTAGAACAAGGGACTGGTTAGAATGAAGTAGAAGTAACAAGGGACTGGTTAGAAAGAAGTAGAATTAACAAGGGACTGGTTAGAAAGAAGTAGAACTAACAAGGGACTGGTTAGAAAGAAGTAGAATTAACAAGGGACTGGTTAGAAAGAAGTAGAATTAACAAGGGACTGGTTAGAAAGTAGAAGTAACAAGGGACTGGTTAGAAAGACAAGGGACTGGTTAGAAAGAAGTAGAAGTAACAAGGAACTGGTTAGAAAGGAGTAGAAATAACAAGGGACTGGTTAGAAAGAAGCAGAATTAACAAGGGGCTTGTTAGAAGTAGAATTAACAAGGGGCTGGTTAGAAAGAAGTAAAACTAACAAGGGACTGGTTAGGAAGAAGTAGAACTAACAAGGGACTGGTTAGAAAGGAGTAGAATTAACAAGGGGCTGGTTAGAAAGAAGTAGAACTAACAAGGGACTGGTTAAAAAGGAGTAGAATTAACAAGGGGCTGGTTAGAAAGAAGTAGAAATAACAAGGGACTGGTTAGAAAGGAGTAGAATTAACAAGGGGCTGGTTAGAAAGAAGTAGAAATAACAAGGGACTGGTTAGAAAGGAGTAGAGCGAACAAGGGACTGGTTAGAAAGGAGTAGAAATAACAAGGGACTGGTTAGATAGAAGTAGAACTAACAAGGGACTGGTTAGAAAGAAGTAGAACTAACAAGGGACTGGTTAGAAAGGAGTAAAACTAACAAGGGACTGGTTAGGAAGAAGTAGAACTAACAAGGGACTGGTTAGAAAGGAGTAGAGCGAACAAGGGACTGGTTAGAAGTAGAACTAACAAGGGATTGGTTAGAAGTAGAACTAACAAGGGATTGGTTAGAAAGGAGTAGAATTAAGAAGGGACTGGTTAGAAAGAAGGAGAACTAACAAAGGGCTGGTTAGAAAGAAGTAGAATTAACAAGGGATTGGTTAGAAAGAAGTAGAAGTAACAAGGGACTGGTTAGAAGTAGAACTAACAAGGGACTGGTTAGAAAGAAGTAGAAGTAACAAGGGACTGGTTAGAAGTAGAACTAACAAGGGACTGGTTAGAAAGAAGTAGAACTAACAAAGGGCTGGTTAGAAAGAAGTAGAATTAACAAGGGACTGGTTAGAAAGGAGTAGAAATAACAAGGGACTGGTTAGATAGAAGTAGAACTAACAAGGGACTGGTTAGAAAGAAGGAGAACTAACAAAGGGCCGGTTAGAAAGAAGTAGAATTAACAAGGGGCTGGTTAAGAAGAAGTAGAATTAACAAGGGACTGGTTAGAAAGGAGTAGAGCGAACAAGGGACTGGGTTAGAAGTAGAACTAACAAGGGGCTGGTTAGAAAGAAGTAGAATTAACAAGGGACTCGTTAGAAAGAAGGAGAACTAACAAAGGGCTGGTTAGAAAGAAGTAGAATTAACAAGGGATTGGTTAGAAAGAAGTAGAAGTAACAAGGGACTGGTTAGAAGTAGAAATAACAAGGGACTGGTTAGAAAGAAGTAGAAGTAACAAGGGGCTGGTTAGAAAGAAGTAGAATTAACAAGGGACTGGTTAGAAAGAAGGAGAACTAACAAAGGGCTGGTTAGAAAGAAGTAGAATTAACAAGGGACTGGTTAGGAAGGAGAACTAACAAGGGACTGGTTAGAAAGAAGTAGAACTAACAAGGGACTGGTTAAAAAGGAGTAGAATTAACAAGGGGCTGGTTAGAAAGAAGTAGAAATAACAAGGGACTGGTTAGAAAGGAGTAGAATTAACAAGGGGCTGGTTAGAAAGAAGTAGAAATAACAAGGGACTGGTTAGAAAGGAGTAGAGCGAACAAGGGATTGGTTAGAAAGGAGTAGAAATAACAAGGGACTGGTTAGATAGAAGTAGAACTAACAAGGGACTGGTTAGAAAGAAGTAGAACTAACAAGGGACTGGTTAGAAAGGAGTAAAACTAACAAGGGACTGGTTAGGAAGAAGTAGAACTAAAAAGGGACTGGTTAGAAAGGAGTAGAGCGAACAAGGGACTGGTTAGAAGTAGAACTAACAAGGGATTGGTTAGAAAGGAGTAGAATTAACAAGGGACTGGTTAGAAAGGAGTAGAATTAAGAAGGGACTGGTTAGAAAGAAGGAGAACTAACAAAGGGCTGGTTAGAAAGAAGTAGAATTAACAAGGGATTGGTTAGAAAGAAGTAGAAGTAACAAGGGACTGGTTAGAAGTAGAACTAACAAGGGACTGGTTAGAAAGAAGTAGAAGTAACAAGGGACTGGTTAGAAGTAGAACTAACAAGGGACTGGTTAGAAAGAAGTAGAACTAACAAAGGGCTGGTTAGAAAGAAGTAGAATTAACAAGGGACTGGTTAGAAAGGAGTAGAAATAACAAGGGACTGGTTAGATAGAAGTAGAACTAACAAGGGACTGGTTAGAAAGAAGGAGAACTAACAAAGGGCTGGTTAGAAAGAAGTAGAATTAACAAGGGACTGGTTAGAAAGGAGTAGAGCGAACAAGGGACTGGTTAGAAAGGAGTAGAGCGAACAAGGGACTGGTTAGAAATAGAACTAACAAGAGGCTGGTTAGAAAGAAGTAGAACTAACAAGGGACTAGTTAGAAAGAAGTAGAAGTAACAAGGGGCTGGTTAGAAAGGAGTAGAAATAACAAGGGACTGGTTAGATAGAAGTAGAACTAACAAGGGACTGGTTAGAAAGAAGGAGAACTAACAAAGGGCCGGTTAGAAAGAAGTAGAATTAACAAGGGGCTGGTTAAGAAGAAGTAGAATTAACAAGGGACTGGTTAGAAAGGAGTAGAGCGAACAAGGGACTGGTTAGAAGTAGAACTAACAAGGGGCTGGTTAGAAAGAAGTAGAATTAACAAGGGACTGGTTAGAAAGAAGGAGAACTAACAAAGGGCTGGTTAGAAAGAAGTAGAATTAACAAGGGATTGGTTAGAAAGAAGTAGAAGTAACAAGGGACTGGTTAGAAGTAGAACTAACAAGGGACTGGTTAGAAAGAAGTAGAAGTAACAAGGGACTGGTTAGAAGTAGAACTAACAAGGGACTGGTTAGAAAGAAGTAGAACTAACAAAGGGCTGGTTAGAAAGAAGTAGAATTAACAAGGGACTGGTTAGAAAGGAGTAGAAATAACAAGGGACTGGTTAGATAGAAGTAGAACTAACAAGGGACTGGTTAGAAAGAAGGAGAACTAACAAAGGGCTGGTTAGAAAGAAGTAGAATTAACAAGGGACTGGTTAAGAAGAAGTAGAATTAACAAGGGACTGGTTAGAAAGGAGTAGAGCGAACAAGGGACTGGTTAGAAGTAGAACTAACAAGGGGCTGGTTAGAAAGAAGTAGAACTAACAAGGGGCTGGTTAGAAAGAAGTAGAATTAACAAGGGACTAGTTAGAAAGAAGTAGAAGTAACAAGGGGCTGGTTAGAAAGGAGTAGAAATAACAAGGGACTGGTTAGATAGAAGTAGAACTAACAAGGGACTGGTTAGAAAGAAGGAGAACTAACAATGGTCCGGTTAGAAAGAAGTAGAATTAACAAGGGGCTGGTTAAGAAGAAGTAGAATTAACAAGGGACTGGTTAGAAAGGAGTAGAGCGAACAAGGGACTGGTTAGAAGTAGAACTAACAAGGGGCTGGTTAGAAAGAAGTAGAATTAACAAGGGACTGGTTAGAAAGAAGTAGAACTAACAAGGGACTGGTTAAGAAGAAGTAGAATTAACAAGGGACTGGTTAGAAAGGAGTAGAGCGAACAAGGGACTGGTTAGAAGTAGAACTAACAAGGGGCTGGTTAGAAAGAAGTAGAACTAACAAGGGACTAGTTAGAAAGAAGTAGAAGTAACAAGGGGCTGGTTAGAAAGGAGTAGAAATAACAAGGGACTGGTTAGATAGAAGTAGAACTAACAAGGGACTGGTTAGAAAGAAGGAGAACTAACAAAGGGCCGGTTAGAAAGAAGTAGAATTAACAAGGGGCTGGTTAAGAAGAAGTAGAATTAACAAGGGACTGGTTAGAAAGGAGTAGAGCGAACAAGGGACTGGTTAGAAGTAGAACTAACAAGGGGCTGGTTAGAAAGAAGTAGAATTAACAAGGGACTGGTTAGAAAGAAGGAGAACTAACAAAGGGCTGGTTAGAAAGAAGTAGAATTAACAAGGGATTGGTTAGAAAGAAGTAGAAGTAACAAGGGACTGGTTAGAAGTAGAACTAACAAGGGACTGGTTAGAAAGAAGTAGAAGTAACAAGGGACTGGTTAGAAGTAGAACTAACAAGGGACTGGTTAGAAAGAAGTAGAACTAACAAAGGGCTGGTTAGAAAGAAGTAGAATTAACAAGGGACTGGTTAGAAAGGAGTAGAAATAACAAGGGACTGGTTAGATAGAAGTAGAACTAACAAGGGACTGGTTAGAAAGAAGGAGAACTAACAAAGGGCTGGTTAGAAAGAAGTAGAATTAACAAGGGACTGGTTAAGAAGAAGTAGAATTAACAAGGGACTGGTTAGAAAGGAGTAGAGCGAACAAGGGACTGGTTAGAAGTAGAACTAACAAGGGACTGGTTAGAAAGAAGTAGAACTAACAAGGGGCTGGTTAGAAAGAAGTAGAATTAACAAGGGACTAGTTAGAAAGAAGTAGAAGTAACAAGGGGCTGGTTAGAAAGGAGTAGAAATAACAAGGGACTGGTTAGATAGAAGTAGAACTAACAAGGGACTGGTTAGAAAGAAGGAGAACTAACAAAGGGCCGGTTAGAAAGAAGTAGAATTAACAAGGGACTGGTTAAGAAGAAGTAGAATTAACAAGGGACTGGTTAGAAAGGAGTAGAGCGAACAAGGGACTGGTTAGAAGTAGAACTAACAAGGGGCTGGTTAGAAAGAAGTAGAATTAACAAGGGACTGGTTAGAAAGAAGGAGAACTAACAAAGGGCTGGTTAGAAAGAAGTAGAATTAACAAGGGACTGGTTAGGAAGGAGAACTAACAAGGGACTGGTTAGAAAGAAGTAGAACTAACAAGGGGCTGGTTAGAAAGAAGTAGAATTAACAAGGGACTGGTTAGAAAGAAGTAGAAATAACAAGGGACTGGTTAGGAAGGAGAACTAACAAGGGACTGGTTAGAAAGAAGTAGAACTAACAAGGGGCTGGTTAGAAAGAAGTAGAATTAACAAGGGACTGGTTAGAAAGAAGGAGAACTAACAAAGGGCTGGTTAGAAAGAAGTAGAATTAACAAGGGACTGGTTAGAAAGGAGTAGAGCGAACAAGGGACTGGTTAGAAAGAAGTAGAATTAACAAGGGACTGGTTAGAAAGAAGTAGAACTAACAAGGGGCTGGTTAGAAAGAAGTAGAATTAACAAGGGACTGGTTAGAAAGAAGTAGAATTAACAAGGGACTGGTTAGAAAGAAGTAGAATTAACAAGGGACTGGTTAGAAAGAAGTAGAAGTAACAAGGGGCTGGTTAGAAAGAAGTAGAAGTAACAAGGGGCTGGTTAGAAAGAAGTAGAACTAACAAGGGGCTGGTTAGAAAGAAGTAGAATTAACAAGGGACTGGTTAGAAAGAAGTAGAAGTAACAAGGGGCTGGTTAGAAAGGAGTAGAACTAACAAGGGACTGGTTAGAAAGAAGTAGAACTAACAAGGGGCTGGTTAGAATGAAGTAGAATTAACAAGGGACTGGTTAGAAAGAAGTAGAACTAACAAGGGGCTGGTTAGAAAGAAGTAGAATTAACAAGGGAGTGGTTAGAAAGAAGTAGAATTAACAAGGGACTGGTTAGGAAGAAGTAGAACTAACAAGGGATTGGTTAGAAAGAAGTAGAAGTAACAAGGGGCTGGTTAGAAAGAAGTAGAATTAACAATGGACTGGTTAGGAAGGAGAACTAACAAGGGGCTGGTTAGAAAGAAGTAGAACTAACAAGGGGCTGGTTAGAAAGAAGTAGAATTAACAAGGGACTGATTAGGAAGAAGTAGAATTAACAATGGACTGATTAGGAAGAAGTAGAACTAACAAGGGACTGGTTAGAAAGAAGTAGAATTAACAATGGACTGGTTAGGAAGGAGAACTAACAAGGGACTGGTTAGGAAGGAGAACTAACGAGGGGCTGGTTAGGAAGAAGTAGAATTAACAAGGGACTGGTTAGAAAGAAGTAGAAGTAACAAGGGGCTGGTTAGAAAGAAGTAGAATTAACAATGGACTGGTTAGGAAGGAGAACTAACAAGGGACTGGTTAGGAAGGAGAACTAACGAGGGGCTGGTTAGGAAGAAGGAGAACTAACAAGGGACTGGTTAGAAAGAAGGAGAACTAACAAAGGGCTGGTTAGAAAGAAGTAGAATTAACAAGGGACTGGTTAAGAAGAAGTAGAATTAACAAGGGACTGGTTAGAAAGGAGTAGAGCGAACAAGGGACTGGTTAGAAGCAGAACTAACAAGGGACTGGTTAGAAAGAAGTAGAACTAACAAGGGGCTGGTTAGAAAGAAGGAGAACTAACAAAGGGCTGGTTAGAAAGGAGTAGAATTAACAAGGGACTGGTTAGAAGTAGAACTAACAAGGGACTGGTTAGGAAGGAGAACTAACGAGGGGCTGGTTAGGAAGGAGAACTAACGAGGGGCTGGTTAGGAAGAAGCAGAGAACCTAGTGCAGTGATTCTCAACCTTTTCCGTCTCTGGGCACACGCAGCCGAGTTGCTCAAATTCAGTGGCACACCAAAAAAATCTGTTTTGCAAATCTGACCAAATAATAATTTTGATTCGTTCGCACCGGAAGGCCATCGTTGTGGTGGCCGTTGTCATTTTTTATCGGACAACCTGAAGGAAAGGGGTCAGGGCCCCGACCGCACAGCCGGGCATCGCGCGGCCTCTGGGGGCTCCTGCAGCAGCCCACGCCGGCGGAAAATCGCCGCTCCAGGAAGAGCCTCCCAGGCGGACAGGCAGGCCCCGAGGAGCAGGTGCCCCCAGTGCGGGCTCAATAGGGCCCCCAGGAAGCCCCCGGACCCCAGGCTGAGGTAGAGCCCCCACCCACGCACGCCCTCCAGGGTGACCTCCAGACGTGGTCGGCATGGCCGGGGCTCCCTGCGCGGCCAAACGCCGGTCTGGTGCCAAACAGGCGGAACTCGCTAGAAATTGCACCTGTGGGACTTACCAGAAATCGGCCCTGGAGGATCCCACCAGAGCTGCTCACGGGTGTCTCACCAGGCACACCCCACTACAAAACGGCCTGCAAACGGGGTGCTGAGGGAGCCGCTGGGTGCCAAGGACCACCCCGCGCGCGGCAGGAGCCTGTGAGCACAAGGCAGCAGGAAGTGGGGGGCCTCCCTGCCGCGCGGGCTGCACAGCGCCCTCTGCCGGAGCGGAGCGGGCCAGCTGAACTGCGGAAAATTTAAAGGGCCCAGATCCATTTTCACCCAGCAGGCAAGAAGGGTGAATGTGGAGCCGAGAGGCCATCAGCAATAGCCAGCAACTCCATCCCTTTGACAACCCAGCTTCCCAGGAGCCCTGATCACATAATTGAACTCCTGTACAACCACACAGCTCTGTATTTCTACCCAAGAACCCAGAGCTATCATTCCTACAAAAGTTCTCACCCTTTCCTTCATGAAACCAACCGTCCCACAAGGCATCGCTGACTGTATTTATTAACCCTCGGATGCAGTCACAGTTCCACAGACTAGTCTGTCACCTAAATATTAAATTGTAAAGTTAACTTCCAAACATTTGCATATAAAGTAAAAATGAAAAGAGAGAGAAGAAAAGGGTTAGCTGCTAAGTGTGCATATTCTAATTATTCATTCCAGAACTGGGGAAATAATGTCAGGGTGGGTTCATGCACCCGCTGGGCGGCTGTGAGTCAGACTGGAGCTGGGACCCTTTCTATCGCCTGACTAGCTCAAGTCCTCACTGTGACATATGGGCCAGTGGCATTGTGGGTCCCTAGGGATTTGTGCTTATTCAGGGCCAGTGTCAGAAATCCCAGAACCACCTGGGGGTATTTCCTTTTCCCCAGTGCACAGTCACTCTGGTAAATGGCCACAGGTCCCTTTGGGGGAGGCATGGACGAAGGATTATGGTAATTATTGCAGCAATGATGCAGGCTCCTTCTTCGCCGGTACCTGGCCTCCCAAGGGCTCCTGGGTCTGGGAATTGACTTAGGTCTGCAAACCGAAGGAGAGACCAAGGCTCTATCTAGTGGTGATACAAGTCAGGTTTTGACTAGCAGGCCCAGAAGTTATTATGTTATATAGATGGAGCAATACTCCTGTGGGCTGCCCGCTTATTTCATTCCCGGGACACTGTGATCCATTCGCCGTCCTCTAAGTCCCTATGGCCACGGCTTTCTGATTGCCTCTGCGTCCCTGCTGCCTGACGGTAGATGTGCCTCCTTTGTCCTTGGCAGGGAGGTACGAGCCCCAGGTCTCTGCTCCTCTGGGATGTTCTTAGCCCCACTGCAATCAGGGAGCCCCCCTCAGTGGAGGCAGCCTCTGCTTTACATCCCACCAACAAGAGAGCAGCCACAGAGCATTTCAGGGGTGATGCTTGCCCCTTCTTCTTGTGGAACATCGCTGCGGGAGCAGCAGTGTGCGGACTGCACGCCACAATCCAGTCCGACCATCCTGTCTCCCCCAGCCTCCGGAGTCCCTCCTCCATCTCAAACCATTGCAACCGCATTAACCATGGATGGGTCCAAATTCTAGACAATCGATCAAGGAAGCTGCTAGAGCCGCGTCCAGCTGCACACGCTAATAACCAAATCCAGGATGTCTCTTCATGCATCCGCACGATGAATTCAGCCCAATCTAGGGTTATTTCCTGCCAGCTCGGCACCCACTCTCACCTATGTTCCCAGGTTGATATAGATTAGCAAAGTCTTGCAAGATTTCTGGTGTGTCCCTGTAACCAGGGAGCAACCTGAGATTTGATCCTAGTTAGTGCTGGTGATGACAGGGGTGGTCGCGGTGAGTCTTGAGAAGAATGGGTCTCCCCTCTCAGGGCACCTGCTCCTGCCGAGGTTATAACGGGTTGTTGTGTGTGTTTTTTAACAGAGAGAACAGTCTCCTCGGACACTGGATGACAAGCTACCACCGCTGACAAGGGAGGCTCAGAGTCACCTGGGGTTTAAGAGCATTTCATCCGGGTCCAACCCCCCCCCCCCCCCGACTCCACGTTTCAGGCCCCCTTCCGTTCCCAATTAATGCCCTAGTTTTCACACGAGAAATCGGTCAAGATGTAAACGCAACTGGAGTTGTAATTCAGCAACCAGCACGACTGCTGGTTAAAAAACAAAATTAAATTTGGCGTCTGCTTTTCAGCATTGTCAGCCCTGCGGCTGTAAGAAATGCCGCCGTGAAGGGCTGTCCTGGAGGCTCCCTGGCTCTCAGACCTGAGTAGGAGTGACGGGCCTGCCCTGGCCGCGTCCGCTCGGTAAAGGCGGAGAGGCCCTGAGAGAATGCAGCCCGGCCCACAGTCCTCACTCCCCGGCAGGTGCAGCCTCACTCCGGCTCCCAGGGGAGGTGCCTTCGTGGCACTTCATCTCGATCAACCGCGGTGACAGTTCAATTAATCGTGAGGCCGCTGCATGTCTCAGGTTGCTAGCATCTCGTTTCCCAAGGTGCTCGGCACCACGCTCAAGCCCAAAGCCCGAGGAAACCAGCCACGAATCCTACGGCGGCAGGCCCATCTCCTAGCACCACTCCTGACAGCAATCCAGGATCGGTCTGGGTCCCACGAAGAAAAAGGAACCAGCCGTGGCTGCTGTGTCTCGGTTGGCTGGGCGCCCTCCCGTGCGCCGAAAGGTTTCGGGCCGATCCCCGGTGGGGGGAGTGCAGGAGGCAGCCACCTGATGTTCCGCTCTCACATGGCTGTTCTCTCTCCCTCTTCCTTCCTCTCTCTCGAAAAATCAATAAACACATTTTTTTTTTTTTAAGAAAAGGAAACCAGGCCCTGGCTGGGGAGCTCAGCTGGGTAGATCATCATCCTGATACACCAAGGTCGTACTGTGGTTTTTGGGGGGTTTTTTTTTAAATATATTTTTATTTATTTCAGAGAGGGAGCGAGACGGAGAGAGAGAGATAAAAATATCAATGAGAAGAGAGAATCATTGATCGGCTGCCTTCTGCACAGCCCACGCTGGGATCAAGTCCGCAACCTGGGCCTGTGCCCTTGACCGGAATTGAACCCAGGACCCTTCAGTCTGCACGCCGACGCTCTAGCCACTGAGCCACACCGGCCAGGGCAAGGTGGTTTTGATCCCCGGTCAGGGTACATACAAGAAGCAAGCAGTAAATGCATAAATGAGTGGAACAGGTTGTTGTTTCTCTCTCGCTCTCGCTCTAAAACTGATAAATAAATAAACAAGAAAAAGAAACCACACAGTAATTGTTTTTACAGTTTCCTGTGAAGAACTCTGAGCTGATAACCGCAGAGCCTAGAGAGCCCCTAAGAATCCCCTCCCCCCAGGGCAAAGAGAGGGTCCCCAGGGAAGGGTTCCTGGGGGGTTTGGTAGGTCCCCCCAAAGGGTGGGTCCCCCCAGAAGTGAAATAAAGACCCCAAGAAAAAGCCCCCCAAGGAGGAGGCAGGACTCCCAAGGACCAGCGCCCCCTATTCAAGGGCTGAGATAGAGAGAGGCCCAAAGAACCCCTCCCCACACACACACACACCCCAGGGCTAAAGTAGATCCCCCAAAAAGACACCCCCATCAGGCTGAGGGAAAGTCCCCAGGGAGGGGTCCCCACGCAGGCTGAAGACAACCCCAAGGAAAACCCCTCCCCACACACACGCACACACAGCCTCCGGGGCTGACATCTGTCCAGACCTTGCCGTAGGCATGGCTGCGGCTCACTGCGCGGCCAAACGCCGGCCTGGTGCCGAACCAGCAGAACTTGCTAGAAATCCAACCTGCGGAACTTACCAGGAGTCTCCCCGGGGGGATCCAGCCAAAGCTGCTCCCAGAAGGTGTCTCACTAGGGGACCCCTGCAAACTGCCTGCAAAGGGTGCTGAGGAAGCTTTTGGCACCACTGACCCCCCTGCACTACTGCCCCCCGCACTGCGGGAGCCGGCACTGAGCACATGGCGGCCAGGAAGCCGGGCTTCCCCGCAGCGTGGGCTGCACAGCGCCCTCTGCTGGCGACGCCTAGCCGGCCCGCTCGCCCGGGGAAAACTTAAAGGGCCCAGATCCATTTTCACCCAGCAGGCAAGAAGGGTCAATGCGGAGCTGGGAGTAATGGAAACGGTCTCTATTGTGATTGGGCTGGTGGTAAGGCAGGTGTATGCATTTCTAGAAATCCTTCCAACTGCCCTGGCTGGTATGGCTCAGTGGATAGAGTGTCAGCCTGCAGGCCGAAGGGGCCTGGGTTTGATTCCAGTCAAGGGCACGAACCACAGTTGTAGGCTCCTCCCTGGTCAGGGTTCGTGAAGGAGGCAACCAGTCGATGTGTTTCTCTCACATCGATGTTTCTACTTTTCCCTCTCTCTTCCACTCTCTAAAAACCAATGGAAAAATATCCTTGGGTGAGGATTTAAAAAAACAAACAAACAAAAAAAAAACCTTCAAACTGAACATTTAAGATCTGTGCATTTTGTTGTAGATGAATTACATCTCAATTTTTAAATGTCATCGTGTAAGTTTGGGTTTTAAATCTAGTCACTCTGTACTGCCTGCACACAGTACGTAAAGAAATATTCTTAAAATGTTTTTATTGATTTTTAGAGCGAGAGGAAGGGAGAGAGAAAGAGGAACATCGATATGAGAGAGAAACATTTATCGCTCCCTCCCCCATACTCAAGCCTGAAACCTTGGCATGTGCACCAACTGGGAATCAACCAGCAACCTGATGCATGATGACACCCAACCAACTGAGCCACACTGGCCAGGGCGGTAAATAAATGTTTTTGAATAAATAAATGCATGCATGAATCACACACTCTTTTTTGCTTTTCTCACATCAAACTTATCACAGTTGCTGAAAATCACTAAGTTATTGGCCGGCTTTTCTGGGCTCCCATAACCCTCTGCTCTTAGTTCAGTCACTACTTTTATTGCACTGATGTTAGTTCCAGAGAGGCAAAAAGTCTCTGGTACTACCAGAAGGACCAGCCTGAGTGCTCTATGCCCGACACTGTTTTCAAAACTCCAGTATTCCCAGCAACCTTTGCAGCAGTTGCTTCTAGCACCCCCATTTTACCAATGAGGCCACCGAGGTGCAGTTTTTCAAAGTATCCACACGCTTAACCACTTTGTCTCTGGAGTCTGACTGTCCTAGTTTCAAATACCAGCTCTTCCACTTGCCAACTGTGGGTCTTGGGCAAGACCACTGATCACTGTGAGCCTCTCTCTACTCATCTCTAAAATGGGGATAATAATATTGTCCCCTTGCGTCGCCACGAGGGAAAAGTGAGCTTATTATCCACATAGAATGTTTAGCACAGTGTCCACCTCAGAGCAAGGGCTCACCATCAATTAAAAAGTGGATGTCATCAATACTAAGACACACACATTTTAACATCTCTGGAATCAGAACGTGTCTTCCAATCGATGGCATCCCACAAGCTCCTTGGACAGTGGCAGTTGCGACACGGTTGTCACTGCCTAAACATGAGCAACCTGGTCAAAACGGCTCCTATCATTGTCACTAAGCAAGTATCAAACAGCTCTTTCAGTAAGAATAAAAATACGATGAGCTAAGACAGCACCGTGTCATACTTTAGTTGGCAGCTGCTTTTCTTTCTTAGTGGCACATAGATTAATGGTGTGTCTTACAATTGATGGTTTCTTAGATTTGATCAAACGCACTACAATGTTATCATCACAGGCCTGTCTCTCGTGCTGCAGGTAATTGGATTAGTGTTCCCTATTCTTCCTGCCTCCCTGTTAGGGAGTTAGACATTCATGCCTTTTCCGTGTGACTTTGCAATGACTAGAGTGGGCGAAGAAAATGTCCTCGCGCCACCGACGGTGGGCGTGGCCATGTAACTTGCCTTGGAATGCAAGCAGTCGGACAGTGCACCGGTTCCGAGATGTGGCCTTAGGACATGTATGTTTCTGCCCAACCAGGAAAACAGGGCCTGGACCCAACCTGCAGCCTGCTGCACAGCCACCCCAGCCGACCCACTGTGAGCAAGAGGAATAATTGCTTATAGTTATAAGCCACTGGGGGCTATTTGTTACTCAGCCTTAGCATAATAACAATAGCTAATACACTCACTAAACTATGAGTGCTTCTTTGCCCTAACCGGTTTGGCTCAGTGGATAGAGCATCCACCTTCGGACTGAAAGGTCCCAGGTTCGATTCCGGTCAAGGGCATGTACCTGGGTTGCAGGCACATCCCCAGCAGGAGGTGTGCAGGAGGCAGCTGATCGATGTTTCTCTCTCATCGATGTTTCGAACTCTCTATCTCTCTCCCTTCCTCTCTGTAAAAAATCAATAAAATATATTTTTTTTAAAAAAACTATGAGTGCTTTGAAGGCAAGGCCCATAGCGCGCTAACCTTGCTAACCTCTATCTATGTCTTCAGAATCTAGATTAATACCTGGGTTTAGAGGGCACTCATAGAGGTACTCAGAGATGGGGAAAAGGCAGGCTTTGGAATCAGACAGACCTGGATTCAAATCCCAGCTCTGCCACTTAAAAGTTGGGTGACCTTGGGAGTCACCTAGAGTTCCCAAGTCTCCATTTCCTCATCTGCATCACAGGAGTGATGAGAAGTGAGGCAGACAATGTGTGGGGTCCTCACTCAGGGCCTTGCATGAGTAGGCGCTCCAGACACCTGCTCCCCTTTCCTGGGTAGATGTTTGTGACTGTGTACGTGACTGAGACCCCTGTGACCCATTTCTGCACCCAGAACCAGCCAGAAAAATCTCTTCCAGATGCTCCTGGCACATGGCAGAAGGATCTGGCGGGAGGAGGCATCCTTGGCACAGAAGATCTGGCAGGATCCAGGGGAAGCAGTGGCCAAGTTGCTCCCAGCAATTCAGCTCCCCAGGGACCCCCTTCACCAATCCATCTCCAACCCGCCTGGCATCCAGGTGCCTGGGCTCGTGCCAGGCCCACACTTGGCAGACTATGTGCTTCCCCAGAATTTTCTGCCCCAGTTATTCCTGTGAAAAGCCAAGGTGGGGGAGGCAGGGTTAACAGGGCTGCCCATCTGGTCCAATCAGGGGGCAGGGATGGGCCAGCCCCCACGCAGGAAATCTACCAGCCAGAGGGGCCCCTGCACAGGAGCCCTCTGGACCCCAGTGTCCCAGGACACCCACTGCAGGCCCCACTCTGGGACAGAGTATTCAGCAAGGAGGCCTGGATTCCAGCCCTGACGTTGCCATAGCCTGCAGTGTGACCTGAGGCAGGTCCCTTAACCTCTCTGTGCCTCCATCTCTCTTGTCTCTACCATGAATAACACCTAAGAAGACTCCATGGTTTGTATCACAGACCCATCTGAGATCCTGGGAGAGGCCACAGACAGCCCCCCCCAAGAACAATGAATCTAATTCCAGCAGCCCAGGACCTTGGAGCAGATGACCCGGGAGCAGAGAGCCCCGTGCTGCCTGGAATGCTGGGGCTGGAGGCCCAGGGGCTTACCTCCCACTCTGCCCCTCTCTAATCTCTCTGCCCAAGGCACCCTCATGGCCAGGGAGACAAGCCCCAGGGGACCTTCTCTTGAGCTTCTCTCTCCATGGCCTCAGAGATACCCAGGTTTCTGGCCTCCTCAGCCCCTGCTCATTAATTTTCCCTTTGTTCCATGGCTTTTCTGAGTCTTTCACGGAGTGCAGGCCCAGAAACAAACAGCGAATCAGATAATCAGATAATCTGGGGCTGAAGGGTCTTCAGAGATTACCTACATGCCCATGTGTGCACATGCATGAACACACATGTGCACACATACACGCACATGCATGCAAATACAGACACATATACGTACACACATACACACACCAATCCTGTGCCTCAGCCCTCCACTCCTCAGGACACACTGTGGCTGCTCCCTGTCCCAGGGGCCCAGTGACTGTCAGCACCAGCGTCACATGCCCTGCCCTCCACACCCTACCCTGCCATGTCCTTTCTGGTGAAGCCTCCGGTGCCCACCAAGGTCAGGAAGACTGAGGAGGCACAAATGGTTAAAACTGCCCTCGCCAGTTGGGCTCAGTGGATAGAGCGTCGGCCTGCTGACTGAAGGGTCCCGGGTTCAATTCCAGTCAAGGGCACGTACCAAGGTTGCGGGCTCCTCCTCGGCCCGGGGCCCTGGTCGGGTCTTGTGTAGGAGGCAACCAGTCGATGTGTTTCTCTCACATCTATATTTCTCTCTGTCTTTCTCTCTCTCATCCACTCTCCCTAAAAATCGATGTGAAAATACCCTCCAGTGAGGATTTTTAAAAATGGTTAAAACTGGGCACCTGGGAAGCAGGGTCATCGCCCTGTCGCACCCTCACTGTGAACCCTGGGGTTGTCAATGACATTATTAGTTATGCCAGTGGTTCTCAACCTTTCTAATGCTGCGACCCTTTAATACAGTTCCTCATGTTGTGGTGACCCCCAATTTCATTGTTACAAATTGAACATAATTAAAGCATAGTGATTAATCACAAATACAATATGTAATTATATACGTGTTTTCCGATGGTCTTAGGCGACCCCTGTGAAAGGGTCGTTTGACCCCCAAAGGAGTCGCGACCCACAGGTTGAGAACCGCTGAGTTATGCTGTCACCGTGCAGTTTCGTTTCGTGCAGCCTTCAACGTGCATCCTGAACTACCAAAGTGCTTTCGTGAATTTCCTCCTCACAACAAGGTAGATATTATTAGCCCCAGGTGTTACTTACCCCTACTGGTACCACATTTCCCCCAAACTTAGCAGCTTAAATGACATTTATTATCTCATTCAGCTTTGGAGGGTCAGGGATCTGGCAGTGGCTTAGCAGGATCACCCTGGGCCTCCCATGAGGTTGCAGTCAGGCTGATGGTGAGGGCTGCGGTCTCACCTCACGGCCCGACTGGAGCGGGAGAATCCACGTCCAAGTTCATCCACGTGGCCGTTAATAGGCCTCAGGTCCTCACTGGCTGTTGGACAGAGATCTCAGTTCCTAGACACATAGGACTCTCCACAGGCTGCTTGAGTGACTTCAGGACATGACAGCTGGTTTCCCATAGACTGAGTGATGAGGGAGAGAGAGAGAGAGAGAGAGAGAGAGACCAAAGACAGAAGCCGCTGAATCTTTCATAACCCAGCCTCCTTGGGTTGGAAGTGAATACCATTTCCTCTGCCATATTATATTGATCACACAGCACAAGCCCAGTATAAGGAGAGATGAGACTGACAAAGGGTGTAAATACCAGGAAGCCATCTTGGAAACTGGCTATCACACCCCATTTTACAGATGACTAAACTGAGACTCAGAGAGATGAAGTGACCTGCCCGAGGTCACCCAACCAGCAAGTGATGGAATAGAGACTTCCATGCCGGACTGTCCAACTCCAACATCTATCCTTTAACTGTATGTCTTCTCTATAAGATGATGATGATGATGATGATGATGATGATGATGATGATGCCAGTCATAAATTATAAGGATGAAATAAAGATGATGATGATGGTGGTGGTGGTGGTTTTGATGATGATGATGACAGTAGTGATGGTGATGATGACAAGTACTATGTGCTTTGAGCACTTCCTACGATGCTGAAAACTTACATTT
Organism: Myotis myotis; assembly: GCF_014108235.1. Classification (NCBI taxonomy): domain Eukaryota; kingdom Metazoa; phylum Chordata; class Mammalia; order Chiroptera; family Vespertilionidae; genus Myotis; species Myotis myotis. The sequence continues at coordinate 8,895,652 of NW_023416324.1, read as the reverse complement.
CATTTCACCTTCACAAGCTTTGCCATTTCAAATATGGCACATTGACGTCACCTAAGCACTTTTTACTAAAGCGAAGTCTGTTTCTCCCCGACCCTAGGGGACTGGCCTGCACAGTTGAGTCTGAGAGGTGCTCAGACTTCTCAGAATCAAGAGATTACACAACTTGCCCAGCCAGCGTGGCTCAGTGGTTGAGTATGGACCTATGAACCAGAAGGTCATGGTTCAGTTCCCAGGAAGGGCACATGCCAGGGTTGTGGGGCTGATCCCCAGTCGGGGTGTGCAAGCGGCAACCAATCAATGATTCTCTCTCATCATTGACGTTTCTATCTTTCTCCCTTCCTGTCTGAAATCAATTAAAAAAAATTTTTTTTTAAGAATCTCCAGCCAGGCGGGAGTAACATTCCTGTCTCTATTTTGCAGGTGAAGAAGCTGAGACTCAGACCCTTTGCTGGCTGAGAATAAAGGTCTTGATCCTCACCCCAGGCCCCTGCCACTCCCGCCTCTTGGGTTTGCACTCTGTCTGCCCCTGGAGAAGGTGTGGTTGCAGCCAGCAAGGCCTCAGCCCTGAAAGCATCAGGCCTGGCACCCTCACCACCACCATCAGGCCTGGTGCCCTCGCCGCCTCCTGCGGGCTGCCTCCTGCGGCTCACGCCCCTCAGCCTCGCAGGGCTATTTGTGGGTAGATCAGAGGCTACGCAGCCTCCCTGGTGAGCAGTGACCTCGTTCCAAATTACTCCCGGGGAAGGACATTCAGAATCAAGCGACAGCACGCAGCACAGCGACACACAAACATTTCTGAAAGAGGGGGAAATTATGTCTTTGAAATAACATTAATCATGGTAATGCTCTTGCTCCTTCCCTCCCTGGGTGTTTGCTGGGTGATTTTTCTCCGGGTGGGTTTAACCCTGGGCAGCTGGGGCTCTCACAGAGTCCCCCACGCTACATGCTCTCCCTCCCTCAGCCAAGCCGTTCGCCCGGTTCCAGAAACACTAGGAGCACACATTTCCCATCTCCCATCAGCCTTCCTGGTCCAGAGGTCACTCCAACCCAAGGTCAAAACCCAGGGGCTGGGCAGGTGAAATAAATGAAGGAAGCTGGCTGTGATTGGGACTAGAGTGCCCGGCTCATCCGGGGTTGCCTCCTTTTAAAACTGGAAGTCTGGCATCCCAGAGACCCCCTCTGTCCTGAGGAAACCCTGAAGGGTGGTCACCTTAGTGGGGACTGTCATAAACAGGGGGAAAATCCTGTCCTGTGAGAGCAGCCGTGACTCACCTCGGCGGATTGCTACCACCCGGTGTTACTGCCTGAACTCAAACACGGAAAACCTAACCCCCATGGGACGGTGTTTGGAGAGGGTTTGAAGGTCATCAGGATTAAATGAGGTCATGGGGGTGGAGCCCTAATGTAATAGGACTGGTGTCCTTCCAAGGAGAGAGAGGGGCACCAGGGATGCACGTGCAGAGAGAAAAGCCCCTGCTATGACATGGCAAGAAGGTGGCTGTTGGCAAGCCAAGTGGAGAGGCCTTAGGAGAAACCAACCCTGCTGGCACCTTGATCTTGGACTTCCAGCTCCAGAACCATGAGAAAATAAATGTCTGGTGTTTAAGGCCTCCAGTCTGTGGTATCTATATATATAAAAGCTTAAGCGACCATTACAACTGAACAACTGGGCACAGGCCAGGCTAAGGCTACCCCCACCCCCCTGTGCATGAATCTGTGCACTGGGCCTCTAATTTTGTTATAACAGCCCTGAGCAGACTAACATACATGGGGTAGAGGGATAATGGTAATAAAAGCCAGCACTTCACACCCCTCACTGAGTTCCAGGAGCTATTCTAAGTCTCTACATGGATTACTTTATTTAATCCCCGCAATGACCCTCTGGGGTGAGTACCATTATCGTCCCCATTTTAAAGGTAAGGAAACTGAGGTTCAAAGAGTTGAAGCAACTTCCCCCAAAATCTCACAGCTAGAAAATGTCAGCGCTGGGTACAAAGCTGGGCGCTTCACTACTATGCCAGAGTGACAACTCATGTTGCCCAACCTTTCCGTTTTCCAAGTGAAATTAAAAAGTACCCTGGTGTTTTGTTTTAATGCTAGCTGCTAATTAAGAAAAAAAATCATATTTATGGGCATAAACAAAAGATACCTGTGTCTCACTCTCAGCTGCCAGCTTCTCATCGCTGCTCTTAGAAAATGTCAGCAAGTCGGATAAATGGGGGTCTTACCCTGTGGGGTTTATAGACAGGAATCAGAAAATATTGGAGCCCAGTGGGCTGTAGAGACTGTGGCATTCGAGCCCTCATTTCACAAATGGCGTCACTATGCTCACAGCGGTTAAATGAGTCACTGAGGACACACAGCAAGCGAGACCACTCCCTGGTCACCCATCAAATCAAGGACAACGGGTCCACTGTCGTTGGGGTCTGTTCTCTACCCCTCTTCTTTACTTGTTTTTCTCTCTATCTCTGAATTTGGGTTTCTGTCCATTTATCCATCTCTCTGTCCATCCATCCATCCATCCATTTGTTCATCTATCCATCTACTCATTTATTAGTCTTTCCATCCACCCACCCATCCACCCATCCGCCCATCCACTTATCCACTCAGCCAGCCAGTCAGCCTGGTTCAGGGTCTGCCCTGACTGTGAACGCCTTGAAACCAGAGCCCTTACCTGTTTGTTTTCCCGGCTGTTGCAAGCGCAGTGTTTAGCACAGCCTTACCCATCTTAACCCCCTCCTGGCTGTTATCCTTGGATAAGACACTTCATCTCTCCAAGCCTCAGTTTCTCCGTCTGTAAAAATGGGGACATCACAGTACCCAGTTCACAGCGCCATGAGGAGTAGGAGGTAGAGGCACATAGTAGGTGCACAGGAACGGCCAGCCGTGGTCATGAACTATCACGGAGGGCTGGAGCCCATGCTCTTCAGACCCTTGAGCTCCACTTTGCTGGCTCTGTGCACCCCTAGGGAGGTGGGGGTATAGGTGAGAAGAGGTGCGGGTGGGGGGGAGGGTAAGGGTGTGCAGCGGGTCCTAGAGGGAGCACACAGCACAAGGCTGCAGAATGCTGACAGGAGATTCGAATCGCAGAAGACAAAGAAGGACAAAGGTCAGCCTGGCTGTGAGGGGTGCAAGGTCTGTCCTAGGAGTGGGGGAGCATGGGGATGGGGGGCAGACCCCAGTCTCAGGGTCCCTCCTGGAATTGCACTGCACGCACAGTCTGGGAGGCGGGACCCACCCAGCCTGCTCCCTCCCCCGCAGCCTCCAGAGCCTGGCAGGGCTGCACCAGTTTCCCAGTCATCAGCTTCTGTGAAAAATCATCCATGATAGCTGAACTTCTGTTCCATTGTTGTTATTGTTTTTTAATTACACCTTCTTTTTTTAACTCGGGAACCAAATTAAATCCAGCCAACCTGAAATTAATTTGTGGTGTAATACGGTGGCGTGGAAACTGGGCCATCGGCTCTGGGGCCTGCAGGGAAGGAGAGGCCAGAGGGGAGGCGGGGACTTGGGGTCACGGCTCAGCTCTTCTGCCTCTTACCCTGTCCGTGGGAGAAAACCTTCTTTGTCACCAGGAGCTGGCCAGGCATCTGAAATATCGCCATGAACAAGATGGTCAAGGTTCTTGCCCCAGGAGTTTGCTGTCCCACTCAGTCATTGAGAATCAAGGGTAAAATTCTAGGGTAAAAAAATAAAATAAAATAAAATAATATAAAATAATATAAAATAAAATAAAAGGCTGGACTGCTCACAGAGTTTTCTCCAGACCTCCTATCAGCCTGAGATTTAGTACCAATTATGTCAATGTCCCTGCTTGCATTTTACTGAAGGGATAAAAGATCACTCCCGTAGCTGTCATGGGGGCAGGCACTTTACGTGGATCACCTCATGTGATCTGTAGGGTGCTAACATGCCCATTTTACAGATGAGAAAACTGAGGTCCAAGGGGGCAAAACTTGTCTATGATGAGGAAGTGACAAAGCTGGGACTTGAACGCAGACCTGAATGCTCTCTGAACCTGTTCTACCCGGCTATTCCGCCTGCCACAGAAAACTGTGGCGCACTGGGCATTTCCTGTGCCTGGCTCAGACCTGAGCGTGACCCTAGAATGCCCACGACCGGAAATGAGGGGGTGAGGGCCAAGGTGTGTGCCGGCAGCATCAGGGATTGGTGGCCATGAGTCTGGCCTTGGCAGGGGCAGCGCCCACCCAGCCTCTCGCCGCTGCCATGGAGACGCAGAGCTGGCCCAGGTGGCATTTCGCTCCCCTTCCTTCCTCTCCATCCTGTGGTCGTTGGGAAAGGACATTTTCTCCTCCGTGGAACTGAGGCTAAAGAAAAGCACCTGTCTGGGGATTTGGGATCCTGTTTCAGGACAAAGATGGTGTTAGGACCCACGGAGAGTCAGGCTCTCGATCCCCCCACTCCCACAGAGCATGGGACCACGGGGTGGGGGGCACCACGGGAGCCCTTTGTCATCTCTAGAATTCTCTCTCCTTCTTTGCACCCGCTTTCCCCACTGTTTTCCTGCATTTGTAATCAAGGTGAAGGAGGGGGGAGGACACCTGCCCCCAGCACTCTACGGCTTCTCCAGAGAGGGGCAGGGTTATCAGCCCCAGTGCCCGAGCTGGGAGACCACGGGGCAGCCAGACCACTGGAACCTGTGTAGCTCCCGTTCCTCTCCCGCTGCCAAGAACACCCCCATCGGGGTTCAGCATGTTTTCCCAGGGAGGTCTGACCCCCCACGGGCGGGAGGAGCTGCCTGGCCCTCTTCCCCACCTCCTCACCCACCGCTCTCCCCCCTCAGCTCAGCACACAGCAGACATCATTGCCAAAGGCAGCCAGCAGCTCCCTGCCGGGAACAGTCCCAGGAAAGAAAAGTCCACATTCCCTCTCCTCTCACCCTGGGCTCAACTTCCCAGCGGCCACCTCCAGTTTTCTTTTCAACCCAACTCAACCTTGGGACTCGGAATCTAATCGCCTCCGTAAGCACCGTCTGTGAAAGATGACCTTTAAAAAGATACAGTGTGAGGACCAAAATAAATACACACTGTGCACAGCGGTTCTTTGAGGAGGGAGGGGGTTACCAATGGCTTTCCATTTCTATATTATTTTAATTTTTCACTATAAGAAAACATTATTTTTCTAATCAGGAAAAAAAAATAGAGTTTTTTTCTAAAACAGACCAAAGCCAGTAAGCCCTGGCTCAGTCTCCATTTGATAACAAGATCTAGAATAGGAGTCTGTGAGCAGTGACAGGGGCTAAATCCGGCCCACCACCTGCTTTTATCAAATAAAGCTTTATTGAACACGGACACACCCGTCATTTACATATTGTCTAAAGCCCCTTTACCCTTAACCTTAGAGTTCCGTGGTTGTGGCAGGAATGGTATGGCCAGCCAAAATGAAAATACGTACTCTTTGGCTCCTCACAAAAAGCACTTTGGCCTGGTCGGTAAGAGCATAACTTTGTGAAGGAAAAATGAGTCAGCGTCCAGGGCCAAGGCAGGAGTCTCTAATACATGAACAGGTTGGTCCTCTGGGCATGACCGAATCCTAGGTCATTCAGGGTTCAGGCTGTTCATCCATCCCCTCCTCTGTCCCCACAGATGAGGGGCTCCTTGTTCTGACCTATCGCCTAGGGAGAGCAATACCACAAACACAGGGGGAGTCCTTCCTTAAGTTTCTCTTAAATCCAGCAGCTCCAGTCCTCCTGACTCATAGCTCAGACCCTTGGCCCAGCCCGGAGCTCTTGGTTGGGTCTCGCATTGTTACTGGCTGAGACTTGGATCTTGCTCAACACCCCATGAGCCAGCAAAACAACAACCATCGGGAGGGAAATGGCGCTGTGGATCGATGCCCCGCCTCCCCTTCCTGGGCACCAGGGCCCAGAGCTGCAGGGGCTGAGCAGTGGGGTCCACCGCGCCAGCATTCAGAGGGAGCTGGTGGCTCGGGGAGCAATTGTTCCCACTTCTGGAAGAACGATTATGCTAACGCTGCATAAACACCCACCCAGACCCTCCTCGGGGGTAAATGAAAATACAAGAGCATCTGGGCTGATTTATCTTGCCCAGAGGAAGCCGCAGAAATTCATTTCCCTTCCAAACGATCTGCTCTGGGTCCTAAATATTCAATAATTTCCCAGCTTGGAAATGGATTTCCTCCCCTTCCCTGTGGCAGGCGGCTAGCATTCTTATGCACGACATCATCAAGGTATTAAGGGGCGCACTTTACAGCAGGCTCTGGGCTGCACCCCCAACCCTTGAAACTATTTCTCCCAGCTCTGGGAGCCTGCTTAGCATGTCAGGACCACAGGCCCCTCCGAATGGATCCTGGCAGCCCCACCCCACCCCTGACCCAGGCCTGGGCCGAGGGCACCATGACTGCCCCAGCACAGCCCACCTAACCCACCAACAAATCAGTCCAAGAAGAGGTCTGGGTGCCCAGGCCCAGAATCTGGCCAGAGCTCAAAGCTCAGAGCCCCTACATTGTCCATTTACGTGTCTGTGTTCCGCACTCAGAGGTGACTTTGAGGGCAGGGATGGCCTATGTGTCTGTGACCTGGTAGGTATTCACTATTCATCGGATGAGTGGATGGATAGACAAAGGGATGCATGAATGATGAGAGAATAGAGGGTAGATGGATGGCACTTTGAATGTTATTCACTTGACTCCTGAGGGTATGGAATGTGATTAATTTCTCTCTCTACCTCGGTGCCTGAACACCATAGAGAGACAATAAAGGTTCGCTGAATGGATGTGTCAGAGATGAACTAGTGTGGCTGCCCCAACCAGTCCTGAGGCCGCTACCAACTGCTCTGCATGGCCCTGGCAGCAGTACCCCTCTACTGTCCATGCCCTTAACCACTGAGTGGCAGAGGGGAAGAAACCACTCAAGGTGCCCAAGGAGTCGTGGAGCTCCGGGCTTGGAATATGTTCTTCGAAAGGATGGGGTCGTGGGCAGAGGAGAGAGGTCCATTAGGTGGGGTCACCCGGTCCCTCCTCCTGCCTCCAGCAAAGATGAGAGCAGGTCTCCCCAGCGCCTGACCCATGGTGGTGGGCCTGAGAGCCTGTCTGTCTCAGGTCTCTGCCATGTTCTGCTCCTTCTTTGGTTGTGTGCGTCTCTCTTTTTATTCACGGTCTTAGACTCCTGCTTCTCCCTCTCCCTGTCTCCACTGCTGGCCCTTCTCCATCCCTCAGGCACAGCCAGGCCCCTGGCCACCTTGGGATGCTGGGCAGCATCTCTCCCAGTGGATAGTTCTCTCTGCGTCCTGGGGGACCCCTTCCCGTCTTTCCACTCCGCTTCCCTGAGATTGGGGAAGATGGGGGTGTTGTAGTTCATGGCTCAGAAGGAGGAAATGGGCTCAAAAAGTCAGACCCCACATCCAAAGACACCAGCTTCGAGTGGCAGAGCTGGGGCCCCATGAGGTCCGTCTGACTTTGCATCGAGCCGCCTGGAAGAACATGCGAGGTTTGAGCCCAGGTGACAGGATTTACATGTGTCTCTCCCTCCAGCACCCTGGCTAAAATCTGGCTCCCTTCGCAACGGCACGGTTTCCCCACCCCCTGAGGCAGACCTTCGTTGCCACCTCGGGTAGGAGGAGAAGGAACCAGCAGCAGAGGGCCCTGCGCAGTTCCATTCTGCCCTTTGCTCACTAGCGTGTGCTGCGCCAGGCCCCGCCAGGCCTGTCTCTGCAGGGGGCGCTCACAGCCTGGCAGTGGCCCTTGCCAGCACGCCCCACCACCACCCAAGCGCAGCCCGGGATCTCAGACCAGCAACTCAGGGGACAGCGGGGAAGAAGGACCAGGCTTTGGGAACAACCCCGGCAGTGACAGGAGGCAGCCGCAGATGCGACCTCACTGTGTCCTCTTGTCCAAGGAGGAGAATCTCAGAGCCACCTGCAGCCTGGCAGAGCAGCACCACCCCCGCCCCCCGAGCTGTGCAGCAGCCCAGCGTTGGCTGGGGCGAGATCAGGTTATTAATTCACCAGTAGGGCCCTATTCAGTGGTTCTCATCCTTAATTGCAATCAAGCGGGTGGGAGGCTGCGGGAGGGACGGGAGAGGGGGACCTCCCCCGAGGACTGGAGTCTGGGTGGAGGCTGCCGGATGCTGCCAGCAGCAGGATAACCCTGGACACGGGGTGGGCATGGGCATGGGCAGGGGCTGCCAGGCAGGGTTTCACCAGAGCTAGGGTAGGTCCCTGTTATGCATGTGAACCCAGCATCCAGTAAACGAGGTTCCAGTCTCGGCCCTACCCCCCAGGCGCGATACCACACCAGCCTGAGCTTCCGTGTCTGCATCTGAAGGGGGATCACAATAACCTGCCTCAAATGGTTACTGAGAGATTAAATGAGATAATCCGCACGGAGCACGGAGCACGGAGCACGGAGCATGGAGCACGGAGCACGGAGCACGGAGCACGGAGCACGGAGCACAGCCCGTGCCCTGCGCCCACGGTCCATGGAGAGAGAGCCCGCACTGCTTCTGAGCCAAGAACAAAATGAAAGGTGCTGTGTTCTTAAATAACCACCTCCACAAAATGCCCTTTGATGGCTCTGAAGGGAGGCTGGTGCCTTTAAGGCAGGAATCAATCTGGCCCCTGGCCAGGCCAAGGAAGAACATCAATGCTGGAAAGCGTTAGGGGTGGATGGGGAGCTCAGAGGTGTGATGAACGGAGGCCGTGGGGACCAGGCCTGACCCTGGCCAGGCCCCATGGGCAACTCCCTGCAGCCAGACTCAGAGTTCAGGACCCTCAGGCCAGAACCATGAATCCTGGGCCTTTTTCAAAGGAGAGCTGGGATCCAACGTGCATGAAAACACACACATGCACACACACACACAGATGCACACACACACAGAGACGCACACACATGCGCACATATGCAACATGCACACACAGCCATGCCCGCATCCCATGGACAGCTGCAGGTTGGGGGAAGGCAGGTCACAAACTCCATTCAGTTACACTAGTGTCTACACAGCACCTACTGTGTGCCAGGTGCTGGAGCTACTGCGGTGAATGGGCACAGTCCAGTCTGGGAAACAGACTTGGAGTAGGGCATCACTGCTCAGGTGATGGGCACTCCAAGAGAAGCCAGCCCAGGAGAGGGGCACGCACCAGGCTAAATGCCAGGGCGGAGGCACCCTCTGCTGAGCTCCAGAGGAGGCATTAGGTGGGGGGCAAGGGAAACGTGTTCCAGTCAGAGGGAACAGCAGGAGAAAGGGCAGGAGGCGGGAGAGAGCTGGTGTACGGCAGGGACTGGCAGCCTTCCTGCTCAGAGCAAGGGCAAGGGGGAAGAGGGACCCTTGTTAGCCTGTGAGCTATGAGGAAGCATTAAAGGCTCTTAGAGAGTCTGTTCTAGCCCTTCTGCCTGGGGTGGGGCATGGATGGGAGAGCAGGTGAGATAGAAGAGGACTCTGCAAGGTCTGGTCTCTGGAAGCTGCATGCATTCTGCTGGGAATGCTAAGTACAGAAGGCTGCCCTTGACCCCCAGGACAGCTCCACACCTGAGCCTGCATCTGCAGGCCTAAGGTCAGAGTTGAAAGGACTTGGGTGTGCCAACGGGGGACAGCACAACCCGGATGCTCCCCAGGATGCTGTGTGACCCGGGACTCACTCCACCTCGCTGAGTCCCCTTCAGTTCTCATCACTGTAACGCCCCTCCTTCCCTTGGCCGCGGGCGAGAAAAAAGAAGGAAAAGAACTTAAATCTAGCAAGTGCCAACTACAGGCCAGGAGCTGAACTTCCTCTCTCTGCTGATGACTAGAAAATCCCTCTCTGCCGAATTGGCTGTGTGGCCTTGGGCAAGTCACTGCTCACCGCGGGGCCTCAGTGTCCCTCCTATAAAATAAATGCCAGGGTTGCTACTGCTTGCCTTTAAGAGCTCATCCAGTGCCAGCATGCTGGGCAGTGCAAAGAGAACCGTTTTGGAGTCAAGTTCCTGGCTCCGCGCTTACTGGGCTGTGTGACTTTAGAGAAGTATACCAACCCCTCTGGGCTTCACATTCTCTGCAGAATGAGCTTAATCACTCCCACCTGGCCGCACATGGTGGGCATGCAACGAGACAGCTATGCAAAGCACCCACACATCCTGGGCACACAGAAGCCCCTGGGTACCTGCGATTGGTTCTGCTTCTTGGCAAGGAGCTGGCCCTCCTGAAACCCAGACCGGCTCTGCCCAGGGGTTGGGATGGAGACCAGGGCTGCAGCAGAGGACAGGGAGGCAGACGTGCACACGGGCACCGGTGTCTGCTCAGGCATTCCGTTTGGAACGAGTCGCCTTTTATCCTGGCGAGTGAAGTCTCCGCGCTGGGCCGCTCAGCGGATGTGAGTGTCTACGGTGGTGCGAGTCCCATTCATCACAGGCGTTTGATGGAATATTCCTCCCCCAGGAATTGCGCTCCCAGACACTCCTTACGCCCGGCCTGGGTCTTTGAAACTTAACAGCAGGTTCTTTAAAGAGACCGGAGAGGCACGCTGCATCCCAATACACGGCTTTTGAACATTAATAGAGGTCACCCTGCCAGGGGACGTGGGGCCCCTCCCAGGAATAATTCAGCAGCAGGCACCTCTGGCCAACAGATAGGTTTTGCTCATGTTTCCTTTTGATCATCCACTAGTGCGGGGGCTGCAGGGGTGGGGAGACACATGTGCACCCCTTTACTGAGCCGTGGGGGAGAATTCTGTGCGAAAGAGGCCGAAGATGTCATCTGTCATCCTGTCCCTGCCACCACTGCCAGACAGGATCACGGAGCTTCAGTGCAGGACACCAGTGGGCATTGCAGAGGGCTTCCTGGGATCAGGCACCGGGCTCAGGGTTCAATGGGCATATTCTCATTTCATCCTTATAGCTATCTGGGGAAACTGAGGCCCAGAGATGGTAGGGTCCTGGTCCAAAGTCCCACAGCCAGTAAGGGACTTGGCTTCAGCTTGGCTCCAAAAGTGCACCTTGGACTTTGAAACTAGACAGGCTGGTTCTAGTGGCAACTAGACAGGCTTGCTCGTCCATGCCCCAGCTGTGCAGCCTTGGGTAAGTGGCTTGACCTCTCTGAGGCTCAATTTGAAAACACACCCTCACTCTTGATTTGAAAACACAGCTCCTCCAGCAAGGACTCTGCACAGTCGTGGGAAGGGGTCCAGGGTCTTTGTGACAGTCATCCCCGTTGCCCTGGGCCCCTCTGACACTTCCCGACCCTTCACTGTCTGTGATGATGCCGGCCCTGAAGGCTGGTCACTGCCACGATCCTTCCACGTTTAAAACTCTTAACAAATGCTCAGATGTATAATGTTTTATGTTTCTGTTGTTTCTCGATTACTGATTGTTTTATCAATAGTGCTGTTTATGGGAGTTTCATGATTTATCTGCTTCTGCCCCCCACCTCCCTGTGTGGCCCTGGGCGAGTCATTCATCCTCCTGGATCACAGCATAGAGGAGCTGGGAGGGAGGGACCTCAGAGACCATCAATCCAGGCCTTTCATTATATCGATAAGAATCATGGCAACAACCCAAACCGCCTAAGAAGCCTGTGGAAGACCAGTGACCCCACCTCCTGGTATTTCTGCCCTAGTAGAGGCCGCTTCTCCACTGACTCTGCGGGAGGCCAGGCAGTTCACTTTGGCCAGTGAGACGTGAGCAAGCATGACCAAGCATGACCAAGCATGACCAAGCATGAGCAAGCGGAAGCTCTAAAGATGCTTGCTCGTTGGCACCCCCTCTTGGAAGGAATGCTGCCTGGAGACTCCCCAACTGTAAGCAAGGCCAGGCTGTGGAGCAGAACCTCGAAGCCACGGCAGAGAACCCTAGTGGAGCTCCCGACACACAGCCAGCCCACTGTCAACTGTAAGGGAAGCCGTCCTGGCTGCCCAGCCCAGCCAGGCCCACAGCAACGCCGCTGCAGGAGTGACCGGACAACAGGAGTAACCTGCCCGCCTCAGTGTGGCTGGGACTCGCCCAGTCTGGGCACCGAGAAGCCCCACTTCCCAGGAAGGGGCCCCGCCCAGTCACCCTCCTGAGAACAGGTGCAGCAGGAAAACCACCCACCAACTCACAGAATCGAGAGAAATCGTAAACAGTTGTCCTTTTAAACCCCTCAGTTGTTGTTGTTGTTGTGTGTGTGTGTGTGTGTGTGTGTGTGTGTGTGTGTGTGTGTTGTGTAGCAATAGATAACTGAAACATGTCCCTACTATGTGCCAAGCTGGACTCAGCCATTGAAATAAGAACTTCTCATCTTCACATCAGCCCTTTTGAGATGGTTTTATTACCCAACAAGCGAAGAACATGAGGCTCAGACAGGTCCGGTGCTATTTCGAGGTTAGGCATTAAGAAAGTGATGGTTATGGGGAGGGGGGATGACAAAAATGAATAAATAAAATAAATTTTAAAGGTTTTAAAAAAGAAAGTGGTGGAGCTAGGTCTCCAGCCCCAGTCTCGCTCCAGTATCTAAGCCACAGATGTCGCAACAAACATCCACCTAGCAAATAGGAATGCACAGTTCAGACAGATGTGCCTCCCTTGAGGCCACACGCGGTAGCACAGATACCTGTGTCCATGATCTAGTGCCATAACAATGCCACGTGCCAAACCATCCCAGACTCAGTGGCTGAAAACAATGAGCGTTTACTTGGGCCATGAGTCTCAGATCAGTTCAGTGGCTCTGCTTTGAGCTGGGCTCCTGTGTCTGGGGGTTGGCTGGCTGTTAGCTGACTAACTGGGGCAACTGGGCTCCCCTGGCTGTGTCCCCTGTCCTCCTGGAGCAACCTGGGCAAGCTCTCATGGCCAAGGCAAAGGTTCAAGAGCAAACACGTGGGAATGCACAAGGCCTCCACTTGCAGCTGGCACAGCATCGCTTCCAGCACGTTCCCACTTGGCCAAAGCAAGTCACAGCGCCGGACCCCCCACAAGGGATGCGGAAATGGGCTCTGCCTGTTGGGTGAGAGCACATGCAAGGTCAGAGGTACAAGGCCATTGTAAAGGACACAGGTATGAGAATGACTGCGAATGTGGGTCATGAGGCAATCAGTGTGTCAGAATGGAGTCTTTACCACGGGCCAGGCAGGTGTGCCGGATATTTTATCCCGGTTATCACTTATCTTGTGAACCATTCCTATGATTTAATTAGACGCTCTTATTAGCCCCCATAATCCAGTTAGAGAAACTGAGTCACTTGACAATTACGCAACTAGCCCAAGGTCACACAGAAGGTCAGTGGCAGAGCCAGAATTCAAGGCCAGGTCCGTTTGACTCCAAAGTCCATGCCTTTAACCACTGAGCTACACCAGCAGGCTCACCTCGCTGACCGCTGCTCCAGCCCTGACGCTCCAATGTCCCTTATCTCAGAGTCTGGGCTCCCCGAAGGCTCCCACTGCAGGAAGGAGCCGTTTCTTCCCCAGCCAGGAGTTTCCGCTGACGCGGTGGGAAGTCCTGCTCACAAAGAAGAAAGCCCCTTTGCTGAGCGAAGCAGCTCTGCTGACAAAGGACAGGCTCCCTTTGGAGTCGGGCCTCCAGGACGGGGAGTGTGTGTGTGGGGAGGCTGGGGGGGGGGGGGGGCAGGTGGAAGCCAGGGAGGCGGAGGGAAGGCTGCAGCGTGCAGTTGGTCCCGGGAGTGCAGACGAGGGGTAGCCCACAAGCTTTGCCTGTGTCAGGGGGGCCCAGGGCAGCTTGGGGTTCAGCTGACGGAGGCTACTAAGGCTCTAGAGATTATCCAAGCCAATGGCTCATGGTACAGATAGGGAAACTGAGGCCCAGAGAGGAGCAGAGACTTAAGCTCACACAACCAGGTGGAGGCTGCTGGACCCTGGCCATTCGTCTCCCCTGCTAGTAACCCGGCGAATGGGGAGTTGGAGACCTCCCTATGGGCTCCCACTGAGAAGGGTCCCCGTAAAGCTAGGTGTCTGCCAAGGCCTCGAATCACCTGGTCCCCACATCTCCAGGGGAATCCAGACCTTGGGCACTTGGGGCCTGCTGAGCTATTTCTGTGTCTTTTCTTCAAGGAGATTTAGCCGAACACAGTGCTGATCAGCAAGCATCATTTATTACGTCTCCGGCTCCTGGAGCTCCAGACTCTGAGACAGATAATGTGCCTTATCTCAGGCTGGAGAGCAGGCGTGGGGAAGGCCGGGAGTGACAATCCCCGCTGCCGTGATAAGGAATTGGAAGCACCTGTCTCCGCACCGTGAGCAAAGGCACCGGGGCGCATGGCATTTGCATAGTGCAGCTCTGCGAGGCTCCAGGGAGGCCCCCCAGTGCAGAGGACACGGGGGACACACGCCTCGGATGCCAGGCAGCCCAGGCCTTGACTCTGCCCCTGACTCCCCCAGTGACCTTGAGCAAGTAGGGCAGCCCCTCCAGGCCTCCTTCGCCCTGTCTGCTCAAGGCAGGGTCTGGACAAGGTTTTCAAAGTGTATTCCTTGGCACTGTGGGGTTCCCTGGAATGGCCTCAGGGGTATTTTGAAAAGGGAGGGAAGGAAGTGGAGCTCTGGCCAGAGCTGCCACCAGACCAGACCCCCTTTTGTCTGCTTGATGCGCTGAGAATCATTTCAGCAACTTGTCATTTCAACAGAGGGTTTTGCAGTTTTCAAGGAATCTGTTGAAAGCCTGGAAGAGATGAACCACGAAGACCATTCTGGGCATCTAAGGGAGTTAGGATGGGAAGGGTGGGAGATGAGATTGAAGGCTATCTGAGTGGGGGTGGTTAGGACTAAGAGGTATGCAGCCCCCATCCGGCAGAGCTTGTGCGATCCCAGAGCCCATCACCCAAAGGCCATGCCCCGTGCCTTCTCACCCACACAGCTCCTTTAAGAGAACCCCTGCAGGAAGTTATCCTGGAGGCATCAGACAACAGCACTCAGGTTCTGTGTCCTGGAGCTCATGGGGCCTCTGTCCCTTCCCATCTACCATGCCAGACCTGGCCCTGCTCCCCAGAGGGCCCTGTCAGGTCTAGAACTTAAAGGTGGGGACCACGTCTCCTATTGCATCCCTGAAGGAGTGGGATGAGTGTAAGCCAAGCTGTCCCCTCACTGGCTGTGTTACCTGGGGTGAGTGACTTCACCTCTCTGAGCCTCCTCAATAGTAAAAGGCGAATGGTAACACAGGGCGGATGTGAAGTGCAGTGAGAGAGTGGGCAGAGAGAGCACCCAGTAGGTTCTTCGGCCTGCACCCCCAGCTCAGACAGAAGGGTTGGGCGTGAGGGTGGGAGGAGGCTGCATTCCGGGTCCCCATGAAAGGGCCTAGCCTCCAAGGCTCCCCTGTAAAATCCAGCAACAACTGGGAGCCTGTAAGGGTGGCTCACACGCTGATTCAACAAGAGGAGGAAGTCCAATATTTAGCCACCACAGGAAGGCACTAGCCCATGCACATCCCAGTGGGGGCACAGCCCTTTCCAGGGGGTGGGTGGTTCGTGGCAGCAGGGAGAGGGGAAGGGGGCCTGGTCCTGAACTTCTTTCTCCCCTTGATTGGCCCTGAGGGCTCAATCCAACTCACCCTCCAACCCCCCCCCCACCACCACCACCACCACCACCAACACCCCTCCCAGCCCCTGCTGGCTGTAGGAGGAATGGTTGGGAGCAGGGATTCTAGAATTGGACTGCCTGGGGTCAAAGCCCCATCCTAACCCTTTCCCACTGTGTGATTTTAGGTACATGACTTCCCTTAGCTGAGCGTGTTTCCTCAACCATCAAAGTAGGTGTTAAGTCAAATAAATGAGCTAATACATGCAGATCAGTTACAATAGGGTCTGGCACATAGTAAGTGTTCAATAAATATCGGCAGTTCTTTTTTTATTTTTCGTTTCCACGTGTCCTTTTTTATTTATTTATCTTTATTGTTGAAAGTGTTACAGGTGTCTCCTCCCCTTCCCCCCGCCCTTGACCTCCTCCTCCCTCTCCCAATATCAGCACTTATTTGGGGTTCTAAGCAAGGCTCCCCTCAGAGTCCTCCTTCACACACCAGCCCCCACCCTCACCCTCACCCCTCAGCCCATCCAGACAACTGTGTGTCATGACTTCTGACATAAGACAGAAGATGTAGGACAGTGATGGCGAACCTATGACACGTGTATCAGAGGTGGCATGCGAATTCATTTTTTTGGTTGATTTTTCTTTGTTAAACAGCATTTAAATATATAAAATAAATATCAAAAATACAAGTCTTTGTTTTACTATGGTTGCAAATATCAAAAAATATCTATATGTGACACGGCACCAGAGTTAAGTTAAGGTTTTTCAAAATGCTGACACGCCGAGCTCAAAAGGTTCGCCATCACTGATATAGGAGGACGCAGGAGGATAGAAAAGCAAGGGTCCCCACCCAGACCAGCTAAGGAATGCCCTGGCGAAGCACAAGGGCGTCAGAGAGGGCAAGAAGGCACTTAGACAGTGGTGGAACCTCCATAAAAGTGTGGGGATCTCAGACAGAGGGGCGGGGGACCCCACGTGTCCTGCATCGACACAGAATAAGAGCAGGAGAACTGTCCGCCTGCAGGGTCCAGGCAGAGGGGGCCTGTGCTTGCTGTTCGCCAGGTATCTGCTTCCAGAGGCAGTGTTCCCACACACAAAGCCGCGGGGCTGGGAGAGCCTGCGGGGGCACAGGCAGTGACTAAATGGATCAAGAACAAACAACCACGCAAGACCAGCCATAAGCGCTGCCCTTGGTAGACTGAGATGTGTGCCAAAGACAAATGCGGGTGAAAAACCAAGGTCACGGTGTTCCCAGGCGACCAGGCTGCAAGTAACACAGCCGTGGACAACTTTCCGTATCATCCTTGAATGGTCCCCAACTCCCAACATGTAAGAGGAATTCCGGGAAGCGAAAGTCATGGGAGACCAAGGCTCCTGCCTGCGCCAAGCTCTTCAGGCAATCCCGGAGCGCTCTTCCAGCTCATACCCACCTCCCCTCCACCAGCCAAGGATGAAGAGCCTCCACGCTCCCCAGCACTCAGCAACTGCCCACCGCTGCCGATGTGATTGAAAAAAAATTAGTCTCCCAGTTTGCACTTGCATTCTCTGGTTAGTAGAGCGAGGTGCTATGCTGAGCTTAGGGAAAGTCGGAAGAGTGAGGATGACAAGGACCTTGTTAAGCATGTGTGTGCGCACACGATCTCTGATGTGAGACATCCAAATGGCGAGCTGGCTCTCCTCTCTGGAACACCTCCTCCCCCATCAGAGAGCACCATCCTGTCTTGTGGCTGCTCTGACCCTCAGTGGTCTCATCCAGTAAATGGGGAGAATAACATCTCTCTTGTAGGAGGGGAGTAGAGGATATTTATTTGTAGTTTGCTTCCTTGGCATCCTCCTTTCATCTCTTCCTCCCTCCCTGCCCTAAATTTCCTGGCCATGTGATTTGATCATGGGAGGGCTTGCCTGGCTTAGACCAATCAGTGTCTTCCATTTCCCTGGCCACAGTGATTGGTTCGGGAATGGGCACATGACCCAAGTCTGGCCAACCGCAGGCCAAATTCTGGGACTCACTAGTAGATTGAGCTGTTGGGTGAAGTGGACCCTCATTGACTGGCAGCTTCGAAGGAGAAGCTGCTAGTAGGAACCTGCAGGCAGGAGGGGCAGGCCTGCTGTGAATGGTGCCACACTGAGGGAGTGGAGCCAAGCGGTGGAGAAAGGGCAAATGCATCTGTCCATGCCAATCAGGGCCTAGAGCTGGATCAATCCTTGCCTGAAGCAGGCCCAACCTCCTGTTTAGTTATGTAAACAGAATTCCCTTCATTACTTAAACTTGTTGGAGCTGGGTTTTCTGTCACTTGCAACCCTGATGGCAGTACTGAAGACCGTTATTATCGCAGGGACAGTGCCCGGTTTGGCACATAGAGGTCGCTCAGGAGGCCGCAGCCTTGTGCCCAGCGGCATAGGACAGAACCACCTGCTGTAAAACCATAGCCACCTCTGAGCTCTGCTGCGGGACCCTGAGAGCAAGCAGCTGCCCCTCTCTGAGGAGGACAATGTCTGCTTCCTCGAGGTTTCCCGAGAATTAAGATAAAATCCATGTAAAGCACTTTACAGTCCCCGGCCCATAACACAGTATCATTATTATTTATTAACTGTTGTGTTACAGTTTGGTTATCACCTGTCTCCCAGGCTGCAGAGCGAGCTCCTTGGGAGTAGGAGTTTGTGTTGCCTCGTCTATCGCAACCATCTGAATTACCACTCCGCTGCTGGTTTCCTGTTGCATTGTGCCTCCTTGAGCCTGGTAGCAAGCTCCTGGGACACGTGGCTCACCCATCCGCCCTCTGCAGGACACAGGCACATCCCTCATCGAGGCAGAAGCCAATCCAGCATAAGAACCACCATGTCTAAGAAACATGGCACCTACCAGGGGGGCCTTGCCATACCCCACACTGGGCGGGTGAGGACACTGAGCCTGCCCCGCCGATGGGGAGGCTGAACTGAAGGCCCCCGGGCCACACTGGCAGCGTGGAGCCCACGTCGGACCTCAGATCTGACCCCTGCACAGGTCCAGAGTTGGCGTTGGTGGTGGCGAGAGGCCCTCAGGAGCCTGTGACACACTCCAGGGGTAAAGGGATGGCGACGGGTCCCAGAGCAGACTGCGCTGCGCTTGGGAAGAGCGGATGGCCAAGAGGGTCAGTGGGGAGGGGGCTCAGGCAGATGGGAGACCCTGAGACGCAGAGCTGCTGGGTCAGGGGTTCAGGGGCTCTGGGTCCTGGGGAGGTGAACAGGATGGAGGAACTTGTGCCCACTGCCTCCCCTCAAGGCTGCTCACTCAGAGCCAGCAAGAGCCCCCAACTCCCAGGCAGGCTGGGAACACACAGAAAGGGCAGCGGCTATGGCCTGAAAGGGCCTGGAAGGACGTGGAAAGGACCTAAATGGAGGGTTGGGGAGGTTCCCTCCCCACATACACCAGAAACAGGCATCCCAACAGGGCTGGGGGTTGAGCAGGGGCATTGGAGAAACTGAGGCTCAGTGAAGTGGAGCAGCTCACCCGAGGCCCCGCCACTGGGGTGTGAACGCCCATTGGACCTGGAGCCTGTGCTGTTTCCCAGCCCCAGGCGCATCCCAGAGTCCCCAGGCAGAACCAGAGACCCGGGCAGGCAGTACCTCCTTCCTTCCCTCTCCCGCACAGGTGCCGCCCAGGCTGCCTGCCCTAAAGCAGCCAGCATCTGGTTTCCACATCTGTCCCCAAGGCCTGAGACAGGAAATCCTGGCCCCTCTGCAAGGCTTCAGCAGGCCCGAGAGACTCAGGACACCCACTGTGTGGATAAGGACACCGAGGCTCAGAGAGGACCACAGCATGCCTGTCAGCAGCATAGATGTCAGAGCCCGTCTGCCCCCACCTCCCTGCTTCCTCTGGGTGACTCCCAGAGTCTGACCCTCCACTGCAAAGAGGGGAGCGGGCACCTCCCCGCTGGGCCTGAGGCTCTGAGGAGCTGAGCCAGGGAAGGCCCGGAGCAGCCGAGTTTCTCAGGATGTGGAAGCAGCGAGGGGTGGGGCCAGACCCTCTCTCTCCTTCTCCGAGGCTGACAGAGGCAGAGGCGACAATTTACAAACTCTTATGAGTTTAAGACTAAATCTTACTAGACTGTTGGCTCAGAGAGGACAGGGAATTGATCTGTTTTGTTTGTGGCTTTATCCCCAGTACCTAGAACCCAGGGCTTGGCTTGTAAATGAGCAATATGTGTATGTGTGTGATTGTGTGTGTATTGAATGAATGAATGAATGAATGAATGAAAATGAATGAATGAATGAATGAATGAGTGAATTGTCGGGACCGACCACTATCAGTCCAGTTCCCCAAACCAGAAACAAGGAGGCTCCCTGATGCTCCCTGGCCCCCAGCCATCACGCCTAAGGAGCAGCTCTCCCATCACTCCACCCTGCTCCCCGGGAGACAGCCCCCAGCTCACCTGGCACGCTGCCATAGCCTCCTAGCTGGCGCCTCGCCTATCCTCCCCTCCCATCTCAACAATCTCATTTACAGAAAGAAGAAAAGTTCATTAACCAAATTGAGGGCATTCTGCCGCAGGGCTGAGCCATTATCAGGCACAACAGAAAGTCTTATCTGTGTCACTTACAAAATTAACTACAGAAACCCAGGCACTGCGGCCACAGCACACCGCCTCCCCAGGAAGCCCGGCTGGCCGAGCGGGCCCCAGGGCAGGCAGATGGAGGAAGCGGCGGGCGCTGGTCACTCGCAGCCTGGACCGTGGCCGAGCGGGACCCAGAGCAGTCAGGTCACGCTCTCACCCTCCTCCCCTCCTCACCCCAGGGCACTCTGAACCTGAGTCCAGCCGCTCCTGCCTCATTAAGCAGCCAGCACAGGGCCCTGGGAAACATCTTAATTAGGTGGCCACACTGGCTTGCGTAAATTAATTTGATAAAGCTAATGAAGTTCAGCAGAGCAAAGCTGACCGTGTTTTTGAGAGCAGCTGCCCCGAGGCCTGAGCTCTACAAATCAGGATCTGGTGAGGGGTGACAGGGCTTGTGGACAGCACCTCTCAGACACACGGTCCCTCCCCTGTCCTCCCTGCCCCTCCATGCAGTTCATCCTCTGGAGACCAAAGGACCCAGGGGACCCATCTTGTTTCTAAAGGTCTCTGGAGCCCTGGCCAGTTTTTCTATGTGGTTAGAGCATCAGCCCTTGGACTGAAGGGTCGAGGGTTCGATTCCGGTCAAGGGCACGTATGTACCTTGGTTGCAGGCCCAATTTCCAGCCCTGGCCGGGCACATGTGGGAGGCAACCAATCAATGTGTCTCTCTCACATCAATGTTTCTCTCTCTGTCCCCGCCCCCTCCCTTCTTCCACTCTCTCTAAAAATCAATGGGAGGAAAATATCCTCAGCTGAGGATTGACACAGGTCTTTGGAAATTTGCTGGGTCTCCATCCTGGCCTTGCCATGTGCCATGGGAGTTAAACCCTCTGATCTCTGAGAGCCTCAGTTTCCTCAGCCATAAAATGGGGGTGGCATTCCTGCCTCATAGCACTGATTAAATGAGATAATACATGTAAAGTATTTGACACATGCCTGGAATATATAACGGGGCCTCAGTAAACAGCAGCTATTTTTATTACTAACATAAAATGATGGAAGTCTCACACACACACACACACACACACACACACGCACACATACACACTCTGACCTTGTGTGTCCTTGGGAAAATGGTTCTTTGAATAAACCATTTAAATACTGATTTTCATGAGTCCTCCCTCATTTTGGGCCTTCTGTTCCCTTTGAGGCTCAAAGGGTTAAAGAATTTGGTAAAGGTCACACTGCTGGTTCTTCTGACCCGAGAGCAAAGCCCTGCCCACCACACCTCGTGCTGAGGAAGGGCCGCTGCCCCGCATGAGCCTGCAGGTAAATGGGGTGCTCCAGGGCCTGGACACCTCCCACGATTCTGGTCCAGATCTGCTTCCCAGTCCAGTCAGCTGCACAGGAGACTTAAGCAGCCCGAGTTCACACAGGCTGAAGGCAGTGGGTGGAAAGACTATTACATCAGGAATCAGGAGACCTGGGGTTCAGGTTCAGCTCTGCCGCACCCTCTTGTGGCACCTTAGCCAACTCACGCCCTCTCTGAGCCTCTTTCCCCGTCTGCAAGAGAGGTTTCTGACTCAGAACACCTTTCGGCCCAATTCATTCCACTTGCTCTTTGGTTTGGGGGTGACACGTTTCTCACCATGCATCCTGCAACCCGCACAGCGTCACCCCCACGGGGGCCGAGCACACCGGGGTCCCCTGCACTCCGTTACCTCCGAGAGCAGGCAGAAGGCCCAAGGACAGATGGCGGGGGTTCCAGTGGTATCCAGGGATGAAGGGTCCTGAGAATGGAAGTTCTCCTTGGGATGTAAAACCCCGAGCTGGGCACGTGCCCATCAGCAAAGCAGAAGAACAATGACGGTGCGGAGCTTTTCTGTCCCTCACTGTAAACACGGAGATGCGCTGGGTGTCTCATTAGCAAACAATTAGATAATTGGTGTAATCGGGTACCCTTCCCTTTCTGACAGCCTCCGCTGTGCTGTCCCATTTCAAGCTTGAGCTGCCAGAAATATCGGCTGATAATTGTAATCCTGAAAATGAAAAATCAGATCAGAGTCATCGGAGGCTCCCACTTAATTGATTTAGGGCCGGGAAAATTAATGGGATTCCCTTGCTTCTCCTTCTCTGCCCCGCCCGGTCTCCTCCTCGCTCTGCCCGGAACTGAGCTGCCACATGGAGAGAGGAGAGATGATGGGTGGCCCCGCCACTGGGCCTGCGACCTGCTCCCACCCTGCAAATGACCAGGAGCCGCCTCCTGTGAAGGCAGGGAAGGGGGCAAAGCATCCGGCAGGGCCTCAGACGAAGCGGGGACAGCGCTTCTTTCCCTGGAGAACCGAGCCTCTAGGACGGAAGAGCGCAGCTCTTTCTAAGTTTGATAAGACAAAGAAATGGAGCCAGTGTGGTGTGTGTCAGCCAGCTTAAAGGGGGGGGGGGGGACAAACATTTATCGGCTCGTGAACCTGGGAAGTCCAGAGGGAGAGCTGGCCCAGAGCCTCCAAGAACCCAAAGGTGTCACCACACCACCTCTCGTCCCTGCCATGGCCTCCTTCTCTGCCACCGCGGCTGGGATTGCTGCATCCTGAGCTGACGTGGGGACAGGGTGGGGAACGTGACCACAGGCAGCTCTCGGGTTTACATTGTCCCAGTTCAGCAACCCCAGGAGAAACAGAGCTTCTCTCGCCCAGCATCAATACAGAGAGCCCAGGGAAGGGCTCTGATTGGTTCATCTTGGGTCACATGGTTTCAGAGAGGAAGGGAGAGGGAGAGAAATATCAATGATGAGAGAGAATCATGGATCCGCTGCCTCCTGCACGCCCCACACTAGGGATGGAGCCTGCAACCCAGGCGTGTGCCCAGACCAGGAACTGAACCATGACTTTCTGGTTCATAGGTCAATGGTCAACCACTGATTCGCTTTTGCCAGGAGGTGAAATGTTATCCTGACCAGGCCTGGGTCCCACACCTGCTCCTGTGACTGAAGGAACAAGGTATTATTATGATGGGCACCCCCACCGGAAAGCAGGCGAGGGGGCATCCCAGAGGGTACTTTTACCACTGGAAGAGGAGGAGGCTTGGGGTTATATGTCACAAACCACCCCCCAAATGAGCATCTTAAAACACACCCTTTGTTACGCTCTCTCGTGATTCTGTGGGTTCACCGGGTTCAGTTGGGTGGTTCTTCTGCTGGCTGTGGCATCATCTGGAGTCCTCTGGCGACTTGACCAGGCAGCAGTGTCCAAGATGATGGGTGCATGTGCGCACACCCAGGGCTGGGACTCTCTCCCAGGTCCTCCCTGTCGCCATGCCTCTGTCTCTACCATCCCTCCATCAGGGTAGCTGGACTTCTCACATGCCAACACAGAGCTCCCACGAGCATGAAAGCGGAAGCCACCAGGCCCAGAACTGGCGCAGTGTCCCTTCCGACATAGCTCATTGTCAAACTCATTCAAGACCAACTCTGATTCAAAAGGATGAGAAAGGACACCACTTCTCAATGGGGGGAGGTGACTGAGAATCTTCATCCAGGGAGGGCTGTGCCACCTGCTGTCTATTCATCTGAGTGAACTCAGGAAGTACTCACAGAGCCCTGCTCAGTGCCAGGCATATGCCAGGGGCTGGGGCTGAGGTTCCTTCCCTCAAGGAAGCCACCCCTCCAGCCCTCCCTGGGATTGGCCTGCTACAGGGCTGTGTACCTGTTGTCATGGAGACCAGGCCATTCTGGAGGCATGGGTGCTGCCAAGGTTCCTTCTTCATGAGGTAGTCCAGCAAAACACAGGGAAAGAAGAGAGGGCTTCTCTGCTCTCTAATCAGGGCAGAAAGGTCCAGAACCAAATTGGCATGTGTTGAGTCCAGGGTCTCTAAAGACCAGTCATGTGGCCTTGGATGGGTCACTTCAGCTCCTGTGCCTCAGTTTTCTCATCTCTAAAATGGAGTTAATAACCCACCTCATAAGACTCTACGGTGAAATGGACTATTCTATATAATAAAAGCCTAGTGACCATAATGGCAGAACGACCAGAACAACTGCTCGATGACACTATGAGGTGCACCGACCACCTCTCGGTCCCTTTCCTGGGCCGGCAGGCTCCAATCGCCCGATGGTGAATGGGGACCCAGGGGTAGGTGGCGGGGGATGCAGGCGGCACCAGACCAAGGCCCCTGCCCCACCGATTATCCCACACACAGAGGACCACCTGCGGTAGGGGTGGCACCAGCGAGCAGGCAGGAACTGCTGACCTCTTGGCCCCTCCCCCCGGCCGTCAGGCTCTGATTGCCCAATGGCAAACTGGGAACCCAGGTGGGTGGTGGCAGGGGGTGGATTGGCTGCCAGCAGCCAGGGAAGATGGCCCTGGTTGCAGGCTAGGCCTAGGAACCTGTGCATGAATTTCGTGTTCCAGGCCTCTAGTCATGTATAAAGAGCCTAGCTAGAACCATGTACACCACTCCCCCTGTCTATACCTGTTCCAAAGTCTGTGATGGGACACTGAGGACACCCTGCCCTGTGGTTTCATCTGTACCCAGTTGCCCAATGGTTCTCCTTCCCCCTCAGCCCTGAGCAGCACGGGGAGAGCTGGCCCCAGAGTCCTTCCCTGGTGTAGCCATCCAATGGCGACCACCAGCGCCTCTGAGCTCCTTCATGGCCTGTGGGGTTCAGGCCAGCAGAGAGGGGGTGAAATCAACACCCTTACTTCATTTTACACAAATTAAATTTGGGCCTCTCAAACCTCACATCCAGCAAAACATGCAAATGGATGCAAATAAGTTTCCTGATTTATGCAAAACAGCATGAAAATGCATGTCCCTGGATTTGCCAAAGGAAAAGGCCTGGTCACCTAGTTCAGCAGAAATAACAGGAGGAAAGATCATGTCTGCCTGTCAGAGTCAGATTCAGGCTGACCAGAACTCAGATCTCTGGCATGGAGCTGGCCTCCCCGGCCACAGCACCCCCATCCCTGGAATCCAAGCCCTGGGTTTAGAGTCCAGCTTCATGGTGGGTCTCCCTTCCCCCGAGATGGGCCTGGAAAAGGATGGTCCTGAGGCCCTTCCCCCCATGTAGCCCCAGCAGGTCCCACATCTGTGAGACCCCCAAGCCAATGTTCTCATCCCTACATGTTGGGCTTGTGAAGCTTCTGTTTTCAAACCTGTTGCCCATGAGGCTGGGGGCTCTGCTCCATGAATGCAGAGGGAGTGTGTACTCATTGGCTGCCCTGGCTCTACTGCCCTGCCCTAAACTGGCACAGAGCAACCAGCAGTAGGCACTGAACAGATGAATGCGTGAATGAGTGAATGAATGCATGAAGGAATGAGTGAATGAATAATGAATGCACGGAAGAATGAGTGTGTGAGTGAATGAATGAATGATGAATGAGTGAACAATGAATGAATGAAACCTACTCCAGGATATGCTTGCTCAAACCCTGTTTTCTGCACATTTACACCATCTATTTCTGGATCCAACTAACAGCTCGCAATGGGATGGATGCCTATTCGTCACAATGGTGTTTCCTGCACTTTGCCTTTATTTCCCCAAATCCTTGGTGAGCGACACCGGCGTGGTGAGTCCTCAGCCAGCAGAACTGTTAGAGGTTCTGCGCAAACCGCTGTGAACGCACACTGGGGGAGCTCAGCTATCCCTCTCTGAGCAGGTGCCAGGGGCATTTAACGCTCTACCGAGGAGCACGAGATGATAATCAAGTTAATGAGGGCTCCCTATGGGCCAGGAACGGCTCTAACTATTTAACATAAATTAACTCATTTCATCCTCAAAATAGCCCAGGCAGTCGATGCTGTTAATATCCCCAAGTTCCAGAAGAGGAGACCGATGCTCACGGCTTGCAAACATTCTGTGGTTTGTTTGGGCACCTGTTCTCACACAGGGCCCTTGGGCAGCAGAGTGGAGGGGCCGGGGCCGGGAAATGGGCCAAGGAAGGGGGAGGAGTGTTGAGACCCACAGCCCTGGCGACTTCTGTGCTGTGTGACACTGAGCAAGTGACTTCGCCTCCCTGAGCCCCAATGTCCTCATCTGTAAAGTGGGGATAACAGAACTTCCTCTGGGGATGGGTGTGACAGTTCATGGCGGTCGGGGACACAATGCTCTAAGCACAGACAGTCCCTGGACCCAGCAAGACTTCAGCACGTTTGGACTAGTGTTGGGCAAGACTGGGGTTCACAGAGGCTTCGGGACCTGTGGGTCACCTTCAGGCTGGTGCCAAACCTCGAGCCACGTCTCCTGACTCAGGGCCCAGGCGCCCTCTCCACCACGCAGCCCGGCCCATCTGTCGGGCAGGCCGGCTTCCAGAGCTCACGGGGCACCCGTCGGAATCTGCTCCCTGCAGAGAAGGAGCCAGCTGTCTCATCGGGGACAGAGCCCATAACCACCCGCTTCTCACCAGGAAAGGTTTGTGGCTTCTGTTGACGTGAAGAGATGACAAGAAATAGCTCCGGTAATTATATTAATTTTCCTCAATTTACACATTCTTGCTATTTGCAGGTTCCAGGAAAGTGTAAATGAGGAGTTTGGAGTAGTTCGGCAGCGCTGGAAATAGGTCTGCATCGTTTAAAAGTTTCTGTCGTGTGTCTTATTATGAAGTCTCTTCACGTTGAGGGCCCCATCTCCCCTGTCAGACAGGGAGCGCCCTGAGAGCCAAGGATTTATCCCCCACTTCACTCCGGGGGTCTCCACCGTCAGGCTCGGGTCTCCTCCCCGGCAGAAACTGTATCTTCCCCATCCAATGGGCAGGTGAGTGAGCCTGAGCGTTAGGCTAGGTCCCCCCCATCAGGCAGGGGCAGAGCCATGCCGCCCCATCAGACTGGCAGCTTCCCCGTCCAACCAGGTGAGAGGGGCTTGAGTCCTCCATCAGCCTGGGAGCTTCCTGAGAGCAAGGACCTCTCCCATCACACGGGGAATGTTCCCCGTGGGTGGCTCTGTCTCCCCCACCGGACCGGTTGGGTCAGTGCTGTTCGCATCCCCATGTTCGGTGGCTGAAGCTCACACTCCATCCCCATGTGAACACGCCCCTCATGGACACACATGCCCACGAGAAAGCAGGCTTTGGAGGCTAGGTCATGCCCACAGAACAGGCAGTGCCTGGGCTACTCTGTGCGTGTCCTGGGCTTTCACAGGGTCACACAAAACATGCTGGTGGCAGGAGGGCTGGCTCCCCTCTGACAGGGCCGGAGACCTGTGCCCAGGAGGCTGTCATGGTTCTGGCTACAGAGAGAGCCAGCTGGCTTCTCCTCCTAGACTCAGGTTTAAAAACAGATCAAGACAGCTTGGGCCAGAACACAATCCCAACCCCCACCTCCAGCCAAGTCCCTTCTAGAACCAGACCTCCCCAGAACTGCAGACCCCCCACCCTGTCCTCGTCACCCTCCCAGGTTACTGCATCCTCGCAGCCTCCACGTTCCGGTTAATTTTGAGAATTCACTGAAATGATGCCGATAGGAATAGCAGCAGGATGAGGGGCCGTAGCAGTAATAGTAACAGCAAACTCCTAACACCTCCTGGGTGCTCACGGCCACCCCGCAAGGAAGGTGTCATGGACCATTTATTCAGCGGAGGCCATGGCAGCACAGATTACTGCATGGCTCAGGCCACACAGGAAATACGTGATAGAGCCAAGATTCAGACCCAAATCTGCATCACTCCAAAGCCCCCATTTGTGCACCACAACTCACTGACTCCAGGAAGCCTTCCTTGGTTGCATCTCCCTGGCAGCAGCATCCTGCTTGCTGGACTGTGGGTCTCGCGAGGAGCACAGGGACAACGTTATATCCCCAGTGACTTGAGCCTCATGTCAGGCCAGCAAAGGTGTTCAGTTGTCTAGTGGGATGATTTGCTTTTGGAGGGGGAGTCACCTGGTGGCTAAAAGTCTGGCTGTGGTGGCAGACAGACCTCGGTCTTGGCCCTGACGCTTCCTCAGACATTTACTTACCCTCCCTGAGCCTCAGGTCCCTTGCCTGCAGAATGAGGCAAGAGTGGCCGAGGGGGTGAAGTGAGCTGGCAGGCCCAAGTGCCATGGTTATTGTTACTCTGATCAGCATCTAAAGCGAGGGCCCCTCTCCGATGCAAGGCTCATCTGCCGCACGTCTTGAAGTCGTTTCCGACACCCCCATCCTCCCTTGCTGTTGTCAGAGACTCAGAAATGAGTGTTGCCTGATTTGATCATTTCACTAGAGTAGCAAAGTCCTCATTGTCTCGGTGATGGATGTCACCAGCCCATTAGATCCACAGATCCAGGATCTAACAGACCCACAGAGCTCTCAGACGCCAACTCCTGTGCAAACGGGGGGATGTCTTAGCAAAAGCAGTCTGCCTCCGAGAGTGCGCAGCCAGGCGGCTGTGGTGACGTCAGGAATAATCACAACGCCGCCGCCGCTGCCGCCACCGGAGGACTGCTCCAGGCCCGTTCCGTGGGCTTGTCACCACTGGTCCACAGCCATCGTGCAAGTGTCGGTCGTGGTCCCCGTTTTAGGGATGAGGAAACCGAGGCTGGGAGCCACATGGCAGGTCTTCAGTGGGGCTGTCCTTGAACGCAGGCCTGCCGGATCCTAGACTTCAGGCTCGCTCACCGTCCCAAGCGGCCTCGACTCACTCGTCACTGTCCTAGGAGAAGTCTTGACCGTCCTTTGACAAACGGGATAAAGGCACCCATGGGAGCCCCACCCTGCAGGGCAGCACACTTTGTCCCACTCGTACTTAAAGAGGACACCCCTCTCCCAGTGGAGGTGGGAAGGACAGTAGTGAGTCTCCCTTCCATACAAGTTGGGAAACTGAGGCCCAGAGAAGATGGGTTCAGCTGCAACGGAATGTCGTTGGTCAGGGCCCACGGCCATGGTTCCTGCATACACAGCTCCCCCATCCCCTCCTGGCCTTCTGGCAATCGCGCCAACCACGACACGCTACACACCCCGTCTTCCATAGGCCGCCCCCTGACAGAGGCCCTCCCCCTTTCTCGGCACACCCTCCCCGACCCCAAGCCCATACCCCGCTGGCACCTATGCCTGCCCTGCCCTCTAACCATGCACTTCCTAGGGGCAGGGATGCCACTGCCTTGCTCACCTCCACAGCCCCAGCAGCCAACACGGTGCCTGAATCCAGCAGAAGCTCAAGGGGCTTCTGAACGATGTGGATGTGAGACTGGCTCCTCCGGGAGTGCGGCCCCACCGGCTGGTGAGGACCCGGTGGAAACATCCTCTCCGTGCTGGCTCTTTGCACTGGGTTCCCAGAGCTTCGAGCTTCTCGGAGGGTCCAGGTGAGAGGTGTGCCTCCCATCTCCACTGGGCCCTGCTTTCCTTCTCCCTTGTCCTGGGGCTGCCGCTCTTGGTGAGTGTGGAAGAGAGAACAGACGGGTGGGTGGCTGGACAGACTCTCGGACAGATGACAGATGGCTGGGTGGGAAGGTGGAGGAAACACTTCCCTTTTGGGCGGGGTGTTTGGGTTTTGTTTTTTTCTGTGCAGGCAGCTCTAGGAATATAAGGATGGAGATCGAGCCAGAAGGAATCCAGGACCCTGGGCAGTCCCACCTGCCAATTCCCCCATAGCCTGGGCTCTGCTCCCACCACCAGAACTCATTCCATCTTCCCTCAGACTCAGGGACCTCAGCCCCATCCTTGCCTTGCTCTGTTGCCCATAGCAACAACCTAGACCAGCCATGGGCAAACTACGGCTGAATAAAACTAAAAAAAAAAAAAAAGACCGTACCCTTTTATGTAATGATGTTTACTTTGAATTTATATTAGTTCACACAAACACTCCATCCATGCTTTTGTTCCGGCCCTCCGGTCCAGTTTAAGAACCCATTGTGGCCCTCTAGTCAAAAAGTTTGCCCACCCCTGACCTAGACCCCACCTTCCATGTGGTGAAGCCCCAGCTTCCTTCCTTCCCAGGTTGGCAGAGCCAAGGTGTCCTGCTTCCATACCCTCCAGAGCTGGGGCCCAGCCTTTTTATCAAAACACTAGAGGCCTGATGCACGAAATTTGTGCATGGGTAGGGTCCCTAGGCCTGGCCAGCGATCAGCTCTGATTGGGGCCTTCCAGCTGCCCACTGAGGCCTTCCTTCCTGGCTGCCAGCTGCCAGCCGGGGCCTTCCTTCATTCCACGCCACCCCCTGGTGGTCAGCACATGTCATAGCAAGCGATCGGACTCCAGGTCTCCTGGTCGAACTCCCGAGGGGGCACTTTGCATATCAGCTATGTGTGTGTGTGTGTGTGTGTGTGTGTGTGTTTGTGTGTGTGTGTGTGTAGATTAGAGGCCCAGTGCACGAAATTCATGCAAGGGCCTTGGCTCCGGCCCCTGCCCACCACCACCACCACGGCCAGGGGCCTCTGCCACCTCTGCCTCGGCCCCTGCCCGCTGCGACTTTGTCTGGAAGGAAGGACATCTGGAAGGATGTCTGGTCTAATTAGCATATTACCCTTTTATGATTATAGATATTCAGAAAAGAAGCTCCCAAGAGCCCCTTCTCGAGTAGAAGGGAGCTTTCCAGAATGGTGGAAAAGGATACGAGACACCCAGGCCTGTCCACCTCCTTGTCCGACAGCCGGCACTCACCTGTGGGGCTCTGCAAGCTAATGGGATGAGAAACTGAATTTGTCATTTAAGTTAGTTGTAATTAATTTTAAAAATTAAGTAGCCATCGGTGACCAACAGCGACCACACGGAACGGCACAGTCCTGGGGCTGCTCTCGTGGCAGGTCTTCGGGTGCCGGGCCTGGGCCACTCCTGCCGAGGGCGGCGGCACTCCGGCTCCCGGACACTCCCCACCCAGAGGCAGCTGCTCGGTCTCTCCCCGTGTCCCATCTCAAAAAGAAAAACCCCTCAATCCAAGCACCGGTGTTATTCTCGCCTTTTATTCCAGCATCTCCCAGAGCGCCAATATGTACAGACTTTATTTATACACAGATAATATACACCATATATACGTATTTATATATATTCACACACCAGCCCACACGCTCTCATACACGCACACGCTCACGCCCTCCCAGGAGGGGCGCGGGCCGCCTCCGGACAAGAGGCGCTGGGCTTGTCAGGCAGTTGTGAGGTTTTGTGTTTTGTTTTTTAAAAAAGGCCATTTCCTCAGAGGATTCTTCCCTCTCCACAAACCCAAGCCCCTCCCCCAAACTCTAAATTTTATCTTGTTTTAAAAGGAAGAGGTTTTCCTCTGCTCAGCCAGGACAGTTACTAGAGACCCAGCCCGTCCCCCTGGGTGGTTCCTAGAGACCCAGCCTGTCCACATGGGTGGTTCCTAGAGACCCAGCCTGTCCACATGGGTGGGTGTTAGAGACCCAGCCTGTCCACATGGGTGGGTGTTAGAGACCCAGCCTGTCCACATGGGTGGGTGTTAGAGACCCAGCCTGTCCACATGGGTGGTTCCTAGAGACCCAGCCTGTCCACATGGGTGGTTCCTAGAGACCCAACCTGTCCACCTGGGTAGTAACTAGAGACCCAGCCCGTCCCCTCGGATAGCAACTAGAGACCCAGGCCCCTCCGCCTCTGATAGCAACTAGAGACCAGGCCTGTCCACATGGGTGGGTGTTAGAGACCCAGCCTGTCCACCTGGGTGGTTCCTAGAGACCCAACCTGTCCATATGGGTAGTAACCAGAGACCCAGGCCTGTCTCCCTGGGTAGTTACTAGAGACCCAGGCCTGTCCACCTAGGGTAGTAACTAGAGACCTAGACCCCTCCACCTAGGGTAGTTACTAGAGACCCAGGCCTGTCCACCAGGGGTAGTAACTAGAGACCCAGACCCCTCCACCTAGGGTAGTTACTAGAGACCCAGGCCTGTCCACCTAGGGTAGTTACTAGAGAGCCAGACCCCTCCACCTAGGGTAGTTACTAGAGACCCAGGCCCGTCCACCTAGGGTAGTTACTAGAGACCCAGGCCTGTCCACCTGGGGTAGTAACTAGAGACCCAGACCCCTCCACCTAGGGTAGTAATTAGAGACCCAGACCCGTCCACCTAGGGTAGTTACTAGAGACCCAGGCCCTTCCGTCTGGGTAGTTATTAGAGACCCAGGCCCGTCCACCTGGGTAGTTATTAGAGACCCAGGCCCGTCCACCTGGGTCATTACTAGAGACCCAGGCCCGTCCCCCTGGGGTAGTAACTACAGACCCAGGCCCTTCCGTCTGGGTAGTTACTAGAGACCCAGGGCCCTCCACCTGGGTCGTTATTAGAGACCCAGGCCCCTCCACACAGCCCTGGGCAGGTCCCTGGAAGGCGATTCCACCCACATTCCCGGGGGCCCTGGCTGGCTGAAGATCCCACGCAGGCCGAGAGTCGGGCACGGCTGCAGCTGTGCTCCCTGGGTGGGGGCTATAGCGTCAACAACGGCACCTGCCAAATGAGGAGGGTGCTGTCCGTCTCCCCGCAGGAGGCCGGCCTCCCGCCCACACCGGAGGCGGAGGCGCTGCCGAAGTTCCGGTAGCCCTGCCCGCCGGAGATGATGGCCACGGAGCAGATCTCCTTGCGGTGGGCATCGCGGGCGCAGGGCCGACTGCGCACCCAGACGTCAGGGTCGTCGGCCATCTCGTAGATGGAGCCGTCCTCCTCGCTGTGCTCCAGGGCGGAGCCATCGGCGGGCGCGGGTTCCCGCACAGAGAGCAGCGGGCCCGGGAGGTGGGCCGTGGAGCGCAGCCGGTACTGCAGGAGAATGCCCTTCTTGCGGGTCAGCTCCCGGCCCACGTGGCCGGAGGGCGCGGGCGCTGGCTCAGGAGCCTGCCCGTCCGGCTTGTCCTCCTCGGCCCTGGGGCCCTCGGCCTCCTCCTGGTCACTCCGTAGGATGTCCAGGGCCAAGATGCTGGTGGCCACGGCCAGGAAGGTCACAGGCCCGCAGTGACCGTTGAGGGAGACCATGCCTTTCCCTGCAGACGTGGGGCGGAGAGAAGGGGCCAAAGGTCCAGAGCTTTAAGCAAGGCACCCACACATCTCTGGGAGAATTGATTGTGGAGTTGGGGGGGGGGGGTTCTATGCTCCAGGCTACCTTCTTGGGTGAAGCAGGAGGACAGGAGTGACCTTATAAAGCACCGGGGGACCCTCAGTGTGAAAGCGCCTGCAGCTCCCTGCCTGAGCCACCCGCACGGCTCAGGGCCTTTGCCCCAGCCATTGCGTCCACCTAGAGAACCTTTCCCACCCACCTGATTCTATAACATCCTTGGAAGCCCAGCTCGAGCTCCTCCACAGCACATCCTTCTGGAAATCACCACGGAGAGCTCATCACTCCTGTCTCTGTGCCCACAGTCCCTGGGCGCCCCACTTAGCACCTGCCACCCTGGACTACAGCCGCCCCACCAAACCATCACTCCTTGGGGCAGTGGCCGGCACACGGTGGCCCCTGGAGTGTGGCCCTTCCACAAAATACCACGTGCGGGCACGCACGTACAGCGCGATTGAAACTTCATGGCCACACTCAAGGGGCCAAAGAGCCGCATGTGGCTCGCGAGCCGCAGTTTGCCGACCACTGCCTTAGGGGCAGGGTCTCTGCCCGGTATATCCCTGCAACCCCAGGACCCAGCCCAGGATGAACAATATGATCTCTATGATGCAAGCAGGAAATCTCAGAATTTAGGGTGTTTCTTTAGCAGAGAGCTTGAGATCTGGTGGGGCTGGTCTCCCTCGGGGCTCCTCCCTCCCACTCACCCCTGCTCCCAGGGAGGAGGCACAGAGCGGCCCAGAGCTCTGGGTCCTCCCTGACCCACTTGTCCTCCTGGGCCCTGCTGCCTCACATCAGGGCAGGCCTTCCTCTAATCCACGCACACACATTTGTACACAGCCCTCACCCCAAGGAGCCCGCAGTTATTTCTATCTCTGGAGCCTGGATGTTTTGGAGCTGCTGTGGGGAGGGAGCAGAATGGGCCTGGCAGAGCGTCTGCCATCAGTCAGGTGTCTCAGCCAGTCTTCAAACCACCTGGCCAATATGCACGACTGTGCCCATTTGCCAGAATGGGGGACTGAGGCTCAGAAAGAAAGCGGGAGACTATGGGGCTGAGGTGATTTGATTGCATTGTACCACAGTGCAGCCTGCGATGGCAGAGAAAACTGGAGAACAGACACCCCACAAACATCTGGGCATGAACACCATGCCCCCAGGCCCCTCCATCTGCAGCTGACCCCTGGGCCCCGACAAGACTTTCCCAGAACCTCACCTGTGATCTTGGGGATGCCTTCCAGCCGAGGCACAGGCAGCAGGACGATGACACCCTGGTCGGTGCCCACCCAGAGCAGACCCTGGCAGATCAGGAGGCTGGTGACACACACGTGCTTCTGGCCTGCAGAGAGAGAGGCCAGTGTGAGCAGCACGCTCCCTGGGGGCAGCAGTGGGTTCTGGGAGCCACCTCAAACTGAGGGAAGGGTATCACCCGGGCTCCTCCGGGGAGACAAGCAAGAAGCTGGACGGGGTGTGGGTAAGAGCTGGGGCGTGGGAGGCTGCGTGCTCCCTCCCCCAGCCTCAGCTTCCTCCCGTGTAACCTGGGGCTGCTGCAAGGACGCAATGAGGGAATGTCACAGAGCACGGTGCAGGCCCCTGTGAGCTCCCGCATACAGGGGCTGGGTGCTCTGGCACACGGGGCAGGCCCGGGGGCCCACACCAGGGTCACCGCCAGCCGCCTGGGAGTGAAGCCAGGGGGTCCTGGGAGGGAGCAGGTTTGAGGTGAAGAGGAGGTTGGTGCAGACGGGATGCGTGGGAGGGGCCAGGGTGGATACGAGAAGCAAAGCAAACTGAAAACCTGTTGCAGCCCCTAGCTTTTCAGCCCAGGCTTGACACGTTGCCCATGTGGGCCCTTCCGCCCTGCAGTCCCTGGGCCCGACAGTGCAAAGGACAGCTCCGCGCCAGGGACGAGCATGTTTCTGATGTCGGCCCAGATTAGCTCTTGTTGGCTATCCCCTGGGTGCTGTCTCTTCCTTTTAGCACACAGCGATGGCAGGGAGGGTCCCACTGCCCTTCACGGGGAGGAAGACTGTGGGCTGCAGAGCCAGTGCCGAGAGCAGGGCAGGCAATGACGTTTCACAGCCTTGTCCCGAGGATGAAACATGGTGTGCACAGACGGTGCTGTCGGCCATGACAGTAGTTGCTGTTCCATTGCCAACAGTTGGGTCAGTGAGAATGGGCGTGAAGGAGAAGCCCAGAGCAGACGCCTGGCTTCCCCGAGGGCTGGCCCGCTTCTTGCCCAGATCCTCCTGCCCCGCTGAGAGGGGCTGATTCTCCCCTAAAGGAAATTCTAACTCACACCATGCATCTCGGCAATCACAACGCCACGTGATGTGTGAGATGCTGCTGAGAGCGGTGGTCCTCAACCTGGGCCTGCCGTCGGCACCACAGGAGGGCTCACAACCGGGGGCCGACCCCCTCGAGGTGAGGCCCCAAACGGCATTTCTAGCAAGGTCCTTGGTGGCAGGATGCTGCTGGTCCAGGGACCGCACTTTGAGAAAACTGCTTTGGAGCGTCGGCAGTGCTCGTGTTTGCTCTCGTCTGACGTAAGCCTTGCAACCACTGAGAGGCCTGAAGGCGCAGATGCTATGCCCATTTCCCAGAAGGGAATGTCAAGGTCCAGAGTTCTCCCAGCTGGTGAGTGCAGGGTCGGGAGCCGCACTCAAGCCCCTGCCTATTACAGCCCAGCACTCCCAATGCCTCTCTGCTCTTGCACAAATTGCCTCAGGTCCATACGAGGAGGGGTAGGGGCCTCCTCTGCAGAGCAAACCGTCTCGGAGGAGAATGCTGGGGCTCCAGTCACCCCAGAAGAAGGGTTTCCATCTTGGGGTCCCCACAGCCTTGTCTAACCCAGCGTGCCAGACCGTCACTCATCCATTCACTGGAACCCTGGGATATTCCCAGCACCTGTGGTGTGCGGGATTCCGCCCTCGGCGTGGGAGGCACAGCAGGAACCACACACAGCGTTCTGCTCTTGAGGAGCAAACATTCTAGAACTTTCTGGCATGATGCTAATGTTCTCTACCAGAATGCCCAATTATATAGCCACTAACCACGTGACTACTGAGCCCTTAAAATGCGGCTAGTGGGGCTGAGGGTTGAATTTTTCATTCCATTTAATTTTAAATGTGGCTACCGTATCAGCGCAGCCCTGGAAAGGGAACATGGGAAGTGAAAACATAAACGAGGAACACAAACACTAACAGAGGATTCCAATGGGGTGATGGAGCAGGGGAGGGGGATCCTGGGATTTCATACCTCCATCTGCTTCCAGGAAGGATGGGGAGGCAGGGGTGAGGATGCAAGATCAGGATGACAAGGAGAAGGCAGCCACGTCAAGACCTGAGCCAAAGCCTGGGAGACAGCACGTGCAAAGGCCCTGTGACAAGAATGAGCTTCGCAGGTCGGTGGAACAGACTGAAGCCAGTGCAGCTCGGAGACCAGGGCAAACTCGAGATGAGCAGAAGGAGGTCAGGAGAGTGGACGAGTCGGGGTAAGGACTGTGACTGCTCATTCTGAGCGCGATGAGACGCTACCAGAAGGTCTAACCGGTGAGGGACAGGCCTGATTTTAGAGGAGCGTTTAGCAGTGAGGGAAGAAGGGCGTAAGATGGGGACAGAGACGCAATGGTGGCAGGAAGAAAATGAGAAGCCAACAGGTCTGAGATCTGTTTTGAAGCAGAACAACAGACCCGCTGACTGACCCGAGTGGGAGGAGAGAAAGGGGAGGAATCAAGGGCAACTCAGACGGTTTTGTCTCGTGCAGCCGGGTACATGGCAGTGACACCGACTGAGATGGGGGAGGAGCGGGCTTGGGGTGGAAGTCCAAGTTCTCCGCTGGATGTGTCGCTTGAGATGCACGTTAGACAGCCAAATGGAGCTGTCAGCAGGCAGGGAGATATATGAGTCTGGCGATGTGATGCAAACTCAAAAAGCCATATTCATAGTATTGATTCAACGTGGAAATGCAAACCACACCGAAGAAAAGCCAGTTCATCACTTGACGGCAGGCACTATTTATTTCACACACAGCATCTGCGGGTCCGTGGGCCGGGACTCTGCCTCCTCCTGCGTCAACTACTAGGACACCTGCGGCCCTACTGGGTGTTCCTGGCCCCGGGAAGTCAGAGCAACAGGCTCAGGCTACGAGCTCCCTCTCATCACCAGCCGTCTTCCCTCCTGGCCCCGGCCAAGGTCTATAACCACCCTCTTCTTCCCCTTCCTTATTTGCTGTTCGCTGTCCCAACTGTAAGCTTCATGAGAGCAGAGGCTTATCTGTGCTCAAGGTCCATTCCCAGTACACGGCCCATGGCAGACACTCAACAAGTATCCGTGAGTAAATGGGTGAATGAATGAATGAATGAATGAAAAATATAGGAAAGTGGAAAAGGACATGGGTGCTGATGTCAATGACTAACTGTGAGAATTAACAAGTCACTTTCATTGATCAATGAATATTACAAACCTACCTAGCTCAATTTTATGGTTATTAGAAATATGCATATACATATACAGCACATATAGAGATAATATATATACAAGGTTGAGCACAGCTCTTAGCCCTAGTACACAATCAATAAAGGCGGGCTATTAGGAAAACAGCTATAATTATTAAAAGGACCTAGACTCTTCCGACCAGCTCCACCAGAGCCATAAACCCACAAAAACAATAAAGCCAAGCGCGGAAACAGTGGCAAATTTTTTCTAGCACCTCACCTCCTGTTCCGGAGCCCCGGGAGCCTGAAGACCAGAAGGAGACCATTTCCTGATGCCCCTGCATCCTCCCGCCCACCCCCACCCCACCCCCCACCCCCATATCCGAAACCCAAAGGAAGGCAGCGAGAAACCCAAAGAGATGCCGGAATTGAGAAATGACTTCATCATCAGACCTCATTCCTCGGCCCTTCCTCCTCCCCCTCCGCCTCGAGGGAAAGAGCAAGGCACCTCACAAACAGTCCGAGAGAAAAAAATCCTAATGGTGGATAAATATTTTATCACAGAGACTTAATGCAGCAGCGCGCAGCTCGCCCGAGCCATCTATCTGGAGATATGCAACTTTAAAAAGCTCGGGCTCTCGGAGAACGTTTTATTAATGACCTGTCTAGTTAAGAGGAGGAGGGAGTTTAGGCTCAAAAATGCATTAATACCAGTCGGGTGCCGAGTGGAAGGCAGGGGTCGGGGGAAGGAAGCGTGATAAATATTTTACGTCCCCTTAAAGAAATCCACGCTTAAAGGAGGAACAAATTTATTACTAATTATGCAATTATTTCATTTGCTGGTGTGGGCGAAGAAAAAATACTTTCTAAATATTTCTAATAAAGAAAGTAAGAGTCCCGCTCTGTTGTTCTTTAGCCGAGGCACAAGGTGGGTGGATTTGAAGCTGCCCTCTGCCCCATGCTAGCTCCAGCCCAGCATCCCTCGGGTGTGGGGGCCTTCGGGCGTGGGGGCTCTCGGTGTGGTGTAGGAACGGTCAAGCCGGAGGGAGAAGGCCCAGGACAGTCACCTTCGGGAAGCCCTGTACCCAGGAACCTCAGCCTCCATCCCGGATGTGCCCAGGGCCCAGCCCCAAAGAGGTCCGGCAAGCGTAGGGGTGGCTCTGTCTGCTCTGATGTAGCTGATGAGGAGGGAAGGGCATGGACTCGGCGGGTGGGGGTGAGCAAGGAGCCCCTTGGGAGACGCATGGCCCACAGTAGCCGGTGTGACCAGGGATGGGGATGGCCGAGAAGGCATGATGGAGCTGATGACGGTGAACAGCGACTTACTCAAGCCAGAGGCTGCACCGTCTCAGGCCCACGCCTCCCTGAGAGGCAGGGCCCAAGGAGGAGAGAGGTTCCCCACCCACTCCCAGTCACCGGGCTGCAAAGTGGCAGAGCCAGGATCCCAGCAGGGCCTGCCCGACTCTAGGTTCTGGCCTGTCCTACACGGCATGGTCAAGCTCTGACTCAAATCTCGGCCCCTCACTGTACAGATGGGGAAACGGAGGCCTAGCAAGGGGGACTGCGCAGTAAGTCTGTGAGGGAGCTGCGATTCGCGCCCGGCTCCGGCCTCATCAGCAGCGTGACCTTGGGCCAGTCGATTAACCTCCTGGGCCTCGGTTTACCTGGCCCTGAAATAATCATCCCGATGACGAACGCTCTCCCTTCTCTAAGGGGTAAGTGCAAAGAACCAGTCAGCCAGGGGGCGTGGGCCTGTGTTTTGAACGTCCACAGTGAGTCAGCTGCCCCGCTGGGAGCTGGACTTTTTCCACCTGCAGCCGATCTGCCCACAAATCCACCTCTGGGCCCCGGTAACCGTGACGCTTCCTCTCGCTCTCCCCACTCCCACAGATGAGCTTGACAAGATCGGAAAGGCCCAGAGATTGTGCGACTTTCCCCTTATCCCACTAACTTGAAATAATTTAGCTATCAGCGTGAATGGGGAAATATTTTGTGATACAGAGACACATCTATCATAGCTAAATGGATTTACTGTGTAGAATGGCTAAATCCTATGAAATACAAAAAAAAAAAATAAAGCTGCAAAAGAGAAAGACCCATAACACGGGCCCCGCAGGCTCCTCCCACACCCCAGGGAACATGTTAGGGGGCATTTCTTCCCCTGGTATACCCACTACACCCCAGACTTGGGCAAGGTGCCTTCCCGCACTAATGGCATTTACCAGGAGCCCGGAGCCACCTCCAGTCCCACAGAGGGACCAGAGGTTCCGGGAGGCAGAGACCTGCCCAAGACCCAAACGTGATTGAGCCAGGACTCTGGGCCCTCTAAAGTCATCCCTTCCCCCCTTACACACAGTGGGACTCTGAAGGGAGTCTGACCTCTTGCGACCCCAGTCCTGCCCCTGGCGGGCGGCATGGCCACAGACCGGCCTCCTGACCTGCTGAGCAAACCTCAGTTTCTGCATCTGTACAGCGGGGACAACCCCCACCTCGCGGGGTTAAGATGAAGTGAGACCCTGTGGGTCAAGCGCCTGGGACCTCGCCCACGGTAGGGCTCATGGCGGGGTGGTAGTTAATTACATTCTATCGCTGTTTGTTGTTGATCTTGTTGTTGGTACAAGATCCCCTGTGGCCACAAGTCAGGGACAGTCTCAACGAGCTGGGAGGAAGCAGGGGCCAGGGTGATTTCCAGGCGCGCCACGTGGGGTCAGGAACCAGGCCTCTGGGGTGAGACAGGCTCCCACGGCCCCCAAGTGCTGGCCAGCGTGCCCGCCCTTGGCCCAGCCTCACACACGGGAGGCCAGTCTCCCGGCTCAGCTGCTTTTAGCGACGCTGTGGCCCATCTGCCCTCAGCCTGCCATGCCTGCTCTGCCCCTGGCCCCAGGGCCCTGCAGCTCCCCAGCTGCTAAGACCAGCCCAGCCTGCAGTGGTTGGGTCAGTCGGCCTGTCTGGTGGAAGCGGGGCCAAGCAGGGAGGCAAGGCGGGCTGTGCAGCTGGCTCTGTGGTCTGCTCTAAGGCCAGCTGTGGGCGGGAACGGGCCCTGAGCAGGTGGCCGCCCTGCTCTCCCAGCACAGCCTGCGGGGGTCTGGGCGGCAGCATGGGCAGCAGATGGTAAGGGAGATGCCTAGAGCCAATTCCGCCAAAGCCTCAGACAGATACGGGGCAGGGGTGAGGTGCGCTCCAGCCTTAATCCTCGCCATCACGTCTCAGCAACAGTTCTGCAGGAGGAGGCACAGGCCCCGGGGATGCTGTCCAACCCCCGCTCCCAGCCTGGCCAGGGAACTAAAAGGGACAGCTGCCTTTCTTAGAAAAACCTCTAAGAAAAGAGCCCCTTGCTTGGCCCTCGCTCTTCCCCTGCACCTCATCCTGAAGGTGATTCGAGGCAGAGTTGGTTTCCTGTCAACCTGAGGAGTGGCAGGTGTAGACAGGCCTGGTTCCCACCCAGAGTGGCTTTTTAGCAGCTGCCTGGCGTGGGAGAGTCCACTGAGCTCAGAGCCTCCCTTCCTGCGAGCCCGCGCCCCCCGTGCTGCAGGCTGAGGGGGCACGTGGTGACAGCGAGCAGGGCTTTAAAAGGACAGTCCCGGGCTCGAATTCTAAACCCTCCACTGCCCGCCTTGGAGGCCCCGTTTCAAGGCCGACCTAAGGCTCCCACAAGGTTAATGAGATGGGCTGGCAGGATGCACCTCAGCCGGCGGCTACTGTCAGCGCCCTCCCTCCACAGGCCCGGGACGAGGCCCCCGCAGCCTCACCTGGCAGGAGGAAGGTGGTCCTGGTGGCGATGTTGATCTCTTGCAGGTGCTCCAGCGTCTCCGTG
Source organism: Myotis myotis (assembly GCF_014108235.1). Taxonomy (NCBI): domain Eukaryota; kingdom Metazoa; phylum Chordata; class Mammalia; order Chiroptera; family Vespertilionidae; genus Myotis; species Myotis myotis. The sequence goes on along the minus strand of NW_023416324.1, from coordinate 8,854,480 downwards.
TGGAAGAGGCGGATGGAGGAACCGGAGGAGAAGGCCATCCAGACCCCGCTGCCCGCCTTCACCATGTGCGTCACGCTCACGGCCTCATCCTGGTGCGCCTCGAAGCTTTGCTGCGGACAGAGTGGCGGTGTTGGTGCTGGGCCAGCCAAACACCTGGGGGCCAAGCTACTCCGGCCTCTGCCTGAACCAGCTGAGGCCGGAAGGAAACCCCAGGAGCCCAGCAGTGGCATGTTGGTAATTGTTTAACAGGCAGAGGTACCCTGGTGTGTCATGTATGCCAATTCCCCTGGTGTAAATACTTCCAACAGGGCCAATCTCAAGCTACCCACACGACATCACTGAACAAGGAGCAGGGAGAAAGTCACACACACCAGGCTCTTAGGAGCTGACAGGCCCCGGCTCTAGCACGCCACCGTGACAGGAGAGAAAGAACTAAAGTCAATGGAAGGAGGCAGCCGCTTACATATTATCTAAAGTTACAAAGGCAACCAACACAACTCCTGGGAAGAGAGGTGGGTGCTGTGAGCCAAATCCTCACCTTTTACAGTGGGAGGCAACACAGAACGTCCAAAATCGGTAAGTCAGGAACCAGCAGGGCAGACAAGTCACAGTCACGCAGGTGAATTGAAAACAGAAACAGGTGACAAGCACTTTCTCCCCGGAAGGGGCCTGGGGATGAGCCATTCTATGCTATTTGATTTTTTTAATAGGTGTATGTATAATTTTGGTCTTTTAAAGAAAACCTCTTTTTTAAAGAGAGAAGACAGTCAGAGTTCCATCCACCGCAGGACAAAGTTCTTTAACTCGGCACTCCGCCCACCTCTGCCTCAGCTCTGCCGACAGGCTCCCTCCACTCCAGGCCGACCCGAGCCTGGGCGGGAAGGACACTCAGAAGGAGCCACACGGCCATGCCTCCGCCCTCATGGTGACCTATGTGCTGTGTGCATCACCCAGCGCCCTCCTTTCAGCACCTGAAGACTCCCCTTCGGGGTGATGCCCCTCTTCCATGAGGCACCCCCGACCGCCCTTGCACCGGACCACCTTCTGCACGGGGTTCTCCACTCTCCAGCCCCGTGACACCTACGCCACCCTGTGTCTGCTCAGCGCCTCCCACCCCGGACTATGATCTCCAAGGGCAGACACTGAGCCTCAGGCCCATCAGTGCCCCCTGCTCGGCACAGGGGCCAGCACACAGTCACATTTGGTCACAGAGTGAACGGACAGACCCTTGAGCTTCATCTACAACATCCAGATGTTGCTCCAATGCAGACAACTGCAGCACAGAGACTGGAAACAGCCTAAGTGCCCACCCAGCCATTGGGGACAGTCAGGTAACTCCGGTGCATCCACTCGGTGGACTGTCCACACCCACTCAAAATCGTTTACACAGGCTGTGTAAAGAACATAGAAAAATGTGAATGGTAGAGCAGCAAGTGCAAAAAAAAAAAAAAAAAAAAAAAAGAGGGAGGAAGACGTGCAGGCGAGGAGAAACCTGAACGCCCCATGGGCAGGGCCTCGTGAGTTTCCTCCTTCCCTTTCCTCTGTAAAGAGCACAGAAACCCGAAACTGCAGGAAGATGTTGGACAGAACATGGATTTGCTACCAGACCTGCTATTAGAGCTCATTTCCTCAGTAACTGCACAGGCCTGGGCCTCAGTTTCCCATCTGTAAGTGGAAGTTGTCATGAGGTTACAGGGACCTGGGTGAGGGGGAGCTCGGTGCAGGCCCAGTTCCTGATATGGTCTCATTCATTCAACAGATGTTTTTGAGCTCCTAATATGTGCTTGGCATGGGTCTAGGTGCTGGGAAGGTAATGATGAATGAGATCACCCAGGGGCTCTCACGAAGTGTGTGTTCCCAGTGCAGAGACCAGTGAAACAAATAAACAGATAAAGATGACTCCAAATAATTAAAACCGCTGCACAGGAAAAAATGTTGGGAGCCATTAAGGTTGGGGTGGCCAGAGGAGGTCTCTCTAGGAGGCATTTAATCAGAGACATTAAAAACGTGAAGGAATCAGCCCTGGGATAATGGGGTGAAGGTGGGGAGAGCATTCCAGGCAGAGGGAACAGGAGGTGCAAAGGCCCTGGGGCAGGAATGAACTTGCCATGTTTGAGAAACAGAAAGGTGGTCAGTGTGGGGAGCACAGTGCTAAGACAGAGGTGGGAAGGGTGGGAGAGGTGGGCAGGGCCACCTTAAAATCCAGTGAAGAGTTTGATTGTAAGTGCTGGAGGGAGCTGAGCTGGTAAGTGACATGATCGGGTTTACCTTGGAAAGGGGCTCAGCTCATCAGCTGTGTGTGGCAGGAGCCTGGAATTCCAGGCCTCGTGCGAACTTGGTGAATAGGAGGCGGCAGTAACACGACTTGGCTTGTTTTGCTGCAGAGTCACTCTGGCCAGAGCCTCAACCCAACTCCATACTGTCTCAAATCACCAAGAGGTTTCCCATGGAGACAAAGAAGCCGGTGGGGGTTAAGGGATCCTCCAAGGCAATCAACTCGAAGCTCATTCCTGATCTCATTCCTGATCCAAATGCAGGACCCAGAAGGGCAAGACTTTGAGATGGCCAACAAAATTGCTTTTTCTAAGCCAGCCCCTGATGGCTGAGCTCTGCGTCCCAGCTGGGGGAAATGGGGTGCTCTCAGGAGGCAGGGTTCTGAGGCTCACCCCTTACTGGGGGACCCTGAGAGCAGCAGCGATAGCTCCCTCTCAGACAGGAAGTTCACCAAGGGCAGGGGCGCATCTCCATCAAAGTGGGGGCTCCCCAGGAGCGAGGAGAGGACAGGGAGCTATTTCCTCCCTCAGACCGGCGGCTCAGACTAGGGGCTCCCGGGGGGTGGGGGTTCTCTGTCCCTCTTTCCTCAGCACCCCACCCCAGTGAAGGCCCAAGTGCGGGAGACTCAGCCAGGGAGCCTCTGGAATTTAGGGAGGCTGAACCCCTCACAGCCTCCACCAAGCCAAGTCCAGACCATGCAATGCCAGGGCAGGGGGGTGAATTTCCATTTCTCTGTCCTTTCACCCCAAGCCTGCTGCCCATAGTCCTGGCAACCCTAGCTTCCAGTTCTCTTTTGTTTTCCTCTTTTTTTTAACCTTTTTATTGAATCTAGTGGGGTGACATTGGTTCATAAAATTACACAGGTTTCGGGTGTACAATTCTATAAAACATCATCTGTACACTGCACTGTGCTCACCACCCCAAGCCAAGCCTCCTCCCATCACCACTTAGCCCTTTACCCGCTTCTACCTCCTCCCACCCCCTCCCTCTGGCCACCACCACACTGTTGTCTGTGTGTGAGGTTTGGGGTTGTTTTGTGTTGCTTAATCCCTTCCCCTTTTCCGCCCGCCTGCACAGCTCTCTCTTCTTGAGAGGTGCCTCCTTCCGGGAAACCCTGGTGGAGGGGGTGTTACCCTCCAGAAGAGCCTGTGCCGGCGACAACTTTCCTGAAAGCCCGCACGCAGGCCGAGCGCCTGCTCAGACAGGGCCCTCCCCGGGGCCTTGCTGGGAGAGGCCCGGCGAGACCTCGCCGATGAGACCCTGAGGCCCAACCTGACTTCCCAGGCCGCCGCCCTCGGTGAGGAGGTGGACAGGCGGATGGGGAGCAGGTGCTCCGTCCAGGCTTTTCCAAAGGCAGCGCGCACACACTTGTGCACAAGGCAGCTCGCACACACTTGTGCACAAAAACGTATGCACCATCAGGAAGGCGGGTGCGTGCTCACACGTGTGCAGCGAGGCTCCTGCCCGGCTCCTGCAGAAAAGGGAGCGTTCCCTGCCTCCGAGAAAGCCAGCCCGCGCTGAAACCGAGAGGCCTGGGACCACGGAAAGCTGCCCCCGAATCTGCAGCCAGCCGGCCCTGCTGCTGTCAGAACCGAATTAAAAGAGAAGTCAGTGATGAAATCCAGGCTCATTTCTCCAGAGGCCTCACAAGTCTGTCTCCAGGCCCAACGGGCTTTGCACGAGGCCTGCGCAACCCGCCAACCCAGTGGTAAGGCGGGTGGGGGCAGGGCAAAGGTACATTGAACCACAGCACAGCAGCCCCAGCCCCTCGCTCCTCCGCTGTCTCTGGGCTCCCCTGGACCCCTCCCTAAGCCAGGGCACGCAGGGCAGGAGCAGTAGCACGCTGGCATCATGTGCCTGAGGAGGGCTGAGGAAGCGGAGGGCAGCATCCCGTGGGTGTAGGCGGCAGTGAGGCCCAGCCCTCGCTGCCCACTGGGCTCGGGCTGACAAGCCACGCAGCTGGGGTGCTCACTTGCCCAGAAAGGAGCTCAGAAATTGCAGGGGAGGCTGTCACCTCAACAAGGGCAGGGGCGCATCTCCATCAAAGTGGGGGCCTCTCCTTTCCTCCCCCCCAGGGCCAGGAGATACACTGCCCACCTGGCCCCCCAACTCAGGCCTTGGCTTCCTATTTCTCACCTCTGGATGCCTCCTCTAACCCCTAGAGGTATTGGGGGCCCAGGAGTGGGGGCTTTAAAATGACCCTAGGAATTGGTAGCGGTAGCGGTAGTGGTAGTGGTAATTAAAGGGGAGGGTGTTGCTAAGGAACAATATATCCACAAATTCTCCAAGGATCACCTGCAGGAAACCTTACATTACAAAGGGAATCTGGTACCTTTATGATGGGGAGACCTGGCGAACCCACCTGGACCCAGCGATCCCACCTGGACCCAGCGATCAAGAAGGGGGCCAGCCTGTTGTCCCGCCTCCTTGGGTGATGTGACAGGAAGTCACATCTGGCCAAGCATCTGGCCACGCAAATCTCGTCACGAGGAAACAACTGGGCAATTCCAGATGATGGGACTTTTTAGAAGACACTGGCTTGGACGTCTCAAAAAAGTCCATATCATGGATACACACACACACACACACACACACACACACGCACACACGCACACACGCGCGCTTAAAGGGATTATTCCTGATCAAAGGGAGACTAAAGAGACATGACAACCAAAGGCAACATGCAGCCCTTGCTGGATCCTGGGTGGGGCTGGGGAGGAGCTACAGAGGATACTCTGGTGAAAATGTGCATGTGGACAGTACATTGATGTCAAATTTCTGGGTACGTTAAATGCTACTGAAGTCACCTAGGAGAGCCTTGCTGAAGTATTTGCACATGGAGGGTGATGATGCCTACAACTGACTTTTAAATGGTTTACCCCAAAAGGGGGGGGCTTTATATGCATAATTGTGGGGTTAGGAATTATGACAAAATGTTAAATGGCTTACTAGATGAATATATGCGTGCTCACTGTACTATTCTTTCAACTTTCTGGTAGTTTTAACTTTTTTAAATAAAAAGTTGAGTAGGGAGAAGCATTTATTTAAAAAATTAAAAGCGGGCCGCCGGAGGGGAGGCCTGGGCCTGCCGCTGGCTCCCAGCTTGTCCCTGGCCCGGGAGCTGGGTCTCCTCTCTCTGTCCATGGTGCTGGGAGGCTCCAGGGCCAGGGCTGCACACTGGGTGCTCCCTGCACGCTGGCTGCAGTCAGGAGCCGGTCGGGGCGCTGGGAAGAAACCAGGTTTCCTGCACCCGCTCACGGTGCCCTGTCCCCTTCGCCCTGTCCCTGCAGCCTCACGGCAGCCCCCCACAGGACTGCACAGAGGGCTTCGGTGAGTGACACGGCCCCAAATAGTGCTGACACAGCCCAACCTCCAGTCGTGCAATATTTATGTGCCTCCAGGTGACGCTCTGTGCTTGGTTTTTAGAAATTCCCAGGTGAGCAGCTCAGAATCCAAAGTCATTAGAGCTAAGATGATGCCAAGGAGCCGGGAAGGAACGCTGGGGCTTTCGGGGGCCAGGAGTGCTGGGGCCAAGGCCGGGGGCTGGCAGCTCTGTTGGTTGGGCTCCCACTATGCGCCAGGCTTTTCCCAGGCCGCAGTGTCCCATCCTCACGGAGACCCTTATGAGAGAAGAGGAACGGGCCCAGAAAGGGGACGGGATGAGCCGGGTGACCCACGGGCAGGGGTGGAGCTGGGCGTGGACCCAAGCTCAGTGATCTCCCCAGCACCTTCAGGCCCAGCACCCTGGCGGGGTGCAGTGCGAAGGGGCTCCGGCCCCCCACTCCCTGCTCAGTCACCACCCCTGCTGGCCTGGGAGGCCCATCCTGGGCCGGAGACCAGCCATAGAACCTCAGAAACTCTGCCTCCACCTAACACCCGGCAACACCATTCCATCCTCATCTAACAGGCAGGACACCGAAGCTTCTAGAAGCCGTGGTGCAGAGTCACTCTGTCAGCCGGAGGTCACACTCCAGCTGAGTAATGGTCACTGAGTCACAGTGCTTAGGAAACGGGGGAACCCAGGATTCCAGCTCAGGGTGACCCACTTGTCCAGTTTGCCCAGGGAGGTCCCCGCTGTAGCACGAGACATCGAGCTCCTCATCCTGGGCAAACCGGGGCGGTTGGTCACCCTCCTGGGACTCCAAAGCCCACACGCAATCTCCGAGCCCCGCACACACACATGAGCCTCGGCCGACGCCTAGACACTCTGCCGTCAGAATCCGACCCGGTCTAGGCCGAGCAACCACACGCTCCAAGCAGAGCTGCCCTTCCAGGCGCATTTCTTCTTCTTTTTTTTTAAATACATTTTTATTGACATCAGAGAAGAAGGGAGAGGGAGAGAAACATCAATGATGAGAGAGAATCATTGATTGGCTGCCTCCTGCACGCCCCCTACTGGGGATCAAGTCCACAACCCGGGCATGTGCCCTTGACCAGAATCGAACCTGGGACCCTTCAGTCCACAGGCCAACGCTCTATCCACTGAGCCAAACCAGCCAGGGCATTCCAGGCGCTTTCTGACTGAGGCATCCACCCCACCTCTCACCAGCAGTCAGTTAACGTCCCTGGGTCTCAGTGTGCTCATCTGTAAAGTGGGGATGAGGCCATTCCTAACTAACAAGAGACTTCACCGGACGCTGGGCTCTCCTAGCTCGGGGCCCCCACGGAAACCTAGAAGGGACAGAGGGGCAGACAGCCCCATCAGCTTCAGGACTGAGAGCCAGTCCCAAACTTTTAGCAACCCACTTTGGAACTGATGGTGCAAAGTTTGGTGTCTTTGCTGCATTTTTCTAGAAAGATGGCCAACCGGCACCCAAAAGTTAAACTTTCTGGCGCTAAGGCCTACTTGTCACAAAGCACATAAGAGGGTGGGCACAGAGTTTGGGGTTGACCCCTGCCACCCCAACCACAGCCCAGGCCGAGGCACAGAGAGCGCCACGGCTGGGAGGCTATCGGGCTGCGGCCGCACTGACATTTTGCCTTTAAAAACAAAACAAATTAAATCCTCCGGCGCATCTGGCTGTTCTGGGGGAAGCGGAAAATAAAAGAACGTGGACTCGATATTCTCCTCATTAGTGCTATTTAATTTCCTTTTGTTTTCTTCAATTATGCGAGCTAGCGCAGCGGTTCCTCTCCATGGACACCTGAGGGCAGACCTTTGCATGACCGTGCCCCGGCAGCCACTCCCGCCTGGCCCTGTACAAGCAGGTGCCTGGCGCCCGCCCCTGGCCCAGCCGTCGCAGGGACCTATAGAGGCCGAGCAGTGGAGACGGGACGTGCACCTCCGGCACCTGTGCATGCCCGGGCTGCAGTCACGCAGCTCAGCTCACCTCACGGTGTCCTGCAACCCCCACCAGGAGGTGGGACCCCTGAGCCTCTGATCCGGGGAGGGAGCGAGGCTCAGAACCGAGTGAACCAGCCTGGACAGAGGAGGCGGAGCTGTGTGCCTGGCTCGCCCTCCGCATGACACTCACTGTGGCCTGAGATTATCTTGTCAGCTGTTTCCTACTCAGGACAGGCCGTGAGGCCAGGGGCTCAGAGCCAGCCTGTCAGGTCCAAGTCCAGCTCCACCACTTCCTGCCTCAGTTTCCTCTGCTTTCAATTGGGGGTGATAAGAGAACTGGTGCAAAGGGCTGCTGTAAGGATTACAGGAGTTGCTACTTGCCAAGGGCTTGGAACAGCCTCTGAGAGGAGTGTTTCAATAAGGGTTAACTCCCTGGGGGTGGTCTCTGCCAAGGTGTGACCCCCACCACCACACCCACCCCAGAGGGGCAGGTCCATGAGGACAGGGACCTGGTACAGGGACTGAAAGTGCTGGCAGTGCCTACCCCTGGGCCACGGGCTGGAAGAGCCAGGGCCTGGAAGAGGCAGGGAAGAGGCAGCTGGACAGTTCTGAAGCAGGGTTTGATGGGAGCTTTGATCTGGAAGGATCCCCAGCAGCCAGGCCTCAGAACTTAATTACAGATGTCTGGCTATGGCTGCTCTGCACTCTATTTGCTTCCCAGCTCCAAGAGCAGACCGAGTTGCACCTGTAGACCCTGCCTGGGCCCTTTGCCTCTGGTCATCAGAGCACTACTTACACTCTGTGCTCTACATATATCAAGTTTAGCCTGGAGTATGTTCTGTAATTATCCCATTTTACAGGTGGGGAAACTGAGGCACTCAGTGGTCAAGCCAGGAGCTGAAGCTAGCCAGCCCAGCTCCCAAGCCCACAATGACCACCATCCGAGCTGAGCTTGGACCAGGCAGCCGAGGAAGGCAGGAATGCCTCTCCAGGAGGGTCCCGCCAGGCAGACCCTCCCCCGGCCCGGCTGCGGGCCTGAGCTGGCAGCACCTAAGGGCTTGAGTGAGCACTCAGCACCGGACGGCTAAACCTCTACCTGCGTGACCTCATTAGATGGTGACTACACCTGCAGCCCGGCTCTGGCTCGCAATCTCAGCCTCCACTGTACGTGAGGGCCCAGCACAGGGCCCGGCACCCGGTAGGTCTGTCCCTGGCCCCATGTGTCCCCGCCCAGTCCAGGGGCTGGACGGCTGCTCCCTTGGTGTCTGTCCTCTCCGATCACTAGCAGCAGCGCTCAGAGGGAGTGCAACCATGCAGAGGTGGGAGGACGTGGAGGAGCCAGGTGGAGGGAAGGACAGACAGACCCTGACAGCCAGGGCGCCAAGAGGGAAGAGGGCTGACACCTGCTGCCATCGTCTGCCCCACACTCACCTCCAGTGGCCACCCCCTGACCCCCTAGTCTCTGCCCAATGTCCCCTCCCATCGGCCTTCCCCTGCCGCCTCCCTTCTCTCCTCTGTGGCTTTACAGAACTTGTTCCTGAGCCCACAGCTTCAAACCACGTGGTTTTTTCCAACCACGAAATCCTCTCATCAACGTAAGTCTTCCGGGCCTGGGGCTGGGGGTCCTAATATTGGATAGAAGGCCTGAGCTCTTCCGGATGAGGAGAGAAGGGGCCGGAGCCCTGCCCTTAGCCAGCCCAGCCCCTCAAGACGTGCCCCGAGACACCCCGGACTCAGGAGCAGAGTCGGCAACCACAGTCCTGAGCCCCCGACGCCCCCAGGACCCCCAAATCCACCCCCACGCCCTGCCCTTCACAAGCCTCCTGAAAGGAAGTTCTTCTGAGCATCTAACCTCAGTTCTTCATGCTGCTGGAAGCCACGCACCCCCCTGGAACTTGTTACTGTCAGAGCCTCCAGGGAAGTCTCCGCAACCTTTAGAAAAATCGATTTCTCAAGTCTCACCTGCCAACTTGTAATTTGAAAAAAAAGAAAAAGAAAAAAGAACAGGATGTCAGCAATAACAATGCGACACACACCAAAATGGGAAAAAATTAAGGCAGGACTGCTGCACTGGGAGGACTCCGTGGAGGGAGGCGACCCGATCCCCAGCCCCTGCCGGCCCGAAGGCGGGGCCCGCAAGAAGGACTTAGCGGATCTTTCCGCCCTCGTGTCAATCTGCATACCATTACCCAAGAAGCCTTGCGCCTGAGTTTCGCTTTTGCAAATTCCCACCCGTTTCGTGTCATAAATAAGATAGGAGACAGAAAACTAATACAGCCCCGTGATGCATTATTCATGCTGCGCCTCACTGTTATGATAGATTTACAACAGCTAATACATGCAAACTAAGTTTGGGCACTAAACGTGAAAATTAAGGGTGGGGAAGGCGTGTACCTGGGGGTGGGCAGGGGGAAGTCTGAGGGCTGCTAGTGCCCAGGAACCCGGAGGAGTTTCTCATCTAGTGACAGCAGGTATCTGTGCCCGGGAGCCACTGGGAGGCATGTGTCCGCCAGCCCGGAAAGCGGTTCAAATCAAGCCCTCAGACCCCTGCTCTGCCCACATCTCCCTTCCACACTTAGCGGACACCCCCCCACCCCTTACACACACACACACACACACACACACACACGCTCCCCCAGGCAGAACCCATTTCCCTAAGGTAAAAGCCCTCTGTCCTTCACAGCCCCTCAGTGAGCACCTACTATGCGCCAGGCATGTCCTGCCAGGGTGGGGAGCCAGGGTATGTGGAGGGGGTTGGTCTGCACAGGCTTCTCCGAGGGTGGGGGAGCCGGGGTCTTCTGGGAGAGGGTTGCCCCTATTACCCCTCACCGCAACCCTGTGGGCGGGAGCCAGGCCTGGTCCCCAAACACAGGCACAACTTGCCTGTGTTCCGGCCCCTCCCAGGCAGGACCAGGAGCCCCGAGGGGGCTCTGGGAAAGGGACTGCCACGGAAGCGTCTCAAGGCTGGCAGGTCAGACAGAGACCTCTGGGTGACCCGGTTGTCCCGCCCACATATGTCCCACCTGCCCCGAGCAGGACCCACCCTCCTGGGCACAAGACCCTCTGACCAGCCCTTTACCAGATTCCTTCCGCCTTCTCCAGGTGTGGCCCCTCTGTCCCGCTTCCTGGAAGGCACACGTCCTTCCAGGACACTTCCCCAGCACACCGGCGCCCTGAGCCTCCTCCCACCCATTGTCAACCTTCCACCCAGAAGGAATGGTCACGGTGTCACAGCACACTCCCACCAGCCCCCCTGGGGCCTGCCCCACACAGGCAGGGCATCCCCACCTTCTCCCACCATTACTGGCCGAGAGGCGGGGCGGGGCCCAGCCCACGGACCCAGCAAACCAGACAGGCCAGGCCCTGTGCTCTTCCATGGACAGCCCAGCAAGGGCCGACGGACCCTGGTCAGCAGGTAATTTCAGACCATGGTCAACGCTCTGATGACAGTAAAGGCAGGAACTGTGTCAAGACTGTGACAGACAGAGGAGACGCCAATGGAGCCATCAGGGCGGGTCCCACCCAGGAGGTGGCGGCTGAGCTGAGATCGGCGTGAGGAGGAGGAGCTGCCCTAGGGAAGCTGAGGGAATGGTGTTTCAGGCAGGGGAACAGCAGAGGCAGAGGCCTGGTGGTGGGAAGGAGCTTGATATGTTCAGAGGCCAACAAGGGGTCAGCGTGGCTGGGGAGCAGGGCCACCGACTACAGGTGGAAGGCCTGCCTTCTGGCTCACCTCCCCATCTACAACATGGGCCCAGCTGGTCTCCGCCGCGACAATCACATAGAACCCAGCCCCATCTCCACCCCCCATCCCTGCCGCCACTGCCACCTCCTACGAGCAGGGGAGACGGAGACCCCAGCCCGCGCCGTGTCGGGGAGCAAGCCTTGCCCGGCGCCCAGATCGCCCCCACTCGCAGAGCACACCCCGCACACCGCAGGCCTCCTCTCCGCCTGTCCCCAATAAGTTTTTTTTAAATTGAGATGCAACCATCATCCCTCCGCTGGTTGTCCGCTCCAGCGATCGGTAAAATGAACTCCAGACAACGGGATCAGACTCTGAAGGTGGCCGCCGATGGAGATAAGGAACGCGGGGATGCAGTGTTGACACAGGCCTGGCGAGCTGCATTACTGTTTAACAGCCTCGCTGCTGCCGCCACTGGGATCAAGGAGCTGAACAAGCGGCACACCCTGAGCCAGACTGCGGGCGCTGCTCCCTGGGGGACGGGCTCGGCAAGGTCAGGGGCAGCCAGCAGGGGCCAAGTGGGCCTAATGGAGACAGCCCGGGCGGCCCATCTTGGAAGCCTCCCGGGGAGCCGTCCACACCACCCCGGGGCCCACACATACCGGGTTGTCTTTGGCTTGGCCTTGGCTCATGGAGCTCTCTCTGCCTAGAGCATCCTCCCGCCTCCTCTCTCCCTTCACCCCTCAGAGCCCAGCCTCCTCAGGGATTCCACCCCCCTAGAACTTCCCTGCTCCCGTCCCTCCTCTGGCTGCGTCTGGCACCCCCTCCCATGGTTCCAAATGGGCCTCCTACTGGCTGACCCTGAGCTCCTGGGGAGCCGACACTGGGTCTTCCTCATGTCCATCCATCCAGCACCCTCCATGAGGGCCAGGAAGGCAGGACACCACCTGTCTGTCCTCCATGACCCTTTCCGGTGCACCTGCCACGTGAGCTACGTGAGCAATCCTGGGCCCCAAAGACGTGTTGGTGGAAAAAGCAGGTGTGTGAACAAATGAGAGCTCCCGAGAGGGCACGTAGGATGGGACAGAAACTGCAGGGGGCAGTGCAGCCCAAAGGAGACGGAGCCTTTAGCCTTCCAGGGCGGCCGGCACAAAGGTCAAGAGCAGACTCGGGTGTGGGGGGCCTGCGCTCAGATCCCAGCTCAGCCTCCCTCTAGCTGTGTGACCTTGGGCCAGCCACTTAACCTCTCTGTGCCTCTGTCTCCTCGTCTGTAAAGTGGGAGTAATAAGAGTACTAATCTCAGAGAGGGATTTGGTGATGAAGTTAATTTATGCAAAGTCCTGAAACCCGTAGATGGTCCACATTAAGTTCCCAGTATGTGTTGGCTGCTATTACCCCCTGGGGATGAGAGAAGCCAGGGAGACTCCTTAGAGTTGGCACACTCCCTAGATCAGCGGTTCTCAACCTGTGGGTCGCGACCCCTTTGGCCGTTGAACGACCCTTTCACAGGGGTCGCCTAAGGCCATCCTGCATATCAGATATTTACATGACGATTCATAATAGTAGCAACATTACAGTTATGAAGTAGCAACGAAAATAATTTTATGGTTGGGTCACAACATGAGGAACTGTATTTAAAGGGCCAGAAGGTTGAGAACCACTGCCTTAGGTGAACCCCCTTATGCTTTGGAATTTGGGCCAGAGCCACAGCCTTGGTCAACAATATACTCCTCTGGGCTTGGAGCCCTGAACAGCATTAAGTATCTCAAATCCCCAGAGCGGGTTTTCTGGAGCCTGAGGGGCAGGGGGGGAGGGAGGGAGAGGAAGGGTGGGCTGGTAAGCGATGCCCTCTCTCTAAAGTGAGGCGTTTGGCTGAAAAGCTCACACAAGGGCCCTTTCCTGCAGGTGCTGAATCCTCGGCACCCGTGCGAGGCCACGGCAGCCCAGACAGCAGCGCCATCTCCAGCCCCCTCCTCCGAGCCTGGCTGGCCGTGCGAGGCACCAAGACGAGATGAGAGGAACGTGGAGCCCAGACCAAGGTGGAGCAGCCATGCAGATGGGGAGGCCATTAGCAGCCCCAGACCAAGCTGTTTTCCGAGCTGGCTCCCTCTCTATTGCAAGCAGCAGCGGAGCGCGGCTGTATTAAACATGCACGGCCATCACCTCGTTACTGTGCCCGAGGATCGTGTGTGCTGAAGGCGAGCTGCCCACACAAACTTTGCCATTTCCCTGGCTGCAGACCAGGCGCGTGCTCCCGCTGGCCCCGCTGGGAAGCCTCCCTCCCCACCCACTCCTCCATCCGCCTCCCCCACCCAGCACTTTCCGACACCCTCCATGGTGTGCAAAGCAGGCGAAAGGCCATACTGATCCCTTTCTAAGAGTAGCGGACCCAGAACTAGCCTTAAATCACCCCAACCTCGAGCTGCAGCCTGGTGGCCACCTGGCGACAGGGGCGGCAGGGCAGAGCTGAGGTGCAGGGCCTGGGCAGGACAGCACCGTGGCTGGTGAGGGTCAGAATCGGACGAGATGTGGGCAGGGCCCGGCCCAGGCCCCTCTGCTTCCCTTGGTCCATCTGTCTCCCGTGCCGAGGCAGCTGTCAGCAGGAGGAAGCATTCCTGGCAGTGAAGGGAGAGGATGGCGGACCCACGCCCACCAGCGCGGACTCGCAGGAAGCAGCGTGATTTTCCACTTAAGCCACATAATGTGGCAACGAGGATTTCAGTTCGGCAAACAAGTACAGTGATAACTAGTGTTCATCCGACACTTGCTTTGTGTCAGGCACTGTGTGAAACAGTCCCTTTACATAAACACTCTCACGCACTCCTTAGGTAGCTCTACACCATCACCCCATTTTACAGATGAAGTGACTGAGGCCCAGGAAGGCTCGGTGCCTTGTCCAAGGGCTGACAGATTGGCAGGGCAGAGCCAGGGTCCCATCTGAAGCAGGTGCTGGCAAACCACAACCCTCGATGGAGGGATGCCCAGCAGACCCGAGTGGGGCACAGCTAGGACAGGGAGGGGTGCCTCCCACTTCTACCCCCTCCAAAAAGCCTGTGGCCCTGGGAGGGGCCGAGTGGCACCCAGCTTTCCCCAGACCCTCAGGCCCTGCTGCCCATACCCCTCCCCAACAATCCACAGCCAACTTCTCTGCCCCCTCAGGCCTGGGGCTTCCTGGTCCGATGGACCCTTCCTGGGAAGATCCTTCCAGAAATACCTCTCAGTTCCCATTCTGCCTCCGGCCTCCAGGATGGCTGTGCCCACACTGGCCATCCCCTCAGCACAGCTGGGTCCCGGGCACCAGAGCGAGAACAGGCACCTCCACTGGCAGCAAGAGCCACAACTCAGGATGCAGATCATGGCCCAGTGTAGTCAGGACCCTTCCCTTCACGGCAGCCCTGGGCAGGGCCCAGCAGGGATTGTGGGTCCCCCCTGCTTCCTGACAAACCGATCCCTGAGACACAGATAGGAGCTGAGAGCCGTGCCAGCGTGGTCAGAGGGTCAGCAAGGGTGTGCCCAGCTGATGGCCCCGTGGGCAGGGGCCACGAGCCACGAGGAAAGGCCAGTACCTGAGTCTGCAAGCTGGTGGCGTCCAGGACCGTGACCCGAGGCCCACAGCTGGCCCACACGGCGTCCTCCAGGCTCAGCAGCGTGCGGATGGGCCCTGGCCCCACTGTCAGGCGCACGGGAGGGCTCTCCAGGTCCCAGGGCACATCTCCTGGGAGGAGAAGAAGACGCAGGTCAAGGCTCAGGGCTCCTCAGTCCGGGGAACCACAGCCTGCAGCGGGGGCCCAGCCTGGCTCCACAAACCCTCTCACCCGGTTCTGTGGGGGATGGTGGCTGTTCCCATTGGCCTGCATTTATGACCCTTCCCATGGGGGCCGGACTCCTCTTCCTCAACCTCCTGTTCATTCAGCCTTCTCGCTGATCTGCTCGGCTACCATAAGGCACTCTACCACCTTTACCAAATCTCTGATGACCTTTCTCCTCCAGAGATGCCACAGCCCCAGGTGTGGAAGGAGGAAGTCCCGAGAAGAAATCAGTGCCCAGTCCACCACCCTGCAGATGGAACTAACCAAGGGAGCTGGCCTGGCCCTGAACAAGGCTCTCCCTGCCCACCCAGGATGCTCGCTCACCCAAGAACGGGCCAAGAATTTCCCTGGCACACAAGCCCTGCTGGCTATGATGGGTTTTTCCCTTAAGTCACACAGAACCCCAGTGGCTGTCCTGTCTTGTCAGGATGCCAGGTGGGAAAGAGGGGAGGAAGGGGGCATACCCCGGAAAGACAGACAGCAGTAGCTGGGCCTGGGGGGGCAGGATGGAGCCTGCTGCTAGCTTGCCAGTGCCCAGCCACGCCACACTCCCTCCACGGGACCCTGAAAGCAGCCCCATCATAGACCCTTCCTCCGAGCCAGCTGCTGGTGACAGGATGGGGCACAGCTGTCGGTAGAGCTGGAGGGACCACCAGGGTACATGGTGAGAGCCACTGCCTGCAGTGTGGCAGGAAGAGGACAGACTATCACACCCCAGGCTTTATACCACCTGTAAAGCAGGTTTGCCTCTCTCCCTTCTGTCCTACTTAAACCTGTCAGACTCCCAGCTCACCTGCGAGCCGGGGAATAGGGAGCCCTCCCCACCCAACACACTACCAGGTCTTTCCAGCCCATGTGTATGAGCACATGGGAAGCAAGTAGGGCCAGAATCCTGACTGTGGCCTCTGAACTTCTGCATGAACTAAGACAGGTGACTTCACCTCTCTGAGCCTCAGTTTCCTCATCTGTAAAATGGGCATGATGACCAGGCCTACACCTCGCTGATACTACAGGACTAAATAGAACGTGCAGAGCATTTAGCTCAGGGTTGGCACACAGCAAGGAGCGACGACAGCTGTTGATCCATGCCGTTACATATCCGCACGCCAGGCACTGTTTTCACGAATTGTTTTCCTAACTCCCAGCCTGTGCATTCTATTTCCATCCCTGTTTTACAACTGAGGAGGCGGAGACACGGAGTTTAAATAGCCAGCCCGAATCACACAGCTCGAGAGTACAGGGCGCTCATTAGCCCATACTGTTTGGTGTCATTTGCCACAACATAACAGTCTGTGGAAACAGGTGTTGACTCCATTTGACTAATGTGACAATGGAGGCCAGGGAGCTGAGAACTTGCCCGAAGCCACCCAAGGGGTGACAGGCCAAGCAGGGCTGAAACTCAGCTGACCTTGACCCCTCCCCTGCCCCCACCCGCTGCCCTCTCAGGTTCCAAGAGCTTCCACAGGGCACTGGGGCCGTACCTGGGGTCAAGGAGGAGTGAGTGACCACAGGCAGCCGGGCACACTGAGCCCCACCAGAACACCAGAGCCACAAAATGCTAGGCTTTGAGCGCCCCCCAGTGGCCATGGGTAAGTAGTGCTTATAGTATAGCCAGAAGCTGGAGTTCCCTCCACTGCGACCTCCTTCCCAGTAAGCAGTTGAGAATACTGGGACCACACCCTGAAAACTAGGAAATGGGGCTCTGCTCAGTGGGCACCAAAACCCTTGCAACCTCTACCCTGCAAGGAACAGCGTGGCCGGGGCTGCCTGAGGTCGGAGCCAGGTTCTGCTACCCCTGAGGGTCACAGGGGCTCTGACCATACTGCCACTTGCTGGGCTTCTGCAGGAACCATATCAAAAGGACCCTGGACAGGAGTCCCCACAGTGGGACCCTGAGCCAGAGGCCGCCCCTTGCTTGGACTCAGCTCTCCCATCTGCACCCGAGGGACAGAACTCTGACCTATCTGGTTCTTCCCAGCCCTCATGGCCACAGTTCTAAGACTTTAAATGCAATCATTGTGAGCTCTGTGCAGGGCAAGCTCCCTGCAGCCTGCAGCCAGGGGGGGAGGAGGGGGCCCACCTTCAATCCCTTCCTTGCCCTCCAGGCTTTAGGTGCATACATACATGTTACAGAACCCACATGTGCACTCATACACACACGCACACACCCACCCCCTGCGTGACCGCCCATTCGTCTGGGCCCCTCACCAGCTCTCATGCTGCCAGGCGAAGGGGGATGAAGGCCCTTGGAGGTCCCGATCCAGCTGGAGCTGAAGGCAGGACACTGGGTAAAAGTCATTGAGACTGAGAGGGGCCCCAAGGGTCGCCCGCGCCTGGTCAGTAATAAGGGCGGTGACAACCATTCAGATGGGGGTAACAAGCACCAGGCTACTTGTGTGGCTGATCCCACCTGGCCTCCACAGCCAGCCTGTGCGGGGGGCAGTCTTCTTCCCCATTTTACAGGTGAGGAAACTAAGGCTCCAAGAGGCGAAGTAACAGGGACAAAGTCAC
The DNA here is from genome assembly GCF_014108235.1 of Myotis myotis. Taxonomy (NCBI): domain Eukaryota; kingdom Metazoa; phylum Chordata; class Mammalia; order Chiroptera; family Vespertilionidae; genus Myotis; species Myotis myotis. The sequence continues at coordinate 8,836,923 of NW_023416324.1, read as the reverse complement.
AGCTGGGTCTCAACCCCAGGCAGCCTAACTCCCCAGCCCGTCCCCGCGCCCCTCCTGCAGGAGGTGACCCGGCCCACAGCCCCAGCATCTAACCAGGGACTTTCCCACACCTGCCCCCAGGCCTGGGCCTGCTCAGAGATGAGGCAGACAGAAGGGATCCGGGTAGCTCTACTCAAACACGGGACCGGCCAGGGACAGTGGCCATCTGGCTCCTCTCTGAGTCCTGGGTCCTGCTCAGTGCCTGGCACCTCAGAGCACGGAATACATATTTCCTGAGTGAATAAATGAACAGGTGAATGAATGACTTCCATGGCCACACTGCTCTGGACCTCGGTTTCGCCAGTCAGTGACCTGGTGGCCTTGGGTTCCTCAGTCCCTTCTCAGCTGCTGGCCCCACAGGTCCTCCAGGACTCGGCCAAATCCCACATTTCTGCTCCTGCCCTCTTGCAAGGAGTCAAAGCGTGGGCCAGGAATGCCAGTTTTATCCAGTCGTGGTCTCAGCCAAACCCGGGCAGGACAGTAACTTCTCATCCTATACCAACTCCAAGCCCTGGATAAGGGTCTGGAACTTTCACAGCCCTTGACCCTCCCGGCCACCAGGGGGCGCCAGCGGTGGGTTCTGCAGGCACGGGGCTCCAGGTCTGTGCTCCGGCTTGGGCTGGGATGGAGTCGGGGTGTCTGAGGGGTATCCAAGGCCCTGGTGAGTCTGGAGGAGGTCCCACAGCTCAGTCATGGATAAGCCGGATGGTCCCAGTCCCAGCCACAGGCAGCCCAGGTGAGAGGCGACATGGAAGTGTAAGCTCCCTGCTTGTTCACCGAACTAATTCTCTCTCCCTCTGCAAACCCTGCGAGGGCAGGGTCACACCTGCCTTGCTGGCCGCTGTACCCATGGTGCATAGTCGGTGCTCAGTAAATATCTGGTGCACAAATGTTTGCAAGGGGGAAAGGTATCTCAGCCTTCTCCTCCAGGCCAGCCGCTGCCAGCTCTGCTAGGAGAAGCCAAGGCCCCCTGAGTCTGGAGAGGGCTCGAGGCCTGGACGGAAGACATTAGGGTTCAGGTCTCAGCTCACCCCTGAGACTCTGGGAAGTGGCGGGGGCGGGGGTTCAATGGTGCCCAATGGCCCTTCTGGCTCTGACAAATGGCCAGTCCCAGCCCCAGGCCGAAGGCCAGTGGTTAGAGCCCAAACCCCCACTGGGTTGAATTGTGTCCCCAAAAATTCATGGGGAGTTCTAACTCCCAGGACCTCAGCCTGTGACCTTATTTGGAGATGGGGCTGTTTGCAGATATAATTAGTTAAAATGAGGTCACCCTGGAAGAGGGGGGGGCCCTGATCCAAGGTGACGGGTGTTATTATAAAAGCGAAACATGGATACAGACACGCACTCAGGAGAACATTGTGTGAAGAAGGGAGGCAAGCTGCCGCGGCCAGGGACCACCGAGCTGGGGTCCGAGCTGGGGTCAGGCCGGGACAGCTCCTTCTTCAGCATCTTCCTAGGCAGCGCGGCCCTGACAGCACCCTGAGCCTGGACTTCTCAACTCCAGAACCATGAGTCAGTGAATTTACAGTGTTTAAACCCCTCAGTTTATGGGGTCTATGAGCAAACTCACACACCACCCCCTTCCCTCCTCCCAACCGGGGCGCCCAAACTGATGAGTCAGGAACCAGGAAGGGAAGAGCCAAAGGCGGCCCAAACTGGGGCCAGGAGGCCAGAGTGGGACCAGCGTGGCTCACAGTATTCGGTGGGGCTGCAGGGTGGAGTCCCTCCAGAACCCCTAGTCTACTCCCTGAAGATCTGTGCCCATATTTGCATTCACAGGCACGCTCCGATGGTACGAAGAATTTTTTCCCTCCCTCTTCCCCCTTTAATTAAAAACTATAAATGCCTTATCAAAAGCTAATTAAAAATACCAACACAGTGCCAAGTGGCAAAAAAAAAAAAAAAAAAAAAAGCTCAGTACAAATATCCGTTTATAACCCTGCAACAGGCTGTGATGACGCAGCAATTACAGGCTCCTGGGAGGGAGTGGGAGGAAGGGCTGGGCAGCCACAGGACTCATCAGCCCTCTGGGGAGCACCGGGGACAGCTACCCTCTCCCCACCCCACACCCCCGGCTCTTGTCATCATCCAACTAGGAGCTGAACAAGCCACAGGGGACCGGGGACCCCAGCACCATGTGGCTGTGCTCCAGCGCATCGCGCCTCCCCCCCCCCCCCCCCCCCCCCCCCCAGTCTCAGCACTGGGTCTGTACAGAGGAGGCAATTCTCAAGGGCTGTGGAGACAATTAAGATAATGGCCAACATCAAGCACTTCACCGTGTTTCTGGAACACAGCCGCTCACACCGTGAGCCCTGCCCTCCAGCGTCAGAATCGGGGCCGTCCACGGCTCAATGAAATCAGAGACTCAAACGCTGGCCTCCACTGGCATCCCTGGGCCAGGCCCTGCACTTTGCTTTGCCTTCAGGGGGTTGTTTGACCTGCCAGGACCCGTAAATGGTGGGTTTTGCCATTATTGCCATTTTAGAGACGAGGAGACAGGCGGGAGGAGGAGAAGCTGCTCACCGATGGACACAGCTGGCATCAGGGCAGAGCCTGGCCCGGAAGCCAGGTCTGTGCAAGCCCAGAGTCCCTGCTCTTAGCCACTAGAGACTCCCTCCAATGGGCGGAGCTACTTGTGCAGGAGTGAGCACCCCATTCCTGTGGGGACCCCGATGGGGATCAAGGATCTCTGATCCCCCCACCTCTGAGATGGCCTGGTTCGTTGCTGAGCCACCACCTTGGCCTGCCTCCCACAACCGTCTGGCACAGGGTCCCCAATGGTTCCCAGCCCCACGTCCTCACCGCTGGTCCGAGGGTAGGCGGCGAGGGTCCCGTCCTGCAGGCCGGCAAACAGGTGGAAGGGGCTGTGTCGCAGGCAGAGCACAGGCTGCAGGCCTGGGCTCCTGCAGGTCGCCAGGCACTGGGTGCCCGTGTCCACGCTGCTGTAGACCAGGATGCTGCGGGGAGAGGCCCAGGTGACTCACTCAGCCCCCCATATGCCCTCCAGGGCCCCCTCTGTGGGACCAGGCCTTCGTTCCACCAAAGGGGAGCTCAGATTTTCCACGGGTGGCCTTTTAGGATGGGGTCCTCCCCGGCCTCTGTCTTGTGGAAGACTCGGGGGCTAAGGGGGCGAGGGGGCTCCAGAAGCAGCACAATAAAGGTGCTGATCCCTGGTCGTTTTTGCTCAGTGGTTAGAACATCGGCCCTCGGACCAAAGGGTCTGGGTTTGATTCCCAGTCAAGGGCGTGTACCTGGGTTGCAGGTCTGATCCTGGCCCAGGTCAGGGTGTATGTAGGAGGCAACTGATCGATGTGTCTCTCTCACATCCATGTTTCTCTCACTCGCTCCCTCCTCCCTTCCTTCCACTCTCTCTAAAAATCAATGGGGAAAAAAGTATACTCATGTGAGGATTAACAAGGTGCTGACCTGAGTTTTCAGGGTCACAGACCTGAGTGTGAATCCAGCCAAGCCACCTCTACCTGATGGACCCCAAAACAGCCTCCAGGCACCACGCAGTCCTGCCCTCCTCCCCAGGCCCCTCACCTGCCATCCTGGAGCCCCAGGCAGATGGTCGGATGCACGGCAGCCGAGGGGTCAGCAGCCGTGTGGCCCTCATCTTTGTCTCCATCTCCATTCTCCCCCTCCTCCGGCTCAGGAATGTACTCCATGCAGAGCACGGGGGCCGCCAGCGGGAAGGACTTGACCGTGCGGGGTGAGGGCCGGTTCAGGGAAAAGATCTCGACCTGGCCTCCTGCGCCCTCCTGGCCTCCCCCAACCTGGGGCAGAGACCAAAGAAGCTGTCAGGGAGAATGGTGAGAGCAGAGGCGGAGCTTCGCTCTGCCCTCCCGGAGACCTGTCCCAAACTTTGGCTTGCCGCTGATAACTGAGAGGAGAGGCCCCTCCTCCGCCTGCAGCCTGCTGTCACCGGAGGTCACTCGTCCCCAGCCTCCAAGGCAGCGAGTTCGATTCAGGGCGCAAAGGAAACCCACTAAGGAGCTAAGGTGGACTAGTTGCCCAGTCAGCTTTCCATCTCCTTGTTTTTAGGCTAAATTTCAACCAACAAAGAGTGAACATACACTCTGCCCCTTTAAAATGTCCTATCTTCCTGTTCTCTGTTTTACTTTAGTGTCTAGCACAGCCGTGGGCAAACTACGGCCCGCGGGCCAGATCCGGCCCGTTTGAAATGAATAAAACTAAAAAAAAAAAAAAAAGACCGTACCCTTTTATTTAATGATGTTTACTTTGAATTTATATTAGTTCACACAAACACTCCATCCATGCTTTTGTTCCGGCCCTCCGGTCCAGTTTAAGAACCCATTGTGGCCCTCGAGTCCAAGAGTTTGCCCACCCCTGGTCTAGCACATGGTATACCAGTATACTTGCTGAGTGGATGGAGGGATAGATGAATGGATGGATGGATGGATGGATACATGGATGGAAGGATGGATGAATAGATGGAAGGATGGATGGATGAATGGATAATGGATGGATGGACACATGAATGGATGAATGGATAATGGGTGGATGGATAGGTGGAGACATGGATGGATGGATGGATGGATGGATGGATGGATGGATGGATGGATGGATGAATGGAGACATGGATGAATGGGTGGATGGGTAGGTGGATGGATGGATGGATGGATGGATGGATACATGGAAACATGGAAACATGGATGGATGGATGGATGGATGGATGGATGGATGGATGGATACATGGAAACATGGATGGATGGATGGATGGATGGATGGATGGATGGATGGATGGATACATGGAAACATGGATGGATGGATACATGGAAACATGGATGGATGGATGGATACATGGAAACATGGATGGATGGATGGATGGATGGATGGATGGATGGATGGATACATGGAAACATGGATGGATGGATGGATGGATGGATGGATGGATGGATGGATGGATGGAAATACCACGTGCTAGAGAAACAGTGAAGAACAAATTGCCCTCAGAAGAGTGTCTATGGGAGGCACAATCTGCACTATAAGAAGCATGGGGAGGTCACCTATTTGAATCCATGGGAGCTTTGCCAGGAGTCCCGAGAGCAGAAAACTGGGCCGGGATCTCTGAGAGATGGGCAGTAAGCAGCCCTGCTTCCTGACCCCGGTGAAGACCTGTCACCCAGGCACACGGCACCGCTCCCGCTCATTTCCTGCATGGCCTGTGGCCTGTGCAAGAGTCATGCTCACTGATTTGTCCCTAGTTTTCTGTTGTCCCTGGTGAGGTGGCTGGCACCTGCCAACTCCAAGCCCAGAGCCTGGGACAGGGTCCCATTAGAACTTGCCGGGTAAAGTGTACAAAATGGGCCAGCAGGCAGGTGGCTTTCTCCCGCACCCCTCCCAGGGGCTCCTCTCCCTGTTCCTGTCCTGAGGCCAGAGCTCCTGGCTGTGGACAGGGGGTACTCACCCAGAGGTAGCCCTGTGGAAGGGAAGTGCTGACCGCCGAGAAGCCCAGCAGGGGAGAGCTGACAGGACTGTGGACCAGAGCCCCAAGCTGCGGAGACAGAGGTGACACGTGCAGGGTTAAGTGTCGAGGTGCCTGAGAGGCCAGCGTCTGGCTATCGAACCTTCCGTGTGAACCACCTGCAGGGGTCAGGGGTCGTTAAACCTGCAGATTCCCAGTGAGGATCCCTGAGGACGGGCCAGGAGAGGGGGAGGTTTCCAGGATCTCCGGGAAGTTCCTATGCACCCACATTTGACCATCAGTCCCCTAGAACTCTGGCTGGAAGGGGCCTGGATGATACTCTGGGACCCCAAGGACTTTTCCAACTGACCAGCTCCCATTTAAGCTTCGTTGAACACCACTAACCCCCACCCCACTCCCTTTACTTTACAGATGGGGACAATGCGGTCTGCAGAGGACACAGGATGGCCCTAGGCCACAGGGAAGGTGAGGGGCAGGGCCTGAACTGTGCCACCTCCCCCTCCGCCTTCCTGCACGCCTCCAGAGAAACAGCTCAGGGACCCCCAGATCATCAGAACCAATCTGCAGGCGAGCCCCCAGGACACAGGGCTGGGTAGCTTGTGTGGACTGCCGGCAGAGGCCGGTGGCTCTGTCTGTGACGGGCTGTCACCAAGAGCCACCAGCGACTTGTTTCTCCTGCAACTTCTTCCCCCAAATCCATGCCAGGTGGGTCTCTGGGGCCTGTTTCCTGAGCTAGATCCTGCCGGTCTGGCCCTCTGGCCAGGACGGCAATGGAAGGAGGTGGCCTGGCCCTTTCAAGGGCTTGGCTTTGCCCCTCTGAGGAATGCGGCGGCGGCTGGACCCTTTGCCGGGCAGGTGCTGCCCTCTGCTGGTGCTGAAGGCCCTGGCCAGCACCAGCCCTGCTGGAACATTCTAACAAAATACCTAATGGCCATAGGTGAGGGGACCAAAGAGGTCACCCCCTCCAGCCCCTCATTTAGGAGTCAGTAACCGTGAAGTTCGGGGAAGGGGAAGGGGGAGGGGGACATGACTGGCTCCAGGTCACAGAGCAGGTCAGTGGGAGCGTCAGGGCTGGAATTCAGTTTTGCTCCGGTGCAGGGCCCCTCTTGGTTGAGTTCTACCCAGAGGCCAAGCCGGAGGCCTCGATACGCTCACACTCATAGCCCAGCCTCTCCTCCTGACTCCTGGGCTGCAGCCGTGCTGCCTTGCCTGGGGCGCCTGGGGTGGGCCTCTGTGCTGCTCTGGCTATTTGGAATATTCTTCTCCTGGGCCCTCACCAGGTTGCAACCTTCTTGCCATCCGGGTCACAGTTTAATGCCACCTCCTCCGAGAGGCCCTCTCTGTTGGCACCATCTCTGTATCTATTAGATCTGATTTATTTTCTTTCACACACACATCTCTCCTATTTCCCTTTGTTTGCCAGGGCTTTTCCTCTCTCTCTCTAGATTGAACGCTATATGAGGGTATGTTGCATGTTTTGATCACCGCTATGATTCCCAGTGGCTAGGACAGGGCCCAGCACACAGTAGGTCCTCAAAAATGATAGGCAGCTTGGACGAATGAATGGATGGATGGATGGATGAAGGAATGAATGAATAAACTGGCATCTCACGGCTATGTTCTTTCAGCTACTTAGCACCCCAATCTGCAGTCCTAGCCACTTAGCTCCTGGGACTTATTTACCTGGGCCCGGGTCCAAGCTTGAGCTCCCCTCCCCAGAGCTCAGATGACCTCATCTCCCTGAGAGGACGATGGGCAGCAGTTGCTCCAGAAAAAGGACAGGTGACCAGAGGAGGTGAAGACCACAGGTGTCGGAACCAGATAGAACGAGGTTCTCATTCCTGGACCCATCCTTATCGGCTGTGTCAATTTTAGAAAGCCATCTGTCTGAGCCCCAGGTGGGCCTTCCCTGTGAAATAGATCTAGAAGCACCTACTTATCGGGGTCTCAAAAACAGTAAAACAAGAGAGTGACGGACGAGCAGTGACGGGGGAGCACAGTAGGTGCTTGACGAATGGAAGGCGTGATGGCTATGAATGGTGTGTTGTCGTCCCCTCAGGCCCCGCCCACACCAAAGCCCCGGCTCCTGCCTGGCTCCAGCCCACAAGGGACCAATCCACAAAGCCTGGCACAGCCGCGCGGGCATATTCCGGCCTATCTTCTGGGCTGGAGTCAGGCCATCGACGGATGAGATCACTGCTATTTGTTAGCTCAAAATAATGGAATTTTCCGTTCACTTGACCCACGGAGGGCATCTACCCCCACATTGTGGGTAGGACAGCTGACGCCCAGAGCAGTAAAAAGGCTCAACCAACTCCATCGGGAAAAAGCTGAGGCGCTGGGTCTGGAGCCGGGGCCTCTCCTGCTGTGGGCACAGCCTGGAAACGCTGGTTCCCCCAGGAGAAGGTGAGCCAGAGCTGCCCCTCTCACCTGCAGGCTGAGGCCCCGCGAGGAGAAGGCGGGGATGCAGCAGGCCAGCGTTGGGCACCAGAACGGGGCTTTGCTCTTCTTGTCCTCGTCCGGACATCGCCAGCCTGGCTGGTTCTCCTCTCCTACAGCAAAAGGAAGGAGGTGGGCGAAGCAGGTCAGAGTGTGAGAACCAAGCAGGCTGTGAGCAGTCCTGGAGCCCAGGGAGCCCCCGCAGGCCCCAGAGGTCCGGCCTGCACGGCGGCCTAGGCAGACCCCGCCACTCGCTCACCCCCCTGACTCCCAGCCCCACTCCTGCCCATCTGAGATGAAATCTGGCCCCACTCTGTGGTCATGGCCGTGGGTCCCCAGCAAGGAGCCCAGACACCTAAGGTTTGAGTCCCCCACTTGACCGGCCTCTTGCTTAGCAACCTTGTGCAAATCACCCCAACTCCCTGAGCCTCGATTTCTCCACCTATACAACAGGGACGATGAAAATGCCTTCGTCCTGCGGCTGTTGTGAGCATCCAGTGAAATAAAACATGGAAAGGGGTTCAGGAAGTGCTAAGATGCTGGACTCAGTCCAGGCCCAGCTGCCTAGCCCTTAGCTTCAGAGAGGGGAGAGGATCCGAGACCAGCAAGCAGACAAGATGATTTCTGATTGTGATGACGATGTAAGTTCAGCTGCGTGTACACCTGACGGTGATGACGGTGGTGCTGGGGAAGACTCTTACTCTGCCTGCCTTCAAAGCTACCCTGAAACCGCCAGGTCCCCCAGGCAAGCTGGGCATAGAAGCCCCCGGGACCTGTTACAAGTACAGACACCCAAACCCAAGCCCAGACCCTTGACTCACATTTGGAGACCTCTGCGCTCAAGATCATCCATTGTACCAGTGGTTCCTTCACATGGTTCAGGGCTCCCTCACATGCCGCCGCCTCCAAGAAGTCCTCCATGACCACCCTGGCTACTGTGGCTTCCTTCTCTCAGGGGGAAAGCCCCTGACTCTAAAGACCCTATCAGACTTCTCGTATAGCCTTCACCACAATCTCAAATCACCGTGTCTACTTTCTTGTTTATAATCCGTCTCCCCTCCCTTCCCTGTGGCCTAGGGCCATCCTGTGTCCTCTGCAGACCTCATTGTCGCCCTTCCCATGTCTCTAGAATGTAAGTTCAGGGCAGCCAGATCCAGGGTATATCCTTCGTCACTGTCTCCCTGTAACTCAGCACACTGCCTGCACAATTAGTGCTCAGCAAACATGGGTTGAAAGAATGAATGAAAGGAGTGAGCAAGTGAGTGGGTGAGCAAACCTCCATTTCTTCCAAAGAGTCCTCCCTGCTAAGGACCCCATCCTTACGCTCCACATGGCGACACTCCATATGACGACTGCCTTCCCGGGACCTGGACAGCAGGGGCACGGTACGGCTAGGACACCCTACTGTGTGTCCACGCATCAGGCACACACTGAGTGCCATGCGCGTGTCCCCTGGCCTTGTTTTCACACGGACCGAGCACAGTCAGATAATGATTTTCACTTCACGGATGGTGAGACAGGCACTCGGGGGTTATGCTGACCAGGTCACAGGCATGCCTACATGGCCGAGCCCAGATGGGGACCAAGGACTGTCTGATCCAAAGCCCAGGTTCTTTGCACTAAACCAGGCATTCTTCTAGCATCTAGCCTCCTACTGACAGCCATGAGCATTACTGACCCTTGACATGGTGACGCTGGACAATGAGGAGGAGGCACAGCCTTCCCCCTGCCCCACCTCCACCCCCACCCCCGGCACAGAGCAAGCCCTGGAGAAGTGCCGTGCCGTCGGGGAGGGGAAACGGGACATCAGTGAAGGGCACGGCGTCTGGGTTACACAAGCTAAGTCCCAGGTCGTCTGTGCAGCATGGCGCCTACAGCTAGCAACTCCGTATGATGTGCTTAAAGATGTGCTCAGAGGATCTTACACGAATTGTTCTTATCACAAAGAATAACAGCTAAGCGGGCAGGAGGGGGTTTGGGGATGGATTTGTTATGTGGCATAGACTGTGGGATGGGCTCACGGGCACATACTAATCTCCAAACTCATCAAGTCGTGTGCATCCGACACGCACAGCCTGTTGTACGTCAATCATGCCTCACGAAGTGGCTTTTGAGAGAATGCCACTGCCCCAGAGGAAGGCGGCGCCTGAGTGTCGGTCACGGCGAGAGCTGGGACACGGTGGCAGGTGCGGATGTTCCTGCAGACGTCAGAGACGCTTGCAAATGTCAGGCACGATCAGCGCCTGCCCCACCCGCTCTCCCGCCCGGCGCACCCACTCCCTCAAGCAGCAGAGGCGGTGAGCTCACTCCCTACACGGCCCTCTGCCCTACTGGGCCCCGGAGACAACGCCCCATCAAACCTGGTTCCTTCCACGGAGGAGGCGGGGCTGCCAAGGAAGAGACAACTAGGGCACAGGGCGGGCATCAGCATAGCAGGACTGCGTGCACCACACTTCACGCTGTCTCCTTTCATCCTCCTGGCCACCAGGAGCGTCAGTGTTTCCATCCCCATTCTACCCTGAGCAACAGAGGCCGGGGAAGGCAAAGGCAGGGCCCAGAGCCCGGGAACGAAGCCAGGGGGCCCTTCACACAGCGCCCACCACGTGGGGTGTTCGCCGAGACAGCCCACCCGCTGGGGGCAGCACCCACTTTCTTGGCGGGAATGAAGACGGCGAGATCTGAGCGTGCCCCTACTCTCAAGGAGCTTACAGTCACGCAGACCCTCCCCTCGGCCAGACGGGAGCCCCGCAGCACCCCCAAGCCCCACTCCTCGCGGGAGGCTTCCCAGAGCTCAGTCCTGGAACATAACTCGCCCCAATCACGCATCCCCCTGAGCTCCACTCCCCTCCCCTCCCCCCGGCACAGCCCATCGAGGCAATTGGTTAGTGTATATATTTCTTAATGATCTGACCTTCTCCTTCCAGATGGTGCCGCCCCGGCCCGCGCCTGGGAGCGTTAAAGGAAAATGGAGTTGCCGCTTCCCATCTGCCGCTGCCATTGTCCCTGTCACAAAACCGGCGCGGCTGAGGCCGAATTAGAAGCTGTTGCTGCTGAAAATGGAAGGCCCACCTGGGATAAGTGACATGAAGGACTGGCACCGACGTCAAAGCTGCGATTTCCAAGTGACGTTAAGTGGGGGACTTGTTTGGCGCCCAGCTCTGCAGCGCCCACAGCACCGAAGAGCGCCCATGGGCAGCCGGAGCAGCTCAGGGCTGGGGGCCGTGCCCCTGCCGCCCCCCCCCCCCCAATCTGCGAGCCCGCAGAACAGCCCCACAGGCTGCGGGAGGCTGGCTCTCCTGGCAGATCCCGACTCAGCCTCACTCAGCGCCACGCTGAGCCGGACACTTAGCCCTCAGAGGCTGTTGTCTCATCTGGAAAATGGGGGAATCATTCCAACCGTCTGCAGCTGCTGTGAGCACTGGGAGGAATGGATATAACGCCTGGCGTACCCCAGGCACCCAGGAAAGAGTGCCCATTCTGGCCATCGTCCTTGAGGTGGAGAGTATTGCCTAGTCCTGCGCTTAAGGGCCCGGCCCACGGCTCCCCCACAGCACCACCGACTGCCTGGCAAACCCTGCTCAGACCCAGCGCCGTGCCTCCGTCACCGCCCCGCAAACAGCCGACTGCCTTCCCTCCCTCCCTCTCACAGCTCCCGGCACAGACGGGGGGCTGGCAGGACATCACCACGCGTCCTCCCCAAACACCCCTCCCCTGGGATCCAGGCGAGCGGCCACGGTCACCCAGCTGGGTAACACCCAAGTCATGCCCACAGCCACCTCGGCCCCCTCCTGGAGGGCAGACCCACTTCCAGTGAGGGCTCGGCCAGCTCCCCACCTCAGGTTGAGGGTTAAAGGACACGAGGGTTACAGCACTCCTGGCACATACCTGGGCTGTGCTCAGACCTCCACAATGGACCCATCGCAAGGGGGAGCAGTGGTGTTACTGGGAGGGCTGAGGGCTGGAATGCCAACCGAGGCAGAGGCAGCGAGGGAGGGGCCCCGGGCCAAGCCTGTGACATATGCCCCATGAGATATGCCCCCGTGCAGTCAGGGTGAGAGGAAGATACTGGGGGGGGGGGGGGGGGGGGAGACTTTAAAGGAATAACATCCTTTGTGAATAAATTTGTTAAACATATTTTAATGGGCTCATGTTATTTTCCCCTCCCCACCAGGCACTGCAGATAAAAAAACAAACTGGGAAAATAAAATGCACAAATTATTCAAGCCCCAGGGGAACCCAGGCACTCAAATAAGATTTGAAATGACTCTCGTTCTATTAAAACTTTTTGCTGCAGTGAAACTGCGCAGTCAGGGTGGCTGGGCTGCTTCAGTCAGCTCCTCCCCGCCAACGCCAAGCCCCGCCCTGCAAAGCATCTGGGGTTCCAACAGATTCACCTGCTCTAGAGCAGGTGCAGGAACAGGGCGGGCGTAGGCATCTGCCCAAGACACAACTGCAGCACCAGCGGGGGTGTGGCCTGAGCGGGCAGGGGCAGGGCCAGCTTAGCCTTTCCTTGGGCCAGAATTCCCACAGTCCTCCGCCAGGGCCAGGAACAGCCTCTGCTTACAATCCTTCCTCCACCCTCCTGGTCACGAAGACACACCCAACAGAGGCCTGTGCACTATCAGCACCAGGTTCTAGAAGGGACTGGTGAGCAGATGCCTCTGATCCTGGCTCCTCCTCCAAAGCCACAGCCTCCTCCCATGCCCTCCCGACCTCCACGTGCCCTCTGCACAGCGCCAGAATGATTCGCTTAAATAGAACCCGGGCCATGCCACTGTCCGGCTCTCAGTGCTACAACAAATACTCCCCATCAAGTTCCATACACCTTGCCCTGGCTTTCTGGAAAACCTGCCCAGCCTCCACCTGCCCAATTCCCCAGCTCTGGCTACCTCAGGACCTTTGCACTTGCTGTTCTCAAGTCTGAACCATTTTTCCTGAAGCTCTGCATGGCTTCAGATGTCACCTCCTCAGATGTCCTCCGTGACAGCACTCCCAAGCCCAGGCTTGGTGCCAGTCAGGTCACCCAGCTCTGTACCCTCACAGCACACCCCCCTCCCTGATGGTGTGCTCCCGTGTAAAGTCTGCCTGCCCCTCATCAATCGTGAGTTCCTTGAGGGTAGGGATCTTTCTGTTTCTATCACTGCTCTTTCCCCCTCTGCCTAAAATTACTGTGGAGACTCCATAGATCGTTGTTTCATTGACGAAAGCCATTGACGAAAGTCCTGACCCCTTTCCGGAAATGTTGCAGAACCTATTGGGAAATATATACTTATCTAGAAAAGATCACAGCAGAAACCAAAAAAGCAATCACCGCTATTGGCTGGAACCAGCAAACGAGAATTCCGGTACATCACGAGGAATAATAGCTCTGATCGGCAAGGACCCGGGCCTTTTGTCAATTTACAAAAAACACAAATAAAGTAATTATAACTTAATGAGTGTGGTTTGGCAGACAGAAACTCGCCAAGTGGAGGAAGCGGGATGGACAGGAGCGGCTGCCCAGGGCCCGCCCCTCCTGCTGTATGAGCTCAGGCAAGTCACAGCACCGCGCGGGCCTCCGAGCCCTCGCCTGGGAAAAGGGGCTCAAACAGGCCTGCCGCTTAGGGTGACTGCGCATGTGAAGCGAAGGCGGTGAGCAAAATGCTTAGGAAAACGCTCGCTCACAGGAAGCGCTCTGTGGATGCAGGTGTCCATCGTTATCTGTATTTTATCAGGGTGCGCAGGAGAAACGAATCATAAAGAGGCCCGTGTAGAAAACCCGTTCAGTCTAACCTGCCTCACTTTTGGATAACAGCTTTGTTAAGATATAATCCGGCTACCATAAAACCCACCCTTTGAAAGTGTACACTTCACTGGTTTCTAGCATATTAAGAGTTGGGCAACCATCACCCCAAAATTGAGAGTATTTTTTATCACTCCCACCAAAACAAAAAACAAAACAAAACAAAAAAACCCTTAGCAGTCCCTCTCCAATCCCCCTCCTCCCAGGTCCCTGACAACCACTAATTTACCATCTGTCGATTCCCACTGTTTTATAGACGGGGAAACTGAGGCTTAGAGAGGAAGTGACTTGTCCAAGGTCACTGAGCAGGCTCAAGACTCAGAACCCTTGCTCCAGCTGCCCCACCTCCCCCCCAGCTCAGGAGCCTCCTTCCCCCATGAGCCTGGGCGCCCGCCACGCACACATACATACACTCCCAAACCTCCCCTCTCCCACCCCTGCCCCCTAAGGTGCTCTCTTTGGGGCCTTACTCACGGAGTCCAATCTTGGCCAGGTGCAACCTGTTGACCCAGGAGATCTTGCTCAGGGGGTTGGGGGTGATGAAGACCACCATGAAGCTGATGGGACGGCCAGACCTTCGGTGAGAAGGGCGAGGAGTGTGAGTGCTCAGAGCAAGGGCCTGGCTCCCCCGGGGCCAGCACCCAGCTCTTCCCTCACCCCATGCCTGGGAGAAAGGTCTGTTCAGAGCAGCCAAGTGTGGCCAGGGAGGCCGGTGGCCTGCCCAGCAAAGCCTCGGTCCCCTAGGGGAGGGGTCCCTCCACCCACCATGGCCCCAGAAAGAAGGCCCCTCCCCGAGAGCGGCCAGGCCACACTGCAGCCCAGTCCAGGTGCCTCAGCGTGGGCACCCAGAAAGCCAGAGGTGCCTGGCCGGCTGTCGGCTAAGAGGCGAGAGGCCCTGCCCGGGCTCCACCTGGTCAGCTTTCCACGGGCCTTATCAGACACCGGCTCCGGGAGCCTCGGCAGTGTTTCTCTCTATATTTCTGGTGCCGTATCCTCAGGGCAACAGCACTTGGCAAAGGGCAGTTGCCTGGTAACTGTTTGCCAAATGGACACGTGAATGAATGGGGTTATGGCCAGGCCAGAGGCAGCCGGAGGTCAGTTGTCACCACACTGGCATCCCACCTTGGAGCATCAGGGGCCCCTCGGGGTTGGGCATGGCCACGGTGCATGCACACCCCCTCCCATCACAGCAATACTAGCAAACGGACCAGCTCCAGGGGCCCCCTTTGAATACCCCACTTCACTGCCGGCCCCTCCGCCTCTCACTTGTCGGGTTTCCCGGGAAGCAGGAGCCGGAGGCGGCACTTGTTGGCCGATTGGATCTCCTCCTCCTTCACCCGCATCAGCCTCTGCAGGGCCAGGCACCAGTCTTGAGCCACAGTCATGTTCAGGTTCTAGGGCGGAGGAGGCCAATGAAGTCCCCACACAGCCCACTAGCTCCCCAAAAGCCACACCAGATCCTCAGCACCTGGGACGCCCCAGGGGAGAGAAGACAAGCAGGAGGCCAGCTCCCCTGGGCTCTGGGCTGCGGGCAGGCTGCCCGGCCCTTGGTTCAGACCCCACCTGGCACTCCTGTTTTGAGAGTGGCACACCCTCCTAGCAGCTTCCTTTCCAGCCTAGGGCAACGCCAGGAAGGGGCTACAAGACTGACTAGCCACCATACAGAAAACAACAACAAAAAATACCAGACAGCCAGGTCCCCCTCAACCTGAACCAGAGCTTCAACTTGAACCAGAGGCCACACACCAGACTTCTAGGTAGCGACAGGGGGCATAGCCACTCCTGCTGGTTGGGGGAACTCAGAGCCACAGCCTCGTCAGGGGACTGGGCCAGGAGGAGAGCCCCCACTCTGCCTGCTGAGTCTGGGGCTGCCCCGAGGGAGGAGCCGGAGCCCCGCAGGCCAGGCCAGCGCTGCGTACCTGGTAGGTGCCGTGCAGCGTGCTGATGAGGAGGGTGATCTGCTCCACCACAGCCAGGTCCTTCTGCAGGTCCTGCAGCTCCTGGAAGAGTCGCGGGGGACCGAAGTACACCTTACCTGGGCAGAGAGAGACCGAGTCAGCTCAGGAGTCAGAAGACACCAATGAGAACCCAAGTGTCCACTCACTGCAGAAAAGAAGAGCTGTCGCCCTGGGGATATGGCAGCAGAGAGACAGAAAGAAACATTACCAGACTCTTATCTACTGGGGAGCACAGGTCCAACACAGGCAAAGTCCAGCACCTGTGAGGTGGGGCCCACTCTATCTCTACAAAGGGTCACAGGCGACCAGAAGACAGAACCAATTATGCCTGAAAAGAAAGGAGCCCTCATGGGGCCAAGAGAGTGGCGTGCACTGCTAAGAAGTAGAACAGCATGTGCAAAGGCACTGTGGCTTGAGGAGGCCTGTGAACAGCAAGTTGTTCAAAAGCATGCTGAGGACCTACTATGTGCCAGGTTCTATTCCAGGTATTTGAGCAGTGGTTCTCAACCTTCTGGCCCTTTAAATACAGTTCCTCATGTTGTGACCCCCAACCATAAAATTATTTTCGTTGCTACTTCATAACTGTAATGTTGCTACTGTTATGAATCGTAATGTAAATATCTGATATGCAGGATGGTCTCAAGCGACCCCTGTGAAAGGGTTGTTTGACCGCCAAAGGGGTCGCGACCCACAGGTTGAGAACCGCTGTGTTAGAGGGACAGGTGTGAACAAGACAGGGTCCCCACTCTTATGGAGTGCATGACCTGGGGGAAGGGGAAGATGGGGAAGCAGTCGGTTACAACCACAGATGATGGGAGGTACTAAGGAGAATGGTATCAGAGCAATGAGACAGTGATGGGGGGAGGAGGCGGGGGAAGGATGCCCAGATCTCTACTGATGACACAAATGGAGTGCGGGGGCTTGAGAGATGGACAGCAAGTGATGGAGCAGGAGGGACCTGCAGGGACAGGTGGGGAAGTCCTTCAATGCCATGCTAGGGAACTTGGGCTGTATTCTCTAGGCCGGAGTTTCTCAAGCTGAGATCCACGGAATCCCAGGAGGGGCATTATTTGGGGTTGTCATTTAGATGATTATCTAAAATTCAGATGCACATCCTGAGTCACCTGGAGATGATGACTTCAAAGCCATGTTCCGCTGCATGGAGTCCGGGCGCTCATGGACCTTGGTACTGAGCAGGGCGAACTGAATGGTCACCATGGAGCAGGGAGGTGGCCAGGGGAGGGAAGTGATGGCTCATACCAAACAAAGGGCGAGATGGGCTCTGCGGGGACCCCGACAGGTACGCGGGCGGGAATGCGGGTCACCATAAGGCACCCTGTGTCGTGGGTGCAAAGAGCTCCGAAGAACCCGCCCCGTAGGAGGCCACATCCATATTGTGAGCAATTTGGTGCCAGCAAAACAACATCACCCATCCCATGACATTAATGCTGTTCATTTGAATTTTATGGTTTTGTAGCTTCATTTTTATCTCATTTGTGATTTTTGTTTTGGTTTTATGGTTGTTCAAGGGGTCTGAGCATAAGGCGTCAATTATACCTAGTCTTATATTTGCACACATTTGAATAACAACATAATAAAAAATCATTCACGGCCAACTGGGGTTCAACGAGAATTTCCTTTTCCCCTTAAAGGGGGTCTGGCAGCATATGACTGTCATCTCAGGAACGAAGCACAGACAGCACAGTGTTTGAAGGAGGTCCCAGAGTGAGGGCACAGTCGAGGGGTGAGAAGGGGAGGAGATCTGGGGCTGCAGGTGGCTCCGGAGCCCCTCCCAGGGGTTGCTGCACAGGCAGCCCTGCCCGCCTCCCAGACCAGGGGGAAGAAACGCAGCATCTGGACGTGGGCGCAGCTGTCCGGCCAGCCCTCTAAGGGCGAGAGTAAATGATGCAATCGCCCTGTTTCCAGAATCGGCAACAGCCCCATGAGGCAACCTCCAGGGTCAGGCAATGGACAGAGCCCAGAGCCTGAGCCGAGCCCGGCCGGTGGGGGAAGGGAGTGCAGCCAAGCGCCCTCCCAGCCCGTGGAAGGTGCTGCCGGCTCAGTGCTCCTTCCTGCTGGCTCTGCGGTTCAGCACCCTTCATTCATTCAGCAAACGGCTGTTAACAGCCCCTGGAACCAGCTCCGGGCAGCCAATGCACCGGCCTTGAGAGCATGGGGAGGGTGGGGGTCTGGGGGCGGAACCTGCTGGTCCAGTCCCGAGGAATTTAAAGAGGCTTCCTGAGGAAGGGCTACCTGAGCTCGATGAGTAAAGGCAAGTAGACAGAAACAAGCCTGCGGGATGGTCAGGACAGGGGAAGGAGGACCCAGCAGGGCCAGTAAGTCCTGACCTGGTCCCTGAGGGTGTAGGGGCAGGATTAGTGTCACCTGAGACCCTGGCTATCCAGAGGGGCAAACTGAGGCACAGAGAGGAGGTGACACCTGCCCACATCACAGGGAGGCAGGCAATGCCTAGACGGGACTGGCAGTCAAGCTTTCTGACAAAGTCATTGCCTGTGCAGGCATGTGTATGCACACGTGTGTGTGCAAGGACACGTGGGGCTGGAGTGGGCAGGGCCGGGAGTCCAGTGTGTGCAGGTGCGGCTGTGGGATGTGCGTGTACTCACAGAGGTTGGGGTGTGGATGTGGGTTTGTGGGGCTGTAAACCAGCAAGAGCTCTGGGCCCAGTGGCCCAGCGGCCTGGGGGCCCCCGGATGGGCCCTGGAGCCTGAGTAGGTGCTCCCGGGCAGCAGCGGGCGGTACTCACTCTGAGCCTGGCCCGAGGCAGAGGCCTTCTTGGCGCCGGCGTGCTGGATGAGCACGTTATCCTTGTCGTAGGAGCCGCCCTCCTGGCCCACCTCCACCACCTGCACCTGGGGCAGTGCCGTGTTCCACTTCACCACGTACTTGGGCCCCAGGGGCACCAGGCTGCTGATCTCCAGCTGGCCCCTGCAGGGACAGGGAGACGGAGGCCTGGAGAGCCAGCAGCGCCCCAGCCCCGGGCCAGCCCAGATGCCCCTTCTCAGCACATCAGCTCAGCCAGGCACCTCACCACCCAGCACAACACCTCAGGCCAAAACCAAGCCGGGCAGGGCAGGGAGCCGTCGCTGAGGCAAAAGCATCAGGCGCCCAGTCCCCAGCCCCAGATCCAGAATCATGTGCCCCCAAAGCCCCCAAAGCCCTACCTGTGGTTGGCAGGCCTGAGGAAAGAAACAAGGAGGGAAGATGGTTACTGTTACCAAGTGACTTCTACAGGGAATGACTGCTGAGGGCCGGCCAGGCGTGGGCAAAGCGGACCCCATGGAGGGCCTGCTTCCGGGGCCAGCCACTGGCCTCCAGTCTCCTAGTCCCACAACAGCCCTTAGGAAGCCTTTATTATTCTGGACGAGGACACTGATGCTCAGACAGGTCACAGGACTCACCCCAAATCACCCAGACTGATCCCCCAAAGTGGGCCCCTAGCATCCCCATCTCATTTTCGCATCATGCCAGGTAGGCAGAGAGGGTGTTGGTCAGAATGGTACCTAGGACATCAACGGGACTTAAAAATTAGAGTGTGGGAGAGCGGGCGTGCGGGAGGGAGTCAGCCCAGCCATAAGCTGACTGCCGCTCTGCTCTGGGACACAGGCCTCCTTGCCCGAGTTCCCTACCTGTGGACTGGCACAAAGTAAGGGCTCAGTCAATATCTGAAGGGTTAATAGTGCCCAAGTCCCCAAACAGCCCTGCTTGCTCCCCTTCTAGGCATGGAATCTGCAACCATGGACAATCCCCAACTCTGCTCCATGACCCTGGCTAGGGTCACGGGCAGGTGCACCGCCGACCCCGGGTGTGACATCAAGCCAGGCTCCGTGGGCATGCTGACCCTATGGGGGTTCCAGGCAGGGCTGGGAGAGTCAGGCTGGGATTCCACTACGGTGGCTGCTTTCCCTCGGGGGTCCTAGCTATTGTGGCCACACTGTGTGTCTGGGATGTTTTTAAAGTGCGTTAAACACTGGGAGCAGAGTTTTTCCTCCACAAGCAGAGAGGAGCCCGGCTGGGGAGGTCCAGCTGTAGTTCCTTTGGTTCAGGGTCATCATCCCTGCCGCCTACAAGGCCAAGCAAGGGACACAGGTGAGCGGACCAGCAGTAGAGGAGACACGTGACCAGCACCCGGCCCGTGTGCCCTGAGCCATGTGGGATCTTCACATTTTCAAGAAAAACAATTGTCTCTAACTTTGGGCGAATGGCTTATGTGAACCAAACAAAAGATTCCTGAAGGCCTAATGCAACCCATGGGCCACAAGTCTGCAGATTCTAGTCTAAAGAATCACCCTCACGCCATCCAGGGCTCCAGCCCCTCCGGGCACAGCCTGGCAGCCGGCCCTGGGCATTTCTACAACCTCTGACCCCGGAGCAGCACCCCAGGCCCCTGCGGAAGAAGATGCTCTGGGCAGTGGGGGGACTGCCCAGGCTCGTGTGAGAAACACTGAGGTCCAGTGGGAGGAAGAGCCATGGGAAGTAGAGCAGCTGGACACAGGAAGGATCTCATGAATTTCAAAGTGGTCAAAACTCAGGAGGCTGTTCAGTGACCAGAACCGACCACACTGTGCAATGGGCAGCTGTCTCCCAAAGGCCGGGTCCCCGTGACCTCGCCAGGTGCTTCCTGGCTCCGGGACCAGGAACAGAGCAGGTCAGGAGGGATGGGAGAGGAAGCCGGGGTATCAGAGACCTAAGCTGAACTCCCCGGGCCCTGTCACAGAGGGGCCGGCCGAGGGACCCTGTCACAGAGGGGTCGGCCGAGGGACCCTGTCACAGAGGGGTCGGCCGAGGGACCCTGTCACAGAGGGGCCGGCCGAGGGACCCTGTCACAGAGGGGCCGGCCGAGGGACCCTGTCACAGAGGGGCCGGCCGAGGGACCCTGTCACAGAGGGGCCGGCCGAGGGACCCTGTCACAGAGGGGCCGGCCGAGGGACCCTGTCACAGAGGGGCCGGCCGAGGGACCCTGTCACAGAGGGGCCGGCCGAGGGACCCTGTCACAGAGGGGCTGGCCGAGGGACACTGTCACAGAGGGGCCGGCCGAGGACCCTGTCACAGAGGGGTCGGCCGAGGGACCCTGTCACAGAGGGGCCGGCCGAGGGACCCTGTCACAGAGGGGCCGGCCGAGGGATACTGTCACAGAGGAGCCGGCCGAGGACCCTGTCACAGAGGGGCCGGCCGAGGGACCCTGTCACAGAGGGGCCGGCCGAGGGACCCTGTCACAGAGGGGTTGGCCGAGGGATACTGTCACAGAGAGGCTGGCCGAGGACAGGAACAGGTCCCCAAAGTCCCCCAACCGCTTACTTGAAGTTGATGTTGGCGCAGACCAGCATGTCGTTGAGCAGGAAGACCCTGCGCTCCTTGGACTTGATCAGCTGCCCGCGGTCACCGTACACCGTCTCCGTCAGCGTCTCACAGAGGAGCAGCTGCCTCTGGCCCGAGGTCAACAGCTGGTGGAGGGGGACAGAGCAAGGTCAACACCAAGAAGCACGCAGGCTGTTACACAGCTATCACCGTGCCAAAGACCCAGAGCTCTCCGGCCAAACGGAGACCGAGGCTGGGAGAGGCAGAGAAGGCAGGGCCTCGCCCTCCACCTCCAGGTAACAGGAGGCCCTGGGGAGGGCCACAGGCTGGGTCCTCTGACCACCCACCCTGCCCAGCAGCCAGCATCCCTCTCAGGTGAGCCAGCCATTGCAGCCCGTCCCTCTGGCAACCCCGCCTAACCAGCACCACCAGGACCCCCAGCCCTGGCTCCCCAAGCACCAGCTGGGAAGCCATCGGGAGGATCATTTCACCTGCCCACACCTCAGCTGTCAAGTGGGGCAACAAACTCCACCGCTCAGGTCACCAAGGTAACGCACGAGCAGACGTGGCTACGTAACTTCCCAAGCCCAGAGCAAGATGGAAATGTGCCCCTCGTTCAAAAGTTACTACGAATTACAAGACGGCAATAGCAGCGCATTAAACCCAGCACGGGCCCTTCTGCGCCCTGGCCCTGTGACAGTTCCGGGGTGCACCCACGAAGCTGACATGGCAAAGATGGCAGCTGTCCCCGCTGCTGCTGTCGTGACTGAGCTCACCAGGAAGGGGTGTGGCCTCACGCAGGGAGACCCCGGGCCTGGAAGTCGGTCAGGTCCCTGCACCCTGACCTGTTGAACCTCGGCCACTCTCACCTCTTGGAAGGGCTCCCAACAGGGCAGGGAAGGTCTGCTGGTCAACAAGGCGACCCTCTGAGGTGGCCAAGGACCTTCAAGCCCCAGGCCTCTCCGCAGCCTGGACACCAAGAACCCCCTCCAGCACTGGGACCCCCTGGGAAAACATCTTTTTATTAATAGGAATATTGGGGAGTGGGGAGGCGTTCAGCAAAATTCGTTCCCAAAACCCATAACTCCAAGGGCAACAGTTATTCTCCCCACCCTCCTGAGGGGACGGGCAGAGCCCCCCCCAAACCTCTCCTTGAAAGAATGCCTGTCAATCTCCAAAAACCCATGTGTGTCTGTCCACAGAGAAGTCCAAACAAACAGTACGAAACCCCACTGTGCGCCGGCCACGGTGCTCGGCACTAAGCATTCCGCTTCTCGCTTCATCTGCGCAGCAGTCCCGAGGCCATGCCCATCCCCAGAGGAGGAAACGGAGATCCCAGAGGTGAAGGCACCTCCGAGACTCAGTGTGGATGGAGTCAGGCCGAGTGCTCGGTCCCTCCAGCTCGGGGCTGGGCCATCGGAGTCAGCGGAGAACCCGCTGCCCCGAACACAAGGAAAAGATTCGAGGTTCCTCGGGTTCCCCCCATAACTGCTGAGGCCGAGCTCCTCCCACTGCTTCTACCAACAAGCTGACCCCCGCTCAGGAGACAGGCCTGGGACCCTGAAGACAGCGGGCCCCGTGGGAGACTGCCAAGTGTGCTGTGACCCAAAACGTGGAAGAGGAAAGTCCCCTGGGCTTCTGGCAACCAACCCCCTGCCCTTAGGCAGAGTTAAAAAGAAAACCCAGATATTGCACAAGCGTCCCCCAGAGGGTCCCGAGCAGGCACATTATGAAACAGCCGCACAGTTCCGTTTGCGGCCCACCCAGTTTCATTTCCGCTTTCCCCTGGGTGATGGAGCAGGGGAAAGCCACTGGTCCAGCTGAGATTGCCCAAGGGGGCCCTGGCAGGGGGAAGGCACGGCGGCCGCCACCACACTCTTCACAACATCCACACCTAGCAAGACACCCCCTACATGACAGGTGGAGAACCAGACTCAGAGCCTACAGTTCCTTGCCCAACGCCAACAGGTTTCCCTGACCTCCAGCCAATGACCACCACTCCTTACTGCCCGGGTCCCCCTGGGGGACAGAGCAGAATAGAAGAGATGGCTCTTCCCAGAGTAACTGCTACAGCAAAGGGCTTCCTTTTCCCGATAATCTCTTCCCAGGGCAGCTGCACAGGTGTGTGAGCAGAGGCAAGAAAAACCCTGCCGGTTACAGAAAAGGAGCTAAAGCAGAGGACAGAAGAAGATACTCCAAAGGGCAAAGCCCATTAAATACCAGCGCAGGTGGCCACGGATGGGCTGAAGTCTTTTTCTCAAGAGACATCCCAAGATAGAAGGCTTGGGTGTTACTAGCTACCATAGGGTGTCCTGCCTAGAGGCAGGGAGCGGGCAGGGGATGACGCCCAGCCTTCATGCCCGCCTTGATCAATCATGGATGGGGACGTCCCCCCAGGAGGAGGCTCTGTCTTCTACCCATCTTTTTCCCCCATCTCTTTCTTCCTGGAATAGGTGAAGCAAACCCAGATGCCTGTGGGGCCAGCAGGGAACCTCACTGGGAAGACGTGGGGAGGGGCTGAGGGGAGTGGGAAGCCCCAGCTCAGGTGACTGTTACCATGTAGGAAGTTCCTTGCCCAACACCAACAGGTTTCCTAGCTCTTCCAATCCTTCAGGAAGACCCTCAAGTCTGAATTTTATGGGATAGCTCTCCATTTTCAAATGTTGGCAACTAATTCCATTTTTTTTTTTTTTTAACTACTGTGTGGGTCCAAAAACACATGCCTAAATTTGGTGGGAGAGTCTCCAGATGTAGGACCCTTGACGCTTAGAATTGCAAGGGACCCTGCAGGTTGTCTTGTCCCAGCCCGGTTACTCAAGCTGTGCTAAAGATATTTTAAAAAATGGCAATGTGGGTTAGAGAGTACTATATACTGTAAGGTCGCGGTCCACCTGGAAAAGGCTGTTTTCCGACAACCCTTCCCGTACTATTAGGACATTCACCATGTGGCTGAAATCTCACTGGCCTTAGTCACTGGCCTTAGTTCTGCTTTCGGGCCCACAGAGCCAGAAGGCTCCCAGTTTTCCCCAAAAAAGATCTGGACATCTCCCCATGACCCAGCACAAAGTCACTTCCCCAAAGAACGACCCGCGTTCCCGCTACTGTGCCCTGGGGCGGGGTCGCCTCACCCTGAACCATCTGGGCCAACTTCTACCCTCCGGTAAGTGAAGGAAGGTGAAGGCTGGGGTGCAGGTCTGGGGTCTTGCAGGCAGCTGAGGTCGCATGCCACTCGGACACAGAGGACTGACGTCTACCAACAGGTGGCTCTAGGACGTGACTTTTTTGGTACTGGCTTTGTATTTTTATATGTTTTTATTGATTTCAGCGAGGAAGGGAGAGGGAGAGAGAGGTAGAAACATCAGTGATGAGAAACATCATTGATTGGCTGCCTCCTGCACGGCCCCTACTGGGGATCAAGCCCACAACCCGGGCATGTGCCCTGACCAGGAATCGAACCGTGACCTCCTGACCCACACTGGCCGGGCTGGCTTTGTATTTTGAAAACAGGGGCCTCTACAGGCTTATTTGAAAGTTCTTCAAGATTTTGGAGGGGAGGGAGGGGTAGAATATTCCTAAGTTACAACCCCAAGACCTAGCATGGACTTTTCATCTTTCTTCTTCTTTAAAAAAAACACTGATAATGTTATTTGTATTAAGTCCTTTGTATTAAGGGCTCTGGGCCTGCTGTTTTTCTGACTCCCTCATTTGCCCCTGGGGGTCAGGCAGCTTTGAATTCTCCTTTCAGTGGGAGCAAGTGAGGTTCAGAGAGGTTGTGTGATTCCCCTGAGGCCACACAGGGAACGCCAGTAGCAACATCAGGATCCAAACCCCGAACTCTGACTCCAGAGCCCACTTGCTCAAGCACAGTGTTAGGCTACCATTTCCCATATCTTTACCGGCAATTCCATGAATGAACAAAATGAGCTTTTATCCTAAAGTAACACAAACAGTAATGAATGTGGGGGTCCAGTGAGACTAATCCTCCAGGTAAGGTCTGTGGGCACAGAGAGAAGCCAGGCAGCCCCTCCCTCCGAGAACACTGCCACCTGGTGGTGGCCACGAGGCAGGCGGCAGAGAGGTGACCAAGGCTGCAGAACAGGTGAGGGCATGCTCGCAGGTGGGGCGCCCCCCCCCCCCCCCCCGCACTCACCTTGTTGAGGCTGCTGCGGTCGCTGACGCTCTTGGTCAGCTGCTGGATCTCGGCCACCTGGTCAGCGAGCCGCTTCTGCTCGTTGAGCTTCTCGGCCAGCGTCTCCAGCTCCGTGAGGGCCAGCTGCAGCGAGAGCCTGTCCGGGTGGCCCCTAGGGGTGTTCTTCAGCATGTCCTGCCAGGGCGGAGAGAGCCAGGGATAAGAACCCCACCCTAGCAGACCCCCCCACCCCGGCTGGAGTCAGAGCCTCAGCCTCCACACCCCTGCAGACCCCCCTGGCTGGGGTCAAACCCTCAGCCTCCACACCCCTATGGAGACCCTGGAGACCGGTCTGAAAGGCTCAGTTTGCAGCCAGGACAGGTGGGACTTGGCATAGAACATGGCTCAAGGAACAGCGAATGAATGAAAAAATAACAAGCATGTGGACCCATCCCTGATTCACCGATGCTGACAGCCACTCCCCAGCTGGCAGCTCTGAGGACAGAAAGGAGAACGCTGCTGGGCCCTTGGCTGGCAGCCTCCTTCCCAGCTGGGCCCAGGCTCACCCGTGACAGAGATGCCCCAAGGTCTCGGGCCCTGGGCATGGGGTGGGGCAGGAACATGTGGGGAGGGGGCCTCTTGCTTCCTGTGAAGCCTGAAGTGGCCCAGGTCAGCTCATTCCCTGAGCATCTCCTCCCTGCCCAGAGCCCATAGGTCCTGGGTTCCGCATGCCTTCATTTCCTTCCAGAATCCTGGGCTCACCCACCACCAGCCACTCAGCATTCCACATGGAGAGATGGGAAATACGCTCCCAATCTGATCGGCTCCACTCCAGGAGTGAAGTAGGAGGGGCCAGGCGGGCGGGGGAGGGGAGAAGCCCCGCCACAGGCCACAGCGGATGCAGGGACTGCAGAGGACAGATGAGAGCCCCCACCCACCAGGGGCGCACCATGCAGGCAGGGGGCTGCAGAGCCCCGGGTGGTACCTGAAGCAGGAGGATGAACTGCGGGAACCTCTGGATGGGCTTCACCATCAGCCCGTAGAGCGTGACGCGGTCGGGGCTACACACCTGCCGCCGCTGTTGGAGACGAGGTGCAGTCATTCGCTGACCCTCTGCAGCGAGGCCCCCGCGCCCCCGGCTGCAGACGCCGCCCGGGATGGGCTCCTCTCCCCGGGCCCAGGACTCTGCTCAGCCTCGGGCCTGAGAGAAGAGCCAGGGGGGTCTCTGGTCCCGCGGCTCCCGGCCACCACGGGTCCCCACACAGCCCCTCAGCCTGGAGAAGCTAGAGCGGTCATGTTAAGGTCTCTGGACTAACAGCATAACTGGGAAGTTCAGCAGTTATTGCAGTGGTCGTACCTCCACAGTAGCCGAGACAGCCATTCCCTCCACTTAAACCAGCGGTTCTCAACCTGTGGGTCACGACCCCTTTGGCAGTCGAACGACCCTTTCACAGGGGTCGCCTAAGACCATCCTGCATATCAGATATTTACATGACGATTCATAACAGTAGCAACATGACAGTTATGAAGTAGCAACGAAAATAATTTTATGGTTGGGTCACAACATGAGGAACTGTATTTAAAGGGCCGGAAGGTTGAGAACCACTGAAACGAAAGCAGCCGGGCCTGGCCAGGATGAGGGGGGGGCACGGGGGTCTTACTGTCCTCTCTCTTGCATCTGTTCCCACCACTCCATCCACACACCTGTCGCCTAGATCCTGGCCCTCGTCCCTGGTAACCCAGGCTGCTGCCACAGCCTCTCCACTGCCCCAGGTCCCTCTGCCCCGGCCCAAAGCCCCGCAGCAGCTCCCACTGTCTGAAACACACTGTCCCGCAGGTCCAGGGCCGCCCACACTCAACACAGCTGCCTCTGGGCCTCCTCTCCCGGGACTCCCAGCAGCAGTGCTCCCGGGATCCACCCAGACGCGCTCACCTGACGCCATCCTCCTGCCTCTGACCTTTGCCCCCACCCTGCACCTGTTACACCCCTCATCCATCTCCACCTGTTATAATCCCATCGTACCCCCAGGACCCATGGCAGACGCCCTCTTGGACCAGGGCATTGGGTTCCTCAGCTGAGGCCTGGCTCTGGCTCACCTGCACCCTCCACCTGGCAGCATGCTCCCTGCAGGTAGGGCCTCCATCTGACTCGCCTGACTAAGCCCCCAAAGAAATCTGGGGGAGCCTGGCCACAGCTACATGAGGCCTTTGGTCCTTTTACCTTAATCTGCCACATGAACCCCAAGACCCCCTTTGAGAAATTCTCCTCACCCTTTTACAAATAAGGAAGGGATTGTGGTTCGATTCCTGGTCAGGGCACATGCCCAGGCTGTGGGCTCCGTCCCCGGTAGGAGGTCTACAGGGGGCGCCCGATCAATGAGCCTCTCTCATCATTGATGTTTCTATCTCTCTCTCCCTCTCCCTTCCTCTCTGAAATTAATAAAAATCTATTTTTTTAAATAAGAAAAGGGACAGCCCAGCGACACCCTGAGCTCTACCTGGAGGCACCCTGCCCAGCCCGCCAGAGGTGCAGGCCCCGGCACTGCTGGGTCTCCCCACCATCATCTCACCCATCCCCAAGAGGTCACAGGCCTCCCCTTCTGCCTGGCAAAGCCAGGATCCCAAGAGGCTAACTGTCACTCATCCTATCCCTCCTGCTGGGGGGCAGGAGGAACCCCTGTCTTCCCAAGGGACTGTGGGAGCCCCAAAGGAAAGAGGTGTCCCCCCCAAAGTGACATGCTCCCTGAAGCTGGGCCAAAGTCCCCCCTCCTGAGAAGCCCTCCCGCCCCACCGCCGCCAGCACCCGTTGAGGGGGCTGCGGACCACCGCCAGGCCCACCTTGAGGAACTCGAGGAAGGCGGGCTTGGTGAGACAGGCCTTCTTGATGATGGACATGGCGTTGGTGAAGTTGTTCACGTAGTCGCTGTACACGTCGAGCACCATGGACTTGGAGAACTGGAACGGGCATGGGAGTGGCACGGGAGGGTCACACCCCGCCCACCCTCACTGCCACCTCAACTGCTCTGACGACGCCTGGAGGATCTCAGCTAGTCTGAGGTCAGGACACCTGTCACCCCAGGGAGGGGAGGAGACCGGGCTCAGAGAGGCCAGGAGACCCGAGGTCGCAGGGAGGAAGAGGCGGGGACAAGGACAGCCTGGTGCTCCTCCTGCCCTAGCACGGCAGCCCCGCCCACCGGTGAAGGTGTGGCACCCCCAGAAAATAAAATCCCCCTGGCCCTTCGCCCCCCCAGGGGCTGCTCCTGACTCCATACTCCTGGGACACACTGACAAGGTGTCAGATCTGCTGAGCACTCAGGTTTTAAGCAATCCTTTCTCTTTTAGAAGAACCCAAATATGTAAGACAGATCAGAGTGGGGTTCCACTGACTTCACCCTCCTTAGCTCCAAGAGTCTCTCTGGGGCCCAGGGGCTTCTGACACACCCCTCACTTCACAGAGGGGACCTGGGTCTGAGAGGGCCCTAGAGCTGCCGGACATGGCCAAGCCAAGCGGAGGCCAGGCCAGGTCTCTGGAGTGTGACCCATGCTGAGGAGGCCCCGACGCCCTGGGACACCCTCTGGGGGCCAAGGCGTGTTCTGTTTAAGCATCGCCAACTGGTCACCCGGAGTGCCCGGCAGGGGACCTTCAGACCCCCGGTGGCTGCCCACAGCGGCCGGTCCCCTGGAGATCCCCAGCACCACGCCGGCAGCCATCTCCAAGGCCACACCGGGCACTGGAAGGTGCCAGGCCGACCCCTGGCTTGGACCACAGGGCAGATTCGGGCCCCGCCACCCTGTGACCCCACTGACTCGGACAGGGGAGCAGGCAGAGGCAGGAGGCTGGCCCACATGACCACAGGGCCAGGCAGGCTGTGGTCTCCCCTGGGTGGGGGGCCAGGGAGAGAGTCTGGGGACACCTACCGAAGCCACGAAGAGGTCCCCGATCTTCTCGGAGGCGTCCCACTCGGCCACGCGGGAGGACAGGGCGATCTGGAACATGGAGTGGCAGTGCAGGATCTCCTTCACGCGGAAGAACACCACCTGGCACTTGCGGAGGCTCAGCGCCTTGGGCTCCATCTCCACCAGCGGGTTGCGGTAATCCTGCGGGGCGGGCGGGCGGGGTGAGCCGGCCAAGGCCAACGAGAACTCGGCGGGCCAGGCTGGGCCTTCCTGTCGGGGGAGCAGGTATCCCTCCCTCCTCCCCCCTCGCCTGTCTTCTAGGAGGATCTCCATGATGTAAGCCTCCCGGCCCCCCTGTGCCCACCCACAGCCCACCCCATGACGTCTGTGTTAAGCTGGGCTGGGAGGAGCTCCGTGGTGTCAGCCCGCAAGGCCAGGCTGGCCCTGTAGAGCTCTGCCGAGCCTGAGCCAGTCTGTCTGAAGGAGCGGAGGCAATGATGTCCCGGGGAGCCCCCCTGTCCCCCAGCTTTGTCAGACACACAGGCGTTTTCATCTTCATCTCCACCTGCCTGAGGTCCGGGGACCAGGCTCCCCTGTGTGGCTCCCACCCTGACAACACCCTTCCCTGTTGGCCTCACTCCGAGAGCCCACAACACCCCAGCAGATTCACCGCTTCAGGAATGCAAACGACAGACCAGGTGGATACACCTGGACCAAGTCACATGACCATCTAGCAATCCCTGGGCATCTGATGGCGAGAGAGGCTGCCTCCTACTCCCCGACTTGGGGGCTCCAGGCCAATGGGAAGGCACGGCCCTGTCCCAGGGGCTCCCAGAGAGGCGGGCGAGGAAGACACAGTCCCTTTCAGGCAGGAAAAGGACCCCGTGCCCTGGACTCTCCAGAACAGCCCTCATTCCACAGAACCCCAACTTTATTTCAGAAAACGCAGGCCCCCCCATGAACACCAAGGCATCCAGAATTCTTAATGTCTCCCATTTGGAGGTCCGCTGTCCCCACAAAAGTTCTGGCCTTTGGCCCCCTCCCCTTACACTCCCTGCCAGGTGTCCCTGAGGCCCCCCCCCCCCTCCCAGGGGCCCCAGAGTCGTACCTGGAGGACCCGTTTCAAAGACTCCACGTAGCTGCCTTCGCTCTGCACAATGGAGCCCAGGATGTGCCTCCGGACCACCTGCTCGGGCCGAGAGCTCGGTCAGCGCCTGCACCAACCATGGCACAGAGCAGCACCTACTGTGCGCAGAACCCAGGTGACGGGAAAAGGAGCCCCAGTGCCCAGAGGAGCTGACAACTAAGGAACCCATCCCTCCCTGAACCAATGGGCCTGGAGGCCCGGCATTTCCTTCCAGGGCCCCTGCCCACTCCAGAGAAACACCCGTGCTCCCCAGTCTGCAGAATGGGGCGGGGGCCCTGGACGACCCCCAGGTGCCCAAGCTGTTCCCAGGGCAGAGTTCTCAACCGCATTGACATTTAAGACCAGGTGATTGTGTGGACCGTCCTGTGCACTGTAAGATGCCTAGCAGCATCCCTGGCCCTTACCCCCTAGACTGCAGTAGCATCTCCCAGTTGTGACAAGCAGACCTTGCCAGATCACCTGGCACAAAATCACCTGGTTGAAAGCCACCGGCCTAGAGTAACTCGTCTTGCCTGACCCAGGAAATTACAGCCTCCCGGTCAGAGACCAGCCAACACCAGGAAGGGAAGCCCTGGGCTACAAGCTGAAGCCTGGGATCTCGCCGGCTCCACCCGCTCGGACAGTGGCTCCCTGCATGGGGGCAGGGGAGCGGGGTCACCTTCCCAATGTGTTCAGGGGCCAGGGTAACAGAAATGAAGGAAGCAGGCGGATGGCCTCCCAAGACGAGAGGTGCGGCCCCATCTCCCTGATTTTAAGAGGCCGGACATCCGGGTTCTCTGCCACCCAAAAAGGTGACAGATCCCCTTCACTGAGCTTGGGGCCCCTCACACGTCTTGCCTGGTGTCCTCACAACCAGAGGGAAGCAGGTCTCTCACGCTGGTCCGTGGCTGGGAAAACCCAGATGGGGAGGGAATCGATCTGACCGCCCAGGTCCCCCAGCAAAGCCGCCCGGCTCGGCGTGACACTGGGAGAAGGAAGACACGGCCGAGGAGCCGGCTCGGAGGGGAAGCCCGTGTGACTCTGAGACCCCATCCTGACGACAGGTGGACGGAGGGTGGGACTGGACACCTCGCTCAGTCCTCTCGGAGCGGATTAGTTCAGTGCGTCTCAGCCCTTTTTAAATTTAGTCCCTTTCGTCAAACAACACTTTCATTTGAAACAGGTAAGTCGGAGCCACTCTGGTTGCTGTGGGCGTGGGAAGCAAGGCTCCAGATTGGGAGGGGGGGGGGGGGGACCCACCGCCAGGGACCACAGCGTGGGACCCTCGGGGCCCAGTTTGGGAAGTCTGTGCAGCTGGTTGGGAAGAGAACCCAAGAGGCCCCAGCCGGGGTTCAGCCAAGAGCCCCGGACCATCACTTCCCCTTCAAGATGCAGATCTTGTGGCCCCAGGTAATAAGCTGGGACCCCAACATTCCTTCCCCTGAAGACTCCCACCCTCCGCTCCTCCCACAGACCTGCTGAGGGCTCAGGCCATCGGGCATGGGGCCCAGCTCCGGGGCTGGGGGCTTGATGTCCGTGACGCTGACCTCCAGGAGCCCCATGTCCTCATCCTCCGAGTCACCTGGAAAGGCAGACAGGTTGGTGACACAGTAAGGCCAGGACAACACACCCTGCTCAGGCTCCAGGAGCCGGGAACCACCCTGGCCCGGGGTCCTGGGGGCTGAGTGGCGCCTGGGGCCACACAGGGTCAGAGCCCAGTGGCCGCATCCTCGGCCACAATCCCCTGCAATAGCCTGTCCCTAAATAACCATGAGCGAGGGAGGAAACAGCAGCATCCATTCGCCAGCGTCCCTGTCCCTACTCAGACCCGCCCGCTTCTGGCCTGGCAAGGCCTGGCCGCCTGGGAGCCCATCACCAGGCACTAAAAATAGTTTTCTTCTGGACGCCGGAAAGGGAGAAGGAAGACCCCCAAAGAACGAGCTATTTGGCTTTGTGTTTTCATCTTTCAAAAAAATATGCAAAAACGCCAAAGGAGAAAAGTTCAGCTGGTGTCCTCAGGGCACCGTGGGCACGAGTGGGCGTGGGTCCCAATGGAGGGCAGGGGAGGCAGGCTCAGGCAGAGAGAAGGGGAGGCTGGCGGAGGGCAAGGGTCTGGCCTTGGAGTCTGGCCCCTACGAGAGAGAAGTGGACACGGGAGACGGGACCCTGGCTGCTCAGGGCTCTGACACACCATGGCAGCAGCTGTGGGCAGCAGGAAGTGGGCGCCCCGGGGAAGCTGGGAAGAAAGAAGTGGCAGTGACTCCCGGGGCCAAGGGAGCAGGGACACTCAGGTAGGCCCTTACCTGAGCAGGAGACGGAAGAGGAGGAGGAGGAGGGACAACGAACCACAGCGTGGGGGTGGGGGTGGTGAAGGCCCTCCTTCCCGGCCCACATAGCACCCGGGCGATCACTCCGCACCCACCCCAGCCTCCGGCCCTGCGGCTTCCTCTTCCCCCATGCAGCGCTGGGTAACATTCTTGGCCGGTGATTCGAGCTCTGCCACAGCTATTAATAACGCCTCTGGTGGGAGGGTCACTTTAGGAAAGGCTCTGGGCCTGGTGGGGAGGGCCCGGGGAGAGCCCGCTGGCCGCCTGGCTGGCCTGGGGGTGGGGAGACTGACCAGGAACTGCTCCCAGCCAGCGCGCCTGTCCACCCTGCTCTTTCTCCCGGGCACTCCACTGCGTTCGGGCCTGTCCCCTTCCACACCGGGGGCCAGGGCACCCTCACAGGGTTAGTGCTACATCCGCGCATGCACTGTTGGGATTAACTGTGCAGCGTCACATGGCCAGGAGGCAGCAGAGCTGGGATCTGAACCCAGGACAGAGAGATTCGGTCCTGGCACCAGACACCAGACACCCCACTTAGTGCCGCCACCCCCGGCCCCTTCCACAAACACACTGACAATAACACCTGCCAAACAGGAACTGGGGGCTAAGCCAGGCCCTTTCCATGCACTGCCTTGGTCATCCTTACCACAGCCCCCTGAGACAG
Organism: Myotis myotis; assembly: GCF_014108235.1. Lineage (NCBI taxonomy): Eukaryota > Metazoa > Chordata > Mammalia > Chiroptera > Vespertilionidae > Myotis > Myotis myotis. Next base: position 8,803,797 of record NW_023416324.1, on the reverse strand, counting down.
ATGCCATCCTAGCCCATTGCCCGGGTGAGCAAACTGAGGCACAGAGAGGGTGAAATAAAAGAGGGCGCAGAGCCTCCGGTCTCCCTGGCCTACACACCTGACCTGGCCCCGCTCTCTCCCCCCACCCTCACTCCAGCCAGAGGAAGGAGCCTCCTCCATCCCTTCTGTGCCTGTGTGTCCCCAGGCAAGTCACTGAAGCAGGCTGCGCCTGCTCCCTCCTCTCTGAACGGGAACAGGACAGCCTCTGTAGCTGCCTGGTGTTTATTAGGATTCAGTGAGGAGCTGTGAAGCTCTTATGAGCGCCTGGCACGCAACAAATACTCGATAAACGTGAATTCTCACGAAAATCATTTCTGGGACATCGCCTACGTCCCCGCCTCCCGGCCTTTGCACGGGCTCCCTTCTGCGCCCGGAGCACCCGTTCCCCTCCCCTACCCCCTGCTGACCGACCTGGGTCTCCCTCTCCTGCTCTCAGCCCTTCCCTGACCTTCAACCCCACATTCCATGCCCGTTTTCCCCACCCCGCGCCATGGCACCCCACCATGCCGCCATGCTGCCTGTCATTTCCTGTCTACAGGCCTGTCTCCCCTGCTGCACCAGGAGCTCCTGGAGGAAATGCTGTTCTATGCATCGCGGTGCCCCTGCACCCAGCCCGGGGCGCGGCACTTAGTAGGTGTTCACTAAATGCTGGCTGGTGGGGAGATGGGTGGCTGATAAAGGAAGGAATGAACAACAGAACTCAAAGGCGAGGCCAGGTGAGCTAGGCAGCACAGAAGGCCCAGGGCAAGAGCAAGGGCAAGAGCAAGGGCAGGGACGCTAAAGGGAGAGGCCCCACCTCCCCTGGAAGAGAAGGCCACGCCTCCAAGAGAAATAGGAAATAGGCTGGGACAGCGGCCTGACACTTGGGGTTCAGTCCCCAAGACCCACCGCCAGAGGAGCCCAGACACCAGTGACCTCGCCCACCAGGCCCTGCTGCCACAGGGCTGGGCACCAACCCTCCCCAGGCCGGCCCATGGGCCTCACCGAGGACGTCTTTCCTGTGCAGGAAGGACACTTTGCGCAGGACGGCGATCCTCGTCTTCTCCAGCCCGTCCTTGGTCCCGCTCCTGGCGGCCTTCATGAACTGGGTCATCTGGGCAAAGGCAGAGGCGCTCATCAGAGAAGCGGAGGGAGGCCCTGGGCCGCTGGCCACCAAGGGCCACCAGCTCCTCCCAGGCCTCCAGGCCTCCAGGCCTCCAGGCCTCCAGGCCTCCAGGCCTCCAGGCCAGGACGACAAACATCAAGACCCCGGGGCCCGTGCCCTCCCAGGGAGGTGGCAGCAGAGCCCAAGAGGGACAGTGGGGCAGGGCGCCCCGAGACCGCTTGAGACCTCCTGGGACAGGATGAGAAGGAGGATCTCCCTAGGGGAACCCTCTTTTGGGGCAAGGGGAGGTCCTAACTCCATTTTTCCCCTTTGGGACAAATTATACAGCACCTACTCCCATCAAATCGAGGGGAGGTGTCGCGTGGGGGAAGGCTCGAGGCCTGGGGTCCCAGCCTGGCTGCAAGTCCCAACTCCACCACACCCAGCAACGTGACTCTGGACGCAGCTTAACCTCAGTGAGCCTCAGGCTCTCGCTGAGACTCACCAGGGCCATGAGGACCACGCGGGCAGGTCTGGGGAAGCACGCTGGACCGAAAAGCAAGCTGCACAACACCAGGTTACTTAAGGGGCCACCCCAAGGAGGGGAGCACACACCTCCATCCCATCTGCGGAACCCGAGGGAGGAACCCCGTCCCGTGCCCCCAAACAGCCAGGTTTCTTACTGAGCCACTGTCCAGGAAAGGGGAGAAGGCTGACGTTGCCACAGAGCAGGGCGCAGCTTCCCCTCTGCGGGGAGGGCCTGGGGCAACAGCGCAGCAAGCTAAGCAGAATGCGGGCACAGGAGGAGGCGTGCCCAGGAGGGGAAGCGGGCACCCTGGGTGCTGGGGGAGCCCTGGCCTGCAAACAGAGCTGCTGTCCCCTAACTCATTCTTTCATCCCCTCCACACCCAGCCCAGCCCTGGCATCTTCCCCGACACACAGCCGGCGCCACTGAGAGAAGCTTCTAGAGGGATGGACATGCCTCCTCTCTGTGCTGCCAGCGCGGCAGCCACTAACCCCACGTAACTTGCGGACACTGGAAAAGTGGCTGATGTGACTGAGGACCCAAACTCCAGGTTATATTTCATTTTCATTCATTTGAATTTAAATAACCCCATGGCTGTCATCATGGACAGTGCCTGCCTAGGAACACCCTCTCCTTCCTGAGCCTCTGCTGCAGCTGGGGGGCACTCATGGGGCGAGGGGGGGCCTGGTCTCTGCTCTCAGGACCTCCTTCCTCCGAACACCCCCTGGGGCCCCAGCAGAAGGGGCGGGCGCTCCGTGGGGGTCTGGGAGAGGAAGGCTTGCTGTAAACCAGTGGGGGCTGAGGCTGGGGGCAGGGTGGCGCTTTTCAGGAACAAGGCCAACTTTCTAGAAACAACCAGCCGTGGGTGGGGAAGGGACGTCCCAGCCCTTCCTCCCCTCTACATGGACAATGTGAGGATAGCAGGGCTTGGCCTTTTGGGCAGGGTCATAAACACCTGTGAGGACTAACAAGAGGGACAGATGTCGACCCCAAACTGCACGAAAACGCTCATCCTCCCCTGAGGGGGTCACCCTGCCCCCCAGATAGGAAACCTCTGTCTGGAGCCCAGTTCCCGGCCTGGTAGAGCGCCATGTGCAGGGCTGTCCTAGGAACTCCCCACGTGGTCTTTGGGGGAACCCCCTGCAGCCTCTCTGCTGGCATTTTCCTGGGCAGTAAAAGGGCAGGTGAGCACCCCAGAGGTGTCCCTGAGTCAGCCTGCCACCCCCACCCACCCTCACGGTGCAGAGGCCGCACCAGGAAAAGCACTGGTCTGGGCCTCTTGTCCTCCACATGCTCCCTGCTCCTCTCTGGCCTCGGCTTCCCGGGAAGTTAAACCTGCCCGACCCCAGGTGCCAGGCGCCTCGGGGCACCTGTAAAAGGGCCTGCACATTGCAGAGTGTCTCTTCTCCTCTCCCTGGGGAGGCCTTGGGTTCGAGGGGGACAGTGCCACAGGCTGGAGAGTGCAGGCTTTGACCCGCACGAACCCAGGTGTGAAGCCCAGCTCCGCTGCTGACCCTGGTGTGACCCTCGCCGTCCTCACTAACGCTCAATGACAGCAGTGACCCCCTGCCTGCAGGGTGCCCTGGGGACAGAACAGTCGGGCACACAGTCATACTGCCACCGTCCACTGAGCGCCCGGTGTGCTGAGTGCAGCACCGAGCACCCAACATGCCTGAGCTCATCCTTACATCCGCCCGAGGGGCTGGTACTGCTAATGTCCCCATTTCTCAGGCAAGGAAACCGAGGTCAGAGAGGTCAAGAGACCTGCCCAGGATCACACAGAGAGAAAGTGGTGGGACGGGGATTCAAACCCAGGCCTTCGGGCCTTCAAAACCCATAGCACATGGTAGTTGCTCAATGAATGGAAGCTACTGCTGTCAGCAGCATCATTATCCAGCAATCTAAGTCCCATCTGAGAAACAGGTCCCCTGAATCTCTCTGCACAGGATGGGGAGGATGTCTATGTAACACAACTGCCCCCCCCCCCCAATGGTTATTAAATATGCGGACTGCAGGGCCTTGGTCCGGACCTACAGGCTCAGAGTCTTTGGGGGATGGGGGGGCTCAGAAATCTGCATGTTTCAAAGCTCCCCGGGTGATTCCAAAGGCCCTAAGTTTGAGAACCCACCCAGGAACTCCTGTAGACCGGTGAGGCTTCGCTTGGGGGTGGGGAGAAACAGGCCTGCTAAGGCGCCAACCAGCTCCTGCACAGGTGCGTCCCGCGGCCAGTTCTGGGTCTCGGGGGCAGCCCAGGGCTCGGCCCACCCTCTGCGGCCCAGGACTCGGGAGGGACAGACAAACAATACCTTACAATCGTACTTGTGCTTCAGCTCCTGCATGTCTCTCCCCCCAACTCTTAAAGCCAAGATGTCTCTCTTAGTCCTGGCGTATCTCTCCTTTAGCCTAGTCAGGTCTGGAGAAAGCTGGAGCCCCCAAGCGGCCAGGCAGAAGGAGAGCAGGTGAGAGGAGCAGGCGGGACAGGGCGGAGACAAAACAGGGACAACAGAGGAAAAAGGAGACTCAGGTAAGGTGGCGGATGGACAACTCGAAGCAGGCGGGACTTGGGGGCTGGGCTTGACCAGGGCCCAGCAGCAGTCCGGCCAGCCTCCTGCCTGGACCGGCTCCAGCATCGCCCCACCCCCTGTGTCAGGCAGCCAGGGCCGGTCTCTGCAGCAGGAAACCCCGCTGCTGGGGAGGAGAGGTGGCAGGGGGGTAGCCCAGGCACCTCTCGGGGAAGGGGAGCAACGCTGGGAGGACAAGGACTGTGTCTTTGTCATCTCCCCATCCCGGGGGGCTTGTGGCATAAGAGGTTCTTGGCAACTTTGTGAGATGGATGGATGGGTGGATGGCAGGTAGATGGATGGGCGGAACAGGTGGGCAAGGGGATACGTGGATGAGTAGGAAGATGCACAGAAAGATGGGTGAGTGGATGGAGGGATGGTTGGACAGATGGATGCAAAACAGACAGGCAGATGGGTAGACGGACAGGCTCATGGAGAGATAGATGGATGGATGAATGAATGGATGGAGAGATAAATGGATAGGTGAGCAAATGGATAAAATTAGTTAGGTGACTGTATAGCAGGGCAAAAGGATGGAGGGATGAATAGATGAATGGAAAAATAAAAGGATGACTGGACTGATGGATGATAGACAGTGCTGTGCTGATAAACATTAACAACCAGTTCTCCAGGCAAAAGAGCTCTGCTTTGTAGCATTTCCGTGGTGTAAATGCTCCCTCCTAACCCATTTCAAGCTACCAACCTGAATCACTGAATGTAAACTTGGAAAGAGACACATATAATTGGTTCTTGGGTTCTTGTGAGCAAGGCCAAGCTGACTCTAGCACACCACTGGGGGAAGGGGTGGGTAAGTAGAGGGAGGAAGAGAGGGAAGGAGGGAGGGAGGGAGGGAAGGAGGGAGGGAGGGAGGGGAGGGGGAGGGAGGGAGGGAGAGATGGAGGGAGGGAGGGAGAGATGGAGGGAGGGAGGGAGAGATGGAGGGAGGGAGAGAGGGAGAGATGGAGGGAGGGAAGGAGGGAGGGGGGAGGGAGGGAGAGATGGAGGGAGGGAGGGAGGGAGGACTGAATGGAAGGATGGATGCGTAACTGCTTACATACTCTCTGGGAAGATGGATGGATGGACAGATGGTCAGATAGACATCCAAATGCATGAAGTGTATAAGCAAAGGTGATATTTGGTCAAGTACACAGAAGACCAAGAGAGTGTCCTTTAGAGCAGCGGACACGCAGGGAGATCGAGTCTGAGCTCTGAAGGCAGGCGAGCCTGCACTCACATCACCAGCCCCGCTTACTCGCTGGAAAGTCTCCCCACCTGCCTTCCAGCTTCCCCACAGGCAAACGGGCCATGATCATAACCACTTCACAGAGCGGCTGAGGAGATCACATAGATGATAGATCCAATATATCGAGAGCTTAGTGATTCCTCAGAAAATGGAAGCGATCATCACACTCTCTTATTCGAATAAGTGCTCACCATCTGTTGAATAGCTGGATGGATGGATGGATGGATGGATGGATGGATAGATGGATAGATGGATAGATGGATGGTGGGATGGATAGATGGATAGATGGATGGTGGGATGAAATATTTTCTTTCAAATTGTATGTGTTGAGTGTGGCTCTACCACTTACTGGCTGTGTGACCCTGACCACGTCATCTAATCTCTCTGAGCTTCGGTCTCGTAGGTTCTCTGATGAACAAAATGAGACTCTTCATGCCCATAACACCGACCACTCTAGGGTGTTAGGAAAACTAAAGGAAACTGCTTGGTGAGCTGCACCACGCCGGCAAAGGTTCAGGATTGGTATACAAAGACGTAACCAGACAGGGATCCGCCTGTGAGTTACTCAGACTCCCCAGAAACTGAGGGGTCTGGTGTATGTACCGAGTTCTGTTCCATCTGCAAATAAGATTAACACAATAAAGCAGTGGTTCTCAACCTGTGGGCTGCGACCCCTTTGGCCGTCGAAGGACCCTTTCACAGGGGTCGCCTAAGACCATCCTGCATATCAGATACTTACATTACGATTCATAACAGTAGCAACATGACAGTTATGAAGTAGCAACGAAAATGATTTTATGGTTGGGTCACAACATGAGGAACTATATTTAAAGGGCCAGAAGGTTGAGAACCACTGCAATAAAGCCACAAAGGCCACGGGGGCCGCCTGATGCCCTCGATTCTCTAAGGGTCAGAAGACCCAGGATCGGGAGTCTCCTGCGGAACTGGCCAGATCCGAGCAGGTCAGAGCTGGCTTTTCTGCCCCGTCCCCTGACCCACTGGATCACAGTGACCTCGGTATGAAGAGGTCACAATCAGAAAGTGGAAAAGTTCAAGCAGCCCACTCCACAGCTGGAAAAAAATTAGTAACTGCCACTGGCCCTGGGAGGCAGCCAGCAGGTACTGTTAGCGTAAGAGGACCAGGCTCCTGCTTACACCTGGGTCGGCAGCTTCCAAGGAGGTCCCTGTGCACACCCTTCGTTCACTTCCTTTGGCAAAAATCCACCCGTCGAGAGCGGCCTCTCGAGACATGAGAAAGAGGAAGTCCACTAGTTTTCTGGCAGCAGGGCAGGGTGCCAGGCCCCTCTGGTCTCCAAGGACAGGACACAACACTTCCCCAGATCTCTGCTGCCCAGCGCCCCGCAGCCACACCACACGGCCAAGCAGCAGTGGCCCCGAAGCATGCAGCCACTGCAGCGCCAGGCTCGGGAGCAGGTGCGTCCAAGAAGCACAGGAGGGCAGAGCACCGCAGGCAGGGGTCGGGGGTCCCTGGCAGAGATGGGTGCTAAAGGAAGGACCCCTCGTCAGCCCCCTGTCCTGGGAGCCTGCTGTTCAGGCAGCAGGAGGGCCTTGGCCCATGGCCAGAGAAAAGGTCCCCGTGGTTAGAAATTCCAGGAACATTGTCTGCTGAGGAAGAGTCCAAAGCCCCAGACTCAGGGTATGAGGGGCCTGAGCTCATGGCAGCAGCCAGAGACCCCGCCCCTAGGGTCAGGCCCCGGGGAGGGCCAGCCCAGCACTCTGAGTGGTCCCTGGTCCCTGGCACCCTCTGGGGGCAGAATGCTGGTTAAAAGGCAGCTTGCCCTGCCACACCCACACCCTGAGCAGGTGAGGCCCTGGCATCTGCGAATTCAACCAGCTACCACGTGATCCTGATGCCCATGCAGGATCCCCATGGATGCCCCAACTCAGCATCCCCATGTCTCTGTCCTCTGAGAGGTGCCTATCGTACCCTCCCAGGCCCCAGCAAGAAGGCAGGGGCTGGGGACATGGCTATGGGGGATGAGGAGGGGCAGCCAGAGGCTGAGGGCAAGGGCTGGCCTAGGCAACAAGTCCACTTGCTCCCACAACCCAGGGCCGGCTGAGATGTGCCCATCCTGCCCTCCTACAGAGAGGCTGCCCAGGGGCCATGGTGGCTTCATAAGGAAAGCCCCCTTTCTCTCTTAAGTGGTGCACGCTGCCCCTTCTGAGGACACAAGCAGGAACGACCTATTTCTGGCTTTTGCCGGACCACCCCTTTGGTCTAAGCCACCTCTCCATCTTCCCCAGCTGCTGCACCCCAGCTCCCAGCTCCTCTCTCCTGGGCCCCCTCCGACCAACCCCAGCAGATCCCACCGTGTCAGGCAGGCACCATGGGTGCAAGGGCTCACGGTTACAGAACGGCATTTTGTCTTCATTCCTGACAAATTATCTCATATTCGGGATCTCCTCCTAGACCACAAAGGTTCCCGGAGCCAGGGTGGGTCTTCCTGGTCCTGTGTACCCCAGCCCACACGCTAAGATGTGGCCTAAGCACACAGTAGGTGTCACAGATGCCTAACTTTCTTGCTAGCAGCATGTCAAGGCCACTTTCCACGGCCCAGCCCACGGAGGCCCAGCCACAAGACCAGGCGAGACCTGCTCACTCCAGGCTTCCTGAGGACTTGGGGGAGCCTTCTTGTCTGCGGGGATCCCCACACTTAGAAAGGGGCAGGAGGCACTAGGAAAGACTTGGAGGCCCCCACAACCCCAGCCCAGGTCTGGGACCCTCTGCCTTGTCCCTGCCCCGCCTCCAGGCTGAGCTCGCCTGCCTGTTTGTGTCTTTTCCGAAGGATCCTGAGAGGGACCCAGTCACCTCTGGTCAGTGAGTAAGAAGCTGCTCCCACTAAATCCCAAATCTCAGCATGGCTAGAGCCTGCCTTCTGGGAGCATCTGTAGAATGAATGGGAGCAGTGAGACTGTCGCAGGAGAGGAGGAGCAGGCAGTCCACCCTGCTCTCGGCCTCTGGCTCCCTCCCGAGATCAGCAGGATGCACCCCATTCCAGCAGAACACCAGAAGGAACCAATGCATGGGTGGCACTTGGAAAGGCCGAGGGAAGGAGCCGCCCAGGCAGCTCTGTCTTGGCCACAGCAGCCCCTGATGGCTCCCCTCGCCAGGCGGAGGCCTGGGTGGGCCTGACTACACAGACCAGTGTGGGGCAGGCAGAGCACAATGATTGCTCCAAGTGCCCACTCTGATCCGCTGGCCGGGCTGCCTGGAGCACCGTGCTGGGGATTCTGAAGCCAGATCTGAGCCCAGGAGCAACATGGTCCATGCCAGGATCTGCCATGGACACGGGGTGGCAGAGCACCTGTGCAGGGATGAGCCACGCCCACCCCAGGGTCAGGGCTCTCCACAACCAAACAGGTCAGCTTCTGGTTCAGGGCTCCTGGGCCACTTCCTCCCTCACACATTCCTGGGAATCACTGTTTAGCTGTGAGTCTCAGGCCTGGCTCTCGCCACCCGCATCGTCCCCTCCCCAAGGGGGTCCCAGTGCCCTGGCCGGGGTGAGAGACGCCGCCGTAGGCTCACCTTGGGCTGGAAGGACACTCGGTGCCTGGCGGGCTCTGCCTCCGGCTTGGCCTCCTCCCCGGAGTCCTCGCTGTAGCTCTCAAACTCGCTGGAGCTCCAGCCTAGGTCCTCGGCCTCCCTGGGCGCCCCGTCCTGGCGCACATCCTCGTACAGCAGGCTCCTCTCCGCCCCTGCTGGCCAAGGGACAGGCTGGTGAGCAGAGGCCCCAAGGCCAAGTTCACCAGAACCCCATTTCTGAACCCAGATGCGTAGGTGGGGGTGGGTATAGGTCAGCCGTGGGCAAACTATGGTCCGCGGGCCGGATCCGGCCCGTTTGAAATGAATAAAACTGAAAAAAAAAAAAAAAAAAGACCGTACCCTTTTATGTAATGATGTTTACTTTGAATTTATATTAGTTCACACAAACACTCCATCCATGCTTTTGTTCCGGCCTCCGGTCCAGTTTAAGAACCCATGGTGGCCCTCGAGTCAAAAAGTTTGCCCACCCCTGGCATAGGTGCATGTCGATTGGCCCTGGAGCTCCACCTCCACTTCCTTGTCCATAGAACAGAGGTGATGACAACACAGCAGCCACCCGGTAAAGTGAGGCGGACACGGGAAGGTGTAAAAAAGCGCAAGAAACGTGTCAGGCACCCAACAGGCTCACTGACTTCCTGTCGTTGTCAGCATTACTTTCCTGGGGTCTGAGTGCTCATCCAGCGCCTCCTAGGCATTTTTTAATAGAAAGGAGAAGACGGCCCTAGCCGATTTGGCTCAGTGGATAAAGCGTCGGCCTGAGGACTGAGGGGTCCCGGGTTCGATTCCAGTCAAGGGCTCGTACCTCGGTTGCAAGCTCCTCCCCAGCCCAGGCTCTGGTCGGGGCTCATGCAGGAGGCAACCAATTGATGTGTTTCTCTCACATCGATATTTCTCTCTGTCTTTCCCTCTCTCTTCCACTCTCCCTAAAATTCAATGGGAAAATATCCTTGGGTGAGGATTAAAAAAAAGAAAGAAAGAAAAAGAAAAGAGAAGATGGAGGAGCAAGCCCTGACTCGGGCTCTCAGCTCTGGCCTCGGCATCCTGGGAGCACACGGAGATGGGCCAGCGTTCGGTGCGCCAGGACCCTTCAGGCCAAGCCTCTTTCCCACAGCGGTGCAGCATGGGCCAGTAGGGGGCGCACCTGCTCCAGTGTCCAGGAGCGGTCCCTTTTCTCCAAGGCCCCACAGGAAATGCCTTGAACCGAAAACCTGGGGACAAAGACCTGAGAGTCCACTAGCCTGGAGAGACAGGTGCCACCAGGGCCTGGGCTCTCTTGGGGTCTCTGTCAAGTGGGTGTGAGATGCGCTCCCAGGCTGTGCTGGGACTGGAACACGGTCCCCGCACAGCCCAGCTCCGCCACTGGGAGCTCTTCGGCTTCACTTCCCGGTCAGTTACCCGCAGACCTGAACTGCAAACCTCACAAAAGCGAGGCCAGGCTCCAAAAATGCCCGCAGATCAAAAGGCTGCTGTCAACACGGAGAAAATGAGGCATTGGGAAGGGGTTTTAAATCTGCTCAGAAAGCACATGTGCTGGGAAGGGAGGGGGGGACGGGGGGCGTGGGTCTTGGGAGACCTCCCTGCAAAATGGGATGGTGATCAGCGGAAGGCGGGGTGAATACAACGTACGTAAAGCTCCAGCGGAGAGCAGCGATCCTTCCCGGTGGGGGCTGTAGGTGGGCTTGGTGTCATCGCACTGACCCCGAGCCGCACCTGCACCCCTCGGGAAAGCGGGGGGCGGGGGTCTGGAAGATTGGCAGCCAAAGAACAAAGCGGGCACACTGAGGCTTAGCTGGAAACTCAGGCCCCAGGATCAGGAGGGAGCATGAGGTTATTTTTAAGCAAAAGATAATAGTGACTAATGTTTCCAGGGAGTGGAGCAGCTGGTGACTAGGCGGTGACCTTTACAGTGACCTTTACGAGGCTGGCTTGATGGTCCTATTACTGCAGTGCGGGCCCCACCAATGCTTGGGGCTGCCCCTGAGGAAGAACCAGGGTGGCATGCCAGATGTCTCCCCACCCCGCCACCTTCCAAGGGCCACCAGCTCCCCGCCCCGCCCACATCTACGTGTCCGTCTCAGTGGATTTTCCCAGAAGCCCTGCAGGTCGGCAGGTGGCAAGTCATCACCCCTCCATTAGCCAGATGACTGGCCCAAGGTCAGGCAAGGGAGGGGCTGCAGACTCCCAGGCCGGGCTCCATCCATTCACCCCTTTTCATGGAAGCCCCGCCATGCTGGGCTCATCTAGAAGTGCTCCCCAGTGGGCACCGTGCCACCAGATTCCTGGGCCTGTGCCAAACCCTCAGCCTCAGGGGCCTCACAGCAGTTCTGGTCCCTGGTCCCCGCCCTCTGCTTCCTGGGGCCTCAGACTTCACTGGTGCTCAAGATCACAGCCCCTTTCCACAGCATTCACCACCACCCGCTGGGCACTCCATGTCATTCTCTACCGGCATCCTCACCACAGCCCAAGCACCTCGCTTTATTGCCCCAAATTAACAGATGCATCGACTGAGGCCCAGAGAGATGAAGAGAAGTCCTCTGGTGTGACCCTCCCCAGAGTCCTGCGAGGTCAGGATGACATTCTGATTTTGTAGGAAGAAACATATAAATAAAATATGTCTGCCCAAAGGCCCCGACCCCTGTGCCCTAATCAATGGCAGAGCCGAGACTGGAGCCCAGGGCTGAGTGTCCACTAGCGTGGGTGGCCTGCGCCTCGGCCGATAACCTCCTCTCCCAGGGCCCGCTGAGCCCACATGAGTCCACACCGGTCTTATACTAACACAGCAGCATCCCTGAGCAGCAGACCTAGTGAGGTGGCCACAGCCTTTTCTCACTCAGTCCTCCCAAGCCCTGCAGGTGGGGACCTGGGGGTGGGGGGTCCTCACCCTGCAGGCTCAGAGCTGGGATTCAAAGGCAGATTGTCTGACACATACTCTTAACCACCTCGGGAAAAACTAGGGACAAGCCATTTCCCCTGCCCTGGGGACACCATAGTGCTGGAAGGTGTGTGTGTGGGGGGTGGGGGGGGGGGGTGCAGACTAGGGACCAAGTAATTCATTGCTTGATTAGATTCAGGTGGGAAAACAGCCCAAAGAGGTTAAACAAGGGCCTTAGTCCTCTCAGATCCCCTGGGTTGGGACCTTCCTACAAGACCCCACTGCCTCCCTACACATTGCGGCCCGTCCCCACCTCTCCTGGATCCAAATGAGTTACAAGCAGGGGTGGTAAGCACCTCCTGGGCTTGCAAAGGGATGCCTGTTGTTGGCCCATTTGTCCCTGTGGCTGGAACAGGAGTCAGGGGGGTGGCTCTGGGGGCCCTCAGGTCTTGTCGTGTCTGTGTGTCTCTCCCGTTGGACTGCACAGCCCAAGGATGGTGAAGGCCACCCCTATCAGACTAGGAGCTCCTCAAAAGCAGGGGCTGTGTTTCCCCGGCATGGGGAGCCCCTGAAAGCAGGCAGAATGGGGTAGTGGAAAAAGCAAGAGTCAGCCCCGCCGGACAGGCTCAGTGGTTGAGAGTCGACCTGTAACCTGGAGGTCACGGTTCGATTCCTGGTCAGGGCACACGCCCGGGTTGTGGGCTAGATCCCCAGTGGGGGGTGTGCAGGAGGCAGCCGGTCAATGATTCTCTGTCATCACTGATGTCTCTATCTCTCTTTCCCTCTCCCTTCCTCTCTGAAGTCAATAAAAATATATTTTTTTAAAAAAAAGAAAAAAAAAAGTAAAAGCAAGGCCCTGGTTGGGTAGCTCAGTTGTAGAGCGTCGTCCCAATATGCCAAGGTTGCGGGTTTGATTCCTGGTCAGGGCACATACAAGAATCAACCAATGCGCCCTAAACGGTTTGGATCAGTGGATAGAGCGTCAGCCTGAGGACTGAAGGGTCCCAGGTTCGATTCCGGTCAAGGGCATGTACCTTGGTTGTGGGCACATTCCCAGTAGGGGCTGTGCAGGAGGCAGCTGATCGATGTTTCTCTCTCATCAATGTTTCTAGCTCTCTAGCCCTCTCCCTTCCTCTCTGTAAAACATCAATAAAATATATATTTAAAAAAAAGAATCAACCAATGAATGCATAAACAAGTGGAAGAGCGAATTGATGTTTCTCTGTGTCTCTCCCTTTCTCTCTCTCTCCAAAAAGAAAAAAAAAAATCAATAAATAAAAATTTAAAAAAGAAAAGGCAAGAGTCAGGCAGATGTCCAGAAAATCCTGGCTGTGTGATCTGGGGCTGGTGGCTTAACCTCTCTGACGCAACTCAACTGGAGCCATAAGCCTGGCCCTGCCGACCTCGTGGGGTTGATTGAACAGTGAGAGCAATTGTGCTTCATCTGGCATCAGACAGTGCCCAAGTCCTCCTGGGGGAGGGGACAGAGCACTGAGCTTGGAGTCAGAATGACCAAGGTTCAAATCCCAGCCCTGCCTCTGCAATATCTTTGTAGAATGAGGACATAATATGCCCAAATCAAAGTCTCAAAGCAGAGTACCAGAGACAAACGGGTGAGTCGCTGGCCTAATGTGTTCAAGCAAAGATGGTGATAATAAATACCCCTCCCCCGGGTGAGAAAGTTGGGCCCAGCTCCAGCAGGACTCACCCCCCCATCTCCCCCACCGCCCCCCACCTCCACTGTCTGAGGCCACAGTCTCCCTGCCCTCCAGGCCCACAGAGGGCCTCACCGCAGAGCAGGGCACAGGCTTTTCAGCTTTCTCCGCTTCACCATTCAGCTTAACAAGCTGTCACTGTCCCTGCCAGCCCAGACTATCACCCATTTTCCTGAGGGAGGAATCGAGGCTTGGAGAGGTGAAATCACTGTCCTGAGTCCCTTCAGCCAGAGCCTCCCCAGCCATGAGGCCCTAACCCCTGCCCCGCCCCAGCCCGGCCCCACCCTCAGCCATCTCCCACTCTCCCTGGATGACTCCAGCGGTTTTTAAAAGCAGGAAGGAGGGGCAATTGGCTGGGTGAGGAGGGAAGGAAATGGAAGAAGACAGACGGTCCCCAGTCCCAGCCCCTCCCACCGCAGCCCCAGAGAAGCATGAAAGGGGCCCTACCGGGCTGACGGGCATCCAGGTTCTCACACGGGACGTCGTCGTAAATCACATCTTCATCCAGGGCGGGGAAAGTGAACCGGTCGACTGGGCGTGAAGAAGGAGAGGAGAGAGCACAAGGAAGGCTGTGGCGGCCCAGGCGGAGGCGGCTGCCAGACTGACATCAGCTGCACCAGCTGGCAGCTCCCCGCCAGCATCAGCATCGGGCAGCCTGGGCCCTGGGGAGCCCCTGCCCGCCACTCTCAGAGGACACTGTTCCGCCCCTTCTCTCCGCCTCCACCCCTCCCAGACCCCACGGCCTCCCTGCCACCCACAGGCCTACCCACCTGGCTCAGGGCACCTGCAGGGAGCAGGGAGCAGGGAGCAGGGAGCAGACCCAGTGCCCAGGGCACATTTTCAGTGGCCCAGGCCCCCAGCGCTACCCCAGAAGGAGCCACCTCCCACCCAGGGGCAGGGGAGGGCCAACCAGCCCTTGTGAGAAGTGGAAATAGGGGGCGGGGGATGGACTTGGAGCGGGGGATTGAGAAGAGCCCCCCAAAACCCAGCCCGCAGAGTCCTGATTGGTGAAGATTTCAGCAAATGAGCACAAATGAGACAGAGCTTAATCCCGGAACAGGTCACTGGGAGGTCTATGAGCAGGGCAGGGCGTGCCCCCGCCCATGACAGTAGCCCAATAGATGCAAAATCTAGTGAGGTCTTTCCCCAAAATTGTGCCCACTCTCTGCCCTCTTTAGGGTTTTGAATGCCAGTCCCCAGCCCTGATGGGAGCCTGGCCTCGCCCCACAGCCCTCTGGGAAGGTCTGGGACCTCTGAAGTCTCGCCATCCTAACTGCAATGCCTCCAGCTGCCCCGGGGGCCCCAGAGCCTGTCAGAGCCTCGACCTGACCTCCTTGCCTTCCTCCCACAGACTCTGCCTCCCAGTGGCTTCAGACCTGGCCACCTCTGTCCAGGTCCCTAGCTCTGGCCTTCGCCTCCCTCTCCGCCAGCCTCCTCACTGGTCCAGCCCACCCCACCCTGTCTCCTGTCTCCGAAGCTACACCCCCACCCCACAGGGATGGACTGAAATGCAATGTGGCTGCATCACCAGCCTCTCCTGGCTCCCTGTTGCCTTCGAAAAAGTGTGGCCCCTGAGGCCCAGGAGGAGGCGGGGAGGTGGCAGCCTCACCCCGCCCGGTACCCCTCCGATGCAGCACTCCATCCATCACCCCGAGGCTGGCTGCTCCCTCGGGCTCCTGCACAAGCCGCCTGGACACTCTTTCCCTGACCCCGACCCCTGGCCCCTGACTCCCTGGCTCTCTGCCTCTGGGGCGCATGGGTTGTCCCCACTCTGCCACCCGCCCTCTTTGTGGGAGCTGCCTGCCTGTGTGTCTGGCTCTGCTCCCAGAGCCACCTCGTCCTGGTCACGGGGGACACCCACCAACTGCTTCGGAAGTACGGGAGGAGCCAATGAACGGCTGAATGTGTGGTTCACGCCTGGGCCGTGGCTCTCGGGGCAAACGGGGGCAACTGTCAAGTGTGGACAGTGTCCAGGCCACCCCAGAACTGCCACCCAGCCCACGGCAGCCCAGCCCACAGCAGCCCCGCCAGGGAGGACGACCTCTCAGCTCACACAGCCTCCCTCCCCCCCGCCATCAGCTCTCAGGTTTTCCTGGAACCACCCCCCAATGGCTAAGACCCAAGTTGGGGGGTGGGGGACTTACTTCGACGGGAACTCTTCCGCTTCCAGCTGGAGCGCCGGACCCCGGACAAAGCTGTGTCCACAGCATCTCCATTGCTCACCACAGCCGCCACCCTGCAGGCCGAGACAGAGTGCCAGTGAGCCGGGAGGGCAGGGGACAGAGCTGATGGCAGGAGAGACAGAGAAAGCTGGCTCTGGAAGCCTCCAGCAGCCCCTCACCAGAACAGCAGGTACATGAGGGGCAGGGCGGGCTGACGACAGGAGCCTCTGGCCCCCACGGCCATCAGTCTGGAGGCTTTGGAGGGTTGGAACCAGGCCCTTCCTCATCTTTAGAAGGCAGCCTGCGGCTTTAAGGGCATGAAGATCACAGTGCTCCCCAGGATGGGCACCCGTCTTCCCTCCAGCAAAGGCTCAGGGGGAACCTCCCTCTCCCCATTGTTCTCCCACCTGGAGCTGGAGGCCAGGGCTGGGGACCACCTCCTGGGAGAAAGAAGGACTTGCAAAGGTTCACAAACCACACCTGAGAGACAGAGCTGAGGACAGGTTGTGCTCAGACACTGGCTTCCCGGGAGCAGACACGCAAAGGGAAAGGGTGGGGAAGCAGCAGAGCCAACCCAAACCAAGTGAGCACGTGACCGTCCGCAGTGCCGTCCCTCGGACATCGTGGGCCCCTGGCATGATGTGGCACAACACGAGAAGGGCGCCTGCCTCTGCAGTCTTCTTACCCTAACCCAGTGGTGGTGAACCTATGACACGCGTGTCAGAGGTGACACGCGAACTCATTTTTTTGGTTGATTTTTCTTTGTTAAATGGCATTTAAATATATAAAATAAATATCAAAAATATAAGTCTTTGTTTTACTATGGTTGCAAAGATCAAAAAATTTCTATATGTGACACGGCACCAGAGTTAAGTTAGGGTTTTTCAAAAGGCTGACACGCTGAGCTCAAAAGGTTCGCCATCACTGCCCTAACCCATAACCCCAGTCCAATCATGAGAAAAATGCCAGACAGACCCAGACAGAGGGACATTCCACAGAATGCCTGCCCGTCACTCCTCAAGGCTGTGGGGATCATAAAAACCAAGAGAAGACTGAGAAACTGTCCCAGACCAGCGCAGGCCGGGCAACAACTACATGCAACCTGGGACCCTGGATGGGACCCTGGGACAGAGAAAGGACACGAATAGAAAGATGGGCAGAACTCGGATCAAGTCTGGAGTTTAGGGAATGGTTCTGTGGTTTTGACAAAGGTCCCGCCGTCACCTAGGAAGTTAGCAACGAGAAAACAGGGTGAGGGGTGTACAACAGAGCTCCAGGCGCTACCATTACAGCTTTCCTGTAAGTCTGGAACCATTCCAGGTGAAAGTTGTTTGTGGGGTGTGTGTGTGTGTGTGTGTGTGTGTGTGTGTGTGTGTTTGCTCAAAAGACAAAGTCCACATCTGCCATTCCAGAAGGGAGAGGCCTCCAACTGTCCAAGACAGCAGCTACTGTTGCCAAGAATTGACTCGAATTTCTCGGTACCTGAGCCCTCAGCCCTCAGTCGAGGCCAGGTGGGGAGATGAAGGCCAGGACAGTCCAAGGAGGAGGAGGGCGGAGAATGAGCAACACCTCCTTGGAGTGGCCCTTTGCCTTCTCCCTCCCAGCTCTGCAGGCAGCAGGCGGAGGAACCTGCCCAAGATCATGCTGCCCATGAGGGGCAGAGCCAGACCGGGGAGCCCGCTTGCCGGGGCCCAAAGCTGGGCTCTTAAGACTGCGTCTCAGATAACAGAGCCCGGACAGCTGGGAGAATGGAGATGCTCTAGTCCGTGCTGTCCCGTGAGCCTCACGTGGCTACTGAGCACTGGGGATGTGGCTGGTGGCACTAATGTGACCAAGGAGTTTAATTTTATTTTCAGTCGCTCTGTGTGGCTAGTGGCCACTGCATAGGACAACGCAGGTCTAAGTCACCTGTTGGAGAAGCTAGTCTCAGCTCAAAGCTCACTGCCAGAAGTCAGCAGTGTTGCCCTGAGGTGAGGGACACGGTCCTGGGGTAAGACTTTACCCCAGCAGGAAGTCAGTGCCAAGAGGGGAATTCCAGCACCAGGAAGGGGTGCTAGAATGAAAGGAGCTGCCTGAGCCCCCATCCCTGCCAGCTGCTTCCCTGAGCCACCACCTGCTCAAACAAGAGATGTCTTTGAAGGTGCTGGATCCAGCCGCTCCGAAATGCCCAGACAGAACCAAACCGCTCCAGCCGGAGTCAACATGAGAGTTTGGCAGGATCCGCTGGAAAGTTTGCATGGATGCACTAACAGTGACAATTCGTGACCATGACGATGCACCTGTCAGATGCCACTCATTTCACAAGAGGGCATAGGAGGTAGATAGTATCATCCTTGTGCTACAGATGGGGAAACTGAGGCCCATCGAGACCTAAGGACTTACCCAGCGTCACTGGGTGCATCGCAGGGACCTGGGTCTAATGCCCAGGCTGCCTGCCTGCACAGTCTGTGCTATTCAATCAGACCTCTTGGAGGTGAGAACTTGCATGTAAATATTCACTGACATCACAGATTCGCTGTGACCTAAGGTCACCTGGCCTTGCTAGACAATTTAGCCATCATTTTTTTTTTTTTTTTTTCAAAAGGAAGGAGAGAGAGTGCGCTCAGCAGAGCCAACAACACAAGTTCCAGTCTTCGTCTAAAAGAAATCGTCATGGTTCCTGGTACTTCCATGCTAGACATTTTGCCACGAGCATTTTCACCGCATAACTAAGTGGCCGGAAGGCAATATTGCCATAAAAAAGGGTAAGTTTGGTTTGTTGCTGTTTTGTGTCATCAGCTTGGTTGTCAGTCTGGCTTCATTTCTCCGTTGACAAACTGGTGGAGAAAACAGTTAAACGGGGTGATCTTAAAATAGTCAGCATTTCTTCCAGATGACGATTTACCAGCGAGTTGGTTGTTTATTTCGAAACACAGTACGTTGGGAGGAGGGAGAGGCCGAGGCCTCTCTTTGAGGGTGCAAGGTGAACCCACGTTTCCCATGGAAGGAAGACAAGTGCGTAGGTACAATCCACAAAATAAAATCAGTCATTTGCACAGGATTGCCATCAATCTAAACACATATTAAATGCATTCAAATATTTTGTATTTCACAGTAACTTTTTGTTGTTGTTGATTTTTAGACAGAGAGAGAGGAGGGGGAGAGAGAGAGAGAAAAAAAAATCAATGTCAGAGCAGAACATCAATCAGCTGCCTCCTGCACACTCCCTACTGGAGATCAAGCCCACAACCTGGGCATGTGCAACCTTTTGGTGCACGGGACGACACCCACCCACTGAACCACACCAGCCAGGCCACACAGTAGCCTTTTTAATTCTGTTATTCATTTTTAATGACCCTCTTATTTGTCATGATTTTATCTCTTTTATGGCAAAATTGCCGTACGGCCAATTAGCTATGTGCTTATGACAAAGATGCTACAACAAAAATACTGGACATGAATCATACCACCCAGCTCCCAGGCGGCAGTGCAGCTCAGCCAGAGAAGAGCTGAGAAGGCCCAGGGTAAACCCTAAAGGTGGCATCAAAGGGAAGCGGATGGGTGTGTATTTTGGGGTGAGATTAGGCAGCTTTAGGAGGGCTTGGGAAATACTTTATGACACCCCAAAAGCCAGGTGGGGCTGAAAACATAAGCCTCTTGGTTGCACATTATCAAAAACACGGTGAACTTAATTTTTAACTTTAATTTAATTTGAAATAGCCACCTGTGGCTTGTGGCCACCATACAATACAATGCAGATCTAAGCCACCTGCTCTATTAAAGAAGCTAATCTGGGCTCATTTCCACTGAGCAGACATCCCAGGTCCTGGCCTTCTGGGCTGAGGAGTGGGGGTCACACAGCACAGAGAAGTCACCCTCCTGCCCACTCATTAAATGAGCTAACGCCGGGAAAGCACTGAGCTGCCACACACGGACCTGCCTCCATGGCTGAGGCAAGCAGAGCCTGGGAGCCCCACGGGAGGGAAGAGGCCGGTGCCTGTGGGTGGACAGGTCTTCCTAGGCTTGCGGGAGGCCACCCCCTATACTCTGTTGGTATCTACTCTGTGCCAGGAGATGTCAAATGCTTGAGGGTGAGTATATGTCTTACTATGACCATTTCACAGATGAGGAAAGTGAGGTTCGAGATTGGCAAGTATCTCGCTCCAGGTCACCTGGCCAGCAAGCGACAGAGCTGTGATCTGCCCGCAAGCCTTGCTCTGACACCAGCTCTGCTTACATTCCCTGGGCAGATGCGGAGGAAGGGGCCTCGCAGGCAAGGGGAGAGGAGGCATGGCAAGAAATGAGCCTGGGGCGCCTCCTCCCTCCCTGCCAAAGCCACTGGCCCACCCTGTACCCACCCCAGGGGCAGCCTCTCCCAGCTGCTGCCCGGCAGGAAGGAAGTCTACTCCCTGTAAGCAAACACTCCTGCTGGGGATTCCCCAGAGAGTAAAGGGGCCATAAAAGGCAATAAGTGGCCAATTACCTCACCCTTATCTGAGCTCCCTGCACCTCTGATGCCTCTCTGCGCCTAGAGAACAAGGTAGAGAACAAGGCCGGCTGGGGTGACAGCAGCCATGCAAGGGGGACCCTGCCACCGGATATGAAGGAAAGGAGCATCCATATGGGGAGAATCCGAGAAGGAGAGGCTCAGGGGGGAAGAGGAAGCAGGGGACAGACAAAGGACCTCTCCCAGGTGCAAATTCATGGACCAGACTGGTCGAGTACACCAGAAGGCCACCACGGAGCTCGGGGCACTTTCGGAGCCCGCCCCCTCTCTCTCCAGGAGCAAGCCTGAGACAAGAGGGGGGTGAGTGCCCAATGACACCAGGGACCTGCTCTGCCCTGGTGGCCCCATTCCGTCAGCACAGTGGACACTCAATGGTGATCGATGTCTTTCAGCCTATTTTACGATAAGAAGCCCCACTGCTACCCAGCCAGCGTGGCTCCGTGGTTGAGCATCGACCTATGAACCAGGAGGTCATGGTTCCATTCCCGGTCAGGGCATATGCCCGGGTTGCGGGCTCGATCCCCAGTGTGGGGCGTGCAGGAGGCAGCCGATAGATGATTCTCTCTCATCACTGATGTTTCTCTCTTTCCCTCTCCCTTCCTCTCTGAAATCAATAAAGGAAAAAATAATTTTTTTTAAAGCCCTACTGCTGAGAATGGTCCCGCTGCTGCAGGCACAGGCCCCAGGTTCTCAGAGAACCTCAATGACAACAGATTTCATAGGTCCCTCCCCAGAGTCTGCAAAATGCGGGGGTCAAGGAGAAGGCCCCCAAACCAAACGGTCTGAGGATTCCTAGCTGGGCCCCCACACACAGAGCATCACCAGGGCCTTTTCCAGGACAAGGTAGGACTAACAGGAAAGGAGAAGAATTCCACCTTTGGCGAATGGAAAGGACCAGAATAGCCTTTGCCTTATAAGGCCTCGAGCAAAACCAAATCTGCAGCACCCAGCGGGCTGTGACGAGGACCGCCGGGGACAGAGCCTCCCAGAGCATCGCCACCCCTCTAGGCATTCCCCACCATCCCTCAATCCAAGACACGCAAAAGAAAGGCAAAAACGCTGAGCCCAGACTAATCCCGCTGCCAGATTTCTTTTCAGCTCTGGCCACTTTCTAGTTCCTGTAACATGTGAAAGTGAGAGGGGCCTGAAAGATCATCTGCTGGGATGATTCAAACAGCTGCCCAATGCAGTTCCCTGGGCCCCTGCCCCGGCGGTTCTGACCCGCTGGTCCAGAGGGGCCCAGGCATTGCTGGGTCCAATGTGCAGCCAGAGCCGAAAACGGGGACTTGAGGTGTGAAGAAAACATTCTGGAGCAAACAGACCAGGATAAAACCACAGCTCTGCCACTGGGCCCCGCACAGAGGGACAGTCACTGGGTGTCTGGGAGCTGCTGTAGCACAGAGCGAATAATCCATTCTACCTCCTATTGTGCGGATTAGATGAGCTAAGGCAGGGGAAGTGCCTCTCTGTGCCTCCGTTTCCATAGCTGTGAAATGGGGCAACAGTACCTCCCTCTTAAGGTTCGTCTAAGGCAGTGGTGGGCAAACTGCGGCTCGTGAGCCACATGCGGCTCTTTGGCCCCTTGAGTGTGGCTCTTCCACAAAATACCACATGCAGGCGCGCACGTACAGTGCGATTGAAACTTCGTGGCCCATGCGCAGAAGTCGGTATTTTGTGGAAGAGCCACACTCAAGGGGCCAAAGAGCCGCAAGTGGCTCGCGAGCCGCAATTTGCCAACCACTGGTCTAAGGAGTAAATAAAGGAGGCATGTAAAACACCTAGCACAGGGTCTGGCACACGTGAAACCCTCCTGGTGTGCCACTTCCCATCGCCCCCGCACCCCGCCCTCCTCCAGTGACAGGGTCCCTGCATGCAGTCCCCTCCTCACTCTGGGGCCAGCCACGTCTCACACACAGAAGGTTCCAGGACCCAGTTTGCTCGTCCTGTGTCACCTCACACACAGTCACACATCCACTGACTCAATAAGTAGGAGTGGTGAGGAGCCCCCAGGGGAAATCTTAAAAGTGGCCCCTCATGTGATATTCCTGACACCGTCTCCAATGGGGAGTGAGCACCAAGGCCCCCCGGGGAACCACTGAAACCCAGGAGGCTGCCCCGGACCCGCCCTGGCCTCCTGCTCTGTGTGCACACACCTTCCCCCTGACAAATTGAGGGGCCCGGCTCGGTGGTCAGAGCTTGGACAGGCACTGCACCCCCAGCAATAACTTATCAAGGACCACGTGGGGTTTTGAAGATGAACACAGGTTCCCCTGGGAAAATGCTCATGCTCTGTAATTAGCCTACGAAGAGAGCCATGAAACAGTATGTGTCATAAAACCACAGTTCTATAAATAAATGTATGTACACTTATATATGCGCAGGGCAACGCAGCTGGACGGAAACACACAGTGCGGAATTAAAGCTTGCTTTTAGTCTATCATTTTCTGTACTTTCCAACTTTTCTACAATAAACATGTATAACCATTAGTAAGAAAAAAAAGAGAGAAAACACATCTAAGCTAATGCACTGGCCAACGTGGGTCCCTTCTACCTTAGTCTGCCCAAGACAGACATGCACCCTTTGGAGACAGGGATAAAGAGCAGCTCTCCCAGCCGGTGTGGCTCAGTGGTTGAGCGTCAACCCAGGAACCAAGAGGTCACTGGTTCGATTCCCAGTCAGGACACATGCCCGGGTTGCGGGGTCAATCCCCAGTAGGGAGCATGCAGGAGGCAGCCAATCGATGATGTTTCTCTCTCTCATCAATGTTTCTATCTCTCTATCCCTCTCCCTTCCTCTCTCTCTAAAAATCAATAAAGGGAAAAATATTTTTTTTAGAAAAAGAGCAGCTCACGGACTGAGCATCTGTTCTGACATCTCTTCTCATCCTCCCAAAGGCTTCGTCAGGCGGGCCTACTGTTCCACTTCACCGAGAGGGAACAACGTCGCTGATGAGGCAGCAGAAGGTCCTGCCTGGGTCACGGAGCTGAGATGTAGGGCGGGTGGGGCCCGAACCTGATCTCTGTGGGAGACACAGGGCAGAAGGCTGGAATACTGGTTCTGGAAGCCGCCCGGGCTCTGCCTCATCTCAGCCCCGGGACCTCAGGCTGATGACAGCCCTCTCTGCGCCTGTGTCCACATATGTAAAGCGGGGATTGTGACAGGGCCTGTGAGAGCCTGTGAGAGGATTCGTGAGATAAGGCAGATAACGCTCTCAGGACAGGGCCTGGCGAATAGTAAGTGCTGATCACATGCAGCCACACACCCGGGCACGTGAAGATAACTAGCCCTGCACAGAATGCCGGCCCCGCCCCCAGGGCAGGGACCTTCCGCCTGGGTCGCTGCAGAGCCTGCCACATCGAGGTGCTCAGCTAAGATGTGCACCAGAAAGGATGGAGGTTGGAGGTCAAGGGCAGGGAGGACACCGGCCAGCAGAATATAGTCCAGGACAGCGCAGCACGGTCCTGGGTGGGCAGGGTCTGCAGACAAAGAGCAAACAGAGACCCTGACCTCAGGCGTTGGGCGCAGTGCTACCACCTGCCTGCCCAGCACCCCTGGACCTCTCTGGGTCTGCACAACGGGCCCCTAATAATCCCCTCTTTCCAGGGCCGTGGTGTTCGTCTCCTACGGCTGCTGTGACAAATCACCACAAGCTCAGTGGCTTAAAGGACACGAATGTATTATCCTATAGACATGGAGGTCCCAAGTCCAACGTGGGTTTCACCAGACGAAAAGCAAGGCATTGCCCATGCCCTGCTCCCTCTGGCGGCTCCAGGGCAGAATCCATCCCTTGTCCTTTTCCAGCCCCTGGAGCCCTCGGCTTGTGGCCCCCTCCTCAAAGCCAAGAGCAAGGCATCTCTGAGTCTCTCTCTGGCTCTGACCTCTGGCCTCCCTCTTACAAGGACTCTGGGATTCCATTGGGTTAACCAGGACAATCCAGGAAAACCTCCCCATCACAAGACCCTTAACGTAATCCCATCTGGACAGTCCCTTTGCCATGTCAGATACCATTTCACAGGCTCCGGAGATTAGACCATGGACCTCTTTGAGGAGGGAGAGGGGCGCATTACTCCGCCTACCACCGTCATGAGAGCCAAAAGGAGACGTGTGTAGAATGGCTACTGAACTGTAGAGCCCATGCAAATGCCAGCTACTAGGATTGCACTGTGCTGTGCTGGGCACCGGGGATAAAAGCTGAAGAAGGCGGAGTCCTACTGCTACAGGGACCCCAGGCATGGGCCTCACGAGATTCCTGAAAGAGCCCTCAGTGTCACAAAGGGTGTGCCCTGTTCAGGGGAGAGACAGCGCGGCTTTTATACTGGGTCCTCAAAGGGTCCGTGATCCAAAGGCCATCGCTCCGATGCGGGAACCCATTTAACCAGGGTGGGAAACAGAAAAACACCCAAATACAGCTTCTCCACCTTAGGGGCGAGGGGCCAGAGAGGGTCTTCGATGGAAAAGGGGGCCCCATAACCCGCCCAGGAGGGACTCCACTGCCCACATGGGCCCTGCAGGACAGGAGGACGCAAAAGGCTGTGAATACCTGCGATTTAGGGAAATGGCAAGTTTAAGGCCAAGCCCAGGGTTCCAAACAACTGCAGCTGGGTCTGCAGCAACTGGGGAAGCCTTGAGTGATACCTCCACGACTGACCTCCCCAGGGAGAATTTCCTCAGGGGCTGGGGGCCACTCAGGCCTCATCTCACTGCTTCCCCTGCTCCCCGCGCACAGGCCAGGCTGCAGACGGCACTCTGGCCTGATTCCATTCTGTTCAAATGCTGCTTCCCTGAGCCTGGCCTCCGCTTGGCCTGACCCTGTCAGCACCTGACACGCCTGGGGAGGATGGTCTCCAGGGCCTGTCCAGGAATCCAGCTGCCCCGCTGCCTCACTCGGGACCCAGGTCCACGTGAGAGGTGCTGGCCAGTGGGCAGCACGGCCCATCTTGTCTGGATAAGCCCAGGAAGGGGCAGGGCTGGTAGCTCCAGGGGGCCACTGTGAGTCCCTACAGCTGGCCGGGAGCCAAAGGCCTCAGCCAACAGGAAATGCTGAGGCTGCAGGGGCCCCTCTGGGATGGCAGTAACGGGGCCGGAAAAGCCAAGAGGCCGGCGTCCACAGGCAGTGCACGGAGTGAGGGGTACGAGGTGCAGCCTGCAGCCAGGAGAACACAGGAAGCTGGCGACCACTGGGCGCCCAGGGCCGCTCTTTCGGCCGAGGCTCCCCCCCGCGGCTCCTCCAGCGAGAGCTCGGGCTGGTGTGAGCGCACTGGCTGCAGGTCGGGCAGATGGAGCTCCAGCCCTGCCATCCACCAGCCCTACCAGATCGTGGGAAACTACCTCAGCTCTCTAAGCCTCGGCCCCTAATCTGCACAAGGGAAGTGATCCGTGGCCTGTCTCCAGGGCTGCAGTGCCCAGGGGGTGACACACATGCAGGCAGCCTCGGTAAGTGGCAGCCGACACCTCAGATCAGCAGGATCGGGGACCTGGGGGTGTGGCCTCGGGCCCCTCTACCGCCCCCAGCCCCATCCCTGCTGGCCTCTGCCCGCGTGGGCTGCCAGAGTCAGAACCCAGGTTCAGAGATCCCATGTCCACGCTGCTCATGACCTGTTCGTTTTCATGGATGGAGACGCTGAAAGTCACCTTTCGGACCCCACTCGCCCATCCTTCTATCCCTCGGTACCCACCATTCATTCGGCAGGGATGTCCTCGGCCGGCGTCTGTGCCTGGCGCCATGCCACGCCATGAGGATGAGGACACAGCAGCCAGCTGCCCCCGTGGGGCTGGCCTGCAGGTGGGGGACACTTCCTCACCCCTCTATCATCACAAGACCTCAGTGTGGGCGAGAGGGGCAGGACTGCTTTTACTCTGCTCCCCTATCAGAGAAGGGGACTCCCCCAGAATCACTCCCTGGCAGTACTAAGCCCACTCTGCTTGGCTCCCTAGCTGGGGCCCCTGGAACATCCGACTGCTCAGAAATGACTCTCCCAAGAGCTAGAGGACATCTGTTCGCAGGCAAAGTTCTTACTCCAATAAACACACAAACATTTGGGTCATTCATATGGAGCCAGCCGCACCCCCCACCAGGAGCCAAAGGCTGAGGCTCTGGGCTTGCACCTGGAGTCCCAGCGCATCCCTGGCGGGTGGTGTGGTGGCAAACACCTGGCCTCCAGGCGAGAGGCCCCGGTTCTAGTCACTGCCCTGAATGAACACATGCTATCTCTATGTAACTTCAGCCACCTAACTTCCCTGAGCCTGTTTCCCCACCTGTGATGCAGGCAATGACAGTGTCCACTTTCTAGAGCCGGGAGGAGTACATGGGCCTGGGTGTTTAGCTCAGTGCCTGGTACACAGTAAACAGGATCATTATTATCACTGTTATTATTTGCTATGATTATTATTATTACTACTACTACTACTACCACTACCACCTGGTAATAGATGCGTCCTGTTAAGGGAAGAAAAAGTGCGACCAGTTAGCTGAGCACTTGGAAGCTTGCTTTAACACAGCAGCAAGACAGATAGAATCCCCGCCACCCTCACTCCTGGGAAGGTTGAGCAGGGTAGCCCAACCCTAAACCTCACCCCACTGACCTCGGCGTAACACCCCCAGCAATGCCAGCAGCTCTGTTTACCCCATAGACGCCTCATTCCTCCTCTGGGCAAGCCAGCCAAGCAGGCCAAGGGACCAGGAAGTCCATGGGCCTCAAAGCCAGGGACAGACCAGACCCATCAGCCCTGGGCCTGGATTCCCACTCAGCCTCTCCTGTCCTTGCAACTGCCCGCCCGGCAGGCGCATTCCCTCCCCTGTGCAGACTCCTAGAGGTGGGGTAGCTGAGGGAGGAGAGCCAGATCAAACCCAGGTCTGTCCGATTCCCAGGGGGCAGAGCCCAACCAGCTCCCTCTAAAACCAAATCTAAACCAGGACCCAGAATAACAACAGCAAATACGTTTGGAGCAGCCAGCACAAGCCGGCCAGATGAAGCGCCGGATAAATATTAACTTATGTTTGCCTCACAGAGCCCTGCAAGAAAGTAGATTTATTATCCCCGTTTTATTGATTAAGAAAGTGAGGCTCGGGACGGGAAGCCACTTGCTAGTGACCCAGACCAAGACTTGGATGGCTTAGAGCCTGAGCTCCCAGGCCCGCACTTTCCCCACCACGCTCCTGCCACCAGCCGGGCAGCAGGGATGAGGACGCACCTGTCTCCCGCCTCCGAGGCCCTGGTGGGCAGGAGGTCACTTTGAGGCTGCGGCTCTGTCCGGGCCTGGGCGGTTCCTCTGACTGTACTGCCAGGAGCTTCTCTGGAAGCCAGGTGGGCAGCCAGGCAAAGCCCAAGGCCATTTCCAAACCTGGGGCAGGGGCCTCGGAGGAAATGCAGTAACAGGAGGTGAAACGTCCTGCACGCTAAGATTTGTTTTGTCAAAGCTGTGTTTGCTTAGTGACTACCTTCAGGGAAGCATTTTTCAAACACCAAGATTTTTTTTTTTCCTTTTTCTTGGGTAACAGGGAGGAGGAACTCGGTCTGGATGGATTCACCTCCCAGAGGACTCCAAATGGAAAATCACTGCCCAGAGAAGGAGCTGGAACAGAAGGAAACGAAGGCCTGGAAGGGAGGAAATGAAGCTGGGAGAAGGGTGGAGAGCACTGAACAAGGAGTCAGGAGGCCGCCAGCATCTTGGGCAACCGCCCCCCCCCCCCCCAGCCTCCCCATTTGCACAGTTAAGAGGCTGGGATGGAGGCCTCTCGCGACGCCCACTGTGATCAGTGCTCACGGGGTCTCACGTCCCATGAATGTCAGTCCCCAGAAGGGCACCCACGCGTGAGCTTTATTCGTGCCTATTGTGGGTGAGACTCCAGCCCAGGAGTCCAGGGCACCGAGCACACACCTTCTCTGCCCCTCCAGGCCCACGGCGCCGGAATCATCCGAACTGGACAGGAGGTGGGAACAGAAGCAAACACAACGTGTGTATTTCATGCTTTCGACAATCCGTCTCACTTAGTCCTCAGGATGCCTTAAAGTGGGTACTATTATTTCCACCTTATTCACGGGAAAACTGGGGCTCAGCGAGGTTCACAGGCAGCCCGAAGCCACCCCGCTAGTGAGGTCTGAACCTCCAGAGCTCTGGCCCTGGCACCTCCTGGAGATGGTGTGCAAGGGGGCGGGGCTGCTCCAGGGCAAGGGGTGGGCTGCGAGTGGCAGGTGGTCTGGGCCTGTCTTTCAGAAACGCCTGGTGCACCCCAGCTGTCCTGACCAGTGGGCTGGGGAAAACAACGCACTAGGCAGCAGCTCTGAGAACCACCGGGTCAGCTCAGTGGGGCACCCGGCACCAGCCAGGCACACGATCAGGCCTCCAGGGCACATGAAGAGCAAGCGGGCCAGGCTGCTGTGCTCCTGATCCCAAGCTCGGGAAGGGGGGTCTCTGGGAGGGTGGCCTGAAAGAACCAAGATGCTCACTGCTCACAGCCCTGCCTCTGCCCAGGAGCTTCCTCCATGTGGACCCTCCTCCCGCCTTCCCTGTCCCACCAGTGAATTCACGCTCACTTGCTCAGCCAAGATCCCCCCCTGGCTTCCCTCGGGCCAGGGTCGCAGTTCCCTGGGCACCCTCCTCTGTCCCACTGCGAAGTGTCTGCCTCCCCCACCAGACTGAGTTTCCAGGCAGCTTCGCTCCCAGCCCACCTGGAGGGCTGTCATCTGGGGTCACAGCCACCCCAGAACTCCCCAGCTGATGAAATGCTGATTCATTTCAGGCCCCTAATCAGGGAGGAGCAGCCAGCTCCCACTTGAGGCCTTAATTACACAGGGTCCGCCCACTCCCCCTGTGACAAATGAGCACATACAAGACCTTGTGCTGACAGAGATTTGAATCCAGGACTGTCTTTTGCTCTGGGGGCCCAGAGACACATCTGCATCTCTGAGGCCTCCAGCGAGGCCACACCTACGTGAGAACTAGTCACCCTCCCCCCCGCCCCCCACACTCCCACCTGGAAGACAAAGGGGATTCTCAACCATCCCTCCCCCCAACCAGGGCAGCTGCCCCTGGCCAAAACCCACTCCCTCTTCCCTTAGAAGGGGACCCCCTACACACCATGACCCCAGCAGTAAGCCGCAGTGAGTGAAGCTCCGAGAGGCTGAGAGAGGCCTCCGCTTCCACAGCCCCCACCCGCAACTGCGCTGTGTAACTCAGAGCTGACTTGCCCGAGACCCCGGAGGGAAGGGGAGGAAAAGGAGCCGCCGTGACCAGGTGCCCACTGCGCTGCCGGGCCTCTTGCGGAACAGTATGCTCTTCTAAGAGGGAAGCAGTGCCCATTTTACAGATGAAAAAACCAGAGCCCAGAGGACTGTGACTTACACAAGGGCTCACAGCCAGGGCCGGAGTCAGACCCAGACAGTCACCCCCAAATCCAGGCTTTTAACCATGAGGCTGCTCTGCCCCTGGCAGGCCCGCAGCTGGAGGACAGAGTCCCTGACAACAGCCACAGGAATGAGACCAGTATTGGCAAAACAAACGGCGATGGCCAAGACAACGGCCTGGATACCAGACAGTCGGCTAATTCTCAGCCGCGACCCAATGGGGTGAGGGCTTGCTATTTCCATTTTGCACGTGAACAGACTTACACTCGGAGAATTCACATGACTCCTTCAGGCCACACAGCTAGCTATGGAGGGGCCGAGCCAGGGCTTGGAGTAACATGAGTTTTAGGGCCTGACCTGTTCCCTGGGGCTCGGGGATCTGGAACTGCGTTCCTCCCAAGCAAAGACCTGACCTGAGCCATCCTGGCTGCAGCCCCACCCTTTCCCACACCACCTGCCCAGTCTCCCTCTTTTTCCAGCCACAAAAAAAAAAAAAAAAAAAAAAGGAAGGAAGCTCACTTACTGTGTCTGGGGCGGGGAGGCCGCTGGGTCTGGGTCTGCGTCTGCGGAGAAGAGCAGAAGGAGAGCCCGTCAGGCCGGGGCCGGCCTGGTGGACACCCCGTGGTGCAGGAGACAGGGCCTGGCCAGCCTGGGCGCCTGCAGTGCCCGCCTCCTTCTTCCAGTCTCTTCAGTCATCAAGCTCCCCTACCTGTCCTGCCTGCACCACCCCCACCTCCACCCCATGGCCCACATCCCAACTCCAACCAGCACCAGAGGCTGAGCCTACTCCGGGCCTGTCCCCCACCCCCAGCTCCTCAAGGAGTCCCTTGTCCCCAAGGCTGCAGGAAGTTCCTGCTAGTCCAGTTCCCAGTCTCTCCCCATGACAAAATCAAGAGCCCAGCAGCTGCCATTTAACACCAGCCTTATCAGGGCCTTCCCGCCTCCAGGCCACCCGCTCTCTGGGAGGAGCAGCCTCTGGCTGGTGTGATTCCCTGGGAGAAGCTTCAGGGAGAGGGGTGGCTTCAGAGGCAGAGCCGAGCCAGCCACTTCCATTTACTCTGTGCCAAAGCGCACCAGATGCTGCAGGAATGCTAGGAATGCTTGTTCCCAGGGGAGGCCACGGAATGCAGCTTCTTCCCAGTGGCTTCTCCCTTCCTGCTTCCTGGGGACAGCAGAGGAACCAGAGGCAGGACTGGGAGCCTGGAGCTCCACCCCAGCCCAGAGGCCTGGGGATGGGGGAACCCAAGGCTCCCAGAGCACCTTACCCGTGACAGGGGCCGCGTCCAAATGGATCAGGGGGGCGTCTGTGTCCTCTGGAGCAACGCCTGGCACGCCCAGGCCAGCACTGGTGTCCTCGTCATCGTCACTGTCGTCAAACTCAAAGGGCTCTCCAGGGTCGTCCTCCGCCTCTGGGGAGGGGCCTAGGCCTCCTCCAGGAACCAGCTGATCGCCTGGAAGGGAGGAGGAGTTACCAGCTGGGCGGCAGGGTCTCGGGGTTAGGCCAAGGGAGAGGTGGCTGGAAATGGGTGAGAGCACAGTTCCCAGAGACCAGAGCAAAGCCACGCTCCTGTGCCCCTGAGGTTGCCTGTGGTTGGGTTGGACTCTAAGCAGATGGGAGAGGATGGAGGGGCAGAGAGCAGGCTTCCACGGAGAGCATGTGCACATCTGTACCTGAAGGCAAGTTATTCATCGTCTTGTTTCCTGTTTTCCTATTTGGTAAGTAAGGGGGTTATTCATTTATTTATTAACGGGCTCTGGCCAGTTTCGTTAAAGGAAATTTTTGCACGATTTGCTTCTCACCGGTCTGTCTGGCACGCCTTCAGTGATATCGGAACCCCCTGGGTCAGCGACAGCCCGTGCGCACACTCTAGTATTGTCCACACGCTGTGCCCAATTCAGTGTCGTTGCACTGCAGTGATGGACAGCGGTCTTGGGCGACCAGGCTAGTGCTCTATCTCAGGCTTGCTCAAGGCGGGGCAGGTGCTGGCGAAGATGAGCAGGTTCTCTTTGCCTCGTCTGCTCAGCCTGGGACTCTGCTTGTGCCCCAGCGCCGACTTTCCACTTTTCATAGCAGGTTGGAGCCCACAGTGGATCGACCAGCGACGCTTTCGTCTTCTTTCCTGCCTTGGCATAGTGCCTGGCATTTGTGTTACCTCACAGCTTCGTCCCAGTGGCTTCTCCCTTCCTGTTGTCGTAACCACTGCCCCTCCCACCTGAGATCCTTGAGGACAGGACAGTCTGGTCCACGGGTGCTCACAGCTGGAGGATGAATGGGCAGGGAGGTGGATGGAGCAGAGATGGTGGGTGGGCCAGCAGACAGACAGATGGACAGATCGGATCCCAGCAGTCTCTCTGACCAGAAAAATCCAACCCCTCCCCCACAGCGACCTGGGCCTCCAGAGCAGAACGTGTTCGGTGCGAATGTATCAAATCCCAGAAGCCCTTTCCTCAGCAGAACCCAGAGCTCACCCTCCCTCCCCAACTTCCTCTGCGGGATGATGACCAGATGGAGGCCACTGAGCTGGGGACCCCGCCCCTCCTGGAGCTTTGGGGACCCCATGAGCCAACAGCGGCAGGTGGACTCCGCTGGGCACGAGCTCCTTGGCAGGTGTGGAGAAACAAACTCAGCTGAGAGCCTTAAGTGTGCCCCGTGGAGCCCCCACTGAGGCCTCACAACCACCCCATCGCGTGACACAAGGCCACGGGGTTTCCAGAGCGAAAGTGCCCGCAGCCACACGGCTAGTAAGTGGGGAGCCTTGTCTGAACGCAGATCTGGCTTTACCCACGTCCCTCACTCTTCCCACTGAGCCCCGCTGTCTCCTGGAAGCCACCTGGCCCGGGTGATGCGCTAACAAAGGAAATGCGGGGCCCCCATGGGAAGCGGGCCATGGTTTTCAAGTGACAGGTCTCCAATCACTGGTGGGTCACAAAAGCAGCCAGGAGCTTCCCAGACAGCATGCTGTTTTGTGTATGGACTGCCTATTTGAGATATTTTTAAATTTTGTAACAGTCATAAAGTCACAGTTAGTATTACTTTTGGTGTTGTTTGTTACGCTTCTGTTCCGTTAATGTGATATATCAAACTGTTTCAGTTTCAGGTAATGTGTGTATGCATCCCATTTCGTGTGTGTGCCTGCATGTGTATGCATGCCTTTGTGCGTGTGTGTGCGCGTGTGCATATGTGTGCATACGTGTATGCGTGTGTGTAACCTTCCACTGCTCTGCCACGCTCAGTCCACTGCAGCCACACTGGCCCCCTTGCTGCACCGTGACTGAGCCACACTTGCTGCTGCCTCGGGCCTTTGATCTCTAGCCCAGGGTCCAGATGCTCTTCCCCAGGGGTCTTCTCCTTCTCACCTCCTTCAGGTCTTCACTATACGCACCTCCCTGACCAGAGCTGCCCAGGGGAACACTGGGGCTCCCTCCCTCATGGGGCCACATTTTTCTCTGCGGCCCTGTGAGTACGTGACAGGCTCCAAGTTTCATTCCCCTCACTGTCCGTCTCCTCTATGAGAGCAGGCATTCTTGCCTATTTCACTCATTGTTGAATCCCCAGCATCTGGCACAGTGCCAAGCACATGGCAGGCACATAATAAGTATTTGTTGAATTCACACACACACACATATACTCCTGTGGTCTTATCTATGGGTTGTGGTTTTAAAAGTTTAAAAAATATGGAAACAAATGACTAAAAATCCCTGCCCACCACTTCTGGGCACCGGGATACAGGCCCATCCTGACCAAGAGGGCTCAGCGCCCTGGGTGCCTGCCCACTGGAGTCTGCTAGGAGGGCAATGGCGGGGAGGGATTCCCTTTATGCCTGGCACCCGACCGGTATCACTGTAGTGAATACAGTCTCAATCCATCTGGGTCAGACTCCAGCTCTCCCACACACGGGCTGTGTGAGCGTCAAGTTAGTCTACCCGCCCAGCTGCAGTTTCCTGCTCTGTAAAATGAGGATAATAATTGTAACCACCTTATCGTGTTGTTGGGAGGATGGAATGAATGAACTAACGCATATAAAGCACCTGGAGCCAGGTACATGCTCACTGAATGGCAGCCATTCTTATGATGATTCTATTCATGATCACTGTCATTGCATCATCATCACCATCATTACTATTATTATTATTATTACTACTATTGCCCTGAGTCACAGCCCAGTCCTTGCCCCTGGGTGAGATGGGCAGGCCTTCCCCACTCACAGGCCAGGCCCAGACCATGTCCAGGGACTCAGGCCATTTCTGCACCTTCTCCCTTTGACAGTACAAATGGCCTCAGTTAGCCATCAATCCACACAGTCATTCCCACCTTCAGTGAACTGTTCCCAGCAGCCGCTGGACCATGACCTGTGCACGCCAGCCCAGAAGATGGGACCTCTCAGTGCCAAGGCGCTCACTGCGGGGTGAGGCAGGCAGAGGAGACAAGAGAGAAACATAAAACCCAGAGACTGATCTGGCGCTGAAAGAGAGGAGAGGGGCCCATGCCAGCCGGGGCCTCGGGCAAAGGCTGCCCCATGCAGAGCACTGAAGGGTGAGCAAAGGTCCAACAGGATTGGGTGGGCAGAGGTGTTCCAGGCTGCGCCCAGAGCAGGTGCAGAGAACATTGAGGGGCCCAGTGGAGCTGAACACGTGAGCAAGAATGAAGAGCTATGAGACGACAAGAGATGCTTCGGGAATCTGGATTTTATTTGAATCCAGAAAGCTCTCAGAGTCAGAAAATGGCCAAGAGCCTGGCTCAACCAGAAGACAGTCACCAGCAACATCAGATAGACCTGGGACAATAAATGCCCATCAAATATTTCTTGAATAGAACTGAGTAGATTTAATCATAAAATGATTTTGTTCTCACTCTCCGTGTCTGGGCCCCTTGGGAGGTAAGAGAAAGGAGGGAAGGTGACCATGGCAGCAGAGGCCGGGGTGGACACATCCTGGGACCCAAAGTCATGGCCATGAATCGGGAGATGCCCTTGTTCCCAGTGCTGTTCCCAGGCTCCTGGGTCCCAGGCAATCAGACCTCACTGCTTATCAGGAGGAAAAATCAGGAGGCCCATCCCTGGATAATTGACAGCTGAACGAAGCCCTTCCCGCCCATCTAGACAGGTGGCATGGCCAGAGCTAGCCACATACACCTTTGATGCTCCTGGACACGCCCCGTCCTCGGCAGAGCCAACCCCAGTGAGGCCAGGAGGCCGGGCCCAGAAAGCCACTCGTGCTGTGGAGAAGGCGAGTCCACCTGCTGAGCCCCACCCTCCAGAGAACACAGCTCTGTGCAGGGCACACGCAGCGCATGCAGCATCCTGCCAGCGCCCCACAGTGGTAACAGCTTCCATTCATTGAGCGATCAATGACCACACGCCAGAGCCTTACCTATATTTAAGCCTCGCCATAGGGAGGGTGTCATTATTATCCCCAGTCAATGGGTGATGAAAGGGAGCCATAGAGACACCCAGCCACCAAGGACGGGGCAGTGGCAGGGTCAGGCTGAGAAAGAGCCCTCCTCGTTACCACTCTGCTGTCCGCCTCCCTAGTGGGGACAAGAGGACAGGACGCCGGGCCTAGTGGGTGAACCAGCCTGGGTCCAGCTCCTCCCAGGCGGGGCCTGAATTCCACCTGCGGCGTCTGAGGCCCCACTGCCTGGGTTGCCAGATAAAACACAGGCTGTCGAATTGAATTTCAGGTGAACAACAAATAATTGTATTAACATAAGTATTCTTTTGTTGGGAGGTGGGGGTTTTTTGTTGTTGTTTTTGGAGCAAGTCTGAAAGCTCTGCCACTGGATGGCCCGACCTTGGCACCTTCACAGATGGAGAGAGATGGCCCAGCCCGTCCCCTCCACCCTCGGGCTCCACCCTCGATTCATAAGCTTCGTCCCCTGGCACACTTCAATCCCAGACGGGCTCTGCCCATCTCTCCAGGGGACCCTTGTTGGGAGCCCACTCTGAGGAGGGAATTATTCTTTCCCTGTTGCAACAAGGAAACTGAAGCAGAGAGGTGAAGTCACCTGCCCAAGGGCACACAGCTAACTGCCAGTGAAGCCAGATTCGCACCCCCCGGGGTCAGCCTGCTCCCCAGCTGGTGGCCCTCTCCCAGGGTACGGTACCTGCAGCAGCCTGTGGAGGAGGACTGGAGGAAGCCATCAGACAAAGTCCAGCTCAGACCAGCACCGTCCCAGCCGCTCGCCTGTGAAAAGAAGGCCAGAAGTCTCATTAGATGACGTTCAAGGCCAAAGCTTCAGCAACAGAGAGGGGTCACTGGCTCAGGACCTGTGCACTGCAGCCGCCAGCTCTCACACTCCTTCCCCAGCAGCCCGGGAGCCCAGGACAGCCCAAGAGGGCCCAGCCCCCACCATCGTAAATCATTAACCCGGAAAAACCAGCAGCTGCAGGACCATAACCCTATCTTCCCAGAAAGCCCCTGCCGCCACTGGCCTTCGCTTTGACCAATGCCAGGGACCCTCAGGAGCCTGGCGGGTCCAGCTACACTACACCTGCCCCTTTTGACTTGTGGATGAAGCTCCAGCCCCAGAAACCAGGATCATGCTCAGCCCCCATGTCCCAGGAGTTTATCACACCTGAACTCTCAGGGAGGTGGCCGGACACCTCCGCCTCCTGGCTGTCCAATAACCACAGGCTCCCGGAGCCCAGCCACTCTCACCAGCCCCTGCCTAGAGCCCCGCTGAAGGCCATTCGCTCTCTATCCCTCCCTGTCCTGCCCAATGGGGTTGGCCAGCCGGCAAGGGGCCACCCAGCCATGGCACGTGGGTATAAAGAAAGGAAAGGGGTGCAGAGAGGCCGATGGTGCAAGACAGGGGCAGAATCCCACATGCTCAGAGCAGGGAACAGGGGAACAGGGAGCAGGGAGCAGTTTCTGCTGGCCTCACACTGGGGGCTCATGCCACCCAGAAGCCAGTGCCTCTGGTGGCTCCCTGGACCCTAGAGCAAACCTGCCAGATGTCCCTGCCGAGCAGTGAGGGAAAGAGTTCTCCCGCTCCCTACCGGCACCCCTGATTGGGAATGAGGGGCTGTCCTTCTAGACTTCCTGGTGGAGGAGAGAGGCATCCCGGAGGGACAGCACCAGCCCTTCTGTCTACCCAGCCCCCACCATAAGCTGGCTGCGTGTCTGTTTTCCTTTCCACCCCTAAAGCCGGTGCTTCTATTAACTGGCTTCCTGACTAAGAACAGAACGCACGTAAATGGCAGTGAATTAATAACAGCAAACATTCATGTAGCGCCTACTCTATCTCAGACATTACGCACTTTACAAATAACGGTGACAGATCGGAATCCACATTATAAAGGAGAACATGAGGCCCAGAGTAGTTGAGTAAGTTGCCCAAGATCACACAGCTGGTAAGTGGCAGAGCCAGGGCTGGAACCCGGGCCATGGGCCCCAGAGTCTACGCTCCTTAAGTAACCACCGTGCTCTCAGAATCCGAACTCAGGGTGCACAATGAAAAGTGAGTCTCCCCCAACCCCAGTTACCCTAATCCCCCAGGAGTGACCACTGTTATGGTTCCCTACGAAGCCTCCAGAACTACCCCACAGGTGACCCAGCCGGCATGCCTGGCTAGCTGCCTTGTTTTGTACAGGAGGAAGCACACCGGACCCGCTGGGCCGCAACCACATTTTTTGCTTAAGAATCTTGGGGATTATTCCAGAACAGTACACAGAAATGGCTCGCTTTTAAAATGGCTGCATAATATTGTTTTTAATGTACTGCTGTTGACCAATGTACCATAATCCCTACCAACAGACACGGAGTTGTTTCCAGGCCTTTGGTGTTATAAACAATGCAGCAACTAACATCCTCCCTACATAACGCCTTGAGTAAGGGGGTGCGTGAGCCAGGACAAACGCCTTGAAACGGACCTGCTGGGTCAATTTTGATTGAATGCAAATTGCTCTCCACTAAGTGTGTGACTGAAGACTGTTAGGTCGGAGAAAGCCCAGGATCGGATACATGCAGACATGACAAGAAAATGGACTTCCCCTGGAATTTCTCACAGATCAAGGTGCCAGACACAGATACCAGCTTCTTCTCCCTGAATTCACATACCCCCACACAGATGAGAACTTCGTCCTGAATATTCCGCCCATTCCCTGCAGCAGAGAATTCCTCAGCTCATGTCCCCGCCCCTCACCCAACCGCAGTATAAAAAAAGCGCCCCCCTCCCTGTTGGCGTGAATCCACGTGCCCTGTCTTTGGGGTACGTGGGTCTCCCGGGGACGCAGAATAAACCTTTTCCTTTCCTTTCTTTTCTGATTCACTGGACTCTATTTCTTGCGCCGCCTCCTGAGCCACCTAACCTAACAAAAACTCTCAGGACTAAAATGTTGTTCCCAGCAAAGGATTTGGGAAAGCGAACTAAAATGTCTGCGTGCCCCTGCAGCTGCCTCCTCCCGGTGGGCTCATTCAGAACCGCTCAGGAAGGAGCAGGGAGTCGGATACCCATTTTACAGGAGGAAGGAGGGAGGTGCCTAGCGCAGGCCTGTGTGCAAACCACTCCTTCAACACAATTTTCTGATGATGCAGAAACCCAGGATCATCCCTCCAGGCCAGACAGTCTGCTGTCCTCCCCTCTCCCCTCACCCTGCAGGGCTGATTCCCACCCTCCACTCCAAGCCCAGGGCTCCCACCCCCCACCCCCCACCCCCCAAAAAGGAAGAGAGACAGCAACATCCATAAAGCCAGAGCTTTATTTGCATTGTTCCATTTACAAATAAGGAAACCAAAGCTAGGAAGAGTAAGGCGTTGCTCCCGGTCACAGACGCAAGGGAACAAGGTGACAACACTAGGAATCAGTCAGAGGGCATGGCCCCCCCAAACCTGGTGTCACTCCTTTAACCATACAGCCTCCCAGGACTTTGGAATCTAAGGTGGGGGGAGGGGAGGGCTATAAGCTAATCTCGGGCAGTGAGGTCTTGGGCAAGGACACATGCGTGCCCATAGGCCTATGGCCACCATTGTGTGCACACAGGTACCCTTAGTTCACAGGATATGGACAAGGGAGTAGGGATGGCTCACAGCAGCCCATTGTCACCACCAGAGACCCTCAGGGTGCAACAGTTAGGAGAGAGTCCAGGCTACCTGCTACCACCTGGGTGGGTCCCACCATTCAGCAGCTGACACCTTGGATGCGTTACTTAACCCCCATCTCTGGGCTTCAGTTTACTCACCCGCAGAATGGAGATTACAAAGTAGCCACCGCAAAGGGTGATTGAGGAAGTTAGAAGTAAAAACGTGTAAAGCCCTGGGACCCACTGGTCTGTGCTGTCAGGCACGGGTGGTGATGACCGCAGCTCTGCCTTGGGAGTCGGGGCCCAGGCTGGAATCTCAGCTTCGCGGGCAGGCGAGCTAAGCCTCAGTGTCCTCATCTGTAAATGGGGCCACCTGCCCCACGGGACTCCCAGCAGCACACCGGAGGTCAATCACAAAGCCCCGGGCAGACTCGGTCAGAGCCAAGATGCCTGTCCTTAAAGCTGTCACCACCAAAATTGGGGGGGCAGCAAATGGGACTCTGTGTCTGGGCTCCATACCCCAAGAGGGTAAGGGACCCGAGGTGGGCTCACAGAGGGACCCCGAGACCCCAGGGCTTCAAGCGGTGGGGATCTGGGACTGTGGCCTGGGGCAGCCGGAGCCACCTGCAGGCTGGGCTCTGCCTCGTCTCCTCAGAGACCTTGGCCTCCCCGAGGCCCCTGATGGCCCGGGGCTTTGTCTCTTAAAAGTGGAACCTGCACCTGCTCAGACCATCCCAGGGGCTGCTACACGCAAGGAGCCAGGTCATGGGTGGCAGCGACAAGGCCACAGTGGTTACAAAGATGAGATTTATTGTAGATCTGAGTTCAGATCCCAGTCTGCACTTGCCGGCAGGACAGTGAACACCTTTCTCACTGGTCCCTGCCAAGCAGAGTTCCCACGGGGATGGGATGAGGGCTGTGTGAGTGTGCAAGGTATTCCACAGAGTAAGCTCTCTGTGCACAATGGCCACCATTATCTTTACGACGATAACAACGTCATGCTTGGGTGATAGGGGAGAGTTCTTCTCTTGGGGGGGGGGGGGGGTCATCTCTTTAAAGATGGCTGCCATACTGGCCGGGCAGGCAGACCCCCAAAAGGTGCCCTTTCCCGTTACACGACGCAGAAGGGCCACAGTCAGACAGGATGAGATGCTGGGAGCCAGGGTGGAAGCCCCAGCTCAAGCTGCAGGGTATGTCTCAGCCGATCACGCTCACTACCGGGACCACCCTCTGCCTCTTCCTCATCGCTTTTCAGAACAAAGTCAAGGCCCTAAGCAAGGCCCTAGATGACACACAACCCTCCCCACTGACCCCGCCACTGGCCTCAACAGCTCCCACCTACCCTTCAACCCTACCCCCCTGCCTCAACAGCTCCCACCCGCTGACCCCTGCCTTACAGGGAACTCTGCTCCAGCCTCAATGAAGAGCTGTCAGGCCTGCGACCATGCCAACTTGTCTCACATCTCTGGGCCTTTTGCTCAGGCTATTTGCTCCCTCCAGGGAGAATTCTCTTTCACAATCAGCAAGCAAACTCCTACTCAACCTTCAAAACCCAGACCCAGTTCTTCCTCTGTGAGTCCTCCCCAGATCCATCTCAGGCAGTGGCTCTCAAGCCAGGTGGTGGAGCTTTTTAAAAAAACAGATGTGACCCAGGCCTGAGATTCAGTAGTTCAGGGATGCGGCCAGGGAGAGGCTATTATCAAAGAGCTCAGGTGACCCTGGGACACATACAGCCCCTATTATAACTGCCTCCCTCGCTAGACTGTGACCGCTTTTTTCATCTCAGTGTCTGGAGCCCTGGCCCACGTGCGAGACAACAGCTGCTGAGCTGCACTGAACTGAGGCCAGAGGCCAAGAACCGAAGAGCCTGGGAACCTCACCCTGCTTGGGACCTACTCTGTGGAGTCCGTGCGGCTGGGGCGTCCCTGGGCCCGGGGCAGCTGCAGGGGTGGGACTTCCTGCCCAATGGAAAGAGGAGCCCAGGTTCAGCTGAGAACGTCAGCCGCCGCCCCCGCCGCCACCTCCCAGTGTCCTCCGCTCCGTCCAGGAAGACAAGAGGAAGAGGCAGGGTGCCAGCGGGACAGTGGGAAGTGGGGCCCACAACTAGTGTCTGCAGGGGGGCAGGACACTCACACTCTGCCCTCGCAGGCTCAGCACAAGTGGCCATCAGCCACAAAGTCGGGGGCAGGTGGCTCCCGGGGCCCTGGAGAGATGAGGCGCCCGATCCAAGAAAACACCAGAGGAGCTAGGGCAAGAGGAGCATGAGCAGAACTCAGCGCCCAGGAAGAGAGGCGTGAAGGGCTCAGGCTGGGTCCGAGGACCCAACTTCAGACAATCTGCAGCTCTCCAGGGCAAGGCCTCGCAAAGTTCTTGTTTTTGTTTTATTGGTTTCATGGAGGAAGGAAGAGGGAGAGATAGAAACATCAATTGCTGGAAACCAAGATCAACAGTAATTAATATAAATGCGATAAGTCCACCAGAAGGCTGAGTTTGGACTCCTTTGATATTCACAGGGTGAATTTGCATTTCATTACCTAGGGCTGACTCAGTGGCCTAAAGCAAACTCCCCTCTAACCTGATAATCTTACTGTTTACTAAACATTACCATTGATGTGTCTGTTTGCATTCCTAAAAGGCACTTGTGTATTCTAGTAAATAAAAGCAGCTGGGAAAGGAGACTCAGTGGAACTTAACTACGACAGTTAAGCTTTTCCTTGGCTTCCCCCCATAATTTCAAAATTAATTTTTCTTGTCTTGTGTGTCAATTTGCGCATCAGCTCTTTCTCCAAGCCTTTGAACCCGCTGGCCGTGGCTTTTCACAATCAATGATGAGAGAGAATCACTGATTGGCCAACTTCTACACACCCCCTACTGGGATCGAGCTTGCAACCTGTGCACGTGCCCTTGACGGGAATTGAATCCAGGACTCTTCAGTCCACAGGCCAACACTTTATCCACCGAGAAAATCCAGCTAGGGCCCTCGGGAAGCTTTCCACCCTCTGTGTGTCCTGTCCCCATTGGTCAGAGGCAAATGTAAATGAAATGATGTCTAATAAAGCTGGTAGCGTCTTAATAAATGTCAGTTCCCTTCCCAGAGTTCCTGCCTTCCTTGAGTACACTCGGCGTTGTCCCATTCTGCGGACTGCTCAACTGAGTCCAGGTCAGCCGTGGCCAGAAAGGTGCCCTTACCCTCATCACCCCCGAGATCACAAAAGGATCGTCTGCGAAATGATAATGGCTGAGCTCTGAGCACTGCCATGCACCAGCCTCATGCTGAACGTTTCCGTTTTTGTCTAACTTCATTCCCACAGCAGATGAGGAAAAGGAAGCTGAGAAACTGAAGGACGTTCTCGAGGCCATGCAGCCACTGAGAGGGGCGTCACTGGGCTGTGAGTGGGGACAGCCAGGCGGGCCCCTGGGACAGAAGTGCTGGGTGCGTACATGGGTAAGGGGGTGAGCATCTTCCAGGCCCTCCCCATGGCAGGGGCCTCCGAATGCCAGAGAGACAAGAGGGCCAGCTCCTGCCCTCGCCCTCTAGGCGCCAGGCCACTCAAGGGGCTTCCCGCGCTGGGAAGGGGGAGGGAGGCTCTGAGAGGAGCAGTGGGCAGGGGTGAGGCTTGGTCAATGGCTGAAGCCTCAGACAATGGAGGCTCTGTTCCCGCCAGGGAGGGAGCCCCGAACCCCACCCTCCTTCCTCCATTGACTTTCTTGGCTAGGCGAGCCCCTGGTCAGTGATCCCCGGGCAGGACAGGAGGGGGCAGCCCCAGGAGGAGGCCTCTGGGCAGAAGAGCCCACCCACACCTCACCCCACACCCCTGCAGAGGGCATCTCTAAGGGCTGTTGCCTGGGAAACCAGAACCAGCCAGAAGCTTCAAGACCCCGCAGTGGGGGGCCAGAGGGGCTGCCACCAGACTGGCCCCCAGCCTTTTCTCCTCCTCACAGTCCCAGGCACATTAACCCCTTTGTCCCCAGCTAACCAGCCCAGACAGGCGGTGCCAGGCTGAAGGGCCAGGTGAAAAGTCTCCTAATATGGCTGAACTGTCCTGACCTCATGGCCAGAGCGTCCCAGGTGATAGGGCCCCACCGCGCGCGCACACACACACTTGGAGGCCAGAAGGGGACAATATGGCCTTTGCGCT
Organism: Myotis myotis; assembly: GCF_014108235.1. NCBI lineage: Eukaryota > Metazoa > Chordata > Mammalia > Chiroptera > Vespertilionidae > Myotis > Myotis myotis. Next base: position 8,761,040 of record NW_023416324.1, on the reverse strand, counting down.
ACCCCTTCACCTTTCTGAGCCTCAGTTTCCCCATCAGAAGCCACCTCTCAGGCAATCCAGTGCCACGTGATCCGAGCAGCAGAGCATTTCCACGCGAGAAACAAACCGAGAGGTGGGTTCTGTTAGGTTGGAGAGAGCCCAGGATCGGATACATGCAGACATGACAAGATAATGGACTTCCCCTGGAATTTCTCACAGATCAAGGTGCCAGACACAGATACCAGCTTCTTCTCCCTGAATTCACATACCCCCACACAGATAAGAACTTCGTCCTGAATATTCCGCCCATTCCCTGCAGCAGAGAATTCCTCAGCTCATGTCCCCGCCCCTCACCCAACCGCAGTATAAAAAAAGCGCCCCCCTCCCTGTTGGCGTGAATCCACGTGCCCTGTCCTTGGGGTACGTGGGTCTCCCGGGGACGCAGAATAAACCTTTTCCTTTCCTTTCTTTTCTGACTCACTGGACTCTATTTCTTGCGCCGCCTCCTGAGCCACCTAACCTAACAGGTTCCACTCCCTTCTTTCCCAGCTGCAGCTCAGTGAGGCGGGACCAGGACACGAAGGTGAGTCTGACTCCATGCAATTCAACGGAGCAGGTGCTGGGGCAGGATGGACACTCCAGGCTGCAGAAATGGCCCCGACAAAGGCAGAGAGCCTCAAGGGAGCTGGGTTTCCAGCAAGGGCACCTGGCGGGTTGGGTGCTCTCCCCACCGCTCTGCCAGCCGCCGCCCCAGAGCCACCAGCAACAGAGCCACCAGCAACCCTCACGATGCCCAATGCAGTGGACATGGCTCAGCCCCCCTCAGCCTCCCCACCACTTGGCTGCGCCCTTCTCCATACGCTCCCTCCGCTCTCCTTCCTGCCCAGCCCCGGCTCTGCTCCCTCTCCTCCACCCCATCCTCAGGACATCCAAACGCTGGCCTGGCTGCTGCCTGGCTCGCTGGCCACTCCCAAGCCCGCCCCCTCTCTGCCTGTGCCTTCCTGGGCGACCTCCCCTCCTCCCTGGTTTTTAAGACCATCTCCGAGATGATGACTCAACTGAGTTTCCCTTGGACTCCAGACTTCTGCCTGGAAACAAGCCTGTTCAGCATGTCTGCCCGTGGTCGACTGCGCATCTTGAACTTGCCACCCATCCAAACTGCTGCCCATCACCCCTGTTCCTTCGTCCTCCCAGCTCACCTGATGGCAGCTCCAGCGTGCCAGGCACTCAGACTAAGAGCCTCAGACTCACCCTGGCCTCCCTCTTCCTCTCACACCTCCATCCTACCCTCAGCAGACCTGTTGGCTCTCCCTTCCAAATATGTCCCGAATCTGACCACTTCTCACCACCCCTCCCCCACCACCACCTGGTCCAGACCGGCATCAGCTCCTATTGGGACCATTAAAATTACCCCTTGATTGGTCTCTAGCTCCCACTTTGTTTTCAACACAGCAGCCAAGTTACTCCTCTGCTCAAACCCTCAAATGCTTCCCCAGCTCATTCAGGGTGGAAGACAGAGTCCCCACCTTGGCCTACAAGGCCCTACATGGTGTACCCCCACCCCCCACTACCTTCCTGACTCAGATCCTACCTCTGCCCCCGTAGCTTATTCTACCCCAGTCACAAGAACCACCGTGCAGTTCCTCAAACACCCCACACAGGCTCCGGCCTCAGGGCCTTTGCACGTGCTGCTCCCTCTGCCTGGATGCTCCCTCGCCTCCTCTGGGCTCCGATCAAAGGTCACCCTGTCAGAGGCTTCCCCAACATCCTCTTTAAAACAGCACACACACCTTCCCATCATGCTCCTTGCCCTGACCCGACTCCCCTGTCTTCATAATATTTAATACATCTGGGCACCTGTACACTTCAGTTGTTTATAACAGCCTCCTCCTACGAGAATATGGACTCGACGGAGGCCAGGGCATCATTATTTCTGTCCGTTGCTCTATCCACAGCCCTGGATCAGGGCCTGGCAGACACTGGGCCTCAGCACACACCTGCTAAGTGGATGAAGGAACCCCTTGGTCTGGGTCAGTCCTGCCTCCACCGTCAGGGGAGGGGATAGGGCAGCCCAGGCCCGTTGGGCATCTCGGTCTGGGACTGGGCCTCCTCCTGCCTGAAATCAGCCTGTGGCCAGGACGGCTCCTCCCAGGAGAGCTTAGTAAACAGACTCACTGCCAAGCTGTGCAAGGGGCGGTGCCCCAAAACCAGTATGGGGAGAGGTCTGAGCCAAAGGCAGGGTGTGATCAGAAGGAGAGGGAAGGGAGGGGCAGGGCGGGGGGGGGGGGGCAGGGGGGGCGGGGGGAGGCGGGGACGGGAGTGGGGGAAGGACTTGGACCATAAAAAACTGGCTCCCAAAAAAGACCTCATTCTTGCTCTGCTGAGTCAGAAGCATGTGGCTGGGAAAGGGAGCAGAACCCCAGAGCTCCAATGGCTGCCACCCTCCGCCACAGACAGGTGAGGGACCTGCCACACGTCCAGCTGCCCAGGGTCCAGGCTGGGCGCTCAGGCCCGGGCTGGTGGGCCATGGAGAGGAGCAGGCCTCCTTTCATAGACAGCCCGCTGGCTCCAGTCTGGCCTGGAACACTTTCTTCAGACCCACCTTCTGCCTCTCTCAAGGAGGGGACCCCTTTGTCCCACAAGACAGCTCTGGGCAGGAAGCAACAGCCTTTGCAAAACTCAGAGCTAAAGATAACTCAGCCTGCCCGACCACGGCCCTGCAAGCTGGCCAGGCAGCGTCTGAGGTCTCGGGAAAGGCAAGCCCAGCACGGAGCCCCAGGGGACCAGAGGCCTCGCCCACAAGGCGCAGAGCAGCTCTGGCTGAACTCTCCAAGCAGCTAGCTCTTATTCAAACCCCTCCCCGAGAAATAGGTTGTGTGAATCCAGCTGCTCTCTGTCCTCCAAACCTGGAGGGAGGCACAGAAATGGGTGTCTTCCCACCAGCCCCCAAGCAGGTGGACCATCCCACAAGAGGGCAGGGTCAACCCCATTACAGAGGAGGAAACTGAGAGGGAGAGAGATGATCCAAACTCAAGTTCATCACAGGCAGATCCCTGATTAGATGGATGTCTGCCCCCCTCTTTCCCCTGCAGGGGTTCCTCTCCCTCCCCCAGTGAATCCAGGCCACTCCCCCCTGGCAATTAGCATCACACCTCTGAGAAGACACCGCCTGGGGCTGTGGGACAGGAGGAGCCTGGGCTGCAGGTGCTGGGGGCAGAGAGTGGAGGAGTGGTTGCAACCCTGAAATGGATGGGTCCTGAATCCGGCAGTCCTGGGGTGGAGTCACACCCAGGACCAGGACCCCCACGGGGAACCAGTCCCAAACACGGGTCCGCCTTCATAATCAACTTTAACAAGAAGCTCACTGGCGCTTACCAACCCTGGAACCAGATAGCTTAGATGCTGCCCACTCGCTGGTACTAGAAAGAATTCCTGAACTCCCTCATCTTCTTTCTGTTCTTGGCACTGAACCCGTGCTGGGTGCCGTGAGCTGGGAGCCCACCCCTGCCTACATCCCACTGCAGAAATGCGGCCACTTGTTCAGTGGAAAATGGGGGGCCCACTGCACTCTCAGGGTGGCTCCTGCTCTGCAGCAATCTCCAGTCCTGCCAGGGGGCGGGGGGTGGCATGCTGGGTACCCTTTTCTGCCACCATCTCGCCCTGGGGATGGTTTTTAGGAAAGTGAGCCCTGTGATCAAACCAGGTTGGGTCCCAGCTCCCCACTTCCTGTGACACTAAGATGCTACTTCGCTGTTCTGATCCCTGGCTCCCCCTCGGTACAAGAGCTGTAAGAATCCCTACCTCATAGGGTTGTTATACGGGTTAGATGAGATGAGTCACAAAAAGTGCCTCTCTGAGAGCCTAGAACACAGCAGGGGCTCGATAAATGTTTGCTGAATGAATGAGTGAATGAGCAACCACCTCTTTCTAACGCAGCGGTTCTCAACCTGTGGGACGCAACCCCTTTGGGGGGTGAACGACCCTTTCACAGGGGTCGCCTAAGACCATCGGAAAACACATATATAACTACATATTGTCTTTGTGATGAATCACTATGCCTTAATTATGTCCAATTTGTAACAATGAAAATACATCCTGCATATCAGATACTTACATTACGATTCATAACAGTAGCAACATTACAGTTATGGAGTAGCAACAAAAATAATTTTATGGTTGGGGGTCACCACAACATGAGGAACTGTATTAAAGGGTCGCGGCATTAGGAAGGTTGAGAACCACTGTTCTAACGGAACAGCTGCCCTGGCCCACAAGGAGGGCGCTGCCCCAGATGGCGCTGAGTGATCCTAGAGCCCTGCCTTCCCTGGCCTCCAGGGGGATTAAGCCTGGAGAACGTAGCAGTCCCTCCGAGGGCAGGGGACCCACCGATGGGCTCTGGGGCAGCCACCAGCTTGACCTGGCCGGAGGCTAACACTCAGCTGTGTGAGTTCCCCAAAGCCTCCACCGCCTTCACCCCTTTTCAAGTCAAGATTCCAGGGGAGGGGAGGACCCAGAAAGAAAAAGCGAGTTCCTTTAACTGGTGCAAAACGTAGCGACGACCAAAGCTCAGTGCGTGGTGCCAGGGAGGCAGTCCAAGCCCCTGAATCGTTTAGTCAAGCAGAGGGGACCTCGGAGCTGGCTGCTGAGGTCCCCCTTTATGGAAAGCACGCTGGCTGGACAACCAGCCCGGGAGAGTGGCAAAAACCACACGCGTCTATTTCCTTGCTGGCGTTCCAATATGTTTAGCTAAATTCAGGGACAAATCCCCTCCAGGCAGCAAGGTTACAATGACCACACACACAGACATACACACACACATACACACACATGCACACACACGCCCAGGGCTGTCACTCAACATCAGGAGCATCTGAGGGACCTGCAGAGACAGTGCAGGCCTAGGCGGGCGGGACTCAGTTCTCTTCCCTGTTTGCGGCCGCCGGCACAGCTACCAGGTGCCCAGTGCTCAGTGCTGGACACCTGCACTCCCTGCCAAGACTCAGCCTGTGCCAGGCTCATGCAAGATCTGGCCTGTGGCCAGGGCTTGGTCAGAAGATGGGGCACCATCTCCTTCCACATTAGGATGCAAACCAGGACACAAGTACCAGGGCTCACTTCTCCCAGACACGTACCATCTATGTTAACACTGAGGTCTCCAGGCTCTTCTCCCTCATTCTGGGGCCCTTTGAGCTCACCAGCATTCAAGGGGAGGGCAGAAAAGCCAGTCTTCATCTCTCTGGATCCTTCTGCCACCCAACCCCACCCCTTAACCAGTCCACACACATTTATTGAGCGCTTCGGTATGCAAGGTCTGGGGATTTGCTGATCAGGAAGACAGCCTTGGTTTCTGTCCTCCTGGATTCCACAGTCCCACAGGGAGGCAGATGCTAAACAATTACATAAACTCAACTCCGTTACAAACCAGATACGCACTACGCAGGGAGGGAGCATGCCAGGGCTCCTCTGACATTTAGACGGACAGCCGAACACTGACTCAACTCTCCCAGGACCGGTGCTGGTCCTCTGGACTCCAGGTGTTCATCTGCATTGTAACCACACAAAACAAGGGACACGAAAACCTGGTGACCGTCCAGTTAATTCTGCCAGGAGCCCTGCCTCTGTGTGGCCGGGCCAAGGCGCACACTGCCCAACCTCCAAGGGCCCGCCCACCTCCCGATGGACGTTTGCATTTCATGCCAAACAAGGTCATGTACGCACCCAGGGACGATGGTGTGGGCTCTGTCTCCCTCTTTTGCTTGTTTTGGCCGGAGGCAGTATTCGACTTCAAAATTTCCTTCCCATCTCGACCTGGGCAGAGAGTCTTGCTGGTCCATCTACGGCAGTGGCTCTCGGCCGGGCCGATCTGATCCCCCGCACCCCAGGGACATTTGGCAATGTTGGGAGACATGTTGGCTGTCACGTCTGGAAAGGCAGGGAATGCTAGTGGCATCCAGGGGGTAGAGGCCAAGGATGCTGCCAAACACCCTACAGGGCACAGGACGGCCCCACCACAAAGAATGACCCGGCTCGAGTGTCAACAGTGCGAGGTGCAGAACCCTTACTCCGAGGGATCTGGTCAAGTCCTCTGAGATCTAGCGCAGATACTGGCTCGTTAGCGCTGGGTAGTGTTACCGTCATTAGTCACAGGGACACAAAGACAAAGTCATGACCACTGGTTTCCACAGCAGGGAAATACCAGGCTACGGGTCTCTAAAAAGACTGCATTATACCACAGTCACTGATATTTGTGGACCTCTGACCCACTTCTCTGTGCCTCTGCACCACCCGGCCCAGCATATGGAATACTGAAGGTGGGAGAAGGGGGGAAGGAGAACGAGAGGGGGTGGGGAAGAGGGCAAACTGAGGCCTTTCAAGGCAGGGACCATGTGGTATGCCTCTCCTGTCCCCAGCACCCAGAGCCATTCCCGGCACCAAGCGGCCGCTTTTTAATTCTGTGAGCTCTCTGAGGCCAGGTCCCTCTCTGTCCCCGACCTGAGCCTAGCTTATGGCTCAACCCTCCACACTCACTCATGGGTCCCTGCCCCTCAGACCTCATAGTTTAGCAGGAGAAGAACTGGGCAGGGAGCAGGGAGCAACAATAAACAGCAGGTAGTGCTTCCGGGGTGGGGGGAACTGTGGGGCCTGCAAGCACTCCTGGGAGGCGCCCTGAACCTAGATGGGGGCAGGGCTATCCATCAGGTAATAGTCCTGGAAACAGCCCAGCCTGTGTGGCTCAATGGTTGAGCATCAACCTATGAACCAGGAGGTCACGGTTCAATTCCCGATCAGGGCACATGCCCAGGTTGCAGGCTCCGGCCGCAGTAGGGAGCATGCTGGAGGCAGCCAATCAAGGATTCTCTCATCGTTGATGTATCTCTCTCTCTCTCTCCCTCTCCCTTCCTCTCTAAAGTCAATACAAATATATATATATATATTTTTAAATATATTTTATTGATTTTTTACAGAGAGGAAGGGAGAGAGATAGAGAGTTAGAAACATCGATGAGAGAGAAACATCGATCAGCTGCCTCCTGCACATCCCCCACTGGGGATATGCCCGCAACCCAGGTACATGCCCTTGACCGGAATCGAACCTGGGACCTTTCAGTCCGCAGGCCGACGCTCTATCCGCTGAGCCAAACCGGTTTCGGCAAAAATATATTTTTTTAAAATAGTCCTGGAAACAATGGACACAACATGAATAGCTCCTCTCTTCAAGGCCTAGGACACGCACGGCAGCAGTGAGAACACGTGAGCAGGACAGAGACAAGGAGAAGGTAGACAGGGACTTCCGGGGGCGTCCGGGGCCCGCATGCTGCTCTGCTCCCCTCTCCCCAGACACCTGGCCCGGGTGCTCCTTCACCAGGACAAACAGAACTAGGGATGGAAGCCAGAGCCCAGGCACTAGGCACACAGAAAGGCAGCAGCTCCTCGGTTGCCTAAGGCCACCAGGGAGTGAGTGCCAAAGTCAGCCTCAACTTACTAATTGCCTGTAAGTGCATGAAGCTATTCTAGGCCCTTTAATCTTATTATTTTAATCTTTGCAACAACCCTGTGAGAGAGGAGCTATCGTCATCCCCATTTTACAGATTAGGAAACACGACAACAGAGGTTAAGGAAGTGGCTCAAGGTCACAGTGTCCACAGAGGGAGAGGTGGGATTTGAACCCAGGCCCTGAGGCTGCAGGGCTAAACCCCAAGAGGATTGGGGTTTTCAATCTTCAGCCAGCAGCCAGCCGGGCTCCTGTGGTGTCCGGGAAATGCTCGGGATGGGACCACAAGGACCCCACTCATGGCAAGCCGGTGGGTCAGGGCCCCAGTGGGAGGCACATCAGGAGGAGAAAAATGGGAAAAGGCTCCCTGCAAAGTACTCATTGGCTCCTTGGGCCCCAGGGAGAGTTCTGGGTGCACTGCCCCCAACAGAGCCTCGCCAAGCAGCCCCTGTGTCGGGGCTCCAGCAGCAGCCGAATGTAAACACGGTAAGTCTCACTGGGCATTCTGGTCTGGCAGGAACATGACCCTGTGAACTGGGATTCACTCGGGCCCTCCAGCCACCACCTTAGCGCAGGCACCTGGGCAGGGACAGCCGACATGAGCGGGCATGGCTGCGTGCCAGCCATGAGCTGAGCCAGGGCCCTCCCCGTGCTGTGACTGAGGATACCATGATGTCAGACCAAAACCGGAAGGGCCCCCTTTACTGCTAGCAGCATCAAATCCCCTCCTAACCTGGCCCCTTAAAAGGGTGCCCCTGATCGGAGCAGGAACCAATGGCTAGAGTATCACCTGTGATTCACAGCACTGTCCCCGTCGCTGTATTTTCCCACAACCAGTCACTCTCCAAAGGAGGGATCGTAGCAAGGCCGACACCCAACCTGTGGGCCAGAGCAAGAACTCCTTCTTAATCCTAGCAGATGGGTGGGTCAGAGCTTGAGCAAATGCATGATTTCACCTCTCTAAGCCTCAGCTTACTCATCTGCACACTGGGCGCAATGACACTCCCAAAACCCAATTAAGTAATGCGCTCACTCATTTATGCAGCCCATACTGATCAAGCGCTCCCTTGAGCCAAATACTGTCCCAGGTGTTTGGGATACATCAGTGAACCATGGGCAAAGGCTCCCGGCCCCAGCGGGCTTACTGAGCCTTACCCTGTGCCTGTCACAGAGTGGATATGTCATAAATGCCCCACCTCACGCCAAGCTTGGGTCACTATCCCACGTCATACTCTCGTATGAATTCCTCCTTCAGCAAAAGAGTCATAGGAAGGGTCTACCCTTGCCCTCGTGTCATCTTCTGGAGTTTCTCGGGACAAGGCCCCGCCTCCTGCACAGGACACCCATCCGCTATCCTTCCCTCACTGTGTCCATTGCACCCCCACTAGGGCCCATTCCAGGCTGCCATGGTCCCTCTCATGAGCTCAGCAAACACCCCTTGGGTGTCCCCCACGTGCCCAGGGTAGATGACCCTAGGACATCACCTGGGTTGCACTTCCTCTTTGCCAAGGTCAGGGCACCCAGGGGAATGTAGCAGCCTCCACTCTCGACCAGGGCTCTGACTCACATCGCGATGCCCACGGACATTCAACATGGTCCCTACGGACCCTCCAGAAGTAGACCCTGCTCTTTCCTGTGAACAAGTGACATCAAAGCGACAGTAACTCGCAAGAAACCCCAGCGCCGGCTCTCACTGGCTGGGAACAACACGAACGCTCACCATCGTTTCTGCGTTTCTGTTAAAACCAGGAGCCGTGTGTGGTGTTTCACGGGTCATTTCACAAGCTCCTCGACAATTCAAGGTGAAGATCCAGGTCCCCACTCAATCTCCAGATTCCCAGAGGCTAGTGGCTGAGTCTACCCAAAATGTCTAGCACTGCCCTAGCCAGTTTGGCTCAGTGGATAGAGCGTCGGCCTGCGGACCAAAGGATCGCAGGTTCGATTCCGGTCAAGGGCGTGTACCTTGGTTGCAGGCTCCTCCCCAGCCCGGGCCCTGGTTGGGGCTCGTGCAGGAGGCAACCAATCGATGTGTTTCTCTCTCATCGATATTTCTCTCTGTCTTTCCCTCTCTTTTCCACTCTCCCTAAAAATCAATGGGAAAATATCCTCAGGTGAGGATTAACAACAACAACAACAAAAATGTCTAGCGCGTAACCTGGCATCTAACAGGTCTTCAATAAATGCTGGTTGGATTGACTTGAGTAAGAAAACTGAGGCTCAGAGAAGTAAAGTGACTTGCCCAAGGTCACACAGCTAGAGTGAGCCGGCCCAGCTGTGGACCAGGTCCGTGCAACTCCAAGTGCTTGCACTCGGCCTCTCTCTGACCTCCCCATGCTCGAGCGTCTGCAGTCCAGCAGCTGGCTAACAGGACGCTCCCCGGACAGGCTTCTGGGCAAAAGGCACCGCCCCTCCAGGGCCTGAGAAAGGAGAGGTGAGCTCCACATGCGACCTTTTAAGGAAAAGTAAATAAAGAAAAACAGAAAGTGCGTTGGTGAAGGAAAGACCAGCCTGTGTATCATGTGCCCCAGAATATTGGGTTCACAGCTGGCTCCAGGCAGGCCACAGCAGCCGGAGCCTGACAGCCCTAGGGCCCTACCACAGGTAGCTGGAGGTGCAAGGTCGGATTGGCCTCGGGCTGGGCGTCAGCCTGGCTCTGCCACCAATGCTACCAGCTTTGGGCAAGTCACTTCCACCCCCAGAGTGCTGATGGCGCCTGCTTATGACAACAGAGCGGGGAGGGCAAGACCAAGTGAAAGCCAACATCTCCCTCTCTCTCCAGCCAAACTTACCCCACATCTCATTTACATACACACCCTTCCCCCCGGGTGAAGTTGGCACCCCCTTGCCCCATCTCCAGATGCCAGCAGAGTCACTCCTTCTACCCTTGGGCTGCCAGCATCACCGGGAAGCAGCTTGACTCACCTTGCAGACCTTCTAGTCCAGCCTTTGAGGACTGTCATCTGTGGGCCTGGGAAGAAAGTCAACTTACTGAGCACCTGCCATGTCCTGGGAGCTCTGGGAGCGCCATGTCACTTCATCCCCGCACTGACCCTGTGAAGTACGGGTTTAACTCCTCTTTCCAAGGGAGCCGCCCAGGCTGAGCCAGACAAAGGTGCCTGCCCAAGATCCCACAGCTAATGCGACGCAGGGTTCAAACCCAGGCCCTGAAGTGCCCAAACCTGTGTTCTCATTCCTGCTCATGTGTCAGCTCCCAGAGGACAGAAACTGTGACTAGGCCCTACGTGTCTCCATGATGCCTCGTCCGTGGTCTGCAAACGCGGGCTTTCTTGGTTGGCCAGCTGGTTACTCCCAAACCCCAGCCCAGGCCCCAGGGGAGCCTCACACATCGCAAGCAGGGCCCGCTCCCCAGCTCCCTGCCTCATTGCTCTCGGGTGTCCTAGCCCGGTCCTGCCTGTCAGGGACCCCAAACCAGCCTGCACCCACTTTGCAAGAGGAATTTGAGACCAAGGCTCAGAGGAGCCAGAAAGCAAACCTCAGCACCTGACACACGGAGCATGCTGGTGTGGCCCTCACAGCAGCGAGGAGGCGGCTGGAGTCCAAGGCGGGGAGCATGGGCTTTGCAGCGAGACCCTCCAGGTGTCAACCCCAGGTCCGCCCCGTTAGCTGTGCAGACCTGAGCAGGCCTCCCGCCCTCTCCACGCCTCGGTCTCCTCCTCCGCTAAACAACAGACAGCGAAGGTGATTAAATGCCGTCCATCACCCGGCCTGAGGCAGGCACCCTTTCTTCCCTGGAGGGCACCTGCTCACCCTGGGCATCAGCTGGGCAGGGGGCTCAGAACCTGCAACCCCCCAGGCAGCCAGCCCAAACAGGTCTGCATCCAGAGCTAGGTTTGTGGAGTTAATATTTACCTGCTTGTGACCCAAATCATCTGGGGCATCAGGCATGCCTGAGCCACTCAGCCCTGAGACTTCCAACCCAGAAGGGACATGAGGTGGGAGGTGGTGCTGAATCTGGGACAAGAGTCAGAAACCCTGGTCCCCTAGGGCACCCAGACCCAGGCTGGCTGGGAGAGGTCCGTCCCTTCCCCATATCCCTGCAGACTAAGTGTCACCCTCCACCCCATAGCACCTGCTCTGAAGACCCGACCCCCACTCATCTGATGACCCATTTCCATAGGATCCCAGAAACCAGTGAGAACATGGGAGGGTGGAGGCCGAGGCCCCACAGGCGAAGAGCTGAGCCCCAGCGTCTGTGGGCAGTGGAGGTGGCTGCCACGCACGCTCATCAAATGGAGGTTTCACTCGGGCTATTTAGACCCGAGTTTCCTGATTTCAATAATAAGCCCCACGCAGGAGAACCACCAGTCAGTGGCCCTCCCAGCAACTACCTGGGGCGTCGGTCCCCGCTTCACAGATGAGAAACCTCAGCTTAGAGCCTGAGACAGCCTGCCGAGGTCTCTAAATAGTCAGAGGTACAGGGGGATTCAAAGCAGGCCTCCTGGCTCCCAGGCTAATGAATAAACAGCCTGCCTCAGCACTCCACTTTCCTGCCACTGTTTATCAGGTGTTTACCTGATACCAGGCAGGGCTCTACCTGCTTACACATGACGACTGTCTTTATTGGTCCAAGAACCTTCCGGATGAGGACGAGGCTGTTACCCAACAAGCTGAGAAACTGAACTGAAACACAGGGGGGTTGAGACACTTGCCCCAGGGCACAGAGCAGACAAGAGGCAGAGTGAGAATCAAAACCAGGCAGCCTGGCTCCAGAGGCCACCCCTGCATATACCCCACCCTCCAAATGACTCTGTCCCCTCATTTCCCCCACACACACACACACACACACACACACACGCACACACTCACATGCACACACTCACGCCGCCCATGCACGCACACAGGGCAGGAGAGCCCTACCAAGGTTTCGTGAACACAATGGCTCTTACCCGCACAAGAAAAGAGCTGAAGGCCCAGGAGGCTGTGAAAGGTAGGAGCTGGGTAGGCACCCTCGTCCGCCCTCCCTGTTCTCCCTGCTGAGCAGAGGGAGCCTGGGTAATGGTGTCATTCCCCGCCTGCAACTAACTGTCCAGGGCCCACAGAGCCAGAAGCTCCTCAGTGTGGCCCACAGGCCATTCTTTTTGACAGATCATCCTCAACTCCCCATTCACCAATGATGAGTGTTTGCTGAGCACATACTATGGATCAGGCCTCATGGGGAGACAAACATCCTATAGAGAGCGGTTCTCAACCTGTGGGTCGCGACCCCTTTGGGGGTCGAATGACCCTTTCACAAGGGTTGCCTAAGACCATCGGAAAACATATATAATGACATATTGTTTTTGTGATTAATCACTATGCTTTAATTATGTTCAATTTGTAACTATGAAAATACATCCTGCATATCAGATACTTACATTACGATTCATAACAGTAGCAAAATTACAGTTATGAAGTAGCAAAGAAAATAATTTTATGGTTGGGGGTCACCACAACATGAGGAACTGTATTAAAGGGCTACGGCATTAGGAAGATTGAGAACCACTGCTATAGAATAAAAGCCTAATATGTAAAGCAACCAAACGGTGGAACAACCAGTGGAATGACCAGTTGCTATGACACGCACTGGTGGCAGACGCTCAATGCAGGAGCTGCCCCCAGCCCCCAGCCCACAGGCCCCAGGCCAGCCAAGGCGGGTGCCAGCAAGGCGCCCTCTTCCCACCCCATCGCCCCACCAATTGCCTCCAACAGAGGGAGGCAATCACCCGTGGCAGGGCAATCGGGAGACGTGGCCGGCCAGCAAGCAGGTGGCACCAGGCCAGCCAAGGTGGGTGCCCCACAGATCAGCCCTGATCACTGGCCAGGCCTAGGGACCCTACCCATGCACGAATTTCATGCACTGGACCTCTAGTGGAAAATAAAAGACAGAGCCTGAGCTTTGGGAGCAGAAGAGGGGCCCCCACCTGCCCCAGTCACATGACCTGCCTTCCTCGGCCTGGAAACTGAGTCCCACCTTGTCTACTTGGGACGCTCACACCTACATTTTGAGCCTTAACACAAGATGACCTCAGGGAAGTCTTCCACGATGCCCACAGCTAGCCACTCACCCCTCAGAGCACCTAACACTCTGGACTGGAATCATTTGCTTTGTTCTCTGACTCCCCCACTAGACTGTGAGTTCCTTGAGGACAGGGACAATGCCTTTCATTTCTGTCTCTCCAGTACCCAGTACAGTCCTCGGGACATGGTAGAGATTCAAGAGATGATGGATGGCTGGGTGGGTAGGTGGATAGATTGATAGATGAATTGGGTGGATGGGTGGGTAGGTATGTGGATGGGTGGGTGGGTGGATGGATGGATGGATGGATGGATAGATGGATGGATAGGTGGGTGGGTGGGTAGATAAATGGGTGGATAGGGGGATGAGGGGATGGATGGATGGGTGGGTGGACACATAAATGACTAAATGAATGAACAAATAATAGGATCCCATAAGTAATACCAGAGGCCACTGGGCTCCAGGTTCTATTTCAGTCTGGAATTTACTGGAGCTCAGCTGCCAGGGAATCCCAGCTTTGTCCCAGGTATTTAGTCTGACCCAACTCTTTTCTAGATACGTTTCCCCAACTTGGCCGAGTATCCCTATGTGATCACTGTCTGTCTCCTTCACAGGCTGTAGCGAGGTGACACACTACCCAGCACTGCGTCTGGCCTAACAATTACGTCCTCAATGCCCTCCCCTGGGCTGGGGCCACTGCAGGCCTCAATGAATACTTGTTGAATAAATGACAAATGAACAAAAGACCTAGGGAGCTTTTTAAACATGGAGATTTCTAGGTCCCGGTCGAGATCTGCTGGCTCAGAATCTGTAAGGGTGAAACTCAAGAATGCGTATTCTGTTCAAAAGCTTTCTGGCAATTCCAGTAATTGGCCGGGATTGGGCACCTGGCCTGTGGGGAAGAGGAGTCCCCAGCTACTGAAGGCTGTGGCCACAGATGAAGGCATCTCCGAACAGGGCCGGATGGAGCGGTCACCAGCTCGGGCAGGTCACCACTTTCCTAATTCTTTTAGGTTAAAAGAGTCTAGCAGCATTCTTTGGAGTGTGGTCCTTGAACTATTTACTTCAGAACCACCTGAGTGAGAGGAAGCCTTTTTTAAAAAATATATTTTTTTATTGATTTCAGAGAGGAAGAGAGAGGGAGAGAGAGATAGAAACATCAATGATGAGAAAGAATCATTGATCAGCTGCCTCCTGCATGCACACTCCCTACTGAGGATCAAGCCTGCAGCCCTGACTGGGAATCGAACCGTGACCTCCTGATTCATAGGTCGAGGCTCAGCCACTGAGTCACGCCGGCTGGGCAGAGGAAGTATTTTTTTTTTAATGTAGATTCTAAGGTCCCACCCCAACCCACAAACTCAGAGTCTCTTCGGGGGAGGCCCCAAGAATCTGCACCCTCAACAGGCTGTCTAAGCCATCCTGGCACCCGGGGGGATGGGAGTGACTGGCTCATGGGTTCCCCGGGGTGCTAAGGCCACCTGCTGTGTCCGGCACCTTCATGCACACCTCACCTCCTGAGAGAGGAAAGTTCCTGTGGGGGCAGCTTGGATGACTCCAAGAAACCCAGCAAACGAGGTGAGAGGCCACAAGGCAGCAAATGTGCCCATTCCTCAGCGCCTGAGCCTTGAAGCAACCAACGAGTCATGAGGCCCAGCTTCTCATCTTACAGATGAGGAAACCGCGGCCCAGGGAGGACTGTGTCCTGCCCAAGGTCATCAAAGAGTGAGTGCCAGAGCCAAGCTCGAAGCCTGATGGCCATGCCCCAGGCTCGCCCCCGGCCCCCGCTGCCCTGGCCCACTGGGAGGCTCTCCCCTACGCGCATTCTCCGCACCTGCTCCCAGGTGAGTCAAGGTCCCTGGGAAGAGCCTCCGGCAGGGCAGCGGCCGTCAGCCCGGGATGTCTCAGCCAGGCTTGCTGTTCCAGGAAGTCAGAGTGGCTCTGATCATGGAGATTAACAATATCAGGCGTGTTCAAGGCACTGTCGAGTCCTGCAATTTCAGAATCTGCTTCAATCATGATGCAGATGAAAGAGGAGTCATGCACCCAAAGTCATAGACCAGGAAGTGGGGACGCGGGACCCGAGTCTGTACTGGAGACTAACGTGCTTAGTACTCAGTGAGATGATCCCTGTCATTTATTTTTAATTTTTTAAAGATACTTTTTTTTATTTATATTTTTTATTGATTTCAGAGAGGAAGGGAAAGAGAGAGAAACATCAATGATGACAGAGGCTCACTGATCGGTGACCTCCTATACACCCTACACTGGGGATCGAGCCCACAACCCAGGCATGATTCCTAACCGGGACTGAACCATGACCTCCTGGCTCATAGGTTGACATTCAACCACTGAGCCACGCCGGCTGGGCCATTTCATTTATTTTTATCGGTGTTGTTCTTGTTCTGATGGGAGGGAGCGAGGGCACGCAGCAGCAGGGCCTGGGCAGGAAGTCATGCTCACGAAAGTGGCCAAGAGGTGAAGCTGAGGACCCAGCTTCCCGGGTCTTCTGCGCCTGGTTCTGCTGCCATTGGCTGTGTGACCTGGGGCAAGTCACCACCCCTCTCCAGGTGAAGCTGTCCCCGTGCATAAAGTTAGGACTTTGGCCTCGATGATCCCGGAAGGCTCTTCCAGCTCTAAATGAGTCTCTGACTTCATGGCCCTGTCCTCAGCTTCTCTTTCTCTCCCCACCAGCCACAACCTCTCCCTGGTCCCGCGTCCACTTCCTGTGAGCAGCTGAGGCCTGTACTGCTCGGCCAGGCTGCAGGCTGGGCTGAGCTCTGCCCAGTGGTGGACTAAGCACTGCCTTTGCTCTCCCAGTCACTGTCCCTTTGCCTCCCTTACCGGAACTCAGGTGCCTGCTTCCCAATGTGGTGTTCTTCCTGAGACCCCGGCGGGGCGGGGGGAGCAGGAGCCAGGGGGTCAGAGGGCTGGAATTCTCATCCTGAGTCTGCCCCACATGGGCTTTAGGGCCACTGGAGCGCCAAGGCTCGTGATAAAACTATAGGGGTTGGACTAAACCAGTTGTCCCAAAGCGGGGTGGGCTGACCACTGGAACCCCCCAAGATCCTATCAGGTAGTTTACCAAGGAAGGGCTCTGCTGAACAAAGGGTTTCAAGGGAGGTCTCTGGCCTCAGATGGGTCAGGGTTCCAGTTCTGCCATTTCCTAGCTGTGTGACTTTGGGCAAATTATCACCCTCTCTGTCCCTCAGCTGCCACGCCTGTTAAATGGAGATATTAACCATACACAGCTCACAGATTGCCACAGAGAACTGAAAGAAGATAATAATAATACGTGGTGCCTGGCACACTCTAAGCCCTCAGTAAACACGGGTTATTTTTTCAATTCTCTGGGATCACATTTCATCTCATCCATACTTCACAGATGAGATAACCAAGATTGCAGAGAGGCAAGTCAGCTGCCCAAAGTGAAGGGGCTCTTAAGGAGCAGGTCTCTGGGAACTGCTCCCCATCTCTCCTGGCCCCCCAAAAATGAGGCCTCTGCCTGGCGTCTGTAAAATACAGCTGCCGTCCCCAGCGAAGACCACGCCATCCCTAGCCTCACATGACCCATGTCCAGGATCAAATCCTAGCCCAGCCCCCGGAAGTTTTCCAATCACTTACTGGGGAGGAAGCCAAGGCCCAGCAAATGCTTAAACAACCCAGGGGCCCTGGCTCCAGGGAGGGCCAACTCCCCTTTCCAGCAGCAGCCTAGCTCCTCCCGGGAGTCTCTGAGTATGCAAAAGGGCAACAGTTAAAACCACACGAGGACCTGCGGATGGTGCGACGGTGACGTTCACCTGAGCCCCCACGGAGTCTCTCGCTGGGGTTACTCTCCACCTGCTTCCACCCTTGAGACTTTGGTTGTTTCATTCAAGGGACCAGTCCCAGCCCGGATGCCCTGTTATGCTGTGTGACCTCAGGCAAGTTGCTTAACCTCTCTGAGTCTCAGGAATATTTTTAGAAAAGAGAAATGAGCAGATTTCAGGAAGCGCTAAGGACGCAGCAGGGTTTGCAGAATGATCTAAAGGTCTCCCCGATGTCTCCTGACCCTTCCAACCCTGTCTCCCCCGAGGACAAAAGGTTCTGATCTTGGCCCCCCCGCCCCTGCCCATATCTGGAAACACTTGACCAGCTTCCTATGGTCCTCGAGATGAAGTGAGAGCTCCGAGTGAGATGTTCAGAGCCCTTCACCAGGACCTCCCACGCCCCGGCCCCAGCCTTTGCAGCCATGCAGTGCTTCCCTCTCGCTGAACTGACTGCCGCTTGGCTGCCTTGCTCAGACACTCCCCTAGAAAGCTTCTTGTTTCTATGCCTGGGTTAGGCACTCTCTATCTTTGCACTGGGTACCGTCTGCCTCCCCAGCAGAAAGAGGGTACACACATTTATTCATATCTGGCTCCTAGCTGGTACCGGCTCCCTAAGAAATCTGTGCCAGATAATTATGTGATGGGAAGAGAGGAATGCAAGGACAGACAAACAAAAACAAATCAGCTGCTCCCTGAGCATGGGTCTCCCCCTCTGCCAACAGGAATGCTGTGGGAGCAGTAACTGGACCAACTGGGTGGGGCCCTCGCCCCCTTTGGCAGCTGGCCGTGCTGGCTGGGTGGCCTCTCCCCGCCCTGGAAGGTGAGGACAGCAACAGCACCTGCACTTTTATGCGGATGCCGTGAGCCAGTCCTCCCAGAGTGCTCAGGCCAGCGCCTGGCGCGTAAAGGTGACTTCCCTGCACTTCACATCTGACAGGTGGGAAGTGGGGGTGACACAGGGCCCAGAGCCATCCAGCCTGGCCCAGCTGAAGTGGCATCCGCTGCAGGGACTGAGTTTTCCTGACACCAAGCTCCCAAAGGGCCCGGGTGCTCGTCGCATCCGCCAGCACTGGCCCCACACCCGGCAGCCCGGTGCCTGGAGACTGTGGGCCCCACTGTGCCATCTCGCACACACCGCTGACCTCTCTGATCCCATTCCCTCCTCTCTAAAAAGGAGGGTACGAAGCGCCCGCTTCCATCAGTTTGGGGACCCAGCAACCTCTGCTCATTCTCATAGCGACTGCCAACAACCTCTCCCGGGGTGGGCTGGACCCTCCCCTCTCTTGGTCAAGGTGTCACTGAGAACCATGAGGCTACCAAATGGGACTGTCCCCAACCCCCCTCATGTGTATCCAAATCTACCCCGATTCTTCCATTTCCCAAGAAGCACCCCTACTCCCATAAACCCCCACCCGGCATCACCACACTGGTACCTCCTCCTCTCTCGTTCGCCTACAGATCCGGCTCCTGCAGCTGCCCCATGAGTCTTGACCATGCGTACAAACCCTTCTCCTGGGTCCCCCAGCCCCCCTCCCCCACTTCACCTCCAACCGAAACACCTTTTCTCAGCCCCTCTTCACCACCCAGCACCTCAGAAGCTGTCCCCACACGCTGTCCTTCTCTCCCTTCTCGCCTCCCGGCCCCTCATCCTTTCCCACTCTGGAGCCCCATCACCCCTCCAGAACTGCTCTGACAAAAAGGCCCAAACTGCCTCCAAGTGGCCTGAACCAGTGGCCCCTTTCCTGTCTCCTCTTCCCTGAACTCTCGCCGGCCTGCAGCCCTGCTAGCCACTCGCTCCTTTCTGAAGCAGAACCGCGTGTGGGCTTCCCAGGGGCCCCACTCTCCTTCCTCCTCCCAGCACCACCCCCTGGCCTCCTCCTGCTTCCCCTAACCTCGGGGTGGCCGCACCTGCTCCATCTATGTGCTAACAACGCCCAAGTTAGAATCCAGCCCGGAGGCCCAGGCATTCCCATCACATCAGCCTGTTTGCTTACAGGACTTCTTACGTGACACTAGGGACGAAAGGGACAGCACAGCAGAGCCCACAAGCTCAGGGGCCACAGGGGAGGCCTGGCAAGCGCAGTGACCGAAAGTAGCCACGCAGGATGGACGGGCCGATCCTAAATTCCTAAGCGGGCAGGTCAGAGCGGGAAGTCCTACAGCTTCCTCGGCAAAGGTCAACCTTGACCGGAAGTGAATGTGGCCCAACGTTCCTACGCATCTAGGGTAGCACACATTGAAAATGTCAAAGTCGTTTTTCTTCCCAGGCCCCTGGGAGGCCCACGCGGGCACCAGAGACAAGACCACCGAGCTCCTCCTGTCACCTCGTTGCTGCACGCTGTCCGGGAGCTGTCGGTGGTAAATGGGCACTGTCCTGCACCCGCCAACGAAAAAGAAGTGTGCGTCTCTCCGTTTTGCTTTTTATCCAATCCCAGCGATTTCCCCACCTCGCTTCCTCCCACCTCCCTAACCCCCCACCCATGGATTCCACGCGACCTTCCCCACGCTCTCTCCTTTGATTCCAAATGCACAGAAAGAACTACCAAACTGCCACTCTCCTGAGCATTTTCTCAACCTGTTGTGATCCTACTCCTCAAAATTCTGGCTCAAATAAACGCTCACGCAACTTTTCTGTAGGTTGGACCTTCTTTCATCAGTGACATGCAGTTACGCTGTAATCTGAGCGATTGCTTTGGTTGTTGTCTCCTCTGCCATCATGTAAGAGCCACAGGGCAAGGCTAGTGAAGGTCGACCAGCTGACCGACATCACGCCAGCGGCAATGCTGCTCGCCCACGGGCCAGGCGCTGTCCGGAGCAGCCTCCTTGTACTTGCTCCTCAAATCCACACAGCACAGGACACAGCGACTAGTATTATCCCCTTTTACAGATGAGGAAGCTGAGAAACACAGGGGCCAAGTGAGTTGCCTAAGGTCCAACACAGAAAGAGGCCCAGCAGAGAGCGGGGCACCCGTCGAGCCGCCAAGCCCAACACAGGCCTGGCCCTTTGCAAACCCGAAATAGACACTTACCAAATGAGCAAATCTATCACCAAAAATCAATGCATGAGATGCACCACCGTGTAGAGAGAGGTGGTCTTAGAGTAGTGGAACACGGAGCAATTTTAATTTCCTTCTGTCTATATTTCCCAAGTTTTCTTCAATGGTCGTGTAACACATACATAACTTCAAGCACAATAACACTTCATTTTTCAAAGAAATTCAAAGGTCCTGGGCAATGTCTTGGTCCAGGAATATTTTTCTTCAATTTTCAGAGACTGTTATTCCTCTACTTAATTTAAACCATTGTTTTTCTAGTGAAATTGAATAATAAGCCCGCATTTTTAGAGCTCTCTCCAAGTCTGCCCACTTCAAACTATGAAGAGAGGGAAGTAATGAGAGCGGTCAGCCTCGAGCCCTGATGGCCGGAGGCAGGGACGCATACCAAGCAGGCAGCCTGGAAGGGGCTTTCTATAGAGGCCCAGAGGCCAGGCTCTCAAAGAGCAGGAGGGGCCAGGCCCAGAAGGCCACCCGCCTGGGGCCTTATGCACCCCGTTTTGGGGCCACCTCAAAACGCCTGCCCTGCCCTGGTCTAAGAGGGTCCCTGCAAAGACTGGCCCAAGACCACCCTCTCGACAGACAGGTGAGTGGGAAGATGAACCCCTGAAGTCCTTGGCCGGAGGCTCAGCACCAGGCTCTAACCAAGAGGGAGACACCACCTGTGCTTCTGGCCACGTGGTCACCTGTCCTCCCGTTTCCCACCGCATGTGGCCACTGCTGCCAGGGGACACCGAAGGCCCAGGCAGGCCCGGTCCTGGAAAGGGTGGCACTGGCCTAGGATGCAGGGCTGGGAGCTGGGCTCTGGGGCAGACAGAACAAGGTGGGCCCGTGCCGCCTCCACCCCTCACAGGTGCGTGACCTGGACGAGCAAGATGACTGACCTGGGCCTCCGCCTCCTCGGGGACACATGGAGGTGACAAGCCCACGTCCCTGATGGCTGATGACTGAGCAGCTCCCTCGAGCCCCGTGCCTGCCAACGTGCCTGCCACTCCCTAAATAAGACCTATTAGTTCAGCAATCTCCATAAATACACGCCATTATTATTAGCGCTTTCCGGACGGCAGGCCTGGGGGCCCGTTTGGGCACTGGGGTTCTATTCTAGGCCTTGACCCTAAACCACAAGGCAGTGAACCCAGCTAAGTGGGTGAAAAAACACACATCCGTTTCAGACAAAGAGTGGCAGAGTATGTAGGATTCTAGACCGGGGGGCATCCCCTCGCCCCCACTCCTCAAAGGGAAACGGAAACTAGAGTAAAGGAGGGAAACAGGATTCGAGGAGGATCTCGCTGCCTAGTTTGAATCCTGCCACTGACAAACACCGTGACCTTGGGAAAGTCACTCAAGCTCTCAGACTCCGTGTCCTCGTCTATAAGATGGGCCAACAGTCCCCACTGCAGGCTCGGTATGGGAACTAAAGAAATTGATGCATCAAAAGGGTCTGGCACGTACAGACTTAAAGTGAACATGAGTTGTCCTTAAAGAAATAAGCTCTCAAACTTCCCTATTAAGTGAAGGGCAGACGTAACCAAAAACACTGGGTAACCTCAATTCCAGTTACTTTTATCTGTGGCTTTTCTGGTATTATTGGGGGTTGGGGGAGGGGGGGCAGCAGGCTCACCTTCCCAATTCTCTTTTGTTTGGTCTGATATTAAAATGGAAATATTTTTGAGAATCCACCAGCCACAGATGCCGGGGCTGGAACATTAGGCAGCTTGGGGAATAACAAGATGTACAGGGGAGGGGCTGGCCCACACAGCACGCTGCCCCTAGCAGGCGAGGCGTGGCAGGACTCCTGGGCTGGTACCCAGATGATGCTGTACCCTCTGACCTGAGGGAGGTTCAGCACTTGCTCTGACACTCGAGCTGGACTGAACTCCCAACAGCTCTTGCCTCTGAGCCTTCGCACATGCTGTTCCTTCGATCCAGACCCTTTCCCTGTCCCCACCCCCATTCTCCTGCTCTCACACCTCAATGAATGTAACTGCACACATGTCCATCTCCCCACCAGAGCTCACACACACCGGACAAGAGCTAACGCTCTTGTGAAGAGATGTCCACTCAACAGTCTGGCTCTACTCTCTTGTGCTGCCCCTGAATCCATGGGGAGAGGCCATGCCCACTGTTGCCTACGCCTCCCCCAGACAGCTCCAGCCACCTGGGTCCTGGACATCACACCTCCACCAGCCCTGAGCTGGCTGACTTGTTCACCGTGTCCTCGGACATCACCACCGCTTTGCCCTCCTGATGCCTGGGTCCCCTGAGTGTGGTTATTCAATCAGTGGCCAAGCAGGCTGGCAATTAACAGCATCCTATCCTCAACCCATTTCCCCTCTTCTTGGCGCATGGCAACATAATAACTCAGTTCCCAAAGGGAGAGGTCATTCGTGGGCCATTTACAACCCCAGCCACCCCAGCCGGCCCAGCCCAGCAGCTGCCCCTCTTGCTCTGCACTGTCAGGACCCTGGACCAGCCCTGGCGCGGTCAGCACCAGAATGCCTGCTCCAGGGAGGGGCTGTGCCCGAGCTGTTCGCTGCTGGATCCCCACGGTGAGCTTCAAATGTTAAACAGCTAACTAGGGGGTGAGGGCTGATTTAAAGTGTTTGCCAATTTCTGTGGTGTAAATAGTCCCACTACGGCCCATTTCAAGCTACCAAGGTGACACCACCAAACACACGGTTGGGAAGAAAAGTGCAGTAGCCACCAGCATGTATATTATACAGTCAGGTGTCATTTAACGACCGGGCTACGCTCTGAGAAATGCATCGGTAGCCTGCTTCATCCTTGTGTGAACATCAGAGTGCATTACAGAAACCTAGATGGTGTAAGCAACTACACACCTAGGCTACATGGGATAGCCTGTTGTTCCTAGGCTATAAGCCTGTACATGCTCCTGTACTGAATACTGCAGGCCATGCAGCAATGGTATTTGTGTATCTAAACATAACTAAACAGGAAAAGGTACAGTAAAAATACAGTGTATGAGATAAAACTGTGCAGGGCACTGACCATGACTGGAGCCTGCAGGACTGGAAGATGCCGGGAAGTCAGTGAGTGAGTGGGAAGGCCTGGGCATTACTGGTCACACTGCAGACTTTATCACTCTGTCCCACAAGCCCTCCCCCCGCTTCCTTCCAACAAGGTCAGAGAACACAGAGCTGTCAACGCTGCCCCATGAGCAGGGATGTGGGCTGGGTGGGAATATCGAGGAGAAACTGGCTGGGGGAGACGCCGATCACCGTAACAGTGACTGTCAGGAGGGAGTGACGGTGGCCTGAGGGTCAGCAGGAATGAGAAACCAGGACGGAAGGGTAAAGAACACAGGGACTGTCATGGCCACGTGGGTGGCTATTGCCTGTCGGAGCAGTGGTCAGATCAAGGAACTTTGTGGTGGTTCAGGAAAAAGAGGGTGTTACCATGAAGAAAGTGTAGTTCTGTTTAGATACACAAATACCATTGCCACATTGCCTACAGTTTCAGTCCTGAATTGGGAAATTTGTTTTGGGTTCCACTGGCCCTATCTGGCATAAAAGGCTCTCTCTGGTATTGAACTGATAGAAGAAATAAAACTATCTCTGCTTTACACTATTACAACCTGACAATATTTCCAATGTCCAGGGACAGGTTGGTCCCACAGGGAACTCTCACTGGAGTGGATGTGGCACTTCATACTGGTTAAGGTGCCCCCGTGGGCCTGAGTCCGTGTACAGGACCTTAGGTCCTCAACAGAGCACCTACAGCCGGGTCCTCTGAAGCCCATCAGCCGGGCCTGGGGGCTGCAGCGCCCCCTGAACATGCAGCGCTGGGGGACGGGCTCCTCTGGGAGGAAACAGGTCAGTGGCCGAGGGACTGGGGTGCAATCTGTACGCTCAGAATTGAGGTGCTGTGAGTGAGAGGGAGCCTACTGCCCAGCTCCAGACACTGCTCCCGTCAGAGAAAAATCCCCCTGAACCATAGCCTTCATTTCTATTATAATCCTATGGGACCACCATCATATATGCCAAAACATGTATGTATAATATAAATACAAACGCATAAAAGACACAAATAAACACATAGGTCATAGTGAAGTAATTAGAAGTACTGTGTTTTGAGTTATCCTTGCTTCTATTATAACTTTTAAAATATATTTTTATTGATTTCAGAGATGAAGAGAGAGGGAGAGAGAGATAGAAACATCAATGATGAGAGAGAATCACTGATGGACTGCCTCCTGCACACACCCCTACTGGGGATCCAGCCCGAAACCTGGGCATGTGCCCTTGACTGGTATGGAGCCCAGGACCCTTCAGTACCAAGCCAATGCTCTATCCACTGAGCCAAACCAGCTAGGGCTAGTATAACCCTTTTTAACTGTAAATTTATGGGCGTACAATTTTTTTTATAAAGGCTGTGTCTAACAGCTGGCTCATAAAATTCCTCAAATACAGTGATCAGCTCTCACGCTTTGGTACAAACTGGCCCCAGCACACCACTGCCCAGGGCCCAGCACAGCCTTGTAAGGACAGCCACTCCTGGGAGCTCTCTCGGACCAGGGCCCCAAAGGAAGGTGGCTCTGAGGGCCTCCAGCGAGACAAACAGAGACCAAGGAACTCTCCAGGGACCCACGGCCAGGACGGGGCTGAGCTGGGGCCCAGGTGGCACAGTGGGGTGGACGGAGAACTTGGGCCCATTCTGCTGCTTATGAATCCGGTTCTCTTTACTGGACTTCAAACCCCTTGAGGGCAAGAACAGTGGCCCATTCACCACTGTCCAGCCGGGTGAGGAGGACACAAATGCGGTGAAGACAAGCCTTCACAAAACAGCAGGGACTGGGCAGTCGGGGAGACCCAGCCGTGAGTCCTCCACTGACTAACTATGACCTTCGGCTGCGGTTCATTTTTCTCATCTGTAAAATGGGTATGAACCCATCTTCCCTGCCTAATTATCAGGGCTGTTGTAGAAACAAAGAGATTTCGACCTGAAAGGGTGATATGAATCTAAGTTACTATTATCATATAGACACATCACCCACTTTTATCTTTTCTAAACTTATCTGATTAAGATTATATGCTTGCCACTCTGCCCCTTGCCCGATTTAAGGGAACACACATGGGAAGCAGCTAGCCCAGCACCTGGCACTTACCAGATACTACCAATAACTGTTAATTCATTTACTACTTATCTAGTTAACAGCAGGCTTTCCACCTACACTAACCTGGTACTGGTACCGAAGAGCCCACCAGCTACACCCCCTCCCCAGACGCCTCCCAAGTTAAAACTTGAAAGAGCAGAATTTAGGGACCGTTCATTACTGGACATGCACTTAGTCAGCAGCTATTTATCGAGCACCTCCTGTGTGTCAGGCCTGTTCCAGGACAGACATGGTCCTTGCTCTCTAAGGCTTACAGTCCCCTGAGGGTGTAGAGCAGTGATGGCGAACCTATGACACGCGTGTCAGAGGTGACACGCAAACTCATTGTTTTGGTTGATTTTTCTTTGTTAAATGGCATTTAAATATATAAAAGAAATATCCAAAATATAAGTCTTTGTTTTACTATGGTTGTAAATATCAAAAAATTTCTGTATGTGACACGGCACCAGAGTTAAGTTAGGGTTTTTCAACATGCTGACACGCCGAGCTCAAAAGGTTCGCCGTCACTGGTCTAGAGCCACCATCACCACAGTGAGGCTGGAGCAGCATCGTGAACAAAGATCCGTGAGCCTGTCTGACGGGCGGAGAGGAAGAGATCCCGGGTGAGAAGTGAAGAGGCGAAGGATGGGACCAGCTTTCCATGGAGGGAACAGCAAGGGTGAAGGGTCTTTGGTGGGAGAGGAGGGGCAGGGACCTCAGGAGGGCAAGCGTGAGGGAGCAGAGTGAGAATCAGGCCCAGCACTACCGTAGGCCTCACAAGGCACGAGGAGGGTTCTGAGTGTCACCCTGGAGCCTGAGGAAGAGGCAGGACAGCCCCCACCCACGGTCTCAGGGAGCTTGGAGAGTTCCAGACGGGGCCCTCCTTTCTAGTCTGTGTGTCGGAGGACTGGACACCGCAGGGTACAGTGCTGGATGGATAGACAGATGGATGCTGCAGCTGATGGCCATGCGGGCAGGGCTGCAGGGAAGGGCTGAGCACTTTAATGAATGTGCACAACCTGTCCCCTCTCCCCAGCATCCGAGGAGGAGCAGATGGTGCTTCGGCGGGCGGGCAGGGCGGGGCTTCCCCTGGATGAATCCCTCAGGAAGGCCAAGGACTTTGAGGCAAGGTCTCTGCTCTAAAGTGGGGGGAAGTGCCACCTACCCACCACCACCTCCCTGCTGTGGCGGGAGCCAGGGTCCTGTGCTCTCCAGGCTAAAAGAGGTTCCTGACCCCTGCCTGGGTCCCCCACCCTGGGACAGGGAGGAGGATGTCTCCCACATTCTCCTACAACAGGCCTGGGCTCCCCTCTCAGAGACACCCCTGGGGGCCAGGGCACTGGCTGACCTTCATCCTCAGCAGGGCCCACCCCAACACCCTGCCCTGCCTCAGGAGTGTCCAGGCCTCACCCGGTTCTATGGCCATGGCCTTCCCGCTGACCAGGGCACCTCTCCTCCCACCCCCTCCTCCATGCAGCCGCCCCTGCTCCATCCTGGGCCAGCGTCCAGGCTGAGAGAGGCTAGCCCAGCACAGAGGCGCCAGGAGCATTCCCTGGCTTCATGCAGTCCCAGGGACCCCCAAGGTCAGCAGGGGGAGGTGAAGCCTGTGACAGCAGAACCTGAAGGGTCCGTCCATGGACGGAAAGTGAGGCACAGAGTCACACACACACACACACACACACACACACACACACACACACTGATGCTCAGAAGCCGGTCAGAAGTCATGCAGAGGATGGGACACAGACTCCCGTGGGGAGTGGGGTGCACACTCACACTCGAAAGGTACACATTCACACTCACACTCAACCCACCCAAGTAGTGACCCCCACACAGAGCAGACCCAGGCTCCGGAACGCACACCCAGAGACCCATCCACACACAGGCTCCCGGGACACGGACAGAGATCGCCGGCTCCCGGAGACACACACACACACACACACACACACACGCCAGGGCCACGGGGAAGATGCCGGCGTGGACCTCACACCCAGAGGCACCGAGATACACCCACTCACAGACACACCGGGACCCCAGGGAAGACACCAGACTCGCGCTGGGAGAGTCAGAGACACACAAAGATCCCGCAGCAGCAAAGACGCGCAAGGGGCCGGGACGCAGGGCAACGGGGCCCTGGGCTCTCCGCGACCCTGGCACGGGGGCGCCCCGGCCCTGGGGTCACCCGGGACCACACCCCCCACTCGCGGAGCCCCTCCCGGGCCGGCGGCGCCCGCGGCCCCCGCCCAGCCCCCGCCCGCGGGCCGCACTCACCCGCTCCGGCCGCGGCCGCGCCTTTGTTGTCCGCGCCGCTCACAAAGGCGCCGGCGGCCGGCTCCGCGCCTCTGCCCTCCGGCCGCCGCGGGCGCCCATGGCCGGGCCGGCCCAGCCCCGCGCCCCGCCCGGCCGCCGCCGCCACCGAGCCGATGGCCCCGCCGGGAGCGCGCCGCCTCGGAGCGGCCTGGCCCGGCCACCGCGCTCGGCGCCGCCCCGCCGCCCGGCCGCAGCCGCTGAAGTCACCGCTTAACCCCTGGTGGCCGCCGCCGCCGCGCC
This sequence comes from Myotis myotis, assembly GCF_014108235.1. Classification (NCBI taxonomy): domain Eukaryota; kingdom Metazoa; phylum Chordata; class Mammalia; order Chiroptera; family Vespertilionidae; genus Myotis; species Myotis myotis. The sequence goes on along the minus strand of NW_023416324.1, from coordinate 8,733,029 downwards.
CCTGCCTGCGCGGGCGCCCCCGGAGGACGGGCCGGGGAAGAGGGGGGCCCCCAGCCCCCTGTGGCGGGACGGCTTCTGCCCTCCCGCTGGCCCTGCTCCGATCAACCTGACCCAGCGCACCACGGGGAAACTGAGGCCACGGGGACCCCTCACTCCTCCACTCCCGGTGTCCCCTCCCACTCCCCTGCTTCTCCCGCCAGAAGCCCCCAGACACCATCCATTCCCCCAAGTCCCGCACACGCACCCGGGGCTGCGGCTTCTCCTTCCGCACTTTCAGGAGTTTGCCAGGTGTCTCCCGGCAGGGTGAGATGCCTGGGCTGGCCCCCGGGGGCAAAACCCAGGCCTGTGACGCCCTGCCTGCTGGCCGAGAGCCCTCCAGCCCTCCGTGGCCTTCCACCTCAGTGCCCTGACCCCAGGGGCTGCAGGCATGAGGGGTTTGCTAAGCTGAGTGAGAACGTCTCACCGAACTGGCAACAGCCCTGCATGTGGCCCCATCTTCCTGATGAGGAAACTGAGGCTCAGCTGTAACTTGCCCAAACTCACCCGGCAAGGAAGTGGTGGAAGGCAGATCCTAGCACCTCCCTCCTTCCAGCCTCTAAAGCTGCCAAAATCGCTAGCTACTCCCTCCCAGAATTCCAAAGAGGGCCTGCGGATATGATGCAATTAATTAGACTTATCAGGCCATTAATTAAGATGATCCCCGGAGTTATTAAACACTGCCCTGCTACCTCTCAATTTACAGTGCAATTCACACTCAGGCTTATCAGCAATTACTCCTGGGTTGATAATAAGGATTCTATAGACTCCAGAGGGCACAGGTGTATGCGGGCTGGAATCTTTGTCAGCCTGTGTTCGTCCATTCATGCAGCCAGCAAAAACATTATTTTTTAAACTACTCCCTATGTGTCAGGCACCAGCCTTGGGGGCTAGGCATGAAACAAGGAACCAGGCAGACCCCAGCCCTGCCCCCTCGGTTCTCAGAGGCCAGGAGGAGACACACAGAAACAGGCCACTGCAGTGTGCTGAGACAAGCCACCCTCGGGCCACCCTCTCTGAAGCCACCTTATTCATGGGTTGGTTTGTTCATTGTCCAGCGCCACACTAGAACATAAGCCCCATCGAGCCTGTCATAAGACTTGTTCATTGGCGCTGTGGGAAGCCCCAGGCCTACAGCAACCCTGGGCTTATAGTAATTGGCCAGTAAGTATTAGTTGAGCACTCACTACGTTCCGGACATCATTCTAGGCGCAGGAGACACCAGTGAACAAACCAGGCTTGGTCCTTGCCCTGCTGGAGCTTCCATTCCAGGGGTGAATGAACGGTGGCTATGACCGCAGAGAGGGAAGTTTCTGGAATGCTAGCAAAGCAGCAAGGGCATCTCTAGATGTCCATTGGGTGACCGGGGCTCATTGAACCTTGCACCAGAATTTAGATATTCTGAACCTGCATTCGCAGCCTTGCAGACCTGCTCCTACCCCCCTCCCGGGCCTTCTAGTTTTCCTCCTGGGCCTGAGCCCTCCTGAGCCCTCCAGGCTGAATGCCGCCCCTCTTTGGTTGCAGGAGGCTCACCCTCCCTCCCAGGAACATCAGAAGCCCTAGCATGCCCAGGAGGCACCCCCGACATGGCCTTCGCTCCCTGATTTGAAATCTCTCCAGTTTGAGGGCAGCTATGATCCAGGCTTGAGGACAGGGGCCATCCCCCAGGCCCCCAGAGCCCAGCCCAGGTTGGGATCATGAGAGAATCAAAATAGATTTCAGTGGACACCCTCAAACCCTTAGCAGTAGAACCCTCGGGATCCAGGGTTGCAACCCGCCAGCTCATAGACCAATGGAGCTGCAGAAGCATTTTGCCTCACCCATAGTGGTGGTGGTGGTGTTGTTGTTAATTAGTTACCAACATTTAACAGTTAGGAGATTTCCCATAGAAAGCCAGATTGCTGGCTTCTCTTAACAAATCTGAAGATCTGGTGATGCCAGGCCCCCGTTCCCACGTGGTCACCCTCTGCAGGCCCCAGGGAACCTGGCTCCTTGCCAGAGCTATGCCCTCTGCTTGCCTCTGTCCCTCCCAGCCCTGTATAACCCATCTGACTTGGAGGCCTCTCCTCTGTGAATTAGTGTTTTTACTGCACTTTCCACTCTACATTGTACTTTTAGGAGAAAGAAACACATACTTGAGAATAAATAAGCCTGCAGCCCTAACCTACCAGGCTGGCCCCAGGCCTCAGGCCAGGCCAAATTCTCCAACATTCTTTTCTTTTCTTTTTAAATCTTCCCCCCGCCCCCCAGAGGAAAGAAGAGGGAGAGAGAGATAGAGACATCAATGATGAGAGAGAATCATCTATCAGCTGCCTCCTGCACGCCCCACACTGGAGATCGAGCCTGCAACCCTGGCATGTGCCCTGACCAGGAATCAAACCATGACCTCCTGGTTCATAGGTGGATGCTCAACCACTAAGCTACACTGACCACGCTCTCCTACATTCTTGATCTCTTCACCATTGCCCTCTCCTGACACACACACACCCCTTCTCGCTCGCCTCCCCAGCTTCACATTTTATGCTCCACAGCACAAATGAATGTGCAAGGTGTTTGGCTGGGCCTTTGCCCATACTGTTCCCTCTGCTGCCATCCCCCAGACACTGTGGCCACCTGCTTTTTGCTGCTCTCAATGTAAACGATACCTTCTCAAGAATCTCTTTTCTAGTGCCCCAGAGTCGACTCTGGGGCTCCCACGTGTCCCGTGCTCCCCGCATCAGTGTACCCATCCTACCGTGTTGTGCGGTGTATTTGCCCCATGTCTCCTCCCAGTCTGTGCATCCTGGGAGCTGGGACTCGGCTGTCATTCTCACTGGAATCCCCAACACCTGGGACAGAGCCTGGTCGAGCATAGGCAGGAGACAAATATTTGCTAAATAGATGAATTAATGGGTTTCAATCGCCACAAAAGGAACAAAAAGAATTTCTGGGAACATTTCCATGTCCCGGAACATTCCATGAACCAGAATTTCCCACTCCCTGAGGGTTCTGGTGAGGACAGGATTTACTGTGCAAGCATCATCATGAATGGCACCGCCGAGTGGGACTGGGGCTCTGCTCTCCCTTATCTCCGCCGACCTGAGAAAGAGGGGGGCAGTGCAGGTGGTGCTTCCACTGGCCAGAGAGGCTAGGTGACTTGCCCACGGTTGCCTAGCGAGCTGGTGGCAAAGTCAAGATGGAAACCCAGGCCCGGCCGGCGTGGCTCAGTGGTTGAGCGTCCACCTATGAACCAGGAGGTCATGGGTTGATTCCCGGTCAGGGCTCCATCGCCAGTGTGGGGCATGCAGGAGGCAGCCGATCAATGGTTCTCTCTCATTGATGTTTCTATCTCTCTCTCCCTTCCAAAAATTTTAAAAAAAAAAAGTAAAGAAAAAGATGGAAACCCAGGGCTGCTGCCTTGCCTCCCAGCCCGGCCCCCTTCCACTGGCCTGGGTCCAAAGAAGTCAAAAAGGACGTGGATGGATGGAGCAGTGGACTTCCTAGGCCCAGATGCCACCCTCACACGGGCAGTACAAACGGAAAGCGGGCAGGAAACGGTCAGTCCTCCACACTTACTGTATCATCAAAGCCATCATGAGCAGGCTCTCATCTGAGAGGGGCTGGATCACATCTTGATTATACATTCTGTCTAACCAAGATGAAGCCCTCTTCGCCTACCCTCCTGGCCCTGTAAGTAGGATGGGCACTTGGAAGGGGCTGGGATGCCACTGAGCAACCTTCTAAGCCTCTCAGATTCCTTACAACCCAAGACCTGCATCTGCAGGGAGCAAGCCACGGTCCAGGCACAGGTCACAGTTGGAGGTGGTTGCAGGGGCTCAGGTGGGAGAGAAACTTGACTTTTCTGAGCTACTATTTTATGGGCCTTGGTGTCGGGGAGAGGCCGGTCTGAGCAATTCATTCTCTTGGGGATGTAATCTCAACGTTTTCCCAAGACAACCCTGGGACGGGTGGACAGCGCATGTCCGGTGGGCTGGACATGGACACAGGACAGGGCTCCGGGCCTGATTGCTCATGAGCTCCCTGTAGGACCCTGAGAACAGCCCTCAACCTCTTTCATTTCATTTTTTTTCCCCAGAGAGGAAAGGAGAGGGAGAGAGAGATAGAAACCTCAATGATGAGAGAATCATCTCTCTGTAAAGTAGTTAACAATACTCCTGTTGCTCTCTTCGAACTCACAGATTTTGAAGGATCAATCCAGTATCATCGAACAGAGATTTTTTTCAACTTCTCACTGACAAAATTAAATAAATATGCTATTTGATACTATATTATCATAAATAGTCATAACTACTATTTATGAGAGGCAATCTAGTACAGTCATGGTCAAGAGTTCAAACTCTCAGGATTCTCACTGTTAGGAAGGGAATTATTAATATGGAAAAGAAGAGGATAGAATGAACCCTGTGGTGTTGAAAGTACTGGTATGAGTTCATAGCTCTGTCCACCAAGAGGACCTGGGAGCAGGAATATCCCAATAGCAATGAGCACACCTAGCAACTAGATCATTGTTTCAAAATATCATTCTCTACTCACAGGAACCAGAACACCTTGGAGAAATGGCTGATTCTGGGGGGGAAATAGGTTGAGTCTGAAACATATTGTGCCAGAAATTAATAAATTGCTCAAGCCCAGCCAGCATAGCTCAGTGGTTGAGCATCAACTTATGAACCAGAAAGTCACGGTTTGATTCCCAGTCAGGGCATATGCCTGGGTTGCAGGCTTGATCCCCAGTCTGGGTTGTGTAGGAGGCAGCCAATCAATGATTCTCTCTCATCATTGATGTTCCTCTCTCTCCCTCCCTCTTTCTTCCTCTCTGAAAACAATAAAAATCTATTTAAAACAATAATAAATTGCTCAAGAAGTGATGGGAACATAGCAAAAGGACACAGAGACCAGCTCAAAGAGGCTCTGAATAGCCAAACTGCGGGGAACTTGCATCCAAATAAATAGTAATTGTACGGATTTATATTCCATTGAATACAATAGCAAACCAAGAGTCCATACGAATGGAAATAGATAAATGAATGAATGGAAAGTTAGGAATGGCTATTTGCATAGCCTCAAAGTACTTCCCCACAAAATGCTTTCTAATTATAAGGGGAAAAGAGCAACTCTACAGGAGACACCTCCTCACCCAAGCGATCAAACCAGGTTGGACCAGTTGTGGGATATTTGACATCACGAATCCCGTGATGTGATGGGCTGAGAAACACAACAGCCTCACTTCATGCTACTCCCGCCCAAGACGCACAACTCACATAGTTGTGAGCAAACGTCAAACACACCCAACCTGAGGGACATTCCTCTAATTGTCTTCTGAAAGGCCAAGGTCACAGAAGCCAAGGAAAGACTGAGGAACTTCTCCAGGTTGAAGGAAACTGAAGAGACGCAACAGCTAAATGCCACAGGCGGTTCTGAAGCTCCACCCTTTCCTACAAAGGGCCTTATTGGGACACTAGTTTCCTGGTATTGATGGCTGCATCATGGTGGTGTAGGACCTTGTCCTTGTGTGTGGGAAATGCACACTAAAGTGTCCAGAGGTAAGAAACATCATCAGTGGTTGCCTCAGAAGGAAAAAGCCCTACTGGCAACTGTTCTGTAAGTTTGAAGCTATTTCTAAAGCCAGCTGCCTGTGGTGATCTAGAACAAGTTGTTTGATGCTCTGAGCCTCAGTTTATCATCTGTATAGTAGCAGTGGGTGAAAGTAATACCTGCTTCATACGGTTGTTTAGAGAATTAAATGAGATAATATTTGATAGTATTTGGAACAGAACTGGGTTCATATACATATTTCAAAATTTTGAAGAGCTGTATAATTTTTCTTTTTCTTCATGCTATTACCATCCCCAGGACAAGTGGAAGGGTATGAATAAGGTGGCACACCCCAGTGCCAAAGGGACCAGGTAGCGGGTAAACATGTGGGAAGCAGGATGAATGTGTGTGACAACTGACACAGATTTCAGGATTGGGGACACCACAGGGAGAGGGGACCCCCCGGAGGCCTGGAAAGTTCATGCCCCTGGAAAGGGGGCAGTCACCACCCAGTCCTAATAAAAGCATCACTATGCCCCATGTCTCCAGAGCTTTCCCTTTCCCCCAAACCAGAAACCCAGATTTCTAAGTGAAATCCCCCCTTTTGTTTAAGTCTTGCCTTTTTAAAAACTGTCTTCTTATTGACTTCAGAGAGGGGAAGGGAGAGAGAAATAGAAACATCAATGATGAGAAATATAATCCATCGGCTGCCTCCTGCACGCCCCCTACTGGGGAATGAGCCTGCAACCCAGGCATGTGCCCTGACCGGGAATCCAACCGTGACCTCCTGGTTCATAGGCCGACGCTCAACCACTGAGCCACACCAGCCGGCCTTCTGATTGTTAATATTGATAACTATTTCCAATTTTAAGTGGGCTAGTAATTTGTGAGCCAAACAGGCCCCAAGTGCCAGCACCAGGCAGCGTTCCGAAAGCTTGTCCCAGACGTTTAGAAACGCGGGACCGCCCCTGTGGGTTGACGGGAAAAGCACCAAACCACAACGCAGGGTTCTTCTGATGGAGCCTCCGGCCAGGATGTGTACAACCCCACGTGCCACGGTGGCCCACTCCTCCCCAGCACGGCTGATTGGACAACAGGGTGAACACCTGACAGCCAATCAGCTTGCTTCTTCCAGGAACTTGGAATTGCAGAGCTGAGAGGCTGGGTGGGTCAAATGCCCATGGACGCTGAGCCTGAACCCTCACACAGGACTGGGGCCAGCATCCAGGCTGCCACGAACCACAGCCAAGTTCAAGCTGAGGTTCTGGGGGATCAGAAATGCCAGAGGAAAGACAAAAGAACGAAAGCAAGCAGGCGTACGGAGTAAGGTGGGAGAAAAAGACAGGGAGGCGGAGACCGCGCAGCCCTGGGAGGCATTCGCAGCAGTGATGGCAAACGCTTCGAATGCACTCTCTCCACACGTGCTGTTTAACCTCTGTGCATCCATTGACTCATTGAATCCTCACAGAACCCCCATAAAGTAGGTACTGCTATCAGGTTTTACGGGAGGAAGCTGAGGCACAAAGACATCCTGTCCTAGCCTTGAGTGTCCATCCGCGTGTCCTGTTGTGTCCTTATGAGAGCCCCCACCCTTTACCTGTACTCACCTGCGTGGATTTTATTCCTGTGAGGAGAGGAGCGGGTCATTAATATTCAGGTAGTGCCCGCTGCCCGTGGCTACTGCTCTGTGCAGGGTGAGGAGGGATTCTGGGACCAATTAAGGCAACCCCGAACATCCTGCTCCAGCCTTCCTGTATCTCCCCAAATGGAAAATACGAAGGGTTTGTAAAGGGGAGGTTTCACAGCCTGGGGCCCCAAAGGCAGCTGCAAACACAGACCCCACAAGCCCCGTACGCCAGCCCAATCCACAGGAGGAACCCAGCCTCCTCCTCGGGGTCTGCGGCCTCCTCTTTGGGGGTCTGCAGCCTCCATGGGACACGCAGGCAGAGAGGCTTGCAGCTCTCTGTGAACCGAGGGAGGCTGGGTTTCTCTGCTTGGGGCCTGGCCAAGGAGCCAGAAAGGACAAGGAGGCAAGGTCTTCACTTCCTGGCATCAGGTTACTGCCCGTATCCAGGCTCGGGCTGCTAGGAGAAGCTCCGGGCATGAGAGCTGCTGGTCAGCTGACAGCAGACTTGTTCTGGAAGCTGCCATCAGGATGAAGAGAGTGTGGCACTGGCTGCTGACGGTGGGGAGCGGGGAAGGCTCCTGGGGGGCCAGGCTAAGCCTCCAGCCTTGCCAAGCAGACCAGGCTGGGGACTGGGGTTGAACAGAAGGCCTCAAGGAGGGAAGGCCCCGGGTCTGGGGATGGGAGGTGCTGAGCTGCCAGCCTGGGACTGCGGTGGCTGTAGCAGGAGGGCCTGGCCTATGCCTGCAGCCTGGCACCAGCCCCAGAAACCTTCAGCATCCCCTCCCGTTTCACCGCCCAGGGTTGGAAGGTTCCATAAGCTCCCTGATCTCTCAGATGAAAGACGCTTTCTAAGAGCCATAAAGCCCGTCCCCCACTCGGAACAATGGGCCCTTATCCCGCCTGTCCTTCACATAAACTCCCATTAGCAATGCACCAGAAGCTGCAGGCAGGAGCTTTATAGACTGGGTTTCTGGACCAGCCCCAGCGTTCATTAACATCCACTCCCTCACCCTCCATGGAGCCTGCAAAATCACTCCAGATTACAGAGTTCCACAGTGTGCTCGGCCTACAGGCCACCCCGCAAGGAAGCGGCCTTTGTCCTGGTTTATGAATAAAGAAGCAGACCCAGAGAGGTTAGGTGCTGGCCCAGGGTCACACAGCAGGAGAGTGGAGGAGGCGGGGTTGAAACCCCGAGTCCCAGCTCCTTCCCCCATACCACGTGGCCTCGGGTTATGAACACTCAGTCCTGCTGCGGAATTCAGGAGGTAAAGCCCAGTGATTTTCTTGGGTTTTCTCCTGGAACTAAGCATCTTCTGAGACCTCAGCGCCTTCGCCAGATGGTCCTGTTGACCTACCCAAGGTGCCAGCAGAGGGAGAGTGGGGAGGGCCCCTTCTGAAGGGAGAGCGCATCAGGCACGGGTGTAAAGGACCCCAGCCCCTTCCCTCGGGTGAAATCACAGTCCTTCACCGCATCTCACATTCACACTCCCAAAGCCGGTTCACCCCTTCCTCCTCTGAAGGCCGCCGTTGATGACAGCCCCCCTTCACTGAGCCACCGTTGATGACAGCCCCCCTTCACTGAGCCACCGTTGATGACAGCCCCCCTTCACTGAGCCACCGTTGATGACAGCCCCCCTTCACTGAGCCGCCGTTGATGACAGCCCCCCTTCACTGAGCCTTTACAGCACGCTGGCCCGTGCTTGTCATGCATGAATGCATGTCTTCTTGCAAGAATCTACAGAATGGCTGCTTTCAAGATCCCCTTTTGCAGAGAGAGGTAAGTAGCCTACCTAAGGCCACACAGCAAGTAAACAACACATTCCTCACTGTGTCTCCCCAAGCCTTCACACTGTGGGGTTCAGCAGACACTCCATTCCCCCAGCACAGGGGCTGTTCCCCACCTCTGCCTCCCTTGGTATCCTGACTCCCCTCAGATTCTGGGAGCTTTCCAGGTGGCCTACACCAGCCCCCACAAAGGCAGCTTATAGCCTTTGGATGAATGGATGGTTGGACAGATGGATGGACACACAAATGAATGGATGGAAGGATGGATGGATGCATGGGTGGATGGATGGATAATGGATGGATGGATGGATGATGGATGAATGGATGGATGGTGGATGGATAATGGATAATGATGGATGGATGGATGGATGGATGGATGGATGGATGGATGATGGATGGATAATGGATAATGATGGATGGATGGATGGATGATGGATGGATGATGGATGGATAATGGATAATGATGGATGGATGGATGATGGATGAATGGATGGATGATGGATGGATAATGGATAATGATGGATGGATGGATGGATGGATGGATGGATGATGGATGGATAATGGATAATGATGGATGGATGATGGATGGATGATGGATGGATGATGGATGGATAATGGATAATGATGGATGGATGGATGGATGGATGGATGGATGGATGATGGATGGATAATGGATAATGATGGATGGATGGATGGATAATGGATGGATGATGGATGGATGATGGATGGATAATGGATAATGATGGATGGATGGATGATGGATGAATGGATGGATGATGGATGGATAATGGATAATGATGGATGGATGGATGGATGGATGGATGGATGGATGATGGATGGATAATGGATAATGATGGATAGATAATGGATGGATGGATGGATGATGGATGGATAAATACAATAGAAAAATAAGAGGAAAAGAACTAGAAAACAATACATACCTTCTGTACTCCCAACCTCCCACCCCCTCAGTGAAGCAGGAGGAAGCTGGGAGCAGTTTCTCTGCTAATTGGGAAATCCCCTGGCCAAGATTCCAGGGAAAGCAGAGGAGAGTGTGCTGACTACTAGGGGAGGGGAAAAGAAGCGCCCTGGGGGAGATGGCTTTGAGACAGCTGAAAGTAAGCAGCATGGAGTCCCATCAAGCATTCCCCCTTCCAGAAGCCACCCCTCTGCCGTGAGTTTCATCTGCTCCATCCCAACCACATCTCTGAACTAGGGGGCAGCCACAAAATATGCCCAAGTAAATTCCCCGCCCTGTGCTGCCAGGACTGGGCCTAAGAACAGAGCTGTGCCAGGCCCTGGGGACCAGGCCCAGTCCATCCCCTGGGCACCATCTGCGAATTCTGGAGCAGCCACCAGGAGCCTTGAGCTTCAGGTGGCTTGTTCTCTAGTTAATTTAAAAGATCTCCTGCTTGACCCTGACCAGATAGCTCAGTGGGTTAGAGCATCGTCCCAGTGTGCCAAGGTTACAGGTTCCATCCCCAATCAAGGCACATGCAAGAATCAACAGCAAAGGCATAAGTAAGTGGAACAACAAATCAATGTTTCTCCCTCTCTTTCTCCTCTCCCTTCCTTTCTCTAAACGCAATCAATAAATTAAAACAAATTTTTAACTAAAAAAATAAAAAATCTCACGCTGATCCTCAAAGTCCCATACCTCGTGATTTCTGATCATCAGCTTGAGCCCGCCAGCTAGATCTGAGGTCAGATCAGTGTGAAGCAGGCTGTCCTCCTCCCCACTCACCCCTGCAGAGCCCTGGGCTTCCGCAAGACACAGCGGCAAAGAAACCCAGCGGTCCCAGGAGAGCGGGCATTGCAACATGGGGGCAGCTTCGCCGTGTTAAAGGGGAAGAGGAGAGACTATAAAGCCCAGAATCATTCCTACCACCTGGAGACCTCCGCTCCTCTGCAGGGACATGGCATTGAGGTCCTGGACGGTGGGTGAGGCGTCCTGACAGCCAAAGGCCTTACCTACTAGTATTTGCCAGAAGCGAGAGATTGGGATGGCACCGGCCCTTTTTCTGAGCACTTACTATGTGCCAGGCCAGGTGCTCTGCAGGGTTAATGCATAGCCTTCATCACACCTTAGTGAGCTTGGTATTAATATCTTCCTTTCCAGTTACATAACCAAGACCAAGTTAATTCCCCCAAGTTCACATGGTCAGAAGGGACAGAGCTGGGGTTTGACCCCTAGTCTGACCCCAAAGGCCATGCTTTCTCCACGGACAGCGAGGTGAAAAGTCCCCAGGACGGCTCTCCCCCGCAGTTGGGCAAACATGGGCATCCCGAGTTTATCCCAAAATTGGCCAGGCAGAATCGGAGCAGTTTTTATGGAGACCAATCCAGCCTTCGCCAGTTCCCATGTAGCAGAAGCAAACGCAGCCTCCCACACATTCCTCAGCTTAGCGGGAAGGCGGGGGAGGTGGCGGCGAGCCCAGAGGGCAATTCAGAGACTTTCAGAGCTGGACAGGCCCTTAGCCATGACCCAAGCCACCCCTTCTCCTCTCACAGAGGGGGAAACTGAGGCCTGGGGAAGGCAAAGGATTTGCTCAGGGCCACACAGGGTGAGGGATGGAATGAGATCGAGGCAGCCTCCTGGCTCGAAGCCCGGGGTCTCCTCCTCCACCCCAGCCTGTCTCAGACAAGCCAGGACACCAGAGCCCCTTCTATCAGATCCAATGAACAGTTATCAGATGTCATTATGCCTCTGCTCAGCAGGAGAGCCAGGGAGAAGGGTCACCCGTTGCCTCCCTGCGTCCGCCGAGTGGGTTGACTGGAGCAGGAGCAGGGGCTGGGCCCCTGTGGCCAGGAGAACCCCCAGTTCCTGGCCCCTTAGAACAAGGACTGCCTCTGTCCTCCAGACAAGGAAGGGTGGGGGAGGGCCACGTGGGAAGAGGCCTGAGTGGGGAGCTAGGGGCTCACTTGGTGGCAGTGCCCCCCCTGCCTTCCACCGACCTGCTGAGCTGCTGGGAACTTGCTCCCATGAGTCTGCCCTTGAATCCGAAGAGTGGGTGTCCCCAGACCCACTCACTGCTCCGAGCCTGGGTCCCTGAGAGACCCCCATCCCCGGGACCTGTCTGGTCTCGGTGGGAGGGTACTCACTTCTGGGAACACACAGACCGGGTTCAAGTCCCTGCTTCCCCGCCTACCGGTCCTGGGACCTCGCCTCTCTGGGTCTCAGCCCCCTGCTCCAGAGCCAGCCTGTGCTCCCAGCTCCCCAGGGCTGTGGGGATTAACTGTCGAGGCCGTCCCAGGCACAGAGGGGCCGGAGACGCTGCCTGGGGAGTTAACTCTCTTCATACTAACTTCCAGCCATGACGGTGATTCACAGCCCTCGGGAGAACAGCCCGTGTCCCCAGGCTGAGTGGCCTATCCACATCTCTTAGAAGCAACCAGATGCCCAGCCCAGCCCAGCCCGAGGCACTGAATGGGAAGGGCCTAAAACCCAGAGCCCACCACGCTGGGTCCTGGCCTTGGCTGCACCATGAGCTCAGCATCTGGGTTAGGATGGTGACTTTGGGTGATGTGAGCTTTCAACTTTCTTTTTTTTTCTTTTTAATATATTTTTTATTGATTTCAGAGAGGAAGAGAGAGGGAGAGAGAGATAGAAACATCAATGATGAAAGAGAATCATGGATCGGCTGCCTCCTGCATGCCCCACACTGGGGACCGAGCCCACAGCCCGGGCATGTGCCCTGACCAGGAATCGAACCGTGACCTCCTGGCTCATAGATCACTGCTCAACCACTGAGTCACGCCGGCTGGGCAGCTTTCAACTTTCTGACTGGTTATTTCAGTGCCACTGACCAGCTGTGTGACCCTGGACACGTGATCTCACCTCTCTGAGCCTCAGCCTCCTCACCTGTGAAGTGGGGTTGTCAGGAGGACGAGAGGGGCGATGGCACGCAGGATGCCTGGCTCGGAGCTTCAGGGAGCGAGTGCCCAATAAACAGCAATGGAGTTATGGCAGCAGCGCTACCAGGCGACATTGTCATGTCATTATTACCAGGAGAGGGAGAGGACAGGACACAATCGGGCCCCCGAAGGAGACACCAGGGACTCTTCCCACCTTCTAGGGGGCAGGGATGGGAATGGGGTCACCCCTGTGAAGACCCCAAAGTCTCACTCTCTGAGGAGACCCAGCCAGGAGGACTGCGGGCACACTCTCAGAGGACCTCAGCCCTTGGGGGCAGAAGATGGGTGGTGGTCCCCAGCTGTGCCTCAGGAGACCCTGCTGATTGGGAGGCCGAAAGCTGGGAAGGCACCCTCACCTCAGACACTTCGTCCCAGAGGTGCCAGGACCCCCCGGAGGAAAAGCCACCAAAAAAAGGGCCCAGAGTGTGGGGCACACTCCTAGGAACCGGGAGGGAGGGCCTGACTCCTGACTCCCTGCCATCTCTGAGCTGTGTGACCTCAAGCAGGTCACCTCACCTCTCTGAGCCTCCTTCCCTTAATTACGAGGATCATTACTATGGAATCACAACTCCTGCCCTGCCGGCTCCCCAGCCGGGGTGAGGCCCATCAGGACCACAGACACGCTCTGTAAACAGTGAAGCACCTTGAGCTGAGGCACTGCCCTTGTTACCGCCAAGGGCCCCTTCACAGCCCGGCAAGGCCAGGTGCGAGGTGTAGCGACGCAGAGGCAGCTCCAGGAGGTGATGATGGGAGAAGAGCTCAGGGCCAGCCCCTCCTGCTCCCTAGGCCGCGCCCACCCACACCTCCTGCCTCCTTTGCCGGGTTGGAGTCCCTGGAAACTCCTGAAGCCAGTGTCTGGGGTTGTCCTTCTGGGCTACTTGCTGTTAAGCCCCCTCCTGTCCCTCACCGCAGATCACCCTGCACGTCATTGACCCTTTGTCCTGCACCTGCCACCGGGGGCAAGTCAGGCAGGCCGTGGTCGGCCACGGAGCTGGAGCAGGTGAGAGGAGAAACGCTTCAAAGGTGACATCTGTGCCCCCAGCACCCTGGGAGGCCGGCCAGAGGTTACACACAGTCATCTAAACGTCTCCCTTACACCCGGCCGGCTGGCTCAGGGATTGAGCATCGCCCTATGAACTGGAGATCACGGTTCAAATCCCAGTCAGGGCACATGCCCGGGTGGTGGGCTTGATCCCCAGTGTGGGGCATGCAGGAGGCAGACAGACAATCAATGATTCGCCCTCATCATTGATGTTTCTATCTCTCTCTCCCTCTCCCTTCCTCCCTGAAATCAACAAAAATATATTTTTAAAAAAATAAAAATAGAAATAGAAATATAAGTGTTGCCAAAGCCGGTTTGGCTCAGCGGATAGAGCGTCGGCCTGCGGACTGAAAGGTCCCAGGTTCGATTCCGGTCAAGGGCATGTACCTGGGTTGCAGGCACTTCCCCAGTGGGGGATGTGCAGGAGGCAGCTGATCGATGTTTCTCTCTCATCGATGTTTCTAACTCTCTATCTCTCTCCCTTCCTCTCTGTAAAAAATCAATAAAATATATTTAAAAAAAAAAAATATATATATATATATATATATATATATATATATATATATATATATATATATATATATATAAATGTTCTCCTTTACAACCTCGGCCTCACCACGCCCAGCCGGACCCCTGCCCTGGTAAATCTTGTCTCCTGGCAGCAGTCACAGGAGGGGGCTAAGGATGTGGTCAGAGTCCAGAACCAGACTTGTCTGGTGTCAAATCTCAGCTCTCCTTTTCGAGCTGTGAATTCTTGAGTAAGTTGCTTACCCTCTCTGTGCCTGTTTCCTCAGCTAGAAACAAGAATCTATACTAATAAAAGGGTAACATGCTAATTAGACCAGATGTCTTCTGGACGTCCTTCCTGACAAAGCTGGGCCGGGCAAAGCTGCCCCGCCCCCCGTCCCAGTCCCAGGTGCCTGTGGCCAGCCAGAGGAGGGGAGCCTGTGTCCCGGGTGCGGGCTGAGGCTAGGTGGTTAGGGGCAATCAGGCAGGCAGGCAGAGGTGGTTAGGGGCAACCAGGCCGGCAGAGGTAATAGGGGTGATCAGGCAGGCAGGCAGGCAAGCGTTTAGGAGCCAGCAGTCCCGGATTGCGAGAGGGATGTCCTGGATTGGAGAGGGTGCAGGCCAGGCTGAGGGACCCCCACCCCTCCAGTGCACGAATTTTGTGCACTGGGCCTCTAGTGACCATAATAATACCTCACAGGGTGCCGGGAGAATTAAATGAGTGCTCTGTTAGCAAAGTGCCTGGCACAAAGCAAGCATCCAGCAAGCATACTATTCACCAAACATCGGCCGCACAAACAAGAAACACTGCCTCCAACAGCCGTGAGCTCGCCATCATCACAGACACTCAAGCCTCCACTGAACAGCCACGTGGGAGAGTCACAGGGCCAGGACTGCCTGGTGCCTTTAAAAGGCTTCCGAGTGTGAGGCCATAAAGTCGCGCCAGTGGAATCGTGGGCATTGCATTCCTCCTTCCCAACATGGGAAGAGGGCTACCAGGGTGGTGGGGGCAGGAACAGAGGAGCAGGCACGAAGGAGGCAGGAGCTCTGGGAGGGGAGGCCACAGCCCCCTCTTGCTCCCCGCCCCCACCGCCCCGCTCTGTCACCCATTCACAGTGTGACCTTGAGTTACCCCCCATATGCCAAGCCTCACTTTTCCCAGCTGCACAATGATGCCATTGAACTAGGTGTTCTTGAGGCCATATCAAGTGCAATCATCAAACTCTGTGACCCTAAGAAGGGGGTGGGGGGAAGCTCTCACCACACACACCCCTGAGAGGCTCCCTCTGCATCCTTCACCCCCACTTTGCTTTGACCTGCCCCACAGGTGGCCACAAGGGTCAGGGTCACATCTACTGAGGCTCCCAGCAGAGTTCCCTCCAACAAACCCCAGCACAAGGCGCCCCGAAGCCCCAGGCGGCAGCCCCGTCGCCGCCTGGGAAGGGGAAGGGTGTCCCTGGGCCAGGGTGTCAACAACGGAGAGACCCACCCCCATGCCCAGTGAGTGCCAAAGGCTCCTCCTCCAGCTCAGAGAGAAACAGAGATGTCTAAAAACCCAAAACCTGACCTGGATTCTGTGTGGTCCGATTCCAGCCGCGGGGTCCCCACTGGCAGGGAAGGTCCCAGCTGTCTCAGCAGCTGGCAAGGCAGGAAGGCGACGCACACCAGCTCTCCCTGTGGCGCTGTGTGTACAGGTGGGTGAGTCACTCACCTGCTAGACCAGCTGAGCTAGTGTGAATAAAGATGGGGACCTGCAAGGGGGGTGCAGGCAGAAAGGCTGAGCCCTGACAGCTGCCCGCTGGCCCAGGAAGGGGCACCGGGCCTGGGCACAGGGGAGCGTTGGAAGTTCAGCCATGGACCGGGACCAGGAGAAGGTGGAAAAGCACACCCTTTGACAGTGGAAAGTTCCGGGTTTGAATCCCTGCCCCTTCCAGCTGCATGGCCTCGCCTCTCCAAGCCTGTTCCCCTCTTGTTCCACTGGAGTAGACCCAATCTGACAAGCTCTGGTGAGAAGTGCACGAGGCTGTGGGAAAAGGGCCTGGAGTCCCAGCTCCTCCCGATAGACACTAGTCGTGGCCCTGACTCTCCTGTTCAGGAAAGCAGATGGCGCACTCGGGACAGGCCTGTGTGCCTTCCTAGTGTCAGTGTCGGTGGCCCCCAGATGTTAGCCAAACATCTGCGCTGATTAAGAGCACAGGCATCTCGCTCAGGCAGCTGTGGTCAGCTGGTTTGATGTTGTCCCGTGTGCCGAAACGTTGCCAGTTCTTTTCTGGGTCAGGGCACGTGCTGGGCTGCAGGCTCGATCCCCAGGAGGGCGTGTGCAGGAGGCACCTGATTGATGTTTCTCTCTCACATTGATGTTTTTCTCTCTCTCTAAAAATCAATAAAACATTAAAAACAACAACAAGAACTGAACTTGTTTTTAAAAACTAAGAGCACAAGTATCTGGACATCAGGATCAAGTCATTTAACCTCAAACACTTACTCTGCCCTGACCGTGCGCCCCTGAGGGCCCAGGATGGGGGTCTCCGTGGTAGAGCCCCTGCCCTCCAACACCCACACACGGATGCCTGCATCTCCTACGACGCCTGGCCTGGCCTGGGTCCTGCTCGCTTTCTGCTACAGGAAACCGACCATCAGGCCAAGGTCCTGGATCAGGGGTTGGCATGCTACGAACCTCGGGCCACATCCAACCCATCGCCTGTTTTTGTAAATAAAGTTTTATGAAAACACAACCACATCCACTTGCTTTGCAGAGACAAGGGCAGAACAGAGTGATGACAGAGGCTGTAGGGTCCGCAAAAGCCAAAAGTGCTTGCTGCCTGGCCTTCCAGAGAAAGGGGGCTGGTCCCTGGCGATGACACGTGACGCCGAGGACGGCAGTGATGATGCCAGTCTCGGCCTCTGTTTCTCGCAATCTCTTAGCCACTAAACACCTCTCCATGCAGCACCTCACACAAGCCTCACCACCAGGTCTCCCCCTTTTTGCAGCGAGGGAAACTGAGGCTCCGAGAGAGAAGGAACTTACCCGCGGTCACGCTGAGAGTCTGTGGCGGTGGATATTTTGAATTAAGGGCTGATGGAAACCCAAGCCTCTGGCTCCACGAGGGACCAAGGGCTTAGCAAGCCCCGGTGGGGCTGACAGCTCCGCAGCCCGGGGCAGTCAACACGCACCTGCAGCCCATCCCCGTCCGGGAGGCTCCCGGCTGGGTCCTGGCCCCCCTGGAAGGTGGGAACAGGTGGAGGAGAAGCAGCCCCTCCACCTGCAGGAGTGACAGCGGGGCGAGCTCTCCCTTTAAGAGGGCCCGGCCCAATTGGGAGGGACACTTCCTGGTTCCGGTTCGGGAGCCTTGAAAGGAGAGCCGCTTCCACTCCCGCCTCCCAGGCCCTTGACCTCCTGGCCAGGGGGGAGGCTGCCCTCACCCCCAGGGCCCCACCCCAAAGGGCCCCTGAGGCCTGGGCCTCCACTCCCAGAGCAGCAGCACCAGGGTCATGGTGGGGCCGCAGGAGGGGCCAGAGGCAGCCGAGGTCTTTTCCCTGGGAAACCGGGGCCAGACCCTGTCTTCCCGAAGGGTATGGAGGCCTCCGGCCCTTCCTCTCCTCTCGCTGGGGGCCTTCTCTTGCCCCTTCTCTCCCTGCCCTCAAGGCCAGGAGGCAGGGGAGGGGCTGAGTATTGAGGAGGAGCCAAGAGTCCAGGAAAAAGTGAATAAACCCACCGCCATGTCTTTCCCCCCCACTGTTGGGCACTCTTGGGAGCACGTGGGCCCTGCCCTCCCCGCCCCACTGCCCCCAACGCACATGGCCCCGGCCTTTCCCTCTCCTGGGCGCCACAGCCCTCCTTTTGCTTCTGTAACTCGTTTTCTGAGTCCACGCAGCCCAACCGGCTCACTTCTGCTGCCTCTGCGACTTTCCAAAGCAACGTTCTCTTACCATTTAAGCCAGCGGTTCTCAACCTGTGGGTCGCGACCCCTTTGGCGGTCGAACGACCCTTTCACAGGGGTCGCCTAAGACCATCCTGCATATCAGATATTTACATGACGATTCATCACAGTAGCAACATTTCAGTTATGAAGTAGCAATGAAAATAATGTTATGGTTGGGTCACAACATGAGGAACTGTATTTAAAGGGTTGAGAACCACTGATTTAAGTTCTTGGCTCTGAATTCTTTCTTTGCCGAACTCAAGAACCCAGGTCCAATTTCGCCACCAACACCACCAGTCACACACCCTACAGCACGGACGAACTTTGAAAACATTACGCTAAGTACAATCAGCCCGTCACAAGAGCCCCATGGGATCCATCTCTGTGAGGTACCTGGAGGCAAATTCTAGAGGCAGAGAGTAGAATGGTTGTCACCGGGGCCTCGCGCGGAGCTGGAGGGGGAGTTACTGTTTCACAGGGCAGAGTGTCTGTTTGGAATGATAGAAAGATTCTGAAAATGGATAGTGGTGATGGCTGCACACGCAGGGAATGTACTTAATGCCCCTGGACCGTGCACCTAGAGATGGTTTCAATAATAGATTTTATGTTACGTATATTTTACCACGATTTAAAAGAGAGACTGTGGGAATTGAGACCGGGTTTCCCAGTCCTTGCCAGCTCCTGGCATCAGATCCTCACGAGGCCAGGCAGCTCCGTGGGTGTCTGAGGCACCCCGGATCCCCAGACTATGTCCCCGGGACTCTCTACTTGCAATAAAAGGATCTCAAGGAGATATCTGGGACTATCCTTTGTGGAAGGGAGGGCATGCCCCTCTGCCCAAGGTCAGCCCCCAGAAAGGCCCGGTGCCCCAGAACCCCCCATTCCTCATTCTGATCCGTGATAGCACCACCCTGCACATTTATTTTAATAAAACTGCCTCACTCAGACCCGTAGCCCTCCTGGTGGGAAACCTAGAGGTATTTTTATGGATATCAGAGAGGAAGGGAGAAGGAAAGAGAGAGAGAGAAACATCACTGATGAGAGAGATTCATTGACTGGCTGCCTCCTGCATACCACCCCTGGGAATCGAGCCCACAACCTGGGCATGTGCCCTGACCGGGAATTGAACCTGTGACCTCCTGATTCATAGGTCAATGCTCAAGAATGTTTCCACTGAGCTCATTCGAGGCTGTGCCCCTGGCTCTGCAGATATTTCCAGAGCCATGTTCCTGGAGGAGCCTCCCGACGGGTCACTACCTCGAAGAAAGAATAGTCTCTTACACAGAAAAGCACTTATTCGGTTGGAAGCAAATCGCAAATCGGGGAAGGAATCTAAGTGGGTCACGCCCTGTTGTGCGGACTCCTCATTGAATGGGGAGAAGCTGCTGACAGCCCAAGTTCCTGGAAGGGAAAGATTTGACTTTCTGTTTATCAACCAAGATTATAGGATCATCCAGGAACTGGATGACATACTTTATGTAAATGATTTCACTGAATCTCCCAAACAGAGAGGCACATCTTAATACGCCCATTTGAAAGATGAGGAAACCGAGACCCAGAAAACTTAGGTAACTTGAGGAAACTCACACAGCAAGAAAGTGGGAGAACTGTCATTTGAATCTAGGTCTTGTCGAAGTAAGAAACAGTCAATCCTATACAAAAAAGTTTTTACGACTTTAGTTGAGTCAAACAGATGACAATTGCCGGAAGCAAAATCTCAAGCTCTGAGAAGGGCAGTTTTACAGTTTATTTTATGCATAATAATCAAAGGGCCCGGAAGGAGGGTGACATGAAATTCACTAGTGGTGAGGAGGAAACTCGTCTTGCAAGGCATGTCAGGCCATAAAAACTGTGAACAATGCACTGCCCTGGGAGGGGGAGGGCGAAGGTCATTATCGCTGGCCCCAGGACAGATAATCAGATATGGCCTGGGGACCCCCAACACCTGGGGGCCTACCTATAAGCCCACAAAAGGGGGCGGAACCATATCTGCAAGACAAAGACCCCAGAAGGTTATAAAAAGTGAAGCCCTCTGTGTGTTACTCACTCTGATTTGGAAATTATCCCTGGAGTCCACTAGTCACTAGTGTTAATAAACGGGGTCCCTCCCTTTCTCTAGAAAGCGTGCGTGGGATTTCTTCCGTCTTCTGCAACAGTGGTAGATAAGGGAGGTGGGAGAAAGCAAAGGGGGGCGGAAATCCCTGGGATTGGATGAAGAGTAAAATGGAGAGATACAGGCTTCTTTTACCTTGGCGGGTGCAGGATAGTTAATAATTAACATTTACCACACATGGAGATGGTATTTGGGCAACAAGATAGCAATGAGGGGGTCTGTGGTCTCCTGCCCTGGTTCAGGGGTTGTGCCTGAGGGGTCTGGGAAAGGGGATTCCTCTGACATTTCAAAGGTCTGTTATCCTAGATGCAAGAAGACCATAGGCAGACTCAGTTAAGGCAAAGACTGACCTTTGTCAAGGAAGACACCGGACTAGACTTGACGACCCGCCACGACCCTCTGTAGTTAGGAAGCTATCATTTCCGACCATCCTTTGTGGTTACTTTAGGTCTCTGAGTGTGTGGGGCCTCCATGCAGCCCTCCCCTGAGCTTGTCAGGTGTAGTATGTGGCCCCTTTCTCACCCACAGTCCTTTCCATTCCAGGGCCCAGGCGCTTGTCCACAGGGAGGACAGGACTGGGGCAGCCCATGGCAAATGGTACTGGAAGCAAGGAGGCCAGATTCTGAGCTTGGGGGCCTCTGATTGGCTCCCAAACTCCTACGCCACCTGCCTACAGCGTTGAGAGTATGAACAGTGCTGGTTGATGTGGCTGCAGAGCTGGGGCTCCTCCCCCCAACCCATCATCGTCACCCAGCATTTGCACCCCAGGTTGGGGCCAGCGGTCCTTCCCCAGATGGGCCTGCCGGTGCATCTTGGAGATAGAGACCGTTTGGTCCCGTTGCTTTGAGACAAGCTTCTGGGCTAGACCTTGACAATAGCAACGGCCAGCCTCAGCCTCACAGCACTCCCATCCCCTCTCCCAGCCCAGGTGGGAAGCCTGAATCCCGGGTGTGGGGGCATCGCCCACCAGCCACTCCTCTTCTTTTGCTTTCTCTCAGCCAGGAAGCTTAACAGCAAAACCCAGACAAGTGGTGTAGTGTGAGCCCAGCCAGTGCTGCACGGACAGGATCTGTAATCACAGCAGGGACGGATCAAACAAACCAGAGTTTGAATCCAGCGTCATTAGCAAGCCATGTGACCTCGGTCAAGTCACTTGTCCCCTAGACCCCTATGTGAGCATCTGTAAAATGGGGATAATGGCACTCAACTCTGAGAGCGGAGAGCTGCTGTAAGGAGTGAATGAGCTTGCTTATATAAGGCATTTATTTGCATACATAGCCTTAGCATCCATATTAATATCTAAGGAGACCGGGGGTGGTTATTATCATTTTTTATTACAGTATCCTAGAAAAACCTTCAGATTCCATGGGCTAGGCTGAAACTTACCTTTGTATCATTTAAGCTTTTTAAAAAATATACTAGTATATATTTTTATTAATGTTTTGAGAGAAAGAGAAGGAGAGGGAGAGGGGGAGGGGAGAGGGAGAGAAACATCAATGTGAGAGCAATATACCACATAGATCAGCTGCCTCCTGCACGCCCTCTACTGGAGATTGAGCTCACAACCTGAGATGCCCTGACCAGGAATCAAACCGGCGACCTTTCGGTGCACAGGATGATGCCCAACCAGCTGAGCCAATAAGCAAATGTATTTGTTTCCTCCAAAGCATTTACGCAATTTGTAATTATGCAATATCTGAGTGCTTGCTTGGATTTTATCTGTGCCCTCAACTGTGTAATACACTCCAGGAAGGCAGGAGCCTACCCACCTGCGTCAGCAGCATCCTCAGTGCTTAACCCAGTGCCCAGCACATAGTAGGGGTTTAATTAACATTGAGTGAGCAAATGTTAAATTTAAGAAAGCAAAAGTGAGTTCCAGGAAAACCCCATTTACATTAATGATGGCCAGGCTCCTGGCAAATAATTCTCATCTGTCGTTTAAACAGACCCACTAAAATCTTTCCCAGGACAAGTCCATTCGTGAAAATTGCATAGGAGAGATTAAACTTTCCCCTCGGAGTTCAGGATTTCAGCTGCCCTGGTTACACCAACTGTCCTGAGTTGAGGGTGTTAACCTAAGAATAAAAGGCCAAAGTGAGTGGCAACTACACATTTACATGAGATCCAAAACAATAGCTATCCAGGGGAAGAGAAGAACAAAGCGTGTTCTGATTAGGAGGTGAAGGCAGGAGGATTTATGAGAAAGAGAAGGCAAATAATGACATAAACGGGAGGGAAAAATATTCTAAGGGTGCAGATAAGCAACCATAGGGATGGTGCTACTTCTAAAGCAGGGTTCTCAACCTGTGGGTCGAGACCCCTTTGGGGGTCGAACGACCCTTTCACAGGGGTCCCCTAAGACCATCGGAAAACACATATATAATTATATATTGTTTTTGTGATTAATCACTATGCTTTAATTATGTTCAATTTGTAACAATGAAATTGGGGGTCACCACAACATGAGGAACTGTATTAAAAGGTCACGGCATTAGGAAGGTTGAGAACCACTGTCTAAAGCAGTGGTTCTCAACCTTGGCTGCACATTAGAGTCACCTGGGAATCTTTTTAAAATCCTGATTTCTGGGCCTCATCCTCCGGAAATTGTTTCTTTGTTATGGGGTGGGACCCCAACATTAGTCACAAAGAAACAATTTCCGGAGGATGAGGCCCAGAAATCAGGATTTTAAAAAGATTCCCAGGTGACTCTAATGTGCAGCCAAGGTTGGGAACCACTGTTCTAAAGGGTCTTTAGTTTCCAGTCCTGTGCTCATAACAAGCACCTGTTTGGACACAATGCTGCTGTAGGCTCAGTGCAAGTGTTGCTGTGCCCGGTCCTAACACTCCTGAGGTCTGAGGAGTAACACGGGCATGGCAGTTCCTCTGGGCTGGCAGCTCCGACTCTTTTGAAGCGGCTCCGGTTATATTGTTTTACAAGGGGGAGGGGGAACGCGGGTCCGGTGCCAGAGATGGGGAAGCGTGACCTTGCCGGGTAGCGCCCCGCGGGAAAGGGAACCTGACTGACCTCTGCTGGCAGCTTGCTCCACCCCGGCCACGGTGCCACCAAGTTCCCCTCCACAGACTGATTATCAGAAAACAAGAAGTCAGTACAGCTGAGCTGACTGGCCGTGGAGTCTGAGGGTCAAGCTGACAACACTGGCTCAGACCAAACGGGACGCAGCATGAGGAATAGATTTCCTTTACTCTAACAAGTCTGAGTTTAAACTTCTGAATCTTTCAGTTCTGCATCAATGCCTGGAGATATACGTCGATATCTATATCTATATCTATATCTATCTATATATCTCTATCTATACCTCTATCTATACCTCTATCTATAGCTATATCTCTATCTATACCTATATCTATACCTCTATATATCTATATCTATACCTATACCTATATCTGTATCTATATCTATATCTATACCTATATCTATATCTGTATCTATATCTATATCTACACCTATGTCTCTATCTCTATCTATACCTATATCTCTATCTATACCTATATCTATACCTCTATATATCTATATCTATACCTATATCTATATCTACACCTATACCTATATCTATTTCTCTATCATTTATATCTATATCTATATCTCTTGTAGATAACCCTCTGAAGAACTCAGAAAAGAATGTTCATGTGAAGAACTTAGAATAGAATGTTTATGTCCAGAGAAGCCATGAGTGTCACCCTCCCTTGCCCACTCCTAACCTGTGGACCCAAAGGGGTGTTGGGCGCCCCCTGCTGGCCACCAGGAGCACGTCCTCCAGGATGAGGACGGGGACCATAGGGCCTGTTCCCGCTGGTCCTCTCCGCGTCAGGCACCGTGCTAAGTACTTTATGTGCGTTTCAGTTACTCCTTGGGTCACTCCTCTGGGACGCAGACTGTCGTCATGTCCACCTCACAGATCAAGAAATGGAGGGTCAAAGAGGGTACAGAGTTTGACCGTGATCGTGTAAGTGGCTGTATTGGTAAATGATTTCTGCATATTCAGCAACCCCAAACTTAACGGCTTAAAACAATGAGCATCTAGCATAGTCCATGGTCACCTGTCCTTCTGGCTGGGGCTTGGCTTACTCCTCAGCCAGCTGGTCTGGGATGGCCTCGCTTGGGACCCTTTCCTCCACATGGTCTCTCAGCCCCCGGCCCTTGAGCACAAACTCATGTCACATGACAGTTACAATGGTCCAAGTGAGAGACTGTGTACGTGGGATCCTGGCTTAGAGGTCACAAATCCTCACTTGCACCACATTCCAGGGGTCAAAGCAAGGAATGGAAAAAGACCCCACAGCCCAGCCCATGTGGCTCAAGAGTTGAGCGTCAACCCATGAACCAGGAGGTCACAGTTCGATTCCCAGTCAGGGCACATGCCTAGGTTGTGGGCTTGATCCCCAGTAGGAGGCATTCAGGAGGCAGCTGATCGATGATTCTCTCTCATCATTGATGTTTCTATCTCTCTCTCCCTCTCCTTTTCCTCTCTCTAAAATCAATAAAAACTGTTTTTAAAACAGCTTTATATCAAACGCTATAAAAAAAACAGACTCCACCATGGGAGAAACAAAGTGTGGTGGCCATTTCTGTCACTGACACAGTGGTTGGGCCAGGACTTGAACACAGGCCCATCGCTCACCATTATGGCATCCGGTCTCCAGCTACAGCGCGCGTCCCCAGTGCTGCCCGCGTTTGGTATTGAGTGTGAGCCTCTTCCCTCTCCAGCTCAGGCCCTTAAACAGTATTCTAAGGCTGGTACCCCCCTGAGCAGTTCAGAGGCACAACTTATTCACATCCGCTGGCCTGGCCTGGCCGCCCACGCATTTATTCGATTCCTGTTGTGTCTGTCTTCCGCCAAGCTCAGGGCCATCGTGGGAGTTCAAGTGACAGCACAGACAGCTGGGGCACACTCAAGGCACAAGCAAGCAGGTTGGAGGGGGCACCGAAGCCGATGGCTTGGAGGGGCCCAGTTCCCAGGAGGCCAGTGATGGGCATAATCGGTCATTACCAGCTACAGTGCTGTCCTCACTGAAATCAGGAGTCGGCCGCTCAGAGGGACAGCCCTGGACGGGGATCTGCAGGAGGGGTCTGCCTTGTGCGTGGCGCCCCCTGGCGTGTACACTGAGCACGACTGTCAGCTCTGCAGAGGTTTCAAGGGTGGGCCTGTGCAGGTTCTCACGCCCCTTCCTCCACCCCAGAGGCAGCCTCCCAGCCACCCGATCTTGCAGCTGTGGGTCTTGAACAAGTCACTCCACCTCCTGGAGCCTCCGTTTTCTTACCGGTAAATTGGGATGACGACCTCTCCCCGTTGCTCTGAGGCATCAATGAAATCACATAGGTAAAGGCTAGCGCCTGGTGGGTGTTCCGAGGAGCAGCACCCCCCCTCCCGAGGACAGCAGCTCCACCTCTCCACCCAGAAACCGGGGCAGGAACGTCAAGCGACAGGAAGCTCAAGGTCAAGCCCACCGCTGATGTCAGGGAACTGGCCGGGGAATATAATCTTGCATGACTGCACTGAAGATGAAGCCCACTTGGTTTCTAGCATTAATAACAACAGTAAGGCAGCAACAACACACAACATGTGTGTGACATGTTCAGTCCTCCCAGTGTCGCCCTGAGGACACTGAGGCTCAGAGAGGTTCAGTCTCTTGCCCAGTGTCACACAGCTGGGAGAAAGCAGACTCGGGGTTCAAAGCCAGCTCATCAGCCTCCCAACTGTGGGCTTTTCCCATATCTAACTCCACTGGGTGGAGGTGCTCTACCAGCCTGCCCTGAGAGGGAAGGGGAGACAGGTCTTTGTGTCCCCATTATGGAGATGAAGAAACTGGTGGTCCAAGCTCTACCCCCTGACCCCTGACCCTGGGTTTGGCTCTAATGTTGACATGGCCACCAGCCCCGGTGCTGCCTGCTGCCTCTCCTCCCCCTCAGAGAGCAGGGCCTCCTCTGGGGCCCAGGGCAGTCTCAGCTTCTGTGGGGGAGCCCGGGGCATTCTGGGAGCACCCTGGACTCCCACTCCTGACCTGAGCTGCAGCCGGGTTCCAGGAAGCCAAGTTTGCAGATGCCATCGGGCATCCCAGCTCAGGCCCAAGGTCTCAACCAGCCCTTACCAAGAAAAGTCAGGAGACAGACCCTACCCCCACCAGCAGCAATAGCTCTGGGGGAGCAGGGGGAGCCCAGGAACGCAGGGTGGAGCAGCCCTGACTCTGGGCCCGTGGTCAGCCAGGTGGACATCGAAGCCGGCTCAGTGTCATCATCCTTAGTTATAACAATAAAGGGAAGTGACAACACAGCACAGCCCATGCGCCCGCACAGTGCTTGGTGCTTTATATTTATTAACTCGATTTTCACAACAGCTGGTGGGGAGGTGACGTTATCGCCCCTTTACAGATGAGGAAACTGAGGCACGGGGAGGTGAAATCTCCAGTCCCCGGTCGCCCAGCCAGCGGTGGACGTGTTCCTCCCAAGCCTGGCTGGCTGAGCGCTTCACTTGAACATTTTAGTAAACACAAACTCCCAAGAGGCGTCATTATAGCCAATTTACAGAAGAAGACATGGAGAGTCCGATGGGCGAGTCACAAAGCCAAGATCGGCCAGTTAGGAACGCCTGGGCCCAAATGCTGCGCCCTTAACCACAGGTGACCTGGTGCTGAAAGAACGAGGGAAGCCTCACCTTTGCCCCAGGCCTCCTGAGAACAGGAAGTTCCGAAAGAACCCAGTTGGGCAGAATTGTGGTGCTGAGGCGCCCTCTGCTGGCTACAGTAAAAATAACACCAAAAGGACAGGATGCTGAGATGCCTTGATGTGCACAGTCCCTTCACAGGAAATGATCCATTTATGAGCCAGGTAAGCGCAAGGCTCAGAAGAAACTCCTGATCAAGCCTAGGGAGTCCAGGAAGGCTTCCTGGAGGAGGTGATTGAAAGGGCGAGTCGTCGCGGGGCCTGATCACGCTGCTGGCGGCCTCGGGCACCGACTCCCCAGCCCACGGCGGGAGCCCGGAGCAGGCTGCCACCCGCCCGCCGACCCCGGACTGGACCCACGCGGCAGCAGCGGCGGCAGGGCGGGGCGCGTGCCCTCGCCCAAGGAGATGGAGGAGGAGGCGATCGCAGGCGCTCCCGGGAACGAGATGGAGGACGTGGACTTCCTGTCTGGGCTGGAACTGGTCGATCTGCTGGACCCCCAGCAACCGGACTGGCCCCTGGAGCCTGGGCTCAGCTCGCCCTGGGGGGGGGCTAGGACTGCGCCCTCCATCTTGCCCTGGGTCCTCCAGTTTTGGGGCGGCCGCCATGTGCTCAGGAGAGTGCCTTCTTCCCGGAAGCCCAGGCCCCTGCTGGCCACGCCCAGGATTTCTTTAAACTAACCAATGACAATCAAGGGACGTGGGCGCCAGAGAGATGACCACATCCTGTGTAACAAGACCTGACTTGCGCCTGGCCAATTGGCGGGGCCCACAGTCCCCTCCCCTGCCCTTACTATAAAACCCACAATCCCATCAGGCCTCACTCTCTCCGCCACTGGGCTACCGTTGCATCGGTGAGTGTGGTCGGGGAGCCGAACTAGTTCGAAATGAAGGACTCTTTGCTTTTGCATCGGGCTGACGGGCTCCCTGGGGGTCCTGGGAACCTTGAAATCTGGGCACAACAGTGATCTGCAGTGATCAGTGGGTATTCTGATTCAGGAGTTAAATTCACTGCGGTTAAAACAATTTAGATTGAGTTGGCCAGGGCAATTGGCATGAGCCACCTGCCTGTGATAAGAAAAGCCAAGAATGTTGTCTGAGCTGGGCCTTAAAGAGTGAGAAGGCGCTCGTGGGGGCCGGCAGGGTGAGAAGAACCGCCTGTGCTCAGGCGCATGCGGACAGAAGAGGAAATCCCGGGTCAGGTGGAGGAGGGTGGAGGAAGGACAGGGAGCTGGACTGATCAGGTAGGAACTGCAGCCACAGCTTCCAGTAGACTCAGCGAAGGTGAAGGAGAACGCCTGCTGGGTTGAGGGCCCGGAGAGTGAGTGGCATCTTGTCACATGGGAACGTGTCAGAAATGCAGATTATCGAACAAGCCCCACCCCAGGTGAGGCTGAAATCTGAGCACCGCTGTTCTAAGCAAGTCCTGAGGGTCCTGCTCTCGGATTCAGACTTTAAAACATCAGTTCCCGGCCGCACCTCTAATTCCCTTCAAAACCCAGGTGAGCTCCGGGGAGCTGGTGGTCCGAGTACTGAGACGCCACGTGGCTTATTTCACGGTTTTGTGGGTTCCCGGTAACATGCAGACATGCTCAGAAGTTCGCCTACATCCTCTCAAGTGCAGGCAGCTCCTCCCTTCTCCAGATGAGGAACTGAGATTCGGGAGGTGAGGCGCCTTGGCCCCCGGGTCACGGGTCACGTAAGGAGAACTGAGCCCAGCAGCAGGTTCTGGGAACACAGGCCTCACCCTGCACCCCTCTGCCTGGACCCTGGCTCTTCCCTCTCTTACCCCTGGTTCCCTTGTCCTTAAAATATCAGGGTGCCACAAATATCTGAAGCCCACTTCCAGTCCTACAGATAATGTGATTCCGCCTGGCCCTCCCCGTGCAGGGGCTGTTTTGTCTGGGCTCCCTGCAGGTCACCTCTGAGCAGAGGCCTGAGCAAGACCGGGGCTCTGAAGAGCCGGGATACCTGGGGACAGCGCTTTCCAGGCACAGGGACAGCAGGGCAAGGCTCTGAGGACAGGTTAACCGCTCAAGGGGGCAGCAGGGAGGCCTGTGGCTGGAGCTGCATGAGGGGAGGGGGAGGCAGAGGCAAGGGGGGTGCAGGGGAAGTTGTGAGAGGCTTTGGGAAGTGGCGGGAGTTCTGACTAGCTGGCCTGCTTCACTTTTCACTGTCTTGAAACTAACTCACACTGTAAATTGTGGAAAACTGAGAGTAACACAGGTAATTCTTACATTGAAATGTAAGTCGTGCTCAGCCGGCGTGGCTCAGTGGTTGAGTGTTGACCCAGGAACCAAGAGGTCGCCAGTTCAATTCCCATTCCTGGTCAGGGCATATGTCCAGGTTGCACGCTCGATCCCCATCAGTGTTTCTATCTCTCTACCCCTCTCCCTTTTTCTCTCTAAAAATCAATTTTAAAAAAAAAACAACAAATAACATATATTTTAAAATAATAAAAATAAAAAACATTTTTTTAATGTAAGTTGTGTCCTGCGAGTGAAATTGATTTAAAGGTTCATCTGCATAGAGACTGACTGGGTGAGGGCAGCTTCATTTACGGCTTCACTTAACTAGAGGGAGGGATTTGCAGATCAGTACCATGGGATGGGATGGGATGGGGTGGGAAGGGAAGGGAAGGGAAGGGAAGAAAGGGAAGGGAAGGGAAGGGAAGGGAAGGGAAGGGAAGGGAAGGGAAGGGAAGAAAGGGAAGGGATGGGATGGGATGGGATGGGATGGGATGGGATGGGATGGGATGGGATGAAAGGGAAGGGAAGAGAAGGGAAGGGATAGGAAATGGAAATGGGAAGGGAAGGATCTGGCTCATTGAGATCTTCAAATCCAGGACTTTCCAGAACAAACAAAACATTGGACCAGCAATCAGAACCCGAAGAAGAAAGGGGCTCAAATAGATCGGCCCTGGACAGCTAATCGTTTGGCAGGTCAGGCTCACTTTTCTCATCAATCAATATTCGTCACGTTCAGAGAGCTCTAGTTTGCGATGCTCTCTTTAGTACTGTTCAAAGCTTCTTCCACTCCTTCTAGGGTCCTTGCACCAGCCGCACACCTGTGCGATGCCCCCACCCCCGCCCCATGCCGGCCTTATTATAGAGACTTATTGGGGTTTGCAGCGGGCAGGGTGGGGGGTTTGCTGGCACGAAAAATACAAGTACATGGGATTTAGCAGTCCAGACTCCTTGTTTGAATGCCATCGTGTGTGTGTGTGTGTGTGTGTGTGTGTGTGTGTGTCCCCTCCCCCCCCAGACACCTTTAAGAGAACATCGAACTTTCTAAGAACCCTGGAGCCCGTCCAGCAGGAAACAGGAAGTCACTAAGTGATCCCCTGGGCTTCCTTCTACACCCCCCCCCCCCATCCCCAAGTCGTCCTTCTAGACACAGGCCCGTCCTGGCTCCCGGCGCTGCTTGCACAGCAGAATGAGCAGATGGTAAGGTGCCCGCACACCCACCCCCGGTGGACCCACCCCTGGGGGACCCTCCCCTGGTGGATGGTCTTCAACTTGGTTTTGTTTCTCCAGAGCTCCACATCAGAGGCCGTCAGGAGGCGTGTGCTGCCATCCTGCCCAGCATCCCCATTCGGAGTGAAAATGGAGAACTTGCTTTTAGGGGGCAGGCCCATGGCGGGCCACATGCTCTCTGGGCACCTCCCAGCCCCGGGGTCTTGGATCCTCGCCACCGCCACCCAGAGAGGTTCAGGGATGAGCCTGATGTCACACAGCCATCGAGAGCTGGGCCAGGACCAAATCCCAAACTGGCCCTCCTTCCCCTTGCCTTCGCAGGATGGGAGAGTCCATTAGCGAAGCCATCGCTTGCACGTCGTCACCTCTCACTGTACGGAGGGAGCAGGGGGTTCCCAGAGCCCTCCCCCCACCACCTCCCCGCAGTTTATAACGGTGAAGAGAGCAGTCTCCGGGGCCCCTCCAGATACGAAACACGTGGCGGTAAAGTGAGCTGCAGTGTAATGATCAAAGCCGTGCATCTGGTTCTGGTCACTTGGCCCTGTAGGGGCCCCCCTCCCGCCCCCCTTTCCTGCTGCCACAGCTGAAAACAATCTTCCCAGCAACTCAGTGGTTTTCAGCTTCGGGGAGGGGGGCAGGGGTCGGGCAATTTTGCTCCCAGGGAACATCTGGCTGTGTCTGCAGAGCATTTTGGTTGCCCTGCCTGGGGGAGGGCTGCTGCTGGCATCTAGTGGGTGGAGGCCAGGATGCTCTGAGCCTCCTTCCTCCAGGCGCAGGGCAGCCACGGCGGGCACACCTGGCCCCGGAGGTGCCTGAAAACCCTGCATCGGCACAAGCCGGTGGCTAAGGGCTGTTTGCGGATCCAGGGAAGATAGCAGGGTGGAGCGGAAAGTTCTTTGGCAAAGAGAACGGTCCTGAGGGGAAGGAAGGAACCTTATCCGCAAGGAAAGGCAAAAGTCCCTGCCCTCTCTCCCAGGCCCGGCCTTCAGATGGGAAGCCACCGGCACATCCTCCTCAGCACCGGCCACAGAGGAGTCATCTCCAAGGCACTTAACGTAAGAAGCATTCAAACCTGTAAAGAATTTCTGTGAGTTTATTTGAGCCAAACTGTGGACAATGGCCAGGAAGCAGAATCTCAAAGTACTGAGATAAGGCTCCAGAGAATGGTGGTTTGACACCTTGTTTTTTGTTTGTTTGTTTGTTTTTTAATATATTTTATTGATTTTTTTACAGAGAGGAAGGGAGAGGGATAGAGGGTTAGAAACATCGATGTGAGAGAAACATCAATCAGCTGCCTCCTGCACACCCCCTACCGGAGATGTGCCCGCAACCAAGGTACGTGCCCTTGACCGCTGTAGGCCGACGCTCTATCCGCTGAGCCAAACTGGTTAGGGCTACATATTGTTTTTTTGTTTGTTTGTTTGTTTTTTACTTTTTAAATTTTTTTATTATTTTCTTAACCAGAGAGAAAGGGAGAGGGAGAGAGAGATAGAAGCATCAATGATGAGAATCATTGATTAGCTGCCTCCTGCCCCCCCCCCCCCCCCCCCACTGGCAATTGAGGCCACAACCTGGGCATGTGCCCTTGACCGGAATCGAACCCGGGACCTTTCAGTCCGCAGGCTGATGCTCTATCCACTGAGCCAAACCGGCCAGGGCTACACCTTGTTTCATACATGACCATCAAAGGAGGAGACGTAAGTGGGTTCCATGAACTCCACTGGTGACAGATTAGGGAGGTGGGTGCAGGATTTGATTGTCAACAATGAACTCAATAGCCATGAGGGGACTGTGGTCTCCGCAGAGCGCTCGCTGCCTGTGCTCTGAAGAGCCCGGGAAAAGGAACATCGCTTGGACCTTCCAAAGATATGTTATCGCAGGTGCAAAAGGACAATAGGCCCCGTTAAGGTACAGACTGGCCTTTGTCAGGGAAGATGCGGCCTCGGTATGACCAGCCACCATACAGCGCTTCTTAATTTAAAAGTTGTCACTTCACACCATCCTCTCTGGTTCCTTTAGTTCTCTGAGTTTGAAAGGCCGCCACGCAGGCCTTGCCTGAGCTGGTCAGGTTAGCGTGTGGCCCCTTTGCATCCACAGGCATGAGGGTGGCGCCATCCCCCATCACCGCCCACCTATGCTCGGGGTCACTCACGTGTCCCTGCTGCCGACACGGCACAGCACCAGGTCCCAGGTCCCACCGGGGGGAGGTCACTCCTGCTTCATGCTTGTGGTCGCAGACACCCTCCTGCCATGTGGCTTCAGCTGTGAAAGACAATGATGGACAGCGCTGGTTAAAGAACAAGAAGGCCGTTCGGGGGACGGTTCCATACATGTAAGGACCGCTGCAGTGGGGCGTGGCAGTGGGAGAGACCTCGGGCTCAACCCTGAATATGACAGGAAAAAGGGGGAATTTATAGCCAAGGATCAGTGGTTGTAAAAGTATAAGAGGGATAAGGCAGGATTCTGGCTAATCCACCCGACCCACCAGGATTCCTGCTGAAGGCAGGCCAGGGTGAGCAGACATCCCAGGTCGGGGAGGGGGTGGGAGGGGTGGGGCTGGGGATGAGGAACCCATCAGATGTCCAGGGTGGTCTGATATCAAGATCTTATTCCTAACTTTGCCATCAGCTGGCTGTGTGACCTTGGGCCAGTGCCCACCCCTCTCTGGACCTCATTCTGAAATGTGAAGCTGTGAGGGCCTTCCCGGCACTATTACCAAAATCCTGGTCCTTTAAGAGCCTATGAAGTTTCAAGGTTTTGAATAGTGTGTTTACACCAAAGCAGATGACTGACTTATGTATGTCTCCGGCCAGACCTCTCCCTGACTCCAGACTCTGAGAACCGACTGCCTGCCCACCATCCCCACTGGGATATGTTAAATGAGCAAACAAACAAAAAACAGGCCAAAATGCCCTAGTCCAGCCTGTGACCTACCCTGCCCCCCTCACCCCGCTCCTCCCTCTGCTCCCCCCACACTGGCCTCCTTGCCTGTGGACTCTCAACACCCTCGTGTCAGTCAGGACAAATGCCCCCAAGATGTGCCACCCTGGCCTAGAATACAGATTCCTTCCTGCTGAAAACTATCAGGGTCCAGAAGGCTCCGGGAGGACCTTTGAGCTTCCCCTTTGGTTATACCTGAGAATTTGCTCCAGGAAAGCAGCTAGCATCAGAGCCGACTACATTCAAATATGAACAAGGCAAAGTGTGATGGACAAGGAGGAACCTGGCAAGGTTTGACCCCAGTTCTCTCTTTGTTCCATTGTTTCATGATGGCCCATTTGTTTGCTAAACAATAACTCCTCCCGCCCTGTGAATCCTTGCTTCCCCCTCCTTAGTCCTGAATGACCTATGCCCCTCATTGTACCTTGCTGTCTTTGGAATTTTCATGCTTCTGTGAACTCCCCAGGAGCAGGCGTTACAACTTGATTTTTCCCTGTTAATATGACCTATGTTATTTGGATTTTTCAGCCAGACGAACTAAGAGTTGGAAAAGGGGAAGTTTCCCCTCCCTGACACAAGGCATGAGCCTGCCTCGGGGCCTTTGCACCTGCTTCTCCCTCGGTTCAGTGTTCCCCCCTGGCCCCCAGGTGTCCTCCTGTCTCCTAGCTGGCTCCCTAGCCAGATGTCTCCTTCCCAGCGAGGTCTCCCAAGCCCATGCCGTGTGCTCATGGAAACCTGCCAAGGTGGCATTCTCTCCCCTTCCCCAGCTGAATCAATTCCCGTCTTTATCCTGCTTAAGTCTGTCTCCCCTCTGCCCCCTCGGGAGAATGGAAGCCCCGGGAGGGCAGGATCTTTGTCCTGATTGGTCCTTGCGGTACCCCAGTGCCCAGGGACAATGTCTGATTCAGTCATGAAACACTTGTGAAAGGAGCCCCTCCCAGAGGAGGGTCTTCGATAGAATGGAACGCTAGGGCCGCGTCTACCGGAAAGCCAGGTCAGATTAACACTCGTCAGCTACCTCTGCACAGTGCTTTCCTGTCAATGTTGCCCTTCCATTCCCCCCCATCTCCACTTCCCAGCTGCCCCCCAAAATTAAATCTATAAATGGGGCCACCCCTATCCCATTTGTGATCATGTGCGAGGTCCGTCTCCCTGATCTGGGCCTTGGGCAAAACAAATGTCACAAATACATCAAAGGAGCCTCCCCTGCCTGGCAGGGTTCCCCCCGCCCCCCTCCCCATGAAGAGAACTCTTTACCCCTCACGCTGCTCCTCGGCGGTAAATCCCAGGTGTCCCAGGGCAGGGCACGCAGGCACGCACACGCACTCTCTGAATCAGCTGCACCAGCTCTCTAGTACCTGCCTCCCCACAGCTGGGAAGGCCTTCTGCTGGCTTTTTCTGCACCTCACACCAGCCTCTCATTACCTGGTCCCCACCCAGGGCAATCACCTGTTCCCTCTCCTGCTCGGCCCTTAGTGGAGCCGCTCTGTGAAGGCTAAGGCTGGGTGTCCCTGGCTCTGGGCCCTGGACGGCCGCCGCCCAGCCCTGGGCCGGGCTCTGAGCTGGCATCTGGTGGGTTGCCCTTGCCCAGGCAGTGTGAGGGAAGGAAGGGGCTGCTCAGCAGCCTGAGGGTGTGGCCGGCACCGTTGCACACGACAAAGTGCAGGTAAGTGAACTGCACGTGGAAACGGGTGTTTCCCTTCATGCAAATTACAGCTCAGTGAAAAGAGTCTGAACCAACCAAGAGGAAGAGGGAGGAAGAGCCCTTTAAGATCGGGACTGGAGAACAAAGGGGTTGTTAGCCCGAGGGACCTGGGAGGTCGGAAAAGCTGTTTCCAAAAAGACCTGGAACTTCTCTTCAGGAGAGAGCAGACTTCAGATTCACCTGTGGGTGTGGTTTCCCCTCCCAAGCTGAGCAGATTGTCCCCAAACATGCAAATCCCCGTGAAGGAGTGAGAATACGCAATGTCTCAGACTTTGCCACGGGGAACAGCTCAGCCCTGGGCAGGGGAAAGGCCAGGCCCTGGTAGAACCTTCAGGCCTGTGCCCTTCAAACAGGAGAGTGGATGGTCTGCGGGCATAGAGGATGAATCCTAAAGTGCCCGGTCCACACCCCTGCCCGGGATCAGAGGGGATCATTTCAAACCCCAAGTCTGCACATAGAGAAGTTGTTCGTTTTGTCCATGTACGGGGTGGCTGCGAAGAGGAGGGCTTTGGAACCAGGAAGCGGGTTGGGGGCAGGGTGAGCCAAAGGTGACCCCGTGTGCTGAGGAGGGCCTGGGGCAAGCCTCGCTCCCCACGGACCAGCTGCGCTGCTCAGAGAGAGCCACTGTCTGTTTCTCATTCCCATCAGCTGTAAGACGGGCCGGATGATGAAAATAGCACCCACCTCATAGGATTATCATGGGAATTCTATAAAATTACGTATATTCAGTAAGCAAAGTTTTGCCAGCACCTAGTGAGTACTCTATACATACTAGCTGCAATAATAATAATTAATAAATAAATAAAAATAAATAAATATATATATGCCTAATATGCAAATTGTCCCCACGAGAGTTCGACTGGGAGACCAATCACTTGCTATGACATGTGATGACCACCAGGGGGCAGCACAGAATGAAGGAAGGCCCCGGCCACCAGACAGCAGCCAGGGAAAGGAGGCCCTGGCCAGCAGCCAAAAGGGAGGCCCCGGCTGGCAGCCGGAAGGCCCTGATCAGCCCTGATCGCCAGCAGGCCTAGGGACTCTACCTGTGCATGAATTTCGTGCACCAGGCTTCTAGTAGTAGTAGTAGTAGTAGTAGTACTAGTAGTAGTAATAATAATGTTACCAAACAATGGGACAGTGCTGCCTGTCACTACTCGAGCCAAATAAGCAGAGACAGGGTTGAATCGTATATGAGCGTTTATTCCAGTACAGCCGGCAGCATGGGAGAGCAGCAGCTTGTCCACAGAAATCTGCTCTGCATCCCCCATAAGCCAGCTGCTTATATGGCAAAAGCACAAAGGAAAATTAGGCAAAGGGCAGTTTACAGACATGCAAAAGGACTAGGGGTCTTCAAAGGGCTGAGTGATAGGCGAGGGTTGGGGTTACAGGGCAGGTAGCCAAAGGGAGTGCCAGGTGGGCAGTGAACAGGTGAGCAGGCTGGAGGTCTGCAAAGGCCTGCAGGTGTGCAGAAGGGCTGGGGACCTTCAAAGGGCTGGCGATTCTGGTTTCTGAAGTTGGTCATCTTTCCATGATAACGGGCAGCTCCAAATGGGGAAGAAGGCTGCACTTCCAGGTCAGCTCCAGCCAGGGAAGAAGAGCCTTCTTTAACCAGAATAAAACAGTCACAGTGAACAGAGTGTGATTAATATTCTTATAATATGAGCTGGCTCCCCAAATTCTATTGCTGCCCCCTTTCAATAATAATAATAAATCATTACACAGGCCAACTGTGTGAGCTGAAGCTATTCTCTGGCCTTCCCTCTGTCGGAAACAATGCCAAATCCCAGGAAGGAATACAATAATGTGTCTTAAGTGCCCAACCTTCCCTAGAAAAAGCACAAGAAATGGCAGCTCTAGTTATGATGATGTCTCAAAACAGCACACTTTGTTTGCTAACTTTCCTTCTGGCCGCAAAGGCCTGTGTCTAGCATTCAATCCGCCTTGGGCAGGATCTCAATTGTTTTCCAAGGGCTCAGACCCAGCAGCCAGGGGGACGGGAGGTTTAGTAACTGCTCCCCAATCTGCACATAAAGGTCACACACCAAGACAAAAACAGCCAGAGGGGCACTGGTTGCGTTTAGGTTTTAAAACATGAAGGAAGACCTTGCCGTGGGCGAGGACAGGTTGCGTGGTGAGGACGGAGCCTGGGGAAGCAGCGTTCTGGAGAGGCCTGGACGTGGTTGTCATTGTCCGTCTGCTCAGTTAGGTCCAGTAAGAGTCTGGGTCCTGGCCACCCCAAGCTCGTGGTTTTTGAAAAGTATTTTTTTTTAAATATATATTTTATTGATTTTTTACAGAGAGGAAGGGAGAGGGACAGAGAGCCAGAAACATCGATGAGAGAGAAACATCGATCAGCCGCCTCCTGCACACCTCCCACCGGGGATGTGCCCGCAGCCAACGCACATGCCCTTGACCGGAATCGAACCCGGGACCCCTCAGTCCACAGGCCGACGCTCTATCCACTGAGCCAAACCGACTACGGCGAAAAGTATTTTTTAAATGTTTTATTGATTCATTTGAAAGAGAGAAACATCAATTTGCTATCCCACCCACTTGGGCATTCATTGGTTGCTTCTTGTATGTGCGCTAACCAGAGATAGAACGGGCAACCTTGGCGTATCCGGACGATGTTCCAACCAACTGAGCCACCCAGCCAGGGCCCCAAGTTCACGATTTTCATCAGCTTCAGCTCGCTGGAGCCTCTTGCCGTGAAACGCACAGTTCACCTTGATATCTCCCAGAAAGTGGGGCTGTCGATGGGAAAATGTTCTACAGAGTGAGGGGTCACTCACGGGACGTCTTTCTTTCTCGTTCCCCTTTCTTTATCTTTCTACTTTTCCTTAAGTGGGCCTCTGTATTGTTCTCATAGTTAAAAAAGACTTTCCAGAAACATCGTCACATACACTTAGGCGAGGTCCTTAGAGCCCCAAGTCCAGAGACAGAAAATAGAGTGCAGAGTGTATGAGCCAGGGTAACCAGAAAGAACAGAACCCAGAGGGCATCTGAGCTATAGAGCAAGAGACGCATTGTGCGGGACTGGCTCTCACGGTGAGGGAGGCTGAGAAGTCCCTGAGCTGCCGTCTGCAAGATGAGGGCCCAGGAAGGAGGATGGTACCGTTCCTGTCCAAACCCAAGGCCTGAGAACCAGGAGTGCCGACAACCGCTGAGCATGGGCGGGAGGAGATGACGTCGCAGCTCCGGCAGCGAGAGCCGGTCACCCTCCCTCCACCCTTTTGTTCTATTCGGGCCTCAAGGGTTTGGATGTTGCCCACGCACATGGGTGAAGGCAGATCTCTCTCCTCGGTCTATCCATTCAAATGCCAATCTCCTCCCTGAAACATGTTCACAAATACACTCAGAAATAATGTTTTCCCGGATATCCATCCAGGCAGCCTTTGCTTAGCCCAGTCAAGTTGACACTTCAAATGAACCATCACAGAATCCTACCTCTGTCCGTCTCCTCGCGGGGAGGAGGGATGCTAACCGTTCCCTCCTTGCCTGGCAGGGGTCCGGGGACAGCTGAATTTGGTCTCTCTCGGTGCCTCTCTTTCTTCTGAGATTCTTGGGCCGTTGATCACAACCTCCTCGTTGTCTTTTGGTTCCAAAGAGAGAAGTGCTAGGACCGGTATCAAAACTCCGCTTTATCCTCTTGGGCGCTTTCGCCCAGCGGAAGGATGCAGAAACGTGAAAAGGCAAGCCACTTGACCTTCTGAGCCTCAGTTTCCCCTACTGTAAAATGGGTATACTAGTTGCCTGTGACCCATGCCCTCACCAGGCAACCGTGAGGCCCAAGAGAGTAGACACGGGTGCTTGGCGAAGTTTAAAGCATCATGATGATGTGAGCAGAGACCTTCCCCAAGTGTTCTTTGTAGCTGCCTTTTCTGGTCTAAAACAAGAGATTTTGACAAGCGGCCATCAGGCCTCATTGCCGCTGACAGGGGTGGCAGGGAATGGAGAGAGACATCCCCAATGGGACTCTGCGCGGTTACCGACATGAGACTAACCCTGGTACATCTACATGTGTTTGGGGGTGCGGCGGCTGTTCCCCACACCTCTGCAATTTCTTTCCCATGAATGGGGCAGGGGGCGGGGGTGGTGTCTGAGAGACTAAAATTCTCTCCCAGCATCCAAGAGCCAGGGTGAAGGCAATATTTAAATATGTGTGTTTTTTTAATTGATTTTTTAGAGAGAGAGAAAGGGAGAGGGAGAGAGAGAAAGAGAAACAGCAATTGGCTGTCTCCTGCACGCCCACCACCAGGGATTGAGCCGGCCACCCAGGCATGTGCCCCAACTAGGAATCAAACTGGTGACCTCTCAGTGCATGGGCCGACGATCAAGCACTGAGCCACACCAGCCGGACGTGAAGGCACTACTCACATGTGGCGTCGTAAAGCACCCTTCCAAGTCCT
The DNA here is from genome assembly GCF_014108235.1 of Myotis myotis. Lineage (NCBI taxonomy): Eukaryota > Metazoa > Chordata > Mammalia > Chiroptera > Vespertilionidae > Myotis > Myotis myotis. Next base: position 8,693,338 of record NW_023416324.1, on the reverse strand, counting down.
AGCCGGTGCTCCCCCTTGATGCCACCCCCTCTTCCAAGTTGCTGCCTCCCTGCAGGGCCGTGTCCCTGCCAGCGGCATTGTAAGTCCATGCCCGACAGAGGTAGGACAGTCTTTTCACACAGGGCGCTGGGGCCACTGGATACCCACAGGCCAGAAAACAACCTTGACCTAAACCTCACACCCATTCCAAGTTAATATAAAAATTAACTCGGAATGGGTCTCAGACTGAAAAAAGAAACCTCAGTTGGTTAGAGCATCGTCCCCTACACCAAGGCTGTGGGTTTGATCCCTGGTCAGGGCATATACAAGAGGCAACCAAGGAAGGCATAAATAAATGGAACTACAAATCGATGTTTCTCTCTCTCTCTCTTTCTAGCCCTTCCTCCCTTTCTCGAAAATTAAAAAAAAAAAAAATGTTTTTAAAAAAGTAAAACTCTAAATCTTTTGGAAGAAAATGATAGAATGTCTTTGGAACCTCAGGCTAGGTCCTAGGAGGCCAAACCAGAATCCATAAAAGGATAAATTGGACTTCATCAAAATTAGAAAATTTTGCTCTATGAAATGTCCATTAAGGGGATGAAAAGACAAGCTACAGATTGGGAGAAAATATTTGTAAACCACACAGATCTTACAAAGGACTCCTATCGAAACTGTATAAAGAACTCTCACAACTTAACAGTAAAAAAAAAAAATCCAATTAGAAAACAGGCCAAAGACATGAAGAGACTTGACTGATGAGGAGTTGGAGGCATTACAGATGGCAAATAAGCACATGAAAAGACATCCAACACCACTGGGGAAACGCAGATCAAGACCCTTCGGAGACTCACTGCGTCCCTATTAGAACAGCTAAGAGCAAGGACAGGGACACAGCAGATGCCGGTGAGGAGGCGGAGAAACCGACCGCCCACCCTGCTGGCGGGGATGACGAGTGGGACCGCCACGCGGGAAAACAGTTTCTCTTAAGAAACTAAATATACACTTATCTTATGACGCAGCAATTACACACCTGGGCGTTTATCCAAGAGAAACAAAAACATGTCCGCACAAAACCCTGTGCACAAATGTCCGCCGCGGCCTTATTTGCACTGGCCACGCACTGGAAAGGACCAAAATGTCCTTGAACTGGGTGAATGGTCGAAGAAGCGATGGCACATCCTTACCATGGAATACAGTTTAGGAAAAAGGAACAAAGTACTGGTAGACCCGCATGGATGTCAAGTACCTGGCCCGTGGTCAGCGCCCAGCAGATGTTGCTATTATTATTTTTATGTGCTTTGATTGAAGTGAGGCAGGGGGGGAAGGGGAGGGGAGCTGAGGCCCAGCACCTCCAAGGAAATCTCTCACGAGAGGACCCTGATGAGATTCCGCCCCTCTTTGTACCTTTGGTGCAGCTGAGGCCCCGGAAGCGGGAGGGACCCTGCCCAGGGTCATCCTGAGACTCAGACCATGAGATTAATCCTGGCTCCTCACCCTGGGTCTTTTCACCTGTCACCCCCTCCCCATCCATGTTGTCGGAGACATTCACTGGCTCTCTCTGTCCTGAGCACTCCCAACAAGATTCCAACAATATATAAGGGCGAGAGTCTTAGCTAATGCAAGTTCTTCTTTCTCAGGGGCTCCGTCTGCACCCCCTGAGGCTCTGGGTTCAAGTTCATGACCCCTCATAAAACTTCTACTGAGCCAGGCCAGTAAGCCAGGACAAGTGGGGAAAGTGAAACACATAGCTGGACACGCTGACAGAGCCATTTACAGCAGATGCAGGCGGTCACAGCCTTAGAAGTCATGTCTAGGCCTCCGTTGTATTTCAGCTCCAGGCCCAGAAAAGCAGCAAAACCAGGTGGCTGACACCAGGACCAGCTGCGAGGAAGCACTGACCAATCAGGGGAGACCACGACCCTGGAGGAGCACACCCAGAAAACTGATCAATGTTCTGCTGAGACCCTCCCCTGAGACCTCCCCTGAGATCCCGCCTGTAAGAAAGAGAGAAAAACCTCAAGACAAGGACCCAGCTCAGGCCTCCCTCTGAGGAGCAGCCCGCCAATCCCCTTCCCCTTCTTCCCTCTCTCCTCCCCCCACAGGTGTGCACCTCCTAAACCAGCCGTGGGCAAACTACGGCCCGCAGGCCGGTTGGAAATGAATAAAACTAAAAAAAAAAAAAAAAAAGACCGTACCCTTTTATGTAATGATGTTTACTTTGAATTTATATTAGTTCACACAAACACTCCATCCATGCTTTTGTTCCGGCCCTCCGGTCCAGTTTAAGAACCCATTGTGGCCCTCGAGTCAAAAAGTTTGCCCACCCCTGTCCTAAACCCTAAAGGACCCCATGAGGCTTGCAACCAGGGGAGCAGTGGGCAGCAGCAGCTCATCCCGTCTAACCCCGGAACCTGCTCCCAAGGCCCCCTTTTCTCTGACTTCCCGGAGAGCTAGGGCAGCCCAGCCTCAGCTCTCCTGTTGCTTCTTCTATGCTAAGCCTTTTCTTGTTTCACTGTCTCCAGCTCTAATAAATGTTCCCTCTTTGTCACGTGGGTTCACATTGTGAAATTTTTCCTGCACGAAGTCACGAACCCACACACTGCTAGCTGGCTCTAGGCCAGCCTGCCAGGGCCAGGCCCCCTTCTGGTAACACTGTAAGGTGCGCCCCATCATGCCCTGATTTTACACACAAGACAAATGAGGTCCAGAGAAGTGCAGTAATTGGGCCAAGGTCATGGTGCGAGTCCGGCCGGAGCTGTGGTTCTGGCCGGGTCTATGGATCCATGGGCTGTCCTCCTAAGGCAGCTGTTCTCAACCTGTGGGTCGCGACCCCTTTGGCGGTCAAACGGCCCTTTCACAGGGGTCGCCTAAGACCATCCTGCATATCAGATATTTACATTATGATTCATAACAGTAGCAACATTACAGTTCTGAAGTAGCAACGAAAATAATTTTATGGTTGGGTCACAACATGAGGAACTGTATTTAAAGGGCCAGAAGGTTGAGAACCACTGTCTAAGGCAGTGATGGTGAACCTATGACACGCGTGTCAGAGGTGACACGCGAACTCATTTTTTTGGTTGATTTTGCTTTGTTAAATGGCATTTAAATATATAAAATAAATATCAAAAATGTAAATCTTTGTTTTACTATGGTTGCAAATATCAAAAAATTTCTATATGTGACACGGCACCAGAGTTAAGTTAGGGTTTTCAAAATGCTGACACGCTGAGCTCAAAAGGTTCGCCATCACTGGTCTAAGGTCTAGGACAGGGGTGGGCAAACTTTTTGACTCGAGGGCCACAATAGGTTCTTAAACTGGACCGGAGGGCCGGAACAAAAGCATGGATGGAGTGTTTGTGTGAACTAATATAAATTCAAAGTAAACATCATTACATAAAAGGGTACGGTCTTTTTTTTTTTTTTTTTAGTTTTATTCATTTCAAACGGGCCGGATCTGGCCCGTGGGCCGTAGTTTGCCCATGGCTGGGCTAGGATGATAGCCGCCCAATAGCACGTACTGCATACCAGGCGCCCTTCTAAGATTAGCTCACTTAGGCCACAGAGTGAGGCGCCATGGTAGGTTCTATTGTCATTGCTACTCACAGAGGTGGGAAGTGAGGCTCAGAGAAGCTGTGTAACTTGTCCAAGACCACACAGCAAGGGACAGAGCGGGGACTTGAACCCAGGCGGGCCAGTTCCGGAGTTTGTGCTCTCCATCTCCCTCCCATACTGTCTCTCACTCCCGTCTGCTCCTGTTAGTCTCCTCGGACGGGCCCGCATGGGTTCTGGAAGCCACCCATGCTTCCTGCTTGCCTGTGAGTCAGCGGGAACCCTCTCCCTGTCAGACTGGTTGCCCAGAGGTCCCTTGCACCCTGTTTGGAAACGGGGCGTTAGTAATGATGGTGTGCGGAAGGCTGTGTCCGGGCACATTCCTTCCGTCCCCCAAGGCAAGGAAGGGGAACCCGCCCAAGACTCGGGCAATTCAATAAAATTTGGTAGTGAACGCACTCTTTTGAACATTGTGTGCGTAATAATTATGATGGAAACTACCCAGAAGATGAAAGCAACGAGTGGCTAAGTTGTCAGAGTGGCTCCTGGCAGCGTGGTGGGGAGTCAGCACGTGGTCCTCCTCCACTGACACCTTCTCTGAGTCTTACTGTTCTCATTCCTCACAGGAGGGGACTGGATTCCGGGTAGAAAATGGTACTTTCCAGAGCAACCTAATGCTCACAGAAAGGACTAGATTCCACACATGCCCAGTGGACAGGACAGGCAGCAGTCAGGTTCCCATCCGCACGGCCCAGCCTCCTCTGCGGCCAGCCTCCTGCTTCCGAGGGCCCATCAGCACGCTGGTGTCTGATGACAGGTGGCAAACCTGGTCACATATTATTCAAAGCCAAGAAGGTTTCTTGGATGGGGTCCAGGCCTGCAGCGTGTGTTTTTTTAAACAGGCTTGCTTCCTTATCCACTTACCTGACTCCTCAGTGGATTTTTCTAGGTTGTCAGAGTATGTGGTCCATCATAGACCACGGAACGTCAGGGCTGGGAGAGGTGACAGAGAGCAGCACACCCTGGTCTCTCCACCAAGGTTGTCTGAGAATCACCATCCTCGTTTTCGCAAGATCTACAAATACCTGGTTGAGTATCTTACTTTAAATAAACAACTATTGTAAACTGAAATGAATTGTTTTAAAAAGGAAATTCTTTATCATCCTTATTTTGTTGCTGCTAATTCTCACCCGAGTATATTTTTCCATTGAACTTTTTTTAGAAGAAGTGGAAGGGAGGCGGAGAGACAGAGAGAGAAAGACATCAATGTGAGAGAGACACACCGATTGGTAACCCCCTCTCCCCCCCACCCCCCCACCCACACATGTCCCGACCAGAGCTGGGGATTGAGCCTGCAACTGAGGTGCATGCCTTTGACTAGAATCGAACCCAGGACCTTTCAGTCTGTGGCCCGACACTCTATCCACTGAGCCAAACTGGCTAGGGCTATCATTCATTATTAAAAGCATGGATTTGATTGCTCCTTATACAAACATACATGCATTTCTAATGTGCACTGAAATAAATATGTAGCAATTGAAAATTTTTTCAATGTTCATCTGTGTACCAGCCAAAACTCCTTCCAGGTGCACGTCCATGGTGCAGGCCCTTGAAGCATGACCTCCAAGCATAGTATAGTGTACGGCTGGAGTGTGACTACAGAACACATTCACGGGACATGGCCATGGTGCCTGTCCCTGGAGCACCTCCACATGCATGTCACGGAGCACATTCACGCAGCATGTGTATCATGCCACAGAACACAGCCATGGTGGCTGTCTACGGTGTACATGCACTAAGCATGCCCAAGGGCACGTGCGTCACATCCATTCACAAAGCACAGCCACAGGCCTTGTCAGGGTGGATGTCCGAGGGGCACGTCCATGTAGCACAGGCCCGTCCCCGTCATTTTGCCATCAGGGGGCCCGAGGTCCAGGAGGGTTGTCCACAGCTTGAGACTACCAGCATGGAAGCCCATTCGGAGAAGAGGCCCAGGTCTCGGAATTGAGGGGCCCTGTGGGGGCTCACGTCAGCTTGGCTTGTTCATTTTCCAAAGGATGGTCAGAGTTTTACAAGATGTGATGTGGCCGGAAATGCAAGGGTTTCCAGCCACCGGGGCCTCCTGATACCATTAAACAGCCCACCCTCTTCTTGTCTCGTCATTAACCTTCCAGACAAAGGGCCCACTTCTACAGCTGAGCCCAAAGCCTTTTCCTCTTGTCCATTCAAGCTCTGTTTCTTTTAAAATATATATATTTCTTTATTGATCTCAGAGAGTAAGGGAGAAGGGAGAGAGAGATAGAAACATCAATGATGAGAGAGAGTCATTAATTGGCTGTCTCCTGCATGTCCCCCACTGGGGATCAAGCCCGCAACCTGGGCATGTGCCCTTGACCGGAATCGAACCTGAGACCCTTCAGTCCACAGGTTGACGCTCTATCCACTGAGCCAAACCAGCCAGGGCCACGCTCTGCTTCTTAACCCTAAGCAGAACAATCACCTGGCTTCTGGGCGCTATTACATAATCAATGCTGGGCGAACATCAGTAAGGCCTGCAATTCGTTTGTCCTCCTGTCTCCTTCTCTAGTCTCAAAACCATATAGCCACACTGCCGACGGCCAGAGAAAAATGGACTCTCTGCAGTGTATGGCTTTTCTGTGCAAGCTTGGAGGAGGATGGTCTTTAAAAAATGACCGGAGAGCGATCGATTAGAGGCCAATTCTACAAACTGTGGTTCTATCATAGGCTGGGGACGCAACACGAATGCAAACACCCGTGCAGAATTGGAGGGGCTGGTGGTTACAAACTAACACGCAGACGCTGATGAAATCGATTTCGATGCTGATTTTCTGGGTCTGAAAAATTAGATTTAACTCCCAAGGCGTGCCTGTTTTCATGTCGAATTTCTCCTGGACTCTCTCGTAATAAAGTAGGAATAAAGGGGCCAGTGGGCTGGGAGGGGAGAGTGAAAGGGCTGCTTGTTTCTTGAGGTGCAGATGGCCGGGGCTGCAAACAAGTATAAGCCCCTCAAGCTCCCAGGAAGGGAAGTGATGCATTGGCTCCAGACACTGGGCAGAGTAGAGGCTCAGAAAATATTTGTTGAACTTTCTTAAATCTTTTTTAAAACTTATTTCCCAAGATTCCTTATCCACTAACCTTCTACAATGTCCTTTGTCCTTCTTAGTTGGTCTCTTTTTACACATTCAGAAATAACCAACATATTAGGATAAACTACTTCCTTTTAACTTCTCTCAAAAACACACTCATCCCTTCCTTTTCTTCTGTAATATTCCTTCTAAATTTCAAAAGAGAAACCATAAAGAGTATTATTATTACTGACCTACCCAGTTTGGCTCAGTGGATAGAGCATCGGCCTGCAGACTGAAAGGTCCTGGTAAAGGGCACATGCCTAGGTTGTGAGCTCAATCCACAGTAGCGGGTGTGCAGGAGGCAGCCAATCAATGATTCTCTCTCATCATTGATGTTTCTATCTCTCTCCTTTTTCCTTCCTCTCTCTGAAATCAACAAAATATATATCTATGTGTGTGTGTATACATAGATACACACACACACACACACACTAGAGGCCTGGTGCACAAAAATTTGTGCACTGGGGGGGGGGAGGTCCCTCAGTCTGGCCTATGCCCTCTTGCAGTCTGGGACCCCTCGGAGGATGTCCACCTGCTGGCTTAGGCCCGCTCCCTGGGGAATCAGGCCCAAGCTGGCAGTCAGACATCCCTCTGGCAGCCCGGCAGCCCTCATCTGGCCTGTATTCTTCTGGCTTCCCTACTAGGCAGCTGTGTGGCCTTGGATGGTCTCAGGGCCTCTCTGGGCTTCAGTTCTTCATTGAAGGAATATTCAATCCAGAAGTACCCCCAAGAGAAATTTAGCCCAAACTCTATCTTGCCATTTAACAGATGGGGAAACGAGAGAACAGAGACAGAAAGTATTGGGTTGAAAGCAAATGACTGGTTTTCCAGCTATGCTTTCAAAAGTAGTGCTGTCCAGCCCTTGTGGTATGGCTCAGTGGTTGAGCATCTGCCCATGAATCAGGAGATCATGATTCAATTCCCTGTCAGGGCACATGTCAGGGTTGAGGGCTTGATCCCTGGTAGGGGGCAGCGGATCGATAATTCTTTTTTTTTTTTAAATATATATTTTATTGATTTTTTACAGAGAGGAAGGGAGAGGGATAGAGAGTTAGAAACATCGATGAGAGAGAAACATGGATCAGCTGCCTCCTGCACAACCCCCACTGGGGATGTGCTGGCAACCAAGGTACATGCCCTTGACCGGAACCGAACCTGGGACCTTTCAGTCTGCAGGCCGACGCTCTATCCACTGAGCCAAACCAGTCAGGGCGATAATTCTGTCTCATCATTGATGTTCCTATCTCTCTCTCCCTCTCCCTTTCTCTCTCTGAAATCAATAAAAACTTTTTTTTTAAAAAAGTAGTGCTGTCTCATAGAAATAACCACAAAATTTGAAATATGTAATTTCAAATTTTGTGGTAGCCACACCGAACAGAGTAAAAAGAAACAGCTGATATTCATTTTAGTGCTACATTAAACTCCTAATTCAAATATTATTTTGACATGTGATCAAGATAATAAGTTATTCATGAGATCTTTCCCGTCCTTTTTTACTGTGCTAAGATTTTGAAATTCGGTGTAAGTACACTCCCGGTGAACATCTCGAGTGGCACTGGCCACATTTCCAGGGTGTTCAGAGCCACGCTGGACGGGTGAAGGTCGAAGTTGTCTCATCCTACCCAATTGTACCAACACAGACCATTAGGACCAATTTTCCTTTGTGATCATTTTTTCACAGACACTGGACCAGAAAATTAATCTTCCAACTGGAGGTGGAGCTTCCTTTGGCCAAGTTGAATAGCATTCCATTTCTGGGAGGGACCTTCAAAGTAGCCTAATCTCACTAGATACTTGACCTTGAACACCAGAAAAAGCCGAGTAGCCTGAGGCGGGGTCCGGTGATGGCCGGCTGGCAGGTGGAACCCACGTCCCCGCAGTTCTGCATGTGGCCTGCTTATGATCCCGAGCCAGCCACCTTGGAGATGCCCCCCACCTTCTTTCCCTCCTCCTCTTCCCGGTTTGCACCAAACTGATCTGTCCCCGGGGAGGTTGCTCGATTAAAGTGAGATACAGTGCAGAGCACATTTGGGAGGAGGAAGTGTGACTTCCAGTTTGCCTGGGAGGTGCACCTCCCCAGGTAACATTTGTTACATAAGCGGCAGCGTGGCACGCCTCACTGGTGAGTGTCTGCAGCGCCCGTTTCAGCCAGGCAGGCCTCGCGGGCTGTCCCTGGATCAGTGTGTGGAACTGAGGCCTGGAGCAGGCATCTGACGAGTAGGGCCAGTTCTCGGGTGTTAGCCCCAAAGTGCTTTTCTGCTGCCGCACAACCTCAAGAAAAACCAGTTTTTGGAGCACCACACCTAGGATCATATGATGCAATCCGATATTAGCGTCTCATTGCATCAGCGTTTCTGACGCATGTGTCTTTTGCTCTGGCAAAGAGGTTCCTAATGGGAAAGGAGAGAAAAAAAAAAAAAAGAATGAAAAAGACTCGCTGGCTGAAAGCTTAAAGGTACTGTCAGTACTGTTCCTAATTGGCCACACAGGGCGTTTGGAGAATAAACACTCAACCAACTACCGCGGCCTGACAAGCATCAGCGTGCCATTTCCTGAAGGGGCCTTGATGGCGTATTTAGGCGAAATTCTTCTCTGGTTGGTTCTATTTGTGTTTTATATCAAAGCATCAAGGTTTAATCTCCTAAATCTCTCTTACTGCTATTAAGAAGAGGCTTTCAAAGGGTGCTTCGACTCCCTGTCTCGACCTTTCTAAACATCTCATTTCCAACGTTCTTTCACATAACGCTCTTGGCTCCCTGGACACAGACGTTTGACTTTGATCAAATACAGTACTTTAGATTTGGACCTCGAGGTTTGTCTGTCTTTCTTTAGACATTATTTTGCCTCTCAAAATAATCTTGCTTCTTGCTATGATGCTTAAGGAATGAATGAACGGCAAACATCCTAGAACTCTATCCATCTTCAGGAAGTTGCCTGAAGAAGGAACTTCCTTGTACAGCATAGCTAAGGAAAAAAGGAAGCAGGTAGAAATCTGTGGTAGGGCCCTAACCGGTTTGGCTCAGTGGATAGAGCATCGGCCTGCAGACTCAAGGGTCCCGGGTTCGGTTCCGGTCAAGGTCATGTGCCTTGGTTGCGGGCACATCCCCAGTGGGGGTTGTGCAGGAGGCAGCTGACCGATATTTCTCTCTCTTCGATGTTTCTAACTATCCCTCTCCTCTCCTCTCTGTAAAAAATCAATAATTTTTTTTAAAAAAATCTGTGGTAGGAGACCATGTGATGATACTGAGATCATAACACAGACCCCTCCCAGGAGGCACCAGGATCTTCTGGCAAAAAATCAATCCTTAATGTGGCTCACTAGGCTCTCCGAGTCAGCCCTTGCCTACGTCTTCAGTTCTAGCCTCATGGCTCTTCTCACTCAGCCCCAGAGGACGCTTTTCCTCCCAAGGGGCACGTCTCGCAAGATCCCTAGACTCCGTGTCTGTGTGAACTGCTCCCTCCAGCCGACCTGGGATAATCTTCCCATCCCTGTTCATCTGGTGGGTTGTTGTTGTGTGTGCTGTTGTTGTTGGTTGTTGTTTTAAGGGAAAGAGAAGAAGGGAGAGGGAGAGAGAGAAAGAGAAAGAAACATCAATCAGTTGCCTCCCCCGTAAGGGCCTGAAGCGGGGATCAAACCCGCAACCCTTTGGTGTACAGGACGACGCTTCAATGAACTGGGCCCTCGACCAGGGCTGGTGAGTTCTATCCATCCTGTAAGTCAGCTGAACGTCCCACAGGGATGCCTTCCCTGGCCCCGCGTAGGATGAAGTCCCTTGCCGTGATGGTCCAACGAAGGCACCACTTTGCAGCGCTTGTGTGGGGGGAGGAAAAAGCTGTCCTCAACCCTCCCAGTCTCCAGCTGGGCCTGGAAATTACTGGCAAAGACAGAGACACAGGAGAAAAGGATACAAGTTTATTTTAATGTAAGTGCCATGTGAAATAGAAGGACACGAAGACCCAAAGGACAGCTTTTGTGTTTTTCTGTGAAGAGTGAGTGGATAGCCGTGGAGGACTAGGGTAGGTTGAGGAGTAGGAGGCAAGTGTCTAGTTGAGGGAAACTTATCCAGGCCTGTTTACTAGGATTCTTCCTGGTGGCCCTTGATCGCAGATAAAGATGCTCCTTTCCTCCCGGTACCCGCGGGGCACCTCTCCCCTGAGGGCTTTATGGCTTATTTCAGAGAAGAAAGTCTGAGGGTGGGGGAGAGGGCCAGAGTGACCTTCCAGCTCCGGCCATTTTCTCAAAACTCCTTCAGCTTAAAATATTCAATGTGCCAGCCGGTGTGCTCAGTGGTTAGCGTGGACCTATGAACCAGGAGGTCACCGTTGGATTCCCTGTCAGGGCACATGCCGAGGCTGAGGGCTTGATCCCCGGTAGGTGTGCAGGAGGTAGCCAATCAATGATTCTCTCTCATCACTGATGTTTCTCTCTCCCTTCCACTCTGAAATCAATAAAAATATAGTATTTTAAAAGCTATACCCGATATGCCAAGGTGCCACATTTTGGGGTAGCCTGTCCTGAACCCACCCCTTACCACACGTGTATTGAGGTAAGTGTGCCTGTTAGACCTTGCATTCCTGCAGGGTGGATATCTTGTATCCCCAGCACCTAGTACTGTGTGTCTTGCATGTACAAGGTGCTCACTAAATAGTTGTCAAGCCGAAACCGGTTTGGCTCGGTGGATAGAGCGTCGGCCTGCGGACTGAAAGGTCCCAGGTTCGATTCCGGTCAAGGGCATGTACCTGGGTTGCGGGCACATCCCCAGTAGGAGATGTGCAGGAGGCAGCTGATAGATGTTTCTAACTCTCTCTCTCCCTTCCTCTCTGTAAAAAATCAATAAAATATATTTTAAAAAAAAAGTTGTCAAAACATGAAAATTTTCCATCAAAACTAGCTTTCAGGACATCCTTGGCCTCCAAGTTAACTACTAATTAATCAGCAAACCTTTATGTAACTCTACCAGGTAGCAGCATCCCACAACATCCTGGGGACACATCCATAGGCAAGGAGAAAAAAAAAAACACAGCTTTTCTTTTTTTCTGTACAGGGGGAAATTATTCAAATTGTATTCGTGCTTCATTCCAATCACTCAATTAGGGCACGTCCCTTGCTGGCGGAGGCGTGAGCAAAGTATTTTCCAGCGAGTGTCCTCAGGTGACCTGTCTAGACATGCCGGGGAGAAACAGTCTAACATTCCCCCAAGCCCCGCAGGAACCCCTGGCGCTCGGCGGGGCAGGCCCAGGGCGGGCTGCGGGACCCGTGAGACGGGCGGGGCCCGGGACCGCGGCGGGGGGTGAAGTCCGCCGGTGCGGCGCCCCGCGCAGGTTCCGGTGGGCCCAGCTGTCCCGCGAGTGCGGGCGCGGGCCGGGCCGCCGCGGGGTCCGCCGGCCGGCAGGGGGCGCGCGCGCGCCGGGCCCCCGCGCCGCCCGCCCCGCCGTGCGCTCGCTGGCCACCCCGGGCCGCACAAGTGTTTCTGTTTTGTGTGTAGCGTTGGTTCTGGAAGCCTGTATTTACATTTTAAGTCTATCTGGTGAGTGGGCTGGAGCCCTCGTCGGGGCGGGGGTGGGGGCGGAGGAGGGGGGCGGGGGGAAAGCCCTCGGGTTCGTCTTTTAGTTGCTCCTCTTCCTTTTTTCTCTTCGGATTCTCATCACTCCAACCAGGTAGGGGCTGAAAATCAAAATCAACAAAGATCAGTTTGCGGGATCTGGGAAAGTTGGTGTTTTTTTTAAAGGAGAAAAGGTTAAAAGAAAAAAAGACCTGAAGAAGGGGAGGGGGGGGGTTGGGGGACTGAATGAATAAAAAGGGGAAGGAAGGCGGATCCACGTGGTTTAATCCGAGACAGACAGAGATCCCATTGTTCAAAATCAATAAAAAAAAAAAAAAGGCAGACAGGGCCAAAGCGCAGGGACGCCCGGGGAAAGTAGCTGCGGGGCAGGGCGCTATGCAGCCGGGATCGGAGGGGTCGGCTCAGTCGCACCTTTGGGGAAGGACCGGGAGAGTTGGGCACCATTAAAGTTTTTATTTTTCGCGTCTGTGCGAGCAGGTGTTTGGGGTTGGGGGCCTGCTTTAGTCGCCCCCCCTCCCTCGTCGGGGGCAGACCACCCAGAGGAATTCGGGACATGAGAGCCTGAGGTCGGAACCCCCAGGCTGGGGCGGGATTGGGGACTCGGGCGGGGGCGAAGGCGGAGGGAATCGCCTTTCATGGAGCGGTCCGGGGGCGGGGGGCGCGAAGACAAAAGCAGCAGGTGGGGTGGCCGGGGCGGGGGGCGCCCTTCCTCCCCCTTGGCGGTGCCTGGGAGGCTCCGCCAAGTGCCCCGACGCCTTCTCTAATGAGAACGCAGGGGCCGGAGGCTGCTCCTCCTCTCCCTTCACTTTTTTGGGAACCAGCCTGCAATGGTGCTGCGATGGAGACGAGCCTAACTTGAGGATGGGTCGGAGTCTCCATTTTTTTTTTTCTTTCTCTCGCCGGATTGCGGTCGGGGACCCTGGCTCCCGTGTGGGATTCCCCGGAGGAGGCGCGCCGGGCCCGGGAGGGGCGCGATTTCCTCCCGGCTCACCCCCTCTCCGCCCACCCCGCGGCCGCCACTTTGGGGAGGGCAGGGGAGGAAGTGGAGGCCGGTGGCTCCGCGGCGCTCCCCTCCCCCCGCGCAGTTTATAACCCGTCCATTGTGCGCCGCTGCCCGTGTCTCTCCAGCGCGACCATGCCCAGGAAGAAGGCGGCGGCGGCCTGGGAGGAGCCCAGCTCGGGCAACGGCACGGCCCGCGCCGGGCCCAGGAAGCGCGGCGGCCCGGCCGGCAGGAAGCGCGAGCGGCCCGAGCGCTGCAGCAGCAGCAGCGGCGGCGGCAGCAGCGGCGACGAGGATGGCCTGGAGCTCGACGGGGCACCTGGCGGGGGCAAGCGCGCGGCGCGGCCGGCGGCCACCAAGGCGGGCGGCGCGGCGGTGGTCATCACCGAGCCCGAGCACACCAAGGAGCGCGTCGTGAGTGCGGGGTCGGAGGGCAGGGGGGTGAGGCCCGCCGCGCGCCACGCGCGTTCCGGCCGGGGCGGCGGGGCCGGCGCAGGCCACGGGCTGAATCATCGCCGCCGCCGCCGCACAACAAAAGGGCGCGGGGTGGGCGCGGGCCAGAGGCGGGCGCGGCCGGTGGCCTCTTCCCCCCAGCGGCGCCCGTCCGTCCGCGCGGCGGTTGATCCTTGGGGCGCGCGCCCCGGGCCCCCCGGCGGGGGAGGGGCGTCTGCGGCCCGCGCCCGCCCGCCCGCGCGAGGGGGTCATGGCCCCGCCCCCGGCGCCGCTCGAGCCGACCGCCTCCGCCTCCCCTCCCCCTCCCGCCCCGGGAAGGGAGACTTTTGCAAGTTGTCTGGGACGGGAGTAGGGGATGCGCGCGCGGGGCCTGACGCCCGGTGCCCCCGGCCGCCCCCGGCCTCCTGCGGCCGCCGGTCAGCCCGGGCGCGGGGGAGAAGGGGTCTCCTGCGCGCCGCGGGGAGCGGCGGTTTGCGCCTCGGCTTTGAGGTTCCCGCCGCCTCGGCTCCGGCTCTCCGGGGGGGCGGGGCCTGGTGGCCGCCGCGCATGCCCCTTGCGGCCCTGCACGGGCTCTCGCGCCGCCGGGGAGCCGGGGGCGGCCGGCGCTGGGGCGGGTGCGAGGGCGCATGCTCCGGAGAGTCCTCCCCCTGGAGGTCGGAAGCCCCCCGGCTGGGAGGTATTTGGGCTTTGTTCCCCGCTTGGGGTCCGGAGGCGGGGCGCTAGGTGAGAGCTCCGTGCAGCGCTCCGCCCCTCCGCTCTGCAGGAAGCATCTCCGTGTCCTGAGTGGGCTTGGATTTGCTCGGTAGAGTGGGCCTTCGCATCGCAACATCGCGACCGTCTCAACTTAGGTGCCCGCAAAACCCTGCAGAGCCAGAGCTCTGAGCCTGGTGCTGCGATCCTGGAAACCTGTGAGATGCATGTTTAGGAGCGGGTCCGAGCTCCCCAGGCTCCCAGGCAATCCCGGGAGAGGAAGAACTTCCACGGAGGTCCTTGACGCTGACCTCTGGAGAGGGCCTGTGCTCTCCCCAAAGGGTTAACAGCGCCCGATTGCTTTCCTCCCAAGGAGCGCGGCCCATGTTGAAATGGTTAAAAATAATCCGCTTTATAGACGAGAAAACTGGGGCAGCCAGTGTCAGGGCCCAGCCCAGAATCACATGCAGCTGGGTTGCCACACGGGCCCAGGTGTTTTCTGACGTCATCCTCACGCCCCTGCACATTGTTCCTGTGAAAATGCTTGGTAATTGCCCTCCCTGTGGTGGTGGTGGTGGGGGGCCCAGGTCCCTAAAATGGCTTATCTGGGGTGGGGACGGTGCCGGGAAATGGCCACAGTCTTAAGAAACTGAACGGAAGAGCTGTTTCCCTCTGGCCAGTCGAATCCTCTGTGTGAGGCCCCCGACATTTGCCCTCGGTCTCTGGATGGTAGGAGAGAGCTGAAGGGAGAGCAGGTGGGCGCTGCCTCTGCTCTCCTCTCTCCTGTGAGTTGACAGGCAACCTATTAGAGCAGTGAGCTTTGTTGTGAGGAGGTAAGATTCTTACCCAACGCTGGGACTCACCCCAGGAGCTAGCCAGGGAGAGAGAGTGGGGGGGTCTCCTGGCTCCCACCAGCCAGTGCACAGCGGCCTGTCTGGTGGCAGTGGCACTGCCGAGTCTGAGACACGGCTGTCCATTGCTGTTGAAGGTGGTGTTACACTTACGTCTCCTATCTTTTGAGATCCCAAGAGAGACATCCTATGTGCATTATCCGTGTGTGTACACATCCCTTCCCCTATCTTCTTAAAAAGCAAAGGGTCTCTTAAGCAGTTTCCTTTGCACTGGTCAGCATACCATCCTAGGCTCAGGAGACGGAGGGTTCAACAAATGCCTTTTTATGCCTCCTGGAAAGCGCATACCCCAAGTTTTTTAAGTTTTTAGTAGCATCCAGGAGGCCCGTGCTGCCCCATTGCCCTGCCCCAGCTTGGGGTTGGCACTGCCCAATCCTGCATGGACCTCCCGCCCAGTATCCCCGGCCCCAGGTCCCTGGACTGCAAAGGAAAAAAAACGCGAGGTCTCTGCCTGTTAAGCAGTCCCAGGCCCACAAGTCCCCAGCTCGTCTCAGAAAGAGGCTTTCACTGAGAATTCTGCCAGCCTCGCCACCGTTGAGGGCCGCTTGAAGGCGGTTTGTGTGAGAGCAGCCTCCAGGAGTTTGTCTGAAATTGTGCTGCCTTCAGTTAACGCAAAGCTGCAGACTTTGGGCTTGTGAAAGAGGAACCCCAGATACTTGTGTGGTTGAGGGGAGCTGCCTTACGTGAAGGGTGTGCATTTTTATAAAATGTCCTTATTTCGGTTTCAGGAAATGGTCTCCCCAAGGTCCTTGGGTTTATATGTCGCTGTGTCAGACGTGAGCATGTTGTGATGGTCTGGGGTTGACGCAGCCTGAATTCCCCATGAACTTCATGATCCTGTAGATAAAGCAAGCCACCTGGGCTCAACCTCGAAAACATAGTTTTTACAGTGTTGGGTTGCTGAGGCTTTGTGGGCCCTGAGACAAATCTCCCCTCTGAAAGGCCAGATAAATACAACTGGAAGCCGAGCTTCAAGTCTGAGTGGAAAGCCCATTCGGGAATTGGTTGTTGCTGGCATTTCTCTGTACGGTCTCCCTCCACCGAGACAGCAGCAGCCTTCTGAATGGATAGATGTTAAAGGTTGACTCTCGGTCTCATAAACATGCTCCTTGCACTTGGGCAATAATTCAAAACTTGCTTTGGACCAGAAACCCCATTTTGTTGATTGAAGAAGCTCAGTGCTTTTTCCCACCAGGGCCGTTTATCTCTGCCCAGCTCACGTGACCGGTTGTCAGGAGGCAGCGAGGTGAAGGGAAATTCATTCATCCAGTTGAGAGTCTTCTCTCACCTTTAGGCACATGCAATGTCGCAGGCACATGCCATGTCGCAGGCACATGCAATGTCGCAGACACAGAGTTCATCCATCAGTGAAGGTGGCTTCTACTTGGGAGGGTCTCCCAGCCCTGACAGCCACCCCTGGAGGATCTCTGGACGGAGCCCCCAGGCATTCGGGGTCTCTCCCAGCTGGGTCATGCAGCTCTCTGACAAAGTGGGACGTGGGCTGTGATTTAAGGGGTGATAGGAATGCTCCTTATTTTAATTTTTTATTTCAAAGAAGATAGAGGGGAGAGTTAAATTATAGAGAAATACAGGTAACAGCAAACAACTGTATAGGTAATAAATAGCACTGAAAGAGACAACTCCCTCCATCTGAGTGTGAGGAATTCAGGCCCATGACACAAACCCAACGCCCACACCGCAGGCACTGCACCAGGCTCCATTTACCAAGGTGTTTTAGAAACACCACCTTGTGTCAGAAAGGTTGGGTTTTTGTGTAAATGCTTAGCTGGCTTGATGGGACCAGTGTCCACAGCCTCTTGGCCACTGATGGCATCTCCAGGTCACAGAGGAGACCCTGCTCCTGCCCGGGGCGCTGGCAGCACGTTCAGGCGGCGATGGAGCTGCTGGTCCTGCACATGGCACCCAGGACCTCTGCCCGCCAGGGGAAGGGAGGGAGGGGGGCGGAGGGGACCTGCCAGCCTGAGCTGCCCTCATTCCACAGCCCCATTCCCACCAGCCATTCTCTGGCCTGGCAGCTCCTCCCATGGTGCCTTAGTTCCTCCGGTGTCTGCCCCCCTCCACACGCACCTGAGGAATACTGGAGAGCAAGTCAGTGACATGGCAGAGGCCCAGGGCTGCTCCTTCCTTCCACAGGGAACTTGACAGAACCCACTGGCTGCCATTCATCTGCGCAGACCTGTAGAATGTTCCAGCCAGGCCCGCCAGTTAAACAAAGAAGGGGAGAGATAGCCAGAGGAAACTAGGCTCCCATTCAAGTAATTCAAGTCTGGGTTCTGCAGGGATGGACTACCCTCCGATTAAGGCCGTGCTCTAAATTATTTAAGTGCAGCCAAGTCGGTCTCCATCCCTGGCTGCCTGTTCCCCCTCGCATGCTCGCTGCCAGAGGGGTCCTGTAGGTGGACCAGCTTCCAGCCAGGGAAAGTCGGCCAAGCGGGCGAGCGTGATGGGACCTGCACTGTGGGGTCACATAGAGGTCTTAGGAGACGGAGTCATGGATGGTGAAGACATGTTCGTCTTTACAAATGACGCACTATATTGCCAAAACGTCCCACCAGGGCAGCCACCGCGTAGAGGTTAGAATGACTGGGTCCAGAGTGGGTTGGCCCTTTAAGCTCCCAAGAACAATTCCGTAGACAGAGGTTGTTTCCTTCTGTCCCTGGAGGGCGGTGGGGGATGGGATGCAAGGTCACTGCTTCCCTTGCCTGGTGGGACGGAGTGGATAGTTCAGAAGTGAATCTTTGACAACAATCTATTTTACAAAGTGTATTTGGGCATTTCAGAAGTAGAGCAAAGTGCTGGAAATATAATGAGTGCCACCCAGAATTGGGCAGTGGCTTCAAAGGTGGCACATCCTCCTAATGACTTGTGAGGATGAGGACTGGCTCACAGCCTTCCCGCCTACGGCCCGCCCTGGGTGGTCCCTTGTTCCACTCCACTGATCCCCAGCTAATGGGCCAGCAGTGAGGATGAGGCCGGCTAGGGCCACCGGGGTGGGACCCGCCAGCCCCACCAGGTGGAGAAGCTGAGCGCTGCGCTGTGATGCCTTCCCCATGGAGATGCTCCTGGCACAGTGGGCAGCACGGAGGAAGGATGGGGAATTACTGGCCAAATGACCGTGCAGAGATGACACGGGCTCCCCAGGCCGAAGGCCATGTGCGGAACTCATCCTTGTGAGAAAATGTAGACTTTGCCCCCAGGACAGCTGCTTCAGATTCCCTCGGGGACACCGGCCTCTTGCAGAGTGGAGGGGAGGGATGTCATTTGTTTTGCAAAAAATATTTTAAAGAGAAATCAAAGGATAAAAATGGGCCCGTGCATAACTGGGGCAGCGTTGGGATTAGCATACTGAAGTGGGCCTACGAGGTGGTGAGCACCTCTGGCCGATCGTGGGGTGAAAGTGTTGATATTGTATTAGCTTTGTTTCCTGCTGTTTTTGGATGAACTAAGAAAGCTGGAAGCAGCCTTGCAAGCTAATTCTTTTTTCCTCTGTGTCTCTGCAGAAACTTGAAGGGTCTAAGTGCAAAGGGCAGCTTTTGATTTTTGGGGCAACCAACTGGGACTTGATTGGTCGGAAAGAAGTGCCTAAGCAACAAGGTATGACAAACAGTTCTAAAAATATAAGAAGCTACTATTATGTGCTTCCTATGTACTAGATGTTCGATGGAATTTGGTGACCACCCGCCAGGTAGGTATTCTCTTCATTTACAAGATTGCTCAGAGAGGCCAAGTAACTTTCCTGAGGCCACACAGCCGTTCTAGGGATGGAGCTGGATTTGAACCTTAAGGCTCAACAGAAAATGCAAATAGTAGCCTCAAATAAACATGGACACCTTTCCCCCATCTTCCTTTTCATGTCAGTTATTTTTATTAAAATGAAAAAGCTGGCCCTGTGGGATGTCAGGCTGTCCCAGACACCTGTCACATTCAAGCTGTTAGAGATTTCAGAAGAGTCCACACCGCTTTGCAAGCTGCCGGATGTGGAGTCCCAGTCCGGAGCAGGGAGCCAGAAGTCAGAGAAGGAACTTCAATCCCCAGATGCTCTTAGAAAATCGGTGTCTTTCCTCAGGAGAGTGCCGGCCCGTCGGGGAGAGGGAGGCTGGCACCGGGCCATGGTTTATGGCTTCTTGATTTCTTTTGGAGAGATTCCCAAAGGCCTTTCCAGCATTGCCCACTGAGCAAATATTTGCACCCTGACACTCCCTGCTGCCTCGGGCGTGGAGATTGTCTTATTTCATGAAAACACAGGAATCTCCGGGCTCGGGGTGGGTCCCGCTGAATTAGAAGTGGGTCCCGGCCATTTTCTCCTGCTGTGGGAAGTGCCCACACGTAAGGCCCATGTCTCCCCCGCTGTTGGTGTCACCAGGCAACCGCTCCTGGTGTGTGATGACCTAAGCCTGCCAGCCTTGGGCATGGGTGGCATCTTTACTCAAAGCTGCTCCTCTCGTGGTGGCTCACTCGCAGTGATAACACTCAGGCCTGCGGAGGGGAAGTAAACCGGTGGGAAGCGGGCGGCAGAGCCTGGGTTGTCTCCTGCGGGTGTGGGAGGGGCTCAGAAGGCAGGGAAGCCGCCTTGTGGATTAGAAACGGCTCCCACGCTCTAGATCAGCGGCTCTCAACCTGTGTGTCGCGACCCCTTTGGGGGTCGAACGACCCTTTCACAGGGATCCCCAAGACCATCGGAAAACACATATATAATGACATATTGTTTTTGTGATTAATCACTATGCTTTAATTATGTTCAATTTGTAACAATGAAAATACATCCTGCATATCAATTATTTACATTACGATTCATAACAGTAGCAAAATTACAGTTATGAAGTAACAACGAAAATAATGTTATGGTTGGGGGTCACCACAACATGAGGACCTGTATTGAAGGGTCGCGGCATGAGGACGGTTGAGAACCACTGCTCTAGATGAAGGAATGTGGCCCTCGGGCTCATTTAAGAGCCTCTTGTCTTCTCTCATTTTCAATTTTGCTTTCTTGGTTTTTCTCCCTCTGAATGAAGTTTTATACTATTTTAAAAAATATTTAAAATTATTTTTGAATATCTCTCAGCTCTCCCTGGCCTTGCCAGTAGACAGCCAGTAGACAGAAAGAGAAGGGAGACAGGATGCCAAATGTGAAGGGAAGGGGACGCCCCCTCACCCCAGTATATCCCGTGTCTGGCCATCCTTGAAGCGGGCCTTCCCTCAGCGAGGACGCGAGAGCCCTTGGACACTCAGAGCCCAAGGATCTTGTGAAATTAGTGATTCACGCTCCCTCTCTGCTTAGGACCAGGCCACGGGAGCTCATGCCCACCAGCCTGGCCAAGGGGCCAGGACTGCTGCCAGCCATTTCAGGGCAGCCTGGGTCACTGCCGGCCAGGGTTCCTCTGCCCAGCTAGTCAGCTATGGCACTTCACCTCCACGGTGCCTCTGCTGCCATGTTCTTCACAGAGATGACACAGGTCACCTTAGCATTGGTGTTGGTGCCGTGCTACCATTGGTTCTGCCTTGATAAATAGGCCTTGGGTTTTTTGTTTTGTTTTATTTTTATTTTTATTGATTTCAGAGAGGAAGGGAAAAGGTGAGAGAGAGAGAAACATCAATGATGAGAATCATTGATTGGCTGCCTCCTGCACGCCCTCTACTGAGAATCAAACCCTGACCTCCTGGTTTGACGTTCAATCACGGAGCCACACTAGCCTGGCGACCTTCGGTTTCTCTTAACCAGTTAACTGCCACGATATTTTGAATTTAATTTAAAAAGGTCCGCCATTTGCGTCTGTACGCTTATGGCGTACAAATGCTTGAAGAGTTTTACTCTGACCTGTGAAGGCCGTCCTTTGGGGCTAGCCCTTTCCCCGGGAAGTTGCTGGTTTTTCTTTCCACCTTAGTAGTCGAGGCGTGACTTCAGGTGAAGCTCATGGCTGTCACTGTGTGACATTGTGACCTGTCCTGCGTCTAGACTGCCCTCCATCGCCTGACTGGCCCCTTGTCAGGCGATGAGGACACGGTGGGCCCTCTGCTGGTGGGGCGCATGCAGGATGGGGCCTGACACGGAACAGTCTCCTCGACACTCTTCCCCGGAGCCAGGAAGTTGATGGAGAAATGAGCCTTTCAGTCGGTTCCCGCGGTCAGATCGGCGGTGGATCTGACGGGCTGGCATTCGTCACAGTCACCAGAGGCCTAGAGACGCGGTCACGTTTCTGGCCTCGAGAGTCCCAAACTGAAAATATTCAGCAAACAATAGTGCCCCCTCTGCTCACAGGGTGCGGTGGGCTCTGGAGGCGGCAGCTATTTCTCCTTCCTCCCACACGCCCGCTGACGCTGCTGGGTGCTTACCGTGTGCCGGGCGCTGGTGAGGCCGGTGGCCGGTGCAGAGTGGGGGGTGCCCGAGTTCAGCGGGCACGTGCTGTGACAGGATGCCCAGGCGCTGGTGTGCAGGGAGTGACAGGTTCAGGGGGGTGTGACAGGGAGGGCTTCCCAGAGGAGGGGGTGCTCGGCCGGAGGTTTGAAGAACAAGCAGGGGGCAGCAAGGGGCTCTCTGGGGAAGTGAGTACGTGAGCAAACGCCAGGGGTCATGACCAACACAAGGGGACCCCTGAGAAAGGAGCCAGCTAATGGGGGAGGTTGGTTGGTGGGCAGAGGTGTCAGCGCGGGGCCCTGCAAAGGGCCCGATAGGCTTGCAGGGAGGGCAGGTGGTTCCGTGGAGCAGGGCGATGCCCAGAGTCATCCAGAAAGCGCCTCCTGGCTGCAGACAATGAGGAGGAGGGCGAGGGAGACCCCAGGTCCACTGCCAGCTTTCCTGGGTTACCCCCCCCCCCCCGCCCCCAGTGGGGCTGCAGGAAGGTGAGCACCCAGCTTTTGGCCACTGGCCTGGTGGGCATGCTCAGTAGTAGTTTCCATGGGTCACGGCCACAGATGGAGGTGGAACGTCAGGGCCCACATGGCCAACTGGGCCCGCACCAGCTCGGGGGTCGTTTGCTGGAGGCACTAAGGTCTCAGGCGGCACCCCGAGGACCCCTGCAGCTGTACCATGAAGAAGTGGACCCGGGTGGCTAGTGACCTTTTGGGGGTGCTCTGCACCGGCGCGTCACTGCAGGAGTCAGGTTTGCATTCTTCTCTTTGCAGCTGCCTACCGCAATCTGGGTCAGAATTTGTGGGGGCCCCACAGATATGGGTGCCTGTCGGGGGTCCGGGTGCGGACGGTGGTTTCGGGGTCGTGCGCTGCCCACAGCCTCCTCATCACCACAGAAGGGAAGCTGTGGAGCTGGGGTAAGTACGCCGGCTGAGTGCTGGGTGACTCATGCAGCCGGTCCCCCGCGGCCGGCTTCCTCCTGTGCCGCCTCTGAGGCACAGCTCCTGGCTTCAGCCCCGTTTCCCCTTCCTGGTTCCCGACTCGTCTACACCCTGCGATGCATCACCTCCCTCCACTTCTCTGCTTTTTAAAAAAATCTTTACACAGCCCCCTAATTCTTCAAATCCTCCTTTTGAGGCAACCTTTTCCTGAACATTCTCATTGACTCTGGGACTTTCTGATACCAAGGTGCCTGGAACTCAGTTTCTATTTCGGGCCTGCGGTCCCCCCAGCACACGGTCCCCCCTCTTGCTTTGCAGCGGTGACGTAAGACCTCTGTTCTCGCACTTTAAATGCCACCAGCTTTCCTAGCGGCCACATGGTGACATCAGCCCTGCGTCTTCTCTGCAGCCCTGTTCCTCTTCCAGGGGTCACGCAGGCCTGCAGGTGGGGCAGCTCATTGCACATCGCGACCATGTCTTACTGTGTCTCCCAGGCAGTTTCCCTTTTCCAAGTTGATTGGCTTCCCCTGCTGCTGGGTTTCCTTGCTTGGGGGCAGGGGTGGGAGGTGGGGGGTGGGCCAGCGGAGTTCCCCATCCTTGCCTCGATGCTCTGCCCCATTTCAGTGCCCCCTGCAGGGGGCTGCGTGCATTGCGGCCACCTCCCCTCCCAGCCACGATCCAGGTGTTGTCAGGCTCAGCGCCCCCCCGCCCCATAGCTGGGACTCTGCCTCTGCCCGGGAACTGCCGCGGCCCTGCCCTTCGGCCACCTTTTAGTCCATGTGACTGCATCTTTATTTGAGTCTGTTTGAACCATTTTTTGCAATTTCATGAGCTGCTGAACCAAAGTTCAAATATATTAACATCTGCTCTCCCTGCACTCTGCTAATTTTGTCATTCAGTGGGAAAAAAGCTCACAAGTGTGTCTGGCCCAGATTTATACTTTCCGTCTCTTGACGCCATGCTGACATTGCCTTGATTTTCGCTTTCTCCCGGCTGGCACAGAGGTGTGTCCCGCCCCCTCGTGTTCCAGCCCTGAGCACAGCAGCCTGTCAGCCCCCCTGTACAGTCTCACTCCCGATCTCCACCGATTTCACTGACGTGGTGCTTCTAAAAACGTCCCCTCTGCCGGCCCCGTGGGCAGGGGACGCACCTGTGGACTGTCCACCTGACCTGGCCCTGGGGCGGAGACGTGTCCCATGAGGAGTCATGGTGACGGGCCAGTGGGGGTGTCACGAGCCCACTGCTGGGCACTCTAAGGTGCAGGGCCTGCCCCCCGCCCCCCAAGCATCAGATCTGTGCGCACGTCACCCACGAGGGGTCTGCCCCTGCCAGCCCCTCGGGCCGCAAACCCACCGGCACCTGTTCAGTGTAAAGTGCCTTTCACAGTGAACTTGGGCGGCCCCGCTGGAGCTGGTGTCTGCCTCTCCTGGCCCCCCCCCCTTCTCCCCCGTGCTCCACGCTGTAGCTGAAACCAGGCTCGTGTGCAGACAGTTTCCTCGGGTCACTCCTCCAGCCCTCTCCAGGGCAGGTGCTCGTCTGGTGGCCCTGCTCTCACTTCCCAGACCCAAAGGTCAAGTTCATTGTTCCGAGGGGGTGTGAACACCTTCCCGAAGTGTCCTGACCTTTTGGCCCTGTAAAACCTCCCCAGACCCCCCAATTGTAGCAAGTGTGGTCTTCTCCACTCCAGGGACCTGCTGTGGCCCGTTGGGTTGTTTTGCTTTGCAGCGCTTGTAGCCCGTGTTGAAAATGGGGAGGTTTAGGGGTGTCCAGGCTCCTTGTGGCCCACACAACTCGCCACGTCTGCTTTGGAGCTGAAGGGCTTTGCCAGAGGCCGGGGCATGGCGGGGACTAGGCACCGGGGTCGCCTCCTGGCCTCCCTCCGCCTGACCCCACAGCCAGCGCAGCTCCGGAGGCAGGGCTTGTGCTTAGAGCGGGCCTGGCCTTTGTCCATGGCTGGGGTTCCCACGGCTGGGCGTCCCGTGAAGGGTGGCCCTGGGACGTGGGTTGGCACTGTTCAGGGAGCTTCGCTTATAGGCAGATAAAAGGAGAGAAGCGGCAGGCAGAACCAGAGGGGCCACAGTAGCTGCCCAGAGCACTGAGGTAATTAAGCTCCTGTGCGGCAGGTGTCGGAGTGGTTGCCGACTGAAAATGCATCGTGTAGCACAGGGGATGAGGGAATTGGCTGGCGGCGACCGTGAGCAGCGAGTTTCCATGAGCTCTTTCGCTGGTGTGTGACATCAGGCCACACGGACGTGCTCAGGGCGGGCCTAGCTGCCGCCCAGAGAGAGGGTCAGAGAGGGTGACGCCGGCCCTGTGGCTGCCGCGGAGATGTCCCTGGGGACCCAGTGCGGCCGGGCAGGCCTCGGGAGCCGGCCCTTGACTGGGAAGCTGGCGCTTCCTTTCACCTCCTTGGCTGTCGCACTGGGGGTGGGGGCACGTCTGGGAGCCAGATTTGCCCCAGAAGCTGCTCCGGCTGCCCTCCTACCTCTTCATCCTGCTCTCGATCTGCAGGCCGAAACGAGAAGGGGCAGCTGGGACACGGTGACACCAAGAGAGTGGAAGCCCCCAGGCTCATCGAGGGTCTCAGCCACGAGACGATCGTGTCGGCGGCCTGCGGGCGGAACCACACCCTGGCCTTGACCGGTAAGAGGGGTCGGTTCCTTGGTGCTGTGGCAAGAGGCCAAATGGTCCTCTTTGGGCAGTGGAGTAGCATTGCCATGGCGACCTTGGTCACCAGCAGAAAGACATCCCAGGGAGAGCCAGGTGGATGCTTCCCCTGTGGGGAGGGCGTGGAGAGCCTCACCCACAGGCCAGGCGGTTGCCAGGAGGCGAGGCTGTGAAATGGCGTTGCTCTGAGCCATCCGCTCCACCACCTTTTGGAATAAGTACCATCTCGCTGGTGTTCTTCCTGGCAAAGGGGCTGCTTTTATCATCTGGGAGCCTTTGATTCCAAACCCAGTTCCAAACCCACAGCATTATTTTCCCTCCTGTGGTGTCATTCTTTCCTTCCAGAGACGGGCTCCGTGTTCGCATTTGGAGAGAACAAGATGGGGCAGCTGGGCCTGGGCAACCAGACGGACGCGGTCCCGAGCCCCGCACAGGTACACGCCTCATCGCCCTCTTGTGCTGACTGTCTAGGGTGGGAGTGTGGATTTGTCTTGATTCCTGGGACAGAGTCGTCTTTAAAACAGGTGTAATGTATGTCCACAGTTAAAAATGCCCTGACAGCCGTTCTTTCAGAATGAAGTAATTGCTTAGAGACCTCATTTTAAGCTCCTTTTATCCCAAAGAAAGGAAGAAATCTTACGTGTGTGATGTGTTTATCTGCCAGTAGTCACCGGCCAGATGCTTAGAACACAAACAGGAGTTAGTGGAGGGGTGGGGTTTATACCTAAAAACTGAACTTACTGCAAGGCAGCAGGATGCTGATAGGTGTCTGGTGAGTGGGTTAAGGATGGACCCAGATCTCCTGGTCTTAGCCCAGCCATGGGCAAACTACGGCCTGTGGGCCGGATCCGTCCCGTTTGAAATGAATAAAACTAAAAAAAAAAAAAGACCGTACCCTTTTATGTAATGATGTTTACTTTGAATTTATATTAGTTCACACAAACACTCCATCCATGCTTTTGTTCCGGCCCTCCGGTCCAGTTTAAGAACCCATTGTGGCCCTCGAGTCAAAAAGTTTGCCCACCTCTGTCTTAGCCTGTGGTTTGAAGGTTTTTGAAGGGATCCCGTTTTGTCAGCCATGTGCCCTGCAGCAGGTGTGAGGGTTTCTAGAGAAGCAGGGAGGGTGGGCAGGGCCCTGATTCCTACCCCGTCCCGGCTCCATCGCTGATCCCTTGGTGCTGTGACTGCCTCTGCCCCTCGTCGGGGCTCTCCCAGGCCCAGCAGGGCGCCGGAAACAGCAAGTTTCCTAAGTACTTTCTTAGATTTGTTTCCAGACCCCATGTTCAGTTACTCAGGGCCTTCGCTGTCTTCTCACTTCTAACTTTGAACCAGTGTTTCTTGTTCACACCTTCAGTTAAGACCATTGGCCAACTATCTCTGGAGAGTAGAGGAGAACGTCCGATAGTCCTTTCACTGATTGGCAGTAATACTTATAAAAGCTTTTCTTTGAAAAGTTGGGGCTGAGCTGTTCAGAGTGTCCCTGTGAGAGCTGAGGGTTCATGTTGGGGAGTTCCGGCGTTCTTTCGCCCCCATGCCCACGCTGGTCAGTGGAATTCCCACTCACTGGCACCAGCATGCGGGAGCCACAGTGTTGGCTGTTTTGAGGGTTAGAGTTAAAGACCTGGGACACAATTGACCTGTCTTTGAACCTGACTCTGGTGGAAGGTAGGGGTCACGAGTATTTCTTTACGTATACACTGAGTGGCCAGATTATTATGACCGGCCAGATTATTATGACCACCCCATCAGTACTTTATTGACACTTCCAAAAATAGTGAATATTGAAAACTTCCTAACCAAATACTCTCAAGCTTTTATTATTATTATTATTTGCATAACTAATTCACTTCACTGTACTGATGGGGTGGTCATAATAATCTGGCCACTCAGTGTATGTATGCTAAGCTTTTGCCTTCAGAATTATTGAGCCCATTAAATCTCTTTTGTAGCCTAGTAACTGTTTCAGCACCAACCAGAGATAGAGACTTTTTAATCAATCTTTTAAAAAAAAAATGTCTGAAAGTCTGCTGTCTTTTCTTTTCAGATAATGTACAACGGCCAGCCAATTACCAAAATGGCCTGTGGGGCCGAATTCAGTATGATAATGGATTGCAAGGGAAACCTCTATTCCTTCGGGTGCCCTGAGTACGGTCAGCTGGGTATGGAAGTGTTATTTTTTTGAAAGCTCTGTGATCTATCTGTATATTTAGAGCTGAAGTCGGCGGGGCTGCACACCTGCTAGAAATGTGCGTAATTGATCGCAGATAATAGCCTTGGTCCACTAAGTGGGTCTCATGTCTAGTGGGTGGAGCTTGCGTGACTCACAGGGGTGCTGAGTGACTTGCCTTAAAGAAAAAGCCAGGGCTCCGGTCTGACAAAAGATTCCTTTTTCTGATTTGGGAGTTCATTTATACACAGAAGGATTTCAAAGTGGAAAAGGGGATCAAACCATCTTCGTTCAGTTTCATATTTTTAAAGATTTGCTCTTATTGGAAATGAGGGCATTACCAACATGAAGTTGTTCTGGAAACCCTGGCCTGGGCGGTCATTTCCAGGACATACCTGGGGAACCACATGCTACAAAAAAGCCACAGGAAAAGCGACTGCATCCCTTCCCGTTCTCATCCCTAAACAGAATGTACTCTCCAAAAACATACCTACCTAAAGTTCATTGAGTAGAAAAGAAAAACTCGGGAAGCAGCTCTCAGCAGTTCTCAATAAGCGGACAAGTCTCTGCGTCGTGATTTTACAAGGTCTCCATTTTCTTTTCCCATCTGACACCAAAGTGTTTTTCCCTTCCTGGCGCCTTCCCACCACCCCAGCCCCTTCCGAGTGGGAGGTGAGGCGTGGGCGCCCTCTGCTGGCGCCTTGCTGCATGCCACGCCAGATCCTCGCCCCCGGATCTGGGTTGCTGGGCTCCACGTCATGAGAAGCAGGCAGATGGGAGGCTGTATAAATAGAAGGAGGAGCATCTCGCTGGCCTTAGACTTCAGGGAACAGTGACTTTGTGAAACTAAATATAACTCAAGTCAGAAAGGAATAAGAAAGAACAGCCCCTTATGCACTTTCAGGGCTGGTTGCCGGGGAGTTGCCAGAGACGGCTGGAGGAGCCGTTTCCATAGCCACAGGCCCTCCGGCTGTCCCCAGTCCCGAGCAAAACACCAGAAGTGCGTTTCTGTCTGCTTCCGGAACGTGTGCGGCTCCCCTGCCGCCCATGGCTGCCCCAGCCTGCAGGCAAGCGGCCTGCCAGCGACTGGATTTTCCTTCAGGGAGAATCAAGTGCTGTTGGTGATAAAAACGGCTAACACTTAGTGGCTGTTGCCAGTCACCTTTTAAGCACGTCATATGGAATCTCACCTGCATAGTTTATACTCGTTTAAAGGTATTGAGAAATTGACTTGATTTGTAGTTATAGAGTCAGTTATTCTTTACTTGCCAGCTTGCAAACCCGTTTCCAGTCTCATTGTCCAAATCCAGAGAGATCTCTTCTGGAATTGGGGCATAGTGTGACCTTGGAGAGGCGTACCGCCAGCACACACTCCCCTTCTCAACACATTTACTGGGTCAGGCAAGGCAAAGGCGAGAGCTTGCCAGCTTACTATTTTACCAACCATAGTGATACATTTAGGTTATAATAATGCATGAAAACGCAAGTCTGGGGCCGTGTGTTGAACTTTTCTGTCCATCCTTGGCCTTGTCCAGGGGTTCCTTGAGGCCCCCAAGTGAGGTATAGCCCATTCTTTTGGGCCTGTACCTTCCAACTTTGTCCCTTGCAGCCCACGGTATGAAGTACATTCAACATTGCAACCGAATCTGAATGTAGAAATACAAATACACAGAATAATGTCCTTATTGGTATTTATTCATGAAAAAAAATAATTCAGTAACTGGTTTCCACCCACAAAATTGATTTCATGCCACTAACCAGCTGTGCCCCAGATTGGAGATTGCTGCCTTAGTTGGCAAAGGTGTCCTGCGGGACCCCAGCCGGCCAGGTGGGGGCAGGCGCTCGGCCCGCTGCTGTGGAGACTGGGCCCTGTGCTGCGGCTGCCGCTGACCACCGGCTCTGCTCGCTGCAGGACACAACTCGGACGGGAAGTTCATCGCCCGTGCACAGCGGATAGAGTACGACTGCGAGCTGGTGCCCCGGCGAGTGGCCATCTTCATTGAGAAGACGAAAGACGGGCAGATCTTGCCAGTCCCCAACGTGGTTGTACGAGATGTGGCGTGTGGCGCCAACCACACGGTGAGTCCCAAGTGCCCCTCCATGGAGAGGTTGCGAGTGCCCAGGGCCCCAGCACCTGGCTATGCAGCTTCCTTCCTGCTTCCGTAGACAGGCTGAGCAGACATTTGGGGTTGGGATCATACAGTTTTTCTGCTTTGCTTCTGTCTAACAGAACTCCACAGGCATCTTTCCAGGTGGATAGATGGCATCCTGTTAGAGATGTTGAATAGCTTTGTTTTTTAAAATATATTTTTGATTTCAGAGAGAGAGGGAGAGAGAGAAACATCAATGATGAGAGAGAATTAGTGATCGGCTGCTTCCCGCCACCCCACGCTGGGGATAGAGCCCACAACCCAGGCATGTGCCCTGACCGGGAATTGAACCCCTGAGCCACGCCGTTGGGCTGTTGAGTAGTTTTTATACAGCTTTTAGGTACCCGTGTGGTTTCCTTACGGCAGTGGTTCTCAACCTTCCGGCCCTTTAAATACAGTTCCTCATGTTGTGACCCAACCGTAAAATTATTTTTGTTGCTACTTCATAACTGTCATGTTGCTACTGTAATGAATCGTCATGTAAATATCTGATATGCAAAATAATCTTAGGTGACCCCTGTGAAAGGGTCGTTCAACTGCCAAAGGGGTCGCGACCCACAGGTTGAGAACCGCTGCCTTAAGGTCACTGTAGAGAAACGGCAGTCCACTTTGTAAATACCTCCTCGTCTTAGTTGCCTCCTTGCAGCCATTTTGCTGCGAATGCCTGTGAGTTGCACGTGTTTTTTTTCTCTGTTGAAAGAGGGAGGGGTTGCCCTAGCCGGTTTGGCTGAGTGGATAGAGCGTCGGCCTGGGGACTGAAGGGTCCCAGGTTCGATTCCCAGGCAGGGCATATGCCCAGCTGTGGGCTCGATCCCCAGTAGGTGGCATGCAGGAGGCAGCCAATCAGTGATTCTCATCATTGGTTTCTCTCTCTCGCTCTCCCTTCCTCCCTGAAATCAATAAAAATATATTAAAAAAGAAAAGAAAGAGCGAGGGGGGCGGGGCGTCCAGAGACTCAGCTGGTCCTGGTGGCCGACTGGCGGGGTGGCCTCGGGCTCAGCTCCTCACCTGGAGTCTTCCCTGTCGGTGCTCAGGGACTTGGACCAGGAGACTGCAGTCGCTTGAGGTCTGAAAGCAGTCTAGTCGGGGGGGTAAAGCCAGGTCTTGTTTAGGCCTCTTGTCAGATTGTTCTACTAGGTCGTACTTCACACGATCCAAACTTTAAACATCACAGACACTATGAAGAAAAGGTGTGGGTCACCTGTGCGCACGGGTGTGGAGTCGGGCCTCCCCGGTTCCCTCTGAGGTCCAGTCCGTATTGTCAGGAAGTGGATGCGGCGGCCTGCTCTGGAGACGAGCCCTCTTCTCATGAGGGAAGGGAAAGAACTGCCCACCAGCGTGGTTCAGTGGCTGAACGTCCACCTATGAACCAGGAGGTCACGGTTCGATTCCCAGTCACGGCACGTGCCCGTGTTGTGGGCTCGATCCCCAGTAGAGGATGCGCAGGATCAATGGTTCTCTAACATCATTGATATTTCTCTCTCTCCCTCTTTCTTCCTCTATGAAATTAATAAAAATATTTTTAAAAAGCCAACCAAACAAAAATAATAACGGGAAATAGTGTCCCCAGTGGAGCAGCCAGCTGAGCCTCGTATTGCTGCTCCTGCCGCCTCCCCTGCCCTGGGAGGCAGGTGACGGTCAGAGTCAGTCTGTCCAGTGTTGCGCCGTCAGCCACTGCACTGGTTTCTCCGGGACAGAAACGAGGCCTGTCCCTACCCTGTGCTCTCTCCCCCGCAGCTCGTCCTCGACTCCCAGAAGCGCGTCTTCTCCTGGGGCTTCGGCGGCTACGGCCGGCTGGGCCACGCGGAGCAGAAGGACGAGATGGTGCCCCGCCTGGTGAAGCTGTTCGACTTCCCCGGGCGCGGGGCGTCCCAGATCTATGCCGGCTACACCTGCTCCTTCGCCGTCAGCGAAGTGGGTGAGTGTTGCCCGTCTGGGCCTGGGGAGGAAGGCGCCGAGCACTCTGGGCGTCCCTCCCTGGCAGAGCCCTGCGGGAGCCAGAGCTGGGCCCGTTTCCAGGCCGGGCATCTTGGTCTCATCGGCTTCTTCCCAGTGTTCTTCCTCATACAACACTCCTTGGTCCCTGGTGCCGAGCGCCCTGTGCCTTTGTCCTTGATGTTGCTGACGGTAAGAATTCACAGAGGGTCATCTTTGCCTCTCCAGGTGGCCTGTTCTTCTGGGGGGCCACCAACACATCGCGGGAATCGACCATGTATCCGAAGACCGTGCAGGACCTCTGTGGCTGGAGGATCCGGAGCCTGGCTTGTGGGTACGTGGCCGTGTCGGGTTGAGCAGGACTGTCCCCCTCTTGGGGGTGTTGCACCCCGGAGGTGCCTCTTCCCTGGAGGGTCTGCTGTCCTTCAGGGCATCGATGGAGGGATCGAGGGGGCGGGGGGCGATGGGGGGGCTATGCTTGTTCAGGGCGGCCGGTCCGAGAAGGGGACTCGTTTCGCAGTCGTTGTGGAGGTTTTTGTTTTTAGGCTTGATGTGTGCTGCTCATATTACAGATTCAAAATTATATTTAGTTGGAAATGGTGGGGATTCAGTTGCTCTGACACACTGGCTGGGAAAAATGTAGGCCCGTGATTTTCACCTTATTTGGAGGAGCCTGTTGAGCCGTCCAGCAGTTCTGGTGGGGAGTTTGTTAATCAGCGGCCAGGTTGTGGAGGGAGCAGGGCGGACGGGTGTGTGTGTGTGTGTGTGTCATCTGTTGGAACCTTTAGCTCCGCCCAGTGACTGTGGGTCCAGCCGTTGCGAAGGAGCTCCCACTTCATCCTGATCGGGCCTCCTTTTCCCAGTGTGTTCACTTAGAAGTGACTACCACACCCACCCCCGGGGGCCTGGACCCCAGGGCGGTGGTGAGGCGGAAGGGGGGGTCCTGTGTGAGACTCCACAGTGGGTTTCTCCGCCACGGCCCGCGCTCACTGGCTTGCCCTCCCTGTGCCCAGTTGCTAGGAAGTGAGTGCGTGGTGGAGTTTCAGGGGGGCACACTGACTTTAAAGCGAGAGGTGGCACCCGTCTTGAGCAGGACGCACCGCGGGGGCTGGGCCGGGCACAGCTCGCTGCCGGCCGCGGGGGTGACCCCCTCTGCCTGTTGCAGGAAGAGCAGCATCATCGTGGCTGCGGACGAGAGCACCATCAGCTGGGGCCCATCACCGACCTTCGGGGAACTGGTAAGCTGGCCCCTTCAGCAGGGGGGCTCGCCCAGTCCGGGCCGCTGACACTGATCCCTGAAGCACGTGGAGCGGAGACATGTCTTCCTTGCGCATTAAGGCCTGTAACAGCTCTGATCTTTGAGGACATCAGTCTTCAAAGACGGTTCTGTGCCATCAGGTACAGCCGACCCTGGACAACACAGATGTTTTCAGTCGACTGCAGGTCAGGGGACCCGCACAGCTCAAACCTGTGTCCCAGGGTCACCCCCATAGCTGGGGATCTGTGTGTGCAGGGGGCCGACTGTGGTTACATGTGGATTTTCAACTTTGGGGTGATTAGTCCCTAACCCCCCGCTCCCGAGCTGTCCGAGGGTCAGCCGTACTCGTGAAAGCCCTTTCTGTCCACATCAGCTGGGGCCCATCATGGACGGGGAGGAGCCAGCCCTCATTTCCGGTGTTTCGTACACCTGGGTGTGGTCCGAGGGTGACAGGAAAGGCGATGGCTGCTCTTCCCTCCAGGAGGGTCAGCTCAGGAGGATCAAACAGCACCCTTTTCAAGGGGGTGAGCGAGCATCCACGCTCCTCTTCCCTGGGCGCCTGGAGCCCTTTCACTCCGCACGCAGCCCTGCTGGCTCGCAGAGCAGTGCGCCATCCGGCGGCCTCAGGTCACCTGGGGACATTCTGCTCTCGTGTTTTCTGAAAGGTGTAAGTCTGTGCTCCCTCCCGCTTTTATCTCAGTTGCTTGAGTGATTAGAACCGATGGCTCACTTTCTCCCACATCTTGGCCTTCCCCAGCCAAACGCTTCTGACTCTCAAGGTTCTGATGCTGGTGAGGCCTTGACTTCCCATGTCCTCCCCAAGAACAGCTTGGCTGTGGTTTGTCCTCACAGTCGCCTGTTGT
Organism: Myotis myotis; assembly: GCF_014108235.1. Classification (NCBI taxonomy): domain Eukaryota; kingdom Metazoa; phylum Chordata; class Mammalia; order Chiroptera; family Vespertilionidae; genus Myotis; species Myotis myotis. The sequence continues at coordinate 8,659,692 of NW_023416324.1, read as the reverse complement.
GCTTGTGGTTTGATCCTCAGCATGGCTCTTGTATTTCCTGCCGGGAACCCTGTCTACCTCTCTTCCCTGCTATCTCCTCCTGTCGCGGGCAGGAACTGGTGGGTGATGGAGCTGGTGGGTGAGGGAGCTGAGGGGTGATGGAGACGGGGAAGAAGGGCTTGATCTCTGCGCCACTTCCAGGACTGCTGAGCTACGTGCCTCCTCCTGGGCCTGTGCACCCACGTTCAGTGGGCGGCTTCTGAGGGGCCCCATGTGGAACCTTGAACTGAGAACCTGGCCCAGTTTTCATGGCCTATTCTTAGAGAGGGGGCCTCAGAAATAGACTCTGAATTTCAATTTAAAACTAGAGGGGAGCCCAGCCAGCGTGCTCAGTGAATGAGCATCGAACTACGAACCAGGAGGTCACAGTTCGATTCCGGTCAGGGCACAGGCCCAGGTTGCAGGCTCGATCCCGATCCCCATTAGGGTATATAGGAGGCAGCCAATCAGTGAATGATTCGCTCTCATTGATGTTTCTATCCCGCTCCCTTTCCCTTCCTCTCTGAAATCCATAAAAATACATGAAATAGAAAAAAAAACAATTAGAGGGTAATGAGAGGGGCTTTGGGGCAGCCTCTCAGGGTGAGGCGCTGGCCTGGCACTCGAGGAGCCACCCGCTGGAGGGAGGCCCTTCCTCACCTGCCTGCATGTTCCTGTTAGAGCTGAGCTGCGGGTCTGCAGCACTGAGACCACCATCCCGAGCCTCTGCACATGGCACTCCCCCTCCCCTCCCCGCCCCAGCCCAGCAGGCCTTGACCAGTCCCTTTGGTCCCTGGTAGGGACCGTGGTGTCATTCCTAATAATACCGGTTATTTGGTCTCAGCCCGCAGGGTGGGCAGGAGGCGGCCGGCATTCCCTGTGACCTCGTAGCCCTGAAGGGCTGCAGTGCCGTTTCTCCCGGTGTTGCCTCACCAGTGAGCACCCCGAACGGCACCTGTTGTCACACACATCTCCACAGGCTACAATTTAGGGTCTGTCGTCTTCAAGAACCAGTCCGTGTGGGCGGCAGCTTTTGTGGGTACATTCTGCTACCTCGGCCTGGCCCCGGCTGAGCAGTGGGGTTCGGTCACAGAGCCCGCCAGCTCTGGCGCTGGTTGGTGGGCTGCCTCCGTTCCCATGTCGGGCCTCGCCACAGCGACACGGTTCTGAGCGTCTCCTCTGCTTCCTCGCCAGGGCTACGGGGACCACAAGCCCAAGTCTTCCACCGCCGCGCAGGAGGTGAAGACCCTGGACGGCGTTTTCACGGAGCAGGTGAGCGCGCCGCCGCCGCCTGTGCAAGCAGGAGGCGCTGGTAGCGGAGGGATGTGCCAGCTCGCGCCTTCCTGTTCCCCTTTGTGGTCTCTGCATGTGCTTGTGCTGGCGTTCTCTGAGCGTGACGGCCAGCAGCAGGCACTCAGAGGCACCACGGCCAGGCTCCAGGGCTGTTCTCCTGGGTGACATTCACCTCCCTCCAGCCACCAAGCGGGTTTGCTCCAGGGCGAGGCCGTCTCACAGCTGCCTGTGGCTGCCCCCAAGACCGCACCCCCTTGGGATGGGGGTGGTGGTGGGGTGATCCGAGTGTCCCCGCCAGCCCCTGCTCAGTGGGTCTCCCTCTCTCTCCTCCTCGGGCAGCCTGGTTGGTGACAGGCTACACTGAGACTAGTGGCCCTGAGTATAGGGTTTTAAAGCACTTTCAGGCCATTTTCCTTCATATTGACCCATTATCCCACCTTTACCCTTCCACCTGGCTAGTGTCCTGCTGTCTGTGTGTCTGTCTGCTCCAGACTCAGTGACACGCCTGAGTGCCAAAGTGCCCAGGCACACCCAACACTGATTTGTCCCCCCAGGTTGCCATGGGCTACTCGCACTCCCTGGTGATAGCGAGAGACGAGAGTGAGACTGAGAAAGAGAAGATCAAGAAGCTGCCAGAGTATAACCCGCGCACCCTCTGACTGCCCCGGGGCCTCCGCTCCCCCTCTCGCGGCAGCTGTCATTTCCACGTGCACTGGGACGGACGTCAGACGAGGAATTTAAAGGAGAAGTTGACCGGAGGTGCATTTTTGTTAGACTCCCTGAGGTTCCGTTTAGAAGTGATTCAACATCAACTACCTTTTCTGTATGCTTTCCAAAGTGTTTTTTTTCTCCATGTTTGATTAAAATATTTGCTCATAGTTGACTTACCATTCCTACAAGAGGCAGAAACTTTGAGCAACCCAGGTTTTTTTTTAAAGGTTTTCTCTTCCCCACCCCCTCAGATGTACTTCTCACAGCTCTCTCCTTTCCATTGTAATTAGCATTGTGGTCGGAGCGGGTGCCACCGGGGGGAGGACCGCCATTTGCTCAGAAAACAATGTCCCTCACGGGCAGCGTTGTTGGCAGAGGGTCCCCGGTGGTCCATCTCCATCCGAAACCAGACCCACGTGCTTAGGAAGCATCTGGGTCACTTCCTTCCGCTTTGAGAGTGGCTCTGGCCGCCTGGGTTCCGTCCTCCCCGCGGCTGCTTGTAAGCCCCGCCTCTTGGCTGCAACATGAATAGAATCTGCCGTTTCCCCCCTGGTGGGGGCTCTGGGGTATGTGTTTAGCCATTTATATCTACTTTATCTGTACATGAAGTCCTAGTGACAAATCAGGTGACCGTGGAACCATGCGGCTCCGGGGGGCCCGCCGTGGGGACATAGTATCTGGTTCAAGAACCAGCTTTACGGTTCCTCTGAGGGGCCAGGGCCGCCTCGCAGCGCTCGCCATTAGAGATTGATCTGCCAGCTGAGAAAAGTGCATTCTGAGTCCTTGCAAAGGACCTGCCCTGTGTACCAGCCTCTAGCGCCTTTGTGCTTGTTTTCATCACACCCCCGCCCCTACCCCCGCCGCTGGATTCCGCTGCAACAGCCCGGGCTGTGTCTGAGACTCGGGTTCCAGTTCTGCTAACCCAGCTCTAGTCATGTTGGCTTGGCTGTGGTACCAAATAGATGGGATTGTGCAGAAGTCCCGTCCCCGCGTGTCAGCGCAGAAGGTGAGACTGCCAGCTGCCTCCCGCCAGGCGCCCTGTGCCCAGCGAGTCCCGCGGTGGCTGCTCTGCGTGAGCTATGAGGTGCCTTTCCCGGAACCCTCCTCTCACTGGGACCCAAGAGAGGCGACAGCGCTGCCTGGGGCTCTTGGCTTCGAGAGGGTCTGGACTGGTTTGGGTGCTTTAAAATAGGTTTTTTAGTTCAGTGGTGCTTCTGGGGGAGATGGGGATAGAACTTCAGCGTGAGACTTGGGTGGATGGGAAAGTTAAATATTGGTCTTTGATTTTGTTTTGCTATTGTTACCACTTGTCATTGTCTTGATGTTAAAATGCCAAAAATGATCCGGTTGTTGCTTTTCCCCTGCTGTCCTCCGCTCCTTGCCGTGGCGTCTGCCCTCACAGGGCCTGTGTCTGTCCCGGCCAGTCCCAGGCCAGGCGTGAGGAGCCGGCCTGTGGCCAAGACTCAGTCTCACTTCCTGCTCATCTCCGCCGTCCTGGGTCCAGCCAGTCCCGGGAGAAGCTTCTGCTAAACTAACCTGATTAGTCCAAATCACCCCGAAACCATCTCTAACTCAAGCTTCCTCACGTGGAGCCCTTTTCCCTGACAAGTCTCTCTCGGAGGGGGCTCGGTGCCCGTGTTCCTCAGACCCGCACGGCTCCCCTCGGGCCCGTAGGCACTGAGTGCGGGAGCGGAGCCTGGGTCCGGCTGCGGGAGCCGCTCTTGGCCACTCTGGGCTTCCACGGTCCAGCGGGCGGAGCGGAGGCCACCGCCAGCCCGTCCTAGAGCCCGCGCAGGGACCGGAGCAGGAGAGGGACTGCCTTCCGCATAGAGACGGCGTCCTCTCCCCCAGGCACTCCTTTCGCTGAGTTTAAGGTGAACTTCCTACCGGGAAACCCTGTAGAACAGGAGGGGTGGCCCCGCGCTCCAGGGAAGGGACGCGGCTCCGGGAGTGCTTGGCGCTGACCTGGGGCGCGTGCCATGTCTTCCAGCGCAGGAAGGAGAATTGGGAAGAGGCTTAGAGTGAAGGGGAGCCTGAGGAGGTGGTGATTTGGTCGAAGGTGCCTGGTTTAGTGCTGTAATTGTCTTATTTTTTTTATATATATTTCTTGGAGTAAACATTTTAAATAAACGACATCATTGTTTACTCTGTTTTGGCTTTTGCGCTTATTTTTCAGTGGAACAAAGGTAAGAACGCGGTTACCTGTTTATCCCTGCACACACCTTCTGCCCGCTGCCTAGTGGAGGCTCCCGCCAGGGGGCAAGCCCAGGGCAGCGGCCCCTTTTCGCTTCTGGGCTTAGATCACAGGGGGGTTGGGAGATGTGTGGGGCTCCCCACTCTGTTCCTTGGGGAGGGGGCAGGGTCAGCACCTCACTTGCCCAGACTCAGGAGGTTCTGTAGATACCACATTGGGGCTGTGAGGATGACGGGCACGGAAAGTACCAGGACATGGGTATGTTTTGTGCCCAAACGCCTAGTCACTTCTCACCCTTCCCACCAACGCTTCAAAAGGGAGCCTGGTCACAAATGTGCCCCTTCGCCCAGCAGCCCACCAGGAGGCCAGGTGTGTGTGCAGAGGCCCTGGGCAGTTTCTATTCTGCTCAGGCTGCTGCTCCAGGCCTACGCGGCTGAGCTACCCCGCACCATCCACCAGACCCCTGCAACCACCACATCTCAGCACTGCTCACCCGTCACGGAGCCCTCGGTACTGGCTGTTCTACATCATCAGACTCGCCCTTTCCGGGAGCTGTTGCCCTGTTCCAAGTGCCTGGACTGCTTGCAGCTTCCCATCACGGGAGGGGCAGGGAGGGGGTGGCCATGCTTACAGGTTCTCAGAACCATTTGCTTTAATAGCATCCTTGTGCCATTAACAGGGCAGATGGGAATAGGCGGCTCCGTGTCCCAGGGCTGCCCTTGCTGTACCTTGTCCCTCAGGCTGCACCGGACCCCAAGGAGACCAGAGCCACTTGTGGCGAAGCTGCTGCTCCTGAAGCAGGTATCGCCCTCCATGGCTGGGCCTCCCCCGGCTCTGCAGGAGCCCTCCCTCCTCCAGCCTGGACCAGCCCATCAAGCTCAAGCTTCCAGACCTGGCTGGCCTCATGCTTTCACTAGAGCATTCAAACCATCAGATTTCCTACCACTTCCCACTACAGACAGGATGGGGTCCACACAGCCACGTGTTAGCTCCGTCAAGTGGGGCAGCCTCACCCAGATGCCCCAGCTGCTCTGCTCCATCCTGAGCCGTTATCCTTCCCCCCAACAAGGCAGCCACTGCCAGGATGCATTCAGAACAACTAGAGCTTTAATGGGCAGCTAGTAACCACTTCTCAGCTGAGGAGTTTCCCTCTCTACCCAAAGCATTTGCCGCCCCACTGGATTCTGAGGGATGGGGAACAGGGTAAGAAGGGGGGTTCTCAACTCTCCAGGCCCCTCCTTCTCCCCCACATAGAGGGGCAGGCAGGGCTGGCAGCACCAGGCCGGGTCTAAGGCATCATCTTCCACCATTTATAGGCAAAGGGCACGCGGCGGACGTTGACACAGGCGCAGAAGTCTCCGATCTCGGTCATGTAGCAGTCAAAGTCGTTGATGAAGGTGCATTTGAAGCCCAGGGGCTCCAGCAACTGGCAGATCCTCTTTTCCAGGCAGCAGGTGCCCTTGATCTGGGGCCCAAAAGGCTTGGGGATGCCCAGGTGCTTGCCCATCACAATCATCTGCAGCTGTCAGACAGGATGGGCAAGGCCTGGGTGGGCTGGCGCCACGGAAGAAAGCGCCACTGGGTTCAATGCAAGGGAACACCCGGCTGCCGTGGGCTGACTAGACCAGCAATAGCAGGCGCATACCCGGCCCTTCTCCAGGCCTGCGTTCATGCAGACATCGCCCGTCAATGGCAGGTCCAGCCCACTTCTGCCCGAACCTCCCACGGCCCCGCCCAAAACCCTGCCTGGCCAAAGTCTGGCTTTGCCAGCTTCCCTGGTTCCCGTCCCTGATCTGTTATTCTGGCCTTCAGTCCTGTCTGCGTCAGTCTTGCCTCCCTCAACTGGAATGTCCATTGGTTACATCTCAACGCTAGCATCTTTCCCCTTAGAGCAGTGGCCGGCAAACTCATTAGTCAACAGAGCCACGTATCAACAGTACAACGATTGACATTTCTTTTGAGAGCCAAATTTTTTAAACTTAAACTATATAGGTAGGTACATTGTTATGAACTTAATTAGGGTACTCCTAAGGCTGAGGAAGAGCCACACTCAAGGGGCCAAAGAGCCGCATGTGGCTCAAGAGCCACAGTTTGCCGACCACGGCCTTAGAGCAACTCCCATGGCCCGCACCTACTCCCGAGGTCTAGAACGGCTCCTGTGTCATGCCCAGAGGGCCACATGGGTCTTGTCAAATTAACAGGTCCCCGTGTGTCCCTGTCTCAGAGGAGAGGCCTGCAAGTGTTGAAGGAATTAGCCCACATGTCAGAGAAAGCATGTGCAGTGTCCACATGGCGGGTTGCCGTTGTATGAGAAAGGCCAGGTCTAGGCCAGAGGTGCCCTAGGCTTGGCCCAGCAGGGGCTCATGTACACGCACACCCCCAACTTCAACTCCTTGTCTACATAGGAGCAGTGCTCCCTGGAGTGGACACTCCCCGTTCCAGATGCTGCCCTGATCACAGGCTATGTTGGCAGGAAGAACCTGTCTCGGGAGCTGGCCACAGCCCCCCCCCTCGCCCCCCCTCCAACTCCCCGGCCCCCGTCTCAGCCAGCAGCTGCCTGGCCCCTTCGAGTCTGGTGGTAGCACAGCATCCTGGTAAGGTGGCTGCGTAGTGATTACCCTAAGGTTGGGGATGAGCCCAGAGCCAAGCCCATGGTCACTGCTTGGCAAGTCACCCAGCCTGGGCCCCACTCACTGCTCCCATGGGGGTGGAGGGGAGGCGGGTCCTCCCTCCACCTTCTCTCAGCACCATGTATGTCAGGGAACCAGCCAGTTGGCTGAACAGCCCCCCACCCAGGGGGCAGCCAGCCCACCCCGTGCCTCACCAGGTTGGGGAAGTAGGGCCTGGCGTAGAGTTTCTCCGTCTGCTCCGCGGAGGGCACGTTGCTCAGCTGCTCCAAGCAGAAGAGCTGGGGGATGTGGACGATGTCCCGCTCCAGCAGGCCCAGCTCCCGCTTCAGGATGTCTCGGTTCAGGTGAATGCACTTCTGCGGGCGGCGGGTGGGCCGGGAGGGAGTGAGCTCACCGAATGGGGGAGTGGCCTCAAGTAGCTCCCACCTTTCCATCACTCGCTGCCGTGTGTGGGAGTCAAGGCCTGACCTTGGGAGGCCAGGATCTCAGAGCCTGTCAGCCCCAAGGCAGCTACTAGTCCTGATTCTGTAGCATGGTCCCCTTTGGCCCTCAGGCCTGGCCAGGGTGGGGGACCTGGGCAAGGGCAGGAAGCTGAGGGGCCTAGGAAGGACTGGAGCAGTGGTCCCCACACGGGCACTGCCCAGCTCAGACCTGGTGCTGCCCAACACCTGAGCATCTCCCTGGTCTGACGCAGGGCTCCTGACCACTATACCCAGGACACTGCCCAGGACTGTTCTGACCCCATACCCGGCCGGCACCCACCCTGCTGTGCCAGGAAGCCTTCCCTCCCTGTTTTGGCAAAGGTCAGGGCACCAGTGCACTGTGGCTCTGAATACGTCTTTGCCAGGAGCCATGAAGTCCCAGTGGGCAAAGCAGTTTTGTGCTGACCATGTGACCTCGGGCAACACGGCCCTTCTTCCAGAAGCTAGGTAATCTCTCCTGGGAACTCCCCCTCCCCGCCCCCCAATGCTCCTCGAAGCCCACAGTCCTCATTTCCAGAGATCCGAGGTGCTGGGTGATTCTGAACAGCGAGCTGATGGGCCTGAGCATTGAGAAGGCCCTGGTCTGTTCCTAAGCCTCTGGTACTCAGAAGTCAGGGCAGGGGGGCCTCTGCCCGGAGGCTGCTGAGCTACAGCACCGTTTTCTGGTCAGACACTGAGTAACAGTGGATGCAGCATGAACTTGGCAGTCCTGTGGGTTCAAACCCAGTACCCACCTCATCAGCTTAGGCCCATGATCTTACGCTGAGCCCGTCATACACAAGATGGGTTTGACTGCACAGGGTGACTTCGAGGATTACGGAAACGTATCTATGCATGATGCTTGGGCTCTAGTAGTTGCTCAGTTAGGAGCCTGTCTAGATCGCCAGTGCCTCCCCCGCTTTCTGGAGCAGGTCCCTCACATCCTTGACTCCTGGCTCCTACCTCCACGTAGTCGTTCTGCTTCCTCATGTCGTCATCATCCAGAAGTTGATTGATGGTAGTGGCCTCCCTCCCTGGAGGAAGGAGAAGGCAGGCGGGCCTGTAGGCCAGGGAGCAGGCAACGCTGACCAGGGCTGGGGAGACTCAAGCCCCGAGCACGGCCAACGGGGTGTATTCCTGGGCCAGTGACTAGTGTGGGTGGCCTGGCTAGTCTCCAGGGACCCACCGAGGTCAAACACCACACCTGGGTCCGTGAAAACCCAGGCAGGACTTTTACTGCCACCGGCCACTCTGTCCCTGGTAGGATGGGGAGTCCCTGCTTTGGGGGAGGCAGCCTAAGACAGGTTAGCAGGTGACTTCAGCCCCACGCACCTCGTACCTGGGCACCTCCGTGCTTTCTGTGGCCTGTACAACCGAGCCACCTTCTACCTGGGACTTTGACCCTTGACCAAGTTATTTAACTTTGCTCCTCCAGTGCCTCATCTTCAGGAACTTCAGTTGGGGTACCCGCATTCAGCGTGTGGTGTGTGATATGCGGCTCATGCTCTGCAGGTGTCACCTTCTAGGAGGGTGAGATTCCTGGGCCCCTCCCCAAAATTGAGGAGGTGTAGAGCGGGGCTGAAATTCTGCATTTCTAATAGGTGCCCTCAGACCTTACATGGCATTGCAAGGGTCTAGAGCAGCAGTTGCCAACCTGTCAGACCTCCACCAGTTGGGGACTGCTGGTCTAGAGAACTCCCAGGGCCCCACCCCATCCCGGGCCCCCACACGTTTAGAACAGGCCTGCCTCGGCCCCAGCCACACCATCCCTTCTGGTCTGCTTACGTCTTCTTTAGGGGCGGCCAGGAGAGCCCTGAAGTTCCAGTGCCCAGGTACTTAACCTAACATTCCCTGAATAGTTCCGGAGACTGCAGTCAGCATCTGATCCGTCTCCTCCCACCCCCACCCTGAGCCATCCGCCTGCTGATCGAGTCCCCTCCTCATCCTAGCAGCCTCAGACGTCCCAGAACTTCCGGATCTGCCTGTGCTGTCCCTGTACCGCCCGCCAGAATAGCCCTGCACTGGATGGAGTCAGATGTTCTAGCACAGTCCACGCGGTGCTGTCAAGCTTCCCTGGGAACTTCTCTACCAGGAAAGACAGAGTAAAATGACTCTCCAGAAAGGACGTCTGGGGAAGCAGGGCCGGCCTCCGCCCCATGGCCGGCTAGTCGCCTTACCGTTAGAAAGGAGCTGGTCCTCCCGCACTTCCTCGAACAGGGCCATGTCTCCATAGCCCTCCTCCTGTTTCTCCTGGAAGAGTTGGTAGCAGGAGCGGGGGCTGGCCAGGAGCAGCCGGAAGCCCTGGGAGACAGAACGAGGGTCAGAGGCCAGCATCCCTTCCAGAAGCTTCCAAGGGTCTCCAAAAGCAGGTGGGAGGCCCCGCCCCGTGCAGTCCCCAGCACAGACCTTGTCGCCCTCACCCTTGACCTGCGTGGGGACGAAGCACATGAACTGGTCCACGTGGCCGGTCAGCAGCCAGTCTGAGTAGAGCTCCACCGGGGCCTGGACTTGCTGGGCGTAGAGGAAGTCCCGGAGGTCCTTTCTCATGTCCCGGGCCTCCTTGCTAAAGGGAGGAGGAAGGCACAGGAGTGCCAGGCTACCTTCAGGGAACCGGCTGTTCTAACCCTGGGGCTCGAGCGACTGGCCCGTAGGGGGAGGGGTGGTGATTAAGAATCCCTCACTCTGGCCCAACTCGGGACTGAGCCAAGAGAGTCTAGAACAGCTGTGGGCAAACTACGGCCCGCGGGCTGGATCCGGCCTGTTTGAAATGAATAAAACTAAAAAAAAAAAAAAAGACTGTACCCTTTTATGTAATGATGTTTACTTTGAATTTATATTAGTTCACACAAACACTCCATCCATGCTTTTGTTCCGGCCCTCCGGTCCAGTTTAAGAACCCATTGTGGCCCTCGAGTCAAAAAGTTTGCCCACCCCTGGTCTAGAACCAAGACTAGACCCTGGGACACAGTGTTTCCTGGCTTTGGATGAACGGCCACCAAGACGTCTAGCTTGGAGGGCGGCCCCCTGGAGGCCCGTCTTGTGGGGTCAGGAGGCCATCCTGTGGTTTCACAGGCCAGCCGAGCTTAGCAGGCTGCAATTTGAACCCGGGACCCCCACTCAATGAGTCATTTGTCTGCTTTTCCTCCTTTTAGTCTCCTGAGATTGGCAGACTCACAATCCTCACGTGAGAGGATAAGAAATGGTGTGGGGCAGGTGACCGGCTGCGTCACGTGGGGGTCAGACAGCCAGGTGAACGACCAGGGTCCCTTCCTTTAGTTGGAAGGCATCGAGCCCCCACCTGACCTCTTCCCTCACCTGGGGTAAAAGCTGCCGCCAATGAGGATCCTGCCGAGAGGATACTCTTTCCCTTTGACCTTGACGGGTGGGGACACCATCAGGTTCCCAATGGAATCCATAGTGATCACCTTACCGTCCTCAGTGGGTCGGGTCACGTAGCCAATCCCCGGGCTCTGGAAGGAGACCCAGCCGGGGCAGGGGTGTTAGGAGGGGTGGGCTTTAAGCTGCAGTCTGACCCCTAATCCAGTCTCTCGGGTAGACCCCCACACCCCTGCCTCCCCGAGGCCACCTGGGCCCTTTCCCCTGGCACCCCATCGTTTCTGGGCAGGCAGCAGGCCTGAGAAGTTGGACCGAGTTCAGATCAGCCCAACCGAGCCCCACACCAGGGAGTATTTCATGGGGAAATCTTCGAGGTTGGAGACCCGGGGGGTGTCGAAGACCAAGGAGATCGTCTTGTAGGGCGCCTGGGTGTAGCCGAAGGCCATCTCGTCCTGGAGGGACAGGAAAACAAGTGGGATGTATTCTCGCTCCATCAGCTGCTTTCCGGCCTGGGACCGGCTCGCCTGTCACAGTGCTCCCTGTATCCGGGCCACCTCCGGGGGCGGGGAGGGCAATAAGAACCGCTTCTTCCTGCCAACTCCTGCTCAGCCCTCAAAACTCAGCTCAGGCCCGGCTGGCATGCTCAGTGGTTGAGCATTGTCCTATGAACCAGGAGGTCCTGGATTTGAATCCCGGTCAGGGCACATGCCAGCTGGATCCCCAGTGTGGGGTGCAGGAGGCAGCCGATCAATATTCTCTCACCATTGATGTTTCTATCTCTTCCTCTCCCTTCCTCTCTGAAGTCAGTAAAAACATTAAAAAAACAACACCTAGCTCAGCAATGGCCCCTTCTCGGGGTTTTGTCCTGACCCATTCTCCCATCCATCAGGTGTAAGATGGGCGTCACCTGGAGTCTCACCGTCTGCACCATCTAGGAACAAGCCTTGGCTTTATGTCTAAAACCCATTCAGCGTGGACGCATCCCTGAGGCCATGTGGGGAAGCCACCCTGACCTCCCCCCCAAGCTACGCCAGGCCCTCCAGCAGCTTCCCTCCCATTCCTGCCCCTTCCCCAGACCTGTTCTCGCTCAGCCGGAGGCGTCTCCTCGAACCCAGACCGGAACATTCACGCCCTGATGCGTCCCTCAATGTCATCCCACCTTGCTCTGGATTCGCTTCTCTTCCTACCGTTGGCTAAAGAGGACCCCGACATACGACCCAGCACCTACCTGGCCTGTGACCTCTGCACTCTGACCTGGCCCGCCCAGCCCCTTTTCATAGTGCAGCCCACATTACGACCTGCAGGCAGCTGTCCTCTGCCCAGAGGGCTCCTGCTTCTAACCCGATCTTTGCCTGGCCAGCTCCGGGTTTCCCGAGTTTGAAGCTTTTCCACCCTGACCACCTCGTTTGGTCTAGTAACTCACGACATCACCTCGTTTCTTGCATTTACAGCACTTGAGTGCGGCGTCTTCGCTAGAGCAGGGGCAGGGTGTTCCCTTCTGTTTTATCTCTAACGCTTAAAATGGTGCCCGGCACGTGGCAATCACTCAGCTATTTGTGGAGGATGGAGCACCAGGGGACTTCCTGCTCTCAGATCGGCTGGAGCCTGGAGCAATGCGCCAGCTTGGCCCACCTGTAGCTGAAGGTGCCGGACCCTTCAGCTGCCTAGGGCAGTGGTGGCGAACCTATGACACACGTGTCACAGGTGGCACGTGAACTCATTTTTTTGGTTGATTTTTCTTTGTTAAATGGCATTTAAATATATAAAATAAATATCAAAAATATAAGTCTTTGTTTTACTATGGTTGCAAATATCAAAAAATTTCTATATGTGACACGGCACCAGAGTTAAGTTAGGGTTTTTCAAAATGCTGACACGCCGAGCTCAAAAGGTTCACCATCACTGCCCTAGGGTGTTCCGTGGTCCTGACCACGTGCACTGAAGTAGGAGGTAGACTCTAAGCTCAGTTCCTTAGGGGCTACGACATGGGCTGTCATTTCACCTGAGCCTCCATCCACTGAAGTCCTAAAAGCAGAGGCACCTCTAGTTAGGCTTAGCTTCGCTGGGAAGGTTGACCAGAAGCCTGAGATGCCTGTTGTGTGGGCTACAGTCGGAATCTCCCCTGCTCTTCCCCCACCGACAGGTCTCCCCAGGTAGGGTGTTACCTGGAGCCACCTGCCCAGGCGGTTGGGGTCCTCGTAGACAGACGCCACCTGGCTGTTACTCTTCTCGCTGAGCTCGGTCACCGTCTTCACAAAACCGTGCACCTGCAGCTCTCTGCCGGGGGAGAGAAGCAGGCGCTGGGAAAGGCCTTGGGGCTCCCCCGTGGGCATCACCTTGCTGTCCCAGGGAAGGGGGCACCTCCTTGCGGTCAGGAGAGATTATGTCCCTGCCCGTGAGATATGGAGAGTGCTGTCCCCCAACCGTAGGGACACAGGCTGGTAGCTCAGAGCACTGGGCCCAGCTCATGGCAGGGTCTGGTCCAGAACTGTTAGTATCTGTTCCCGCTCTGGTGGCCTAGGCTCTGTCCTCATCCATAGCCACATCCACATTACCTTCCACCCCTGCCCCAGGCAGCTGGGGAGCCGCCCCAGGCTCTCCTGCCTCAGTCTACCCAGAAGGCCGACTCGTCTCCCCAGGGGGCTGTATTTCCACCCTGAGAAGTCAAGAAGCGAAGTGTCCCCTTGAGATGGCCAATGAGGTTGTCATGTTTGTACAGGTAGCAGGGGATGGGCCTTAAATCCTAGGATCTTAGCACAGTTATCCTGTCCATAATGTATATTTGTTCCTTGTTGGAGATAAACAATGCTGTTTGAGATTAAGAAGATTGCCCATTTTATAAACAGATCCTGAGTTGAATGCCAGCAAGGTCACACTATCGGAAAGTGTCAAAACTGGGGTTCCAGCTTGGTTCTGGGTATAAAACGTGCATCCCCATTCTATGTTACTGTTCCAAAAACGCCGTTTCTGGGGTTTACAAGGCTACAGGAGCGGATCAGCCTGACGAGGTCTAGGGCGGCTTTGAGGATGTGTGCTGGGTAAGGACGGGTAGCCCCAGTGTCACAGCCATCTGTGGCTAAGCTGGATCAAGCCGTGCCTGAATCCCACCACTATGGGGACTCCCAGAAGACCAGGGTTTCAGCCGATGCCTCCTGTGAGTGAACAACATGTCTTTTTCATTTTCTTTTGTTAATCCTCACATGATTTTTTTTTCCATTGCTTTTTTAGAGAAAAAGTGAAAGGGAGGGGAGGGAGGGAGAGAGAGAAACATTGATGTGAGAGAGGCACACTGATTGGTTGGTGACCTGGTTCTACATCTGGGGCCAGGAATAGAACCCATGATGCTTTAGTGTGTGGGACAATGCTCTAACCACTGAGAAACACTGGCCAGGGCTGAACAACGTGTCTTCAGGTACAAAAGACAAAGATGGAAGAGCTGGAGTCTGTCATGTGTTATCAGCAACACTCCTCGAGCTCCTGTCTTTTCCGTTCTCATTTTGAAGCCTGCCATTCCTCTGCGGACCCTGCCCCCAGCAGCCCCCCTCGGAAGAGCTATTTTCCTTTACGCCCCACGGGCCTGGCGGAGGCTGTGGTCCTCCTCGCCACGTGTCGCTGCCTCCGGGCCATCGTGGCCTCTCTGGGCCCTTGACTTGACAAATCTCATTACCGACCCTACCTCACCTTCTAGCCCGAGATCGTGATCTAATGTCCAGTCCCATCCACGCCCTCCCCCCTGCTCGCCCCGTCCAGTCACCGGGCCAGAGGCTTGACCTCACAGGGACCTCTGGCTCTGGACTGCTCTCGTTCCCATCACTCTGTCCCTTCACCTTCCTTCCTCCCCGCTCCGAGTCTAGGATGCGTCAATGATACCCTTGCCCACCGCCCACCTGGGCTTACTAGCCTGGCAAACCTCCAACCCTGGGAGACCTGGTTCTGTGTTCCTGCTTCCCCACAAGTGAAGCCCCGAAAACAGACCAGTCACCATGGGCGCTTCCCCAGGTGTCAACCTAGAAAGACCCTCAGCACTGGCGGACTTTAAACCATTGTACTCGGGGTCTGTTAGAGCCCCAAGGCCATGCTCCGATACACAGGGGCTGCGGGGCCCTGCTGGCCTTGACCTATTCCCCCTCCTTCCCTCCGTTCTCCTGTCCCCTGCCTTCTTCCAGCTCTGCAGGCCTCCTTGCTGTCCCCAGAACACTCTCATCCTTGCCATTCCTTCCTCTTACCTCGCCGTAGGGCGCTTAGTGCTCCCTGAAGTAATGCCCTTTACTTGTCGGGCTCCCCTAACACCTGGGGGGGGGGGGGACCGCTCACTGCTCCATCCCTCGCGCTGTAAGTGCTCGGACCACTTTGAGGACCCTCGGGGACCAGGCAGCTCAAAGGGAAGGACTTCACTTTCCTGGGGAGAAGTCTAGTTCTCTACTCAACCGCCCACAGATAAAAGGGGGTGCTGGGGAGGAAGCGGCCTGGCACAGGCAGCCCGAGGGGTTCTCACCTGCACAGGTAGATCTCTAGAGGCATCTGGGTGCTCGGGGTGAAGATGCAAGGAGCCACCCTGAACACGACCATGTCCTTGTGCACCAGGGTCTCTGGAATTAACTGCAATAGGAGACAGGGTCCTATTGGTGACCTGGGTCCACATCTCCCGCCCCCGGCCTCCAGCTGCTCAGTGCGGCCACCTGCAGGCACTCACCTGTGCTGTCTTTCCTCCAAGAGGGCAGGAGACTCCAGCTCCACCCACCACGCCTTCTCCCCTCTCCCCGCAGCGGACACTGCCCCTCCCCACCCAGTCCCTGCTGTAAAGGTGGCGGCCTCCTCGGGGACTTACCGTGTTTTCAGACTCTTCCACCAGGGCGACCGAGTAGGAAATCAGGCCGGAGAAGCTGGCGGATGGGAACTCCGTGGCTTCCACGTAGAAGGTCTCCTTCAGGGAGCTCTCCAGGGGGGGAAAGGTGTAGGTGTGGCAGCCAGGCCCCAGCACCAAGTCGAAGGTGAAGGTGTCTGAGTTGTCTGCTAGGAGGGAGAGGATGGACAGACCAGCTGTCACCTCACCTGCTGGCCCAGGGTCCTGGCTCCTCCCTCACAGCTCGCTTCTGCTGCCGCTGGCCGTGTAGAAGCTGGGCCAGCTGCGCATACTCCTGGGGCCTCCTGCTTCTAGACTTCCAGAGGCTTCTCTGCTGGCCCCAAACCAGGCCTCGAGGCGTCAGACTGCACAAGGTGAGTTCCACCAGGACCCCCACAGCTCCCCAGCCCAGAGGCACAGCCCTTTCGATTCACTGCAGGGCTTCCAACTGAGTGACTGTGCAGGGGGCGGGGGGAGGGTGTTCCCAGCTTCATAGACTGGATCATGGCACCTTCAGCCACTCCAGGGCCCTGGGCTCCCCATAGCTGCTCCCCCCCCAAGATGCTTCGCTATGTAGCAGGGGCGAGAGGGTCCCAAGTTCACCTGCTACAAGCCCCTTACCAGCCCTCTCAGTTCTTCTGCACTTGACCTTCTGACCCAGTTGCTGGTTTTAAAACAAAGCTAAGGTTTCATTGCGGACTTACTATGTGCCAGGAACTGTGGGGAAGGCTCACCGGCTCACTGGCCTCCTCACCCCCGAGAGGCAGGTGCTATGATTATCATACCCATATCCGGATAAGGAGGGAGAAGAAGTGGCAAGAAGCCCATGACCCAGGCACGACATGGTCATCTTACCTAGAAGGCCCTTCAGGCCTTTGCCTCACAAGCTGGCCCTGTTCCCACACTGGACACAGGCTGGTCCATTATATCTTTATTTTATTTATATATATAGTTTTTTATTGATTTCAGAGAGGAAGGGAGAGGGAGAGAGAGATAGAAACATCAATGATGAGAGAGAATCATTGATCGGCTGCCTCTTGCACACCCCCTACTGGGGATTGCACCTGCAACCCAGGCTTGTGCCCTTGACTGGAATCAAACCCGGACCTTTCAGTCTGCAGGCTGACGCTCTATCCACTGAGCCAAACCAGCTAGGGCAGGCTGGTCCATTATAAACCACAGGTTCAACAAAGGCCCGGCTGAAGCTAAACATGGCTCCACTTTCTAGAACAGGGGCAGGCCGCCTGCTTGCCAGATTGGTAAGGGCTGAAGGTGACAATGTGTGACGTGGTGCCCGAGACGGACATGCCAGCATCGCTGCACCCGGGTTCCTAGCCTCTGCATTCTGGAGGCCTAATCTAGTGGGGTCCTGGTTCAGAAATGTCAGAAATGAAGGCCATTCCTCTGGCAGGAGAAACGGGGAGGAGCCGTTACCTAATCTGCATCGGCAATCACTCTCGTTCTAGCTATTGTGCATGTCGCCTCCTCCAGACACGAAAACCCGGCAGGACGGGCACCACACTGGGGAGAGAGGCCCCAGGGTGCAAGGCCTCACCCATGTGTGTAGACAGTTCAGTGGCTGTGGCAGCCAGACAATCCTAGGCATACAGGTCTGGCCACAACAGACCCTGGCCTGCACCTCTAGAACCCCTGCAGGTTTCTGAGGGGACCCTGCGGCGTGGGGGGTGAAGCCACAGCTCACCTGGAGGTGAGGGAGGAGGCAGAGCTGGTGCAAAGCACTCACCTTGGGGCCGATAGACTCTCGCCTTCTTGGCCTCTTCTTTGGAGGTGTAGAGAACCAGCCGGTAGGTCTTTAAGAAGCAGCTGGGCCCTTGGACGCTTAGCATCATTGGGGACAGATTGTTTATTTCTGGGCAAGAGATAAGGCCAAGGTTCGGGGTGGAGGCCAGCACTTCGGGGACCGGGGCTTGTGTATTGGAGCGCCGGGACCTCCACCCTCTGTGCTGGCCCAGGCCGCCCAGGCCTGCGTTACGTCCCGCTCCCTGGGAGGCCACAGGAAGCTTGCGACCCTTGGGCCCACTTTCAGCGAGGATGGCCCTGACCCCACGGGGCAGTCCACAGGCACCTAGGACGAGGCCTGGCGTGGTCAGTTCAGCGAGGGGGTCCCCTCCAGCCTCCGTGTGAACGGCTAAGACCTAGAACCTAGGTCCCGACCCCACCTCGGGACCAGACCGAGACTGCTTTTGCCTGAGACGGTCAGGGTTCCTGCCCCGGACCCAGAGGGCTTTTAGAAGAGTCTTACATGCCCCTTCGAGTCTTCATTTAGTTTTCTAGTCCACCTTGTAATACAGTGGTTCTCAACCTGTGGGTCGCGACCCCTTTGGCGGTCGAACGACCCTTTCACAGAGGTCTCCTAAGACCATCCTGCATATCAGATATTTGCATGACGATTCATAACAGTAGCAACATGACAGTTCTGAAGTAGCAACGAAAATAATTTTATGGTTGGGTCACAACATGAGGAGCTGTATTTAAAGGGCCAGAAGGTTGAGGACCACTGTTAAGGCATCGGTGTCACGCCCATTTTACTGATGGCAAAACAAGGTCAGGGACGTCAACATGCTCAAGTTCATAGCCAGGAAGTAACTGTGTGTTACAGGACCTCAGATCCCATGCTCTCCCCATTGGGCCGTGGGGCCTCCTCCTTCCTACTTACAAGCTTCAAGCCATTGATAAGAGACTTGATTGGTCCGGATCAGGGACCTGGGCCTGGATCTGGGTTGGCTGAGGGGCGGGGCCATGAAGTTGGGGCAAGGCAGAGCCCCAGGAGGGAAGGTGGCAGTATCCCTGGTCGGGGCTGGTTCTTTCTTACCCTCAGACAAGAACACCTTGGTCTTGTCTACGTCCTGGGCCTTGCCATCCGGGTTGCAGTTCACCAGCAGGATGGCTCCCCAGCCACTGGGGCCCCAGGCCCAGTTTTTCTGCAAAGGCGGTAGGAATGTTGGCTCAGGAAAATGTCAGGTGAATCCTCTGCTTCCCAGATGCCTCCCCCCTCCCCCCTCATTGGAGGCAGAGCCAAGTTTTTCTTCAGGGTGATGGGAACCTCTTGGTCAGAATCTGCCAGCTCAAGCGTCTTACAGCCCGAGGTCCGTGGACCAAGAGCAAGGGAACACTGCCCAGGGATGGGCCACCAGCTTTCTGCCTGGGGTCAGGGGAAGTGGGGACTGAGGACCAGTGGAGGAGATGCATCCCATCTGATGGGGACCGCTAACCCCCTGCTCTTGCTGGCTACACCACCAGGCGTGGATGTCAACCCAGTGTTGCCAGGCGTTCTCGTTTTGTGAAAAGCTAGAAACGGGCTTTATCAGCTCTGATCTATGTTGCAGCACTTCAACAGACATGAGGAAGGACACATAGCAAGGTTGCTGCCGGGTCTGGCTCCGGGGCCCCGGTCTGCACCGGCCCCCGCTGCCTCACCTTAGCCCATTTGTCACTCGCCAGCTCCACTTGCCCTCTGCGGTAGATGTCCGCATCCAGGGAGACCCCTGCAACGGGAGGGAAAGGTCGGCCCCTGGACTGCTGGGCGCAGCCTCAGAGCCGTGGCTAAGCCCCCGGGGCTGCCCAAGGCCGGCAGCAGGGCCTTTGGGGTGCGCTCGGCTTAGCAGAGAAAGTTCCTCAGAGATAGACGCTTCTGGTGAGGAAGCCTGGAGAGGCCCAAGTAGTCCTGTGTCTCCCCCAGCCCCTTGGGAACTCAAAACAAGTCCACTGTGGTCACGATGCCACTGCGTGCCTGGTGGCTGCTCCCCAGGGGACCCCTACCTGGAAGGCTCTCCTCCCCAGCCTTCTGGAAGGCTCCTGGCGCTCTAAGACATCGGAAGGGCTCAATACCTGGCCACCGCAAGCCCCTTCAGCGCTTAAGGACCCGCGCTCCGCCCAGGTGTCACCGTAGAGGCCCTTCCTGCCATCTACGGTTCACGTTCTCCCCTCCCCACCACTAAGGACCACCGTACACTTTTCCAGTCGCACCTTTTGGCACCCGACATGCTGTTTCCCAACCGGAATGTCAGGGCCATGGAAACGGACGTTGGCTGCCCTGTGCACCTGGCACTGAGCTTAGGCCCCGATGCCGGCCAGGAACCAGGGACCCTTCTAGGTCCTAGGGCAACAGCTGCATGCCAGACGGGCCCTTTCTCCTTCAAGTGTAAAGCTGTGTGCGCGAGCGCACACAAGCGGCAGGGGGAGAAGACATAGCAACACACATATCTGTCCGATGGTAAAAGTGCCATGGGAAGGAGGAAGGGGATGGAGCGGGCTGTCTCTGTTTTAAATGATCAGAGGAGTCCTCCAAGTGGAAACGTGACCAGAGCCCCGAAGGAGGCCAGAAAGCGATCCGTGTTAATACCAGGAGGAAAAGCAAATCGCATAGGAAGTGCAAGGTGGCAAGGTCAAGGGGCAAAGACACACACGTGCCAGGGCAGAGTGAGCGAGAGGAAGAGAGACAGGGCGCAGGTTAGAGGTCCTGTGGGCTAGCTCTGTGGGTAACGGTAAGGGGGGGTGGGGTGAGGAGGGAGACATTGGCTTTCTTCCAAGGTCATGGAAGCAGTGGGGGGCTCAGATCCAGGGAGACATTAGCTGATATCCTGCCACAGGTGAGCCACTCGGGGGGCTAAGACTGGACCTGTCAAATGGCAGGGACGGAGCAGGGAACCCCACTGGGGGGCCTGCGCAGTGACACAGGCAAGAGAGGACAGCGGCTCAGACCAGGCTGAGGGCATTGCACGTGGTGAGTAGCTGGATTCCAGCTAAACTGAGGGAGAACCAAGATGGCGGCATAGGTTAACGCCGGAGTTTGCTGCTTTGAACAACTACTTCAAAAGTGAAACCAAAAAACGGAAGGGACATCACCCAGAACCACAGGAACGCTGGCTGAGTGGAAGCCCTACAACTAGGAGGAAAGAGAAACGCATACGGACACTCAGAGGAGGCGCAGTGCTGAAGTCAAATTCTGAGGTGCGGAGTGCGCGAGCGGGCTGGCGGCGGAGGGCGCGGTTGGCGTTTTCAATCGGGAGGGAGTCGCAGACTCTGAGCTCCAGATCCGGGCGAGTCTCTAGGGACCCAGACTCAAACGGGAGAAGCGGGACTGTCTGGCTTCGGTCAGAGCGAGTGCAGCTTTCTCTCTGAGCTTTGCAGCGGGTGCTGGGACTCAGAGAGGCAGAGCCCCTGGGGACAGGACTGAGAGCCGCCATAACTGCTCTCTCCGGCCCACCCTGTTGATCCTGTGCGACCCACCCCACCCAAGCCCTGCACACAGGCATTTGCCGGATAGCCTCAGGCAAAGGCTAGATTAGCACCTCCCTAGAGGACAGAAGTTCTCTCACTGCTGACACAGCTGATTCTCATAGCCACTTGGCCTGGAGGTCAAACCCTCCCTGGAATTAGCTACAACAATCAAGATTTAACTATAAGACTGCGAACAAAGACCACTAGGGGGTGCACCAAGGAAGCATAACAAAATGCGGAGACAAAGAAACAGGACAAAATTGTCAATGGAAGATATAGAGTTCAGAACCACACTTTTAAGGTCTCTCAAGAACTGTTTAGAAGCCGCCGATAAACTTAATGAGATCTACAAGAAAACTAATAAGACCCTCGATCTTATATTGGGGAACCAACCAGAAATTAAGCATACACGGACTGAAATAACGAATATTATACAGACTCCCGACAGCAGACCAGAGGAGCGCAAGAATCAAGTCAATGATTTGAAATGCGAGGAAGCAAAAAACACCCAACCGGAAAAGCAAAATGAAAAAAGAATCCGAAAATATGAAGATAGTGTAAGGAGCCTCTGGGACAGCTTCAAGCGTACCAACATCAGAATTATAGGGGTGCCAGAAGATGAGAGAGAGCAAGATATTGAAAACCTATTTGAAGAAATAATGACAGAAAACTTCCCCCACCTGGTGAAAGAAATGGACTTACAGGTCCAAGAAGCGCGGAGAACCCCAAACAAAAGGAATCCAAAGAGGACCACACCAAGACACATCATAATTAAAATGCCAAGAGCAAAAGACAAAGAGAGACTCTTAAAAACAGCAAGAGAAAGAAACTCAGTTACCTACAAGGGAATACCCATACGACTGTCAGCTGATTTCTCAACAGAAACTTTGCAGGCCAGAAGGGAGTGGCAAGAAATATTCAAAGTGATGAATACCAAGAACCTACAACCAAGATTACTTTATCCAGCAAAGCTATCATTCAGAACTGAAGGTCAGATAAAGAGCTTCACAGATAAGGAAAAGCTAAAGGAGTTCATCACCACCAAACCAGGATTATATGAAATGCTGAAAGGTATCCTTTAAGAAGAGGAAGAGGAAGAAAAAGGTAAAGATACAAATTATGAACAACAAATATGCATCTATCAACAAGTGAATCTAAGAATCAAGTGAATAAATAATCTGATGAACAGAATGAACTGTTGATTATAATAGAATCAGGGACATAGAAAGGGAATGGACTGACTATTCCTGGGGTGGGGAAAGGGGTGTGGGAGATGCGGGAAGAGACTGGACAAAAATTGTGCACCTATGGATGAGGACAGTGGGTGGGGAGTGAGGGCGGAGGGTGGGGCGGGAACTGGGAGGAGGGGAGTTATGGGGGGAAAAAAAAGAGGAACAAATGTAATAATCTGAACAATAAAGATTTAATTTAAAAAAAATAAAAAAAATAAAAAAAATAAACTGAAGGTTTAGCACAATATTCTCAGATCAACACAGGCCACAAGGAGAATAAGGGTGGCACCAAGGTGCTTGGTCGGATCAGCCAAAAGGATTGACTATCTACGGCGATGAGGAAGGGAATTAAAAATAGGTGCTTGGGGTAGAGAGATCTGTCCAGTTTGGGATATACTACGTTTATGGTGTTGGTTAGACACTCAAGAAGTTGTGCTGGGTCAGCAGATAGCCAAGCCAAGTTTATGGGAGATGCTCAACTAGAGTTTGGGGAGTCGTCTGACTGTAGAGCCACGTAACAAGCTGCCTGAGCCCCGAGGCACTGCGGGGCTCCAGAAGGATCCACCAAGCATCGGAGAAGGACCAGCCAGCTAGTTGTGGGGCAACTGAGGGCAGGGTCCTTGGAGTGTTTCAAAGGGAACATCCAAAGATAACAGGTTGTTTTAAATACTGATGGAGGTCAAGGGAGAGGAAGATCAAGGTGACCACTGGCCTCAGTGGAGAAGTTAGGATCCTCAATAAGGGCAGTGTATGTGCGAGGGGTGTCTGACTGGAGCAGGTTCGAGAGGGAGGGAGAAGTTGAGGATGCAGATAGGTGGGGAGTGAGTTTGAAGATAATATAGAGGGTGTCCCCCCCAAATGTATATACACTTTAATAGCTGATAGCTCAATTTTGAAAATGAAACATATTTTTAATAAACATTGCCTTTATAATTACTCAAAGTGTATACATACATTTTTTGGGGGGACACCCTGTAGAATTGGTTGGATTGAAGAGACTAAACAGTACAGCTTATCTTTAAGAGAATAGCCATTATAGCTTGTGCTGGACTGACCCAGAGGAGGGGCGAGGTGGCGGCAGCCTACATCAGTTAAGAATTAGGAAGGAATGTTCTTCGATAGGAGCGAGCAGGGAAAGGCTCTGGTGTGATCAAGTTAACTTTGAACCAGACATTTCATCCGTTGTGCCAGAGGCGGTGAGTGTTGGCACCAGACACGGGTAGGTGGGTCGATGACAGGAACACGGGGACAGATTGGGTCCGTCCTGAGACTTAGGTCACAGTGAGGGAGGTGGAGAGGGGTGGCTGAGCTTGAGGAGGGAGTGCGCGTGGGCATGTCGGGTGCACCCATCGAGGGCCCATGGAAGGCATCTCATTCCTGGGACAGCCCCTTCCCTAGCTTCTGCCACGCCCACCCCTCCTCTCCAGGGGTGGGAACCCCACTCACCGATGCCAGTGAGGAAGAGCTCAGCGGTGGCCACCGGGACCTTCCCATCTGGCTGATAGTACGAGACCGAAACCTGTGGAGACAGCATGCAGAGCCCGTGGGAGCACTGAAGGCAGGAGCGGGGCCTGGGCCACGCACCTGATCCAGCCCCTTGACCTTGGCCTCACATCTGACGTCTGGCTGTGAGCGGGACAGGCCTACTGTGCTGGAACTCAGTAGGTGAAGAGCAACCCTTTCAACATGCCGTGACCACTCCAACGACTTCCACGCTTGGGCCTCCTAACCACCTCTCCAGGTGGGCTCTACCCCGAGGGCAGAGGGACCCAGGACTTGCCCTTGACCTTCATCCAAGAAGCGGGGTCACACAGGACTGAAGAGCCAGGCCACTGGCTCTGGAGGTCACGCTTTAAAACGACATCCTCTGCCGAAACCGGTTTGGCTCAGTGGATAGAGCGTCGGCCTGCGGACTGAGAGGTCCCAGGTTCGATTCCGGTCGGGGGCATGTGCCTGGGTTGCGGGCACATCCCCAGTAGGAGATGTGCAGGAGGCAGCTGATCGATGATTCTCTCTCATCGATGTTTCTAGCTCTCTATCTCTCTCCCTTCCTCTCTGTAAAAAATCAATAAAATATATTTAAACAAACAAACAAACAAACAAAAAAAACGACATCCTCCTCACTATACTTCCCTCCTGGCGTTCGCAGTGGGGCCTCCTATAGGTTAAGCCACTGGCTCAGAAGGAAGTGGGACACCTGGGCGGGGACTGGAGTTGGAACTGTCTTTCCTGCAGACAGAGGCCTGCCCTTCAGCCACTGGCCTTGACCACAGGCTTCACCACGAATCTGAGAACCAGACATTAGCTCAGGCCACACCTACATGCCTGTGACCTCCTCAGTGGGAGCTCATGTCCTCCAAGGTCAAGCTTCTCACTCCTACGCCCCTCCTGACAGCGCTGGAGGCTGAGCCCTGGGCAGAGAATGCTTCTCCGGTTGCCTGGGCTCTGCGGGGACACATCACAGCCTCAGCTCTCTCCTGGGAGACTCGAATGCTCATCTAAGTGTACTACCTGCCCCTAGGGAACTGTCTGCCCAGGGCACAGTGTCCCATGGGTATGTACCACCCACCTGCCATCCCAGCCGAACCCTCCCAGCGGGCCACGCCAGCAGACTCTGCTGGTAGACGGCGAGCCCTGAACGTGTGTGCCTCACGTGCCTCTCACCCTCAGCATCTCAGTGGAGTCACCTGGAGAGCTGTGAGCTACCCCGAGGTTGACCTAATTGGTGGGGGCTGTGGCTCAGGTGTTGAGCGTTAGAGTCCCTGGCGCTTCTAATGACTCTGCACGAGGGACCTGCTCCCTCCAGGAACTACCACCAGAGCCTCACGCAGATGAGCCTCAGGGCCTGTCCTACCAGTTGGACGCCAACCCACCTGCCACAGGTGCCCCGTTAGAGAGGCACTTGCCCAGGAGAGAGGGCACAGGCTTGGCTCGAATCCAGGACCAGCCCCCCACTCTAGTTACGCCATTGAAGTTCAGATAGGTCCCTCTGTGCCTGTTTCCTCATATGTAAATGGGGTAAAGATACCTAGCACATAGCATCACATTAGCTCTTAGTTTTCATTAGAATCTCCGCCTCTGGGGGACTAGCCTTAGCCAAAAAGCGCATGGGCGTTCTGCTGCCGAAACCTTTTAAGGCAGATTTTTAAAAGCAGCCGGTTTGGACGCTGGCCCAGCGTGGTGGTCAGAAGCACACACGGAAACGGGCATGTCTGAGCTTGAATCCCGGTTCTGCTGGTTACCGGCTTGGGCAGGGCACTGCCTCTCAGGGCCTCGGTCTCTTTATCTGTACAGTGGGGTCATGGGGTGCCCAGCTCACAGGTTTGTTGTGAGCCTTGAAGAAGATCAGACATGCAAAACACTTGGCACCCAACTTTTCACAGACTCGGGAAACGCCAGCTGTGAGGAGGGAGACCCGGTGGTGTTAGCTGCCCCTCCCCCAACCCCTGCCTCGCTCCCGGGCCTACCTTGTCCTCCTTGCTGATGTCAGAGCTGGGGGACTTCACCATCACCAGCACATCCATGGACTCACACAGAAGCAGCTGGGGGCTGGCCCCCTCCTTGTTGGTTGCCACGGGGACCAGGTTGGAGATGTTCACCAAGACCCTCGGGGAGCTGCTGATGGTGAAGGACGTGCACTTGTGCGGGGCACACCTGGTTGGCCCAACAGACAGACTTTAGGGCCTGGACTCCCCGCCTCTCTCCCCTGGGGGGGCTGAGGCACCCTAACTTAGGCTCGGCAGTGGGGGGGGGGGGGGTCCTAGGACAACTTCAGCCTTACTCTAAGGACCCCTGAGTCCTCTCTCCCACAAGCTCCTGCTCAGACCCACCCTCTCACCAATGCCCCAGAAACGACCAAAGCTACATCTCCTCTATAAACCCCCAACTCCCAGGGAGGACGGAGCCACAGGGGACCCCTGTAGCAGAGAAGACGTGGCCGGGGACTCGGGGGTCGGGCTATGACCCCGGGGGAGACCTGGCCTCTTCCTGCCTCAGGCTCCAGTTTACAGGAGTCTCCCTTGAGAGCCAGCCTGCCCCCATCTCAGAGGAAGGGGACAGAGGGAGGGGCACCCGCTTCTAAGGCCCCGCAGCCCGCCAGGGGCAGATATAGGATCTGGTCAGATCCCTGCAGCATCTGGACTTAGCCCTTAGGGACCCGAACTTGGCTCCTGGAGCTAAGACAGGAGGATGAGGGAAGATACGGAGAAAGGAGAAACCCCAGCCTCCACATAACCCAGGGGAGGCCTGGGCGGGGGGAGAGCCACCCCCAGCAGCCCTGGCAGAGCCCCCAGCTCCTCACCCACTGAGTTCCAAGCACATCTCCATGCCCACCACACAAACGACATGGGTGGGCTCGTCCAGGGACAGGTGGATGATGCTCTGGTAGGCCATGGCACCGCCCTGCAGCTCAGCGCCCTCACCCACCACAACAACCGCAACCGACCCACGGGGCGCCGCTGCCCTCCCCTCTTATAGGCTCTCCAGGCCGCCCCTTGTTAAGGAGGCGCCAGCAGCTGCCCAGGTGGGACTGATGTTCTCCATTGAGGCCGCAGAGGAGCAGGTGGGGTCAGAGCCCCTCATCACAACTTATTGGGCAGCTTGTGCCTGCAGACACGAGGCCTGTGAGGGGCCGGCTGCTCAGGTCTCTGGCCTGCAGATGGGAGCAGGAGGGCCTCTGGGTGCCACTGGCCAACCTGGCCCCAGTGCTGGAGCTGGAGCTGTCGGGAGCAAGTATCGGCAGGGGCGCTGGGGCGCTGGTCAGGGTGGCCGAGAGTGGTAGCCGAGCCAGGCTCTGGGGCCTCAGTTCTACGGGTGTTTCCTGGAAATCGACAAGGTGAGCCCTGCAAAGTGCTGGGTCAGTGGTTCTCAACGCTCTAGAGCAGTGGTTCTCAACCTTCCTAATGCCATGACCCTTTAATACAGTTCCTCATGTTGTGGTGAACCCCAATTTCATTGTTACAAATTGAACATCATTAAAGCATAGTGATTAATCACTAAAACAATATGTAATTATATATGTGTTTTCCGATGGTCTTAGGCGACCCCTGTGAAAGGGTCGTTCGACCCCCAAAGGGGTCGCGACCCACAGGTTGAGAACCGCTGCTCTAGGGGTTGCAAAAATGCCCGGGGAGGCTGGTTAAAGTCGCCCATTCATGGCCCGGGAAGCCATGTCCCACCGCAGGCGATGAGGGGGAGCTCCTTGTCCACACCGTGTCGCCAGGTCCCTGCGGGGCCCGGCAAGTGTTGGGAGTTTGAACAGAGGAGCCGGTGTGGAACCGCGTTCACCAGCTGCGCCTCATCTCCGCTGAGCTCACGGAGCAGAGAAACGGGAACTCCTGCTCCAGCCCCGGGCGCCCAGCTGACTTCAAAACGGTGTTCATTTCATGGGTGAAGTGAGGGCGTTGGTGATTCTTGAAAAGTACCATGTTCACCTGGTTCCAAGTTCAAAAGGGGCTGCTACCAAGTCTCCCTCCTTCGGTCTCTTTCCCACTCAGTTCCCTTACTCGGGGGCAGAGCCTGTGGCATCAGTTTCTTCTCTGTCTTTCCAAATCAATGTGTGTGTGACCCTGCAAGCATGTGTGCATACCCTCCCCTCCTTCTGCATAAATGGCAGGATATGCTACACAGTATTCCTTACCTGGCTTTGTTCACTTCACAGTACAACCCACACAGAAGGTCTTCATATCAGTATGGAAAAATCAGCCTCGTCCTTTTTAATGGCTGTATAATATTCCACACAGGGCTGTCCCATCCTAGAGACATAGAAGCGGTTGTCTTCTGTTTTCAGCCCTGACCCACGACGCTGCAATGTGACAGCTAACAGTAAGGTGGTGAAGGCTGCTCGGTCAGCCAGGCTTCTTAAATTTGGGATTAAAAGGAAAGATATGGTGGCTTTGTTTTGGGGGTTCTCGGAGGCAGAGGGTTGGCAAGGAGACCCCAAAAGCCCCTCTGGTTGGGTTGAAAATGGCAAAATTGATCAGGCAAGCGGTGCTCCACACATCTGTGCTCTCCCCACAAGGAGCTCACCCATCTGCTCACACAGCTGGCCAGAGGGGCCTACAGGGCAGCGATGGTTAGATGGGGTGGGGAGGGGTTCTGGGAGCTCTGTGGCTCCCAGTCCTCAGAGAGCCCTGCTTAATGCCAGGGCTCTGTGTGAGCTTTGTGGGGGCGGGCACCCTTGATTTTTCTGGGCTTGAGAGGGACTTGGAGAGATCTAGAGGGGGTCCTGCTCCCCCTCCAGTGGGGCTTCCTGTTCACCCCTGAACCCCCAGCTCGCATAGGAATCTTGGACATAGTAGATGCTCAATAAATTCTTGGGCAG
This sequence comes from Myotis myotis, assembly GCF_014108235.1. NCBI lineage: Eukaryota > Metazoa > Chordata > Mammalia > Chiroptera > Vespertilionidae > Myotis > Myotis myotis. The sequence goes on along the minus strand of NW_023416324.1, from coordinate 8,631,411 downwards.
CAAATGACTAACTGACCCCCACCCCACCTCCATCCCCCACCAAAAGATAACCCATAGGCGCCCACAGGGCTCTCCAACCGAACCGAGGGGTTTGCAACCACAAGGCAGTTCTGCAGGGGCCGGCCCACAGCTGCTGGTGCTATTGAGAGAAGGGAGTTCTCCAGCCACTCCTCGGTGGTCAAGCCCCATGGCACCTCAGGTCACTGTGGTGTGCGCCCCTTGACCCCCACACTTACCCCCACCCCCAGCTGCTGTGATGGCTCTCAGCAAGGCCTCCTGGAACCATCTACTCCCACTACCCAAGGCTACACCCCCTCCTGGGGGGCAGCTACATGTGATGTGGGGGACAAAGGCCAGACGGCTTCTCTTAATTCAGGACAACTCCGAGGGCCATCCCAGCCCCAGAGCTTTCCAGGGGATTACCCAAAACTCTGTGGCCACCATTTCCCAGCCCATCCTCTCCCACTGCTCCTCTCACCCCCTCCCCACCCCGAGCCTCCGGCAGGCCAGTCCCCCTCTCAGAATCAGGGATCAGACAGTCACCAAACAATCTCCGTTCAGAAGTTCAAAAGTCCAGACCCACACAAAAGAAAACCTTCAAACTCGGGCTTGTAAAGGGAAGTCTTTCCCATTAGGATTTAGAGGAGGAATAAGGCTTGGGGCTGTGGGACGGGGACACCGGCTTCCTTCTATCCTTTCTGCCTGCCCAGCTGGGAGGGGTGGTTCCTGACCTGCAGCTGATTGAATAACAGCCCCCAAAGCTATCAGGCCCTGATCCCCGGAACCTGCGGGTCTCATCTGGCAAGAGCCTTCGCAGATGTGACCGAGTCTTTGCGATGGGACCTTATCCTGAATCATCTGGGTGGGCCCTGAATGCAATCGCAAGTCTCCTAATGAGAGAGGAACCCCCTCAGAGGAGACTGGACGCCCTCAGAGGAGAAGGCGCTGTGACCACACAGGCAGAGACTGGAGTGACGCAGCCACCAGCCGAGGCAGCTGGCAGCCACCAGAGGGAGGAAGAGCCGAGGAACAGACTCCCCTGGGGCCCTCGGAGGGGACCGGCCCTGCCGACACCTCGACTTCAGCCCCGTGAAGCGGAATTTGGACCTCTGGCCTCCAGAACTACGAGAGAATGAATTTCTATGTTCTTAGCCACCCCGTTTGTGATTTGTTACCGCAGCTGCAGGAGACTAACCTGTGGCCCCTGGGGGAGGGGGGGCAGCAGGTAAGTGAGGCACTGTCACAGGATGGCCCCGGCTCTGTGGGGCTGGGAGGACTTACACCTGGTGCTTTCTCCACCTGGATTTGCCTGGTGACTCGACAGATGCCCCCCATGAATGGCTGGGGGTGCTCACTGCACTGACCTGGGTGCAAGGGCTGCTTTAGCCACCAGCTCCTCTCTCCATTCTTTTTATTTTTAATTTTTATTGATTTCAGAGAGGAAGGAAGAGGGAGAGAGGGAGAGAGAAACATCAATGATGAGAGAGAATCATTGATCGGCTGCCTCCTGCACGCCCCCTACTGGGGATCGAGCCCGCAACCCAGGCATGCACCCTTGACCAGAATCGAACCCGGGACTCTTCAGTCCGCAGGCCGATGCTCTATCCACTGAGCCAAACCAGCTAGGGCATCATCTTTCCATTCTCTGCAGCCTGAGGAGGTCTCTGCTCCTGGCAGCCCTATCAGCCAGGTTTGGGGATGACCTCACACCAACATCCTCTTGCACAGGCACCTTTTTTGCTTCGTAAGAAATGCTGGTGCATCGTGCCCAGCACTGCGGGCGGGGAGCTGCTGCTTCTCTCCAGCGAGGCAGGAGGCAGGAGGCAGGAGGCACGTTTCCCCAGGTTCATGGCCCCTTTCTCCCTAGTGCGAGGGCAGAGGCTTCGCATGCCCACCTTACCCACCCGTGTCCTCCACGAGCCACGGGACAGCAGTACCTCTGGGTGTCTGAGCACCCAGCTCTGAGAGCCAAGACCGGCCTCCATTTCAAAGACCTCAGGTCGTCATGTTTTATTTCCTATTGCGGAATCTATGTCCCCATGTCAGGGCCATACAAAGAAATATGCAAAAAGGACACAGAAGAAGGGACTAATGAATCCATCCCACAATCACCCGGGGCTCCTACTGTGCACCCTACCCTGCTAGGTGGTCCTTGGCGAAGCAGCAGCAAGAGCCCCTGCTTCAGGGGCTTTCAAGCTGGAGGACTGAAACGATCGAGGGAGGACAGCCAGATTCGCTAACCCCTGGGCTCACTGACACACAGTCAAACCCTATGTCCCCTTTGGGCTCTTGCATCACCCATCTGCTGCCTTTTCCCCAAAGCACAACATGAATGGCATCCAATTCTCCGGCGCAGGCAGGAACACCGGCCTTCAAGTTTGCAATGTTCGGTTCAACCATGACAGCGAGTGAGAGTGAATGAATGGTCGCTTGACTTCATGTACAAAGTGATGATTATGAAACTTTATTGCAGCTTCTCACAGCAGAACTGAGTTTGCAATGCCAGGACCGTCTTGGGATCTTCAGAGGGGACACAGAGGACAGAAGCAAGCCACTGCCTGGAGGGGGGCCTCCCCCTGGGGAGCCAACGTGTCCCCGAGAACTCTTGCTATGCCACACTGCAGGGGACCAGAGCCTCTGGCCAGGAGCTTCCCAAGGGAGAGGGCTCCCAGGGGACAGCCTCAGGGCACCATGTGCCACCACTTGAAGGAGAAGGGCTGCCGGCGCACGTTGGTCCCGCAGTGCACCTCCCCGTGCTGAAGGTGGTACGGGGTGAAGTCGTCGATGAAGGTGCAGTGGAGGCCCAGCGGCTCCAGCAGCGACCGCACCTTCTCCTCCAGGCAGCAGCGGCCGTTGATGATGGGCCCGAAGGGCTTGGGGATGCCCAGGTACTTGCCCAGCACCAGCATGTTCACCTGCAGAGCGGGGAGGTCAGGTCAGGGGCGGTGGCGTGCAGCCTGCATCACTATCCCAGCGCCCTCTCCTTCTGACCTTCGGAAATAACAACCCCACTTCACAGATGAGGAAACCGAGGCCCACATGGTATAGTGGGCTACCTAAGACCACCGGCCAGTCTAGGACTTCCACCCAAGTCTGTCAGACTCTGGGACCCAGGCTCCTTCCCCACCCACCACCTTCTGGCCAACTCTATTACTCAGCTGAGCTCAGCTCAAATGCCACCCCCTGTGTGAAGGCGCCTGCAAATCCCCAACTCCTCATGGATGTTCCCATAGCTCCAAGCACAGTGCCTGGCACACAGTAGGCGCTTAATAAATATCCATTGAATGGATGAATGTGATGACCTCTTTGTAGCACTTTCTATTATCACTTATGCAAATGGTTGTTTCCTCCATTATACTGGGAGGTGGCCTAGTGAGATGGAAAGACTGGGATTTGGCTCCAGGCCAACGTGGGTTTGGATCTCAGCTCTACTACTCAGTAGCTGTGTGACCTCAGGCAAGTCCCTTGCCCTCTCTGAGCCTCATCAGCAAAATGAGCCCTACCCGGATTCCATCGCTATGACAACACAGTAGGTGCAGAGTCAGTCTCCAGGGCTCATGAATCACTGACGAGGTACCTCATTGTCAGCGCTCAGACACAGCCCACACTGAGAGCCCTGCACGCTGAATTTCTCTGCCTGCTCCCCGCCCGCGCCCACCTCCCACTGCGGCTGGGAGAGCGAGGCTTGTGTGGAGCCTCCCCGCAGGGGCCTCAGGCGGTGAGGCCCAGAGCCGGCCCTCACACAGCATTTGAGACCCTCATCCCCCGCAGGCCAGGCGGCATCAGCCTTCTCTCCGGAGCTGGAAAACCTGGCTGGGCCCCAGGGAGAGAAACAAATGCTTGGGGCCAAGGAGTTCTGTCCGGGGTAAGAGGAGGTGCCCCCTCCTGCCTGGTTTTGGCCAAGGAGTCCTTTATTCTAAACCAGCAGTTCTCAACCTGTGGGTCGCGACCCCTTTGGGGGTCGAACGACCCTTTCACAGGGGTCGCCTAAGACCATCGGAAAACACATATATAATTACATATTGTATTTGTGATTAATCACTATGCTTTAATTATGTTCCATTTGTAACAATGAAATTGGGGGTCATCACAGCATGAGGAACTGTATTAAAGGGTCGCGGGCATTAGGAAGGTTGAGAACCACTGTAAACCTGCAGAACTCCAGTGCATAAAACAGAAAAAACCTTAACTGCTGGATTTGAGGCACTGCCATGGAACCCTAGCATCCTGGGGAACCCAGTTTGAAGACCACTGTGCTCCTGTAACCCCAGCTTCCAGCAGGAGGGGGTGCCTGAGGGGCCCCAGTAGAAGTGGGTGAAGTTACTTTGAAGAGACAGAGTAACAGGAGGAGGAGTGGTAAAAACACAGCCAGCGAGGTAAGATGGGGCTTGGGTCAGAGTTAAAAGTTCTCCACAAAAAGGTGGGACCCCTCAGGTCCCCCCGTCAGACAGGTGAGTGCCCCCCGGCACTGCCAATGCCACCTCCTCAGAGAGGCCTTCCCGGCCACCCAGTCTGAACAGGTGCCCTACCTTTATTTCCTTCGTGGCGCTTCACCCAACCTGGGAGCATTTTGTTTGCTGCGTGTGTCCCCCAGCCCACTCCTACCTCATCCCCTCCTCACAGCCCCCGCCCCGCCCCCCATGCAGGGAAGCCCATCTCGGGCAGTGCAGCCTAATGGTTAGAGTGTGGGCTCTGCCGTGGACCCCTGGCTCTGAGTCCCCCCTCTCGCCAGCTGTGTGTTCTTGTGCCAGAGACTCCCCTCCCTGCGCCTCATCTGTCAGTGGGGGTGACGTCATCCCTGACTCCCAGGGTGCCTCTGACATGCCCACAGGAAGCCGGATGGGCCATGAAAACCCAGGCGCATGAGGAGACAACCAAGCCCCGTGGGCCGCACCCAGAGCCCAGCTGGCCTGTCTCCCCCAAGGCCACTTCCTCACCATGTTTGGGAAAAGGGCCTCGGCCTTGGGGGTCCCGGTGAAGTCCGTGCGGAGCTTGAAGAGCTGGGGGATGTCCACGATGTCCCGCTCCCGCAGGCCCAGCTCCCGCTTCAGCACCTCCCGGTTCCAGTCGATGCAGCTCTGGGGGAGGGGGAGAGGGGAGGGTGGTGGGCATGGCCAGGGCCAACACTGGCCGGGTGGGGACTGCCCGGGGGAGGGGGGGACAGGGGAGGGTCAGGAAGGAGTGCAGACGCCTCCTTTTCTTCTCTCTTTCCCCCACTGTCCCTGTTTTCCAGTCACCGTCACTGCAGCGCCTGGCCTCGCTCCTGCCTGTGTCCCCCTGACTTTCTCTCTTCCGTGCAACACCTTGTGTGTGTGCCTGTCGAGCTCTCCATCTTCCTACAGCTACCCACATCCCAGGGCCCGCGCCCCTGAGCCAGCACGCAGCCCTGGAGGCTCTGCCTTGTGGGAAGGGGGCTGGGGTGGGGGTGTCAGCTCTGATCTCGGGAAGGGGCTTTGTGGGGGTGTCAGCTCTGATCTCGGGAAGGGGGCTGGGGTGGGGGTGTCAGCTCTGATCTCGGGAAGGGGGCTGGGGTGGGGGTGTCAGCTCTGATCTCGGGGAAGGGGGCTGGGGTGGGGGTGTCAGCTCTGATCTCGGGGAAGGGGGCTGGGGTGGGGGGTCAGCTCTGATCTCGGGAAGGGGCTTTGTGGGGGGTCAGCTCTGATCTCGGGGAGGGGCTTTGTGGGGGGTCAGCGCTGCCGGGTCTGCAGCGTCTCCCGGCTCCCGGCTGGCACCTCCACATAGGAGTTATGTTCTCTCAGTCTCTTGTTTGACAGAATGTCCTTCATTTTCTGCTGCCTCTTGTCTGTCATGGAGAAAAAGAAAAAAATGCAGATGAATCAGATGAATCAGCGGCCCGCTTCCCTCTTCCTGGTTAGCAGTGGGGACTCAGTTTTCCCACCTATACAATGGAGCAGCAACAATTCCTAACACAGGTTTGTGGTGAGCCTCTGGGGGGCACATGCCTTTAATGACATATTTCATCAGGGTAAGTTCTCATTAAAAGTGTGGCTCTCACGCCTTCAAAGGCTCTTCTCTCCAAAGGGATCTTGTTCACTGAGGGGCAAACAGAGGTCAGGCCATTGCCGAAAGCCACATGACACACTACAGATATTAGGTGAAAACTCTCAGCCACAGAGACTTCTCAACCTCTGACCCTGGCCTGTGTCTGTGGGTCTTACTTAAAAAAAAAAAAAAAGCCCAAACCGGTTTGGCTCAGTGGATAGAGCGTCGGCCTGCGGACTGAAGGGTCCCGGGTTCGATTCCGGTCAGGGGCATGTACCTGGGTTGCGGGCACATCCCCAGTGGGAGATGTGCAGGAGGCAGATGATCGATGTTTCTCTCTCATCGATGTTTCTAACTCTCTATCTCTCTCCCTTCCTCTCTGTAAAAAATCAATAAAATATATTTAAAAAAAAAATTCATTCTGTGCTCTGGCCAGACTAAACTTTTTTTCAGGTACGTGAACACATGTTGTATCCCCCTGCCTCTGAGCCTTTGCATTCACTATTCCCTCTGTCTGCAATATCTCTCTTCCTCTCACCCCACCACCCCAAATGCCTGGCCAACTCATGTGCATCCCTCATGCTCTTGCTTGGCCTTTGCCTCCTCCAGGAAGCCTTCCTTGATCTCCTTCCAGACCCCCCCCCCCCAAAGTCCCTTTGCTATAGTTGTTTCCTTCCTTCCTTCCTCTATTCCTTCCTTCCTTCCTTCCTTCCTTCCTTCCTTCCTTCCTTCCTTCCTCTATTCCTTCCTTCCTTCCTTCCTTCCTTCCTTCCTTCCTTCCTTCCCTTTTTTGGTAGCTGTTTTCTTGACTCACTTCCCCTGGACTGTAAACCCCCAGGGCCTTGTTCGAGTAGCAGCCCCAGCGCTGAGCACATTGCTTGGCACACAGTAGGTGCTCAGAAGCTAGCCAATGCCTGAATGGTTCCATCTGGCCATAGAAGGGCACTGAAGGCAGAGGAAGGTGCCCACATGGAAGGACAGGCATGGCCCACTTACTCTTGACCCCCTCGAACAGCACAGCCTCCCCATGGCCCTCCTTCAGCTGCTCCTGGAACAGTTTGTAGCAGGACCGGGGGCTGGCCAGGAGCAGCCGGAAGCCCTGGAGGCAGAAACACTGGGGTCAGAGGTCAGCCTTGCCCAGGGGCTCCCAAGGAGGAGGGCTCTGTGGAGGGTGCAGGGAGTGAGGCTTGGACCCAGCTGGCCGCCTCCTCCATGCCCCCTCCTGGGGGGAGGGGAAGGCAGAGTGCAGAGCTGTGTTTGGGGGCTCAGGAAGGAGCACGTGGCCTCAGACCGCACCTTGTGCGCAGGGACGAAGCTCAGGAATTCGTCCACGTGGCCCACGTACAGCCAGTCGGAGTAGAGTTTCACAGGGGCCTGCACCTGCTGGGCAGCGAGGAAGTCCTGCAGGGCCTGGTGCATCTCCTGGCTCTTGGCGCTGCCCACACAGGATGAAGAGAGCATTAAGGGAGGGGGAGGGGTTAGCCGGGAGGTCCCCGAGGGACTGGGGGCTTGGCAAAGGAATCAGGAAAGCGATTCATGAGCCCGGGCTGCTTTTATTATATCCTCTAACATTTGAGGAATTGAGGAATTTTCATCCCAGTTTAATTGGGGAAACTGAGGCAGGGAGTCAGTCAGGTAAATAGGACCAGAGATTAGCCTCAGAAAGCACCTAGTAGGTAGGTGCTCAGTGAGTATTCACTGGCCTAAGGAGTGTACGCAGCAGTGCAGGAAGGTGACCTTGGGTCTGTTGGGATCCCAAGCCCGTATCCTGGCCCTGCACTGTGATCCCTTTCACATGCCCTAAAGTTTGTTGAGCCCTTTTGGGTTGGGAGCAAGTAGGAAAGGCTTCCCGTCTGGCCTCTGCTTGCTGCCCTTCCCCCCCTTACCTTGGGTAACTGCTGTGCCCAATGAGAATCCTGCCCAGCGGGTACTTCTTCTTCCCAACTGTGACTGGGGGGCTCACTTCCAGGTTCCCAAAGGAGTCGAGGTCGGTAACGCCCCCTGTTTGGGGCCCTCGAGTCACGTAGCCAAAATCTGGACCCTGAGGGGGGAGAAGCGCAGGCCAAGAGTCAGAGCACTGAGCCCCTGGGTGAAGCGAGGGTGGGGTCTGAGTTTAAAGGTTGGCATGGTCACCGGGAGGACTTCGGTAACCGTCAGCAGCGGGTCCATCGCAGGCACCATTATTACTGTGGAATGTCGAAGGCTCACTGGGTCCAGTGGGCAAGAAAAGGCACCGGCATTAGTTGGGTCCTGAGTGCCTGCCAGCTGCTTGGTAAGCCCAGTTTGTTAACTAGGGCGTAATATCCACAAAATACCCCTTTTCTCTTCACTTTGCAGAGAAGATGCTAAGCTCAGGGTGGTGTGTGGCTGCTTCAGGTTCCCTGTTCCTCCCAGTGTGATGGTGCCTGTCTCTCCCAGAGGTCAAAGCCCAAGGTCACCGTTGCCCTCTCCCTCACAGCAATCAGGAGGGCTTCCTGCAGGAGGCACTGAAGCAGAGACCTGGAGGTTCGGAAGCAGGCAGACACACACACTGGGGAGAGCACTGAGGCAGAGGGAATGGCATAGGCAGAGGCCACTCGGGGTGAGAACAAGTTGAAGAACAGGAAGGAGGCCAGGTGCGCGGCAGGGAAAGTGACCCTCAGTGAGCTGCCTGTTGATGCGTCTCAATGCCATTCCAAGCCTATTCCTGAGTGATCGGGGTTGGAATATCGCAGACGAGCTTGGCTAAGAGGCCGTCGCCTGTGCTAAGGGGTCTGTCTGTCTGTGTGTCTGTCAGGACTCTGGAGGTTTGGCTTGTGAAGTCACAGAATCTGACCTTTGTCACACTTGGGATATCAAAGTGCGAGAAGAGGCCACTGACCAGAGTAGGACTGAAAGCAGGAACAGGGCCCGAGTCTCAGCGGCAGCTGGCTGGGCCTCACGCAGGGCACCTGGTTCCGGAGTGGGCATGGCCTGGGCCAACAATGGCGGGGTGGGCATTGCCAGGGGGGACAGGGGAGGGTCAGGAAGGAGTGCAGACGCCTCCTCTTCTCTCTGCACCGCACCGCTCAGCACAGGAGAGTAAGCGAGACGCGGACAGTGACTGAGTTAAAGTTAGGTTTCCTTTCAAAGCCTCCCGTGTGGACAGGGCACCTCCCCTTCCTTGGGGTGCAGAATGCTCCTTGGAAAGCCATTCATCATAGCAACCCTTGCACCCCACACACTCTCCCTCCATTTCCCCGGGCGCCTGGAGTCAGGGGCTGTGGGGGCGGAGTGCGGCCTGGGCTCCTCCCGGGAAAGCACGGAGGCGGGTGGTTAAGAGGGCTCACAGAGGCAGACTGGCCTGGTGTGAATTCCAACATCTCCCTTCTCTCTCTGCGTGGCCTTCGGAAAGCTGCTTTACTTCTCTGAGTCTCAGTTTTGTCATCTATAGAATGGGCCTAGGGATAGCATCTACGCGAAAGGTTGTCAGACGAATGAAATGAGTCAGTGCATGCTCAGCAAATGTAACTGTTCGCATTCGAAGCTGAGCTTGCACAATCCCGCCAGGCTGGCCCAGCATCTGATTTAACAATATGTCACCCCCACCCCAGCCCGCAGACACATGTAAAGTCTTTGGCTGATAAAGTCACACCTGGGAAATGACCACTCTGACCTTGAACCCGCCCTCTATCCCAGTGGAGCCCCTCGCAGGCCAGACCCCACCCACAAGACAGAGCCTCCAGCTGGCTGCTGGGGAAGGCCCCAGCCCTGGCCCCACCCCACCTGGCATGCAAGAGCATCTTCCATGGCACGAGGATGCCAAGCCTGAACTTCGTCCTCAGCAGGATTATCCTGAGGACGAGGTGAGCTCATGGCTGGAAAGGGCTTTGGGAAAGAAAGAGCCGGATCCCACTCGGTTATAACAAAACTAGAGGCCCGGTGCACGGATTCATGCACATTGAAAGGAAATTAATTAGAAGGTGGCTGGCAGGGCGGGACTGGGCCAGATGGGCCAGACACACCCTGGAGCCAACCTCCCGTGGTCCCTCCCTGGCCGGCTGCACCTGGGGTGGTGCCGGGGCTCAAAGGGCATCTGTGAAGTGAGCGGGGTCCCTCTAGTGGGTGGGGTCCCTTGGCCTGGCCTGCAGGGGTCAGGCCGAAACTGGCAGTCCAACACCCCCTGAGAGGTCCCAGAGTACGAGAGGGCACTCTGCAAAGTTGCTGTCCCTTGGCAACTCCTGCATTGAGCATCTGCCCCCTGGTGGTCATTGCGCATCATAGCTACCAGTCGGACGGTTGAATGGTCAGACAGTCACTTAAGCTTTTATATATATAGATAACACGGTGCACCTGCATGATTGCTGCTTGGGCAGGAATCGCACCTGTGGGAGCTGGACGCTCAGCCAGAGAAGGGGTTCGGGGAGACAGGCAATGAAGAATGAGGCCTCAAGGCAGGGGTCTCAGCCGCCGGTGCCCCACCAGCACCTACCAGCAGGCACTTGACCGGGAACTCCTTCAGGCCCCTGTTCCTCGGAGAGTCGAAGACGACGGGCAGTGCCTTGTGCGGGGCTTGGATGTAGCCGATCTCGATTTCATCCTGGGCACAGCGAACAGAGGAAGGCTGGTCACATGCTGCCTGGGTGTTAGCACCCAGCGCGGGGAGGGGCGGGGAGCACCCTCCACACGTTCTCCCCGTTGCGGCCAAGGACAAGTTCATGCAGGATGCTGGACCCCAGGGGAGGGGCTCTGAGAAAACAGAGCTTATCGTCCTGGGTTTGCACCAACGTGTTGTGAAATTCTAAGTGTCCTTCACGCCACTCCTGGGGGGTGCCCCGCTGGGTCCTGGGGACCCATCCTGAGCGAGCCTCAGGCACTGTCCTGGAGGTGAGAGCCAGGAGGCTAGGGACTCACCACCAGGGTTAGCAGGTGATAGGAAGGGAGGGAGGGGTCTGTGGGAACACGGAGGAAGGGCTGCGAGGGTGGGACAGGGCAGGGGGGAGCATTGCTGAGCCGAGGCCTGGAGGGCAGGCGTAGGAATGGCCTTCTCCCAAAGGGGGACAGGTTAGGGGAGGATCAGGAATGAATCGGGTGCAAATCCTGCCTGTGTTCTAGCAGCAGATGCGATACTGGGCAGAAGTCACTTAAGCTGACCCATATGAAACTGCCATTCCTGGAGGTCAAGAATGGAGGCTTATCAGCCATTTCATGTGGATCAACCTGATTTATCACAGAGGGAATGACAGAGAGGAAGAGAGGGTGTTGGGGGGGGGGGCGGTGGTGGAAAGAGGGCTGAATTCCCACGGGGGATTGGGGCACATTTATGGAGGGGGAGCTCTCAAGCTGGGAGTGGGCAGGCATGATGTGGACGTGGGGATGAGAACAGGGAGGGTGGTCGGAGAGAAGGAACAGCGTGGGCAGAGGTGTGTGTGTGTGTGTGTGTGTGTGTGTGTGTGTGTGGCAGGGGGGCGGGGGGTGGGCAGGTTATAGGCTTGGACCGGCAGAGCCTCGGGGCAAAGCAAGGGCACAGAAAAGAAGTTCGGTTCAGCCCACCAACAGCCCACTGGCATTGCCCAACGCCAGGCTGGGGTGCTGAGGTGAAGGAGACTTGGTCTCTGCCCTCAGGGAGCTCAGGGCATGATGGGCATGCCTGCATGGAAATAGAATGCTGACACAGTGTCGCCTGTGTGGTGGCAGACTGGCACCAGGGGCAGGGGGCAGCCAGATTGCGAGGGCCCTGGAGGCAGGCTGAGGAGGAGAGGATGGGAGCCATGGGAGGTGCTGGAGCAGGAATGTGGCCGGGTCTGGTGGCTGAGCCCAGAAGGCTGGCTTGGAGGAAGGGCTACTGGCTGGAGCAGTTGAGCTCCAGTCCCCTGAGCTTTGAGGCATGTCCGGAGGCCGTCTGAGAGTGTTTAGACTAGAAGGTGGCTTTCATCCTGGTGACTTGGATGGGCATGCAGCCGCCCAATCAATGTCAATCAAATCAGTTGCCCGAGTCCCCTGTGCCAGGACCCTCAGAGGCTCCAACTCCCTGCCCATCTGAGGAAGGGTGGCCAGCAAGGCTCTAGGCCAGTGATGGCAAACCTATGACACAGGTGTCAGAGGTGACACGCGAACTCATTTTTTTGGTTGATTTTTCTTTGTTAAATGGCATTTAAATATATAAAATAAATATCAAAAATATAAGTCTTTGTTTTACTATGGTTGCAAATATCAAAAAATTTCTGTATGTGACACGGCACCAGAGTTAAGTTAGGGTTTTTCGAAATGCTGACACGCTGAGCTCATAAGGTTCAAAAGGTTCGCCATCACTGCTCTAGGCTGAGCCCCCTGGAGCCTGGGTCCCTCAGTGACCCTTGACCTAAGGGTCACTCATCCTACGCCCCCCTTTCTGCTCACTCCACAGGGCCACGCACCTGCATCCACTGGTCCTCCATGCTCTCCTCCAAGGGGCACACAGTCAGCTTGCACCTGGCTTTCTTGGCCAGAGCGGTCAATGACTTCACAAAGTCCTCGTTTTCAAATATCCTAGAAAGAGCAGAGAAGTAATGCCTTAGTGTTCTGAACCCAGCAGCCAGTGGCCGGGGCCCGGATCTGAGGGGGCAAGCTGTACCCCTGAAGGGTTGGTCCCTCAGCTGGAGCAAGAGCTCAGGCCTGGCCGGAACTGGGGAGGCACACAGTAGGTGCTCAGGAGATGCTGCAGCCTGAAGAGACGTCCGTCTCTCTGCTCTTAGCAGATATCGTCCCATTAAACCCCGTGACAGTCCATGAAAGGGACTAGAGGGTCCTGCCACAGGGGACCCAGACAACTGATCGGATTGACATTGACTGGGCTGCTGCATGCCCATCCAAGTCACCAGGATAAAAGCCACCTTCCACAGAGTAGGGAGGTCAAGGCTCAAGGTCTTGCTGTTTAGGGACAGCACTGGGATTTGAACCCAGGCCTCTCTGGCTTCCAGCCTGTGTCCTGATGACCAGGTTACACTCTCACCCCTTCCTCCCTTGAAGCAATCAGAAGAGGAGAAGGGAGGGGCCCTGAGGCCCCAGCATATTTAAGAGGGGCCCCTAGGCCGTGGACTGGACGCTGAGGCTTCCCAGAGCAGCTTGTTAAATGCCCGTGGCCCATCCCCAGTTACAAGACCCAACCGTTCAGAGGTTGGCTGGGCATGAGCATTTTAAACGAGTCCCAGAGGTTTCTGGGGCAGAAGGTCCAAGGGCCACACTCTGAGCAACTCACGGGCCGAGGGCTCTCCTCCTGCAGGTCTAGCAGACTCCACAGGTCCCCGGGAGCTAAAAGCAGCCCTCGGCCTGCATGTGGGCAGAGCAGCCACCACCCAGACAGCTGCAGTAGCTTCCCTGCCTCTGAGCGGGGCCAGACAAGCTGTGACCCGCAGCCGGTGCAGTGGGGGTTACACTTCCTCCCATTCACACAGCCAGCGCATGGGGGCCTGCAGCCAGAACCCCGGGCTCCTGGACCCTGGCTCCCCCTGGTGCATCTATGCCCCGCCCTCGCACCCCAGAGCCCCTCACCTGCACACATACACCTCCTTCGGGGGCTGAGTATTGGGGGTCATGATCCAGGGGGCCACACGGAAAGCCACACTGTCTTGGAACACCAGGGTCTTGGGGAGCTCCTGCAGGGAGAGGGGCCGGGGAGGGGTTCTCACAGAAGCCAGGGTCCCCACCTACCCCCTCCCCTGCTGGGCCACTGCCTGCGCCCAGGGCCCCCTCTGCCTCCACGTTGGCCTACCGGGTTGTCCGTGCTGAGCAGGGAGATGGTGAGGACAATGAGGCCCGGGAAGTTGGCGTCTGGGAAAGTGAGGCCCTCCACGTAGAAGTCTGTGCTGTGCTGGCCGTCCGGGAGCTCCAGGAGGTGTGAGGGCTGCTGGGGCCCCAGGATCACCTGGTACCCCGAGTGCTGTTTGTCCCCTAGGAGAGAACAGGGGAGGCTCAGGTCCATGTGGCCACCGCATGTCACCCTGAGGGCCCCTCACAGCTAAATCTGGCCGAAGCCTCCCCTTGAGAGAAAGGGACTAAAGCCCCAACTGGGACATAACCCCCCACCCCAGCCTGGGGGTCCAAGAATAGAGTAACGGGAGCGCCTGAGCCACTTCCAACATATACATTATGGTTCATTCATTGTTCGTTCATTCACTCACTCATTCCTGAGCACCTGCTCTAAGCTGACACCTGGGGAGACCAAGAAGACCGTCCCTGTCCTGGTCCCCAGGGAGTGCACAGTCGCTGGGTGAGTAGGGAGGAGCAAAGACAGTCAGCATCACAGAGGGCAATAGGAGCTGTGCTGGAGGGAAGCCCAGAGGACCAGGGAAGGCTGCCTGGAGGAGGTGATGCCTTGGCAGAGGCAAGGACTTGGTTTGTCACCAAACCAATGTCAGTCGAGTCACGTTGGTCTAGAATGTGAATAAAATCGTCATCTCCTGCACAAAACTCTGATAGCACCTCCCAGCTCCCGCAGGCGAGAAGCCAAAGTCACCCCACGCCTACCTGATCCGGCTTGCCCCTCTGCCCCTTCTCCTCCACCCTCACCTACCACCTACCCCTTGCACACTGCACTCCAGATGCACCGGCGCCCCAGCATCCTTCAGCCCCCAGGCACGCTCCTGCCTCAGGACCTTTGCACTTACAGTTCCCTCAGCCTGGGCTGTCCTTCCCCAGGGTGTGCATGTGGCTGTTCCCATGCCTCCTTCTGCTCAAATGACACCCTATGGGGGGACACCTTCCTCTGCCCCAACCCCCTGACTCCTCTCTCACCCATGTCCCTTTCCCTGTTCCATTCTTCCCTGTCGCATTTAACACTATCGGAGGCACCGTTTACTTAATTATTCCTCATCGTCTCCCCCAGCCCTCTGAGATGGAAGCGGCCCGAGGGCAGGGCCTTTGCTGTGGTCTTTGCTCCCTGCCCCGTGCCTAGAGCCGAGCCTGGCATCACATAGCAGCAGGTGCTTGTGAGCTGCTGAGAAGTTACTGACGGATGTTGGAGAGCAAACAATCACCTAACACACGCAGTCAGTGTGGATGCAAGAATCTCCTTAAACAAGAGTCGTGTGTGTGTGTGTGTGTGTGTGTGTGTGTGTGTGTGAGAGAGAGAGAGAGAGAGAGAGAGAGAGAGAGAGAGAGAGAGAGGATGGTGACAGATGGCAACAGTCCTTGGGAGGGGAGTTCTGTCCTTCTCAGAGCTCCCAGCTCCAGACATCACCTGTCAGTCTGTGTGCTTTCTGTCTGGGCCCCTTCTAGGAGGAGGTGGGCAGAGCCGCTGTCCGTCTTGCTCCTGACTCTGCCCTCGGGGCCTGGAACCTGGCACATAGTAGGTGCTCAGGAAATGTTTGCCAAAGCAGGTGGGAAGGGGCTGTGCCCGGGGCGGGGGCGGGAGGGGAGCATAGAAATGACGGCCCGGGACAACTCACGGCTGGCCTGGAATACTCGGACTTTGTCCATCTCGGACTTGGCCACGTGGAGCACCAGCTGGTGCTTGGAGAAGAAGTCCCGGGGCGTCCGCGTGCTCAGCGTCACCAGGGACATGTCCTGCACGTCTGGGGCGAGAAGGTGCCTGAGACGCGGGCCCCGGAGCCCTGCCCTCCCCTCCCCACCAGAGGACACCCTTTCCCAGGCCACCTGGCTTTATGTGCTTTATGCCCTTCCCAGGAGTTAAATGATGTTTTTTGTTTTTTTTTTTGGAATGAAAGCTGATGCTCTTATCCCACTAGGATGAGCTTCGGCCATAAGCCCAGCAAAGCCGCAACCTTATGAATCTCGCTCACGGCTGTCCCCAGCCCTCAGAACTGAGACAACCTGGAAGCACCTAGAACAATGCCTAGCAGGGGCTGGCTACTATTTATGGGATGAATAAGTGGAAAGGGCTGTCCCCTGGGCCTGAGCGGGAAGCGAAGTCTGTGAACCACCCAGAATCATGGCCCACAAAGGCATGCGGAGAGCCGAGCTGACAATAGTCACGGGCACTGGGATGGGCAGGCTTAGGGGAAGTTATTTCAGCTCTCGGCACCTGTTTCCTCATCGGTAAACAGGGCTAGGAGTAGTGCCCGCCCAGAGGGAAGGGTGAGGTCATCTGCGTAATGGGCTTATGACAGCGCCCAGGTCCTGGGAGTGCCCACAAAGGTACCGGCTGCCTGTGTACCGGGCACCGGGCACAGGCTGCCCCCGGCATCAGGCCAGGCCACCTGCATGCATCTGTTCCTATGCTATCCTACCAATTCCCCAGGAAGGCCACAGCCGCTCCCCTCGCTGGCCAGTCTCACCCGCTTAGCACCCTTCTCCAGGCAAGGTGGGCAATGTGCCTTCCGCCTGCCACACGTCAGAGGTGTGCCGGCTGAGATCCTGCCCCATCACCATCCCTGTGCCCCTAAACCAGGCCTGGTGTCAGGATGCCCAGGTTCAAATCCTGAGCCTGCGACTTACTAGCTTTGTGACCTCGAGGCAATTGCTTAACTCCCCCATGCCTCAGTTTCCCCATCTGTAAAGTGGGGAGGAAGACAGTACAGACTTCTCAGCCTGTGTAAAAGAATCGAATGAATGTGTAATTCTGAGTAGTCAGAGCCGGGACCCGAACACGCAGGGCCTCGGGGCTGCTCGGACCTGAGTTTGGGGAAGTAGCCAGGCTTTCCTTTTGAATTATTTCAGGCCCCAGTTTTGACCCAAAAGCAGAAATTTGGGTTGGGTAGCATGTGGGGGGCTTGGAAACTGGGGCCTGGAGGAGGCGTTGGGGCTCAGTGCAGTGTTGCTCCCAATTCCTCTCTGGCTGCTGTGTGGCCTTGGGCAGGTCACTTGCCCTCTCAGGACCCTTGTCCATTCCTTCTCCTAGACCGTGGACACCCCAACAAGAACTCCCCCCCAATAGTCCCAATTTCTGAGGGCGGGTACAGGCTCGGGACAACGGGCTTCATTCAGTGACGAAGCTCTATTCCCATAGCTCTCGGGGGCCTTTACCTGCTCCGTCAAGCACGTGGTCATCTGTGCAGTCCATGGCGGAGGTGTGGGGGTTGTCCCTGTCACAGTTCACCAGTAGGATGGCGCCTTGCCCGCGGGGGCCCCAGGTCCAGGTGCTCTGTGGACACCCAGCAGAGACGGGGCACCCTCAGAACCTGTGTGTGTCCCTGCGGCTCCTGGGGAGGCAGAGCCACCCGTTCCCAGCATCTCAGGGCCTCGCACCCTTCACATCTCTTGCTCCCACACTAGGTCCTTCTTTGGTCCCCCAGAGTGGATTTTTGCCCTGAAAGTCATGAGCAAGTTCACCAAAAATGCAATCCACCCACTTTAAGCAGGGAGCCCAGGACAGTACAACTCATTTTAACAGCCTTTGGAAACGGTCGGATGGCAAGCCAAACTGAGCTGAGTATCTGTGCCAAGACTCTAATCTAAATAGTTACTCTTATTCGAACTTTAGTGACTCACCCACCCAAGTATGGGCACTATTCTTAGCAGCCAGTGACTGTCTGGGGAAGATTAAAGCGCATTAGGCCGCCCCTCGGGGCGGGGGCTGGTAGCCATGATGTCTTTTGTTGGTGGGAGAGCGGTGGAGCTCCCGGAATGACTGCGTGTGGGGTGGGGACAAGATGGATTCCACCCGGAACCAACAAAGGGATCTTAAGCCTTTGACGGGTCATTTCCTCTTGATGGGAACACAGCATCAGGCAGCTCTGCGGCCTCGAGGGGCTACCCTGGGGTCTATCCATGCACCCCACTTACGACTCCCCTCACCTACAGGCACCACCCCTCTCTTTCCATAACAGACATTCCTGGCCCCGCCCGCCCGGCGCCTTCCCGCCCCTGCCCTGGCGGTTCTTCCTTTCTCTGTCATTCACCCCCCGTGGGCAGCATCATGGGACCCTCCCCGAACGGGCATTAAAGACTTTTGTGCCTGCAAAGCTTCCTCTCTTCTGCGCATTCATTGAGTGATTCCGGTTTCCAGTTTGTGGGGCAACACACTCTCTGAATTCACAGCCAGTGAAAAGCCTAGCTTTGTAGAAGAGGTGGGAAATACGGAAACCAAAGTGGTAATGGTGTTTTAAATTCCCTTCTTTTTCTTGTTCCTCCAGTGAACACGGGATTATGTGAGACAGACCGCCAGCCATCCCACCACCACCAGGGGGCGCCAGAGGAGAACCCAGTGGAGCTGCAGGGAGCACTTTGCCTGTCCGTCAAGGTGGAGGTACCTGGTTCTTCCCGGCTCTGGTGGGCTTCACTTTGCCGGTGCGGGCGATGTCCGCGCTCAAGGTGATTTCTGAAACCCACCACGTGAGAGGAGAGGGTTGGTGAGGGTACAGGGTGGGGGCACCCAGCCTGACCCCCATGGACACTCCTTTCCCTAGGAGACCCTCCACACCAGTGGTTCTCAACCTTCCTCACGCCGCGACCCTTTAATACGGTTCCTCATGTTGTGGTGACCCCCAACCATAACATTATTTTTGCTGCTACTTCATAACTGTAATGTTGCTACTGTTATGAATCGTAATGTAAATATCTGATATGCAGGATGCATTTTCATTGTTACAAATTGAACATAATGAAAGCATAGTGATGCATCATAAAAACAATATGTAATTATATATGTGTTTTCCGATGGTCTTAGGCGACCCCTGTGAAAGGGTCGTTTGACCCCCAAAGGGGTCGCGACCCACAGGTTGAGAACCGCTGCTCTACACCGAGGCCTCGCTCTCTCCCTTCAGAGGAGGCACAGGTTCAAAGACACCCTTGGAAAGGCCGGAGCGCGCGAAGTCTGCCTGCAGTCCGGACAGCAGAGCTGGGGCCCCTGACCACACGTATTCTCCTTTGGGGCACCCACCACAGCTGTGATGCCACCCAGACCCTGCCTGTGCGGCCGCCCTCAGGGGTTTCCCCCAACAATTCCCAGCCCCCCAAGGGGGTGTTTGGTGTGAAGCCCCCGCAAGGACACCTTGCCAGGCTCTCAAGGCCTCTGCCCCAACTCCAGCCCCCGGCGACCCTGGGTGGAGGACGCAGTGGTCACTTCAACCCCACCTGCTCTTTTGTGACCCCCTGGGAACAAATCATGGCCCCAAACACACCCGTCTCTGTCCAAGTGAAAGCATATGTCTGTTTCTAAATTCTTCCTCCCTCATCAGACCACATGACTGCACTGTCATTCATTCATTCAGTGACATGGAGCCGTGATGTAGCGACCTCGGGAGCTCACGGTGCGAGATCCACCCAGATGGCCTTTTAAACATACCCACGTGTTACTGTGGGGCCAGGCAGCAGGTGCTTAGGGGCCAGGACGTCCCTGCTCCTTCATGAACCAGCTGAGTGACCTTGGGCAACAGTTTTCTCATCCGTAAAATGGGATAATAGTAACAATTTCATTGGATTGTTGGAAGGTTTAAATGTAACGTCTAAACACAGTGCCTGGTTTATAGAGCTAGTGCTTTATTATTCATTATTATTATTAACATGTGTATCCATGAAATAAATGTGTAATAATGAATGAAATTGATTAATGAAATGAAACCTGAAGGTTTCAGATACAGTCCATACATTTAATGCACATTTAAATAATAACAATCCTATATAATAAAAGGGTGATATGCAAATTGACCCTAACAGCAGAACGACTGGGAATGACTGGTCACTATGACACATACTGACCACCAGGGGGCAGACGCTCAATGCAGGAGCTGCCCCCTGGTGATCAGTGCACTCCCACAGCGGGGAGCTCTGCTCAGCCACAAGCCAGGCTGATGGCTGCCAGTACAGCAGTGGTGGTGGGAGCCTCTCCTGCCTCCTCAGCAGCACTAAGGGTGTCCGACTGCAGCTTAGGCCTGCTCCCCACTGGCAAGTTGAAATCCCCCAAGGGCTCCTGGGCTGCCAGAGGGATGTCTGACTGCCAGCTTAGGCCCGATCCCCCTGGGGAGCTGGCCTAAGCCAGCAGGTGGACATCCCCCGAGGGGTCCCAGACTGCGAGAGGGCACAGGCCAGGCTGAGGGACCCCACCAAGTGCACAAATTTTTGTGCACCGGGCCTCTAGTGTCATTATATTACTGTTTAAGATTTAGAAATATACTTTATTTAAAGACAAATATTAAATAAATAGGAGTCTAGGTAGATCATTGATATGGCAAATATAATGAGATGCCAACAATGGAATTTCAGGAACACTGGTGTATATTACTGCATAAGACAATGTCATCATCTACATTTAAAAAAATGAGTAGTTGAAGTGTCAAAAAGATAAGAGACTCAAATATTGAAAATCTGTGCATCATCTCCTAAGTTGAGAAATGAAATATTAAGAAGTTGAAGCTTCCTGCAACGCCCTCTCTCCCCAGTTGTACCTTCTGTGGCTCCCTGACTGAGGAGGGAACATTTGTGAGCCACCAGCTATGTGGCCGGCTAGAAGCTATGTCTCTTCTCTGCTCAGTCTGAGTAAGCTCCTGTGGGAGGGGGAGGGGGTCCCGGTCACTTACCCACCCCGGTGAGGTAGAGCAGTGCATGGACTGGGTTGGTCTGGGGTCCGTAGTATGAAATCTGAACCTATGGGACAGCAGGAAACCACTCATGACGTCTCTTAGTCATTCAACAAACACAAACTGCCCCTGGCTGTGTGCCTGATCAGGGCAGGATGCTGAGGAGACCAGGATGGGCAAGAAGTGGTCCCAGCCCTAAGGAGCACCCCAGCTGGTGGGAGTGGAGGGGTCGCAACATACTCAAATGCATAGACGGGGGTCCTATGGGAACCCAGAAGTGGGGGGGCTCATGCTGCCAGGGTGTGACAGGGAGGTACATATTGGGGTAGATCTTCTAAGAGGAGCAGCTGGAGACGTGGCGGGAGAGGCATGAGAGGGACAGTGCGGGTGACCAGCCACGGAAACTGGCTCTGCAAGCGGAGAGGTGGAGGAGACCTGGAGAGCCAGGCCTGGCTGTAGCCCAGCTCCCCAAGGGTCTGGGAGCAGGCGCTGGGGATGGGTGCGGTCTCTTCAGGGCAGGTGCCGCCCTGAGTAAGAAACACCGGCGCCCACTGCCCAAAGTCCAAAATCCAGGACAAACGCATCTGATTGGCTCGGCCACGCCTGAGGAGGGCGGAGCATCAGATTGGACACTCCCAAGCTAAATGGCAGAGGGCAGCTTCCCAAAGCCAAACCAAGGAGCTGCCACTAGAGGAAGGATCTGTCCTGTAGACAGTGGGGATCCAGGGAAATGTCACAGCCCCTGTCACCTCATGTCTGGGCCACGGCGTCAGCCTCTAGTCTACTGCCTGCATCCAATCTACTCACTACACTGTAGCCAGTGGGGTTGTTCGAACACACAAATGCAGCCTTGCTACTCCCTGGATGACACGTTTTCCTTGGCTTCCTGTTGCCTTCACAAAGAGATGTCCCTGATGGAAACCCTTTAATACTGGCTTTCTGTCTCTCTCCCCGCCCCCTTCCTTTCCACTCTCCCTGCTCACCATCCAGATCTTTCCCAGATTCTGCAATATGAGTCTCACCCTCTCCTCACCCAGAGTGAGCACACAGGCCACATCCCCTATGTAGAGCTCTCACTCTTCTTTCCTTCTCTCTGGTGGGTCACTCAGACCATTCTTCAGCTTGCCTCTTCCTCCGGGAAGTTTTCCCTGATTGCACCCTCCCCAACTTGCTTTGTTACCCAAGCTGTGTGCTCCTACAGCAGACAGCAACTCTCTGCCCTAGTGGGGAGCCTGCCAGGCCTGTCCTGCTGGGAGAACAAATGGTCCTTGGCCCAGCCCTCCGTGGGAACCCCAGAGGGTCTTGTTGAGCCCATCTACAGCCAATGAGGGTGCAGTGGTAAATGGTGGTGCCTCAAAAGATACGTCCACATCCTAATCCCTGGAACCGGTTAAGTGTGGCCTTATTTGGAGAAAAGATCTTTGCAGATGTAATTAAGGACCTGGGGGTGAGGTCATCCTGGCTGGCTGGCTGGGGGAGGCCTTAAATGCAGTGATGAGAGAGAAACAGGCAGGTGTGACAGGCTGACGAGGAGGCAGTGTGACCACAGAGGCCAAGAATGGAGTGCCAGCAGCCACCAGACGCCGGAAGAGGCAAAGCCACGATTCTCCCTAGATCCTCCAGAGGGAGCGTGGCCTGGTGACAGTTGGATGTCTGATGTCTGTCCTCCCGCACGGCGAGAGGATACGGTTCTGTTGTTCTAAGCCAGTGGTTCTCGACCCTGGCTGCACATTAGAATCACCTGGGAATCTTTTTTTAAAATCCTGACTTCTGGGCCCCGTCCTCCGGAAATTCTGTTCCTTTGTTACTAATGTTGTGGCCCCACCCCATAACAAAGAAACAGAATTTCCGGAGGACGGGGCCCAGAAATCAGGATTTTAAAAAGATTCCCAGGTGATTCTAATGTGCAGCCAAGGTTGAGAACCACTGTTCTAAGCCACCAGTTTGTGGTACAGCAGCCACAGGAAACGAAATACACCGGCATGGACCAGCGTTTCCTGGGGCTGCCTGGCTGCGGGCTTCATAGCGCTCACCACCATCTGTAACTGCTAACCTATACAGTATCCGATGCCCTCACCCATAGGTTGTAAGCTCCGTGAAGGCGGCAGCCTCCCCTGTCTTGTTTATTTCTGTATCTCCAGTGCCTGGCAGTGCTTGGCATAGAGGAGGTAACATGAAACATTTGCTGAATAAGTGAATCTCATCAGAACCCTGGCCTATCAATAACCCCCTGGCATCCCTATCTTGTCTGTGAGGACGCCATGGCTGGCATGAGCCATCGTGCGCTTTTTCAGAGATGGAAGCCCGCCCAGGGCTGGGCTCTGGGTCGATGCAGGCAGACTGTGGGGAGCTGACCTGCTGAGACCTGCTGGCCTCCTCCCACACAGCCCGCCCCACAGCGGCCGCACTCACCTTCTGGTCACCCATGCTGCTGCTGGCAGCCCTCATCTTCAGGCTCACCTCCAGCCGGGGGTCCAGGGGCCACTTGGAGGAACCTGTGGGATTCTTCTTGGCTGGAGGGCTGTGGGCAACATCCACAACCACCCCCGGGGAGGCGTTGATGCTGAAGAATGTGCAGCCCGTGGGGGCAGAGCTGTGAGAGGCACAGACAGGGAGGACAGAGAGGCACGGTCAGTCTGGCCACCACAGCTCTCCCCAGCAGTTTTCCTTTCCCCAAAGAGTGCCCACACCAGAGAGCAGCCAGTCTGACCCTGACTGCGGGAGGTTGTCAGGAGGTCATGAGAAACAAAACAAGTCCCCTGGTCCAGAGGGCGTGCACTGGAACTAGGGAAATTGCAGAGAGATGTGCACAGCAAAGACACACACACGGATGAGTGCATGGAGCAGTGTGCACTCCCGGAGGTTTACTCTCCACAAACACACACAGGGTTGTGCCCAAGCAAAGAATCAGACGGACTTCTGCTTCTGGAACAATGGCGGGCCAGTACTCTGAAGGGCCTTCCTTTTTGAAAAACAACTGGACCTGGCTAAAATGTCATTTTTTAGAACATGGCTGTGATCATGAGAAGTCAGGGAAATCTCCAAGGACTCCCTTCTCTGCACCCATACACAACTCAGTAGTTAGACTGAAGAACACCAAAGACAAAGAGAAGATCTTAAAGGTATCCAGAAAGAGAAGCCAGATCGCCTATGAAGGAATAACCATCAGACTGAGAGCGAACTTCCCCATAGCAACAATGAAGTCCAGCAGACCACTGAATAATATCTTCGAAATATATATTGAAAAAATAACTATCAGCTTAAGCTTAGAATTGTGTACATGACCAAATTATATTTTAACAAAGATGTTTTCAGGTGAAGAGGAACTGATATTTTAAAACCAGCACACTTTCACCAAAACAATTTCTAAGGACATCCTTTAAGAAGAAGATGTCGGAGGCCAGGAGCATGGTCTGACAGGCAAGAAAGAATGGTGAGCAAATAAAATGGTAAGTATACAGTTTGTCTGTATAAAAACCGTTTTCAAATATCAAAATGGTAGCCCCGGCTGGTGTGGTTCAGTTGGTTGAGCACTGTCCCATGCACCGAAAGGTCACTGGTTCAATTCCTGGTCAGGGCACATACCCAGGTTGTGGGTTTGATCCCTGGTTGGGGTTTGTGTGGGAGGTCTTTCTCTCTCAAGTCAATAAAAAAAATTTTTTTTAATATCAAAATTGTAGCATTAGCAGTGTTTAATTCTAGATTTTATAGAGTTAAAATTTTATGATTAAATTGAAATAGTAGGAATAGAGTTCATAAAATTCTATACATGCAGAAAATACCATAATAAAAAAGAACAGAAACATTCCATTCAAAAAGGCAATAAAAGAGCAAAAGATAACATAGGAAAAAAACCAGACAAATAAAAATAATGGTAAAAGCATATCCAACCTGGCTGGTGTAGCTCAGTGGTTGAGTGTTGACCCTTGAACCAGGAGGTCATGATTCGATTCCTGGTCAGGGCACATACAGGCTCAGTCCCTAGTAGGGGGCATGCAGGAAGCAGCTGACCAATGATTCTCTCTCATCATTGATGCTTCTATCTCTCCCTCTCCCTTCCTCTCTCTGAAAATTAATAAAAATATTAAAAAACATATCCACACGTATAAATATTCAAAATAAATGAAAATTGATTAATGTTAACAGTTAAAAGAGAGTTTGGGATTAGATAAAGAAACAATAGCTATATGCTATTTATAAGAGACACCCCTAAAATATAAGGATCCAGAAAAGATGAAGTACTTTAATCCAATACTAACCAAAAGAGAGCTGGGGTGGGCATATTAATACCGGACAAACAATGCACTGCTAGCAATAGGAAGATCTCAACCAAAGAATGAGGTTCAACTCACCTAGAAGATATTCTAAACCTGTATGTACCTAATAACATAGCTCAATAGATGCATAAAGTAAGCCTTGGTAGAAATACAGGTAGAAGTTGACAAATTCACCATCATGGTTGAAGATTTCAACTCCCCTTTCTCAATTAACAATAGATTAAGCAGACAAAAAAGGGACACAAGTAACAAACTTGATTTAGGAGACATATATAGAATTCTGACCCCACAACTAGTGAATATACACTTTCCCAAGCAAAGCACACATGGATCACTAAAAATATATATATAACCACCCTAGCCAGTTTGGCTCAGTGGATAGAGCATTGGCCTGCAGACCGAAGGGTTCCAGGTTCGATTCTGGCCAAGGGCACATGCCTGGGTTGTGGGCTTGATCCCCAGTAGGGAGCGTGCAGGAGGCAGCCAATCAGTGATTCTCCCTCATCATTGATGTTTCTATTTCTCCATCCCTCTCCCTTCCTCTCTGAAATCAATAAAAAAAATAAATGCAATAACCAAATATTGAAAAAATTATATATATATATATCCATGTAATTCGCCATAACAAATTTATTTCATTTAACAAATATGAAAGGACAGGTAACATATGGTGTAGGTAGCATATCCTTTCATCACAGTCTAAGGAGTCACTAATCCAACCCAGCCCGAAGACCATCTCAGCGGGACCCGCACCGCTGAATCCTTTCCCCATCACTCCAATCCAGCGGGGTTTCTTCCTCCAGGTGAGATTTCTCTCTGCAGGAGAGTCACAGTGCCCCGAAGATGACTACATATCAATCCCCAGAACCCATGCATATGTCATCTCACATGGAAGAGAGGACTTGTGAATGTGATTAAGGATCTGGAGATGGGGAGAATATGCTGGATTATTTGGGGGAGGGGGGACCAGTGTAACCACAAGAGGGGGCGGGCGGGGCAGAGTGAGAGGAAATGGGTGATGGAAGCAGAGGCCACGGTGATGCATTGTTGGAAGGGGCCATGAGCCCAGGAATGCAGGTGACTTCCAGGAGCTGCAGAAGGAAGGAGTGGATTCTCTCCGCCTCCACAAGGGCACAGCCCTGCCGACACACTGACTTTAGCTCCGTGAATTTTAGCCCCATGAGACCCAGTTTTGAACTTCTGGTCTCCCAAACTGTAAGATCATACATTTGTTTTTTTCAGTTTTATTGAGAGACAGCATTTTAAGCAACTAGATCTGTGGCAACCTCTTACAACAGCTATCGGAAACCGCACACCCTCCCTTTCCGCACTTCTGCCGCAGGGCTTCTCTCATCCCCGCTCAGCTAACTCCCTGCTCTCTCCGGTGATGGTGACGGTGACGGTGACGGGGCGGCTGGCTTCCTAACAACAAGGCCGTCTCAGAACCATGTGGGTTTCACTGTGTCTCTGTGTAGGGGGCACCCACGTGTGTGAATACAAGACAACTCAGAGCCGACTCTTCTTGGAACGTCCAGGAGCCTCTGTAGGGGCGGCACTGAGAACCCGAGCCTGCACAAGTGACATCATTTCTCCAGCTCTCGCAACCAGCATTTCCTTACCCACGACCTCCCATGGGTCTGTGACACTCACACATGCAGGGGCTCACGCGACTCTTCTAGCAAAGGGGGACCACTCGGCCGGACACCTGGCCTGCATTTTATAATTTAACTCTCGCCACAACCCAGAAAGGTGGGTGTTGAGTCTCCCATTTTACAGATGGGTAAACTAAGGCTCTGAGACACTAACAGGCTTGCTCCTCGCTGTCCCACTGCATGGTCTCCTCTTGAGGAAGACCCTGGGAGGAAGAGGAGAAGCCCATCGCTGGCAGCTTCAGAACACCCACTGTGGTTGGGCCTCCTGGACGCTGCACCCATTCTAGGCCTTTCCCAAGCCCCGCGGAAGCTGCATGAATTCCACCAACCAGGCAGCCGTGCCCAGCGAGGCCAACCCCGCAGCGCTCAGAGGCAGTGTGTGCTGGAGAGGCCTGGGTTCAAATCTCCTGCCAGGTAACTGTTCTTTATCTCTTGAAGCCTCAGATTACTCATCTCTAAAATGGGCACGATGAGAGTGTTTACCTTGCAGGGCTTCTGTGAGGATTAGAAATCCCAATGGAAGGGCTGGCACTAGTCCCTGGGGTCATGAGACAGCCCTGATGCCAGCCCCAAGCATCACAGAAAGCGCCTCAACAGGCTTCCAGGGATTTTGTTTGCATGTAATCCATGTATTTCCTGTTCCAGGGAAAGTACTTTCCAACAGAGAATGAAAATCACTAGCAGAGGTGAAAGCAGCTCTGGAATAGGCACCCACACCCGTGTGGTCTGTCCTGCCTCTTTCTAACCCTGGGGGTCTGAGCCCAGTGGCAGGGGGCACGGCTTGAGCAGGGTGCGGAAGCATGCACTGTGCTGCTGTCGGGCGTGGGGAGGGGTGCCAACCCGGCTGTGTTTTAAGAAGAGAATTCAGGCTGCAGTAAGGGTGGTGGCTGTGCAGATGGGACGAAGGCGCTGGCTGGGGACTGCTGTGCAGGGCAGGTTAGAAGTGATGGGAAGGCTGGTCCAGGGACCGAAGTGGAGAGAGGGAGGCCCGGGACCCAGGCTGTGTGGCTCTCAGGGCCTCAGTTTCTCCTTCTGTAAAGTGGGAATAACAGCACTGCCTACCTCATAGGGCTACGGAATGAGCTCTGTGTGGGGAGTGTGATGTGAATGTAGCCGTTAGTCTGGGAGACCTTCAGGGAGCTGAGTGGCAGGCTCACTGTCTCCCTGAAGGAGGAACCTCAGATGACATGAGGCTGTCTTTTTCCTTTCCTCCTCACCCTCGCGCTCTCCTGCCGCCCCTCCTGGGAAGCCACCTTAGCAGTTACTGCTGTTCTCCCGCTGCCCGGGTCCAGGCAAGTGACACTTTCAAAGAAATACCCCAGAAATTCCTGCAGGTGCCATTCTAGGACCAGCCAGGGAGGGAGGAAACCAGGACTGCCAGTATTATTACTAACAACAACAATGACGCCGACCATTCGATGCACACCCTCCAAGAGCGTTCCTGGACCATTTGATGTAACTAGATCTTGACCCAGGGCTTAGCACACAGTAGGTACTCAACTGGTATTTGCTGAATGAATGGGTGAAGGAATGAGCAACTACCAGGGATATGCCCCACGCTGGGCTGAGAACTTAACATTTTCATGGTTTTTCACATTTAATATCTTTAACCGCCCTATGAAGTGGGTATTATTCCCATTTCACAGACAAGGAAACCGAGGCTCAGAGGCCCAAAGTCACCCAGCTAGCCAACAGCAGGGCCAGGTTTCCCACCTCAGCCTTTCCCACGGCCGAGCCTGTCTCATCACACCCATGCTGCTAGGCACCCATGGAGGGAGGCTTGGCTGCAACCATGAACCAGGTCTGGGTCATGAAGTCCAGGGTCTAGCCTTGCTTCCGGGGCACACTTGCTGTGTGATCTTAGGCAAATCACAAACCCTCTCTGAGCTTCTATTGCCTCAGTGATAATACTTTCTTTGTGGTGAGGCCCCCAGGGAACTCCCGCTTGTACGTGGCAAAGACCCCGCTGCCCTGAGTCTGGGCACCTCCCAGAGACACCCAGGTCTTCCCTTTCCAGCTTCTCCCCCGGCAACAGCTACTGAGGCTGGAGCCCGAGCCAAGCGTCAGCAGAACCTGTTCATCCAGCATCACTGCACCTGCTCCCCGCCCCCAGGATGTCCCCTGCTCACCCGCAGACATCTAGCTGCGTCTCGGTGCCCAGCACACACACGGCGTAGGTGGGCTGCTCTGGGGCTACGTGGATCACCGTCCCCTGGGCCATGATCCGGCCAGCTCGTCCCTGCGGCTGCAGGAAGCCCCTGGCTGTTTCCTTTGTACTGCCCAGCGGAGGCCATGAGTCAGCACCTGCGGTGTGTGCTCAGGGGCGAGCCCCTCCCCACTCAGGTCCAAGGCTGGCACTCTCAGCCCCTCCTCTGCCCTGGATCTGCCCCTTGACCCCTTGGGTGTCGATGCCAGAATCAGTGGCAGGCTGGCTCCGTCAGTTTCCCAGGGAGGGCAGAGGGCTCAGGACGCCTGGAGGTAGGGTCACAGGTCTGGGTCCTCATGTCCGTAGCGCCCCCCTCCCCCCTGCCTGGGGCCGTGAACACCTGGGTGCAGCCAATCTTGCCTAACTATGCCCAGCTGGGCTCTCAGAGAGGCTAAGGCTAGAACAGGGGGAGGTTTCAAGATTTTAGGCAAAAGGTCACAGCCCGGGCTACACATGCAAAGACCAGCCTGGCGTGGGGCAGGTCTCCCCCAGCTGGGCCACCCACATGGGTGCTGTCTGTGTGCGGGGCGCCTTGCCCTGCACTTGACGTGGAATAGCTCATGGAGACAGCTGCGTGACAGGTGCTGCTACGCCCTCATCTCATTCTCACGGCAGCTCTCAGCCGTCAGGACGTTCTTATTCCCACTTTACAGAAGCAGCAGCTCAGACAGGATGAGCGGCTAGGCGGCGGTTCTCAACCTGTGGGTCGCGACCCCTTTGGCGGTCGAACGACCCTTTCACAGGGGTCGCCTAAGACCATCCTGCGTATCAGATATTTACATGACGATTCATAAAAGTAGCAACATGACAGTTATGAAGTAGCAACGAAAATAATTTTATGGTTGGGTCACAACATGAGGAACTGTATTTAAAGGGCCAGAAGGTTGAGAACCACTGAGCTAGAGGCAGGGCCAGCATTTGGACTAAACATCCTGCTCTGAGTATGAGACATATCAGCTGCCTGCCCGCGTAGCATGAGCTTTTCTGATTGTATACAACATCTACTTTTGTTGTTGTTGTTAATCCTCACCTGAGGATATTTTCCCATTGATTTCTAGAGAGAGTGGAAGGGAGGGAGAGAGACACAGAGAGAGAGAAACATCGATGTGAGAGAGACACATTGATTGGTGGCCGGGGATCAAGCCTGCAACCAAGGTACGTGCCTTTGACCAGAATCGAACCCGGGATCCTTCAGTCCACAGGGTGACACTCTAGCCACTGAGCCAAACCAGCTAGGGCTGTAACATCTACTTCTTACTGCAGTACAAGGTATATAGGAGCTGATTGTGACTACCTACCCATTTTATAGAAGGGAAAATAGAGGCTTGGAGAAGAAAGGTGTCGTGCCCAAGGCGCCACAGCTAGCGTGTGGCAGAGCGGGAAGCCAGCGTTCCCTGCACATTGCTGTCTGGCTGTCAGACTAGACGTTGCAGGTGGGTCACATCTGCCAATGGGACACTCACTCGGCCACAGAGCTGTGCTTGCACCTGGGCCAGTGGTGGGAGAGGTGGGTGGATGAGCAGTCCCAGCAGGGAGCACCCAAAGGAGGCATCATACCTGGGGATCCGGAGGTGGTGGGGTTGGGCAGGCCTGAGTTCCAATCCTGCTTCCTGCAGCATCCCCACGAGGTGGGTCCCAGCATGATGCCCACGTTATAGATGAGGTCTCTGAGGCTCAGAGAAGCTAAATGATACTCCCTAGACCCCACAGCCCATAACGTGGGTCCCAGGATCCAAAACCGCCTTCTCCAGGCTCAAATTCCATTTTCTGTGCCAGCAGCTGCCACGGCCAGACCTGGTACCTTGATGCATCCACAGGACTGCTTGCACACAGTAGGTCTTAATAAACCCCATTTTTGTGGCTGGTCATATGATTGGGACTAGTTTGAGCTTCTAATGGAGGCTGGAGGAGGACACCATCAATTGTCAGCGTTAGGGGCCCTCAGAGCACACCAAGTCCAGGCCGAGTTCTGTGGATGGGAGACGAGGCACAGAGAGGGTGTGTGACACGCCCACGGTCACACAGCAAGTCATCAGGAAGCCTGGGCTCTACCCCAAGGCTGAGGTTCCTTGGGGGTAGTTTCCTTTTTTTCTTTCTTCCCTTTTTATCTTCAGCAAGTTGAAAGTTAAATCAGCTGTGAATAAGCCACAAAGAGAAAAAACCAAAGCAGGTTTGTTAATTCAACACATATCTATCGTGTGCCTACTGTGTGCCTACTGTGTGCCAGGCACTGTTTTAAGCACGGTGGGTACAAAGTGACCAAAACAGACCAACATCCTGCCTTCATGGAGTTCCTTTTTCTAGGAGAAAGAGGCAGCTAATAAACAGGAATTATATAGTCTGTTGGCTTTATGAAAAATGGCTCTTACTCTGCTCAACTTTTCATTTTTTCAGAGGTATAACTTGAACCCAGGAAAACCATCACCCTTCCAACACAAAGACCCTCCAAGCCTCTCCATAACATCAGGTAGAAAGTTGGGAGTGTGTCGATATTGTCCACGTGTTTTCACATTTTAAGCAAGTGTAAGTCAGTCTCTCTCTCTCTCTCTCTCTCCCTCCCCAAATAAACATTTGCCTGAATAGAATTACTTCCTTGATCATTTTCCTAAAGGTAGAATTTCTAATATTTGAAACTGCTTTCCAGAGGTTTACTGCTCACGTCACCCTGGCCCTCCTAGCAATGAGTTTTCGTTTCTACTACTTTGATCATGGTATTTGGTGTTTATTTAGTTCCTAATGAGATGAATACATGGTCCCGATGCTGGCCATTCTGTTGCTGATGTTACCTTAGGGTCGTTTTGATCAGGAGGGATGTTAGGGAGGGAAAGGGCCAGAGCCGGTGTGTGGGGCCTGGCAGGCAGTTCGGGACTTGCTTTTTCTGGTTGGCTATGGTTACATCTCTCCGGCAGCAACTTGAAGTTGGAACTGGAGCTCTGTTAAGAAAACATTGCCACGCAAACTTGAACGTAGGCCTGGTTTAAAATAACACTGACACCCTGTGTTCTCCTCTGCCAGGCTGCGGGGAGGACTCTTCCCGGATTTGTTTGCTTGATGGATTTACAGAGGTCTTGGCAGAGCGTGCCTGCTCCTCCCAGCGCCGCGGGCCTCCCTGGGCCCCTCCTCACCGGGAGGTGGCCAGGCATCTTCGGCTGCCACTCCAGGGCCCTGTGGGTTTGCATGAACATGCCTCTTGGCCCGGTAAGGCCAGAGCCCTCAGATGACGAGGGTGCAGGATGACGAGGCGTGGGGCGGTCACACACCCTCGCGTTGTCGTGCTTCCTCCTAGTTTTCATTGATCGGGCGCCGAATGGCCACAGCATTGTGTTTCTGCAACACCCCTCCGTGCAGTTCACTGAGCCCTTGCTGGGTGCCAGACTCTCTCGCAGGCGTTAAGGAACCAGATCTTGATTGTGCTGGGATGTTCTGACTTCGAGGTTGGTCTCCCAACTTAGGGATTCCTTACGTGCCTTTGTGCAAGGAATATTAGGGCCTTGTTGTCTGTGTTCCCAACCAGTAACGGTGACTACGGGACCCTGAGCTCTGGGCAGGGTCCAGGCTCAGCTGCTGACACGCACCATCTCACCAGACCCTCCTCTCAACCCCACGGGGAAGGGAGGATTAATCTCATTCTGTAGGCAAGGAAATGCGGCTCAGAGAGGGTGAATGACCAGAATAAGGCCACACAGCTGGTAGTGAAAGAAGTCAGGGTTTGAACCCAGATTGAGCTGATTGCAAAGCCCTAACCACAAGGCTTTATCAGCCGATTGGGGAGGGGGGAATAAAAGACTCCAGGCTCTCCAGGCTTCTGATTCAGGCTCATTCAACAGACATCTGCTGCGCGCGCCTTTGTGCCAGGCATGGTGCCAGGTATCAGGGACACAGAAGACAGACCTGTCATCGTCAAAGAACACAACACGAAGATCAAAGAAACGGAAGCCATAGGAGTCAACTCTCTAAGAATGTGTACGTCTGTGTTCCAATGTATAGATCCTCAGAGGGCGATTTCAAGGAATTGGCTCACAGGATGTGGAGGCTGGGGGTGGAGGGCAGTGAGGCGGAGACCCAAGCCTGAAGGCCGCCTGTGGAAGAACCCCCTCGGCCCTGGAGGACGTCCAGTCGTTGCTCTTAGCCCTTCAACTGGTTGGACGAGGCCCACCCACACGGTGGCGTCCACCGAGTTAAATGTGAGTCTCATCTCAGAAGCACCTTCCCCGCAACGTTCAGGCTGCTGTTTGACCACATATCTGAGTGCCATGGCCTGGCCAAGCGGACACGTAAAACCAGCTGTCCCAGAACACGCAGCTCACAGGAGGTGCTCTTAACTCTTATGGCGTCACTCACCCTTTTGAGCACTTAAAGGGAGCAATAGAGATGCCCTTGGCGTTCCGTTCCTTGTGGGTGGGGAAACTGAGGCTCGGGAGGGAGCTGTCACTGGCCTAGGTCACGGGCAAGGTGGTGCAGAATCAAAACAAGTCTCTCCTCACTCTCCACGCGCATTCTCCGTCTCCTGGGGTTTTTAGTCTGGGACCCCCAGGGGGAGACTCAGAGGCGAGAGTCTGAGTGGACATAGTTTATCTGGGAGGCAGGGAAGGCAGGAAGCCAGTGAGGGTGTGAGGGTGAGCCGGTGACCACCGTAACCAGCATGGTGATGAGCGGAACCCACGGGGGAGCACTGGAGAGTGGGGTGGGCTGCACCTCAGAGCGAGCTGAGCCCAGGAGCAGGGGAGCTGGGCATTCACACCCCCTCCCCCCTGTCATTGCTGAGGGCTGCTCCTGGGGACATATTCCCTGGCACTTCGGTTGGCAGGCTCTGGAGGAAGAGAAACCTTGGGCAGGTGCTGGTGCTGGGACAGGGTCCCCGGAACTGAGGAGGGAGGCAATGGGGGACACTGACAGCATCTGTCATAGGACGGGAGGGGCGTCCCCAACCTTCAAGGAGCCGAAGGCAGCTGGGGCCACATTCCCCCAGAAAAATGCACATGAAACATTTGCATGTAGTTTGATGAGTTCGTTGACCATGGGGTCACCTGGGAGACTGGG
The DNA here is from genome assembly GCF_014108235.1 of Myotis myotis. NCBI lineage: Eukaryota > Metazoa > Chordata > Mammalia > Chiroptera > Vespertilionidae > Myotis > Myotis myotis. The sequence continues at coordinate 8,597,822 of NW_023416324.1, read as the reverse complement.
TTAAGACCTCTACCCCAGCGACCCTTCCTTCCTCTGCCCACCACGCCCACACATCCCCCTCCACCAGGAGGTAGCAAGGCTTTACTGCCACAGCTGCCCTCTACCCGCTCTCTTCCACTCTCTAAAAACCAATGGAAAAATATCCTCGAGTGAGGATTAACAAAACAAAACAATTAAGAACTTCTATTTATTAAAAGACAGATTCAGAAAGAAAAAAAGATAAGCCACTGGGAGAAAAGAAAACATGTAATATATGTAAACGGTGACAGACCCATATACCTATAGGGTTTATAAACAACTCCTTCTAATCAGTAAGGAAATGGCTGTCCCTCTGGCCTATGAAATTGGTCTATTCGTCTATCTCTGCTTAAGTTCTCCATTGTCTTCGCTGCTATAGCTTTATAGTAAGTCTTTTTTTTTTTAAATATATTTTATTGATTTTTTACAGAGAGGAAGGGAGAGAGATAGAGAGTTAGAAACATCGATGAGAGAGAAACATCGATCAGCTGCCTCCTGCACATCCCCTACTGGGGATGTGCCCGCAACCCAGGTACATGCCCTTGACCAGAATCGAACCTGGGACCTTTCAGTCCGCAGGCCGACGCTCTATCCACTGAGCCAAACCGGTTTCGGCTATAGTAAGTCTTAATACCTGGTAGAGCAACTTAGCTCACATTTCATCTTGAAGAGGGACTCAGTGATGTTTGGCTCCTAACACTTCTATATAAATTTTAAAATCCGCGTACTCGTTCTACACACGCACACATGTTATAGCCATTCTAATTGGGTTTGCGTTAATTCATAAGAGAATTGACATCTCAATATTGAACTTTCAATCTAGGAACATGGTCTCTCTCTCCATTAGATCTTCTCGAATGTTTCCAGCACAGTTGCATACTGTACTCCATAAATATAGAGATGCAATTGAATTTTGTATATTAGTTTTACAGAGATTGCCTTGCTGAACCATCTTATTAATTGTTATAGATTAGATATTCTTTTGGACTTTCTACATATATCATCATTTCTTTCCAATCCTTAAAACTTGTATTTCCGCCATGGCCGGTGTGGCTCAGTTGGTTGGAACATCCTCCCGTGCACCATAAAGTGGTGGGTTTGATTCCCGGTCAGGGCACATACCCAGGTTGGGGATTTGATTCCCGGGGTCGGGCACCCGATTGATGTTTCTCTCTCATATCACTGTTTCTATCCTTCTCTCTCTCTCTAAAAAAAATAAAAATCAATAAAATTTATTTTTGAAAAACTTTTATTTCCTTTTCTTGCCTCCCTGCACCACATGAGCTTTCTGCTCAATGAACTTGCTGTTCAACAGAAGTGACAGCAGTGGGCACCCGGGTCTTGTTCTGATCCTAGGAGGAGAGTTTCAACATTCCATCATTATGATTTGTGATGTGGGTTTCTTATAGGTCAGTGGATCTCAAAGTTTAGCAGCACCAGGGTTACCCGGAGGGCTTATTAAAAAGCAGAAAGTGCCCAGCTGGCGTGGCTCAGTGGCTGAGTGTCGACCTATGAACCAGAAGGTCAGGGTTCAATTCCCGGTTTCATCTCAAACAAGTTCCCAGGCAACGCGGATGCTGCTGGTCAGGGAACCACCCTCTGAGCACTATTGTAGATGCTCTTTGTCAGGATAAAGAAGTTCCTTTCTATTCTTAGCTTTATTTTAAGGTTATAAATGGAAATTTTATCAACTTTTTTTTTTCTGATTTATTGAGTTGATTGTGTAAATTGCTGTTGTTGTTTTTTTGACCTATTAATCTATTGAACTGATTTTCCAGGGTGAAACTTACATTCCTGGGGATCTATTTAATTTGATCTAACATTGTATAATCTGACATTGCATCCTTTTTGAATTTAGTTTGCTAAGAGCTTTGCTTAGGATTTTTGTATGCATGGACCCCTTGCTGTGTCTGTGGGTTTCCTTTCCCACGCTGTTCTTGATGAGTACAGGACCTAGCTCAGCTTAAGTGGTTAAAAAAGGGAAGCTATTATAGTTACTATTATTCCTTGATAATTGTACTCACCATGCCGTGTTGCCTTGTCTGTTTGCCAGCCCCGCTTCTCTCCTCCTCTGTGAGCTTCTTCACGTCAGGGTCCACGGCTGCCCATTCCCGGCTGGAGCGCCCGAATCTCTCCCTGAGCTGGCCCGCGGCCTGAGTACCTGTGCCGAATCACATGGTGTGAGTGTTCCGTGGCGTCCCGGAGACAGTGAGTGAGGCACCAGTGCTGTGGGACGGGGAAGGAGGGAAAGTGAAGAAAGGAACGTTCGTTGGGGGCTTACTGTCTGCCAGGCCCTGGTCTAGTTCTCAACAGCCCAGGAAGGTGCGCATCGTTCACCTTTGACAGACGAGCAGACAGGGCCCGGCCCCTGGAAACCTCTCATCGGGTTCGCTGCTGCGAGGTCGTCGGGGACACTGACCACTCCGCGCCTTTCACGCAGGCTCCTGGGTGGCAGGAATCGTTGGCAGGCTGCCTTCCTCCTGACAGTGAGGGTGACATGGCTAATGCCGGTTCCCTTCTCTGCAGGGGCTGCTGGGAAGCTCAGCTCCTAACTCTCATCTTAACCACATTGATTCTCACGGTCAGAGGTGTCTGTCCTTGCCCCCCACCCATCTTTCCTAGATTCCCCTGCTTTGGTGTCTTTCCTTTGGTGGCTATACTTTTCAGTCATCAGCTGGCTGACTTTTTGTAAGTGGCCTTTTTATAAGTAGCCTCACATCCCTTGAGGATTGTGTCAAGTGAATAAAAAAATCCAGAACTATAATGACTGAGCTGTCCCGTACCTTCTTGGGCGGTGTGACTCACATAAAAACGCATTTCTGAATGATGCCCGGCCCCGCCCCGCTCAGGCCCCTGCTTGCCGGAGCCCTGGGAACTGCCTGGGGCAGCTATGATTTCTGTGACTGGGATGTTCCAGATTAATGTAATTAACACTGAGGTGCAGTTTCTCAGGATGCGGAGACTCCTTTAAAGACCCGAGAATGGTTCAAAGAAGAAACTGCGGAACTCACTTTCATGTTGGCCTTCAACTCTTCGGAGTTGCTTCAGAGACAGGCTTAGCGGTGGTTTCTTTTCATCTGGGTCACGGCAGACACTCTACCCAGTGCCCGCAGGGACAGCGCCCACACTGGGTGCTCCGGGTGTCCGTTCCTTTCTAGGAATTCCAAGGGTGACTCCTGTCCCTGGCCACCTGGGAGCAACCATCCCTAATCCTTGCCACCATCACAAGAAAATGCTGGGAACCGGGAGATCAAGGTCTGGTGCCCAGAACGGGGGTGATTCACTTTGGGGAATGGGAGCCCCGCCCCTCGCCTACCCTGGGCCTGGTGGAAATCTGTCCATTGCTTGTTTGAGCTTCAAGTCGTAGGGGAGTGGCGGCCACGGGCACATCATTCTGGACGAACGGGAGACACCACAGCCCTCCTCCCAGTGGGTGGAAAGTGCTCAGACCTGCTGGTCAAGGCTTTGCTGTAGGCAGACTTCTCATAAAAAGTGTATCAGAAACTTCAACTTTAAAAAAGGTTGATCATTAGCCCTGGCTGGTTTGGCTCAGTGGTTTGAGCATTGGCCCTCGGACCGAAGGGTCTCGGGTTCGATTTCCAGTCAAAGGCACATACCTTGGTTGAAGGTTCGATGTGTCTCTCTCACATCGATGCTTCTCTCTCCCTTTCTCTCCCTCTCTCTCTCTCCTCCTCTCCTTCCTCCCTCCCTTCCACTCTCTCTCTAAAGATCAATGGAAAAAATATCCCCGGGTGAGGATTTAAAAAATGCTTATTATCAGGAAAAAGTGTGCAACAGGCTCCTTGGATGGCCGTGCAGAAAACCGAGGCTTCAGAGCCCAGCACAGGCCGGCGGCCTGGGTACACAGGACGTGCTCAGTAAACATCTAATGCATGAAATGAGAGTGTGCTTCGGGGTCGGCTCCTGGTTCCTTTCCCACCTGCAGACTCACTCCTGAGCCCCAGCCAGGTCCAGGGTGACAGATGAACCCCAACCTACTTCCACATGGGCACATCAGCTGCTTCATCGCCACACACAGGGCAGCAGGAAAGCCAGACACCCACCCCCGCACCTTCATCAGCCACCAGGCCCTTAAGGAGGGCCTTGTCTGCTCCCCCTGAGGACTCACTAATCTCTCTCCAGGTAACCCTGCTTTCGTGGTTCTCAGACTGCGGGCGAGCCCCAGAACCGCAGCCGGAGTGGGCCTGGGAGTGGGGCGAGGAGCAGGCAGAGAGGGACCTGCAGGGCTTCGGCCAGCACGGTGTGACCGTGACAGCAGCTAGGACTCTAATTCCTTGAAGGTGGGACAACATGAGATGAATAGAAATGCAAGTTGAGCCGAAAACTAAAGGCTGGGACCTGGGATGCCTCCTCCGTGAAAGAGACCTTTTTCCCATCTCTCTCTCTCTCTCTCTCTCTTCCTCTCTCTCTCTCTCTCTCCTGGGTTTGGAGTGGCTGGCAGCCAGCAGACTTCCTTTGTCTATAATGTGCACTCCACTCTGGGAGGCAGCTGCCCAGACAAGGACCGCATTTCCCAGAGTCCCTTGCACCCACATGTGGCCACGGAGTCCTCATGGTTGCTGATTCTTGATGGAGAGGCGGGTTACGAGGGAGGAGGAGGGGGAGGGATGCTTAGGAGGACAATATGGTTGGGTCACTGATGCTATATACAGACAGAGTCTCTGAGAGCAGGGTCCTCTCGCTGCTCGCTTTATAAAGCCTTCCGGGTGATTCTAATACGCAGACGGGCTGAGAACCGCTGGAGTGGCTGGTTAAGAAGCCGGGCAACAGAAGTTACCTGTCTAAGCTCAAACCTGTCTCCCCCCTTAACCGCTCTGCGGCCCAGGCAAGTTCCTTCATGTCTCTGTGCCTCGGTCTCCTCATCTGTAATGTGACGGTAGTAATAGTAACGGCCTATTAGCCTGTTGTGATGAGCAAAGGAGATGATGTATGTCGTGTGTAAAGTGTCCAGCACATGCCCGGCACATGCCTGGCACGTGGCGCACACCCACCGTCATTATGCTGCAGGGGCTGTGGGATGACATTGACTTTGTAGTGCCCGTTCTCACAGGCTCTGTGTGTCATCCAGAATTCCTTTCCTGCCATCTGCCCTGAGCCCCAGCCATCCCAGCTGCCCCAGCCCGACACCCCCGCCCTCTGCGGCCACCGGCCAAGGGGCAGGAGACCAGTGTTGGGCAACCTCCTTCCACGGCCCTGCAGTCACTTATTCCTAATTCTGAATAAAGTGTGAGTCAGGCAGGCCCCGTGCCACCCAGAGCTGTAAATCCTCATAAGAAAGACAGGCCTTTGCTTCCTGCCTGGGTGGAGCCTCCTCTCCGATCCATCTCTTAAAGCCGAGACCAGCAGGATGCGATCTGAAAGTTGCCAGGACAGTCTTCCCTTCCTTCCCTTCCACATCTGACCTTTGGGTCTCACAGGACCTTTGTCCCCGATCAGAATGCAGGAATTAGGAATTTATCTAAAGAGCAGTGGCTAGAGGAGGGTTTGGGGGGTGTTACATAGCAATAGTCATCATTTATGGAGCACCTACTATGTGCCAGGCACTTAAATCATGTCACTGAAACCCCATGCAAGTTCTGTGGGGCAGGCACAGTGATGCCCATTTTGCAGAGGAGAAAACTGAGGCTCAGAGGGGTTAAGTGCACAGCTGAGAGTACCATTTCAGCACGGGACCATTGGACTCTGAGGCACATGGCCTTTCCCTTGTGCCATGTTGCTTCACCTAGAGTCTGTGGTGTATGGGCAGAGTGCCTGGACATGGCCGAGCCCATCCCGCCCATCCCAGGGCCAACTGTTCTTACTGCCCTGCCCACAGTCTTCCCAATCTCCCAGAAACCCCCAGATACTTTCATCTCCAAGAAACTCCAGGAGGTTTTTGTTCAAAGCCGGATTTCTGACTGGCAGCCCGATGGGGAGTGGATAAAGCTATTGGGGCGGTGATGGCAGAGGCAGTGATTTCCTGGGGCTCTGTAGCAAGCTCGCCTGGCCTTTTAGGGGCTCCTGAGGTCTCCCCAGGGCAGGAAGGGGAAGCTGCCCAGGGCCCGAGGCAGGTTGCCCCATGAGCCACACACATCCCCTCCCCCAGTTGCCACACTCACAACGCAACCTTCCGGCCACAGCCCAGTCCCTTGCCCTGCCATGCTCACTTGGTCCTGCAGCCTAGCGTCTGACCCCTGCGCTTGCATTGATGTGTCCATGCCAGCTCTACCCATCCTGTGGCCAAGGCAGAGCAGTCTCATACTAGTAGTCTTCCTAAAACCTGGGCTTAGCGCCCCAAATTCTTCGGGGGCCAGGCAGGCCAATGCTTCGGCTGCAGGCAACTGTTCTTACTGTCCTGTTCTAACCCCAGAGAAGGGCCAAAATTAGACGCAAACCATTTGTGCTTCTGTAGGTTTATTAGCCAGTGATGGAAACACAGCTGGACCCATACAGAACACATGTGTAACTGACACACATCTGGAGAAAACCACCGCTCTCTCTCCCTCTCCCCTTGCACTCAGAGGGTTCATTCCCAGCGCTGTCTCTACGGGTTGGACCCCTGTCGGCCCCTTCTGAGGTGTAGCAGGGCTAAATCCTGCCGGGGGTGTCCCCACCTGCAGAGCGAGGTCCCCGGGCCAACAAAGCACCTATGCGTTAGGAAGGATGTTTCACCCCGGCACCCACAGTCTCCCAATCTCCAGGAATTCCCCAGATACTTTCATATCCAAGAAATCCCAGGAGGTTTGTGCACAAAGTCGGATTTCTGGATGGCAGATGATGGGGAGTTTATAAAGCTAAGGGACAACTATCATTTCTTCAGCCCACACCTAGAGCTCCTACGACGAGAAAGCTTATGTTGGGCACTGGGTGGGGTAGAGTTCAAGATCTGGTCAGGAGCTTGGCAGTTGGAGTGGTGGGCCCCCCTCAAGCGCGTGGGCCCCCAGCGCCTTCTCTGCGGGTGAGGCTATGGGCGGAATCTCTCCGCTGGGGGAAGAACTGACTTTGGGGCTGGTCCCTTGCAGAGAGAGAGGCAATCAGACCAGAGCAGAATCATGGGCCCTTCCTCCATCGGACACACAGGCCAAAGGGCAGGTGAGATGCCTGGATGTTTCTAGACCCCAAAGAGAAGTTGGCTCCACGGGAAGGCTTTGGGGGTGCGGATGTGTGGAGGAGTCCCCGTGGGCCGCGTTGATCTGCGTGAGAGGCCACAAGAAATGAGGTCTCCTTGGAAGGCCAGGAGGCATCAAACTGAGAACCAAATGGGCTGCTGGTGAGGCGCGGACACTTGCAGGACAACGGCTTCGGAGAGGGGCGGTCCCGCTCGGCATTCCAGCTGGACACTTGGGGTCTCCTGACACTTCCTTAGGGGCCTGTCTCAGTCTCCATCACCCCGGCCCATGTCCCACCCCAGGGGGAGAGGACGCCCGGGGGCCAGGCTCAGGGCACCATGTGCCACCACTTGAAGGAGAAGGGCTGCCGGCGCACGTTGGTCCCGCAGTGCACCTCCCCGTGCAGCATGTGGTACGGGGTGAAGTCGTCGATGAAGGTGCAGTGGAGGCCCAGCGGCTCCAGCAGCGACCGCACCTTCTCCTCCAGGCAGCAGCGGCCGTTGATGATGGGCCCGAAGGGCTTAGGGATGCCCAGGTACTTGCCCAGCACCAGCATGTTCACCTGCAGAGCGGGGAGGTCAGGTCAGGGGCGGCAGTTCATCCTTGGCTCCTACCCGGACACCTTCCCTAGACCTGGTAGGACCTGAATTTGTCTTTGAGACAACCTTGAAAATCGCTACTTGCCCTTTGAAGAAACGGGAGAGGAACATGGGCTGGCAGGAACCCTAGCCAGCTGTGCATCCCCATGGAGCATCTGCCCGCTCACAGTCACTTATTTCTCTGGTAACTGCTCTTCTTATTGGGGGACTGTGATGACTGCCATACTTGTGCTACCGACTCCCACCTCCTAGCCTGTGGGTCAAGGTAGACACCTGAGCCAAGCAGGACCCATCAGATTCTCTCTCTCGGACATTTGAAGCTGCTGTGGCAGGAGCCAAGCCAAACTCTGTGCCTGTATCTCTAATGCGTGGTCCTGCTCACATTCATCCCCAGGGGCAGAGAGGCAAAGGCAGCCACGCTGGAGGCGGGGAGAGGAAGGAAGAGGGAGGGGATGAGTGATGGAAATGGATGCAGAGATAAGAGATGGCTCCAGGTGTCCTTGTATGACACCGTCCTCTCTGGCTGAGGCTGCTCGGGTGGCCCTCTGTTTCCCGCAAACACAAGCGTCTGAACCTGTGCACAAGCTCTGGGAGCACATACACAACTGCAAGGCCGCCCTGAACGTGCAGGAAGGAAGGGGAGTGAGGAAAGGCCTTGCCGGTGGGGAAATGGAGGAAGGCAAAAAGGCAGGAAGAGGAAGGAAAGGGGGTGAAGCAATGGCGATGTGGACAGGCTCTCTCTGCAAGGCTCTGATGATGGGAAAGTTGTGCTTCTCTGGAGGATGGGGGTGGAGGACGGAGAGGGAGGGAGTAGAGGGGAGAGGAGGGAGGGGGAGGGGAGCTGGCTGACCTCCAGCAGTGCTACTCAATGTGCGGTCCTCAGATAGTAACATGGGTGGCACCTGGGTCCTGGTTGGAAAGGTAGCAGTGTCTAGGGCCCTGCCTCAGACCTGCTGAATCAGAACCCCTGGGTGGAGCCCCAGTGGTCCAGGCATTCCAGATACAAGTGGCCTCAAGGCTCAACCAAAGGCCACTTCTTCCATGAAGCCTTCTTGGATTTTCAGTCCTGCCTCTTAGGCTGCAAGTGCTTTGTCCGACCTCTGAACGGCCACATCACTTTATCATACAAGACAGATCATTGGGACAGGTCCTCAGAGAGGGGAGGTTTCCCGTCTCGGGATTAGCTTGGAAGCTCCGTGAGAGCAGGGAGCAGCCTACATCATCTCTGCCTCTCCCACAGGGTGCCCGAATGTGTGGGGGATGGATGAAGCGCTGTGAGCCGGGACAAGGAGCAGAATGGGACCTCGGCCCAGCTGATGCCGCGGGCTTTACACACACCTCCTTGGGTAACCATCCGTTCACTCCGCAAATACAAGGGGGTCCCTGGGAGCAGGGCAGGGCCCTTCCCTGATGGCCCTTGAGCAAGGGGCGTGGCCAGTGAGCATCTGTAGTGACCATGACCATCAGCCAACTAGCAGCCCTTCTGCCGGCCATGATGGGACCCTGCTGCTCTCCGCCACCCCAATCCCAACCCCAACCCCAACCATGGCAGCGACCAAGCAGCGTGCCCCTCCGCAGAGGGGAGGCTAGACGCCCAACTGGAGGAAACCTTAGGTCACGGGGGCGGCCTCACCAAGTCAGGGAAGAAGGCCACCGCCTTTCTCCTCTCGGTCCTGAAGAGCTGGGGGATGTCCACGATGTCCCGCTCCGTCAGGCCCAGCTCCCGCTTCAGCACCTCCCGGTTCCAGTCGATGCAGCTCTGGGGAGAGAGAGAGGCAGAGTTGGGGAGCCCCTGCCATGGCCCCAGGGGTCATGTCTGGTTAAGGAGAGGCCCAGGTGCCAGTGGATCAACTCTCCACACGAACCTTATCTTTGCATCCCTTCGTCAAATATACTGTCCTGTGTCCCCCTCCTCACAGTCCTGTCCCACTCGCGGGCTCAACACGAGAGCGTTCCAGAGGGTTCCATCCTTGCCCCTCTTCCTTCGCTAGATCCTTCCCTCCTCGGGGAACTCCTCCAGTCTCACGGTCTTAACACCATGGAGACTCCCCAGTGTCTATCTCTCAGTCTGCCTGCCTCCTCCTGCACTCAAGGCCGGCCCTCAGCCATCTCCCCCAGCCCCTCCTGCACTCAGGAGCCCTCAGCCGTCTCCCCCACTCCTCCTGCACTCAGGGCCGGCCCTCAGCTGTCTCCCCCAGCCCCTCCTGCACTCAGGGCCAGCCCCCCCCCCCCCCCCCCCCGTCTCCCCCAGCCCCTCTTCTCCTGGTACAGGCACAATCCCTGACACAAGCCTTGCTGTCCAACCCCATCTTGGCATCTGTGCCTGCAGGGCCCAGGAGAACCGTGTGTCCTTGCAGACACGCTGTACACCTCTGCTCCATGCCTGGGAGGCCCATCCTGGAGAATCAGGTCTCCCGTGCCACTGGCTTCCGGTTGGGTTCTGCCAATGGGGACACTGTACCTGCACGAACTTATTGTAGCTGATGAGGTTTTCATTGGAGAGGACCTGGTTGATGGAGATGGTGGTGACCCGGTTGTTGCCTGTGAAGACCAGAGGGGGGCGGAGGGGGAGGGGCAGGAACAACGCCAGCCGTGAGGGCCCTGCTCTGGGAAGCAGCCAGGCAGGGGCCAGGTGCACAGTTACTGGTGTGGCAGAGTCAGCATCTCTCTGGCCTTTCTGGCTGGTAGCCACCAGCCAGCCGAGCTCAGCTTGGCCACGGGGCAAGTCTGGGGGTGGGAGGGTGGGAGGGGCCGGGGACCACAGCGCTAGGAACTCAGACCTTTACATGAGTTCATCGGAAGTGGTAATGCCTAAAACTGGAAATTTACAAACCCCCTCCCCGCAGGGCACTGGGTGATGATTCCTCTTCGTTGGTCTCGTGGAGGGGCAGAGCTGGGCCACCCACCTGCCCACCGCTGCACCCTGACCCTGCCCTCCAAGGGGTGAAGCATGGAGCTCCCCGGAGGCCTGGCTTTCCTGCCTGCTGGATGGGGTGCCCGAGGAGACAGGGCTGGACAGGGAAGGGGAGGTTAGAGCCAGCAGCGCACAATTCTCACAGCTGCCATTTATCCAGCTCTTACCTGGGGTCAGAGCTCTACCTTTGGTGCCTCATTTAACCCTCGCTGCAACCCTGCCAGGCACGCATTATTGTCCCCCGCCACGTGCCCCATGGAGCTGCCAGTCCAGGACAGGGACGACTGGGGCCAGCCCCTCCCCCAGGTGCTGAGGGGACGTGTGCCCAACCCTCCCACACCCAGGCTCCCACAGGGTCTGCCGGCTGCAGCATCACCTGGCAGGGACGGGGAGGGGGAGCCTGGGGCTGGGCTCTAAGGAGCAGAGGAGTTGGCAGAAGGGGCTCAGCTCTGGGAGGTGGCAGGAGACGGACTGTTCACGGGGCCGCCATGAGCCCAGGCTCCAAGCCCCCATTAGGTGCTCCATCGATCAATGGGATTTCACTCACAAAACACGAATTATTAAGAATTTCAGGACAGTGGCGGCTGAGCATTCAACCTCAAGGGAGGGGCCCTCTGAGCAGAGGGCCCTGTGGGGCTACCCTGGTCGCATGCCCATGAGGCTGGCCCTGTCTCCACTCTGTCCCTGCCCATCCCAAGCCCATCGTCCACCAGCTGTCCTGCCAGCTCTGTCCCTACCGTGGCCCATGGTGGCTGGAGGAGCAGGGCGAGCAGTGGCAGGGGTGAGGGCTCCTGAATCGGGGCGGGGGCGGGGGGACGGGAGGGACAGCCCTGCTTTAACATTTGCCATCCTCTCTCAAGTCACAAGGTGTCTTGCTTTCGGTGGAGGGGTGGAAGGCTGTGGTGAGGGACAGTGGTACCCACCAACAACCCCTTCGAACAGCAGGGCCCTGCCATAGCCCCACTTCCGTTTTTCCTGGAAGAGCTTGAAGCAGGCGCCGGGGCTGGCCAGGAGCATTCGGAAGCCCTGTGTGGAGAGGGCAGACTCCTCAACATGGGCCCTGGAGCTCATCCCCTGCCCAGGCGCCAACAGTCATCTTACCAAGTCCTTACCTTCCCATCGGGGGCCGGGACGAAGCTCAGAAACTCATCCACGTGGCCCACGGCCAACCAGTCCACAAAGAGCTCCACGGGGGGCTGCACCCTCTGTGCGTGGAGGAAGTCCCGCACCACCTGGGTGACCCTGCGGCCACTTGACCTGGGGCCCAAGGGGTTTAAAAAAAGGGTTGCTTAACTAAAAAAAAAATCTATGCAGAAATGGAAAGACAAGAGTTCAAGGTATCTGCAATATCTACCAAAAAGCATGCATTGCCTTTGTAAGCAGGAAAATACATACATGCATACACACATACATGCTTACATGCATACATACATACAGCATGTGATCCTAAGTTTGACCCCAAGGTGAGTTCTCCAGGAGGCACACAGGACAGGTCCTCACACCAGGGCTCGCCACGCAGGCAAATCCTCAGAACCGCCCTTGCACCCCATCCTCACATTCTCCAAGAGACTGACTTCACCCCTACATTCCACCCCCCATGGCTGGTGGTCCTTCCTTGCGTTTGTCTTACATTTCTCTCACTGCAGCCTCACGCTCTGCACATCAGTGGGGAGAGAGGTGGGCAAGATCACCCTTGAGGGGCCTTATGGCCCCAGCATTTTACGGTTGTGAATTTAAATCCCGTTCTTTGCCTTCTGAAAAAGGGTCTAACTTCCTCTTTCTGAGGGATCATATGTTTGAGGGCAGGTAGTCCCTCAGCCCCAAAGCTTCTTGAGTCACCTGCTATTTGATCCCAAGTCTGTTCTAACTGCTCTGCTGCATTGGGTTCGCTCTATGTGTTGGTCTGTTGCGTAGCTAACGACCATCCTATATAATAAAAGCCTAATATGCTAAATATCTGACTGTTCCACCGTTTGACCAGTTGCTATGACCCACACTGACCACCAGGGGGCAGATGCTCCAACTGGTAGGTTAGCTTGCTGCTGGGGTCTGGCAAATCAGGACTGAGTGAGAAGGGCCAGAGACGCCCTAGAGCCCTCCCGCGGTCCCTCCCCAGGCCCCGATCGTGCACCAGTGGGGTCCCTTGGCCTGGCCTGTACCCTCTCGCAATCTGAGACCCCTCGGGGGATGTCGGAGAGCTGGTTTTGGCCCAATCCCTGCAGGCCAGGCCGAGGGACCCCACCGGTGCATGAATCCGTGCACCGGGCCTCTAGTTATCACATAATCCCTTCTCTTTTCCATTGGTACCCAGGTGTTACATTTAAATAAGACATAATCTGTTATTCTGTATGTGTTACTGCCATTTCAATTTTCATGTCCTATATCTCCCTTCTCCTGCTCTCAGGAAAAGATTTGATATTAGTCATTTACATCATAGTATAAACAAGCTCTGACTTAAATGCAGTTTCTCCCAGGACTGCTGAGACTTAGAGCTTTTTCTTCTTTTTTAATTGGTAGCAACATCTATTTATTTTCTGAATGGGAAGACCTAAGTCTAGTTATAACTTTGCATTCTGTGTTACCTTCCCAGGTCACTCACCCTCTCTGAGCCCACTTGTAAAATAAAAGGGCTGAATGACCTCTTGGGGCCCTGCTCAATTACCTGATAATTGTGGACAGTGTATGGTGAACAGTCCACGGCCTCCCCTGCCGCACCTCCCCCTGCATCCAGGACTACAGTTTTATCACTCCTTTCTGGTTCTCTGTGAGGAGTGGAATAGCCCCTCACCCCCAGCCACCATCATCACCCCCACCCTCAGCCTCCATCCCAGCCACACCTCTCCCTGCTCCTCTCTCACCCAGGCAGGTTGCCCCCAATGAGGATCCTCCCCAGGGGGTACTCTTTCCCGTTGGCCACCACTGGGGGGCTGACCTCCAGGTTTCCGAAGGAGTCCAGGCCACACACAGAGCTGTCTTGCGGCTCCCGAGTCACATAGCCGAAATCTGGACCCTGATAGGGGAAACTGAGTCAGGGTGGCTGAGGTGGGCAGAAGGCCATCATGAAGAGCTTGAAGCAACTTTCTGGGTTCCGAATTCCTTAAAGGCGGGGCAGGGGTGGCTGCCCATTCTTCAGATGGAAATACTGAGCCAAAGACTGGGATCTGATCTAGTCAATATTTCAGGTATGCACAAGGGCCAAGGTTGGGACACACACAGGCCCTCTGGCCCGGCTGCCATGTGAGAGTATGTCATTCCCCATGGTCACAGGGGGACAGCAGAGAGGGCCCTGGTGCTGCTCCTGCACCGCCCATTAGACACGGAGCCCGAGGCCATGGCCACCCCCTTACTCTGCACAGACTTTCTGCCAAGTCCAGCCCCAGGGCAGGCATCTGGCTGCTCTAGAGTGGCCTGTCTCTGGGGACCACGGGGCTGGAGATGGCTTTGTGAGCCTCAGCCTTTCAGCTGTGGAAGAGCAGAGAGCTTCCCAGGCCACCTCTCAGAAGGATGTTAAGAGGTGAGAGGCCCTACCACCTGTGTGATCCAGTGTGGGGGTTGGAGGGGCCCCCATGCTCTAGGCACCAATGGAATCTCCTCTCCTTCCTCGAGGAGATCCTGGTCAGCACCCATCATCCTCACGGTTACCCTATTACCAACAACACCAGCAGGCTCCCTCTGCACAGGCAGAGAAGCCTCTAAACACCTGTGAGGCCAGGGCGAGCATATCAGTTCCACTGATGAGGAAACAGAGGCTCAGAGAGGGAAAGTGACTCGGGCAAGGTCACACAGCATGTGAGTGGCAGAGCCGAGTTGTTCTGACGCCAAAACCTGTGTTCTTAGCAGCTGCACTGCCCTGCTCCCCCTGCCAGACGGAGCAAATAGAAACACAGGATGCCCAGTTACATCTGAACCCCAGACGTACGACAAATATATTTTAGTGTAAGTACGTCCCATGCAATGCTGGGGATATACTTTCACCAAAAAATACTCATTGCTTTTCTGAAACCCAAAGTTAACTGGACATCTCCTATATGTTACCTGGCAATGCTACTCTTGTTGTTAGAGATCGTGGTTTCCCGTGCTGCCCCTGTCCTCCACACCCCGGTGTGGCCCTCGGAGTCATGTCCATGTACCCTCAGGGCTGGGCTGCCCCCTGGACCACTCACCAGGATTCTCTTGTAAGGGAAGTCCTGCAGCTCCCCATTCCTGGGGGAGTCGAAGACCACCGGGAAGGTCTTGTGCGGCGCCTGGACGTAGCCCAGCTCCATCTCGTCCTGCGAACGAGAGAGACGCCCAGCTGGGGGCAGCCAACAACTTCCCACGCTTGCTTGACACAGGGCACGTCAGGGGAGACTGCGCACGGGTGTTCTCTGCCTTGGGGAACTCTGCCCTTGGGGGTGAAGGAGGTGGGGGTTGTGATGCCTGAGGGCTGTAGGAGGTGCTAGAGGCTCAGAGAGGGAGTGCAGTTGCCTAGGGTCACACAGCAAGAAAGGCCAGGAATGAATAAGAACATGGACATAACCTTGGGGGTGTCCCCGTGCTGGGTCAGGGAAGAGTGGACACAGAGAAGGACTCAGGGTGGCCCGAGTTGGACAAGGAAGGCTCTGGGCGTCAGCCAGCACCTCTGGCCTCCACACGCGGTCATGAGGGGTTGACTGCTAGACAGGGCTGAGGGGACCTGAGGAGATACAGATCTGCCTCCTTCTCAGACTCATAAACATGCCTGGGCCAATTCTGACCCTTCTGGTCCTGGAGGCAAAGTTGGCCCAGCATACACAACCTACAGACCCAATGAGAAGCTCACTGTTATGTGCCCTGCCCTCAGCTCTTGATGGAATTAACTCCATTAATCCCCCCGACACGCCTATATGGAGGCACTATTGTTACCCTGTGTTACAGACGAGGAAAGCAGAAAGCGAGGAACAGAGAGGTCTAGTTATTTGTCCAAGGGTGCACAGCCAGTCAGCAGCACAGCCAGAATCCAATCCAACTTGTCTCATTAGATAAACTTGGTTCATTGGGTGAACCTCCAGCCATGACAGCTCCTAGCCTGGCAGTCAAGGTCTCCCTCCTCAACTCTTACCCTTGACAGAACCTTGGCCCTGGCCAAAGTGAGCACGTGACATTCTTTCTTGTGCCTCCTACCTCTGGGCCTTTGCACATGCTGCTCCTCGGCCAGGACCACCATCCTCTGAGTCCCAGCATGGCCCTTACCAGCTGTTTGGCCCTGGGCATTTGCACCCCTGAGAGCTCCTCAGGTGGGTAATGACAGGGAGTTGTAAAGAAGATGGGGTGACACTATAGCAATTACAGTAAGCGTTCACTGAATGGCACAAGTCACTACCCATCCATTTGCCAAGTCTGGTCCAGCTCAGATGCCCTTCCTCCTGGAGGCCATCACTGATCCCCCGACAGAGGTGATGCCACCTCCTGCAAACCCAGATGGCACTTTGCTGGCGCCCCTGGCGCATCCTAGATGGTGAGAGCTGGGATTTTACCACCTTGGGGCTTCTCAGCTTGGCTCTATTGACATCTGGGGCCAGGTCATTCCTTTCCGTAGGGGCCGGGAGCCAGTAGCATCACCACTCCGTGTGGCCATCTAAAATGCCTCCGACGGCTCCCTATCCCTCAGGGGACAAAATCGCCATCCATTGAGAGCCACTGGTCCAGGCTGCTAAGGGCAGGGCGTGTGTGGCCAACCCAGTGCCTAGCCCAGATCCTGGGGGTGAATGGGTGTTGAATCCAGCGTCAGGGTGTTCCTGGGTCTCCAGAAAGTTCTGGAGAGAGGGGGCGAGTTCTAGGTCTTTAATTAGAAAGAGCGGTGTCCGGGGAGGGCCCAGGTCCTCCTGCGTGTTCCCCGTTAGCCCCACCCCACCCGGTGGAGAAGGGCCAGCCTCCCCTCGGGCTGGTGTCCTGGCTGGGCATTGCCGGGTGGCGTGGTACCTGGATCCAGCGGTCATTTCGGTTCTCGGCCTGCGGGCAGATGGTCAGCTTGCAGCCGGCCTTCATGGCCAGCTCCGCCACTGCATCCACGAACCGCGAGTTGTTCCTCACCCTGCAGACAAGCCCGGGCAGAGTGGCTCAGGACAGAACCAGGCCAGGGGGGCCACCAGGGTCGGAAGGACGCCCCTGTTCCCCAGACTCACTGGCACACGTACACCTCGAGGGGCGGCAGGGTGCTGGGCGTCATGATCCAGGGGGCCACCCGGAACACGACCGTGTCAGTGAAGATCGGGGACTCGGAGAAATCCTGCAAGGGGAGAGCAGAGAGGACAGAGCCCGGGCCTGAGGTCCAGAGGCCGGGCTCACTCAGACCCGCGGCCCTGAGCAAGCCTTCATCTCAGGTTCTAGAGAGGACCTGGGGGGATGGGGAGAGGGCAGTCTGGGTCTTTCCCACCAGCAGTGCCCGTCTCTCCCAGGACAGAGCCTTTCTGTCTGCTTCTCTGCCCGCCACCCCTACCTCATTGGAGTCGTCCAGCAGGGTGACGTGGAAGGAGACGAGCCCCGAGAAGCCGGCGTCCGGGAAGGAGAGGCCCTCCACAAAGAAGCGCTCCTCGTCCCCGTGGAAGCGGGGCACCTCGTAGGACACCTTGTCCCGGCCCAGCACATGCCTGTAGGCCTCGCACGAGTCCTCGGGACCTGGGAGGGGACCGGAGTAGCAGCTGTGGCTCCCTGGTGGGCCCGGGGAGCATGAGGGATGCAGGAGAGCTGTGTGGCCTCACCCAAAATGCAGGCCAGACAATCCCTGCGCCTCACCTCCCACTGGCAAAGGGGGGAAAGATGCTTAATATGCCGTGTGGGCCAGGCTGGGGGCAGCATCGAAAAAAGTCATGTGTTAGATGCCCCCTAACCAGCGATTCCACTTCTAGGTATCTTTCCTACAAAATACACACACAAGGGTCTTCACTGGTTCTTCACATGTTCATTGAACACACATTTACTGAGCACCTACTATGTACCTCTGAGGCATGGCTGTGGACTCAGGATACAGCCATGAGTTAGGTCCCTGCCCTCAATGAACCTATTGTCAAATCAGCAGCCGAATAACCCAGGGGACAGGGTGGGTTACAGCATCTCTGTGCTTCGGGATGCTATGCATAGAGCTGGGTAAAAGAATGAAGCAGACCAGATAAATACGCAGAAAGAGGGGTCGAGAATATAGTTCAGTGAAAGAAACAGGTTGGAAAGCAGAATATGAACACCACGCACGCACATGCACGCACACGCATGCACACATGCACACACACAGAGGCACATTTAGCACATACAGAAAGAGCAGTTAGAACACATACCGGATCCTTAACAGAGAACACATTTTAAGAGTCAGGTTTAGGGTTAGGGATAGAGGACTCTTATTTTTTACTCTAGATACTTTATATTGTTTGGTCTTTTTTTAAAAGTGAGCATCATATTACTTGTGTCCATTTGTATTGTTTAAAGGTCTTTTACATCCTTGCTTGGACTTGCGATAATGGCATTGTGGCTACATAAAGCAATAGTCATGGTTTTTTTCTCCGGGAAATGCGCACTGAATTCTGCAGGGCCAACGCCCGTGGTGCCAGGACTGGCTGAGGAACACCTCGGTAAACAGCGAGGAATAGATGAAGCAAGAAGGACAAAGAGCAATCACTACTGAATCTAAGGGGTTGGCCTCTGGGGGTTCGTTACACTGTTCTCCCTGCTTTTGTGCATGTTTGAAATATTTTGAGAGCAAACATTTCTAAACATGCTTGAAATACATTTTAAAAATTCATTCATCCAATAAAACAACCTCGGACGACAGCTGTGCTGGCGATGCCAGCTGGCCAGGTCCAGAGCTCATGCATCTGACTGTTCCTCTGGCCCCCAGGGCACCCAGAAGCCTGGGCAGAGTTGTCCACTGGCTCTGGGCTGTGGGGGAGAGGTGTGAACTCACCGCAGACGTGGAAGACCCGTGCCCGCTTAGCGTCATAGCTGGAGGTGT
Source organism: Myotis myotis (assembly GCF_014108235.1). NCBI lineage: Eukaryota > Metazoa > Chordata > Mammalia > Chiroptera > Vespertilionidae > Myotis > Myotis myotis. The sequence goes on along the minus strand of NW_023416324.1, from coordinate 8,579,222 downwards.
GGAGGATGAGTCTGTGGTCATCGAAGAGGGCAGCGGGGCCCTGGGTCCGCAGGACCATGACGGACATGTCTTCCAGGTCTGTGGAGACAGAGAATTTAGGGAAAGGGCCTGGCACACAGTAGGTGCTCAGATAATGTTAGCATCCCCTGCTCCCCTGGAGGGAGAGGAAGGTGAAAGCTTATTTCCTGAGTTCCATCCTGGGGGCATGCATGGCACCGCAGAAGCTGCGAGGGGCACCTGCCAGGTTGGAAGAACCGTCAAGGTGTGTCTGGGAGCTGGCCTCTGGCCCCAAGCTCTGCCTTCAGGGCCGTGCCTGTGGGTTGGAATCCCTACAAACTAGGTGAGCAATGACCCCGGACACCCAGGGACACGGGCTACCCTGGGCCCCTCACCTTGCAGGCAGCATACGTGCTGGTCACAGTTGTCCCGGTCATCACAGTTCAGATCGTCCCTGTCACAGTTCACTAGCAGGATGGCCCCATACCCATCGGGCCCCCAGACCCACTGGCGCTGCCAATGACAAAGCAAAGCTGGTGATGTGGGATAGGACCAAGCCTGTGCCTCCCTCCCCAGCAACCTCTCGGCTGGCCAACCCCATCCTGCCCTCTGAGGACAGGTCCACTCTCACTGAAGCGCCTCCTGTTCAAGAAACAGCAATGGCCCAGCTGGTGTGGCTCAGTGATTGAGCATCAACCTATGAACCAGGAGTTCGCGGTTTGACTCACAGTCAGGGCACATGCCTGGATTGCAGGCTCGATCCCCAGTGAGGAGCACGAGGAGGCAGCCAATCAGTGATTCTCTCTCATCATTGATGTTTCTATCTCTCTCTTCCTCTCTAAACTCAATAAAAAATATTTAAAAAGAAAGAAAATAAACAGCAATGGCTCCCCACTGCCCACATCATCAAGTCCAAACTGGTAGCTGTCTTTCGTGGCTGTCTGTCCTCTTTCTCAACAGGCAACCTCCTAATTCTAAGTCCATCCCTTCCTGCAGCCTTATCTCCTGCTGTTCCCTCCACCGGGAATGCCCTCCCTTTTACATCCCTTTAGAGACCAGCTCAAGTGGACTTGCTTCCAGAAAACCCTCCTTGCTCACCCAGCCCACCTTGACCTTCTCCTCCAAACTCCTACTACATGAAGTGCCACCACAATTCAGCCCAAAGTTCTCTAACATTTCATACTTGGTAGATTTCCCTTTACACCTAGGTCAAGGAGTTAGTTAGCACACTATGGCCCATGGACCAAATCTGGCCCATGGCCTGTGTTTGTAAGTAAAGTTTTATTGGAACACAGTCATATGCACTTATTTACCTACTGACTATAGCTCTTTCACACTTCAGTGGCAGAATCAAGATGCTGCCACAGAGACTGTATGGCTTGTGAAGCCTAAAATATTTATTATCTTGGTTTTACAGAAAAGGTTTGCTGACCCCCAACCTAGATGGAAAGTCCAGGAGAAAGTTCCCACAAAGCAAGACCTAGCCCAGGGCTGAGCACGTGTGTGCTTCTTCGTCCCTGGCGATGACTTTTCTCCTGGAAATAGAAGATCCCCACCATGCCTGGCTCCCCTGACCTCGGCATCGGCTGGGAGGCAGGGGGATGCCTGTAACAACCTCGCCTCTATGAACCCAGCTTAGGGCAGTTCCAGACTCCACGCCCCCTTATGGGCCCAGGGGAGATGTCCTACCTTGTCCACAAAGCTTCCGTTCTGCCTGCCCTCACAGTCCAGGTCGCAATCCAGAGTGATGTCTGCAAGGGAAGGGCAGAGGGAAGTCACCACAGGGTTCCCAGGAGATCAACACAGGCCTATGACCTTCACCTTTTACCTCCTGCTCTCAGGGCCCACCTGGGGCTGGGCAAATGGAAATAATTTCCAAGAAGACCCTGCCCAGAGGTGGGGGCATCCAGAGTCTCTCTCCCTGGGCTGGGGAAAGGCAGCGGCCTTGGGGAGGAAGCAGGGTCAGAGTAAAGGCCCAGGACAAATGCTGCCCCCTCCAGGAAGCCTTCCCTGATCCCTCTTTCTTCTGTATCTCTACAGGCTTCACTGTCTGGGGCACACCCTGTACTGAGCTCAGGTTGCCCTAGACATTCTTGGTCTGTGTGAAGCTGTCTCACATCCTTGGGATGGGGGAGTGAGCCTGGACTTGGGTGTCAGACAGACGTGGATGTGAATCCGGGCTCCGCCATCTGCCGGCTGTGGCCTCTCTGGGCCTCACCTTCATCCCATACTCTTAAAATCCCAGCTTCCATCCCACCTTCTGAACGTGTCTCCCTAGAACTGGGGGAGATTTTATAACACAAATGGGGCATTCATGGGAGAGAGGTAGGGGGTGGGGGAAGAAGGAAACACTTGAAATAATTTTTAAACTTGAAAAGATGCCCAACCACCATGCAACAAGTGAATGAATGTATCCCACAAACAGAAGGTGGGCAAAAGAAGTCCCACCCGAAAAATAATATGTACAATGTGGTCCCATCCATAGGAAGTTCAAAGAACGGCAAAAATAGACTATATGATTTGGGTATGCATATTCAGGTGACAAAACCACAAAGAAAAGCAAGAAAATACTTATCACAAGGTTGTGGCTACCTCTACAGGAAGGAGGCCAGAGATCAGAGAGGGGTATATTTGGGGGAGACTTTGGGGTGCTAGTCATGTTCTATTTCTTGACCTGGGCGATGGCTGTTCATTTGCTTTGTAATTATTCATTAATGTGTGTGTATAAAATAAAGCTTTATTGCAGTGGTTCTCAATCTTCTGGCCCTTTAAATAACGTTCCTCATGTTGTGACCCAACCTTAAATTATTTTCGTTGCTACTTCATAACTGTCATGTTGCTACTGTCATGAATCGTAATGTAAATATCTGATACGCAGGATGGTCTTAGGCGACCCCTGTGAAAGGGTCGTTTGACCGCCAAAGGGGTCGCGACCCACAGGTTGAGAACCGCTGCTTTATTGTCTGGCCGGTGTGCTCAGTGCTTGAGAGTTGACCTATGAACCAGGAGGTCACGGTTTGATTCCCAGTCGGAATACATGCCAGGGTTGTGGGCTCGATCTCCAGTGGGGGGCGTGCAGGATGATTCTCTCTCATCATTGATGTTTCTATCTCTCTCTCCCTCTCCCTTCCTCTCTGGAATCAATACAAAAATGCAGCTTTATGCACTTTTCTTTGTGATATTTTCCAGTGAACAAGAGTGTATTGTGTGGTCAGGGAGGGGGAGGCAGGGAGATCCCCAACCTCAGCCCTAACTTAAGGAAGGCGAATTAAAGCAACCATGAGATACAACCTCTCTGACTGGCACAAAGGGAGAAGGCTGATGGCGCCCAGTGCTGGCAAGGCACTCCCACATGCTGCTGGCAGGTATATAAAGTGGTACTGTCTTTTTGGAGAGCAATTTGGCAATATCTATCAGAATTTACAAAGTGCATTTTCCATAGAAGATGGAGCATTTTTAAATTTCTTGCTAATTGCTCTCCACGTGCTTGTAGCACCCATAGTTGGTGCAAACTCCCACCCATAGTGCAAGGAGCTCCCCAGCTCCACATCCTTGGCAACACTAAGTTCAGCATCTTTTCCTTTGGGCTCTGTTCACTGGGGCTTTCTCTTCTGTGAATTGCTTGTTCATATTTTTCGCCTATTTCTAGTCATTTGTCTTTTTTTCTTACTGATTGAAGTTTTCCATAATCGCTATGCTCCAAGTAAGCCATATGCATTGCAGATTTCTTCTCCCAGTCCAGAGTTGGATTCCTCTGTTGTACAGAAGTTTTGAATTTAAATACAGCCTAACTTATCAATCTTTCCCCTTATGATCTGTGCTATTGTTTTTCCTTGTTAAAGATACCCTTGACCTTGAGTTTACAGATATTCTCTTCTAAAAGCTCTAAAATATTGATTTCACCTTAAGATTTTTAACCCAGAGAAGCTCTCCCACTGCAGACACAGAGGACTCTCATAGGCAGTTAGCCTGGAGGTCAAATCACTCCCGGTATTGCCGACAGCAATCAAGGCTTAACTACAACAAGACTGCGCAGAAGGACCACTAGGGGGTGCACCAAGAAAGCATAAAAAATGCGGAGACAAAGAAACAGGACAAAACTGTCAATGGAGGATATTGAGTTCAGAATCACACTTTCAAGGTCTCTTAAGAACTGTCTAGAAGCCGCCGATAAATGTAGTGAGATCCTCAAGAAATCTAATGAGACCCTCGATGTTATGATAAAGAACCAACTAGAAATTAAGCATACACGGACTGAAATAACGAATACTATACAGACTCCCAACAGCAGACCAGAGGAGCGCAAGAATCAAGGCAAAGATTTGAAATGCGAAGAAGCAAAAAACACCCAACCAGAAAAGCAAAATGAAAAAAGAATCCGAAAATACGAAGATAGTGTAAGGAGCCTCTGGGACAGCTTCAAGCGTACCAACATCCGAATTATAGGGGTGCCAGAAGATGAGAGAGAGCGAGATATTGAAAATCTATTTGAAGAAATAATGACAGAAAACTTCCCCTACCTGGTGAAAGAAATAGACTTACAAGTCCAGGAAGCGCAGAGAACCCCAAACAAAAGGAATCCAAAGAGGACCACACCAAGTCACATCATAATTAAAATGCCAAGAGCAAAAGACAAAGAGAGAATCTTAAAAGCAGCAAGAGAAAGAAAATCAGTTACCTACAAGGGAATACCCATACGACTGTCAGCTGATTTCTCAACAGAAACTTTGCAGGCCAGAAGGGAGTGGCAAGAAATATTCAAAGTGATGAATACCAAGAACCTACAACCAAGATTACTTTTTCCAGCAAAGCTATCATTCAGAATTAAGGTCAGATAAAGAGCTTCACAGATAAGGAAAAGCTAAAGGAGTTCATCACCACCAAACCAGTATTATATGAAATGCTGAAAGTTATCCTTTAAGAAGAAGAAGAAGAAGAAAAAGGTAAAGATACAAATTATGAACAACAAACATGCATCTATCAACAAGTGAATCTAAGAATCAAGTGAATAAATAATCTGGTGATCATAATAGAATCAGGGACATAGAAAGGGAATGGACTGACTATTCTTGGGGGGGGGGGAAAGGGGTGTGGGAGATGCGGGAAGAGACTGGACAAAAATCGTGCACATATGGATGAGGACAGTGGGTGGGGAGTGAGGGCAGAGGGTGGGGCAGGAACTGGGAGGGGGGGAGTTATGGGGGGAAAAAAGAGGAACTAATGTAATAATCTGAACAATAAAGATTTAATTAAAATTTTTTTAAAAAAAAAAAGAAGAAAAAAAAAGATTTTTAACCTGGCCTAGCTGGTTTGGCTCAGTGGATAGAGTGTCGGCCTGCAGACCAAAGGGTCCCAGGTTCGATTCCGGTCAAGGGCACATGCCCAGCACATGCCCAGGGTTGCAGGCTCAATCCCCAATAGGGGGCAGCCAATCAATGATTTTCTCTCATCACTGATGTTTCTATCTCTCGCTCCTTCTCCCTTCCTCTCTGAAATCAATAAAAAAATATATTTTTTAAAAGATTTTTAACCCATCTGGAATTTATTTTTCAGTACAGTATAGTACGAGATATGGTTCCAGGTTTATTGATTCTCACATAATATCCACGTGAGAAGAGGTCTATGGCCAGTTCCCTATTGGTTCTCTGGTCTGTATTTAATCATGCTGCCTCAAGTACTACAACTTGGAGAAAAGCCGCTGGTACCATGCATCCCTTCCTCTTTTTCTTCCTCAAAATTGTCTTGGCTATTCTTGCCCTTTGCTCTTCCCTATGAGATTTAAGCTCAGCCCAATAAAGTTCTATTTAGACGGTTTGATACTGGCCCAGAGCTGTTGAATCTCTGTTCTGTTATTTTGTTTGTTTCATTCTTTCTTTCTCTTTGTGTTCCAGTTTGGGTAACTGTTGCCCTGTCTTCGAGTTCACCAGTTCTTTCTTCAGCTGTGCCACATCTACCTATGGACCCATCAAAAACATGTCTCATCGGATTTTTATTTCCAGCATTTCCATTTGAATCCTTCTTATAGTTCTCATCTCTCTGCTGAAATTCCCCATATATTCATGCATGTTACCCACCTTTTCCTCTACAGCCTTTAACATATTAATCACTTTATATTTCCTGTCTGATAGTTGCATGGTTTATATATCAGTTTGTGGAGAATTAGTCCCTAAAAAATTTAAGTTGGGAAAAGCAAGGTTCAGTTATATGTCTATATATGCTTCCATTTGCTTATGAAAGGGGGGGGGGTAAACATGTATGTGTGTGTCTACTTGTATAAGCACAGCATGTCTTAGAAGGGTGCTGGGCCTGGGGAACCTGGAGTCTTGGGTCAATTTGGAGGTTAGGGGCACTGACCTCACACATATAACTACAGTCAGCCCTCTGCAGACTCAGATTCCCAACCGTGGAGCTGACCCTTGAACAACACAGGTTTGAACTGCATGGGTCAATAGAACTGCGCAGATCAATTGAAAATAAAAATCCATATATAACTGGACCCATGCAGTTCAAACCCATGTTTTTTAAGGCTCAACTATATACTCTTTTGCTTGAATTTTTTAAATGTGTACTTCTTACTTTAAAAAAAAATAAAACATTGATTTTGGTAATAAGACCCTTGCTCAGTGTCATTCCCAGCCACTTCCCATCCTGCCTTTGGCCAACAACCCTTGGCCACACCCTCACCATGGCCCCCAACTTACCAACACAGGTGAGGTAGAGCACAGTGTATGCCAGGGGCTGGGGCTTATGTCTGGAGTAGTAGGAAATCTGAACCTGCAGAGAGAGGGGCCCAGGGTCATGTTGGCTGAAGCCAAGAGCCCCCGCCCCAAAGGACAGGCCTTGGAATATCTGACAAGGAGGGGAGGAGATCTCTATGCACTAAACTTGAGTTTACCAACTCAGCTCTTCCTTTAGCCTTCTCTATGCCGTTTATTTGTCCATGCCTCGGTTGGCCCATCTGTAAAATGGGCCTATTTGTGAGGGATTCTATGGAGACCGGGCCCCAGTGCTGCCGATGACGACCATGTGATTTTGGCAAGCCCCTCTCCCCTCTGAGTCTCAGTCCCACCATGTGTACAATGAGGAGTTCAGACCGGGCAGGGTTTGGGACACTCTCCAAGCCAATGTTTTTATCTCTGGGACTCAGACAGGCCTGGACCTCAGACAGCCCAGCACCTCTGGGTTGTGTGACCTTGGCCAAAGCCTTCACCTTTCTCAGCCGCCTCAGTTTCCTCATCTGCAAACTGGGACCATACAGGTTCCTAGCTCAGAGGACTATGGTGCAGCCTAAAACAACACACCTAAAAGACGGATCCCACAGACAGTGCCAGGAAACATCAGCTGTTGTAAGTGGGGGGCAGGCGGCATTGTGTAATAGCTCAGATTCTAGATGCGGCTGAGGAAATACCCTGGGAAAAGTCCCTATCTGCTCTGGGCCTCCAATTCCTCGGCTGGAGAGCGTGGGTAATAACAGTTCCTACCTGCAGGAGTGACTATCAGCCGTGAGGATTAGGGGAGGAGCACGTGTGACATGCTCAGCGTGGTTCCTTGGCTCACGGCCAGCACCCAGTACCTGTCCCAGGCGGGGCCAGTGAGGACGATGGAGCAGGTGGAGCCTGATGCATCAAAGCCACCTTGTGGTGAGGGCTGGATGGGCTCATGGGCAGCGCTCTTAAAGGGACCGTTTTCCAAAACATCGTTCCTGACATGGAGTGTAAATCCATCCCTCCTGTACGGCAAGTCCGGGTTCCCATCAGCCATATACGGTGGCATCGCCTGTGCCACGCTCAGGGGCCACCCCATTTCTCCCGCAGTTTAAGTGGTTTCCTGCCCTGGTTGCCTACAGCTGGGGCAGGTTAAAGACACTCCCTAGCTGAGTGAGCAGAGAGGGGAGGGAAGGGAACTCGGGCAGGAAGAGAGTAGATTAGAGGAAGAAGAGGCAACTTGGGGAAATGTCACCTTGGGGAAGGGGTCTCACCAGAAAGAGCATCCCCCCCGTCCCTGCTGCCTGCTCCCTGCTCCCTGCTCCCCTCTCCTCCACGCAGAGCTGCAGGGACACCCTAACCAGCCCTCAGCCCACAGGTGGGGAAACGACTTGCCAGAGGACACACACTTTGTGTGTTGTTGTTTGTTCTTGTTTTTTGTTCATCCTCACCAGAGGATATTTTTCCCATTGCTTTTCAGAGAGAATGGAGAGGAAGAAGGGAGGGAGGGGGAAGGAGAGAGAGAGAGAGAAACATCGATGTGAGAGAGGCACACTGACTGGTTGCCCCAGGAACCTGCCCTCGACCAGGAATCGAACCTGCGGCCCTTCAGTGCGTGGGCCCAATGCTCTAACCACTTAGAACACTGGCCACGGGCACACACTTTGGTTCTTGTTTGTTTGTATGGTTTTGTTCATCCTCACCTGAGGATCTTTCTCTATTGATTTTTAGAGAGAGCGGAAGGGCGAGGGAGAGAAGAGAGAGGAAAATATCGATGTGAGAGAGACACAGCAGTTGGTTGCCTCCCACCTGCGTCCCGACCAGGGCGGGGGATCAAGCCTGCAACCAAGGTACATACCCTTGATGCTGATGCTCTGTCCACTGAGCACACTGGCTAGGGCCACACTTTGTGTCTTCAAGCACACTTATCACCACGCTACTCTGCACTCTGGGTAAAAAGAGGGCCCAGGGAAGCTATTTCACTGCCTCCCCGCCCTGCCCCCAGACCACGGGACCCACTCACGTGACTGTCGTTGACGTCATTGCTGGGAGAGTTCATGACCACGATGATCTCCAGCCCTGCGTTATAGCACCACCGCCTGGTGTCCGCACGCTCCCGGCCCCTCTCCATGCTGGGAGAGATGTAGACGTCCACACCGGGGGTCCCGTAGACCTCGAGCATCTCTGTGCCCTCCGGTACTGACCTGGGAAGAACAGGGAGACATGGGAAGTGCTAAAGAGGGCAGCCCTTGTTCCGATGCTTGAGCTTTGGTTCAAAGCCTTGCTTCCTCCAGGAAGCCTTCCCTGACCACCCCAGGCCTCTCAGATCCTTCCAGTAAGCTCCTGGGAGTCAAGCCTCGACCACCCACAAATGTATATACAGTCTTGCATTCCAAGGCTCCGTGTTCATTCACATTTCCCTTGTGAGTTTCCCGGGCATTAACTGTGGGATTAAGAAGTCTGTGATGTTATCTGACGCTGGGACTCCAGCTCGTCTGGGAGTCCTGTTTGAAGTCAGTCTGCTCATCTTCTTATTGTCTGAGGGGCGCCCACTGTGTACCCAGGCACTGTTCTCCCCAGAGCTTTCAGTCCCACTGGGAGCTGAGGACAGAACTCTGCCCAGGGCAGCCAGATGGGGCTCAGGGCCACAGGGTCAGCGGTGGTGCCTGGACCAGAGGCAGGAGCCCCGATACTAGACAGGCTGGGTCGCACACCAGCCGGGTGACCTCGAGTAGTCACCTGGCCTCCCTGCGCTCGGTCACCTCACCTATAAAGTGAGATAATGACCCCCCACTTAGCCAAACTCACTGGCCATCATGAGGCTCAAATGTGGTCATTGGAAGGAAAGGCTTGGAACACTGCCCGCCCGGGTGGGGGAGGGGCTCTTAAAGGGGATTAAGGCCCAGGAAGCTGGAGGCGGTTTGAGAGCGTGGCCCGGGGTGTCTGCGAAGACTTGCCCGAGGAAGGCAGGGGGACCGAGACCAGGAGGACACACCGAGGGGAAGGCATTTCACCAGGGAGCCGGAGGAAGTCAAGTTTAATCAACAAAACCAGCTGTTTTATCCCACCCCTCTGTCATGGGGAGCCGGCGATGGTTCTTGATTAGGAGGCGGTGAAGCCTGTGGACTCTGGGGCCAGGGCACCCGGGTCCAAATGCCAGCCTCGCCATTCACTAGGCGTGTGACCCGCTGCCTCAGTGTCCGCGTCTATAAAGGGGGGATAATGAGGAGATCAAAGGAGTGGGTGTGTGTACATGCTCGGGGTGAGCGAAAGTCAGGGTCACCTGAACCCGTGCCCTCATTTTACTGCTGGGAAAACTGAGGCTTCAGAGAAAAGGGACTGCGAGGTAGGGCTCCAGACTCCCAGTGCAGTGCTCATGCCCCGTCCTGGAAGCTGTGTGTTAGGAAGATTAAAGGGATGGCTGATGGGAGGAGACCTGTGTCAGGTACGGGAGGATCTGGTGTCCCACTTCCCGGAAGTCAGCAGAAGTGGCCAGGCCACCTCGAGCTGCCAGCATCCTGCTCTAGCCGGTGCCCCCGGGCCAGCCCCAGGAGGTGCGTGTGGCTTGGAGCCCCGGTTTCTCCCCAGACGCGGCTGTCCACGCACAGGACAGGCCAAGGCCCCCCCAGCACCACGCCCTCCCAGCCAGCCTAGGAGGCGGGGAATGGAGGGTGAGGTGCGGGAGGGGGTTTGCCAGGGATGGAGGCGTGTCCTGGGGTGCAGGATTCTCAGTGCTGAAACCTAGAAGGTCTTGGGCAAACGGACAGCTGGTCACCCTCGCAGTGCCCAGCCTCGGACCCACGTGGTGAAAGCAGATTCCAGAACCAGAGGTACTGCAGGCAGGGCCCTGGAACCGGCACTTACAACCACCCTGATGCCCAGTGAAGCCAGAACCACAGCTAAGGGTGGGCTGCCTCAGAAATGCTGGAGCCTGGTGCCCCAGGGCACGTGGGGATGACTCAGGGTGAGCCCACCCTGTCCTGGGAAACAAGACTAGTCAGGTCTCCCCTTGGGTCTCGTGTCTTCCCTTCAATGGTGAGAATGGCGATGAAGGTAGCTCCCATAGCCATATTATCCCCACTTTGCAGATGAGGAAACTGAGGCTCAGAGACAACAGGTGACTTGTCACACAGCTAGTAAGGAACAGCCAGGACTCACGGCCAGCTCTGTCCCTACTTCCTTGCAAACCCAAAACCATCGACCTCTGGGAAGACAAAAGCAGACTTTCCGAGCCAAGGAACTGACAGGAAAGGTCCCTGTAGCTGAAAACACACAGGTTGACAAAATGACCATCAAGGTCCCCACCGAGTGGCCCCCAGGGGCCGGGGAGACCAGGGCCCAGGCAGCTCTGGCTCCAGGTGGAGGTACCCGCTGCTCCTCCCGCTCAGTGAGGCTCCCAGATCCTGGCCTCTCAACAGAACCAGGGTCAAGAAATCACTGGCCCTCCTTGACCCCACATCTTCCCGCCCCAGGAAAGTGCGGCCACACTTTTATCTTGAAAAGTTGGAGAAGTGCCGCCTCCCAGGCCCCGCTCCGCACGGCAGTCAGAGCCCTCAGTGAAAATCCGCTGCGGACAGCGGGAGCTGCTTTGTCACATCAGGGACGGGGCCCAGAGGCCCCTGGGAGCAGAGCTTGAAACCCACTGCTCTTCAGGGCACACGGGGAAACTGAGGCCCAGGAAGGAGCAGGAGGTTGTTCCAAATGACACTGCGAACAGTGGCAGAGCTCGGACCAAACCTCAGGGCCACTGGCCCACAGGTGCCTGAGCCTTTTCACCCCATGAGGCCACCTCTGCTTAGCAAGGGGTGACATGGGCTGTTTGCCCTTCCACCGAGGGCAGCGGCTCTCAACCCTGGCTGTGCGTTCACCCCAGGGGCGTGGCTCAGCACAGGAATCCCTGCTCGGGAAAACAGAGCCCCCTCACCCAGGCAGGGCCATCTCCAACTCAACTCGAGGCAGGAAGATAGGATTTAATCCACTGCCTCAGATAGAGCGGCCCCGTGGTCTTGCCTGTGCTCATCCTTCAAGGCCCTGCCTGGTGCCCTTCCTCCAAGAAGCCTGCCCTGACTGCTCGGCCCATGCTAAGGTCTCTTTTCTCATCTCCTCCTTCTCCAAATATAGTTTAGAGGTTGCTCCCCAGTGTACAGCAGGCTTGGGGACACTTGAGACTGTCCACAGGGTCAGGATAAAGCCTTAATATGGTGACAACGATGATAATCATGGTGACAGTCACCATCATTGAATGTTTACCACATGCCAGGTGTCACCTGCATGCTCTGCACCCATAATCTCCTTCAATCTTCCCTAGAGCCCTTGAAACAAAAGGCCAAATGGTTTGGGTTGCATCCTGGCTCTGCACTCTTCACTGGCTGTGTGACATGGAGCAAGTTACTTGTCCTCTCTGTGCCTCAGTTTCCCCATCTATAAAATGGGGAGGCTGATCATGTCTGCCTCCTAGAATTGATAAGAGAATTGGTTAACATATGCAAAGCGCCAGGCAGTGACTGGGTGGAGCAGGCTGTAAGTGTCATTGCTGATATTATTATCATCATCATTATTATTATTATATCATCTCCATCCTACAGAGGAAGAAACAGAGACTCAGGTAAAGCGACTTTCCTAGGGTCAGACAGCTGCTAGAACGCGGAGCCAGGGCTGAGTCACCATGCCCACATGCCCACTGTCCCTTTTTCTGTTGGCCCATAGTCCGAGCGTCAGGGTTGCTCAGTCCTGGCCTCCCCAAGTGGAAGAGACTCCGCGCTGACCCAGGAGTCTGACCCTCTGTCTGCCAGGCAGGCGTCCCTTCCGCAGCCCCCCGGGGAGGTGACCCAGCTTCTGCAGAACTGCAGGGTGGGCCCCTCAGAGGACAGGGACCACGCCTGCCTGTTCACCTCTGTGTCCCCGAGCCTGGCAGACACTAGACCAGCCGTGGGCAAACTACGGCCCGCGGGCCGGATCCGGCCCGTTTGAAATGAATAAAACTAAAAAAAAAAAAAAGACCGTACCCTTTTATGTAATGATGTTTACTTTGAATTTATATTAGTTCACACAAACACTCCATCCATGCTTTTGTTCGGCCCTCCGGTCCAGTTTAAGAACCCATTGTGGCCCTCGAGTCAAAAAGTTTGCCCACCCCTGCACTAGACCCAAAAGAAATACCAGGGGGGCTGGTCATCAAGACCCAAGAATCCCTAGTTCAAAGGTGCGGGAGGCTCCACCTACCACCCTGTGGCTATCCCACCGCAGCCTCCTCTGCAAACCCCAACATGGCCCACCCACTCCATTGCCCCAGACACTGCTGCTTTGCCTCTCATGACCCCAATCTGTTCCCCATACTCTCGGGAAGCTCTTCAGGGGAGGAGCTAGCCCCGCGCTTCCTGGGGCACATCTGCCCTACGGGCAGGAGGCGGGTGTGGGGGGAGGGGGTTGAGTCACCCCCATGGGCATGAAGTGCTGGAGAAGGCAGTGGTGCCAGGCGTCACAAGTACCACTCCTCCCTCATCACTTCTGGAACAGTCTCTGTGGCTGCCCACTCCTCAGAAGCCACCAAACCCCCTTCCCACTCCTCACCGTCCCCACGCCCCCACCTCAACCCGGCTTTAGCTCCCAGGACCTCGCTGGGCCAGGCCTGCTCAGACTTGGTTCCCCCCATGACCAGCTCCTCACCCCCTCTCACCTACTACCCCAGGACCAACCTATCTCTGCTTCTGACTAAGTTCACTCCAATTTTTAAGTTTTAATCTAGGACACTGGTTCTCAGCTGGGGCGAGCCCCTCCACCCCGGGCACAGCTGGCAATGCCTGGAGACACTTTTGGTTGTCAGCAGTGTAAGGTGCTCCTGGCACCCGGTGAGTAGAAGCCAGGGACACTGCTTAGCATCTCAGGGCGCAGACGGGCCCACCGGCTCTCCCCGGCCCCAGGGAACGGCCACGTCCATAATGCTGAGGCTGAGAAACCTGGTCGGTAAGATGGGAGCAACGACACGGCTCTGCCTTCTCCCCTCCCAGACCCTTGATTACCTGTGTCCCCGGTTCAGCCTCAGGAGCTGGGGCCCCTGAAGACTTCCCCAAACCCTCCCCAAAGTCTCCTTTTCCTCCTGGGAGAGGGAGAAGGTGGGGTTTCGTCTCCAGCCACTGGCTTTAAGGACATGGGCATACGGTGGGGGCAGAATGCATGGGCATCAAACAGCTGGAGGAGACCCCTCCAACTCAAGTGGCGGACAGCCAAGTTCATAAGACTCCTGACCACGAGTGGGTTTCAATCCTGACTTGGCCGCTTAGTCACTGTGTGACCTGAGCAAATGGCTTGGCCTCTCTGTGTCTCAGTTTCCTCACCTGTCAGATAAGATGAAGGATAATGAACTCAGCTCATACGGTTGTTGTGAAAGTTACATTTAAGAGGCTTGTGAAGCTCTTAGGACAGTGCCTGGCACTGAGTAAGTGCTATCTGCGTATAAGTAATTGAGAAAAAAAAGGTTGACGCTCTGTTTTCAGGCTCATCGGCAGGAACTGGGTCTGGGGAGGGGCAGTGTGTCTCTTCCTATTCCTGTGTGCTCAGCCAGACTCTCAGCCCAGCCTGCAGCGTCCTCCGGACAGAGAACATGCACAAGCCCCGTGTCTCCAGCACCCCCTCCCCCTCCCTGGCTCCAAGGCCCTGGCCAGAGCTCAGCCGCTGTAAGCCTCTCTACCCACCTTCGGTCTCCCATACTTCAGGTTTCCTGGCTCTATAGAGTCTTTCCTCGCAAAAGGTGAGGACCCAAGCGCCTGTGATTGGCTGGTGTGCCAAGGCCAAGGCTCAGGGGAAGGCAGCCACGCCAGGCCCGAGCCCTGCAGATGCCTTACACAGCTCATAGGGAGGACCCAGGGAGATAACCCCAAGGGCCTGCAAAGCCCAGGCCTCTGGCTCTTACCCATAAATGTCCACCAGGGTCTCCACGCCAGCCACGCACACGGCACTGGTGGGATGCTCCAGGGACACACGCACGATCCTCTGCAGGGACATGCTGGCCTCGGACTGGGCTGGGGCCACAAAGCCCAACACTGCCTACCTACAGGCCCCCAGCCCAGTGGTTTAAAAGACCCTGGCCCTGCCCCTCCAGCCCAGGGTGCTAGCTCATTGGCTGCCGTCCTGGAAGCCCAGCCCCTTCCTAGAGCCAGGATCTCTGGATTGGCTGGAAGAAACCTGATTTGCATATGAACTTGTTGCTTCCACCCCAGCACTGAGGGAGTTAATTTCTGGCTTTAAAGGGAAGCAAGTTGCCACAGGTACCTGGTCAGGGCTCCAGGGCCTGGGAGCTGGCGGAGTGGGGGGTACAGAGCTGTGCAGTATGGGTCTGTGTCCCTCACTTTCCATCCTCCTCATCCCCTTTTCCTGCATTTTCGGAGATGATTTGCTTTAGCGGGGAGCTTCTCTACCCTGCTGGGGAGTTGGAAAAATGCAGATTCCTGGGCCCGGCCTCCTGTCTGATGCATCTGGATTCTTTACAAGCGCCCCGAAGAATGTTGGTGCACTTTGAGGAACACCAGCCTCTTCCTTTAAGAGTGTGGATTTTAGAAGCAGGGTTGGATGTCAGCCCTGGCTCCGCCACATCCTGGCTGGGTGGCCTGGGGCAAGTCACTTACTTGTTCTGTGCCTCACTTTTCACATCTGATAAGTGGTTGTTGTGCGGCTTAAATGAGACAACGTGGGTAGAGCTCTAGCACAGAGCTTGGCATTACTTCATGATGAGCGTTGTTGTTATTGTTATTATTATTATTAGATACCAAAGCCTCTGGGAGGGGTACGCGATGAGGGTGAAAAGCTCTCTGACTAGGGGGAGCTTAGAAGGTCAGAGAGGCTTGCTTTCCAGGTGGGGAAACTGAGGCCAGAGCGGACTTTTCGGCACCTGGAGGAACAGCAGGAGCAAGGGCTCTGGCAGGAGGAGTCTTGGGTTCAGACTCCACCATGAACAGGGCTCTGGGGCCTTGGCTTCCTCGTCTGTAGAGAATGTGGCTAATCACCAGCCCTGGCAGAGAGCGCGGCGGGGCGCACCCTGCCCCAGAGGCTCAGGAGGTGCTGAAGAGAGGTGTCCTCTCTTCTCCCTGGTGCTGCTGATGGTTGGGGCCATGTGGAGACCAGGATCCGCCTCCCAGAGTCCCCAGCTAAAGCACTTGCCGAAGTCGGGGACCTCAGCAGGACTCTAAGACTGGCGCTCCGGTCTCCCAGTTTCTGGGGGGAAGTTGCTGGGCTGCTGGGTCCAGTGACAGCTTCACGTTTTGGGCTGTAAAATGCTTGGTGGCTGACTCCGCTCTGAATAAGAGTTTGAGCTCAGGAGGAAGTCCTAGACAGCCTCCTCAGCCCACTGTGAGCACCGTTGGGAAATAGATACAGGAAGTGGGGGGCTCCCCCCCACAACACCGGGCACTGGCCCACTGCCCTGGGAACAGAGCCCCGACTCTCCCTTTGGCAGCAGACCCAGGCCTTCACCTCTCCCCAGTTATGACCAGCTTTTAGGAACAGATCGGTGGCTCGTTCAGACTAAAGTGCCAATGACGGATGGCAAAAAGTTTTTGCCTCTAAGTCCACAAGAAAAACGAATGTAAGTGAATGAGTGGGTGAGTGAGTGAATGTCAAAGGGTGCGATCTGAGGCAGCAACCAGTGTGTAGGATGCGAGGGGAGATACTTTCAGCCCTGAAACCAGACCGCTGAGTAACGCAGTGGCTTAGAGGCAGAAATGAAAGGCAACCAGTGGCATGTGGCCCCGAGCACCAGTTCCCCTGGGGACCCTCCGGCCTCTGTCAATAGCCCCAGTGGCCTTCCCTCTGAGAGACGGCGGCGGCAGCCCAGGAAGGGAGACGAAATGAAGAGGCAGGGCCCACCTCCGCTGACAGCCATCTCAGCGGGGCCTTGGCCCCAGGCAGCAGGCATGTGCCAGCCATCCTGATGCAGCAGCCCGCCTGGCTGCCTGGTGGTGTGGTGGGTGAAACTTTCTTCCCTCCTCCTCACAGCCCAGCAAACAAAAGCGAAGGAGGCGGACCCTTGAAGAAATGCATGTTGACATTTTTATTACTCAGAAAGGAGGTGACCGGTCACCCGGTCATTTTCAGAGGGGACATCAGTGTCCCCCAGCAGCCCCTGTGGCAATCCCAGCGCTTCGCACACCCAGTGCCGCTCTAGGGACTTGCTCCCCATTTCTCTGCAGTGCCCCCTCCCCTCTCCGCCCTTTACCCCTGGGGTCCCAGCCCTTGAACATCTCCCTTCTCCTCTTGGCTCAGTCTACGTTTCCTCATGATGACGATCAGAGAATGAGCAGGTAAGACCAGGGGCTTGCAGACGGGGCCCCGACAGAGCCTTCTGGAAGGGGAAGGTTCAGGTACGCCGCCCTCGCCACCTTACACCAGAGCGGTTCCATTTTTATTCGTTTCCTATGTTGGGTTTCCATGTAAGTGTCTGATTCCTAATAGAGTTTAACAGCAGCGGGCTCAGCCCAGGTCTCACCAGGGGCCGCTGAAAACCCCGAAGGTGAAGGCCCAGGGGCTGGGGGCCCCCGAGGTGGCCCCTCAAGCAGTGGGAGACAGAGCAGAGGTCTGCTCCCTGCTGCCCAGGCCTGTCTGGGGCAAGGGCCACCTCTCACCCTGCACTGGCCAAGCCTGCCTGCCTGTGCACGGCCTGGTGACCTCCCCGGGGCCGGAGCATTGACCCCTGTGGCAGCTGTATCTTCCTTTCTAGACGAGGGGACACAGGGCTGTCACAGGGGTTTACCCACAGGTGAAACCCAAGCTACACTCCGGGTCTTGGGGGTTGCTGAGGGAGCCTGGGCAAGCCTTTCCCTCCCACTGCCGGCAGAAGGAAGGGAATAATTAGAGACTATTAAAGGGAATTAAACCCCACCTTCAGAGATAGCCTAATGGTCCCCCACCCTCTTCTCACATCCGGGCCCCTCCCTGCTACATCTGGAACAGCTGGCTGCCCTCACATGCAGAGTCCAGAACCCCAGGCCCAGGAGCCCGGGACACGGAAGCCTGGCCCCCACTTCTGTCCGGTGCCTCAGCCCTCTCTGCCAGCCTGGCATCCCCCCTCCTGCCAGCTTCCTGCCAGGCTTCCTGCTTTGATGCCCTCCCAGGCCTCTCTTTGACCTCGTAGGCTTTTTGAGCTGGAAGCAGCCAGTGCTCGTAATTAAAGGCTTTCCACGCAGATAACAAGCACCCTTCTGAGGAAAGAGTCAGGCATGAAAGGATTTTTGTTGCCTTTTTTTCCTTTTAAAGCAAACCCTCCACGCTGGCTTCTCCTGTCCTTATTTGCCTATGTAAACCCAGTTGAGGGGGCTGGGAGGTCACGGCCGGGGGTCGCCTGCAGGAGAAGGCAGCCCAGGTCCTTGGTCCTCCAGGAGCCACAGGTGGCCCAGACCCAGGGCCCTCACGTCGGAGCCCAGGCTCCCTGAGCCCCGTTCCTGGTAGTTGGAAGAGAGGACGACAGCTGGCAAGCACAAAGGGCCCGTCAGGACAGAGGGGGAGCGATTCCAAGGGCACCCCATGCATCGCCGCCCTTGAACACGCCAGGGCTGTTGGTCTTCTCCAGGCCCCCTGGGAGCTGTGATGGAGAGGGGAGAGGGGAGACTGAGGGTGGTCCTTCTCGGGCGGGGCAGGCCGCTCCAGAGGTGAGGATGTGTGGTGCCCATCCCTGTGTCCCCGTGCCCACGGTGGCCAGCACGTTTGCAGGCACTTGAGAGATTGTGCCTAGTAGGCCTCCCCTTAGAGGATGGAGGCCACGAAGAGGTTCCTCGCTTTCACTCTGGCAGGCTTCCCAACAGG
Source organism: Myotis myotis (assembly GCF_014108235.1). Lineage (NCBI taxonomy): Eukaryota > Metazoa > Chordata > Mammalia > Chiroptera > Vespertilionidae > Myotis > Myotis myotis. The sequence goes on along the minus strand of NW_023416324.1, from coordinate 8,560,731 downwards.
TGGGCAGAGAGAATGGTGGGTAGGGAGCAGCTCAGGGCACCATGTGCCACCACTTGAAGGAGAAGGGCTGCCGGCGCACGTTGGTGCCGCAGTGGATCTCCCCGAGCAGCTTGTGGTAGGACAGGTAGTCGTCAATGAAGGTGCAGTGGAGGCCCAGCGGCTCCAGCAGTGACCGCACCTTCTCCTCCAGGCAGCAGCGGCCGTTGATGATGGGCCCGTAGGGCTTGGGGATGCCCAGGTACTTGCCTAAGACCACCATGTTGACCTGTAGAAGAGACAAGGCAAGAGGGGGCCCGGCTGGCTGCGGACACCTGGCACATGGGGAACCCTTCTGGCCTGTGGCTCTGGCAGACCCATCCCCAGGCCCTGTCCCACCCTGGCCAGCATCCCTGGGCCACCGGGGCTGGGGCTCCTTCAGAATGAAGGTCCTGCCCAGCTGGTGTGGCTCAGTAGTTGAGCATCGACCTATGAACCAGGAGGTCATGGTTCGATTCCTGGTCAGGGCGTGCAGGAGGCAGCAGATGGATGATTCTCTCTCATCATTGATGTTTCTATATCCCTGTCCCTCTCCTTTCCTCTCTGAAATCAATAAAAAACATATTTTAAAAGAAAGAATGAAGAAGGTCTATGGAAGCAGAGAAGAAATAGATTCATGGTTGGAAGAGAGGATTGATAACCAGCAGGGCTGTTAGTAACGTACATGGGAGATTTATATAAAGACACACCGTCCTCTACCACTTTCTCCCGTCCATCAGAAAACTGTCACAACAACTTGGTAAGAATAAGAGTTTACCATTATCTGACAGAAACGTATACAAAAAATATGCCATCGCCCTAGCTGGTTTGGCTCAGTGGATAGAGCATCAGCCTGCGGACTAAAGGATCCCAGGGTTCGATTCCGGTCAAGGGCACATGCCTGGGTTGAGGGCTTGATCCCCAGTAGGGGGTGTGCAGGAGGCAGCCAATCAATGATTCTCTCTCATCATTGATGTTTCTATCTCTCTCTCCCTCTCCCTTCTTCTCTGAAATCAATAAAAATGTTATATATATATATATATATATATATATATATATATATATATATATAATCTACACGGTCTACGGTGTGAATGTCCTTGGGGGCTAGTGCATTTGTTCAGTGCACAGCTTGCTCAGCTGTCCCTGGAAGCCCGGATAATCCCGGATAATTATCACCATGTATTGAGCACCTACTATGTGCCAGATATAGCATCACTAAACCGCACAGCCTTCCTCTGAGGCTGTGATTGGGACAGGCCTGTAAACATGCTCAGGCCACACAGACAAGTGGAAGACTGAAATTTGGTTTGGTCTGACCATTACCAAGACTTACACTCTTTATCCTCTGCCAGCATGGAGCACTGTGGCGGCCTGGGGCTGAGGCGGGGCAAGGGGCTGGGAGCCTTTGGGGGCACCTGGGTTTATCTCTGGTGGCATCTCTGCTTCCCTATTTGGGGGCCCCGGCTGGGGGACTGAAGGTGGGGAAGGGACATCTCCCCAGTGCAGGCTGTGGAGGTTTCTTAGAGGAAAGGTCAGCCCTGGCTTGATGGCCAGAGGAGGGGACATTCTGGACCCGCTTCTAGAGGCCATCTCAGTGTGCGGTGAGCTGCCCTGGACTCTGTGGCATCCCATTCTCCAAGCCCTAGCCCCTCACCCTCAAGTCTGCCCTGCAGAGCCATCTAGGCTGGGAGCAACATCAATCTGGGGGGTCCCAGGTCAGCTCCATGGCCTTGGCCCTGAGCGACCCCCTTGCTCACTGATGGGCCAGGACTTGCCAGGGAAGGAGTGAGGCCGGGAGACTAAGGGGAGGGAGAGGAGCCAGGTGCAGGGTTCAGGACCGAGCCAGCCAGGTGGGCCCCTCCTGGATGAGGACTCAGGAGACGGGAGGCTGCCCCCTGGCTCGCTGGGGACCATGGGCAAGCCAACCCCTCCCCTCTGTGGCCTCAGTTCCCCCATCTGACAAATGAGGGGTTAACTCAGCATTCCCTAGGGGCCCTTCCAGTAAACACAGACGGGGACCCTATGGCGTGTGTTGGGGAGTGGGCTTCTGGCAGGTGTGGGCAAGGCCACAGCCAAAGGAGGGCTGGCCAAGGTCAAGGGCTCTGACCCAGGCCTTACTAGTAACCCTCAGCCAGGCCAGAGCTGGTCACCCCTTAGAACTCTGATGTCCAGTACGGTAGCCACTAGCCCCCTCTGACTGTTAAAATTCAAATTAAAGTAAAAGTTTGGTCCACCACACTAGCCACAGTTGAAGTGCTCAGTAGCCACACGTGGCTCAGTGGCTCCCATGTCATATTGTACAAATACAGAACATTTCCATCACCCCAGAGAGTTCTAACGACACTGCCTCAGGACGGTGGTTCTCCACCATAGGGGATTTTACCCCCTGGGGCATTTTGACTGTCATAAGGGGGATTGCTGCTGGCATCGTGCAGGTAGGGGACAGAGATCCCCACATCCTTTCCCAAGGGAATAATGGGCACTTTGGCCAGGCCTGTGCCGATAGCATCGCTCAGGCCCCTCCCAGGGGCCAGGCTGGTGAGCTCACGATCTCTCACCTGCTTGTCAGCTGCCGAGCTAATGACAGCCTGGGAGGTGGCTGCCACCTGCCCCACCTGCTGGGCCCAGGAGCCCCACCGGGGAGCAGAGAAGGCGGCTGAGGCCCAGAAACGGAAGCCCAACACATTTGGAACCAAACCACACTTCCTTTTCCCATTTGGGGAAAACCACGCCCTGAGTCGTGGGGCTGCGGGGTGTTGTGCAGCGTCCCTGCCCTCCCCCGCTGGGTACCCCCTCACGGAGGCAATCCAAACGGCCCAGGTTGAGAGCCACTGATGGACGGTCTGTATTGGCACGGAAAACACACACATGCTGGAGGCTGCAGGCCACCCCGGCTGTGCCATCTGTCCCTGTACAGGGGGTGCTCTTCTCTGGAGGCCCAACGGGGTCCCCACCAGGCCCCAGGAACCGGAACAACCCCGTGCTCTCACCATGTCGGGGAAGAAGGCTTCTGCGTGGGGGCCCCTCAGGTAGAAGAGCTGGGGGATGTCCACGATGTCCCGCTCCGTCAGGCCCAGCTCCCGCTTCAGCACCTCCCGGTTCCAGTCGATGCATTTCTGGGGGAGCGAGTGAGGATGCAAGGCTTGCAGAGTGCCTACTCTGTGCAGCCTCTGCGCCTTTTAGCTCCTTTTAGCTCCTTTGATCTCTGTGCCATTGCTACCCGAAGGTGGGAAAACTGAGGCTCAAATGGCCTTCCCTAGGGCCCTACCCTACCCTCAGGTCTCAGCAGCCGCCAGCTGCTCTCTGGATAATGGGGGACCCCCAAGAACAGGCAGCAGGCCTGTCCCTCACCTGCACATACAGACTGTCGCTCCGGAGGCTTCTGTCGGCCAGCAATTCATTAATGCTTCTCTTCACCTTCTCCTCTAACCCTGCAAGAGAGAGAGACCGTCCATGGGCTCAGGGAGTCCTGCCCAGGCCACCATGGGCCCAGGCCTTCGTGATCTGGGCCAGAATTTCCTCCCCACCTCAGTGCCAGGGCCTGAAGCAAGGATGGAGAAAGCCAGAGATGGAAACCCTGATAGGACCTGGCTCTGGCTGCCAGTAAATCCTGGGGATGGATCACAGACCCCTCGGGAAGGGACACCTGGGCTCAGGGCCTAATCATCTCCCTACAGTTACCATTACTGAACACCCACCGTGTCTGGGACTGCCGCTGAGTTTATTATTAACCTTTAAAGCACTGCCAGGTAGGGTTCATTATCTCCCAATTCAGAAAGAGGAAACGGAGGCACTGAGAGGGTCAGAACGCACCCGTGATGTCACAGCCAGCAAATGGCAAGGCCAGGATTTGGACCCAGGTCTATCCAGGCCGCAGGCCACTCCACAGCCCTTCCCAGGCCCCATTCCTCAGGGGAGAGCTCTGAGCTCTGTGGGGGGGAGGGGAGGGTCTGTCAATTCCCAAAGGAGGGTCTACAGAGGGGCCCTGACCACCCACCTGGCTGCTGGGCCCTCTTCCCTTAAGCCCCTAGCCCTGCTGCTCCCTGCGGCTCGGCCCTGGGAAAGCCACCTCCCTCTGAGCCTCAGTTTCCTCGTCTGTGAAAAGGGATAAGGAGAGGGCGTGGGAGATCCGAAGGGGGGAGAACGCGTGCCCAGCACAGGATGGCACAGGGGCATGTTCATTGCTTCCTGTTCTTTTCCTCTCCCGGGGTGTGGCCAGGCACCGCCCACTGTATGGAGGAGGTCACCCCCTTGGGTGTGCCTAGGGCAGATCACCACCTCGCAGCTCCCTTTCTTAGTCCAAGAGAGGGGGCGCCCTCATCCTTAGCTCCCACGTGAGAGTCAGAAGAATTAGTGACGTCAGGCTCTGAGCGCAGATCTGCAGACAAAGGGCCTGTAGACGGGCACAGTCAGGAAAGGCATCAGCAGTGCCCAGGGCTGGCAGTGTAAGGGCAGCGTCCCCGCAGGACGCCTGGGTCATTGGCACTCACCATCAAACTGGACCGCCTTCCCGTGGCCCTCCTCTTTCTTCTCTTGGAACAGTTTAAGGCAAGCTCTGGGGCTCGCCAGGAGCAGCCGGAAGCCCTGGCACAGAGGGAGGGAGAAGAGCTCAGTGCACGGGTTCCCCCTAGATGCAGGAGACCCCAAACTCAGGAGGGGTCTGAGTGCAGAGGCCAGACCGCGCACGGACACTCCTCTCCACCTCAGCGTCACCCAAAGAAATATCAACAGGTCCTCCAAGCTGGTTCAGGCCTCTAGGCCCTTGTCCATGACATTCTCCCTGCCTGGGGGTCCTTCCCTGCTTTACCCACCTGGGAATGCAGCCTTCCCTCCCAGGCTGCTTGCTCCCTGAAGGCTGTGCCCTCCCTGGCCATCTCTGCAAGGCGGTAAAGTGAGGGATTAACATATTGGCCCAGAGCCCACTGTCTGGGTTTGAACCTTACCCTACCTGTTAATTGCCCTTCTGAGCCTCAGTTTCCTCATTTACAAAATGGGGGCAATGATAATAGTAGCCACCTCATGAGAATTAAATGAATTAAAACATGTACACATAATAGGTGCTCAGTAAATGTTACCAACTTTTTATCATTGTTATTTCACAAGGGTCTTGGCTGAGTGGTGTGGGTCAGAGGAAACACCCGGTAAGTGTGAGAATGTGTGTGAGTAGTGAGCCACTGAGTGTCCCCCTGACCTGAGCTCTGACCTCCTCCAAGAAGCCCTCCAAGATTAATGCCCCCTGGCCTCAAGGGTACCCTGCCTCTGAGCTCAGTATGGATTAGGTGTTGAGTTGGTCCCAAGTAGCTCTGCCCTGTTTCGTCCCCTCAGGTCAGGCAAGGGCAGAGGTGGTTCACGCAGGAGAGGGGACACACCTTTTGGTCGGAGGTGGGCACGAAGGTCAGGAATTCATCCACGTGGCCCACGGAGAGCCAGTCAGAGTAGAGCTCCACGGGCGCCTGCACCTGCTGGGCCTGCAGGAAGTCACGCAACACCTTGGCCATTCGCCGCCCACCTGTCCTGTCGGGGGAGGGAGAGAGTGGCCATCACCTCGTGGTGACCTGTGGGTGTGGGGTCAGATGCAGGGCCCTGACGTCTTCCACAGCTCAGAGTTTTCGAGGCTGTAGCGCATCTGAGGATGTGGAATCTGCGTTTTGACAAGCATCTTAGCTGACTCAAGAGAACCGCTGCCCCGCTCAGTTTGTGGTTCTTGAGATGAAGTCTGAGCATTTTCAAACAACCCTTTATTAGCAGAGACAGGGAAGGAGGGAGGGACGAGGGTGGCCTAGAACAGGGGACAGGGGAGCAGGAGCTGGAGTCCCAGAGCTGTGGGAGACGTTACCCAGGCAAGGGCCATGTCCCTGTTTCACAGATGAGGCAGCTGAAGCCTTGTCTAAAGTCAGAACAATATATACTTTCCTTGACACAAGTTACCATGTGCAAACACACGGTCAGAGATTTTTTTCAATATGTTTTACAAAAAAGGGATTTCTTGCCCTGGCTTGTCAGTGTAAGGACATATGGGTGAACTCCCAGCCCGAATCTAATCTGGTGGTTCTACCTTAAACAGAACACAATCCGGCCTTTCCCAGGCTCCTCCTCTGCCACCACCCAGCCAGTGACACCTCCCTCACCTAAATAATCCCAGTGGCCTGTCCCTTTCCCCATTCTCTCAACTTTCAGCCTTGCTCCTCCGCAGCCTAGCCAGAGGGAAGCTTTTAAGTATGTCAGAGCATGTCCCTCCTCAGGACAACACCCTCACATCCCTCCCATCTCACTAACTGTAAATGCAAAGTCTTCACAAGGACCTGCACAGCCCCACCAATCCTGACGTCTCCCCTTCTGCCACTCTCCTCTTTAATCACTCAGTTCCCGCCATGCTGACCTCCTGCTGTCCCTCGAATATAGCAGGTACGTTCCTGCCTCAGGGCCTTTGCACATGCTATTCTTTCTACTAAGAATTGCTGTCCACTCCCCACAAGTTTAACTCAAATGTTTCCTTCTTCCACTATGAGGCCTTTGAAATTAAAATAATCCCTCAACCCTCTTACCAGCTTTATTTTTCTCTACACCATGTGAGAGTACTAGTTGGCACACTTGATGTCTTATTGTCTGGCATCCCACTAGGATGCGAGTTCTAGGAGGGCTGGGATTTTTGTCTATGCTCACTCCGTATCTCTTATATAATAGGTGCTGAAAATATATTTGTGAATGATATTCATTCCTTTGAACCACTGTGTGCTAATCCAGGGCCTATATAACTCAAATATGTCATAGACAAAGTCTAGAAGGATGTCCCAACAAGCAGAGACATGTGACAACACTGCTTTGATTTTGGGGATGGGATAGTGGAAAATATTTTTCTTGTATTTCTGTTATCTTACTAGAGAGCTGGTAATTTTATTTTATTTACTTATTTATTTAGTCCTCATCTGAGGATATTTTCCCATTGATTGATTTTATTTTTTTATTTTTAGGGAGAGTAGAAGAGAGAGGGAAAGAGAGTGAAACATCGATGTGAGAGAAACACATCCATTGGTTTCCTCCTGCATGCGCCCCCACCAGGGCCTGAGCCAGGGAGGAATCTGCAATTGAGGTATGTGCCCTTGACCAGAATCAAACCCGGGACCCTTTGGTCCTCAGGTCTACGCTCTATCCACTGAGCCAAACCAGCTAGGGCCGGTGTTGGCAATTTTAAAAGACTTCTTACAGAACAGTGAGATGGTGGAGAAGAATTAGACTTGAAAAACTGCGCATGAGCAGAAAGCGGCAGGCATCAGAGACATGTAGGGTTGAGAAAGGGCAGAGTCCTTCCCAGGGGTGCTCGACAGCCATCTGCCTGGAGGCGGGGCATGGACCAGAGGACGGCAGCCCTGGAGGCATCAGACCTGGTCTCTGAGCTACATCAACGCTGCCACCAGGAGGCAGGATTGCACAGGGATTGTTCTAAATGTGAGCGCAGAGCGTGGAGAAGCCACGATTCAGCACAGAGTGGCGTTTGCTGAGCACTGTGTGCCGGCCTGAGGCTCCTCACACCATCCTAAGCAGCCACGGCTCACCTGCAGCCCATGCCGACCTCGGGCCCTTTCGAGCGTGGCTAGGACAGCAGATGTTTGACCTCCTACAGGGCGAGGGCAACAACAGATCTGTCTCCTGCCTCTGCCTCAAACTGCACATCTCCCCAGCTCTTCTGACTTTCAGGAGGCTGGGAATCTGGCTTTTTCTGTGAGGCCTCCTGAGATATAGTTATAGACGTACATGATTCATTAAGCTCATACAATTCTAGGCAGGCCAAAGACCATGGACATCAGTTTGTGAGTTTCCTCCTAAGATTCTGTGACCTTCCGAATGGAAGAATCTAGGCCTCTGAGTCTTTGATTCTAGATTCCACTTCTCAGACTGGAGACTTGTGTTCGTGGTGAGGGAGTTGGAGGGTGGGTGCTGCGGTCAGTGCCCTATGCCCTCCGCCTCCCTCCCGCCCTGCCTCTCACTTGGGGAAGCTGCTGCCGATGAGGATCCGGCCCAGGGGGTACTCCTTGCCGCCCACGGTCACCGGTGGGCTGACGTCCAGGTTGCCGAAGGAGTCGAGGCCGGAGGCGCCAGCGAAAGGGATTTCCTGGGTTACGTATCCAAAGTCGGGGCCCTGTGGGAGGACCAGCAAGACATACACACACACACACCCACACACCCAGAAGGAAGGGTCAGTTAGAACAGGAAAACCACCTCTATCCACTGGTCACAGAGTCCCCCATTCTCTGAGCGCCCTGCAATTCAAGTCCAAGCCAGTGAGAGAACAACCACTAGAAAAGCTCCCAGTGTTTGGAAATGAGGCGAGACTTCTGGAGAACCACAGGCTACATCCAAGTGGACACTGGACAACCCTTTGAACAGAAAGGTGATAGAAACACAGCACATGGAAGCTGTCCTTCTGGGGAAGCACTCAGCTCTGAACACATATTAGGAAGGGAGAAGATTGACAACTCTCAGCTCCTGTTTCCAGCTGGGGCTGGGGGAGATGACAAATTAACCCAAAGAAAGTGGAAAGAAGGGAAGGATAAAGATGAGAGTGGACGTCAAGGGGGAAAATGCCCTGGTCAGGTCAAGCCCTTGACGCAGACTCACGCCGCAGGGCTCACTGTCCCTTTGTTGGGTCTTGTCCCTGACCCCGCCAGGCTGGGGTGAATGTCCTGCTCTGTGTGCCTGGGCACCCAACTTCCCCACCACAGCCCTCACTCAGACGCCGGGGTTATCCAGGCAGTGGGGGCGTGGGGGCCGGTAACAGGCAGAAACCTTGAGCCTCAGGACCTTTCTAGTTTAGCCCAGCAGTAAAGCGCAGGAGCTCTGGAGGCAGAGCTGTGTGGCCTTGGGCAAGTAACTTAACCTCTCTGAGCCTCAGTAAGGAGAGACTTTAGGTGCCCGCTGGATTAAATAAGTAACCTTGTCACATTGGGGAGTGCCTGGAACTCAGTGCACAGTTGCTAGAGCTGTTCTTGTGTGTAGGAAACGGCACACGCCTGGCACACAGTAGGTGTTCAGAAAATCTTTGTTACCTGAAGAGAGGCCCCAGCTCATAAAAGTAAGAGCCATGGGGATTTAACAAGGGTGCATTCCCCTCAAAAGGCAGTTTGGTTTCCCCAGGGCTGACCCTTCTGTTGGCTCCCCCTTGGAGGAGAAAGGTCCTCAAGAAGATTGTATTAGCTAGCCCCTCCCACATGGATCAATTTGCATTCTATTTGCATATTTGCTCGAACCTCCCACTGACACCCATTTGCCATAGCCCACCACCTGTGTCCTTTTGCCCCCTAAAGGACCAGGACTCGGCAAAACTGATCGGGTCCTATAGCAGGAGCCACCCAAGGGTTTCCCACTCTGCCCTTTGCCACATACCAGGATCCTATTATAGGAGAACTCCTTCAGGCCCCTGTTTCGGGGGGAGTCAAAGACCACGGGGAAGGATTTGTGGGGTGCCTCCACGTAGCCAAATTCCATCTCGTCCTGGGAAGAGAGACCAAAAGACTCCAGTGACCTCCTTGGTATGTTACGGGGTGATCCCCCCAGGCCTGGGGCAGGACGGGGCAGCAGATCCTCCCCAAGATCTGGGGGGTGCCGGAGAGGTGGAGGTGAGGCCCCTTGGGAGCCTGGCTGGGAGAGAACTCTGTCTGGGACCAGGGCATTTGGAGGGAAGCAGGAGAGACTGGGGTGCTGCAGGCAGTGGGAAGCGTACCCCCGCCCCGAGTCCTGGGTCCCAGGTGGCCTGGCTTCTCTAGAGCAGGTTAGGAACCTGTGCAGGCCCGGTTCCCAAAGCCAGGTGAAGGCCGGGCTCAGGCTGCCCGGGCCACCCCACTCTCCCCCAGGGTCTGCTCCTGCTCCCACCTGGATCCAGCGATCATTCCGATTTTCAACCCACGGGCAGATGATCAGCTTGCATTTGGCTTTTGACACCAGGTCAGACATGTCCTTCAGAAATTTCTCATTTGTGCCATGAGCGTCTATCACGCTGCAAACAAAAGGAGAGGGGAAGGTGGAATGGCCTCTGACCGTGTGACCTTGGCTTTGGGGCCAGGAGGTGGGGGACGGATGGGGCGGCCTTGATCTAGTCTGTGCTGGGCCCTGTGTGGCCCTTGGATGCAGGGTTCAAGCACAGCCCTGCCTTAGAGAGGCTCACAGGCTGAGAGACAGACAATGTCCCACTATCACATCAGGTGACAGGTGCGAGGTGAGGGGCCAGCCCAGGGCTAGGGAGCCCAGAGTGAGGCCCCAGCAGGAGCAGCCGTGGAGGAGGTGACCCACGGGCTGGATCCCACTGGTTAAGGTGGTGGCCAGGGGCCAGGTAGCCCATCTCCTCCTGTTCCACATGCCTGACCTGCACAGGGAGCCGGGGTGGGGTTCGCGAGCCAAAGGAAAGAAAGAATTCCCTATGAGCACCTGCGCAAGGCGAGCAGAGCAAACCTGTTTGGCCACACCCTTCCCTGCCTCTTGATTTACGTTTCAGGTCAACAGTGGCCCTTTCCACTGGTCTGACCTCAATGCAGGGACCTGGGGTGGCCTTGCCAAGCACGGTTCACCTCACCATCGAGGGGAGGGGCCTGACAAGGGTTCTGGGAGATGGCAGTAGGACAGGGACCTGGGATGGGCCAGGGCTCTCAGTCCACCCCAGAGTCTGGGTTCCCACGATTTTTCCAGGCCCAGGAGCACCCCCACATCAGGAGAGGCTGGGTCCTGCAGCCACCTGCAGCCTGAACAGGGCCTGGTCTCACTGCCTAGACCAGTGATGGCGAACCTATTGACAGGTGTGTCAGAGGTGACACGCGAACTCATTTTTTGGGTTGATTTTTCTTTGTTAAATGGCATTTAAATATATAAAATAAATATCAAAAATATAAGTCTTTGTTTTACTATGGTTGCAAATATCAAAAAAATTTCTATATGTGACACGGCACCAGAGGTAAGTTAGGGTTTTTCAAAATGCTGACACTCCAAGCTCAAAAGGTTCGCCTTCTCTGACCTAGACTGAACCCAAAATGTTCTGGGGCTGCTGCAGGCTGGACAGGGTAGAGGCAGGGGCATTGAAGGTTGAGTCCATGACCTCAACCAGGGCCTTAGCTGCTCAGGGCAGGTGGGCTGACAGGCCCAAGCCCGCCCGCTGCTGTCCTGCTCCCAGCTTGCGCCTGTGGGAGCCCTCGCTGAATCCATCCGGTCCAAGTGAGGAGCCCACCACAGAACAGCATCTGTTCCTAGCTCCACGGTTCCAGAGATGGCAGGAGAGCTGCGGGGCAGGGGGGCGGGGGGTGAGGACTCACCTGCACACATACAGCTCCAGGGGGGGCTGGGTGTTGGGAGTCATGATCCAGGGGGCCATGCGGAAGGCCACAGTGTCTGTGAAGATGGGCACCTCGGGCAGGGTCTAGGGGGAAACGAGGGGACTCAGGGGTCCTGGAGCCTCCAAACTGGTCCCCCAAGTCCCTCAGCCCCTATCCCAGCCTCCAGGCCATACGTACCCCCACGTCCACCAGGCTGACGCTGAGGGAGACCAGCCCCGAGAAATCAGCATTGGGGAAGGTGAGCCCCTCCACATAAAAGTTGATCTTCTGCTCCCCGGGCTGCCGCTCGACTTCGTAGGACAGATGCTGGGGCCCCAGCACCTGCTTGTAGTGTGAGAGGGAATTCCCACCTAAGGGAACCAGAGTCAGCACAGGGGCCGGGGCTGGGACAGGGGTGTGGGGCTGGAAGGACAGGCGGAGAGGAAACCAGGGGCAGAGCCACCTCTGTGCTCGATCTACTTGGGCTCCTCTCCAGCTCTGCCAGGCACAAGCTGTGTGACGTCGGCTCAGTGACTCAACCTCTCTGAGCCTTAGTTCCTCATCTGCGAAATGGGCTAACATTATATTTCTCATGAGGTCAATTTAAGCTTCAAACCAGCTAGCACAAGAGGTGAAGACAACCCAAATGTCCATCAACAGATGAATGAATAAACGAATTGTAATGTGTCCACACAATGGAAAGTTATTCATGCATAAAAAAGAATGTAGTACTAATAGATGCTACAACATGGGTGAACCTGGAAAGTGTTAAGTGAAAGGAGCCAGACACAAAGACTGCCGGGGTCCAACCCCAGCAGGTCCAGGGGTCCCCAAAGGTGTGGATGGAGTCGGCGAAGAAGGAATGACACAGAGACAGCGTTCAGTTGATCAGCAGCCTAGCCAGGATCTCTAGCCAGGATCTCCAGCCAAGTTCTGGTCTGGATCTCCAGCGAAGTTCTGCTGTTTATTGTCTTGTTACATCCGTATTTATCCCAGTTGATTTTAATCCTGTCAATTTCTATTACAAAGGTTAGGGCGTTTCTTATCTCCATTCCAGGGAGTAAAGATTATGTAGCTTAAGCATGATTGTTTGTAGTGATTAACTACCCGCCTGGCACTTAGTTAAGGAGTTTCATCCCCTCCCTGACTTCAGGGAAAAATTCCTACCTGGGGAAACAACCTTTCTCGGAGAGGTGACCTTGGTTAAAACACACAGCGCTAAGGGGAGCAAACATATTAAGAACAGTATGCTATATACGCCAGGTCCCTTGAAACATATGCTGTGCAGATGTTTCTTTCCTACAGCGACTGTGTCAAGCAGCAAGGATGGACCGGCTTCCGGCAAAAGACCACACAGTGCATGATTCCACTTATATGAACTGTCCAGAATAAGCAAATACAGAGACAGAAAGCAGAGTAGCGTTGGCCGGGAGCTGGGGGCGGAGGGAACGGGGAGTGACTGTAATGAGTACAGGGTTTTATTTGGGGCAGGGTAGGGGGAGATGAAAATGTCTTGAAACTAGAGAGAGGTGGTGGTTATACAACATTGAGACTGTATGAAGTTCCACTGAATTGTTCCCTTTAAAATGGCTCAGTTTATGCTATCTGAATTTCACCTTGATTTTTTAAAATTGAGTAGTAACCCTGGCTGTGTGCAGAGTTGGTTGGAGCATCATCCCATGCACCAAAAGGTTGCGGGTTCAATTCCCAATTAGGCACATACCTAGGTTGCGGGTTTGTTCCCCAGTGGGGGCGCATATAGGAGGCAACTGATCCATGTTTCTCTCTCACATCAATGTTCCTCTCTCTCTAAAAATCAATAAAAACATATCCTCGGGTAAGGATTAAAAAAAAAAAAAAAGAGTAGTAATATCGAGAGAGAGAGAGAGAGAGAGAGAGAGAGAGAGAGAGAGAGAGAGAGAGAAAGTGGTAGTTCTGCCTGCCTCCTTCTCTCCCGGGAACTGTCCATGGCGGGTCTGGTCTCAACTGGGAAGGCTGCCAGTTCACGCAGCAAGACTTGCTCCTGCTCTGGTGTCACAGTGTTTCCAGGCCCGGCCCCTGCCTAACCTGCCGCCACTGATGCATTCAAAGGTTCCTGCCAGGCTCATTTAGCCAGAACAACAAGTTCTGGGTCTGCTCGAACAGAAATGCGTAAAGAGGAAGAAGGAAGGGGCAGGAGAGGCCTCTTGCTATTAATAAAAACAAGTAAGGGCACCTCAGGGTTAAGGATGGGCATCTTTTAAGCCACAGACTTTGATGAATTAAATCTCTGGTAGAGCAGAGCTCCCAGGGAAGGCCTGGGCCTCAGCTTTGCTGGTTCCTGCCCCCTTTCCCCCGCACTGGACAGTGTTTGTCGGGGCATCGGGGGCTCATCCCGAGCTGAGTGACCAGAGGGAGAAGGAGAGGACATGGGGGCAGTCAAGAGACCTGGGTTTGAATGCTTGCTCCACCCCCAAATGGTTGTGTTTCCTTAAGACAGTAAATTCAGGCATCTGAGCCTCAGTTTATCCTTCTGTATAATGGGACTAGTTATCGAGCCTCCTTCTTGGGTGACATGTTGTGTCCGGATGGAGTGGCTGTTTGTAAGCTGTAATGAGAGTTACGGAAGGTGATGGAAGGAAGAGAGAGATGTGGACGAGAGAAGAAAGAGCTTGGGAAGCGGAGGATGGGCAGGGCAGGACACTGGGCCACTCACCCCGAGCACAGAAGACGCCCACTCTTTTGGAATCAGAAAACGGCACGTTCAGGACCAGCTTGTGGTTGTCGAAGAGCTTGTCAGGGCCGTCGCAGGTCAGCACCATGGGGGACATGTCCTTCAGGTCTGAAGCGAGTGGCACCCTTGAGACAACCCTCCCTCTACCCCGCTGACCAGCTCCCGTCCCATCCCCTCTGACCCTTTACCACCCCACACCATCACCCTGGACACCACCACAGGTCCCTTCTGTCGCTCACCCTCCAGTGACGTCAGCTGGCTGTTTTCAAGGTCGAGCCCCCTGGACCTGAGATCGTCGCGGTCACAGTTCACCAGCAGAATAGCCCCATAGCCCGCAGGGCCCCAGCGCCAGGTTTTCTGTGGTAAAACAAGAGACCTTGGGGTCAGTGGGACCCAGGGGGCTCTGGGAAGGGGTTCTGGACATGGCTAGCGCTGGCTGCTTTGTTTGCTTGGAGAACATTGTATCATGTGTTTGCTTAAGGAATTACATGTCCGGCCGGCGTGGCTCAGTGGTTGAGCGTTGACCTATGAAGCAGAAGGTCACAGTTCGATTCCTGGTCAGGGCACAGGTCCAAGTTGTGGGCTCCATCCCCAGTAGGGTGTGTGCAGGAGGCAGCTGATCAATGATCCTCTCTCATCATTGGTGTTTCTCTCCCTCTCCCTCTCCCTTCCTCTCTCTGAAATCAACAAAAATATATTTTAAAATGTTTTTTTTTTAATATTTACAGAGGGCTCATAGATTTGGGGACTGAGCTCCATCCAGGTCTCATTCACCGCTGTGGGGTGAATGACCTGAGCCACCGCACACAGCGGCCCCACCCAGCCATCAGTCACCATACTCAGCACGGCCTTCCTTCGCCAGCCTGCCCTTCGCCAGCCTGCAGGGTGTTGGCCCTGCCAGGGCAGAGGCTGCCTCGCTCTGACCTCGATGGGACTGAAGAGGCCTGGAAGACCCTCCTCATCCCCGCACCCTCTGGGGCCTGTGCTCCCACAGCCCCGCAGGCCCCACACGGAAGCACGAGGCGGGGAGGATGGCTGGAGCCCTGCCCCCGTGGTTGATCGAATGATCCACGCTCTTCCTGGTGCGCCTCTGTGTTCTCCCCACCAGCCCCGTAGTGCAGGCCCGCTCTCCCACCTCACAGGAGAGGGGAGAGAGGCTGCGGGAAGCCACGTAGATGGGATTCAAACTCTGGTCCGGGGGCCATACGGGGGCACTGCTAGCATATACGGCACTTGTGTTCAGCCCTCTGGGTAGGGGCTGCCCTGCACCAGGGCCCAAGACGTGCCTGGTAAGATCGGCCCCACTCACCGCCTCCTCCAGGCCACGCGTGCAGGGAACGGCCTGCACAGCCATCCGTGGCAGCCCTGTCCACAGACCCTGTGGTCCAGGCTTCCTCTCAGGGGTCCTTCTCTGCAAACTACATCTTCTACCCTCCAGGATGGCTTCCGGTACTTCCTGTGGGGTGCTGCCTTGAGCCCACCCCCGCCTCCCCCTCACTCTTTAGGGTGTAACTGGGCTGCCCACCCAGCCTCCTCCACTGGAAGCCTCGCCTTCTCCTCGCCTTCATTCAGTCAGCCAGCAACCTTTATGAAGCACCTGCCATGTTTGGGGTTCCAAATGCCCCCTACGAAACAGAAAACCTACCAAGCAAGAGAACCAGCCCCAAGCCTAAGGTGGCATGAGAGAGACCCAGGGGGTAAGCTGCTGCCCATCCCACAGTGTAAGTGACTCCCACTTGGCAGTCCCCAGATGGGTCCCCTGCACTGCTGGGTACCCCAGGCCCTCGGAGTCCATGGCCCTTCTGGAGGGAGGACCCACCTCCCCCCACCCCACCCCACCCCACCCCACCCCACCCCACACCCAGCCCCAGGTTTACCTGTCTACCTTGCTGGCTTGGGGTAGCCAGGAAAGCCTCACCTTGTCGCCTTGGCTCCTCTTTGCCTTGCCCTTGCGGGCTGTGTCAACATCCAGGGAGATGTCTAGAGAGGGATGGAGAGGAGTTGCCAGGGGCTCACCGGGCCCCAGGTTCTGCCTATAACATCCAGGTGGGGGAAAGCTTTGCCCCGCCCCAGGCCCCTGAGAAGTGGGAGGCCCTGTTCTGGGATGCCCTTGTGGCAGCCCCGTGTGGTGCTGGGTGTTGGAGGGACCCACATCTTCGTGTCTTGAGATTCTTGCTCATCTACAGTTGCTGAGTTGGGGGCCCTGACTCCCACGGTTGGGGACCAGGCCTGAGGCTCTGGGTGCTGGTTTCGTAGCTCTCAGGGCCAGCTGCCCTGGTGCTCAGGCTGGGGGGCACGTGGCTGTCCAGGGTATAGTGCTGGCCTGGGGGTTCCAGTGGAGGTGACAGCTGGGACCCCAGGTGAAGGGGCCGGTTGTGGGTCTAGCTGTTGACACAGGGGCAGTGCAGTTTCTAGATTCCTGTGGCCCTAAGTATTGCTGGGTCTCCATCCCTGGTGTTCTAGGGAGCCACACCCCTCAATGGTGGAGGAAGCTGGCCATGGGCTTGCACTCAGGGCTCCCCAAGACCCTCCACAGCCACCACAGAGGAGTGTGGGGATATACAGAGAGCCAGAGAGGCGGTACGTACCGACGCCAGTGAGATAGAGCTCACTGCAGCCCAGGGCATGGTCCTCGCTCTGCCCAAAGTAGGAGACCTTCACCTGTGGGGACATGGTCAGCCCTAAGCCAGCACAGCCGCCCCCTCAGAGATGGCAGTGACCAAGGGTTCGGGGGTGACCCACACCTCCCAACACCCCTGCTTAGAGGCAGGGCAGGCCTGGGGTCCCCAGGTCCTCCCTGCTGCTGCAGGCCCGTGTCTCACGGGCTCCAGGCTTGGATCCTGAGCTGCCTCCTCCAGCTAGAGAGGCTGTGGGTGCCTCCCCAGCTTCCAGGGCTAGGCAGGGTGCGGGCAGATTCTAGAGGGAGCAGGTGGGCCCTCAGGAATTCATGGGGGATGTCAGAGAGAAAGAATGAGGGAAGGACCATCCATCACCACTGACTTGGGCCAAGTTACTCAAGGCCTCTGTTTCTTCGCCTGTAAAATGGGAACAATGACCTCCATCCCATAATAGCAGCCAGTGGTGATGAGCTTTTCCCAGGATCCAGAACCCATGCCAAGCGCTCTCTCCAGGCCACTTCCACGGCCCCCCGGAATGGCCCCAGGAGACAGGGCCCATGCGTAATGCGGCCACTCAGGGCCCTGTTGGCAGGCACACAGCGCCTCAGCCCAGGAGGCAAGGTCTGAGCCCACGGCGGGCCCCAGGGCCTCTGCTCTCCAAGGCTGCGCAGTCCCTGCGTTGTCCCTGCCCAATCAGGTCACTGTGGGAGGCCGGGGCAAGTGAGGAGGCTGTCATCTGAGCCAGAGAAGACCTCCCGACGGTTTAGGTGTGGGAGACGCCGCACATCTACGTGTGCACCTGCGTCTGCCCAGGTGCGCGCACAGGTCCTGCCTACACCAGCGTGGGGGACCTGTTAGGGCGTCTGTGTGTAGGTTGAGCACAGGATTAACGCGGGATATTTGTGAACCTGACGGGAGAGCAGGCAGGCTGTGTTTTCAGGGAGAATTCATTCATGTGGACGTGTCACGTTGGGCATGGGGTGGGCTTGCGAGTTTGGGGTGTCTACGGAGTTGTATCAGATTGTGTCGTGTGGACACAGGTGTCAGAAGCCTTACGGGGTTCGGTTGAGTGGGGTGAATGAGGTATGCTTTGGGGGCTCTTACCTTGGGTGCCGGTGGGGAGGTGCAGTCCCGTCCTGTGGGGAAGGGCCTCTTACCTTGAGATCATCTAAGGCCTTACTGGCTGTGTCCACGGATACAGTCAGGTCCACATTGGTGTCCAGGGGCCAGTGGTCTTTGTCTGTGGGCACTGTCACCCGTGTTGGGTCGTAGACAATGAAGATATGTACCCCGGAGGTCCCAGAGACCCTGAAGGTCTTGGCGCCCTTGGGCACATCACTGACAGAGAAAGGAGAGGGGCAAAGGTCCGGGGCTCAGGAGTGTGAGCACAGCAAGGCCACCCAAATGCCACCCCAACAGCTGGGCTGGGGAACGGTGGGGGAGGGCCACGGGCCAGGAGGCCAGCCTGGCTGGGCACTGGGCAGCCTAGGCTCCATCCAGCTGTCCTCTGACCTTCCTGTGACTCACCGGGCACATTACCCCCTGGCCTCAGTCTCCCCATCTGTAACACAAGGGGGTGGAGCAGAGCACAGGTGCTGAGCTATGTTTAAGTCAGTGGTTCTCAATCTTCCTAATGACGCGACCCTTTAATACAGTTCCTCATGTTGTGCTGACCCCCAACCATAAAATTATTTTCGTTGCTACTTCATCACTGTAATGTTGCTACTGTTATGAATCATAATGAAAATATCTGATATGCAGGATATATTTTCATTGCTACAAATTGAACATAATTAAAGCATCGTGATTAATCACAAAAACAATATGCAATTATATATGTGTTTTCTGATGGTCTTAGGCGACCCCTGAGAAAGGGTCGTTCGACCCCCAAAGGGGTCACGACCCACAGGTTGAGAACCGCTGGTTTACGTACTAGAGCCCTTTCATCAGACCTCCCTGGGCGCCCTAGACATCAGACAGCCCAAAGGGAGCTGGGGCCCTGGCCGGGCTCAGTGGTTAGAGCCTCAGCCCACGGACCAAAGGGCTCAATTCCCAGTCAAGGGCACGGACCTTAGTTGGGGGTTCACTCCCCACCCCCAGTCTGGGTGCCTGCAGAAGGCAACCAATCTGTCTGTCTCTCTCTCTCCCCGCTGCCTCTCCCCCTCCCTTCCACTCTCTCTGAAAAGCAATGGAAAAAAATATCCTCAGGTGAGGATTTTTTTTAAAAAGGGGGAAATGGGGATGGGGCCAAGCCACAGAGTTCAACCCTCCATTTTACAGCAACCCCGAGACTCCAGGAGGCAGAGACAGCAAACCTCTGGACAACCCCACCCCACCCCACCCCACCCCAAGGCTTCCCGCTCTCATGCTGCCAACAGGAAATCCACTTGGACGACCACCTCCACTATCATCGCCACTCCCCGGGATTGCTGGGCAGCCTCCTCACTGGTCTTCCTCGGCCTAGGAGCCCTCTCTGGTCTGTTCCACATTCAGCATACGTAAGTCATATTGTGTTGCTCCTTTATGTTCAAAAATAGTGGATCCGTCACACTCAACAAAGTCCCCACAGTGATATACAAGGTCCCTCCTGATGGACTCCCTGCCCCTCCCCGACCTCCTCCTCCCCACTCTGCACCCCTCCCCCTTTCCCACTCTGCTCCAGCCACACTGGCCTTCCTACTCTTCTATGAAACTGCCAGACTGTCCTGCCCCAGGACCCTTGCACTGGCTGCTGCCTCTGCATAGAATGGTTTCCCCCCCACCGCCCCAGGTATCCGCAAGGCTCCCTCCCTTACCCTCTTCAGGGGTTGGCTTAAGTGTTATATTCTCAATGAGCCCTCCCATCACCCCATTTAATCTGCAGCTCACCCCGCCTTCTCCCCCACTCTCCTGATACTCTGCTGATCCTGACTCATTCAGTTGATTGTTGCCCATCTCTCCTGCTGGAAGCTCACATCCATGAGGGCAGGGAGTGTGGTCTATTTTGCTCAGTGCTGTATCTCCAGCACTTATAACAGTGTCTGGCACATAGTCGGTGCTCAAAAGCCCTGGTTAAAGGCATAAATGGATTCAGGTACCTCTACTCGGCAGGGAGACTCGGCCCATCTGTACCCAGGAGGGATCTAGAACTTGGCTGGTGCCAGTACCCAGGGCAACTTCTCCCCGTCCACCTGGTACACCACACCCACCTGATACCCCAGGGCTCTGGGCTCTAGAAAGGGGAGTTGAGAAGCCCTCCGTCTGCCAGCCCCCAGCCTGGGGCGCTTGTCTGCCAGGCCTCCATCCACTCCTCACACACCAGTTGCTCCCAGCCACAGTGTAGGGGCTGGTCTTTCTGGGCCGTAGAGGAGGCGATGCTCTGCAAACTCCGGCCACAGGCACCCAGAGCGAAGCCAACGGGCCTCAGAGGGTGCCTCTTGTCCTTCATCCCTGAATAAACCTGAACTGTACACCCTCTTGCTGAGCTCTGCGCGAAGGCCCTGGGTTCCATGAGGGCCTGGGCCACGTGGAGCTCACGGCCTAGAGAGGAACCTCTGCTTCTCCCTCCCTATACATCAGGGCTCTCCACAGCCATCAGCAGGGCAGAGCCATTGGCCTCAAGGTCACCTCCCAAGATCAAGTCCACGTACATAGACCTATGGGGTGCAGCAACAGTGTTTTGGCCAGGTTCAAGCCTTAGACTAATGAAAGGACAGGGTCCTCTCATTGCCACGTGCAAGTCCCAGCTGGAGGGCAGGGTCCTCCCAGCGCAATTATAGCCAACAGCTATGGTTGGAAGCTTGAACCTATGGTCCGTACACGTGGCCCCACGTGCCTGTGTGCTAGAGTTCGGGTGCATGTAGTTGAGTAGGGTTGGAATTCACGAGAATGCTGTAAACAACGTGATCACGCCCCTACTTTGCCTCGTGGCATCTGCTATAAAATAAAGACACGGCTGGTGGGCGCTGGCGCTGTCTCCTCATCAGGGAGCAGCGTCCCACCGAGACCCAGCTTTCATTCTCTTGTCTTCTTTTCTTTTCTCAATCCTTTCACCCCCACCCCCCTCGCCACCCCCCAGGATCACCCTTGGCTGTGCTGGCGCGGCCCATAGACCCACTTGACTGCAAAGACGCCAGGGCCAGAAGGGTCCTTGGATATATCTTCCCGCTTCCGTCCTTTCCTGGACCCCTGAGAACCCACCCAAATATTCAACGTTCTTGGGGGTGGAACAGGCAGGCCTGGGAGTTTGGGTGAGTCCCAGGTTGCCCCCAGTGTGGTTGGCCTCGCCAGTTCTTTGCCTTGGTCCCTTTGGCGCAGGCCCCAGACACAACCAAAACCCCAAGTGCAGTGCCAGGCAAAGTAATGGCCTTGAAATATCCCTTTAAATCCGTGGTTCTCAACCTTCCTAATGCCGCGGCCCTTTAATACAGTTCCTCATGTTGTGGTGACCCCCAACCATAAAATTATTTGCGTTGCTACTTCATCACTGTAATTTTGCTACTGTTATGAATCGTCATGAAAATATCTGATATGCAGGATGTATTTTCATTATTACAAATTGAACATAATTAAAGCATAGTGATTAATCACAAAAACAATATGCAATTATATATGTGTTTTCTGACGGTCTTAGGCGACCCCTGTGAAAGGGTCGTTCGACCCCCAAAGGGGTTGCGACTCACAGGTTGAGAACCGCTGAACTACAGTCATTACCACCCGGGATAGCCTGGCAGGGTAATTTCCTGATCTTGATCATCATTTCCAGGGTCATGCTGATGAGTCTGTGACCTCTCCCACCCTCTGCCCCCAGTGCCCTTCCCCCATCTTTGCGGGAGAAGGGGTAGAGAGGATGTGGGAGGGGCCATCTTTTGCATTCTTAAATATCCACTTCAAACACCCCCTTCTCTGTGGAGCAGGGTGTGGACTCTGTATGGAGTGTGGCCTCAAATCCCACCCCAATGTTCCTCCCCAGTTGCATGGATGTAACCCAAAGAGCTACTTCCTGGGGCTGTCGGGGGAGTCCATGAATTGATGTATTTAAAGTGTTTGGCACACAGTAGGTGCTTAATAAGTGTTAGGCGCCATCATTGTCATTCCTGTAACTCTTCCCTGTAACAGCCCAGCCCACGGGAGCCGGAGCCCGCGTCCTTTCCTCTGTCCCCAAAGCACTGGTTCGGACCTTCCTGGGGCCCTTCATGTCCGTCCTTGTTGGCCAGAGCAGCTCCTTGCCTGACTCACGCTGCCCGCCCCTGCACCCCCTGCCCAGAGCAGGCCCGGTGCACCAGGTCGGTAAAGAGGTACAAGGAGAATGGAGCCGGTTCTCAGAGAATCTCAGGAGAGCAGGCACGGAGGGTAGGACGGGGCGTTCCACATCCACAGCCATGCCCACTTGCTTTGGCATAAGGAAAGCATGTTTCACGGGTAATGTGGGGGTGGGGACTATCAGGGTGGTGTTTTCAAGCACTTACTCTATGTGCCAGGCAGAAGCTCAATTTTTGATACCTGTGACCTCACCCACACTTCACAACAACCCTCCCAGGTATGTGTTATTGTCCTCATTTGGCCGATGAAGAAATCTGAGAGGTTAAGGAACTCCCTAGGGTCAAAGAGGCGAGGAAGCAGCTTATTTGTCTTCTACTGCATGCTGTCCTGGCTGACATTGAAATGAGTGTGCGTGCCCCGAGCGTGGCCCCAGCAGGACCAGGAAATGTAGGAAGGAGAGAGGAAAATGTTGACACTGCAGCACAAATTTCTGCTTAAGGGTCCCTGGGATATGATAGGGAGGCCTAAGGCAGGATCTAGGACACCGAGGCAGGAGAGCCACGTTCCTCCCTCCCCATCCGCGCACCTGAGCCTCGCAGGAGTGAGGCCGTGCAGGCCAGGGGAACAGTGCTCCTGACTTGTGGGACCCTGCCTGCCCCAGGAGAATGAGACTGTAGGGTATTTGCACAGGCCTTGGCTCAGAAAGGACTCTCGAAGGTCACCCGGGTCAGCCCCTGCCCAGCACAGGACTCCGTGCTTGAACACTTCCCACGACAGGCAGCTCACTACCTACCACCCCTCTGTGCTTTGGAAAATCGAGTAATTAGAAAGCTTTCCTTTTGCTTGGCTGGAACCTGCCTCTCAGAAGCTTCCACTCACTGGGCCTCCACAGGCCACACCTTATTTCAAGTTTACCATCTGGTTTCTAGGTAGAGGAGAGATACAGAGGTCATGGCAAAGTTCCTCCATGCCATCCATCCTACCTGCCACTTAGACTTTACCAGCCCCTGGGGACAGAGCTTAGGGTCTGGTAGGGCCCCAGACCCCTGAACTAGGGTCTGGGCAGGGAGGTCAGAAAGGCACTGACCCAGCCTGCAGATGGGTGGGTGGGTAGCAAAGGACCAGTGTGCCTGAAGGGTTGCCCACGGCACTGTGCCAGGGAGAGGCAAGGGCAGGAGGGGAGAATAATGCAGAATTGAATGGAAAGGCTGAAGAGCAAGCCGGTGGGCAGCCGTGGCTCCTCTTCACACCTGGACGGCCGCCTGCAGGCCAGGAGTCCCCGGAGTGCCACCGCCCAGGTGTCCTGGACTTGAAGACCCCTGAACCGAAGCCACAAGAGATAGCATGGGACCAGCCAGCAGGCCCCAGCAGGTGGGGTCAGCTCTGTGGGCCCTTGTGCCTGGAGCTGAGACTCGCCACGTCCGACTGGCCCCACAGACTCCAGTCCTGAAGGATGGCAGCTCCCAGGGGCACATGGGTCCCTGTTAGTGCTGCCAGCTGCTCAACACTCATTTCCTGAGCACCTACTGTGCATAGGGCAGTGGTCGGCAAACTGCGGCCCCTGGAGTGTGGCTCTTCCACAAAATACCACGTGCGGGCGCGCACGTACAGTGCGATTGAAACTTCGTGGCCACACTCAAGGGGCCAAAGAGCCGTATGGCATAGGGCATTGCACTGGGCACCAGAAAGGATGGATGAGTCACCCCAGGGTGACAAGGGTAGGGCCCACACAGAGCGGGCACATCGCAATCTACAACACACTTATCCTCCATTCCAATTCCACCCCCACGGCCCCTATATGCTGAGCAGGGCGGGGTAGGCGGAATTTTTCCTCTCCCCATTTTACAGAAGATGGACTGAAATTCAGAGGGAGTTTCTCCTTCCCCGAGATAACAATTATGGGTGCCTTATGCCTGCCATTGCTTGGGGGGTGGAGGGGGGCGCGGAAGCCACACTTGGAGCCTGGAAGGAGGGCCCAGGATGGCCAGGCCTTCTTTTAAGGGGACCCCTGCCTGCCCAGGAATGGGGGCTGGGAGGAGGGGTGCAGCTTAGCCCAGGAGCCTTCCCGGCAGAGGCAAACAGGGGCTGGGACCAGAATGCCCCTGAGCGAAGACCTTGAATGGAGTCAGAGTCATGAATCACTTCTCCCCTCTCAGCTGGGTGTCCCATCTGTAGAATGAAGGCAAGCCAGCCTGCGCTCTGGGATTGTGAAATCCCTCATCTGCAAAGCGGGGTCAAATTCACAGGCGGAGTTTATCGCCATCTAGGAAGGGGGGAAGATCCAGAGAAGCTAAGCGATGGCCAGGTTCACACGGTCTGCGAGGACCAGCCTGACCCCGGCCGGTGGTGATGACTAAGACCTGTCCTGTTCTCAGCTGTCATCACGTGACTCTCATATCCCTCCAGCCCCACGGCCCACCCCCACATCTCTGAGCATCAGGGCCACTTGGCAGAGCTGAATCGCTGCTTAGAAGCACAGAGAGGGGCAGAGCAACGGAGAGGACAACACGTCACAGGGAAGGCATTCTGGGATCGAGGAGGAATCTCCATCGCCAGTGAGCGACACCCCCACTCCTTACATCTGGAATCTTCTCTCAGACCCTCCCGCCCACCCAGGGCAGAGGGGCGGGGTCTGGGAGGAGAAGAGAAAACTGGGGGTTGGAAGTGACAGGAGCTGGAAAGGGAAAGGAGAAGGTGAAGAACTGGGGTGATGCCAAGACTGGAAATGATAAGGGGGGGGGGCACAGGGGAGCGGCGATGGGGCCAGAAGCGGGCGGGAAAGAGGGGCTGATAGAGCTGAAATGGCGGTGGCAGCAGGGGTCAGGGGTCAGGTAGCCCCCTGAGCTGAGGGGTGGCTGGCCACTGATGAACAGTATTGTGCGTCTCAAGAACATACACTCCACATCCAGAGTCTACAGCTCACAGACCTCTTGTGGTCCCGGGGAACTTATGGGGGACCCCGGCCTCCTATTTTCCAAGAACCTCGATTTCAAACATTAACACGTGCGGTGGAATGGGATGCGGAACAGGAAGGTCCTCACGAGGCGTGAAACCCGGGTCCCAGCCGGCTGTCGGAACCTGCCAGTCACTGTGATTAACCCCGGCATCAATCCCATCATTAAATTACCACGTGAAGAGCCCAATTACGCCTCATTGCACTTCTGTGCAAGTTAAAAGCCTTCATTTATTCCTGAATAATTAAGGAATTACGAACATATTGGCCACAAGTTTAGAACTCTGTTCCGGCATTTTCTTGTTTTGAAATAAGGGAGCCCCAGAGAAGGCAGCCGCCTGGGTCCTCTCTCTGGCTCGTCTGAGAGGTCCCATAGCGCCCTCCCCCTGCGCTCCTTGAATTCTAGTCTCGGATCCCAAGGGTCTCTTTTGTGTTGATGCTTTTGCTGGGCTGCGGGAGGCTTGGGGAAAATTCCAGGAGAATATCCCAGTCCCCTACCCAGCCAGCCTTCTCCTCCTCCATCCCGAAGTAAATGCTCCCAGCTGTCATCATGGCCTCCTGGGCCGACAAGGAGGGCCAGGCTGGACCACTGATGGATTCCCCATGTTGCCCAGCCCCTCTTTTTTTGTATGCGTCCTCTGAGGGCCACCTCCGAGCAAAGATGTAGACAGCCAGGGAAGTCTGGCCAACCTGGGTCAGGGTGGTGAGCTGGCCCTCTGGGGTGAGGGGTCAGGGTGGTGAGCTGGCCCTCTGGGGTGAGGGGTCAGGGTGGTGAGCTGGCCCTCTGGGGTGAGGGGTCAGGGTGGTGAGCTGGCCCTCTGGGGTGAGGGGTCAGGGTGTTGAGCTGGCCCTCTGGGGTGAGGGGTCAGGGTGGTGAGCTGGCCCGCTGGGGTGAGGGGTCAGGGTGGTGAGCTGGCCCACTGGGGTGAGGGGTCAGGGTGGTGAGCTGGCCCGCTGGGGTGAGGGGTCAGGGTGGTGAGCTGGCCCACTGGGGTGAGGGTTCAGGGTGGTGAGCTGGCCCACTGGGGTGAGGGGTCAGGGTGGTGAGCTGGCCAACTGGGGTGAGGGGTCAGGGTGGTGAGCTGGCCCACTGGGGTGAGGGGTCAGGGTGGTGAGCTGGCCATCTGGGGTGAGGGGTCAGGGTGGTGAGCTGGCCCGCTGGGGTGAGGGGTCAGGGTGGTGAGCTGGCCCACTGGGGTGAGGGTTCAGGGTGGTGAGCTGGCCCGCTGGGGTGAGGGGTCAGGGTGGTGAGCTGGCCCACTGGGGTGAGGGGTCAGGGTGGTGAGCTAGCCTGCTGCAGGGAGGGGTAGGATCTGCAGCACATGCTACAGGGGAGCGCTAAGGTTTTCTTGGGCTGAGACACCCTGGGGCACACGATTACCCAAACACAAATATCTCTCCAAAGCCCCAGTCCACTCTGCACCTGGGGGAATGAGTCACTTCCCGTGATGTCACCCCACACGCCCGTCTCCACGGGCTCTCCTGGAGGGTTCAGACTCCGGGCAGCTGAGGTGACGGCGCCCCTCCTCTTCTGGGAGGCTCGCCCTTCCACCAGCAAGGCTGGATAGAAACCCCTTGCATGGCCTCAGCTGCCCCTTGCATGGCCAGGCACCCAGCAAGGGGGTGGGGGAGCCCCAAGTTCATCATCAGGTGCAGCCTCTTCCTCCTAGCTGGCCAAGGCCTTGCAGTGAGCCTCAGGCTCCTCTTCAAACTCTCCCAGGTTGACAACACCATCCCCCTTTGTTCACCTCCCGTGACAATGCTGGGTCCCTCTCTGCACCCACGGCAGGCCTCGCCTGCAGGGAGTTCTCTAGGTCACTTTCAAACCAATCTGCTGCCGAAGAAGCTCCTGTTTCTAGTGCAGAGACGCAGTGGCTATGACCTTGTCACCACCAACACCGGGGAGAAGGTTCCTGGCGGGCTCTTGAGTGGAGGCCTCTCAGAGTGCTCACTCAGGACCCCGAAGCAGCAACCCCTCCCAGAGACACGCAGAGCCCGGCAGCTACGAGCATCCCAGGCAACATCCCCGTGCCCTCAGCGGGGCAGGGCCCGCACTGGAGCTGCTAAGGTGCTTGATGGTCCCAAAGGAGACACAGTCAGCACCATCCTCTGTTCCCACCACACGCACCCCGACCTGTCCTCTGTCCCCCACGCTCGGAGGCATGATGGAAAGCGCAGGAACCGGAGGACCCCACAGAGCCATCACTGCTGTGAGCACTCTCCATGCACAGGGCCCTGCACAGGCACGTCTCAGATACCCTCCTCCTAACCCATGACGGTGCGTGCCGTTGTTTCTCCATTTGTCAGATGAGGACACTGAGGCTCAGAGACGGGCAGCAGCTTGCCCGGGGGCACTCTGCCATGAATGGGGGGAGCGAGGACGAGAAGCCAAGTCCGTCCAGCTCCAGAGTCTGGGCACTTCACCTCCACGCTGAACTGAAGAGGGGACGCAACTCATCTTGTTGGGGCTAAGAGAGGGCCAGTGACTTGGCCCAGGCCAGACAGCAGGTCAGTGGCCGAGGGGAAGGCTCCCAGAGGTCCCTGCTTCTAACTCCGTCAGAGGTGACCTGGCTCCCAGTCAAATGCTCACCAAGGGCCTGAGGTTCTGAAATTACTTCCAGAAACAGCCACCCCATGGGATGAGAACAGGGGTCTGGAGTCGGGAAGATGGGGCCCACTAGGGACCTCTTCTCGCCCCTTGGTGTTAAAACAGCATTGCCGGAGAAAGTATGGGGTGCCTCGCTCAATTAGAATTTCAGCTGAACAGCAGATTTTTAAAAATACAAGCACGTCCCATGCAATATATTAGACACCCTTTATCCGCAGGGGAGACGTTCCAAGACCCACAGTGGACCCCCGAAACCGTGTGGGTGGTATTTCTACATACTATGTTTTGTCCTACACACACATACCTACGGTCAGGTTTAATTTATAAACTAAGCACAATAAGAGATGAACAGCAATAACTAATAATAAAATAGGACAATTACAACAAGATCCTGTAATAAAAGTTATCTGACTGTTGTGGCCTCTCCTCTCTCAAAATACCCTACTGCACTGTGCTCACCCTTCCGTTTCTTGTGATGACGTGAGAGGACACGAGGCCTACGTGATGAGATGCGAGGAGGTGGGTGCTGGACAGAGGGATGACTCACATCCCAAGCCGAATGGAACGGGGCAGCGTGGTATTTCATCACACTTCTCAGAATGGTGCCCAACTCAAAACATCCGAATTCTTTACTTCTAGAATTTTCCATTTAATATTTTCAGACCATGGTAGACCACAGCTAACTGAAACCGTGGAAAGTGAAACCGCAGATAAGGGGGGAACTACTGTACTTTAAAAAAAAAAAAAAAGCTGATGACTGTCGGGACTTGGAGGGAAGGTAGGGGAGGGTGGGGGTAAGGGGGAAAGATCAACCAAAGGACTTATATGCAAGCATACAGGCCTAATCAATGGACATGGACAACGGGGGGGGGTGAGGGCATGAGCGGGGGGGGGGGGGTAGAGGGTAACGTGTGGACAAGGACACATATGTAATATCTTAATCAATAAAAAATATATTAAAAAAAAAAAGTCGCTGTTTATCTGAAACGCAACCCTCACCGGGAGTCCTCTGTGTTCATTTGCTCAGTCTGGCAACCCCTGTGTTAAAAGGGCAGGAGGCGAGGAATAAAGTGCGGCGTAGGGAATACAGTCATGATATCGTACGGAATAACTGGATGGTGTCAGATGGGCACTAGACTGATCCGGCTGGTCACTTCCTGAGTTCTATAAGTGTCTAACCACTAGGCTGTACGCCTGAAGCTAACATAATATTGCATGTCAACTGTAACTGAAAAAAATTGACCCACAGGCCATCCCAGGAGCTTGCCTGTGCTTTTGCCTCCCCCCTCTGGCTCCCCCACAGGAGTGCACCTCCTGAACTCTAAGGGACCCCAGGAGACTTGCAGCCAGGGGAGCAATGGGCAGCGACAGCGGGTCCCCCGAGCCTGTCCCCGAGGCCCTTTTCCTCTGACTCTCCAGGGAGCTGGCAGCAGCCCCGCCTTCGCTCCCTTCTTTCGCAGACATTTCTAGAGCCAAAGCAGCTCTGCCTGGTCTCTCTCCTGTGGCTTCTTCTGCCCGAGGCCCTTCCTTGTCTCACTGTCTCCAGCTTTAATAAACATGCTCTCAAAAGCAGACAGAGGGGAACATTGTGTAAAGGAGCAAGAGATAATGGGGTCTCTGCTGGTCACTTAGTTCTGAGAGAACCAACCCCACCGCAGCCCCCCCCCCCCCCCCCCCCGTATGACTTAGAGGCACGGTCTGACCTCCAGGGTCCCTGGCTCTCCTTCCCGGCCCTTCAATGGGGCCTCCGGCCGCTGCAGAGGGAGGGTGGGCCCGGATGGCTTCTGGGTCAGAGGCTCACCTGAGGCCGGGTGGGAAGCCGGGCCGGCATTCATTCACCAGACTGGGAGAGCGCAGGTACTGAGACCCAGGAGGGCCGTAGGAGCTCAGACCCCCACCGTGGAACAGCCCCAGCCCCCTCTAGGAGAGGGTTCCCTCTGAGTCCCCATCTGCTGGGGCCGCAGCCCTATCCGTACAGCAAGATGGAATCCATAGCTCAGCTGTCAGAGCTGGGAAGGCCCCCAGGGATCCTCAGTCTAACTCCATCATTGGCCAGGTGGGGAACCTGGGGCTGTGCCAGGTCCCTGGGCCTGCCCCCACCTGGGCAGAGCCAGGACAGGGAGGATTTGGGCCGACAGAAGCTGCTGCTGCTGCTGCCCCTCAGATGTCATCGCTGCCACCATGACCCCCACCCCCACCCCCATCGTGGCCAACACAAGCCCTGATCTTATTGCAAGTTCTTTTCTTTTTTTAACTCATTAAACCAGCCCCTAATTAGTCCCTCCTGATGCCTATCACCCTGGTTAGCCTCCAAGGATCCAGTTGCCACACACCTCACCCCTCCACCTCAGAGAGACGAATTGTTGGCAAGAAACTGAGGGACGCCCAGCCCTGTTCTCTGGTTTGAGCAATTCATTCTGATGCTCCATGCAAGCTCCACACAGACCCCAGGACGCAGAGCCCAGACCCCAAAGCCTGACCCCAGGGCTCAGAGCTGGAACCCTTGTCCAGGGGGCGCTCGAGACCAGGGTCCTGACACTGGTGCCCACGAGCCAGGGCCCCAAAGTGGACCCAATACCCTAGAACCTCCCTCCCAAGCTCTACAGCCAACCCCACCTGCTCGGCTGTCAAAACAGGTACCAGGCGCCCATCCCACACCCACCCATTGCCTCTACTCCTTCACTCTGCGGCCAGGCGAGCGCCTCTCGGGTCTCACCTGCGAACATCCACAAAGGTCTCGACTCCCACCACACACACCGCATGGGTGGGCTTCTTCAGGCTCAGCCGCACAGCCCTCTGCGAGGCCATCCTGCGCCCTGGCTCCCGACCTCCTCGCGCCCGGTGTCCCAGGTCCTCTCCTGGGCACCTGGGAGCCGGGACGAAGTGTGAGTTCTGATGGAACTCGTGCTTTCCTCCTCCCTTTTAATTTCACCCTGAGACCTGATTAGCCTGCCTGAGCTAAGTCCCCACCTCCTGGCCCCATGCCCAGCCCTCCTCACTCAGGCCTGTCAATCCGGAGGCCTGGGGAGGAGGCCCCAAGACTTCTCTGGAGGATGGAGAAGGGAGTTTCAGCTCCTGCCCCTGCTGGGGAGCTCAGCTGCCAACACAGGACTGCTGAGCTCCCATCAGCCCCCGTGCCCCTCCCCTGGCTCTGCCTCTCTCCTCAGACTTTTGGTGCCTGACCACACACGTAAAGATGTCAGCGTCCTTGGAGGGCTGACTACACGCACCAGGCACTGGCTAGGCAGTTTACAGATCTTATCTCATATGACAGGAGTTCAGGCAGCATATAAAGCCCTGTGAGGTCGGAATGCCTGGGCTCCAATCCGCTCTGCCTCTACAGCCTTGACCTTGGGTAGTTCACTTCTCTGCGGCTCCGGCTCCCCAAGGAAGATGAAAGTTGTGGTAGGGGGATTGCGTGAGCTATGTGTGAGAGGTTGAGTGCAGTGCCGGGCACCTAGCTTTCAGTAAAAGAAATGCCAGCCCGACCTGGTATGACTCAGTGGATAGAGCATCGGCCTACAGACTGAAGGGTCCCAGGTTCGATTCCAGTCAAGGGCACATGCCCAGGTTGCGGGCTCAATCCCCAGGAGGGGGCGTGCAGGAGGCAGCCGATCAATGATTCTCATTATTAATGTTTCTAGCTCTCTCTCTCTCCCTCTCCCTTTCTCTCTGAAATCAATAAAATACATTTTTTAAAGAAATGCCAGTAATTATCAGTAGTATCTCCATTTCACAGGAGGAGAATCACAGCTGCAGGTCACACAGATAGTAAGCGGAAGAGCCAGAGTTTGCACCCCGGGTCCCTCTGACTCCAGCACTTCCACCCCCCACAATGTGAGGGTCTGCCCTCCTACCTCAACTACAGAGCTGGCGCTCAGAGAAGACGCTCAGAGCAATGGCCTGGGGAGGGGTGATTCGTTTCTGAAAATCCCGTCCTTTTAGCATTGGCAAGTGCTGGCTCCCGCCTGTGCTTGGGTGTTTATGGAACTTCATTCATTCATTTGACAGTCATTCATTGAGCGCCAGCTCTGTGTTAGGCACTCCTTAGGGTGATGGGGACACAGGTGCTGGGGATGGACAACACAGACCGCAAGACAAAGACACAGGGAATAGAGCCTGCTTTGGCCATGCATTAAAATTCAACTCTTCATATATACATATATATATACATACATATATACATATATTCATATATACATATATATGTATATATGAAGAGTTGAATTTTATATATATATGTATTATTGATTTTTGTAAAGAGAGGAAGGGAGAGGGATAAAGAGCTAGAAACATCTATGAGAGAGAAACATCGATCAGCTGCCTCCTGCACACCCCCACTGGGGATGTGCCTGCAACCAAGGTACATGCCCTTGACTGGAATCGAACCTGGGACCTTTCAGTCCGCAAGCCGACGCTCTATCCACTGAGACAAACCAGTCAGGGCAATTTAACTCTTTTTAAGTGTGGTTGACGTTAGACGATGCAGTGAAATTCTTCCAAGCAAAAGATGGTGGTGGCTTGGTCCTGGGGGCAACAGTGAAGGTGGTGAGAAGTGGTTGGATTCTTGAAGCTGGAACTGAGAAGGTTTGCCGATGGATTGGATGTGGGTATGAGAGAAAGAGAGGAGTCAAGGATGGCTGGAGTGTTTGGGGCCCCAGCAGCTAGAAGGAATTAGTTGTCATCAGAGAGACGGGGAAGGCTGGGGGTAGGCAGGCTGGGCAGGGGGTTGGCTGTTCCATGTTGGACTTGTTAGACATGGAATGTCTAGTAGACTCTAAGAGGAGATGATGAATGACAGGGGGCATGCTCCCTCCATGTGGGCGGTTGGGGGTGATGAGGAGGAAAGTTCCCTCAGGAACCACAGGACACCCCTCCTCAGCCACGGGGTCCTCTCATTCTGGGTAGTCATTGCACAGACGGAATAAAGAGCTAGAACCAGAAGTCCCTCCTCACAGGTCTGGGAAGATAGCAAAGAGGGAGGTGGAGAAAGGAAGGATGCCCACTCTCTGGGAACCAGTCTGATGGGGCCAGAGGGGGACACAGGCTCCCAGACTGATGAGGGAGACAAGAAGCATAAAAACAGCATCAACATATTTTTGGTTACTTTCGATTTTGAAGCTCTTCCTGGAATGATCTTTCTTACCGCCAGCAGATCTCAGTACAAATATTCTTGGTCTACAAAGTGTATTACACCCAAAGCACCAAGACAAAGTCTAGGTTTGCCCACGGATACAGAACCCAGCATAACCGTGTTTCAGGGATGTGAGGCCATTAACCAGTACCAGAGCCATTTTGTTCATATGTAATCTAATGTAGAGTGTAAAATGCAGGTTCCCTAAGGGCACATGGCATATTCCCATTAAAAAAGGAGGGGTGGATGGGTGGTGGATGGGTGGGTGGAGGGTGAATAGATGGATGGGTGGATGGGTGGGTTGGTGGATGGGTGGGTGGGTGGGTGGATGGATGGATGGATGAGTGAGTGGATAGATGGTTGGATGAGTGGATGGGTAGGTGAATGGGTGGATGGATGGGTGGATGGGTGGGTGGGTCGGTGGATGGGTGAATGGATGGATGGAAAAGATGGAATTGTGTACAAAGAACTATCTGCAAAGATGATGATAATGGTGACGATGATGGCAACAATGACAACAATGATGATGATGATGACAAGATGCGAGCAAACACATACAGAGCCCTCACCACATGCCAGGCAGTATTCTAAGCCCCTTCCACGTCCTGACTTATCTAATCCTCACAACAATACTAGATGGCAGGTACCAATTAAGCCTGGAATCCCAACTTCAAACAGACCACAGCATGCGTGTGCAGGAGGTGCCTTCTGCAGGTTGTGGGCAGGGCAGGGGCCAGACCAGGTCACTGTATCTTAAAAGAAATGTTCTCAGAGCCGGAGGAAAGAGGGGGCAAATAGCAGAGCGGGCAGAGAGGCTGAGAGGAGCATCATTTCACAAATGAAAACGCCAGGGCACAGAGACGCTAAGGGACCCTTTCAAGATCCGAAGCTGGAAAGTGTGGAGCGAGGATTGGAGCCCAGGCCATCTGACCCTAAATGGGCTCGTAATTTTTGACTAGATCCCTGGGAGGTAGAATATCGGGTCGTTCTACCTTCTTCCTCATGCTTTTGTGTATTGTTTGAACAGCTTTGGTGAGCAAAAATGTTTACTCTTGGGGGAAAACCATAGGCATTTCCTGTCCTGGCCTCCCTGCCCACCCTCTGCTATCTGCTCCCTGCCTCCCTCCCTCTTTCCTCGTCTCTGAGAACATTTCTTTCAAGACACCATGAACTGCCAGGGCCACTACCCTGCTCAGAACCCTCAAAAGTCACCTCCTGCACACCCATTCTGTGGTCTACTTGAACTTGAAATTCCAGACTTAATAAATCAAATTTGGGAGGCGCCGGGGCAGCAGAGCGGAATGACATGATTGGCCCCTCTCCTCTCCCGGTAGAACATACCAAACCGCTGGGAGGGCCTGTCCGGGTCAGCCTCACACGCATCCCCATGCGGAGCGGGGAGGCCTGCCCACTACCGGGTGAGCGTGGGACTCCAGCTCGATTCCAGGATGTCCTGGAACAACCCAGGGAAACGCGGCAGGAGGGTGTCTGATGCCGGTGCTGCCGTCTAAGGCCTCATATTCCCCATTCTTCAACCATTTCATTCCAGCTTCTTCCATGTGCCAGGCATTATTCTTGGCCCTGGGGATACAATAGTGAATTAGACAAACCATGACCCTGCCCTCAGGGGGCATACAGGGTAGCAAGAGAGACAGAATAAACCTCAGGCTAGAGACTAGGATGTCAGGAGGGATGAGACACGAGGAAGCGGGGTGCAGGGGCAGACTGGATGGGGTGCTGTACCCAGTGGGCTGGTCAGATTAGGCCAGTGGTCAGCAAACTGCGGCTGGCAAACAGTGACTCGTGAGCCACATGTGGCTCTTTGGCCCCTTCAGTGTGGCTCTTCCACAAAATACCAACTTCTGCACATGGACCACGAAGTTTCAGTAGCATGTACATGCACGTCCGCACGTGGTATTTTGTGGAAGAGCCACAGTGAAGGGGCCCAAAAGCCACATGAGGCTTTCGAGCCAGTTTGCCGACCACGGGGTTAGGCTTATCTGGGGAAAGACAGTAGAGCTGAGATCTGAAAATACGAGCTTGGTGATGTCATGGGATCTTCCAATCTCAACAAATCTAGGATTCCATTGATCTAGACGTACCCCCTCTTCAGTCTCCCTACTTACAAACGGGGCTGTTGAGCTAGACCGTTTCCAACCTCAGATGCCTCCAGGGGCCGGCGGAGAGCATAAATGTGTGGCGCTGCCAAATGCAAGACACTAGGGAAGAGTGGCAACGGTGGCAACGGGAATAGAGCCTGCTCTGGCCACACATTCACATTCAACATTTCTTACCAGCAGAACGCGATGGGTCCAGCAAAACCCATCTGTAAGTCAGGCCCGGCCATCGGCAGTTAGTTCCAGACCCCAGCATTGCCTAGGTATGGATTGGTGGGTAAGGAGGGTGATGGAGGGAATAACGCTGGTTGGGGAAGTCATTTGATGCTGATGAGAAGTCACTTGGGCCCAGGTGAGTCTTGCCACCATCAGGCATGGAACTCGCCTGCCTCAGGCCTTGTGACCAGTCAGAGTGGGTTCTGGGCTGCCCCCATGATTGCTGACACCAGCTCTTCCACTCTGGGGGACACAACCCCTCCCCAACACACACACACACACACACACACACACACACACACAGTCTGTGCCTGAGCTTGCTTGAGACAGCCATGGAGGAGGGAGGGTCTGCAGAGCCAGCCTTGGCCTTGCTCCAATCGCAGCGCCCCGAGCGCAGGGACAGTGCTCTGCGGAGTCCCCGACGTCAAGCTGGAAGGGCCCCTAGAGACCATCAATCCAGCCCTCGCTTCCGGCTGGGTAAACCGAGGCTCAGAGAAGAGCAATGACATAATCTGTGATGACACAGTAAAGTCACCGGAAGCCAAGCCTGGGCCCATGGCTTTCATTCATCCCCTCACTGACAAAACATCTATTGGACACTGTATACAGGTGCTGTTCTAGAAGTCGGAGTTCTCACACCTGTTGAGAACTCTCAGCTTCTTATATTGACTTACTCCCCTGGGGTCCCCTAGGTCATCCCCAACCCCTTCCTGTGCCCCTGGGACCCAGGGCAGGATCCTGGCCCCCCAGGTGGGTGGAGAAGGGACCTCAGAGGCTCTGACTCAGCCGCCGTGAGAAAACAGGGTACACACTGCTTCCTGCGGGGCAGAGAGCCCGGGGCCAGGGGCTCTAATAGCAGGAAGTAGTGAGGGTCACAAGTCACCCAACTCCATCCACTCGGTGCCCTCAGAGCCCGAACCCCAGGTCCAGGTCTCTGCTGGGCACCATAGACCTTCAGGAATCACTGACTCCTGCTGGGCTTGGGAATGCCAAGGTCCTGTGTGGCGAAATTGGCTGCGCTAATGACACCAGAAGTGGGGCTGGCTGGTGGTGTGGGGGGGCGGGGATGGGGAGCTTGTAGTCAGTGGAGTCATACTCCCCCCCGCCCCCCAAAAGCACATCACCTCCTTCTCTGCCCCCAAGTAGCCTGTTTCCATCTCAGCAAATGGTGCTGCCTCCACCCCAGGTGCCCAAACAAGAAACCCAGGAAACCTCTTTTTTAAAAATATATACAGTGGGGCCTTAACTTACGGGTGTCCCTACTAAAGAGTTTTTTGAGATACCAGCTGTCTCTCGGCCAATTTTGCATTGAGTTGCTAGAGTAATTTGAGTTAACAAGCTCCTTAACGAGCTCCTTAACGAGCTCGGTCTCGGAACAAATTAAACTTGTAAGTCAAGGCCCCACTGTATTATTATTGATTTCAGAGAGGAAGGGAAAGAGAAATATAGAGGCAACATCAATGATGAGAATCACTGGTCGGTTGCCTCTTACAAGCCCCATGCTGGGGATCGAGCCCACAACCTGGGCATGTGCCCTGACCAGGAATCAAACCATGACCTCCTGGTTCATAGGTTGATGCTCAACCACTGAGCTACACCTCCCGGACCCAGGCAACCTCTTTGATCTTCCCCTACCCCACCCCCAACATCAAAACAGACACCCCCTGACCTGTCAGCTCTACCTTTCAAATCTCTCTGCCCCATCCCTTCCTCTCCACCCCCTACTTCACCCCAACCATCACCCCGCCACTGCCATCTCTCAGCTGAGACCTGAGCAGCCTCCTGGTCTCCTGGTCCCCAGGATCACTGTCCTCCACACCACAGGCAGCAGTGATCTGTCAGAAGCAGGCGACATCGCCCCCCTGAAGAGCCTGCTGCCTCCCCGTATGGCCTCCAGGTTAAAGGAGGGTGGCCGAGTGGACAAAGCCTAAACTTGCGGCCCTACAATCTAGGGTTTCAATCTGGGCTTGGCCATGTCTTGTATTTCTGGACCCTGGACAAATGATTTAACTTCTCTGAGGCTCAGTCTCCTAATTCTTAAAATCTGGAATAGTGTAGAAGTTGTCAATGACTTGTGTAAAGTGCCTGGGATATAGTTGATCCCAAGAAATAGACATTTAGCCTGGCGTTCAAGGCCCCCAGACCAGACCCCTGATGACAGTCCTTCACTCAGCGCTCACCCCCTGTCCTGATCATATTCCTCTGCTTCCCCCACCCCTGCAGCCCCCTCTGGGGGCTTGCTCCCTGACTGGGCTTTTCCAGAAGCTTCTGTCCATCTACAGCCTCCCTGTCCGCCTCTTCCCTCCTTTCCTTGTGCCTCTCTTCCTGCAGCACCCACTCCACGGCAAGACTCAACATTCCTTCGTGAATGTATATCCCACACCCGAATGAAAATATGCCCAGGACAACAGTTTATTTTAAGTGAGAAAATTAAGTCAAAGAGTTGGGGGCAAAAAAGACAAAGACTGAGGTGGACATCCTGTCTGGTTAGTGCGCTTCCCTCTGAGTTCCCTGGTAGCCCAGGGAAAAAGGGGAAATACAATCTATTCCATGAATCATGGTGCTCACAAGGTAAAACTAACCCAGACAAGGAAGAGAAGCCAGCTGTTCCAGGCCCTGCGAGCTGCAGGAAATCCCCCCACCCCTGGGTGGGGTTTAATAAATAGGGAAGCCCAGCTGGCATGGCTCAGTGGTTGAGTGTGGACCTCTGAACCAGGAGGTCAGGGTTCGATTCCTGGCCAGGGCACATGCCCGGGTTGTGGGCTCGATCCCCAGCATGGGGCTTGTAGGAGGCAGCTGATCAATGACTCTTTCTCATCATTGATGTTTCTATCTCTTTCTCCCTCTCCATTCTTCTCTGAAATCAATAAAAATATTAAAAATAGATAAATAAATGGGGCAAATGTGGGACAATGAACTAAGTGATTCACAACATCCTCAGGATTGTGTCTGGTTGATCCTCAGGTGTGTTGGGGGTGGGGTGTCTATAGGAGTGTCTGCTTGGCATCCTTCAGACCCTCCTCCATGAGCATTCTTTGCGTTATCTAAACCTTTGATGAAGTAGGGAGAGGCGGGGGATTTGGGGTCCCCT
The DNA here is from genome assembly GCF_014108235.1 of Myotis myotis. NCBI lineage: Eukaryota > Metazoa > Chordata > Mammalia > Chiroptera > Vespertilionidae > Myotis > Myotis myotis. Next base: position 8,522,728 of record NW_023416324.1, on the reverse strand, counting down.
CTCTGACATTTGCCTTCCTTGCAGCTGCCAGAGCGGAGATCCGGTATTTTCCAACGTCAGCCACCCTGGCTCTAGTTGAGGTCTCACTGTGAGAATCAGCCGGGCCAGCACCTCCTGCTGGCTGGGGACTCAGGCCTGGAAAGGGGTGAGGAGAGGACCTCGCTGGGCATCACCTGACACAGAGCTTCCCATCTCGGCAAGCCCTGCCAGGAAATATGGCCCACCTGCCTCATTGAACACCCAGACGCAAAGAGGCCCAGAGAGGGCGAGAGCCACAAAACACACAGCCTCCTGGAGGCAAAGTGGGATGAAGGACAGAAAGCCGACTCCAGAGTCAGAAACGTGGATTCTCGGGCCGCCCGACATGGTTCCGTGAAAAACTCCTCTTTTCTTTCCACCAGGGCAGCTCTGTCCAATGGGACACCCCACCTGGGCCTGGCCTGTGCAACCGCTGTTCTCACCATCGATGCTGCTGACGAGATCGCCTCTGCCAAGACCCCCAAGGGAGAAAGCATTACACAGACCGGTCCGACATCTTTCCCAAAACCACTCATTCATTTATTCCACAACTAGAGGCCCAGCAGGCAAAATCGTGCGAGACCCAGAAACCTGCCGCACTGTGAGACCCATCAATGCACCTCCTGGTGACCGGTCGTTTGGTCGTTATGGCGTTACGGCCACTGGCTTTTTATAATATAGATAATAGTTATTGGGCATTACCATGGACCAGGCCACGGGGGGAGGAACAAGCCTGGCCCCAGCCTGCCTGAGAGGAAAACATGGTTGATGGAGAAGGTGGGATGCGTGAACACGTTGTCACGAGGAAGTTTTGGAAGAGCCACCACGGGGGATGCGCCGAGGACCGCAGGTGCGGGTGTGGGAGGCAGGGAGGGTAGCAGTGGAAGCCCGTGTTGCTGAGCACGTCCAGTGTACCAGCTCTGGGCCGAGCACGTGTCAGCACCGTCTGTCAGTCTTGCATCAAACCTGGGAGGTGAGCTATCATTTCTGTTCTGAAGAGGAGGGACTCCAGGCTCAGGGAGTTGAAGCAACAAGTCCCAGGTCTCCTGCTAATGAGGATGGAGGCAGAGCTGCTGCCCCATCCGCAGGAATGGGGTGTTAATTGCTACGTTCTCCTGCCTCCCGAGGGATGAGGGACGGTGGAGCCAGGGTAGCTCTTACCTCGTGTGCCGGTGCCAGTGCTCCAGGCTCAGGGACCACTTGGCCTCTGCCTCCTGTTGCATCACATACACCCCAACGCCCCCCCTGGGAAGGCAAAACTGTCCTGTGTCTGGCCTACAGGAGGACTCACGCGACACCCCTCCCAGCTGCCTCACACCAGTATGGTCCTTTGGGCACTGGCTGCCCAACTCTGTCACCCTGGTACCCCTTCAAGCCCTGGAGCCTCCAAGCTTTGGCTTGGTCTGAGTCCTGGGGCCAGCCTGGGGGCAGAGGCCCACCCCAGGGAGGGCCCTGATGGCTGGGGTGGGGATGTGGGGCACCTACATTCCTAGAAAATCAAGGGAAGAGGAAGCTTTGGAGATAAACCTGGAAGTCTGTGGCTTCACGTTTAAAACACATAAGAGAATAGACATTCAGGGGCAAGCAGAATGGGGGCTCAAAGCCCACCCGCTCCCCCTCCCCCTCCAACAGTCCCTACAGCCCTGTGAGGAGCCTGGCTTGTCACGGATAATGAGCCCAGAGAGGACCAGCACTCGAGCCCAGGCCACACAGCCCATTCCCTGGGGAGAAAAGTAGGGGCCCTGGGGTTCAGGTGGTCAGTGGTTGGGCAGGCTGGGCCAACAGTGGACAGAGCCCTGGCCCATCACTGACTGGCTGTGTGACCCCAGGCAGCCACTTGACCCCTCTGGGCTACTTCAGCCGCCTCTGCAAAATGGGGCTTGTTGTTTTGTACTGGACTTGACCACACGGCCTCCTTGACATCCCACTCTGCAGATGAAGAAGCTGAGGCTGGGAGCCATCAGGTGACTCAGCCCGTGAAACCGGCCCCAGCACTGCTGGGGTACAGGCGGAAGGTCATGGACAGGGAGACTGAGGCCAGGAGAGGAGAGGTGAGCGGCTCTGCTCACACAGCAGTCAGCTGCGGAGCGGAGGCTGGGAGCCAGCTCCCGGCACCTTGCCTGGCTCCAAAGAAAACAAAGTAATCTCCCTAAGTCTTTGGCAAGGAAGCCAGGTCTTACCAGATGGGCTGTGGCCAACACCCTGGAAGCTGGCGACACCCCTGCCACATCCTCCTTTCCTGCCCACCTCCCACTGTCTTTCCTGGGAAAGGCAGCTCTTACCACACAAACGTGTCCTTCCTCAGAACCAGGCCCCCGCAGGTGGCACCTCCGCCTCCCCACCCTGGCACCCCGGCACTCCTTGCAGAATGGATAAGAGGCAGGGTAGCTGTTGCTACACCCTAACTTTGCTGGCATCAGCAACGTGAGAACTCAGGCTCCCCCAAAAGTGCTCTGCCCCCCCCCCCCCAAGCAGGAGCATGGAACCTTTTTTCTGCCAAAGGCCATTTGGTATTTATACCATCACTCGCTTAATATAATTCGCTGAATATAACTTTATGTTGCTATGAAAAACGCTCCTAGCTTTATTGAATTTCGAGTCCCACCTGCGGTTGCCTTGGCAGGGCCAGACCAAATTATTTCATGAGCCTTATGTGGCCCTCGGGCCGGACGTTCCCCACCCTGACAGGAAGGGGGGAGGACACACCCTGAGCACCTGCTCGGAGCACTCCCAGAGCTCACGTGGTCTCCTGCATCCCAGCAAGGCAGGTACAGGGGAGCAAAGCATGGCTCTGAGAGGGGCCCAGGGTCACACAGGTCAATCAGGACAAGTAATCCGACCCCGAGCCCATGCTCCCCAGCTGCTGCACTCCAGTGCTCTGCACCCACCCCTGTCCTGGGTCAAAGGTAGGTCCCCCAGCCCAGAAGAGGGGGACACTCCTGACTGAGACCTCAGACAAGTCAGAGCCCTCCTGGGCCGTGGTTTCCCTATCTGTACATGTTGGGGCGCAGGAGACAGTGTGATGGTCTCTGAGTGCTTTGGACACTGGCTGCCCAACTCTGTCACCCTTGCACCCCTGAAGCCTCCCAGGACACAGGCCGAGGCCACCCAGCTCCTGCTGGCCTTGGCCTGGTCTGAGTTCAGGAGCCAGCCTGGGGCAGAGGCCCACTCCAGAGAGGGCCCTGATGGCTGGGTAAGGAAGTGGGGTGCATACACTCCCCCTTCTGGGGGCCCATAGGTTGCCTATTCCTGACCCTCGCCTTGCCCACATGCCCTCCAGGGCCTGGGGCCTCACTTCCACCCTCCAAGGTGGCTGTGATGCTTTGTGGGCTGATCAGGATTCCCAGGCCTCCAGGAGGCAGCACCCGCGGGTCTTGGGGGACAGGAGGAAGGCATGGATGTGGTGATCTGCTTGGTCCCCTGGTCCCACCTCCTGACCCAGGAAGGCCGACATTAGGCAGAGACAACGGGTCACACACTGACCCCAAGACTTTAAGAGGGTGGGGGTGAGAGTTCGGGTCGGCGCAGTCCGCAGAGGCCGTGCGTGGGTGGCCACCCATCCCCAGAGTGCTGCCTGCCCTTCCCCCGCCCCAGGCCTTCACCCCCTCTCGTCTGTGTCCATGGCTTATGCACATATGCATACCAGTGCTTTGTTGATCTCTTCCTGTCCACGGCCTCCTCCCTGAGGGCCTGCAGTCTGTCCCATGTTCTGTGTCTCCAGATCTATTCCAGGCTGGGTGTTCATTCCCAGGGTCAAACGCACCCCTTGCTTCTCTGTCTGTCCCCTGGGAACTGCTCCAAGGTGCTCACAGCATCTCCTTCCTAGACAAGCTTCAGAGAAGCCTCACAGATCACAGCACTGGGGCCCTGCGAGGCCGCCCGCACCCTCTGCCTGTGCCTACAGCCGCCCTCCTGGACACACTGCCCCCAAGCCCGTGAGGCCCTGTCATCTGTGCGCTGACCGGCGGGCTGCGGAGTTCCTGCGGCCTGGGCCCCGCCTCCATGCAGGCCCACCTGACCCAGCCCCTGCCTGGCCCCTTCCCTCCAAGCGCTGGCCTGCGCCCTGTCTGGCTCACATCCTCCGAAGCCCCCTTCAGGGTTGGCAGCCGAGGGGTGGGAGGGGGAGTCTGGCTTTGGCTGACATGGCACACACTGACCCCAGGACGGGTGAAGACTTCAAAACCAGACCCAGCTCAGCAGCGAATTCCCCAGGCCTGACCCACCCCTGCTCCCCACCAGAGCCCCACCCTCCTGGCTGTATGACTCACCTCCACGGAGCACCGGGGACCAAGTTCCGGGGCCAAGACTTCGACAATGCCCTGCTGGGTCCAGACAGAACACCCAAACCAGGGTGGAAACCAGGGGAGAGGTCAGCAGGTGAGCTCAGGGTCAGCCAATGGGGCTGGTGGAGTCAAGGAAACTTCTAGAAGCAGTGTCACCGCAAAGGATTTAAAGACTCAGCCCAGAAAACAAACACGGGGAACCCTTTTCTTTCACCCTGCCTGGGTTCCGAACACATTCTTCTTCACTAGCCTTCGTAAAGAAAATGTGAGTGTGGCGGGTGGGACTGGCCCTTGTTTCCTTCCCATTGAAACCCGTCTCCTCCATCAGAGGTGAGTTCCCTGGGGGCAGCGGCCCCAGCCATGGACCTGGTGCCCAGCACCAGCACAAACAGGGCCCGGCCCATCCATCACTGACGCCCGGAACGAGCTGATGACTAAAGGAGTTACATTTCCACTTACAGGAGCGGATACACGTAGCTCCTGTATCGGACAAAGGACTGACACCCAGAACAGAATGAGAAACGCCTGCAAATTGATGTGAAGGGACAAACCACAGGCCCCATAAGTGGAATGAAACTCAAACTCCACACGCCCCGGATCCTCAGCCAGACCTTCAGGGGGACTCTGCACCCACAGCTTTCCGGCTGCGACCCCAGCCCCCCGCCCCCCCTCCCGAGGCATGCACCCACCTGTGCCTTTACTGGGGGTAAACTTTGGAAAGTCTCATGCAAAGTGCCCAGAGGAAAGGCGGAAAGGCACAGGGAGTCTTCCAGACAAGGCCTAGGCTCTCCCGCTGGGTGAGCTGGGCTCAGCGCTAACAGGGGGGTGAGGATAGGGGTTCCAGCCACCCTCGGATGGGAGGGGAGGCCCCCCGACTGCACAAGCTGGGTCTCCCCAAGAAGTAGGCAACCAGAATGGAAGGGACACCAGGCCAGGAGTCAGGAGGCCTGGGTTCCAGCCCTAACACCCGGCAGACTGGCTGGGTGACCTTGGGCACCTGCCCGTGACCTCCGTCTTTCCATCTGTAAGGAGAGGATTGGGCAGCTGATCCTCAGAGAGCTGTCCAGCTCTGACTCAGAGACTCAGCCCGCACCTCCTGCTACCCCTCCCCCACTTCCCCCTGCGTCAGTCAGCCCAGCTCCCCCAGCCTCAGTGGCCCCACTCCCCACGTGACCCACAGTGAGGCCAGTCAGGGTGGGACTGAGTCTGAGAACCAACCAGCCCCAGCCCAGGCCTGAATCACCCAGGCCGACCCTGGCTCTCTGCCCTGGGTGCTCTAGTTGCCAGCGTGTCCGGGCAGGGCGGGCACCTCGTTCCAAACCACTGCTTTCCTTAGCACCTGCTTCCTGCCCCACTTCTCCTGAGACCACGTGCGGCCTCCTTCCTCCCAGAGGTCCAGCACTGCTCCCCAAGCGCCAGCCACACACAACACCCGCCTCCTGGCTGCTGGCTCTGAAGGAGAAAGACAGAGGAGGACTGGCGGGGTGTGCAGAGCCCATGCTCTGTGGGAGCCCCAGACCACTGCCCGTCCCTCAGAGGCATCCTGTCTGATGGGGGAGGCACAGTCCTATCCCTGGGAAGCTTCCTATCTGATGGGGGAGGCACGGTCCTATCCCTGGGAAGCTTCCTGTCTGATGGGGAGACACAGTCTCTGTCCTGAGAAAGCTTCCTGTCTGATGGGAGAGGCACAGTCCTATTCTTGGGAAGCTTCCTGTCTGATGGGGGAGGCACCGTCTCTGTCCTGGGGAAGCTTCCTGTCTGATGGGGGAGGCACCGTCTCTGTCCTGGGGAAGCTTCCTGTCTGATGGAGGAGGCACCGTCTCTATCCTGGGGAAGCTTTCTGTCTGATGGGAGAGGCACAGTCCTATTCTTGGGAAGCTTTCTGTCTGATGGGGGAGGCACCGTCTCTGTCCTGGGGAAGCTTCCTGTCTGATGGGGGAGGCACCGTCTCTGTCCTGGGGAAGCTTCCTGTCTGATGGGGAGACAGTCCGGCCACACAGGTCATCTAGCCTGCTGGGACAAACACTGCTCCTCCCTCATAGGAGTTAGGGTTAGCAAAGCCCCTCTCTCCCTTTTGCAGATCTTCTGATCTGATGGAGGAGGCGCAGCCCCTGTCCTGGAGGACTCTCCAGTCTGATGGAGGGGCCCGCAGGAAGCTCTCTCCCTGTGGGTGGAAGGGACCTGCTCTCTCTCATGCACACTTGCTTACTTCTGGCGAAGAGCTCCCAGGCGCTGTCTCCTGGAGCCTCGTCACCATCCAGGCGCGAGGCCAGCCAGAGATTGGCCTCTGTTTGACCACTGGGGACACTGGAGAAAGAGAAGCAGTGGGGGTGAGGCCCTATTGCAAGGCAGGACTAGAGCCGAGTGTATCTCCAGAGGGAAGGAGGAACGCGGAGAAGAGGGGTGGATGACTAAGGAACCTGGTTCCCCAGGCCCTTGATCCAGAAAGGCTGGGCAGCCCGTGCCCTCTGCCCCACTGGCCCTGTGGGGGCCTGACTCAGGGCTGCCAGAGCAGGCCTTTCTCAAGCGGGTTTGGAAGACATTTTTTATTTGAGGGAGGCTGCTGCCCTGCCAGGCATTTACGAGCCCAGTTTATTGATCTGGCCCAGGGAGCCTGAGGCACAGCTTTTGCATGAGCCAAGGGAAATGCCTGCCTGGGTACAGCCCCAGCCCCAGGCCACAGCTTCTCTGAAAGCCACAGCTGGGGGAGGCTGGAAGTCTTCAACGGTCAGAGCCAGAGGGACCCCAGGGCTGAGTTGGCCAACCCCTGCCTCTTACAGAAGGGAATAGTGAAGACCAGAGACGGGCAGTAACTTGCCCAAGGTCACACAGCACATCAGCAGCAGAGCTGGGGCCTGCCACTGGCCCCCCTGGCCCATGGACTATTATAAACTGTAGTGAATGTTCATATTTAAGTCTTTTCCAGGACATATGCTTTCACTTCTCTTTGGCAAATACCTAGGTGTGGAGTTGCTAGCTCGTATGGCAAATACATGTTTAATTTTAAAAGAAACCGTGCCTGGTCATTTTTAATAGTCTCGTTTCCCGTGTTTCTGCGTTCGATCCTTTCCTTTATCTGTTTAAGTTGTTGAGCGCCCTTATTTCCTAATGCGCACGCGCTAATTCCAATGCCGGGAGTATCTGCAGGCCTGAGCCTCCTGTTTCTTGTTCTGGTAAAACGTGTTCATGGAATCTTGGTTTTTGTGGTTTTTGATTTTTTATTGTGAGCTCATGGCCATTAGGACTCAATCTGTGGGAATGGTAAGAGGCTTTGATTGCTTTGCTTTCCTCCAGAGAGGACTTTAGTTTGTTTTGTACTGGCCCCTGGGAGTGCTAGTCGCCAAGGACGACCTTAAACTAAATTCTCAGCTCGAGGTCTCTGAACAGAGCAAGAGATAGGGACCGGGGCTCTAACCTCACTGGGGGGGGGGGGGGGGGGGGGGCAGGGGAGACTTATTTCCCCTCCATCCTGAGTCAAAGCCACGGCCAACTATTTTTCTGGCCACCTCCTTGGGAAGACAGATATGTTTCAAGTTTACCCCCTCATTAGTGGCGATGCCCGAGGAGGCTCTGACCCGATGGGGAACCTCAGATCCCATGCTCTACCTGGTCGGGTCTTGGGTGATGCCTCCTGTCTCATGGTACGTCTGTGAAAAGCAAGGCTCCACGTGGCTGGTCGGGGAGGGGGGGCCAAAGGGCACCGCCTCTTTGGAACACAGTGCGGAAGTTTCTTCTAAAGCGAAGAAGCATGCACATACCATACGACCCGACAAGCTCACTCCCAGCTGTTTACCCAAGTGGACTGACACCGACAGGCACCCCATAACCTGTCACAGTGTTTAGAGCAGCTTTATTCATGACCGCTGCCAACCACCCAGCTGTCCTGCGACAAGTGGGTGGAGAGACGAGCCGTGGTACCCCGTGCCAGGGCGTAGACTACTGACACACACCAGCACACCGAGGACCCGCGAATGCATTCTGCTAAGAAGAGCCAGACACAAAAGGCGAGATACGGCATAAATCCATTTAAATGACCTTCGGGAAAGGGCAAAACTAGATTAGGATAGAAAACAGTTAAGTGACTCAAGGAGCTTTCTACTAAAAGGGGTGAATTTCACTCTCTGTAAACTGGGCCTCAATTTAAAAACCGACATGGGGGGAGAAACTAAGATGGCGGCATAGATAAACACCGGGAAATTGCTGCTTCCCACAACAATCGATAAATGCATCAAAAACACAAGGTGGACACCATCCAGAACTACAGGAGGGCTGGCTGAGTGTAAATTCTACAACTAGAAGGAGAGAAAAGCACACTGCGAGAGGGAGGACCTGCGGAGGTGGAGTGCAGAGGTACGGGGGCTCGCGCGCGGAAAGGGTCTGGCACCGGAGGACACGGCTGTCTTTTTGAATCCGGAGGGAGACACAAGCTCCCGATGGCTCTGAAATCCGGTTCTGGGAAGTCTCTGGGGACCCAGGGCTCATACAGGGAGAAACTGGACTGTCTGGCAGCAGACGAGCTTGAGAGCGGCTTTCCCTCAGAGGTGCTTGCAGCCATTGCTGGGACACTGGGACTCGCGACTCCTTAGGGCGGGGCTGAGGCTCCGCCATAGCTGCTTTCTCCGCCCTTTGATTCCTTGAGACCCCGCCCCGCCCAGGCTGCAGCAGAGGCTTTTGCATATGAATGCCCCGGCCATTTGCAACCTGTAATTACCTAACCGAAGCCGGGCCAGATAGACCCAGAGCTTCCAAGAGAAGGCCCAAGGCCCCACAGCGGCTTGCATTGCTACACAGCTGAGCATCATCAGGGCACTTCCAAACTCCAAAAAAAAAGGAAGGGGAATCTGCAGTTCTCTTCGTAGTTCCTGCTGTGTAACCTCAGGCAGAGGCTAAATTAGCACCTCCTTAGATCCAAGAGCCACTGTACCCAGTGGTCAGAGGGGGACCATCCAGACCACAACTCCTCAGATCCATAAGGGAGACACTCAGGGTGCAGTCTCAGTGAGCACCAAAGCCCCACTGAAGCAAGTCTTGCCCCAGAAGGGTGTCTCCAGCACAGAAGTTCTCCCACTGCAGACACAGCTGATTCTCGCTGCCAATTGCCCTGGAGGTCAATTCCTCCCAGTGATCCTACAACAACCAAGGCATAGCTACAACAAGACTGTGCACAAAGCCCACGAGGGGGTGCACCAAGAGTGTCCACCTCAGGTAACTGGGGAGGCTGAGCCACTGGGCCCTACAGGACACCTAGCACACAAAGCCACTCTATCAACACAGGGAAGCAGCCAAAATGCGAAGACAAAGAAACGGGTCACAAATGGCAGAAATGGAGGAAAGCAAACGACTGGATATAGAGTTCAAGGCCACGTTTATAAGGTTTTTCAAGAATTTTATGGAAACCGCCGATAAATTTAATGAGTCCCTCAATAAGTATAGGGAGACCATGGAGGACATGAAAAAGGACCAACTAGAAATTAAGCATACACTGACTGAAATAAAGAATAATCTACGGAGATCCAACAGCAGACAAGAGGATCCCAAAAATCAAGTCAAAGATTTGAAATACAAAGAAACAAAAAATACCCAACTGAAAAAGAAAAAAGAAAAGAGATTCCAAAAATATGAAGCTAGTGTAAGGAGCCTCTGGGACAACTTCAAGTGTACCAACATCAGAATTATAGGGGTACCAGAAGAAGAGAGAGGGCAAGATATTGAAAACGTATTTGAAGAAATAATGACAGAAAACTTCCCCCACCTGGTGAAAGAAATAGACTTCCAAGTCCAGGAAGCGCAGAGAACCCCAAACAAAAGGAATCCAAAGAGGACCACACCAAGATACATCATAATTAAAATGCCAAGAGCAAAAGACAAAGAGAGAATCTTACAAGCAGCAAGAGAAAGACAGTCAGTTACCTACAAGGGAGTACCCATACGACTGTCAGCTGATTTCTCAACAGAAACCATGCAGGCCAGAAGGGAGTGGCAAGAAATATTCAAAGTGATGAATAGCATGAACCTGCAACCAAGATTACTTTATCCAGCAAAGCTATCATTCAGAATTGAAGGTCAGATAAAGAGCTTCACAGATAAGAAAAAGCTAAAGGAGTTCATCACCACCAAACCAGCATTATATGAAATGCTGAAAGGTATTCTTTAAGAAGAGGAAGAAGAAAAAGGAACTCTTACCATTTGCCACAGCATGGATGGAACTGGAGAGCGGGTAAATACCACAGGATCTCACTCATTTGTGGAATATAATGAACAACATAAACTGATGAACAAGGACTGATCCAGAGACGGAGAGGCATTGATTGGACTGTCGGGCTTTGGAGGGAGGGGAGGGGAGGGTGGGGGTAAGGGGGAAAGATCAACCAAAGGACTTACATGCAGGCATATAGGCCTAACCAATGGACACGGACAACGGGGGGGGGGGGGGGTGAGGGCATGAGCGGGGGGTGGGGGGGTAGAGGGTAACGTGGGGACAAGGACACATATGTAATATCTTAATCAATAAAAATATATTAAAAATAAATAAATAAATAAATAAATAAATAAATAAATAAATAAATAAAAACCGACATGGGTTTGGTCTCCGGGAATCTTTTAAGGGGGCTGACAGTCCAGGGCTCCCTTGCCTCTCTCTTGATTTGTGTACACATTTGTCTTCAGTTATTATTTTCATTATTACCTTTTTGCATTTAAGTGCTTTGTCTACTTTCTTGCCAGCTCAATCATGCATTTTAAAACCTTCTTTTAGCTCTGTGCCCAGAGCTCCAGACTAGTGAGGGAGACAGCATCGTTATCCTCAAAGACTCCTGGTCCCACGGAGAACGCCAAGCCAGGCCAGCAGGGAGGCGCTCCTCCCCAGCTCCCCTGGGCCTCCCAGATCACATAACTTTTTCATAACGACAATAATGGCAATAATTAACTGGCATAAAACTGTGATGCACAGAAGGCAGCTGACTGGGCTCTCGGCCAGGGAGGCAGAGCTGCGTGACTCACGGCCCGGCTGCTGGTAACAGCGGGGCAGCCAGAGGGGCGGCCGCCTGACCGGGCTCCAGGATGTCCGCTCACGCACATGGGTGGGTGGGCCTCGAGGTGCAGGACTCTTAGGATGGGCCTGGCTTGGTCCTGTCAGCGTCCAGAGGCTTCCAGGGCCTGTGCTCCCTGAGACCAGAGGCGTAGGGTGGCTGACTTCAGAGGGGACCTGTTTCTCCCACAGGTCCTCTTAGAGTCCCCCCAACAGAGACCGCAGCTCCGGATCCAAGGGTTGGCCTGGCTTTGCAGACGACAGAACCTCCCGGAGGCCAGCCTAGCACTTTCCCTACGCCCACCCCACCATTGGGGCCGGTCTTGATGACTCTCCCTCCAAAAACCTCACTCACATCTTTCCTCTCCTCAGCATCCCTGGCTCCGGGCCTCGCTTCCTTCATTCTCTCAAGAAATACTGAGGACCTACTGTGTGCCTGGTTCTGAGCTGGCCATGGGGATCGCATTTGGCCCAGATACAGCTGTGCCTCAGGGTTCAGTCTGGGAAAGGCAGGTGGGCAAACTGAGGATGATGGTGGTGGTGATGGTGGTGACAGTGGAGATGATAGGTCCCGTGTGTTGAGGGCTCACTGTGTGCCCAGCACTGTGCTAAGCACTTGACACTCATTAACTCATAATCTTCATTACAGCCCTATGAGGTCACAGTCATTATTTTAATAATGGGTAACATTTACCACTTAGTAAGTGCCAGGCACGGCTCTAAATGCTGGACCAGGGTTAACCCATGGTTAACCAAGGTCGGCACTGTGACTGCCCCCGCTTATACAGGCGAGGAAACTCAGGTACGGAGACATTTAATAACGTGTCCAAGGTCACCAGCCAGTAACCGGCAGAGCAAAATGCATTTGCTATGATGGATGAAGACAGGGTGTGCTGTGGGACACAAAGAAGGGTCCATCCCTCCTGAGCAGATCAAGGAAGACTTTGCAGAGGAGGTGACATTTAAGCCAGGTCTTAAGGGATCAGTAGGGCTTTGAGGGGATTGGAGCAAAGGGCCAGCAGCACATTTAGGGACAGGGCGTAATTCGCGTGGGGATGCTCAGGTTGGAGAGGTGGGAAGAGCGAGGTCACGAAGGGCCTTGGGGTAGGCTGAGGGACTTGGGCTGACCCTGAAGGCAACTGGAAGCTGCACACCCCTCCTCTCTTCCCTGAGCTGCTGAAACTAACTCTCAGCCCTGCTGGGTGCAGAACCGATAAACACCTTCCTTAAACCAGGCCCCGCAGCAAACACCACCTGCTCCAGAAGACTATGGGCCCTGCCTCCCGCACCCTTCTTGTTACATCCCCTATACCAGTGATGTCGAACCTTTTGAGCACGGCGTGTCAGCATTTTGAAAACCTTAACTCTGGTGCCGTGTCACATATAGAAATTTTTTGATATTTGCAACCATAGTAAACCAAAGACTTACATTTTTGTTATTTATTTTATATATTTAAATGCCATTTAACAAAGAAAAATCCACCAAAAAAAATGAGTTCGCATGTCACCTCTAACACGTGTCATAGGTTCGCCATCACTGTCCTATACCTTGTTCCCTTGACCAAATGCCCTCCGTTCTCCCACACGCCTGTTCTTCCCCTGGCATTGGCTCAGAGAACCCCTCCTCCTCAAAGCCCTCCCAGCGTCTAACCCAAGTGAGTTTCCACCTTAACTTTCCCCGATGCATAGCACTTGGAGCCCATATCATGGCTGGAATGAGGACTCCCAGCTTGCTTCTTACCATCATGTCTTTCAGCTGGAATGTAAGATTAAGGGCTAAGACCATATCCTCACAGTGCGTGTAAAAGGTAGGCGCTGTTTTCTGAATGCTGTATACTGTGCCAGCAGCATGACGGTGTGAGCCTATGTCCTGTGCTCATGCGGTCACTTGCAAATTGAGGAAACTGAGGCTCAGAGAGGTGAAGGGATTCCTCTATGGTCACCCCCATTACGGTCTGACCCCAAGTCTGCCTGACTCCAAGCTCCATATAAGCAGCTGCCTCTCACCTCTTACCCAGATCCCACCCTCCCCGGGTGGAGCCTCACAGCAGGTGCTCAGTAAAGAGACAGAAACGGATCCCAAGGCTGGTCCAGCCCCGGAAGTCACCCTCTGTGCGGGGTCTTGCCTCACCTCCTGAAGGGCTGCTGGCTGCCCTCTAGTTGCTGCCATGGGCACGAGCCGATAACAACACAGGGGTCTGGGTGGCCCACCGTCCCCAGCAGCTGGAGGCCGAGACTCAGAGGCTCTGAGCTCCTCCATCAGAAGCCGGGCTGGACTCACTCCAAAGGCCACGGGCAGGAATCTGAATCCAGGCCCAGAAGAGACCAGCAGAGTGACATGTGCAAGTTCACATCACTTTGCCCTGCCAAACGGCAGCCAGATAATAACCATCTCAGTCACCAGGCACTGGGTGGCACTTACCGTGTGCCAAGCCCCTCGCGGGCATGTCTCATTTCTCCTCCCAACAGCCTTACGAAGTCAGAACCAGTACCACCCCTCTGTACGGAGGAGGAACGTTCGTGCATTTGTCCCATCACCCAGCCACCCATATTTACTGAAACAAAAATGTATCGAACACCTACTACGTGCCAGGTCTAGAGTCCAGAAACAGGGATAAGAATGTGTAACACATACTCAGTGCCATCTCTATGGAGCACACCATCTGAGGGGTGCCCGGCTTGGGGTCCCAGCCACAACCCCTGGGTGGGGGGACGCAAAGGCCTCACTAACTCATTACTGAGTGTGGGGAAGGGAATAATGTATAGCACATCCAGAGGGAACTGCAGGCAGCATCATAATCACTTATCCTGCGGGCCGCACTGGGGACACCCCAGAGGGAAACCCCATGTGCAGCTGGGCGTGCCCCTGGGAGGGGCTCTCCCAGAGGAACAGCTGAGTCTGGCTGAGTGTCCCCCGTCCCCAGCACCCCGAAAGGGCACAGGAAAGGAGATGGCAGGGACAGAGCATAATTCGCGTGGGGATGCTCAGGTCAGAGAGCTGGGAAGAGGCGAGGTCGCAAAGGTCCCTGGGGTAGGCTGAGGGGCTTGGGCTGACCCTGAAGGCAACTGGAGGCTGCACACCCGTCATCTCTTCAAGAAGGAGGGGACCTAGGAAGCTGCTATGTCACCCATCGCAGGGGCGGGGTAGGTCATAAAGTCAAGGCCACTAGGTGGTCAAGGACTGACCCCTGGCTTTGACAGAAAGGACTCCTTCCGGAGGGCCCTGTGTGGGCACCGGGAGCTTAGAAGGTGTGAGGAATGACGCAGCAGGGACAGGACCAGGGGAGGGGCCTGCAGCACCACATTTCCCAGACTGAGGACTCCTGGTAGGTCTGGCCTGAGGTGACTGAGCCATAGAGGGACAGAGCTGTGGACACTGAGGCCCAGAGGGAAAAACAGCGCCACCCAGCAAGCGGGGGAGGGGAGCAGCCAGGGGGGATGGTGGCGCTGGCCCAGGCACGACCCCGCGGGGCAGCTCCTGAGTCACCAGTCCCACACCGGACTGTGTGGCTTCCTCGTGAGGCCCATCACGTCCTCATGACTGGCAGCCCAGCCACCGGGCAGTTACTCACAGGCTTGTTTCAGAGGCTGAACAGATGGAGGAGCAGTGAAGCAGTAGAGATTATTGGCCTTGGCCTTGGCCTCTGGCCAGCTTCCTGCTCCAGCTTCTCCCTTTCCTTGGCCCCTTCTCACCCCCGTCTCTTCTTTCCTGGGGCCTCTGAGCCTGCCCATCAAACTGGGGGCTTCTCCAAGGCACCTGTGTCTCCCCAACCCCTGGGAGTCCCTGGACCCCTGGCTCTGGGAGACTGGCCAGCCCTGGTAAACGTATCCTCTCTATTTGGGGTCTGTTTGGAGGCACCCACTCAGAGCCTCACCCTGCCGAAGGCCAGCGGCTGAGGGACAACCCCCAGACTCACACTGACCTGGCTCTGCATCCGGCATCGCCACCTCCCAGCCCTGGGACCTGAGGCCATTTACTTAACCTTCCCAGCCTCTAGCTCCTCACCTATAAAACACAGGCAGTAACAGCCACCTGCCTCGGGGGGTTGATGAGAAGTAAATGACAATGTTTGTCAAGGGTTTAATGCGGTGAGTGTACCATAAATGGGCACAATTAGCATTGTTAGAAAAAGAATCACAGGCGATGGCCACGCTCAGAGGTGCCCTGAGCAGCACAGTTTACACTTCCATCCGCGGTCTCGTGGGAGCCTCCGTGAGGTCACGTGGGTGGAGGTCCTCAGTAGGGGCTCCAGAGGTCCAGGCTCCTTGCCTGGAGTCACCGAGCCCATCCTCCTGGCTCTGACTTCGTAATCCGGACCCACCAGTTGACAGGAATCTGTGCTGCATCTGAGTATTTACAGGCTGGTGCCTGGAGCACATTACTTAACCTCTCTCGGCCTCAGTTTCCTCATCTGTAAAGTGGGGATAATAGTACCTCTCTCATAGGCTTGTTCTGAAGAGTAGATGATGTTATGCGTGTACAGGGCGGAGAAAACCCTCTGGCAGAGTCGGTGCTAACCATTTAAGTGTTCGCTGACGTCATTATTTACTGAGCACCTACTATGTATTTAAAATATCACATTTAACCTTCATGACAATATTGTTTCCATTTTACAGAATGAGGGAGCTGGTTTGAGTGTCCTACATTCAGAGATGTCCCACTGAGGTGAGGGGTCACCAGATACTGAATATGGGCAAGGCAGAGCTCCCTTTGGCTGAGGGCAAGTCTTAGAGAGAAACTGATCTGAGAGCTGCCAGCCATCACTATTCCTCCAAGCTGGAAAATATGCTTCAGGAATTTTTTTTTTTTTTTTTTGGTAGGGGGAGCATCCAGCAGCATATGGCAACATCCACCAGAGTGTAAATGGCTTGCCAACTAGAAAGTGACGCATCCAGAATTTAAAGCCCCTCCTCAGCGCTCATTCTTCCTTCTGTTTCACTCTGCTTCCCATCAGAGAGGGAAGGAAAAAAACATAAAAATGGAATCAGCAATTTTCCACGCAGAAGACTGCTAGATGCCTGTCCCCCAGCACTGTCCCCTTCTTTTCTTATTTTTTAAATATATCTGTATTGATTTCAGAGAGGAAGAGGGAGAGAGAGATGGAAACATCAATGATGAGAGAGAATCACCCATCAGGCGCCTCCTGCACGCCCTCCACGGGGATCCAGCCCAGGCACATGCCCTGACTGGGAATGGAACCCTGACCTCCTGGTTCATAGGTCATGATCAACCACTGAGCCACACCAGCTAAACCACCCCTTATATAACAGTAAAAGCTTTAGCTGGACACATGGCCGCACAGCTTAGGACGCCATTTCCCAGCATCCCTTGCAGGTGATGTGACCATATGACCAAAATATGTCCAAGTCATACAAAAGGAAGTGATAAATGAAACTTTTAGATTGTGCCCTTAAGAAACAAAAGAAAGGCTCTCCTCCCCTCCTCCCCGCCAAAAAGCTCCCCGTTTCACTCACCTGCCCTCCTCCCCGCCAAAAAGCTCCCCGTCACCATCTTCCACTGGTAAGAAGAGGCATGTGCTCAGGAGCATGGGGGCGGGGCATGCTGAGGAGAGCAAGGCCTAAAGAATGGTGCTGGGACACTGAACCAAGGCGTCACTGGGCCTCCTCCTCTCCTCCCTCCTCCTGGGCCTCCTCCTCGGCCTCCTCCTCTCCTCCCTCCTCCTGGGCCTCCTCCTCTCCTCCCTCCTCTTCTTCTCTTCCCTCCTCCTCCTCTCCTCCCTCCTCCTCCTCTCCTCCTGCCAAATCCTCTCGCTCCTCCCGCCCAAAACGCTCCTCCAGAGGCAGCGCCTCCTTCCCTCCCTCCTCCCCAGGCTCTCTCTCTCTCTCTCTCTCTCTCTCTCTCTCTCTCTCTCTCTCATCCTTGGCTGCATTCGAACCTCAGGCCCTTCGATCTGTGGGCCGAAGCTCTATCCACTGAGCCAAGTCTTAGAGAGAAGACTCTTCTCCTCTCTTTTTTTTTAGGGCCTAAAGTAGAGGGTTTCAATCACCTTTTTTCTGGTAGATTCAACTAAGGCCACTTGTTGAGGTGAGAGAGCTGGGGCACTCACATCTGCCTCTTGTTGATCACTGAGAGAGAAAGAATTCGACAGGGCCCCTGCAGTTCAATTGTGAAATCCCTACATGAGGAGAGAGAAAAGGAGACTATGTCATTTTTTTCCATGTCTCTAATATTCAGAAATATTCCCCCGAGAAAATTGGCGAGAAGAGACAGGGAATAAGGTGATGTGTGCCTAGCTGCTGAGAAGTCTTCTCAAACTCTGAAAGAATCACAGGATAACTCCCTGTGCACTAAAAGGCATCTCTGGTCAGCCTCGGTCTGGAAGAAAGTCTTGGCTTAGTAGTCCTTTTCCAGAGAGCGGGTTGCCTAACTTAGTGAAGAAGTTGTACCATGTGTCTGTTTTCCATCCCATTCCTCTGACCTCATCCTCTTGGATTTCTTCTCCGCAAAGCCAATTGAACAGTTGTATCTAGGCTCAGGCTCAAAAACCTCTCGGATGAGTTGTCACACCTGTATACTACCCTCACCTCACCCTAGCATAACCATGTGTACGTGTTTATCTAGATTAAAAGATGGTGAGAATATCAAGAGAGAATATTGGGAGACCTATGGGTATATTCACTACTTCTTATCTCATCCTAATCTCTAATTTATTATGGCAGTTCTTCCAGAACACTAGTATTTTGCTGTACTTTTCTCTGAAGTTTTCCCTGCCCCTGCACTTCATCATTGACTGAGCCCACTCTACAGGGACTGTCATGTGTTAAGAGCACAGTGTAACTAATAGAAATAAAGAGTGCAATGCCCCCTCCCCTAAGGTACTCCTTCTAGATGGAGTCTCTCACGGATGGTCAAAGACAAACAACAGGGTAGATGGATGGTAGAGGGTTCAGTGGGAATGGGTAGCAATTGGAGAAGCAAAACCTTAACAGAGTGGTTCTTTCTCCTGTTCTTTTCCCTTTCTCTTTTTAGAATGACCCACCTGTTGCAACTCCAGTGTGACTGGTTGAATGAGAAGGGACTGGGATCTTCTCTCACCTGTAAGAATGAGCTTCCCTTCTGAAATGCTAATCTACTAAGACTTTATGAAACACTGACGGTGGGGTGGGAGGGAGAAGACTGCTTAGACCTGCCAGCAGGGGAGGGAAATCATGTGGAAAGGGAGAGGAAGGTGATGTTATGCCCTTCTTGTGAAAAGTCAGCCCTTAGATTCTGAGAATATGGGGTTCTCTTAACAGAAATAGGGTGGATGAACAGCTTGGAAAGAAAGGTTCTGAGCTGGATTATATATATGTTTATTTTATTAATCTTTTTGCTGGACATAAGTATGTGGATTGTTGGTTTCCAGGAAACTTCTCGTTGAAAATACCCTTCATAGCTCACCCCTTTCTCTGGGGAATCCTTTTTTTTTTCCCCCACCTTCCCCTCACACCTACACATAAAGCAAAAATGCAGTCATGTGGTTTGTCTGGAAGCAGCCATTCTCTTACTTGACCCTGTCTTCTTGACTTTTATCATGGAATAAGAAGAGCACTTCACTCATGCGGGACCTCTCTTGGTCTCCACAGTGATTGGACCTGGGATTGACACATGACTCAGCCTGAACCTACGAAATAAGGGTGTCCCAAAATTCACGCAAGAACTAATTTTGACAGAAAACACAGGTTTATAATTAAAAATTGTAAATTTTTTATTGATTCATAAAGTATACAGTATAGGGTTATGTATGGAATAGCATATTGGGTAAATGGATTATCATGTCGCGATAGCGAGCACCATTAACTGTTCTTGCCTGAGCAGCCGCATTAAAGGGTGACGGCATTAGGAAGGTTGAGAAGCACTGTAATTAGACAAGAGGACCAGAGTGGTTATTTCCATCCAATGTGACTAGAACCATGACAGAGAGAAGCACAGGCTGGCACTGGGCCCCAGGGGAGAGGACCTGGCACAGACAGGAAAAGGTATTAGAAAGACTCTCCTGGAGTACATGCCCTTGACCAGAATCGAACCTGGGACCCTTGAATCCACAGGCCGACGCTTTATCCACTGAGCCAAACCACTCAGGGCTCTTCTCCTCTCTTCTTTTTCCCTAGAAGAAGGAAAGCGGAAAGGCAGAGGGTTTTGAATCCGTATCAAAAGGAGGGAAAAAGAACTCTACATGAACACAGAGCAGTCCAAGTAAGACCCCAGAGGCTTGAAATAGTGTACAACTTGGGCAATTAGGATGTGTTCCAACCATAAAGTGAAAGAAAGGATGGAAGGAGATGAGGTTGGAGAAAGGGGGGTCCCAGGCTGTCCTCACGTGGAAGTCATTACCAAGCCTCTCTTTCCCACACTCCTTCTTCACTTTCTCCCTTTCACCAGGTCACCTGTTTGCTTTCAGATAACCCCTCAATTGAAAATTGAAAACAATTCAGGCCTTCGTCAGGATTTTCACCTTTATCCTGAGAACAATAGGAAACCATTTGGCAGACTTAATTAAATGAGTGGTCAGAGCAGGTTTTCTTTTTAAGTTTATTCTCGTTGCTGCATTGAGAATGGTCTGAGAAGGAATGGACAAGAAAGATTTGGACAGAGCAGTCAGGTGGTGATAGGTAAGAGAGATCATGGTGAACTGAAGTGGTGGGAGCAATAAGATAGAAGGAGTATTGGACAGGTGTGGAAAGTATTTCCAAGGTAGAATTGATAGGTCTTGCTGATGGGTTGAATGATCCTTTACCCTCTCTGCATCCACCCCCTTGGGCTTTTAACTTTGAAGTGTCCTCTGCCTCTGTCTCCTGACTTGCCCCTGTGCCTGGCTCTGGGTGATAGAATGAAGCAGAGGTACAAGTGTGGTGCTTCTAAGTCTATACCTCAAGAGGCCTTGCTCTTTCTTGTGTTTCTGTCATATCCATGAGGACATTCCTGAGGTCGCCTGCTGGCATGGAACAGATACGGGGCAGAGACTTGAGGTGCCCAGTCAGCCCAGTTGAGACTCGTCTAGATCAATGGTCGGCAAACTCATTAGTCAACAGAGCCAAATATCAACAGTACAACGATTGAAATTTCTTTTGAGAGCCAAATTTTTAAACTTAAACTATATAGGTAGGTACATTGTTATTAACTTAATTAGGGTGCTCCTAAGGCTTAGGAAGAGCCACACTCAAGGGGCCAAAGAGCCGCATGTGGCTCAAGAGCCGCGGTTTGCCGACCATGGGTTAGGCCATCTTTAAAGCACATTTCCTTCTAAAGTAGGAGAAAACATGCCCTAACCGGTTTGGCTCAATGGATAGAGCGTCAGCCTGCGGACTCAAGGGTCCCAGGTTCAATTCCGGTCAAGGGCATGTACCTTGGTTGCGGGCACATCCCCAGTAGGGAGTGTGCAGGAGGCAGCTGATCGATGTTTCTCTCTCATCGATGTTTCTGACTCTCTATCCCTCTCCCTTCCTCTCTGTAAAAAATCAATAAAATATATATTTTAAAAATAATAAATAAATAAAGTAGGAGAAAACAGATACAGAAGTGTTCAAAATTTACAAAAACATTCCTAATTCTAATTCATATAAAGTAAAGTATCAGAAATAGTACAACGTAGTAAAGGGGTATCTAGAAAAGCAGTACATAGGGTTTAAAGCCAAACATGTTTGAATTAAATGGATGATCGGTACAGCTCTCTCTTGGTCAATCAATGGCATGACGGAATGTACTGTGAAACAGGCATGTTTGACCTGTGCCTGGTATGTCACCCCATTACTTACCAGGAATATGATTTGACCTGTGACCTAGTCACTTTCTGTGGCCTCACTAATTTGATGGTTTCTTTAAAATGTAGGAATGTGAATCTGGTGTTTTGTTCAACCCACTATGATCCTATAATCTTGTTTCCTGGATTATGATCCTATAATCTTGTGAAGGCTTAGTTAGGGAACATAATTAATACAGGAGGCCAGAGCTATATTGAATGGCAAATCTATACAGAACAATGAAAACATCCATATTCACTGACATAAAATTGGAGATGTCAGACACAGGGGGACTTTGAGCTGAGAAGGGAGGCAAGTATAGGCAGGAGAATGACCGTAAGAAAGGTTTGCAAGCACTTGGAAGTGTGAGAACTCGGAGGAAGTAAACCAGGTTAGAGAGGAAGTGAAACAAAGGAGTTTAGATTTGATGATGTAATCAGAGAGACGTTTCTTAAATAAAAGAGTAAAAAAAAAAAAAAGAAATCTATTCTCCTTTTCCCTTTTCTCCCTTCTCACTAGATGGAATGCAGATGTAATGGAGGACCTGTGGCAGCCAGGTTAGATCATGAGGTGGAAGCCAAGTATTAAGGAGGGCAGAGCAACAAGACAGAAGGAGCCTGGAATCCAACCTGTCAGTCAGCTCCCACATCACTCCTAGATGGTATATGTCCTGCATGTTCTTCTCGTCTCTTGGGAAAGCCACTACTTTTCCGGCCTTTGCTTTGGTTGCAAAACCCGTTTGCCAACTGAATACAAACCAGGGTAGCCCCATCAAAAGGGAACCTATGCTAATATTTGATGTTTCTCTTTTGATTCTTTCTCCTACTTATATCAATATGTACATGAATGATCAACTGTTTATACAGGCACATGTATCTAAATACAGGGTGGGGCAAAAGTAGGCTTACAGTTGTACATATGGAAAGTAATACAATAATTAGTACATAAAAATACAAGGATAAATTCTGTATTTCAGGTACTCACAACTGTAAGCCTACTGTTGCCCCACCCTGTATGCAGTGGGTGTGAATTTCCCAGGCCACAAATTCAGGTATGCAAGAAATACGACTTTATTTTTCTGCAACTGAACGGAGTTTCTGTTTCAAGCTCCTTGTTTCCTGCTGGTGGAAACCTAAACTAGCCAATGGGTAACTTTGGTCACTTCAGATTAATTTCATCCAATTAAGATTTGTTTGCCTTGAGCAAGTCAGGGTGAGTACCATAAATGTAGGGTTCATCCTCCCCATCCCTCCTCGCCCCTTCCTCCTTTCTCAGTTGCATTTAAGTTTCAGTTAATAACGTAAACATAGCATCAGAATGTTACTGATCAGAGCCAGGCCATCTAGCATTCGGGCAGAATCAGAGATGGACACTGTGCCACGTGGAGTCTGAAGTCTGCATTCCTGCCTGGTTTCCAGTTGTGAGTCTCGGCTGCCCTGCTTGGCCTAGAGTCACCTGGTCGGGACCCCACAGTGCCACCACGCACCTTCGTTGGAAGTTTTGGCTGCTCTGTACCTCACGTGAGGGTGGAAAACTCAGAAAACTCAAGCCCTCCCATCATCACTGTTTCTAGGGAAGACAAGGACCAAGGTAAGGATTATGCACATTTTACAGCTAAAGAAACGGAGGCCAAAAGGGGAGAGGTGACTTGGCCCTAGTGACCCAGAAATGCTACACACACACACACACACACACACACACACACAGAGCTGTGTGTAAGCACCCAGACAAACATACACAGAGCAGCACTGGCCTGACCTCCTCCCCATGGCTTCATCCCAGAACAAAAAATCATTACCTAGCACTCTGACTCTGCTTCCCTCTCTGGGCAGCACTGCCAGGCTGCCCCAGGGGAAAGTGGAATGCAAAGCCGTGATTAACTCTCAACCTCAATTACCTGCATTAATTTCGGAAGGGCCTGTCCTCTCCTGGAACGAGGAAGAGCAACATCAAACACTGGCTCCTAAGTGCACCAGAAGCAAGTCTGGACCATTAACCAGGAGGTGGTTACCATGTGGGAGGGGGAGAGGTGTGGATGGCGGCAAAGGGAGCTGAAGGCTCCAGGTTCAAGCCCCAGCTCCACCACTGTGTAGCCTTGGAAATGTCACTACCTATCCATGACTAGTTGGGGAGGCTCCTCTGATGTTAGCATCTATACTCATAAAAGGGTAATATGCTAATTAGACCAGACATCTTCCAGATAAAGCCACGGTGGCAGGGGCGAGGCAGAGGTGGTTAGGTGTGATCAGGCTGGCAGGGGAGAGCAGTTAGGGGTGATCAGGCCAGCAGGGGAGCAGTTAGGGAGTGATCAGGCTGGCAGGCAGAGTGGTTAGGGGCAATCAGGCAGGCAGGCAGGCAAGCGGTTAGGAGCCAGCAGTATTGGATTGTGAGAGGGATGTCAGACTATGGGATCGGGCCTAGACCAGCAGTCGGACATCCCCTGAGGGGTCCCGGATTGGAGAGGGTGCAGGCCAAGCTGAGGGACTCCTCTCCCATGCACGAATTTTGTGCACCGGGCTTCTAGTTTTTTAATGATAAAAACAACTTCTTACACTTGGAAAACTCTGGACCCTTTGGATCAGGGAATCACATCTGTCTTCTCCATCATTAGATCCCCATCATTAGATACTATAAAGATTAGTATCCCCACTTTATAGGTGAGGAAACAGGCTCGGAGAGCCTGGGACAAAGTACAAGCTTGTGATATTAATTTCTCCCTGGTTTTATTCTATCTGAACTTTATTTTATTTTCTCCCTAATTTCTTTTTCATTTGAATGCCACACACACACACACACACACACACACACACACACAAGTGTCATGGCATCCAAAGGTATAAACATGCCCATTGCTCTGAAAGAACAAAGCTGTGTGTCCTCACAAAGGGGCCATGATGATGACTGGAATGGCCATGCCATAGACGCCCCAGCATCCATTCTCCCTTCCTGATGGGGCCTGGAATTTGCCAACCTGGTGCTTTGGAATGAATTGACTGCACCCCCAGCTTTACAGGCAGGCACCAACTGGCTTAAGTCATTCAACATGTCCTCCTTCTGGCCGCAGCTATTGATTGGAAGATGGACAGATGACCCAGGGCAGACCAACAGGGACCAACAAATCCCATTCCAGAATTTCTTTGAGCCACCAGGGAAGTGAACGTTCTCTTTTCTATTGCATTTGTCGCTAGAAACAGGGTCCCAAAAACTTCTTGAGCTGTCTTAGGAACACAAGGGTAAAGTTTGACTGAGAATGGAGCTTGTATTGAGGCTATAGAATTGAGCATTCATGGGCTGCTGGATCAAGCTGTACCTGAAGGCTATCTGCTTCTGGCTTTTCAGTTCCATGAACCCACAAATCCCCTTTTATTGCTTGAGTTGGGTTTTCTACAACTCGTACCTGCTGAAAAGTAGACCAACAGATATAAGCAGTTTCAACAATATCCCCATGATAAACACACGACTGTTTTTATAGGGCTCTCTTGACCCCAGTTGTTATTGAGGTAGATTGTAGGAAAGCAAGCAGCAGGGGAACTGCTACTCACCTCCAGCTCCACCCATACTGCCTCTTCTCTCCACAGCTTTTGCTAAATAATGACCTCCGGGTTCTACCCCCAAATGCCAATCTCGGATGAAGCTCTGGAGGCTGCTGGGTAAGTGGGGAGGCAGTCCCAAAGAGCCCACCGTGGAGAAAACGGGCCAGGACCAAGCCAGTCTTCCCAGTTCCACCTTAAAGGAGCCACATCTCAATAGAGGTTACAACCAGAGAGACAGAGGAGCAGGGTGGGAGAGGTCACTGGGATTTAGGGTCTGGGTTTAGGTTCAAGTGCTGGCCCTGCTGCTTCTGGGCTGTGATTCTGGACAGACCACTTAAAATAAATAATGGCCCCCCAAAGACATGCACGTCCTAATCCCCACAACCTGTGGTCATAGCAAAAGGGATTTTGCAGACGTGATTAAGATTAGGGATCCTGAGATAGGGAGATCTTCCTAGACCAGTGATGGCGAACCTTTTGAGCTCGGCGTGTCAGCATTTGGAAAAACCCTAACTTAACTCTGGTGCCGTGTCACATATAGAAATTTTTTGATATTTACAACCATAGTAAAACAAAGACTTATATTTTTGATATTTATTTTATATATTTAAGTGCCATTTAACAAAGAAAAATCAACCCAAAAAATGAGTTCGCGTGTCACCTCTGACACGCGTGTCATAGGTTCGCCATCACTGTCCTAGAGCGTCCCAGTGAGTCCAGTCTAATCACATGAATCTTTCAAAGTTCAAGGCTTCCCCAGCTGTGGTCAGAGGTGGCGTGGCCACGGGAGAGGGGTCAGAGAGATGCAACATTGCTGACTGGAGGCAATGGAGGCTGGAGGCTCGACGCCAGCAATTGTGGGTGGTCTCTAGAAAACTGGAAAGGCCAGGGACGTGCATGGACCCAGAGCCTCCGGAAGGAATGCAGGCCTGTCGACACCTCGATTTTTGCCCAGGGAGACTTACTTGGGAAGTCTGATCTCCGGAACTAGAAGATAATAAATGTGTGTTATTCAGCCGCCCACTGGTGGCAATTCGTTACAAGAGCCACAGGAAATGAATGCAGGCACCGAGCCTCAGCTTCCGCATTTGGCAGCTGACCTCCACAGCATCCTGGGAGAACTAGCAGTTGAGGCCCAGCCCTGAAATCACAACGTCCAGGGTTCAAAAGCAGACTCACAAGAGTCTCGGTCGTCTCCAGCCAGGCCCCCGAGGGGCTCAGCCCTCTGCCTGCCCACCTCAGTGAGGCCTTTGGCCTAGCACCACCCCAATCCTTTCGGTCCTTTGATCCCCAGCGGTCTCACCTGACCAGGTCAAAGCAGAAGGGATTAAGGGAGAGTCTTGGGAGAGGCTGCAAGACACAGGGGCAAGGCCCAGGGCCTGGCCCAGATGCCAGGTGCAGCCTGTGGGTTGAGAGAAAGAAATAAGCCATCATCTCCTGATGTGGGATTCTCAATCACCCGACGTGGAAATGGGGAGGAAACGTTGTAAAGTAGCTAGCTCCCACCCGCATGCACTGCACTGGGGAGCACAGACTCCTCCAGGTGCTGGGCTGGTGGGTGTGTGCGAGGGACCACGTACTTAAGCCCCATCTGGCTCTAGTCCCAGGAGGAGGCAGGGCAGAGGTGGGGCCTCCACAAACTTGGAGCTGTGACACCGCCAGCCAATGAGCTTCGGGGTGAGACCAGGCCTAGGATTGGAAAAGGGCGCAGCCCGTTCCTCGGTTCCTCGGAGTCGGGCGCCTGGGGCTGTGGCTCGGGCTGCTTAGTCAATAATTCGTTTGCCTCCCGCCCTAATCCCGGGCTAATGCCTTCCTAAAACCTCGCTGTGGGCTCACTCCCAGGCCTGCCGGGTCGGGATCTGCAGGGCGCGCCTCTCTGGCCCAACTCACAACACGCTGTTCACCCCTTCGCACCCTCAACCTCCCAACAGCAGCAGCAGCCACGCCCGGCCCCACGCCACCCCGCAGGACAGAGCCAGGAGGGTCCCCGCAGCTCTGGTCCAGGCTGACGTACGTGTCACAGATGGGGAAACTGAGGCCCAGCAGGAACTTGCCCAGGGCCAGCGGACCTGGATTTCCCGGTGGAAGTCATTGTCTGTTCCTGGGGGCCTGGCATAGAGTTGATGTTGAGTGAATAGAGAGAACTCCACATTGAACTTGTGAGAAAGACAAGATTGTGCCCTGAAGACTAGTGGGAGGCGTGAGGGGATGGGATGTGCTGGAAGGCGTGGAGCAAACCAGTAAACGGTGCCTTCTTATACAGATATCTGCTGGAAATACGGACCCTCGTGCCTGTGGAACCAGAACCTGCCCATTTTTCTTCTTCTTCTTTTTTTCCTTTTATTTTCTAAAATGGAAGCTCCGAGTTTCTGTGGCAAGCACGGGGCTGGCAGCCTGCTTGCATATTTCATTTCACCCTTTGAGCTGGAGATTATATTACCCTTGCTCGACAGATAAAGAAACTGAATGGAATCAGACAGGTTCCGTCACTTGCCCAAAGTCACACACCTAGAAAGAGGTAGAGCTGAGATTTGAACTCAGGTCTGTGCCTTTTTTTCCAGCTGAATTGAACTAAAAGTCTGCCGAGGGCCTTCGCACTTGGGGTGGTGCCCCTGCTTTTACATTTAGTGTTTTTGAATCGGTCTTTCTTGAAAAGGCAAAGTCGGCTCTCCTGCACCCTGGTGCCTGGTCTGTCCCCGGCCTCCCTGCCCCCGGCAGCCTGCAGCTGCCAGAAGGGTGCGTCACTCTGATTCCCCAGCCTCCTCTTGGGGCCGCTCCTTTGCAGACAAGCTCTCTGAAACCTGCAAGATTTCATGCACCAAACAGCCACGTGTCCAGTTTTATTTATTTATTTATTTATTTATTTATTTATTGTTAATCCTCACCCGAGGATATTTTTCCATTGATTTTTGGAGAGAGTGGAAAGGAAAGGGAGAGACACAGAGAGAGAAACATCTATATGAGAGGGAGACACATCGATTGGTTGCCTCCTGCATGCACCCCAACCAGGGCTGGGGAACCTGCAACCAAAGTACATTGCCCTTGACCGGAATCGAACCCGGGACCTTTCAGTCCACAGGCCGACACCTCTATCTACTGAGTCAAGATGGCTAGGGCCACTTACTTGTCCAGTTTTAATAGAGAGAGTGAAGCGGAGACTTGGGAGAACTGGGCTGTTCGTCTCACGCGAGTCACGTGCATTGCGTTTTCCTGGCACTGTGTGACAGGCACTGTCCTGGAACTGGAAATAGGGCGCTCCCACTCCCTCCTCCTCCATCTCCCTCCCCACCTGTCACATCACTAGATAACAGGTGGCAAGTTGCATCACACACAGGCCTTTCCCTTCCACCACTCACGGCAGACACTGCTCGTTGATCACAACACACTTTCCTGCTGACACACATCTCAGCCTCCAACATACAACTCCCAGCAGCCACCAAGCACCAAGGATGGGGGTGCCAGGGAAGACGCAACATTTCGCCCTCCCTGGACTAAGGTAGCTCAGGTTCTGCCTGGTCCTGCCACTCAGCTCAGTATCTTCCAGTTCCCCGAGGGGCCCATCCCTGTGGGTTCTTTGCTCCTGGGGAGAGGATCAGCCAGAGAAAAATCCGGTGACAGGTGAGACTTTTGGCCCAGCCAGAGAGCCACAGAACAGAGCCTTCTGCCTCTTTCCTGTGGTGCAGAGGAAAGAGACTTGGCAAGCCCCCTAAAACCTGCTCCCCCAGCAGGGCCCCCTCAGGGCTGCTTCCCAGTCCTCCCCAAGGAGGCTCCGCACTCCTGCAGTCGCACACCAGCTGCCGTCCCAGCAAGGCCACGTTGGCTCAGGCTAACGCTGGGAAGGGAAAGAAGTCATGGAAGTGTGGGGGTCAGCCCTAGAAGAATCCCACAGGATTGGCGTCTCCCCGTATCCATCACCCCGTAGCACCTTCTAAGCCTTTCACTGCCATTCCCTCTGATCTGACTGCCCCGCCTGACAAACTCCTTCTGTGCATCCCTCCACCCCCTAAGCAGGTATCATCTCCCTTAGGAAGCCTTTCTCGCCCTCCCTCTAGGCCAGCGGTTCTCAACCTGTGGGTCATGACCCTTTTGGGGGTTGAACGACCCTTTCACAGGGGTTGCCTAAGACCATCGGAAAACACATATATAATTGCATATTGTTTTTGTGATTAATCACCATGCTTTGATTATGTTCAATTTGTAACAATGAAAATACATCCTGCATATCAGATATTTACATGACGATTCATAACAGTAGCAAAATTACAGTTATAAAGTAGCAACGAAAATAATGTTATGGTTGGGGGTCACCACAACACGAGGAGCTGTATTAAAGGGTCGCGGCGTTAGGAAGGTTGAGAACCACTGCTCTAGGCAGCTCCCTCTTCTTGGGCACCATGTCTGTGCTTGGTGCGCACACAGGGTTTTGCATGCTGTCTCTCTCCCTCTCGGGGCTGCAAACTCCTTGAAGGCCGTCTTCTCCAACAGGCTGTGGCAAAGAAAGGGAACTCACTGAATACTTGGGGACCTGTTGCTCCAACCCCAAACTACCACCCGAGAAGTTTAAAACACCCTAATGAGCCAGGTGCTAGCACCATTATCTCCAATTTGCAAGTGACTCACTCAGACAAAGCGACACGCCAAAAACGCACTGGCTCACACCACGAGCTAAATCAGGGCCAGAATCTGGGAGTCCAAGCTCCTCGGCATTCCAAGGCGGGGAGGTGGTCCCTCCCTCTGATTCTGCGTGCGAGTTGGTCAATCCTAAGTGTCCATTCGTACTTTTTCACTGTTTATATTCTGAGGCTGCAGCAATTAATGCAAGTGGTTAGAGCTAGCTACCACAGCCAACAGCTCGCACCATTTCTTTCAGCCAACACCACTTAAGAAACCAAAAGACAAATTAGTAAGATCCTTAAATAAACAAAGAGCTCTTACAAATAAATAAGAGTAATAAGTCAGTAGTAAAATGAAAAAAAAAAGTCACAAAGAAGCAAGTCACATGATTTAAAATCAATTCAACAATTACTCACTGAGCAACTACTATAGGGCTGGCACAGTTCTAGGCACTGGGGGTGCATGGTGCACAAGACTAGGTCCCTGCACTCATGGAGGGACCTAGTGAAGGGAGACAGGCGATAGCAAAGAAACAGGCAAACCTGTATCTCCCACAGAATGCAGGGAAACGTACTGTGCAGCCAAGCAAATGGGGTGATATGATCAAGGTGGCAGAGCTACCGTGGGTGGGGCGGTTGGGAGAGGTCTCCCCAGGAGATGCTGATGTCTAAATGACAAGAGCAGGCCAGCCATGAAGCGGTCAGGGGGAGAGCGCTGCAGGGCGGGACCAGCGAGGAGACACCAGGTCTCCCCGTAGGATGCGCTTGGACGTTCGAGAAGCCAGAAGAAGGCCAGTGCGGCCAGAGAGACGCGGGCAAGGGAGAAAGCGTCTAGTCCAGAGGGACCGGACCACGCAGGGCTCTGTAAGCCCGGGAGAGAGATGAGATCTGAGTGAGGTGAAAAGTCATTGGAAGATTTTAAGCAGCAAAACGACATGATCTGGTGACATCTAAATGTTTCATTTATTTATTGAATTTAGAGGGAGAGAGGGAAGGAGGGAGGGAGGGGGAGGAAGAGGCAGAGAGAGTCCCCAGTTGGAGTTCCTTGTGAAGCATAGTAACCTCCATCTTGTATAAAACTGCTGTTTGAATCCTCTGCTATTGTTAGATAGTCCCTAGTCCTGTAAATTCTGTCAGCCATTGTAAACTCTGTCACTTTAAGACAGTCTCTTATTCCATAAAATGACTTTGTTTTTAGTTCAAATAACAGAAAAAGATAAACTTAACTGTCTGACCTTGCAAGCTAGCCATCCAATGTAATAGACTAATTCTGATAATAATTCCCATATTCGTATGCCAAGTACTAACTCATTATGCATTCAAGGTTACAACGGTCTGTAACAATAACTCACACAGAGCTCTTTGTAATATCTGCAAACAAAGAGACTCGAAAAGTATAAATACGGGAAACTTCCTGTATGTGGTGCTCAGAGATTTGGAAGAGACACCTCCCTCTGGGCCGCACGCAATAAACGACTCCTAATTAATTGCTTCATGAAGGCGTCTTGTATCTCATTACTGATTTGTGATACAACACTTGAAGCCATAGCTGCCCCTATTTATTTATGTCTGGATCTCCGGTTCAGCCCCCCAGGGGCTTGGGTCTTCTGCCAGCATCCACGAAACTGTGGCAGGAAGCACATTAGCGTAAAGGTTAGATCTCTGACCCTTCACAGGGCCCACCCAATGGCCAGCACAGTGCCCAGCACATAACAGGTGCACCCCAGGGTCCAGCACAGTGCCCATGACAGAGTGTTAACCGAATGAACTAGAGTGTTTCCATGATGACGATTAGTTGTATCCTCGAAGGGGACTGAGAAAGCAGACTTGAGGTCCTCCCAGAGCTCAGGAGCAAGATGCAGCTCCCTTAGGGAAAACCTGTCCCCGCCCTCCCTCCCCGAGGTCTGCACCCACATGCATCACGCCCCTCTTAGGAGAGGCAATTCACCGTGGGCCCTAAGCATCTCCATGCCTTCTTGCCGGGTTGCCTCAAATGCCAAGTCCCGACTGCTCTCTGCCAAAGCCATTTCTCAGGGTTGCCTTGGCGGCAAGCAACCTGGAGGGGCGAGGTGGGGGCGAGCAGGCTTGCTTCCGCGGGCAGTAAACGCAGTGGATCCCTCTGTCTGAGCGTTTGTCCACTGAGGTGTGTGCCCCTCCCACTTCCTCTTGGGCCCCTTCTCCAGCCCTCCTACCCACGATTCCCCACCTAAAGTGCTCCTCCTACAGCCGATCTCTCCCCTCCCTTCACCCAGCCGGCTCTCACTGGGAAGGAAGCTAGCCCTGGAGTTACTGACCCTGGAAACAGCTTCTCCACTCTTCTGCAACGTGTCCTTAGTTGGTGCAGCATTCAGTCGCATGGGGTCTCCCCGGAGCAGGTAATTCCTTTCAGAGTGCTCTGTTATCCCTCCTGATGACCTCTAGGGGGCAGTCGCAGGTGGGTGACAGTCTCTTCTTGAACACTTGCGAGTCTCCCCCTCCAGTGAAGGGAGACCAGGCTCAGGCTCTCAGAGCGTCCGCCAGGCTAATAGCCCTGCGTGGCTTTAATAAAAACGACTTCACTTCCCTTATATGTATTTTCTAGGAATCCATTGAAGACACTGGGTTTTCATTTATGGCTGTGATAAGAACGTCCCTCCTTATCTGAAGTCTAAAAAGTGAGTTAACTTGAAGACAAAATCTTTCCTAAATAACAATTCAAGAAGAACGTGGACCAGGCAAAGGTTGGAAAGCTGAGACCATGCGGCAGTGTGGGGGAGGTAGCACGAAGAGTGGAACTTCAGGTCTCCAGGGGTGAGGTGGGCACTCTTTGGGCAGCGACACCTCCAGCCCCTGTGATCTGCCCCGCGCTACCCCCCACCCTGATGTTGAACCTGAGCCCAGGAAGCAGAGGAGGGTGCACCTGGCAGGGAGGTGCCACCTGGGATCTCTCTGGTCGGTGCGTCTCCAACTTAACCTCACATAGGAGGTTCTCTGCTTGAACCATGAGATGGGACTGCCCAGGGGAACATGTCCCCAGGCCCCATTTCATAGCTGAGGCCACTGCGCCTGGACTGAGAGACTCGGCCACCGCCCTGGTGAGGGGCACCCGTGAGCTCTGCCCCAGCACCCCCGGGAGTACACAGTGGAGGGCTCCTCTTCGGGACCGTCTGGAAGCCCCATCCTGCCCCTGAGTTTCTCCCCCAGGGAGCTGATTTGGGCCTCAGCGTCCCAGCCAGACACTGGGAGAACTCCTCTCCTCCGAGACAAGTCAGGCACAGTGGCGTCTGAGTGGCCCGATTTCTCCCCTGCTCACTGGGAGTCAGGCCAACTCATCTACAGCAACAAACTAGAAGTCAACTCACCCAACGACCAATTCTGCGAGGAAGCCATGAACCAAGTTAGGGAGCAATGTGATGTTTTAGACCAGGGGTTGGCAAAGTACAGCTCATGGGCCAAATCTCACCCATGGCCTGTTTTTCTGCAGCTCACAAACTAAGAATGGTTTTTAAAACATTTTTAAATATATTTTTATTGAGTTCAGAGAAGAATGGAGAGGGAGGCCAAAATATCAATGATGAGAGAGAATCATTGATCAGCTTCCTCCTGCAGGCCCCACACTGGGGATCGAGCCAGCAACCCAGGCACATGCCCCGATCGGGAATTGAACTGTGACCTCCTGGTTCATAAGTTGACAATTTACCACTGAGCCATGCAGACTGGGTGGTTTTAACATTTTTAAGTAGCTGGGGAAGAAAAATCAAAAGAAGAATATACCATGACATGTGAAAATTAATTGAAATTCTGTTTCCATGTCCCTAAGTACAGTTTCACTGGGACATGACCACACCCATTCCCTGCCTGCTGGCCAGGGTTGAATACTTACGACCCTCATGGCTCTCGTCACTTCGCACGCTGCTCACGCACGTGGCAGGGGCACAGCTGTGCGACGACGGCATGTATGCCACCGTAGGGCAGCCTTTTATTTTTTACGACCTGTGCACAGCCATCATGTCAAACAAGAAAAGTGGACTTCAAATGCTGCGATGTTTATTGTGAGGAAATAGCACAAAACATAAAATCTGCCACCGCAACTATTTTACGTGTGCAGTTCAGTGGCATTAAGTACATTCAGTTGTTGTGCAACCATCACCACCACCCACCCCCAGAACTCTTCATCTTGCAAAACAGAAACTCTGCCCCATTAAACAGGAACTCCCCATTTCCCACCCACCCCACCCCACAGCCCCTGGCAACCGCCATTCTATGTCTGTCTCTGCGAATCTGACTACTCTGGGTGTCTCATATAAGTGGAATCATATCTGTCTTTTTGTGACTGGTTTCTCTTAGCGTGGTGTCCTCAATGTCCCCCCATGTTGTAGCATGGTCTGAATGTCCTTCCTTTTTAAGGCTGACTGATATTCCATTGTATGCAAGCTACAATTTGTTTATCCCTTCATCCATTGACGGTCAAATGTTGCACCTTTTTGTTGTTGCTGTTGTTGTTAATCCTCACCCGAGCACATTTTTCCATTGACTTTTAGAGAGAGCAGAAAGGAGGGGGAGAGACAGAGAGAGAGAAACATCGATATGAGAGAGACACATCGATTGGTTGCCTCCCGCACGTGCCCCAACCAAGACCAGGGGTCGAGTACGTGCCCTTGACCGGAATCAAACCTGGGACCCTTCAGTCCACAGGCAGACGCTCTAGCCACTGAGCAAGATTGGCTAGGGAAAATGTCACACCTTTAAGGCACAGTGGAATGTGTATCATCTTGTTATCGATTTAGATGGCAAAGCGTCATGCTTATTATGCAATGACACTACATCTGTGCTAAGAGAGTACAATACAGGTGTGGGGTCACAGCACCTAAATATTTACTGCCTGGTGGTCTATGGAAAAGGTTGGCCGATGCCCGAGTTTGGTTCATCCTGGCTTCACGGCAGCCAAGGGCCTGGACTGCAAGTCTGACTCCATTGCATGCCGATGTCGGCATGGCTTCCATTCACATACAAGCTCCATCACTCAACCTTTTATCTGCAACTTGGCCTGGGCTCCCCACACGTGCACCTGACGCTTTCCCCTTCGCTCTGCCCACACCAGCCCTGCCCTCGGCCCAGAGCCTCCCCTGGCCCCTACCCCCACCCCAGCCAGCCCTGTCCTTTCCTGCCCAAACAGCCCGTCGCTCTGAAAATGTTTCCTGATTCCTCTTCTGTACCCAGCCCTCCGAAAGTTGACATTCGAGGAGGGTGGGGGCAATGCTTATGCACCAGACATGCCCTTGCCTTTCTCACCCACACACTCAGCCATCTTCCTGAAATTAATCACAGAATCCGCAAATGACAGGGTGTAAAACAGAAGGCTACTTAGCAGGTGTGAATTATGCAACCTCCGAGCTTTTAAGCTCTTGGGTTAGAAGCTTAGAAGGGAAGAAATGCAGGACATTGGACCATGAAAATGTTAGGATTGGGAAATCTTAGAGTGTTGAATTGTTAAAAATGAAAACATTAAAATGTTGAAGGACTTGTTTGACCTGGGCATGCTAGAATCGCAGATTCTTATGACAACGGAATATCGGAGTGTCCTGGTGGAGAGACCTTCTGGGTGGTCGGGAACCCACGTCCTGCTTGGGACAGGAATCCCTTGCCGACCCCGGCAGCCATCCTCTCCCTGTCTGACTTCCGTCCCAGGGTCTCATTGCCCAGTCGCATTGTGAGCTGCCACCCAGAGCTGTCCAAGTCTCCAAGCCATCATCACAGGGTCTCCTCTGCCCGGCTCATCCTTCCCCTCTCTCTCACCTCCCTGCCTCTCCCTCTTGACAAGGCTAGCCTCCCATCAAGGGTCTCCCCAAATGTCACCTCCCCCAGGATGTGCCCCTTCATTTCCCTGGGCAGAGGTCACAGCCCCCCTCTATCCTCAGGTTCAATGTAAGACTACAGGTCACTTTCATTCTCAGAGCCTCAGTTTCAACATCTGCAAAATGGCCAGAATGAAAGTACCCCGTCCGAAAGGATTGCTGTGGGAATGAAATGAGAGGAAACACGTAGACCACCCCTAACATTCGGTGAAGGTCCCCGGAGGACACTCTGGCTCCAGAGCCCTTGCTGGGTGCTCCAGGCACAGCCCTCCAGGGGCAAACTCCGAATCGATTGAACACGGTGTTGAACCTGAGCCCAGGAAGAAGAGAGGTGTGCACCTGGCAGGGAGGTGCCCGTCCGGGAAGACTTTCTGGCGGAGGATGGCTTGCCTTTTCCAGGAACCATTAAGATGGTGGTGGCAGATGAAGGTCAAGTGCAGGGTGAGGCCAGCATGTGACTTCACCCCAGCATTGGATGAGTGACAGGTTAGAGGGCAGGGCTGGGGTAGGAATGGAGGAGTGTTTTGAGCAGATCTGGCTAGAAATGCCTGGGGGTGCTCACCTGTCCCCTGTGAGCTCCCCACAGACACCTCCCTCTTTCTAAACAAAAATTATGACTGGATCAGCCCTGTGGTTCTTCTTTTTTAATTTTTCTTAATTGATTTTAGAGAGAGAGGGAAGGAGAAAGAGAGAAACATCAATCTGAGAGAGAAACATTGATCGGCTGCCTCCTGTACACACCACAACAGGAGCTCAAACCCCAGGCATGTGCCATGACCAGGAATCGAACCGGCGACCTTCCGAAGCATGGAAGGACATTCAGCCAACTGAGCCCCACCGACCAGGGCCCTGTGATTCTCGTTACAATCACAAGATGCCCTTCAGCAATAACCATCAGGAAACTGGGGGAGGGAAAGCTTTATTACCTGCAGGGCCTGGAGGTTACATGGCAGGCCTGGGCCCACAGCGAGCTCACAGGCGCAGAGAGCGCACATGGGCCTGGGGTCTGCTTTCACGGGGGAGGAGGCCGGGGGTGGGGGCCTCGGGTTTCACAGGCCCACTATTGGTGAGTGGAAAACCTAAGCGTGGGCGCTCAAAGCGCAGGAAGAGAAAGAAACAAGTAGCCCAGACAGTCAGTGGTGGAACCAACCGAGATTTCTGAAACAAAGAAGCCTCAACGCCGGGAGAGGCCTTGGCTCTTTACCGAGCCCGGTGGCTGGCCCCGGTTTAATCAGGATACGCAGCTGTCATTGAAGTGCCGCACTCAGAGCTTCGGCCAGCACTTGCTTTACAAAAAGGAGAAAACCCACCTGTCAGGGCTACACTACAGGGTCAGTCATCTAGCCCAGTGGGATGCTAAGGGTGTTAAGATTTTAGCTCTGACAGAGGCACCACAGCAAGCAAGGAAAGGAGCCGTGCACGTATTGAGCACTTACTGTATGCCCAGTGCTATGTTAAATATTTGCTGTGGGCTGGTTTGGTCACCAACAGGCCTGCTGTTCCGATTGAAAGTGTAACAGAAGAGCCAGGTGTCCTGGGTCCAAATCCAGCTCTGCTGTATGACCTTAAGCAGGTCATGGCCCCTCTCTGAGCCTCAGTTTCCTTGTCTGTAACACAGGGATAACAATATTAGGCTTAACCAAATAAATGTATCAACCTTTGACAATTTTTGGCCTATGAAAATGGCAATTTCACATAGTTTAACCTGAAATCCACCCTGGTAAGTTATTGGGAAGATTAAATGAATAAATTTATCTAATTTCCTTGGCCTACTGTCTGGCACATAGTTAAGTGCTCAGTAAACAGTAGCTCGTCTTATTTAATTGTTCTCCTTGTTCTCATGACAACATTGAAGCTCAGAGAGGCTAAGGAGCTTGTCCAAGGCCACTCAGCAGGCAGGCAGCAGAGCAGATTCAAACCCAGAAGCAAACTCACTCTTCTCTGGAGCAGGCAGGACAGGAAGCAATGCCCAAGTCTTCTCTGCACGCCTGCTAGCTGGATCCTGGGGCTGGGGCCCATGTTACCTGAATCACAGCTGGCTGAGGCTGAGAAACAGGTGACAACCCAACCTGGAGGGCACCCTGGAAGAGCATGGGAGGGGGGGTCAGGAGAACTCAGCAGGCAGGGATGAGGGGAGAGTGGGGTCAAGGTCAGAGCCGGCTACAAGCTTTTCTAGACTCAGCTTCCTTTCCTGGCACAAAGAGCATGACTCTGTGTATGTGAGAGTCTGGGAGAGTGAGTCTGTGCCTGTGCGCACACGTGTGTGGGTGTGTGCACACCTGTGTGAGGGTGAGTGCTGCCTTGTGGAGGGGGCCTGGGTGGGCGGGGCACGAGCACATGCGTGAGCCTGTGTGTGAGAGATGTGTGTTTCTCCTGCGTGTTTCGTGTGTGTGTGTGTGTGTTTGTGTGTGTGTGTGTGTGTGTGTGTTTGCGTGTGTAGGGTGTGTGGGGCTATGATGGCAGGTCTGAGGCACAGAAGGCCTGGGTCTGAACCCTGACTCTGCCACTTGCCAGCCATGTAACCTTGAGCAGGTTACTGTCAAGTAAAACCCAACAATCCCAGACATGGAAGGTGAGATGGTTTCAAAAGGATGATTGCCCCTCTGCCCAGGGAAAGGATTCCACTTTAAGGGACCTGACTCACAAAAACTGAGTCCCTGAACCCCGCCCCCAACTACCTTGGGGGGAAGAGGTCCCAAAAGCTGAAGGAAGGCGCTAAGTGAGGTTAGACTGAGACAGAAGTCATCCCTGATCTCTCAGGATCATGCGGGCTGGCACCTTCTCAGGTGAGAAAACCTCCAGCCTCCTTGCTGCGAAGATGGGTGTCTTGCGCCACCTTGTGGTCACCCCCTCTTCCATCGCCCACCACCTTTTCCTTCTGTGTCGTCTTGCCATTGACCCCACTGATGCCCAGAGCAATTCCAGTCTCTTCACCAGACATTTATCTCCGGTGCCCAGGCAGCAAGGCTCAACCCAGGAGAGACTATTGAGAGCAAGTGGCCACAGTCCCTGCCGAACAGTGCGGAAGAGTCTGGACCAGCACTTCCAATAGAAATATAACGCAAGCCACCAAGGCTTTTGTTATATAGGATTCATGTAGGCCAGTGGTCGGCAAACTCATTAGTCAACAGAGCCAAATATCAACGGTACTTCTTCAAAATAGACTCGCCCAGGCCGAAAACCGACTTCTGCGCATGGGCCACGAAGTTTCAATCGCACTGTCCGTGCGCGCCTGCACTTGGTATTTTGTGGAAGAGCCACGCTCAAGGGGCCAAAGAGCCGCATGTGGCTCACGAGCCGCAGTTTGCCGACCACTGATCTAGGCTCTGGCACCCAGTCGTTTAGCCAAACACCAGACTGGATGCTGCTGTGAAGGGATTGTTTAGATGTGATTCACATTTGAATCAGCCAACTCTGAGTAAAGCTGATGGGCCTCCAGACCGTGGGTGGGCCTTATCCGGTCAGTTGAAGGCCTTAGGAGCAAAGACTAAGGTTTCCAGAAGAAATGCTGCCTCACGAATGCAACATAGAAACCTGGCTTCAGTTTCTAGCCTGCAGATTTCAGACTCAAGACTATAACATCAACTCTTCCCTACTTTCCAGATATGGAGAAGGAAAGGAGGGAGGGAGGGAGGGAGGGAGGGAGGGAGGGAGGGAGGGAGGGAGGGAGGGAGGGAGAGAGGGAGAGAGGGAGGAAAAAAGACCCATTTCTGTGTAGGTGATGGTAGCCCTGAAGGCTTTGAAGGGTGAGGATGGAGCAGGGCACACCTCCTCATTCTGAATACCTCTGGCAGAACTACATTGCTCACCCTGCATAAATGCAATAGGCAGCCCTCCCCTCCTGCTAAGGGAAAGGTGCTGCAGGACAGAGGGCTGAGGCAGGAGTGGAGATAACAAAAACAGGCAAACAAAAGAAGTAGAATGGCTCTGGCTGGTTTGGCTCAGTGGATAGAGCGTCGGCCTTTGGACTGAAGGGTCCCAGGTTTGATTCTGGTCAGGGGCAGGTACCTTGGTAGCAGGCACATCCCCAGTTGGGGGTGTGCAGGAGGCGGCTGGTTGATGTTTCTCTCTCATCGATGTTTCTGGCTCTCTATCCCTCTCCCTCCCTCTCTGTAAAAAACCAATAAAATATATTTTTTTTAAAAAAAGAAGTAGAATGAATGCCCCTATCCCAGAGCCCCTCAGTCTCCAGCTGGCCAGAGACCCCTGGAATCAGAGGGTGGGCTTTGCTGGGAGAAGGGGCTGTGAGGGAGCAAGGACAGGCCTGGGTGTCGGGGCTGCTCTGAGGGCAGGCCTGCCAGGGGTCCTGGGACTGCAGAATGAGGTTGTGGGGAGGTTCCTGGGCACAGAATGGCTGCTCTGGGGATGAATGGCCCAGGCCCCCAACACCTCACCAGTCTGTCCTCCTATCAGAATTCCTGCCAAGTTCAGCTCCACCTGGCAGCCAGAGAGATTTTCCTAAAGCGCAGGTGGACGAAAAGGTGCACACACTAAGCCTGACCAGCTAAGGGGAGGCCTGCACGGCGGGCCTTACAAACGCAGCGACCGGCAGCAAGCGCATAGGATGGTCTGAACATAAACATTTCCAACTAAAATCGGGCCATGGGGTCGTCACATTGGGGCCTTTAGCTTCCTCAACAAGGGCCGGTCTTGGCCTTAATCGAGCCTGTCCGTCGTCTTTTTTGCATCGGGGGTAACAGGCCTTTGAAATACCTCAGGGTACAGCCTCCGCGCAGAGCAGGAGACACAGAACCCCTCACTGTTTTCTTGTTCCCCGAATACCGTCTCCAGGTGCTGTAAAAGAAGTGTCTCTCCGTGTTACTGGGGATCCAATCCCAGGGATTTCCTCACTTTGCTTTCTCCCGCGCCCTCAGTCTACCACCCAAGGGTTTCATGTACCCTCCTTCCGTCTCCTCCTTTGATGCTAATGTATAAAGTAAGCCGCCACACTGCCATCCCCCAGGGACTTCTCTCAAGCCGTTTAGATTGTGCTTCTCAGGAGTTGTCATCAGTGTGGCTCAAATAAACTCATAAAAATTCTCTACGGGTTTGGACATTGCTTGCATCAGTACAACCATCACAGGCGTCATTACCATGGTTCAAGGTCACTCGTGGCTTTCCTGTGACCTTAATAAAGCCAAACGTTGTTCGTATGACTTACAAGGCATTGCGTGACCTGACCACGGCCAGGTCAGCCTCTCCCCCACCCACCTGCCTCATGGCTCTCCACTCTGCTTCCCTACCCCCCACTCCCCCCACCACCACCACCCCTCCCCCCTTCCCTGGCCAGGTGGAACTCATCTGGCCCTTGCACATGCACTTCCTTCTGGAACATTCTCTCTCCCTTCCCCACGCTCAGCCCATCCTCCAGGTCTCACCTTAGACACCTGGCTCCCTCCCCTCATTCTACACGACAGTCCTGCCCCCCTCTTCTGGGTCCCAAGGCCCTGGCCCCTCCACAACTTCTGTTAGGCCCGACCATGTGCTTGGGTGGTTTTGGGGGGGCCTAATGGTGATCCCAGGGCACGCCCCTGTGACCACCCTCCCCGCCCAAAACTGACCACAGCTTCACTGAGGCTGCTGTTTTCACATCTCAGTCCCCCTGGCGCCTGGTGCAGCCTGGCACACAGTGGTACTTACTCAATAGTACCCTCTCCTGCCCTGCTTCCCTTCCTTTGCTGTTGGGCTGGGTGGCCTTGCACAGTCCCTTCCCCTCGCTGAGTCTCCTTGGCTAATTAGAACCTTGCTTGGACTTGCAAACCCTGAAGTTCCAGACAATGAGAAGGGGGTGATGATGGCACCCTAGGAATGCATGCTCAGAACACATTGTGGAGGTTTTCTAAACATGTTATAAAATAGCGTGTACAACCGGAAGCCTGTTTTTACAAAAATTTTAAGTATCTGCACATATATATAGAAAATACCTGCCATTCACTGGGACTGAGTCTACGCCAGGCCCTGATACGCTGAGCGTTATCCTGTGTTATGCCTTCCCTCCTGGGGGCTGGGGCTGCTGTGACAGCAGTGCCCCTTACCTGCAGTGTGGCTTTCCCTGGCTTCAGTTACCTGAGGTCAACCATGGTCCAAAAATATTAAATGAAAAATTCCAGAAATAAACAATTCATAAGTTTTAAATTGTGCCCTATTCTGAGGACCTGTGTAGTAAGGGGACCAGTCTGCCATCCACAAATATGCCTTTTTGGGGATATTTGAGCTGGTTATTTTTAAGAAACAAGAGACTCGGGAAAGACCTTTGACCTTCCCCCTAACTGCCTAAAAGAACCTAGATCAGTGATGGCGAACCTTTTGAGCTCGGCATGTCAGCATTTTGAAAAACCCTAACTGAACTCTGGTGCCATGTCACATATAGAAATTTTTTGATATTTGCAACCATAGTTAAACAAAGACTTATATTTTTGATATTTCTTTTATATATTTAGATGCCATCTAACAAAGAAAAATCAACCAAAAAAATGAGTTCGCGTGTCACCTCTGACACGCATGTCATAGGTTCGCCATCACTGATCTAAATAGAGGACCTGCTTCAGGGAGGGAGCTATAATCACAGATCATTACAGTTTCAGATGAACTAGGTGTGGCAGGGAGGAGCCTAGGAAGGCCTGCTTGATCAAAACCCTCCTTGTGTCCCATTACTAAAGACTAGTGGCCTGGTGCACAAAATTCGTGCATGGCGGCAGGGGAGAGGTGTCCCTCAGCCCGGCCTGCACCCTCTCCAATCTGGGACCCCTCGCACATCCCTCTCACAATCCGGGACTGCTGGCTCCTAACCGCTCAGCTGCCTGCCTGCCTGCCTGATCACCCCTAACCACTCTGCCTGCTGGCCTGATTGCCCCCAACTGCCCCACCCTGTCAGCCTGCTCACCCCCAAGTGCCCCTCCTGCTGGCCTGCTCACCCCCAACTGCCCTCCCCTCCTGGCCTCATCACCCCTAACCGCCTCTGCCTTGGCCCCGCCACCATGGCTTTGTCTGGAAGGATGTCCAGAAGGTCTCCTGGTCTAATTAGCATATTACCCTTTTATTAGTATAGATGGCCCGGCAAACATTTGTGTACCAAACATGTGCTTCTCTCTCTCCATGTGAATTGCCTTCCTGCCCTTTGAAGTCCCAAACCACTGTCCCACCCCTTTCTCCTTAGGTCAAGATGGCATTTAAGCCTCAACTGCCCCATTTGTCCTGGGGCCCCAGATTCTTATGGGACCTTCATATGTGTATACGTCATTAAATTTGGTTATTTTCTCCTGGTAATCGATCTCATGTCAATTTGATTATTAGACCAGCCAGGAGAACTAAGAGGGGAAATTTTCCTTGCCCCATGGTAGCAAGATGAAATTTCATGCCCTCCCGCTCTGCCCTGCCTGGGATGGGAATCACCCCTTCGTCCACAGCATCCACGCTGTGCAGGGTACCGCCCGATAGTCATTTAGCAGCCGGCTCTGTTATCAGATTGACTGTCACAGTATCACAGTGCTTGTGTTCAAGTCACCCTTCTTGTACTTAATAAAATCACATTCACATAACTTTTATTACAGCTTATGGCTATAATTGCCCTATTTTATTAGTTAGTGTTGTTCATCTCTTACTGTGCCTAATTTAAAAATTAAAACATAGTGTATAGAGGGTTTGGTACTACCCATGTTTTCAAGTGTTCCCGGGGGGTCTTGGAACATATTCCCCCACAGATAAGCGGGCACCACTGTATCCCCCATACGAAGGAAGAAGCCGAGGCCCAGAGATGTCCCCCAGCCAGTTAGGGGTAGAGCCGGACTTGACCCCAGGTTAGCCAAGTCCAAAGGCCATGTAAGCTCTTTACCACCCGGCTGCTGGTGCCTCTGCACAAATTGGGGATAATAATAGCTCCCACCTGATAGGGTTGTTGGGAGGATTAAATGAGCTAAGAGGTGTGAAGCCCTGAGATCAGCTCCTGGCACAGCCTCAGGGCTCAGTGGGTGTGGTCCCCCACAGCCCCCTCGCCCTGGCACTGCCTCCGGCCGGCAGCCCCTGCCAGGAGGTCATTCTCAAAGAAGGGGGTCACTCTCAAAGGCATTAGCAGTGATCATCTGGTCCTGGGGTCACGGGGCAGATTTTTTAAATGTTCCCAGCGATCAGGTATTACTTGTGTTTTTCTTTCTTTTTAAATTCCTGCTCATATGATGCCCCCAGTGAGCTGTCAGGCTCCTCAAGGCCGGCCCCGGGAGATGTCTGAGTCACCTTGCAGGTTCCCCCAAGGCCTGGCCCAGAGAGACCCCAGTCAAGGATCGTAAGAGCCCCTCCCAGCCCAGGATCTCTAGCCACAGGCCTGGCAGGAGCCCGAGTTGGGGGCTTGGGGTGCAGATCTGTGCCAGGAACCTGCCCACGCTAAGCCTGCCCTTTGCTGGCATTCCCCAACAGGCACCATGAGATCATGAGATGCCTCGGGGCTCTTCCGGGCCCCAGGGGAGCTGTGGGAGCCGTCTGATGCCTGAGACCTCCGGCCCTGAATCCACCAACAGCTGTGGCCACTTCAGCTATTTTAAACCCTTGGGCACCAGGAGGCTCCCATCACACCGATGAGCCCTGCGGCCCAACATCAAGGGCCCTGAGCCAGGAGCAGGAGCCCTGAGTGTGGGTCGCAGAGCCAGACTGGCTTGTAAAAGAGAGGAAAATTTCTTTTCTTTTTTTGAGCTCTCCCTTTTTGCCAGACATGCACTGGTGTCTCCCATAGTTTGTCTCATGTAATGTCACCCTTACATCTCTGCCGAGAGACCAGTCGCTCACAGATGAGGGAAGTGAGGCTGCGAATGGCAGGGTGAGTTGTCCGAGGCCCCACAGAGGCAGGGCCTGGGCTAGAGCTGCCTCACCTGCCAATCAAGAGACAGCATTCCTCCTCTGTTCTTACCGCGTTGCCCCCCTCTGCCCTCCCCGCGCCCCCACGTCCGTGCAAGTTCCTACCCTGGCTCTGCCGCTCTAAGGAGTCATGAGGCTGAGGGCAAATTCCTTAACCTTTCTGGGGCTCACTTGTTTCATCTGTAAAGTGGCAGGGTTACTGGGAGGGTAGGATGATCTCATTCCAATACATGAAAAGTGCCCTGGAACAGTGCGTGGCTCACAGGAAGAATGCACGAGGCTTACTTTCCTTCCTTCCCTCCTGGCAACCACCTGTGGATCACTACCCCGCTCCTGCTGTGACCTGCCCGGCTGGGCTTCCGTGGGAGTGCAATGGTCCTCTGGGCCCACTTTCCCAGTGGGTGAAATAAGGGTGCCATGCTCCACGGTCCCCAGGAAAGTGGGAACCCTGGCATTTACCCAGTAGCTGCCACACAGT
Organism: Myotis myotis; assembly: GCF_014108235.1. Lineage (NCBI taxonomy): Eukaryota > Metazoa > Chordata > Mammalia > Chiroptera > Vespertilionidae > Myotis > Myotis myotis. The sequence goes on along the minus strand of NW_023416324.1, from coordinate 8,478,357 downwards.
AGGGGCGCAAAAGTAATTCCTGGCAGAGGGGTGCCCAGACGGGAGCTCACCTCAAAGGCCTCCAAGTGAGCTCTGAGCTGCACCTTTGACAGGTGGCCACCAGCTAGCTGTCTCCTGATTGGATGATGTGCTCCAGAGCCAATCAGAAGTTACCAGCATCTCCCTGTGCTGAGTGCCTTTGGGGTGGGGGTGGGGGTGGGGGTGGGGGGTAAGGGAGAGACACGTGCCTGCCTAGCCTCACTCAGGCTCTTCCCCTTCCCCACCCACATTCCTCCCAGATCCTGGCCGCCCCGGAGCAGCTGGGCTCTTCACCACCTCCTAACTTGGCTTCTCGAGGAGGCTGAGGAGGCTGAGGAGGCCGCTGGGGTCAGGGGTGTGTCTGAGCTCTTCACCCTTCTGAGTCTACACCCTTCAGGGCTCCCATTCTCCCAGCAGACCTTCTCCAACATTCATCCCCTCCAACCTGTCCCTCCCCTCTTATAGCCCATTCGCACACACCCCTCGGCTCCCGTCCCCAGCAAGGACTTGCTCACACGTGGCTGAATTATTGGAAGACTTGGCGTCCGGGCTGGAGGGACTGGGACAGCGGTGGGGGCTGGACTGGATGTCCCCCTGCACCTCAGCCTCCACAAGACACAAACTGGTGTCCGCAGCAGCACCTCCTTTGCCCAGTGGCCCGGCCAGAACGGGGCCCCCTCACTGTCCCTCCACTAGAGCATCAATATTTCAGCTCACCAACACTGGCCAGATCAATCCCGTTCTCTGCAGCCCCCACACAGCCCCAGCGGGGGGTCTTCATGGACCCTCCCCAGGGGCACCTCCATGCACCGCAGCCAGAATGGCTCCTTTAACTTCCACACCTAACCACTCCTCGCCAAGCCGAGGCTCCCAGCGCCCACCCACCAAGGCACTGGCTTGGCATTGTGGCCCTGTAGGCTGCTGGGGTCCCGCTCCCCATTCTCCCCGACCTGATTGCTGGGGGATGGAGGAGGTGTCATGCTGTATCTGACTTCCCGCCTCTGCTAGGCAGCTCCCTCTCCTCCCTTCCCTACTTTGCAAAGGCCTCCTTTAAAAAGGCTCTGGTCCCGGGCCCCAGGCCAGGTTAGAGCACCCACTCCTCTGGGCTCCCGCCACCTCCTGCCCTCGCCCCTGTGGCAGCTCCGCATTCGCATTATCTACCCCGCAAGGCTGGGGGCGCCCGGAGGCGGTACTGAGCCTGCATCCTGGCGCCCAGCAGCGGGGAGCCCGCTGAAAGCGTGTTGAATGAACGACTAAGTCAGACGCTGAAAGGAGCAAATTGGCCTCAGCTGATCTCCTCGCTGCCACCAGGGGGACGCGGAGGAGTTGAGGGCGTGGTCGTGGTTGACTGACGGGCCCTCCGCCCAACGGAGAGGAGCCAGCAGACCGCCCCGCCCACGCCCCGCCCACCGGCGGCCGAATAAGGGTGCGCGGAGCAGCGGCCGGCGCCGGCGGCGGCAGCGGGCTCACCTGTGCAGGTGCTCCAGGCGCCCGGACCCTCCAGCACCCGCGCGGGGGCACTGCGGCGAGATGCTGCGCGAGCGGACGGTGCGGCTGCAGTACGGGAGCCGCGTGGAGGCCGTGTACGTGCTGGGCACGCACCTCTGGACCGACGTCTACAGGTGAGCAGGTCCCGCGTCTGCCCGACCACCTCGGACCCGGGCCCCGCGGGAGATCTCGGCCCCGGGTGTCCCGATAACCTCCCGGGACGCGGGACCGGACAGCCTTGCTCCAGCCTGAGCTGCCCTTCATCCCGCGCCCAGAAAACCTAAGAGCCTCACCCAGAAACCTGACAGCCCCAAACCTTGTATCAGCCTCCCCGAAATCCTGAGGCCCTCCTAGACACCCCAGCACAGCCCCGGCGCCCTCGCTGCCTCTTTCCCAGGCCCCCTCCCCTGCATCCCAGTCTTCGGCCCTCTCCAGCACCCAGGATGACCTCAGCACCCCCTCCGCCTCCCCGCCGTCCTCTCCCCTTTCACTTCCCCACTCTTCCCTCAGAGCCGCCCTTCTCCCTTATGCCCCCCTTTTCCCTGAGCCCCTCACTCTCCACCTCACCCACTCCCAGCTCAGCTGAGCTTCCTCTGGGATTTGCTGGGAGCTGCCCTGAGGCGGACTCTGGCCCTTGGGGGGTGCTCAGGCTCCGGATTCACCCTGTGGGGGCTGCTGTTCTTGGGCACTGGCTGTGGCCTCCATGTCCCCAAATGCCTTCCCTTGACTTCACCCTGGGGTCCAGGAGGGACCTTGTCCCACAGGGCTGAGGGTGCGGAGGTGGGGTCTTTTGTCAGAAGAATGCCCCTATTGGGGACCTGTTCCCCTACCGGTCTCCTGTCCCTGAACTTGGTGGGTGCAGGATTTCTGAGACAGCAGAAAGAGGGGTGGGGGAATTGAGGTCAGGGCCCCACCACCACCTCCCCCAACCCCCAGGAAGCAGCCAAGTCGAATGATCCATTCTCCCTACAGTGTGTGAGGTGGGCCTGGTGAGGGTTGACTGATGTCAATGAAACCATGGGGAGTCCAAGGATCATGCATTGCCAGGGGGAAGGGCTCTGTGCTGAGAGCAGGGAGCACGCAGGACTGAGGTGGGACCCGTGCTGATATCTTTGGGATGGGTCCCCTAACATCTCTGTGCCTTGAGCTGAGCTGGAGGCTCGCATGTGGCTTATTTTTTCCAAATCATTGTCACCTGGAGCGCCCTGCCTCTCTCAGGCCCCCACCAAACCCCATCCCTGTGTCTCCCACACACCCTCCCCAGCCCGGTCTCTCTGTCCCCTTCAGGGCCCTGGCAACACTGCCCAGCCAGCCTCCTGCCACCTCAGCAGGCACTGGCCACGGGGACACCATCAAGCCCCAGGCTCCTTCTGAGGCAAAGGGCCTTCTCACTACAGACCAGGAACCGTCCCCACTCAGCTGCCCCGGCCTCAGTTGTCCCACATGTGAATCTCAGGGTGGTTTCTGAGGGTCACAACACAGCAGTGGGGTGCAGCCCAGTCCTCAGTGGCCTGGGGGAGCTCCTCTTTCCCCACCCCCCATCCTGAACTGGGCACTGCCAGGGAGCCGGCCGGGAGCCAGGACGCTCAAGCCTCTAAGCCGCTGCTGTTACCATACCCGCCTGTTTATTCCCTGGATGCAGCCTGGAAGGCTGGCAGGGTACCTCCAGAGGGGGTGGGGAGCCTAATTGGGGGGAGGGAGTGTGGGAGGTGTGGACTCATCTTTGTTCTTTCTCAAGAAATCAGTCACAGCCACAATGACCCACACCTCCCACCCACACTTCACTAAGACTCTCCCCCCCCCCTTCCCCCCCACCCCCGCCGAGAGAGGAGCAGTCTAGACCGGCACTGCCCAGCGCAGGAGAGTGCCAGCCACGAACAGAACCTCGGGTCATTTTCCGTTTTCCAGTCGCCACATTTTTAAGGTTAAAATAAATAGGTGAAATTAATGTTCGCGATACACTTTATTTAAGCCACTATGTGCAAAAATATTAGCATTTCCGTTCGTAATCAATACAACAGTTATGTATTAGGTCGTTTGCAACCTCTTTTTCATATGAAGTCTGTGGAATGCAGTGTGTATTCTATACGCACATCCCATCCCCGTGCGGTAACCGCATCTCAGACGCTTCACAGCCACCTGTCGCGGGTGGCCGCCCTGCTGAACAGCGCAGGGCTCCTTCTGAGGCAAAGGGCCTGCTCACTACAGACCAGGAACCTACGACAGGTGCAGGGTTTCTCAGCCTTGGCGCTGTCTCATTGTGGGCCAGAGACTTCGTTGTTGTAGGGACTGTCCTGTGCATCGTAGGATGTCTTGGCAGCATCCCTGGCATCTGACCCCGAGATGCCAGTAGCAGTCCCCCGTTGTGACGATCAGAAAAGAAGCCCCTTGCCCTAACTGGTTTGGCTCAGTAGATAGAGCGTCAGTCTGCGGACTGAAGGGTTCCGGTCAAGGGCATGTACCTTGGTTACAGGCACATCCCCAGTAGGGGGTGTGCAGGAGGCAGCTGATCGATGCTTCTCTCTCATCGATGTTTCTAACTCTCTATCCCTCTCCCTTCCTCTCTGTAAAAAATCAATAAAATATATTTTTTTGAAAAGAAAAGAAAAGAAGCCTCTTCAGGAACTAAAGAGGCTGGGCTGTAACTACTATTGTTACTCCTATTTCTGTAGTGGTAAGAGCTCCTGTCGGTACTAATAACAGCAGAGGATATGAGTAAGCTCTTATGAACCAAATGCATTACCTGCCACCTTCCTCCCCATAGACCTGGAGGTCCTGCTGGGATCAACCCATTTTGTAGATGAGGAGAGTGAGGCTCAAAGAGATGAAGCCATTTGCCCAACCTCACTTAGGACTCAGGTCCAGTTCTGTCTGACTCAGACTCAGACTCAACCTCCACTCTATCCTGTGTGACCCTAAAGCTAGCAGGGTGAACTGGATGGCCCTCTCAGCCAGTGCCTCTTCCCCCCTCTGCCTGGGCCATGGCCCCTCTGCCCCCAGAGACCTCACTCATCTGCTTTTGACCCTCCCCTTCCAACTGCGTCCCCCCTGACCCAGACAAAGGTCCTGACTCAAATCCCCAGGTGCTGCCCCCCAGGGTCTCCAAAGAGACCCCAAAGGACAAGGCCTGGTGGACCCTGGGCCCAGTTAGTTAGGGACTGGTATCCTGACTCCTCACTCCTTCTGAGTCACAGACATAAGGGAACAGGCCTTAGCTCCCACGCCCTTTCCCAAGGGCCCTGGGCCTCCCTTTCCCGAGATACACACACAGCAGGGCCCTCACCTTCCTCATCCCCAGCAGACCCTACAACCCCCCCACCCTCTCCCAGCAAAACTGGCCCCTTTGGGGACGGATGCCCCGACCCAGCCACATTCCGAGTGCTCGTCTCCGCAAGCTCCGAGCAGATGCGCAGAAAGAGGGAAGTGCGATTCTTTTTGTGGCGATGTACGTTGAGATAGTCGTTGAAGATACTTGCCGGTTCCTTCCCTGCTCTCACGTGCACTTATCGCAGTCTGGCCCGCGCATGCCTTGTCCACCCAATCCCCGCACACCCCCGCCCCATGGTCTCTTTACCTGGCCGTGGCTTCTTCACTGGGCCTGGCCTGAGTCCCCTCTGGTTGTGTCTTGAAGCGGGAGGGGGGCACGAAGGGAGTGGTGTCCCAGGTTGGTTTCACCATCTCTGGTGAGTGATGCTTTCCTGAGCGGGAGCCAGGGACACCCGTGGAGCCTGGAGAGACTGGAGAAAGGGCAGCCTTGGAGTAAAGTGACGGCGGATCACACACTGCCCGCTCTCCCACTGACCCACAAACCACCAGGGAGACAGCTCCTCCTGTCCTTCCCTCGGCTTCTTCCATCGCGTCGCGTCGCGTCTCAGTGCGGTAACCGCATCTCAGATGCTCCACAGCCACCTGTTGCCGGTGGCCACTGTACTGAACAGCGCGGGCTCAGGGTTCCGACTGGGCAGCTACCCCCAGTCCCTGGTGGGGAGAGGCCAGGGGCTGTGCCCTGACCCTGCAGGAGCTCCAGGGCAGAGTAGGTGTTAACAGTTGTCTCTTGCCCCTGCAGGGCAGTCTTCTGGTTACATTTGACCTCAGGATGAGCCCCTGAGGTAGGAGGTAGGAGGTGATCCCTGCCCCCTTCCCCAGGAACCCCCAAGGCACAGGCTGACCAGTCACTTTCTCAGTGGGGCCTTGCCCCTCACTCTCTGGCAGAAGATGGAAAGAGGGTGCCAGGGCAGAAGTTCCTAGACGTTGGCACAGTAAAACGCTGGGGAAGCCAGGAAGAGTGCGATTTGTATCCCGTCCCCATCTCGCTCCCTCGACTCGCTCCCAGACTTCCTCCCTCTGGCTCTTGGTTGGTGTGTTTAGAAAGTATCCTTAGGACAAAGGCCAGGGAGGGTCTGCCATCTGGTCTGAAGCGATGGGGACTTGGTCTCCCCTCCCCATAGAGTGCCAGGCCCTGCCTCACTGATTTTTCTCCTGCCAACTCTCCAGCACAAACTCCGCTCCGGCCACATTGGCTTTGGGACGCTGTGAGCCCTGGAGTGCACCAAGCTCACCCCCGCCGCAGGGCCTTGCAGGTGCTGTTCCCTCTGCCTGGAGCACCATCCTCCAGACCTACAAGCCTGACCTTCACCCACCACGTCTCAGCTCAGTGTCACCTCCACCAGCATGTCATGGTGCCCTTCCCCGAGCCCCAGGCCCTCTCTGCCTCATACTGTGGTTTTTTCTTTGCAGATCTTCTTACTTACTGCACATTCCTAGCTAACATTTAGTTAACACCTCTTTTGAACCAGGCAGCCTTCTCAGCACCTTGCACATTCATCTTATTCATATTTAATGATTTACATGCATTTAAACTTCATAACAACTTAAGGAGTTAGTGCTGTTATTGCCCCCTCTTATAGTCAGGGAAACTGAGGTAAGGAATGTTTGTCCAAGATGACACAGCTGACAATGTTGGCAGCGCAGAGCCCAGGCCCCTGACTGCACTGCCAGTGGCTGCCTTTGGGGACTTGTGCTTTAGGTGTGTCCCCGCTCCATGCTCACTGCCCTGCTGGTTCCCGTGCCCCTCCACCCCTAAGTCAACGAAGGGCTTCGTAGTTGAGTGAATGAATGAATGAATGAATGAATGAATGAACGAATGAACAAACGAGCGAATGATGTGCAGCCTGTGATGTGTGTGGACTGGCTTGTCATTGGGCTGAGCTCTTCACCCCCACTGCAAGGGCCAGACTCCGCTGGGTGGGCCCGTGGAAGGTCGGGGCACGTGTCCGACCTTGGCCAGAGCAGCACCTGCTCCTGAGAGAATGATGGGCAGGGGAATCAGGCCAAGTCAGGCGGCCCCATAAATCACAACAGCACCCAGAGCCCTCAACCCTGAACAGAAGGCCCTGCCAGGAGCTGCTCCAGGCTCAGGTTTCAAGCTCATTCTCAGAGAACGGTGAGGTCCCCAGGAGGACCGGGCACCCTGTGGGTCAAGCCCACAGCCCCCTGCACAGCTGGGGTCCCCGAGAGCCTTCCTTCCTGCCCACGGGGCCCGGAGTCATGATGGGAGCACTGTACAGGGGCTCACCCCGGTGCCCACCCCCCAGCTGGACAGGCACACCTGCTACACTTCGGCAGAGGCCGGTTTTCAGAGGCAGCTCTCTCCTGCCCAGCCATGCCAGACCCTCTGCCCAGGAATTTTGACTAGTTCAAGCCTCAGTCATTAACCCAAGAGCCCAGGGCGGAAGCCAGCCTTTGCTGTCCCCTTTCTGGGCCTCTGACCCCCACATGAGAAATAAGTAGGGGGCTCTAGAGCAGCGGTTCTCAACCTGTGGGTCGCGACCCCTTTGGCGATCGAACGACCCTTTCACAGGGGTCGCCTAAGACCATCCTGCATATCAGATATTTACATTACGATTCATAACAGTAGCAACGTTACAGTTATGAAGTAGCAACGAAAATAATTTTATGGTTGGGTCACAACATGAGGAACTGTATTTAAAGAGGCAGAAGGTTGAGAACCACTGCTCTAGAGGCTCCGAAGAGCTTCTCATTTGACCCTCTCCTGAGCCAGGCTTTCCACTCACCCCGCCCCCCACCAGGTGTCCCTTCCTGAAAGATCTTTAGAGACCCTCTCTCAGGAAGGGAGCAGCCAGGCCTAGAGCTGACCTCACCTTCTGCCATTACTGGCCCTGAGACTTAGGTCAAGGGTTTGCCCTCTGTGGGCCTCAACATGCTCATCTGTAAAATGGGATGACATTAATACTGGCTTCATGGGGTTATCGAAAGGATGGACTGATATCATGTGGGCCCAGGGGCTGGAACAGTACCTGGAACCTAATAAATACTCATAAGTAGCTATCATGAGTTGGTATTGGGTTCATTATATATTATTAAATCAAAAAATAATGAGATATGGCCTCAAAGAGTTCATAATGCTCATGAGAGAGAAATGCTGAGCATTTGTTAAGTGTTGTTTGAGGCACCAGCAAAGGGAGGGAAAGATGAGTCCTGACTGATGGATCAGGGAAGACTTCCTGGAAGAGGTGGTAACCAGGATGCAGAAGGGACAGGTGTTCACAGTGTGACCAGGACATGCTCTGCAGACGAGGGGGTACCCAGCAGAAAACGTGGGACACATCGGGGCCAAAAGGGCAGAGTTCAAGTGTCCTGCAAGATAAAGCTGGAGAGTCAGGAAGCTCAGACCAGGGTTTTGAATGCCAGGCTCAGGCGATGGACTTTGTTCTGTAGGCAGTGGGGAGTCATCAACGGTGTCTGGGGAGACAGTGACCATAGAGTACATTGTTTCTTCCCTAAGGAGAGGACCCGGGGCAGCAGGAGGCACCAGTGCCTGGAGAGAGGCTGCTGAGGTTACCAAGCAGAGAGGGAGGCTGGCTGAAGGCAGACATCATGGTTGCCTCCAATTCCTGTCTAGAAGCAGCCTCCCACCTCAAACCCAGCCACCACCTTGCCAGTACCGAGGCCTTGCCTCCCTCCCCAGCCCCTCACCTTGAGGAGGCTCACCTGGGGTTGCATGCCAGGCTGGCACCCACACCCCCTCAGACTCCTGCAGAGACCTGAGGACGGGACGCCGCGCTCAGGCTGCCAGGAGCTGGGGTCAGCTGAGCCCGGTTGGTGTTAATGAGGCTCAGGGCAGGTGGACGAGCTGAGAGCCAGACGCCAGCGAGGAGCAGGCATGCTGTGCCCAAGCCTGGGGCTGAGTGAGCTACCCCCGCCTGCAAGGCCACACTGGTGACCCTGACTACTGACTGGGTGAAGCCACCGAGACTGGGTAGCTCCCGGCAGCTGTGAAGCTAGGCAGATGTTAAGTCAGAAAGCCCAGAATTTCCTGGGGTGGACCAGTGAACATCCCTCTTCTACGTCTGACACTGCTTTCCAGCCTTGCTCAAAGATCCTTTGACACCAACCAACCAGCCTTTCCTCTCCATTTCCATGGCCACCACCTGGTCCCAGACCACCACCATCGCTCACCTGGACAGCTGCAGTGGCCTTCTCGCTGTTTCCCTCATCCCGGTGTTGCTCTCCTGAAATCTGTCCCCCACCCTGCATCCTGCACCCTGGGCCATCTGCCTACAGCGCAGAAACAATTGCCACCCCCCCGCTTTGAAGCGTTCATGCTCTCAGGAGAAAGGCCAGCTCCTCGCCATGACCTGGCCCTCTCCTCCCACTCCTCCCCTCCCCCGGCTCACCAACTCCAAACTCACAGACCTCCTTCCAGCTTCTCCCATGCGCTGGGCAAATGTCCTTTTCAAACCCTCGCCCTGCTGTCCTGGCTGCTTGGAAACGTCTGCCCTGCTTCCTCTCCTCGCTCTGTCCAAGTCAGTGGTTCTCAGGCTGTGGCCCCCAGACCAGCAGCACCAGCCTCTCCTGGGAGCTTGTTAGCAACGCCTGTTCTCATTCACAGCGTACATGTGTCTCAAATCATCACGTCGGACACTTCAAATACATACAATTCTGTTTGTCCAGTGTTCCTCCGTGAAACTGGGAGAGGGGAAGAAATGCAGTTCCTCAGGCCCCAGCCCAGCCCAGCTGAGTCAGAAGCCCTGGGGCTGGCCACCAACCTGTATCTTAACAGGTCCTCCGGGGCATGCTGACTCATGCTCAGATTAAGAAACACTGGGCTATTAATTCTTGTCATTCCTTCAGAGGGGAAAGTGTAGATCCCAGCTCAAATGCCACTTCCTCCAGGAACCCTTCCTTGACTCCCCGGTCAGGGCCTCAGGCACACCATGCGTCTCCTTTATGGCAATGACCACAGCTGTAAACACACAATCAATTGTGTAATTCACTGAAAGTCTTTCTCTTCCATTAGAATATATGTTCCATGCGTCTAGCCCAGTGATGGCGAACCTTTTGAGCTCGGCGTGTCAGCATTTTGAAAAACCCTAACTTAACTCTGGTGCCGTGTCACATATAGAAATTTTTTGATATTTGCAACCATAGTAAAACAAAGACTTATATTTTTGATATTTATTTTATATATTTAAATGCCATTGAACAAAGAAAAGTCAACCAAAAAAATGAGTTTGCGTGTCATAGGTTCGCCATCACTGGTCTAGGAAATGTTTTTTTTTAAATATATTTTATTGATTTTTTACAGAGAGGAAGGGAGAGGGATAGAGAGTCAGAAACATCGATGAGAGAGAAACATCGATCAGCTGCCTCCTGCACGCCCCCCACTGGGATGTGCCCGCAACCAAGGTGCATGCCCTTGACCGGAATCAAACCTGGGACCCTTCAGTCTGCAGGCCGACGCTCTATCCACTGAGCCAAACTGGTCAGGACGGAAATGTTTTTTGTCAATCTGCTCCCAGCACCTAGAACTGTACCTGGCACATAGTAAGTGCTCAATAAACACATGTGAAATGAATGACTAATGGCATAAGCAAGCCCTCCTCTTCCAGCCCTTCCTGCAGCAAATATTTCTATTTACTGCATGCCTGCATTAGGCCAGATGCTGAAACAAAAGGAAAGACAGCCCCTATCTCCAAAGAGCTAACAGCCACAGGGGAAAATAAACATGGGGACAAACCCACTAAACTGTGTCTTCAAGTAGGGAGGGACAGTTGTCAGGCAGAGAATTCAGGGGAAAGTATTGCAGGGAGAAGGAACAGCATATGCAAAAAGCACGGTGAGATGGAACAGTGCAGGCAGTGGAGAGGTTGGAAGGAGTTGCAGAAAATGAGTCTGGAGAGTCAAGCTGAGACGTAGTGGTGAAATGCCGCTGAGTGAATTCCAGGCTAAAGAGTTTGGGTTTTATTGTACGGGTCGGCACTGGGGCGCCTCTGCATAATTTCAAGCAGGCGAGGGACCTGGTATCTTTTTTTTTTTTTTTTTTTTTTTTTTTTGAGTCACTCCAGTTGCAGAGTTTGGGAAGCCAAGAAGGGTGGCTTCATTCATTCATTTATTCCCAAAGTCTATAGTGAGTATGGCCACGTGCTGGGTGCTGGGATACAGTGGTGGGCAGAGTAGAGGTCCCAGGACGTAGCAGCTGGTCCTTCTGTCCACACTATCCTTATCTTTGCTGCTATCCCATAAGCAGGAGATCACAGCCACTTCCAACGCCCCCACTCTCTTGCCCTGGATACTGTCCTGGGCGCCTCCCTGCAGCCCCCAGGGACAGCAGAGGCGCCCACTGCCCCTGGCTCTCTGGTTTCTGGGGGGGATTCTGAGAGGTTCTTCTGGGAAGGGAGGCAGCCAACAGGATCCGCCTGAGACAATGGGCGCCTTTGTTGCTTCTGCCAGGGCTGCTCCAAGAATAGCTGTTTGCTCAGCTTGGAGCAGGGCTGGTGCTGGGTAGTAGGAGGGTGTGGGGCCCTGGAGCTTTAGTGTGGGCCAGGCGTTAACCCCCTGAGCCTCTGGGCCTCCCCCAGCGTCTCCCTGGCCGGGAGGAAGGAAAGAAGGCAGCAGGAAGCATCGCTTACAGCACTAACTGTTGCCAGTCTGGGTCCGAAACCAACATCCTACCCTGCGAGTTTATAAAGCGTTTTTTTCAAAATAGAATTGTATGCAGAAACCCAACATATAAAGCCAGGTGGAATAACAGTGGCTCTAGTTGAAGTGGGGAATCCAGCAGAGAGAACCCCAGCTTTTCAGAACCTCAGATCTTAGCCCTGGACCTGGTCCCATTCACTCAATTCACACTTGATGAATCAGAGAGAGGAGAAGCACCTTGCTCCAGGCCACCCAGGAAGTTGGTGGTCACAGCAGGGACTTGCACTCGAGGAATATTTCCCAGGACTGAGCCCACGATTGCCCAAGCTCTTGTGATTTTTAGCAAAACCATGTTGCACCTATAGTGCTATTAACAGTTTACTTTAAATTGACTCACAGTTTTCTTCTAACTTTGTTTTAAATGGAGATCTTATGTCATTGCCATACGTAGCAAGCCTTTATCAACTGCCTTAAAAAGATAACACATTTAATAGATACATGCATCTTTTAAAATGCTCATCCGCGTGCCGCCTAAAAGCATCTTACACGTGTACCCACACCTCCCTTTGGGAAATGCTGCCTGGTGCTTCTGAAAGGCTCACCTCCGTCCTGCTCAGCCCCACACTCACATCACAGCCCCTTAGCAAGCCAGTAGCAAATTGGGCTCCAACCCACATCTTCTGTGCATGTGTCCCCAATCCAGGGTTTTTGCTTAGTCTCTCTGCTTCTCCTGATGACAGATGACAGCATGGCCATGGTCCAGCCTCAGCTCAGCCCAGTGTTCCCACAATAGGCTGGGAATTTAGAGGGTAGATGGACAAGAATTTGAGTGGCCTTGGCGGTTCTTATGGAGCTCCTTTCCCAGCGATGAGTATGAGCTGCCGGATCCTTGCCCACTTCTCTCCTGCCAGGAGCCCCTGTCGTGGGGCCCAGGTCACAGAGGCCCTGCATGGTGGCTTCTGCAGATTCACGCTCACCACAGTGGCCACCCAGGGCTCTACCCACCAGACGGCACTGCTGAACATCTAGACCAGGGGTTCCCAAACTCTAGCCTCTGGGCCAGTAGCACCAGCAGTTCCCGAAAACACGGTGGAAGTGCACATTCTCAGGCCTCACCCCAGACCTACTGAATCCGAGACTCAGAGGAGGGGCCCAGCAGTTAGTGTCTTGGCAAGCCCTCCAGGTGCAGCTGCTGCTGAACTTCGAGAGCCATTGGTCTAAATCTCTCATTCAACCCTGGCCACTGTTCACACCTTCAGCGGCCCCAGCCACACCTCAGCCCTGCCAGCCAGACTCTCCAGGGATGGTATCCATAGGTCTGTAGCCTTAAAATAAACCCTGAGGATTTCAACAGCACCCCTGATGATTCTAATGCCCAGCCCATAGTGGAGAACTATTCTGGTACCAGGAGCACCAGGCCCTCAAAATAGCAGATATGCCCTTGAGGCAGACACATGTTTGTATGTCTTAGTCCCAAATCCCATGAGAATGCCACCTAAATCCCTCTGAGCCCTCTTTGACCTTTGGGAACCTTCAGACCATAAACTGGATTTAGCAAAACCATCAGCCTTAGGCACCTTTCTCGCCTAGCCTCTTTGTCCTTCCTGTTACCTCCCCTTAAGCTAGTGTCTTAGGCAGCTTGCGCTGCTGTAACAAAATACCATGGCTGGGTGGCCTAAAAGCAGAAATTCATATTCTCACAGTTCTGGGGCTGGAAGTCTGAGATCAGGGTGCCAGCACGCTCAGGTTCTGGTGAGGACTCTCTTCCTGGCTTGCAGCCAGCCGCCTTCTCACTGTGTGCTAACATGGCCCTTCTCATGCGTGTGGAGAAATCTCTCCCTCCTCCTCTTAAAAGGCAACCAATTCTATAAGAAGACCCTCACTCTCATGACTTCATTTAACCTTAAGTATGTTCTAAACGTCCTATCTTCAAATACAATCGCATTGGGGTTAGGGCTTCGATATGTGAATTTGGGGGGGGAGGGGGGCACCAACATTCAGTGCATGGCAACTGGACCAAACCTGTTTGTTTCCTGCCCTGAAATCTTGATGGCTTTTCAAGAAATTCCAAGTATTTTCCTCTCAATAGGAAACCACTCTGGAACCCCAAGGAATGACTCAGAGGAGGGGACTCTGAGCTGTGGAAGCTGCGGCAGGAAGGAGGGGTCTCTGTGGCAAAGCCAGCTCACTCCTGCCCCTGCAGGGCCCGCATTCCAGGCTCCATCCCTGTGCAAACCCAGCACTTGGATGACTACCTCCTGGCCTTCATCTGAGTTCTCCTGGCCTCCAGCTCACATACCGGATGGGAGGGTGGGAGACAGGGTCTAGGCTTACTGCTGCCTTGGAGGCGAATTCATTCCTCGCCTGGGCCTCAGTCATCCACCCCTACGATGCCACAGAGCCCCCACAGCTGGCTGCCCATCAGAAGCATCAGGAAGTTTGCTGAGAATTCAGAGTCCCAGCCCACCCCCCCACCCCTCCCCACCCCCGCCCTCGAACATTCTGACTCAGTAGGTACAAGATTGGCCCGGGAATCTGTACTTTAACAAGTGCCTTCTTCGCCACCAGGTGATGGCAGTATAGCTGGCATCCTCAAAGTTCCCTGCAGCCTCCAGGAGTCTCCTCCTGAGCCTCCCATCCCACCTGCCCCCGGGACCCACCTAACCTGCTTTCCTCTCTCCCTGCAGCGCAGCCCCAGCGGGGGCCCAGACCTTCAGCCTGAAGCGCTCGGAGCACGTGCGGGTGGAGGTGGTGTGTGACGGGCAGGCCGAGGAGGTGGCCACCAACGGCAAGCAGCGCTGGCCTCTCTCACCCAGCACCACGCTTCGGCTCAGCATGAGCCAGGCCAGCACCGAGGCCAGCAGCGACAAGGTACCCCGGCTGGGGAAGTCCACTCCACTGATCGAGGGAGCCAGGGGCCGCGCTGGACCTGTGGTCGGCAAACCGTGGCTCGCAAGCCACATGCGGCTCTTTGGTCCCCTCAGTGTGGCTCTTCCACAAAATACCACGTGTGGGCGCGCACATACAGTGTGATTGGAACTTCATGGCCCATGCGCAGAAGTCGGTATTTTGTGGAAGAGCCACACTCAAGGGGCCAAAGAGCCGCATGTGGCTCGCGAGCCATGGTTTGCCAAGCCGCAGTTTGCCGACCACTGGGCTAGACCAGAGCTGTCCCATAGAAACAGATGCAAGCCACACGTGTCATTTTCCGTTTCCTAGGAGCCACATGAAAGGAGAAAAAGAAACAGGCGGACTTAATTTTAATAATATATTTTACTTAACTACGCATACCAAAATATTATCGTTTCGGCATGGTAGCAGCATAGAAAACGTTGATGAGGTAGCTTACACTCTACTTTCATCCCAAGTCTAGATCGGGTGTGCGTTTCACACGTACAGCACATCTCCATCCGATTTGCCACGTTTAGAATGCTCATAGCCACCTGCGGCCAGTGGCTGCTGCAGGAGACAGCTCTGTGTTGACCAGGGGATGACAGCTTCGTGGAAGGTTAAAATTGCGGGCTGCTGAGTGATGGAATATTAGAATCATTGGGAGTGACAGCCACAGATGTCCTTGTTTTGATCCTGTATGAAATGGGCTGCTGGGTGCCCAGGCCACCAAGTGATTTGCCCAGGTGGTAAAGCCAAGACCAGACTCTGCCCACTGGGTTCTCTAGTTATGAACTTCATGTGCCCCATGGCAGTGATGGGGCTGGGCCGTATCCAAGGGAAACCACCTCAGCCCTGCCCCTGGTTGCAGATGTGGGGACCCCGCAGGCAGCAGGATATACCAGGGGGCACAGGTGGGCAGTCAGCACCCTGGATGCACTCTGAGAGGATGGGAAGCCCCTATCTAGTTTGATAATCTGGGGGAAGCAGCCCACCAACCCAGGAATGCTTCCTGGAGGAGGGGGTTCAGATGTTTGGGAAAAGCTGGCTTGACAGGCTGTGAGCTGAAAGGCAGGGAGGGTGGTCACTGTAGAGTTTCCTGCCTGAGATAAGTGATCTCTGTTCTTCTCTCCCTCCCACTGCACGCCCTCCCTACCAAGGTCACTGTCAGCTACTATGAGCAGGAGGGAAACAGCCCCATCGACCAGGCTGGGCTCTTCCTTACAGCTATCGGTGAGTGGACAAGGCTCTGGCCCGGGAGCCTCATCCCAGGGCCTGGCATGCCGCCCTTCTCAGCGGCACGTGGGCTGCTGTCAATGCTGCAGACCTGGCACTCGGAGATTCCTCTGAATAATGCAGGACCGAGGAGCGGTGCCCAGGCCCTTCTCTACTAGCATGGGGGGTGTCCTGCCAGCAACTCACCCCAAAGTCAGGGTCCCCGTCCCAGGCTCTCTGGATCACGGGGGAGGAGAAGCCTGTTCCTCCCCCCACCCCCTCCCCTGCAGCCTGGAGAAGAGCTTGCCTCTCATAGTGAGGGCGATGGCCTGCCCACAGTCTGCTGTCCTTGACAATCTAGCTACTCCTTTACCCTCCCTGGACCCAGAGATGCAGCCTGGGTCCTTAACTCACCTCATTCAAGCCCTTCATGTAACTCATGAGGGCAGTGAGGCCCAGAGAGGTTAGGGGACTCACTCATAGTCACACAGCAACTCAGTGGCAGGTTGAGTTCAGAACTCAGGATGATTCCCTCCCAGGTTTTCCCCACTGCACAGCAATCCCCTGTCCTGGGTGGAGCCCAGCCTGGCTCAGCAAGGCCCAGAGGTGTGGTCTTCTGAACCTTCCATCCTCCAATGCTTCTGCAGTTAGGATGTTAATTATATGTATTTTTAAATCATACACTGTGATTATATTTCAGAGGATGATTTGCCCATCCAGCCTTGGTTTAACATTGACAGGTGCTACATGGGGTGGGGCGGGGGGTCGGGAGGGAACTGCCGGCTGTTGAGTGTTGACTTCGTGCTGAGTACTTTAAGAGAGATACTGGGGTCTTCCGTTTAGTGAACACCTACTCTGTGTTCAGGACCGTGCTGGGGACTTTGAGGAAGAGGAGGAGGAGAGACACCTGACATTTATTAAGCACCTACAGTGTGCCAGGCTCTAATACTTGATGCCTTACTGTCATGATCTTAGTGGCCTTACCACTGTTCCAAGGATAGACACTGCTGTTGCCCCCATTTCACAGATGAGAAAACCAAGGCTCTTGACAAGTAAAATAAACAAAAACTTGCCTGAGACCACATACCTGGGAAGTGGTTTATGAAAACCAAGTCTTTTCTGTTAGCTCGTATTCTCCGGGGATCTTGGAACACACACCGCCCCCCCCCCCCGCCCCCGCCACACACACACACACACACACACCTCCCCTGCCCCGAAAAAAAAACAACAGCTAGTTCCCAGGCCAGCCCCTCCTTCTCCAGCCTGTGCATTTAGCTGCCAAAATAGGCTCAATGGCAGTGTCTTCTGCTTCTCAGCTTATTCCCAAAGGGCTTGGGTGCTGGTCACCCTGTCCCTCCTACACCGAGGGGGTGCCCAGCCTGGGGTGGGGTCCTCAGGACAACCTCAGGGTCCTAGAGAGACGGAAACTAGAGCTTACCAAGCTGCAGCTGAGGGCGGGCACGGGGGTGGACCTCGCATGCACGCATAGCCCCCAGGTTGTCTCGGGTGACCGCCCCGAGGAAACCGAATCCCACAGAGATGGACACCTGAGGACGTAGGCAGGAGGGGCAGCGGCCAGAGGCCTGTGAAGTGAGGTGATCCCAGAGGCTGGCTGCAGCATTAGCAAGACTTCACCGAAGCAAGGCAGACTCGGGATAGATGGCAGGACTTCCCTCGCCCCAAAAGACGGCAAAGCTTGTGCTGGCGCCCCAGAAGATACCAAACGCGCCCAGGGTGGACAGCCAGGCTCGTCCTTCTGACATTCTGAGGTTGTGGTTTCACTGGGCAATTATTTTTGTTGTTGTTAATCCTCACCCAAGGATATTTTTCCATTGACTTTTAGAGTGGAAGGGAGGGGGAGAGACAGAGAGAGAAACATCGATGTGAGAGAGACACATCGATTGGTTGCCTCCCACACGCACCCTGACCAGGGCCAGGAATGGAGCCTGCAACGGAGGTACGTGCCCTTGACCAGAATCGAACCCGGAACCCTTTAGTCCGCAGGCCGGTGCTCTATCCACTGAGCCAACCCAGCCAGGGCACTGAGCAATTACTTATTTAACTGCCACAAGGTCCAGATATTTAGGTTCCACAGGCCAGTAAAATGCCCACCACCACCCCCACACACCAAAAGTAAATAAGACTGGCATCTTTGATGCTTGGCCCAAAAAAAAGACATTAATAATTTGTCATCAATGATCACCATCATTTCAACATATGAACACCTAAAACGTAGGCAGGCATGATGTCAGCACAAAAGAGTCACCAGCATTGCAGCAATAAAGCTTTATGGAAAACGCACCCCACTGAACCATTTCCTGTTCTGCCAGGGACCGTGGCGAGAATTTGGTCTCTCTGCCTTTCCAGGTCTTGTCTTCTCTCGAGCATCTACCCAGGGGTGCTTGAGCCCCACATCCTGAGTAATCACTCAGGGGGCAGCACCTCAGAGGCAGGAACAACCCCAAGTGGCGGGGTTGTCTCCCAAGGGCATATCCGAGTCTGTCTCACCCCAGTTTTGTCCTGAGCAGAAAGAATTCTGGACCAGAGTAGACAGAACTAAGTGTAAGTACTGGCTCTGTCCCCTCCCGTCCATTGTGACCGTCACCCCTCTGGGCCTCAGTTTCCTCATCTGCAAAATGGGCTCGCAGTGCAGTCTCGCACATTGCTTGCAAGGATTCGGTGGGATG
Source organism: Myotis myotis (assembly GCF_014108235.1). Lineage (NCBI taxonomy): Eukaryota > Metazoa > Chordata > Mammalia > Chiroptera > Vespertilionidae > Myotis > Myotis myotis. Next base: position 8,460,118 of record NW_023416324.1, on the reverse strand, counting down.
AGTGTGCAAAGAGCCTGGCGTGGAGTAGGTGCCCAGGCGATGCTCTTTCCTTTTCTCTCTTCCTCTTGGAGTGGCTGCACCTTCTCTCTGCTTGGGGGAAGTTGAAGAACCTTACTGCCCTCAGTCTTCCTCTTAGAATTTGGGAGCAAACCCACAGTGCCCTTGGCCAGATCAGGTTCTAGGTCTTGGTCTCAGGCCTGCCAAGGACTTGCTGTGTGACCTTGACAAGTTGCCCACCTCCTCTAGGCCTCACATTTTTTAGGCTATAACATGAGGGGGTTGAGCCCTGGCCAGTGTGGCTCAGTTGGTTGGAGCATCGTCCCGTACACCAAAAGGTTAAAGGCTTGATTCCTGGTCAGGGCACATACCTAAGTTGTGGGTTTGATCCCTCGTCCTCTGAGAGGCAACCAATTGATGTTTCTCTCTAACATTGATATTTCTCTTTCTCTCAAATCAATGAACATATCTTTGGTCAAAGTTTTTTTTAAAAGAGGGGTCTGAGCTCATTGACCCCTGAGGACCTTCCAGACTCCAGTTAGGACTGATGTGCAAAACTCTCCTCTTGAGGGAGAAGGTGGGGGTGAGAGGAGAGAGGTGAGAGTCTCAACCTCGTTGCTGTTGTCCTGGCAACAGGAGCCGTACACCGACCAGAGCCTTGACAACTTTTAGCATCCACCTGAGGACCTCATTCCTCACGCCCCCTTCCCAGCGCCTAGGTTGGCTGTGGGGGACAGAGACCTCCTTCCCCACCACCCCCCAGGCTGCCTGTGAGGGCAAGAAAGCCAGGCGCCCTGCCGCTGCCCATGGGGCTGGCCGCCCACCAAAATGCCTGTGGCTCTGTGTCAGAGCTAAGGCTTCAGTGTCTAGATTCTCACTCAGGCAGACTGCCTAAAAGCCAATTTGGCATTTTCCGTTCATCTGCCCCACACCCCAGGTGCCACCTGACACCTTGGGGCTATTCCCAGGAGCAGAGGTAGGACTCAGAGCCTCTGGGGAATGTCTAGAGCCCCGAGACCCTCAGACACATGTCCTCGCCCTCCTTCCTCCCCAGGGAGGCATTGCCATCCCAGGCGGGCGGAGGTCACGCCAGCCCTGCTCTCCGACCCCACGGGGATCGTCCCCTTGGAATCTCGTTAAATTGGACACTGGGAGAAAGGTTGACGGGGAGAAGTCCTCCAGGGATGGCTTGTAGCTTGGAGGGGATCCCGAGGGAGGGGGAGGGGCGAGAAGGCCATTGCAGTTGAATTTGGAGACGGCTCCTGGGTCATAAGACAGAAAATGCGCAGTGGGCGGTTGGAAGGTGGGTGACATAGAAGCCCGATTACGTAATAGGTTGCATAACGGGAAGCCAGTGAAACCTCCCGAGTTTCATAAGTCAAGAAAGACCAATGAGCGTCTTATTTAGTGTGTGGAGGCTGCTTCAGGCAGGTGAGGGGACGGGCCTGCCGGGGACGGCTGTGTGTCTTTAGAACAGCGGTTCTCAACCTGTGGGTCGCGACCCCTTTGGGGTCGAACAACCCTTTCACAGGGGTCGCCTAAGACCATCGGAAAACACATATATAATTGCATATTGTTTTTGTGATGAATCACTATGCTTTCATTATGTTCAATTTGTAACAATGAAAATACATCCTGCATATCAGATACTTACATGGCCATTCATAACAGTAGCAAAATTATGAAGGAGCAACGCAAATAATTTTATGGTTGGGGGTCACCACAACGTGAGGACCTGTATTAAAGGGTCGCGGCATTAGGAAGGTTGAGGACCGCTGCTTTAGAAGCTATTCGGGACTATTCGGTGTCTTGTGCGTGATGTGCACAGAGTCATAAAATTTTTCAACGTAAGAAATCCTCACGAAGTAAAGCACAATGGAGTGCTTTATCCTGGATCTCAGGGACACACCCAGGAGCCACCTCCTCCGGGGATGACCTTCAGGGGAGCAGGCCAGGTGTGGGAAGGCGGCCTTGACCTTGGGAAGCAGCCCAGGGCGGAGGGCAGCCTGGATCCGTAGAGGGAACAGCCCAGGGCCGGGGTCTGCATCCAGAGGCCCGAGCGGGACGCCTGGCTCTGCACTCTCTGGGGACTTCCTGTCACTTCCCCGATGCTGCCTCGGGTTCCTCATCTGTGTGGGCGGGCTCGAAGGGAGAGCGTGCATGGGAAGTGCCTGCCGCTGCCAGAGGGAACTGTACACCTGAGAGATTATTATCTTCAAAAGCAAAGAGAGCGACTCCTTCGGGAGGCGGGTCTGCGGCGGTTCCCAGGGAGGAGTATCCGTGGGGTGCGTCCAGCTGGAAAGTTCCTGAAGGTCCGGGAGCCAAAATCAATAGAGTTCCTCCACCTGAGCCTGCAGCCTCTCCATCAGCAGCGGGTGGTTCTGGCTTTCCCGCTTTCTCCCTAAAGTCCTTAGCCTGCCCCAGCCTCCCAGATTTCTGGCAGGGGACGCCTCTGAGTCTGGGTTTGCTCACCTCTAAAACGGGAACAACACTGTGCATCCCATAGGACGGGGACTCCTTGAGAGCAGGCCCTGTGCCCCAATGGCCTATCCATAGGGCTCTGGACCCAATGTGGGGCCTGGGCCATAGCAGATGCTCACCAGTGACCTGCTGAGGGAATGGAGCCAATGGCAGAAGTATATAAAACTCTGCCTTACAGTATCTAACGGGCTGCCAACGTGGGGGCGTTGGAGTGCCCCTCTCCCAAGGACCAGGTGCCGTTAAAGCCGCCCCTCCCACGGCCTCCTTCTCCCCCCCCAGAAAAGCCCTGTTCGAGGGTAGGAGGGAATCGAACTGTGAGCAAAGGGAAGACATGAACATAATCCCCAGACTCGGGGTGAGCCACCCAAGGAGGGCTGACATCAGTCCCTTCCTGAGCCAGGACCCTCCGCCCCACCCAGTCCAGGGAGAGGGCATGCCTGCCAAGGGGACTCACCAGGAATCCATTCATTCCCACCCAACTCGCATCGCAGTCCAAGTCATGCCCAGCGTGAGGCTGAGCCCTCTGGGCAGTTCCCGGGCCTGGATCCGGCTCATCTCGTTCTGTGTGATGCTCCCATCACCTTCCCAACAATTCCCCTGCCCCGCCCTGCTAGTCTCTGATGCATTTTGCTTCACAGGGACATTCAGCAATAGCTGAAGACATTCTGGTTGTCACGCTGGGGGCTGTCACTGACACCCAGGGCGCAGAGGCCAGGGAGACTGCTAAACATCCCCCGTGCACAGAACAACCCCTCCACACAAAAGTGTCCGACTCAAAATGTCTGTGGTGCCTACTATTGCAATTAGTGCAACTCCTTGACTGGAAAGGGCCCCATTCTGCAGGTAAAGAAACCGGGGACCAGAGAGGCTATTTAATCTGGCCAAAGTCACACAGCTTATAAGCAGAGAACCGGAGTTCGAACCCAGCACAGTCTGATGCTGCATCTTGGGTTCATGTCACTGCCCTACACAGGTTCCATGAAGCCTGTCCTCACAAAGGTCCCCAAGAGAAAGGAGAAACAGGGACCCCTCCCGGGATCCTCTGTCTCACAGCCTGGCCTCTCGAGCACCCTCAGACTGAGAGGGTCAGAGACCCAGTTTCCCTCCCAAACTAAAGCCCTCAGTTCGTGAAGGTGGGATCTGGGCCACTAAGAATTCTGGGAGAGATACACATGCTCAAACACACCTGTGCACACATGCCCTGGCCAGGCTGGGAAAGGCAGTGCGAGAATCCTATGACAGTTTTCAAAATAAGAACTTCAAATCAGACAACCGCAGTGGGTGCGCCAGTTCCGCTAGTGCCACTGTGTGACCCTGGGCAGGATCTGGCCTCCCCGGACCGAGGCTCCCAGATCTGTACACTAAGGCTCACCCCACCCACCACCCAGAGTTGACTGGTGGGAGATCCAGACCTCGCTGACCGCACCTCTCGGAGCCGTAAGCAGGCAGGGGGTGTGAGGCAGGGGGTTGGATGAGATGACCACAGCAAGGCCCTCTCCTTCCAAGGACCAAGCAAATGGTGAGCTACACCCTCATCCCACTGTCCCTGCCCCACCCTGCCTGGCAGCTCAGCAACTCACCCGTGTGTCTGTCCCCAGAGCTCTCCCTGGATGTGGACGCAGACCGGGACGGCGTGGTCGAGAAGAACAACCCAAAAAAGGTACCTCGCTGCCAGGGCAGACTCACTGGGGGCTTCCGGGGCAGAACCCCAGGCTGGGTCCTAAAGCAGCCTGTCCTCCCAGGAAGCACAGGCAGCTCTCAGTCTCCAAGGAGGAGCTGGGGCCCGAGACAGGCTCCCCGACACACCATACACCGTGACAGACACACCACACACCATGAGAGAGACACCGAACACCACACAAACACACAGCACACCGTGAGAGACACACCCCACACCACGACAGACCCACCGCACGCCGCGACAGACCCACAGAGCAGCCGCACCCCTGTGGGAACAGGCTCCCACGTCTCAGTTTCCCCACCCACAGGATGGGGAGCCCAGTTCAGAGAGTTGTTGGAAAAATTAAATGTCCTGCCACAGAGGAAGTGACACCAAAGTATTTGCTCTTATTATTTTGCTTTTTTTTCCCAATCTGAGCGGGAGAGACCGCCAGGAACAGAAGGCTGCATTAACCCTCAGTTCAAGTTTAATGCTGCGTGCACAACCCCTCTCCTGTTTACTTATTTATTCATTCACCCATCATTCATTCTCTTTTCTTCCTATTCTGCTCTCCCACAAAGGACCATTCTAATGGCTTTACTGTGTCCCTTTCTGTTCTTATGATTCTGGCAAAACCTGTCAGCTGGTTGGCGTGCGTGTATTTTTAACTTGTGCAAATGGCACTGTGTTCTTGACCCCATTCCGTTCCGTACTTTTGCCTCAACCCAGTTTTTTTAAGCTCCATCGGTTTTTCTCTGTTACATCCTCTCATGATTTTCCACAACAATCTAAAGCCTGGTTGAAATGGTACATAGGTGGATACTTTAAAAAGTTAACTGAATACCCCCACGAGGAGACTAGGGACTGGCTGCTGGCCCCAGGTTCCCTGCTTGTTGCTGGGGGGGGGGCGGCGCTCAAGCCTATTGGGGAACCCTTCTCCCAGGCTCCTCAGCGGGGCTCTGCCTTCCCACGGCAGCCGAGGCAGCCTCACTCACTCATTCTCTGTGTAGGTGGCCAAGAGGTGACACTAGACTCCCCGGAGGCCTGTGAGGCCTCCAGCCTGGCCCGAGGACAGCAGCCTTGGTGAAGGCATGCAGTCCCTGTGGGCCTGAACTTACCAGACTTTCTCCATGAGGGCCAGTGACGTTTCATATTTCATTTATCATTTCATAAATATTTGTTGAGCATATTTTACATTCCAGGGCTGGGTCAGGCCCTGGGGACATAGCTCCTGCCCTCAGGGAGCCCACAGGCCAATGGAAGGGGGTGAGGGAGACCCACATTAAATAAAGGATGTCCTCGTGGCTGTTTCATCACAACTGTCCTAAATCCACCCCAGAAGGGCATGTACAGTGTCTTAAGTGTAAACCCAGGGAGGCTGCTCTGGATGGAGAACCGTAAAGGCTTTCCGGGGAAGTGGGACCATTTTGCTGTGACGGGGAGGAGGAGTGGCGTTGGCGAGGTGAAGGGAGATGGGACAGCGTTCCAGGCAGAGGGACCAGTGCAGGGAAGGCTGAGAGCTTGGCGTCTTTGGGGAGCAGAACGGCAGCCAGTGTGGGGGAGCAGAGTGGGCGAGAAGGAAGGTGAGGGGCACAGATGGAGAGGTGGCAGGTCGCTCCGGGCCTTGTAGGCCACAGTGACTTTATCCTGAGTCAACAGGGAGCCCCTGACCCGGGTGGAAGCAGGAAAGCAGCCTGATTGGGGTGGAGTTCCTTCTAAACCATCTGGCTGCTGGGTAGAAAGTGGATCGCCTTGCAGGGCCCATTGGAAGCACTGGGCGTCTATCCATCCAGGCGTCTTCCCCTGAGCCCCCTGGGCACTTCAGAGCCTGTCGCAGAAGGCCTGCCTGCCCCTTTCTCTGGCCGCCCTCGTCTCCCTGCCCCACCCCTCTCCGGGCACAGGCCCACCCGACGTGAGGCTCAGGAGTGCCTCAGAGCCTTCCAGTCTCTGTCTCTCTGCCACTATCCGTCCGCCTCCTGAACTTTCCGTCGGTGCTTACACGGACGTCTCTGGGCATCAGACGTGAGATTCAAGTTTGCCAGGTTGCAGCTGCCCCAATAGGGGGGTGGCTGCTCTTTATTCTTCTCCTGGGCCGTCTCTCCAGAGTCCTGTAAGGTCTGGGCTGGGACTCTCTGCCAGAAGGTACAGAGGAGGGAACTGACCTGTCTCCCTGCCACTGCAGGCGTCCTGGACCTGGGGCCCCGAGGGCCAGGGAGCCATCCTGCTGGTGAACTGTGACCGGGAAGTACCCTGGTTGTCCAAGGAGGACTGCAAGGACAACAAAGTCTACAGCAAGAACGGTACCGGCAGGACCCACACGTGGGGTTGGGGGCAGGGAGGAGCAATGGAAGCCCTCCTGCTACGGCCTGGGCTGGGCGGAGGGTGGGGCAGGAGTGACCAGGGTCTCCTGGGGATGGAGGACTCAAACATCCACTCTCGCTAAAAACAGAAGACAAAGCTATTAATATAGTCCAATTGGAACCGTGTTTTATAAAGAAGATTCACATACATAGAAAAAAGACTGGAAGGAAATTCCCCAAAGGTTATTGGTCGTCTGTGGAATTAGAGACAACAGCCGGTTTTTATGCTTTTCTATAGTTTCCATAATACACACGTGTGGGGTTTTCTCCGTCCTGATTATAAAAGTAACAACAGCCCTTTGTAAGCCAGCATTGCAGCCCCAAGTGTCTTCATTCTAACCTCCGCGTGTGTCCACCCGTCAGACCTCAAGGACATGTCGCAGATGATCCTGCGGACCAAAGGGCCCGACCGCCTCCCCGCGGGATACGAGATCGTCCTCTACATTTCCATGGTGGACTCGGACAGAGTGGGCGTGTTCTACGTGGAGAGTGAGTGGCCCCAGCCCAGCCCTCGCGGTCCTGAGCCATTCAGCGCTCACCGAGCTGCCCCCCTCACCCCGGGGGCCCACTGCCCTCGAAGGCTCCCAGGCCTCCCCTAGGCAGTGGAGGCCCCCACAGGGGCAGGTGCTGCAGAGAGCCCCTGGCCTCTTAGTAAGCAAAGGGGCCTCTTAGGAACAGAAACGATTACTAAGTTGTATTACTAGTAATGGTCATGGTTGTCCCGGGAAGTCAGGAGGCCCCCTGGGCCAGATCTCCCCTCTTCAAAGGAGGTGGTTGTGCGACAGGTTTAGGTAGAACCAGAGGCCCTTCTTCCCCATGAACCAAGGGAGGAAGGCCTTTGGAGGTCCTTTTCCAGGGTCATGTCACCTCCATGATACCTGAAGCAGGTACCCGCGCCCCCCCCCCCCCCGGGTGTGTTTTGCCCATCTCAGACTTCCTGGAGCTGAGCACTGCCTCCCAACTTTTATATATATATATTTTTTTATTATTGCTTTCAGAGAGGTAGGGAGCAGGAAAAAGAATGGAAACATCAGTGATGAAAGAGAATCATTGACCGGCTGCCTCCTGCACACCCCACACTGGGGATCGAGCCCACAAGCGGGGCACGTGCCCTGACCAGGAATTGAACCATGACCTCCTGGTTCCTAGATCGACACTCAACCACTGAGGCACGCCCGCCGGGCATGCCTGACTTTTAAAGAGCCCCTGGTGCCCTAACCGGTTTGGCTCAGTGGATAGAGCGTCAGCCTGCGGACTCAAGGGTCCCAGGTTCAATTCCGGTCAAGGGCACGTACCTTGGTTGCGGGCACATCCCCAGTAGGGAGTGTGCAGGAGGCAGCTGATTGATGTTTCTCTCTCATCGATGTTTCTAACTCTCTATCCCTCTCCCTTCCTCTCTGTAAAAAATCAATAAAATATAGTTTTAAAAAATAAAAAAAATAAAGATCCCCTGGTGCTGCTGGGGGCACCCTGAGGGTGCTGACCCCTTGCTCCTCTTGTCTGTGACAGGCACCCTGGGCCCCACTGTGTAGGGCACGTGCTTCCGCCACAGAACCCCCTGCTCTGACCCATTCTTTCTGTAAGTGCGCGTTGAGCGCCCTCAGTGCAGGGGCTGTTCCCAGCACTGGGGTCCCCACAGTGAACTCTGCAATCACATGCTGCCGCCCTGGGGAGGTGACTGTCCAGTGAGGGAGACATAGGAACTAGCGTGACTGGAGGAAATGACACAGACCACGTGATAGAGAGTGCACAGGGTAGGGGTCAGGTACCGCTAGCCTGAGCAGGTGACTGAGCTGAGACCCAGACCAACAGTGGAAGGAGCCAGCCCTTTATGAGCTGAGGGAAGAGTGTTCCAAGCACAGGGAACAGTACGGACAAGGCGCAGAGGGGGGAACCAGCCTGGGGGAGCAGACGGAAGACCAGAGCGAGGAGATGTGTTGGAATCAAGGTCAGCGAACTGGGCAGGAGCCAGGGCATGCAGAGAAGGCCCAGCATTTCCTCTGAGGGCAGTGGAAAGCCATTAGAGGGTTTTAAGCAAGGGACTGTCAAGATCTGATTTATGTGTTAAAACGCTCTCTCAGCAAAACAGTGAGCTTTGCAGTTTGCCATGAATGCAGGGTGGGGCTTCCCCTGCGTGCCCAGCTGCCTGGAGACGCGGGATCTCTGGCCCAGCTCTGGGGCCCACCGCTGGACAAGCCCACTGCAGCCAGGGCTGTCACCTGGAGGAGTTGGGCACAGGGTTCTCTGGACCCTACCTCAGGGAGTGATTTGGCCAGGACAGCAATGGACAGCTGCCACCTGAAGCCAGTCATCCACCCTGGGCTTGAGCAATGACCTCATACAGGGTGGAATGTCCCCAGAGTCAGGCCGGCTCTGCAGCCCCAGGGGGCCAGAGATATTGATGTTTACCCCGGCCAGGCCAGGGTTGCCATAGGCCAGGGTTGCCCCGGAGAATGGGGCTGTGGGCAGGGGCTGGAGGGGTATAGGCAGGACCTTCACCTGGGCGTCTTGACCATGGCATTGAATTGTGACGCCTGGATGTTACCCAAAGGGCTCTTTTTACTGATGGGAGTGGATTGAGGTCTGGCCCTGAATCACATCCCTCCCCCGCCCTCGCCACCCGAGATGGGTCCTGAGCAGACAAGACAGAGAGGAATCACTAGGCAAGCGCTTTGGATGCTTTGGACGCCGGTCCCCAGTCTGTGTCATCTGGGCTCGCGTCCTGCAGGGGTGGGGGTTGGGGGGGAGGGTTACAGAGACAGACAGCGATGAGCCCAGAATAGTCCGTTTCCCACAAAATGTTCCGTCCTGGATAACTGCTCAGGGTCACACGAAAGAACAGGATGGAAAATGGCCATTCTGTGGCAGTTTCCTTTTCTTCTGTGCAAGCATTTTGGGGTGGCGTCAAGATCCAGGTACACCTGTGGGTGAGAGGGTGTTGTGTTACAGGAATGTCATGTGTCACCCACGACCTGTCACTACCAGATCCAGTAACAGAGAGAAGGGTTGGATCTTTATGGGAGCTGTATTCAGACGGCCAGAGATCTGAGAAGATGGTGGGTTATGTGCCCTAAAAAAATCATCTTACATCTCATCTCAAGGCCACCCTTTTTATAAGGAGGAAAAAAGTGTAGGTAGAGTTTGGAATTCAGGGGGAAAAGTTTAATCAGATGGTGATTCTTTATAGATAGATAGATAGATAGATAGATAGTAGATAGATAGATAGATATTATTGATTTCAGAGAGGAAGGGAGAGGGAGAAAGAGAGAGAAACATCAATGATGAGAGATAATCATTGATCAGCTGCCTCCTACACGCCCCCTACTGGGGATCTGGCCTGCAACCTGGGCATGTGCCCTGACCAGAAATTGAACCGTGACCTCCTAGTTCATAGGTTGGCACTCAACCTCTGAGCCACATCAGCCAGGCTAGATGGTGATCTTCATCCGCATCCTGGGCAGGGACACTCTCTTCCTGGAGCACACGGCTCCGATACGGTCTTGGTCGCTTGCAACCCTCCTGGGGCACGAAGGTTGGATTGCTTGCGAGTCTCCTGAAATCAGGGCAGGTCCAGTCATACACTCCAGGCCCTGGAACAATAGCTTCTACACACACAAGTACCAAGCCTAGTAACTCTATAACTAAAACGAAAAATATTTAACTTCTTGAGTTCCCCATCAGGCAGGGGGCTGGACTGGAGGCTAGGGACCCTAAGAGGGGGCTCTGGAGCACAGGAGATTCAAATCCTAGATCTAAGCAAGTCTAACAAATCCAGACAAATCGTGTGCCTCATCTGTGATATGATTTGGGGACAACAAGAGGCCTGGCTGAGCCGCTGGTGATGGGGCTTCAAGAGGAGTGAGCGTCAGGCACTCGGCACAGTAGCTGGTCCAGGGAGCGCTCTCTCTAGATGGCACTTGTGGCTTTGGTTGGAATTATGATGATGAGTGTTAATAATCATTAGAAGTCTCGAATGCTGTTAGGAAGATCCAGCCTCAGCTTCGGCCCCAGGGTCTCAGAATTGGGCCTGACCTCTTTCTATCAAGGATACAGAGACCAGGGCGTCTGTTTGCCCAGGACCTTCCTAGGTTTAGCACTGAAAATCCCTCACCCCAGGAATCCCCTCAGTCCCGGGCACAGCAGGACAGTGGCTCACACTGTCACACTGAGGAGTCTCCTTGGGAGGTGGAATATCGCCAAAGTGACCAGAAGGGTTGTGCCAAATCATACCAATGCCTGGGGCTAAGGAGAGGTCAGGGTGGCCGGCCAACCCGGCTCCAGGCATGTGGCCGCTCCATAAAGGGGCATTGTTGGTTCCTGCAGGGAGAGCCAGCCATGCCCAGGCGGGCCTGCACCCAGCTGGGGACGGGGGACAAGGGAAGGAGGCTCCTCGGGACAGACAGTGGCTGGATTGTTCCCACCGAGGAACTGATCTGCCCAGAGCTGGCCCAATCCGCCAGAAAGAGAGACACATGGAGATCGCCGGCCAGGAGAGGGAGAAAACTGCACGCAGATGGGCAAGATCATGTCCCTCCAGCTGACCCAGCTCCCTGGCCAGGCCCCTGCCCTCCACAGCTTTGGCGTTTTCTGCAAAGACAAGTCACCTTCTAGGCCTGAGATCTCTCCCCCTGAGCATCTACCGGTTCAAGTGCAGCCTGGGTGTGTGGGCGTGGACCAGCCTGAGTGCCCAGGGGGGATGTTTTTAGTTATGCAGACTGGGAAACAGGGCACAGGCTGTCCTTGCTGAATGAGGAGGACTTCACCTTCTGCGTGGGGCTGGGATGAGTTCCTTGGAACATTCAGTGCCTGAGTCTATATGCCTCGTTCCTGGGCCCATCCAAGGGGAGGTGATGGGAGATATTATTTCTTTGCCTCCTGTTGTTCATGAGCCATTTGATGAAAAGGTCATGATTTTTTTTTTTTCAGGGAGGAAGGGAGAGGGGGAGAAAGAGATAGAAACGTCAATGATGAGAGAGAATCGTTAACCGGCTGCCTCCTGCATGCCTCCCCACCGGGGATCAAGCCCGCAACCCAGGCATGTGACCTGACTGGGAATGGAACCATGCCCCCCTGATTCATAGGTCAGCGCTCAACCACTGAGCTACACCAGCCAGGCAAACAGGTCATGAGCGTTGCAGTAAGGGGTGTGCCGGCTCACTCGCGGTCCTCATAGTAGCGATAGCAACAGGTCCCAGCTGTGTTACCGGTGGTTACCCATGGTTACTGAGTTTACCGAAGGTACGGATGCTATGTCCTTTTATCTGGCAGTGACCCTATGGCACAGGTATTGTTATCTTCCATTTAACAGATGAGTAACTGAGGGGAGGGGAGGGTAAGTGAATTCCCTGAGGTTTCACAGTTTATAAAGCCAGCATGGTATTTGAACCCAGGTCTCTCTGACTGTGGAAGCCATAACCACTCAGGCGACCGCCCTCAGTGAGGAATACACGCTAGGAGGGAAAGTAGGTTTAAAGTTGTGTGAATACTCGAAACACCGAGTTTATTCTTGTGTTATTATTTATGAATTATTGTATTATTTTCCATATGGACAACTGTAAACCTACGTCCGCCCCGCCCTGTCTGACCAGGGTCCAGTGGAACCCACTGTCCTCTGTGAGGAGCTATTAGAAGCCTGGACTGCAGTGGTTCTTTCCTTCATTTTGCAAGTTCTAATCAACCACCCTATTTGTGCCAGGACTGTTCTGGTTACATGTTCTAACCCTTGGGCGACTGGTCACCAACCATGTTGACCATGGCGCTAAGCTGAGTCTGATTCTGCCCTTCCAGCTCTGCGGGGCATAAGGAAACTCCTTCTGGAACCGCATAGGGTCCTACGCCCATGGCTTCGCCAATGCAAGTAGCCCTCTCCTCACTGCACCCCACCTCTGCCACCCCAAAGGACATCTCAAAGCTGCCCCCCCTCTGCTCAAATGCTTCTTCCCATCCTGCCTCCTTCCCCTGCCCTCCCGCCCCAGTAACCCCATGGGATCGCTCCCCCACAGCTCTGTTGTGACGCTGCCCCCTCTGCTCTGTCTTACCGTCAGCTGAGCTCTGCTCTTCAACAGAGACGCTGGGCCTCTTGCCCCCAAGCCCTTGCCCATGCTGGCCACAGAGGAATGAGTCAATACATGCGCCTGAATTGGCCCAAAAATCCTCCTTCGGGGAGCGGTACGGGAGCCATCGGTTCAGTGGACATTTACTAAACCGCGTGCCAGGCCGGCTGAACCTGTCTCTGCCCCGACAAAGTGACAGCCTCTCGGGGCCAACAGTGAACACTGAGGTCATCGCCATTCGGAAAGGCTGGGATGGGGAAGGACGGGGCTGCGGAGGCCCCAAACAGAGCCCCTGGCTTGGTCTCTGAGGGACCCGGGCACAATTCTCAGAAGTGGCACAAATTTTTTTTTTAAAAGTGACACAAATCAAGGCCTGAAAGGAGGGAGACGGCTGTTCCAAGCAGAGGAGCAGCGCTGTGAACCCTGGGAGGGTTCAGAGCAGCAGGAACGCTGGACACACCTGCCTGTCCTCCCAGCCACGAAGATGTACATCCAGGGGCCCACGCAAGGGTCTTCACGCAGAAAGTTCCCCTCCAAGAGTACCTGGAGGGGGGTTGGGGTGCACATGGGCACACTGTGTTTTATCCTGTAACGGGGAAGGGAGCTTGGGGTTCGGAATTGGACGTGACTTTGAGTCCCAGCTCAGCCACTTACTGGCTATGTGACCTCGAACCAGCCATGTCTCCTTTCTGAGGCTCCGTCTCCTCGTCGGTAAAACAGGGAGATGATCGCTTTCTTGGCGTCACTGGCTGCTCAGCCGTCCTCTGCCGTCATCCGTGAGCACCATTCCTGGGAAAGTCGGCTCCTTTTCTTTTTCTTTTTTTAAATATATTTTCTTGATTTCAGAGAAGAAGGGAGAGGGAGAGATAGAAACATCAGTGATGAGAGAGGATCATTGATCGGCTGCCTCCTGCACACCCACACGGGGATGGAGCCCACAACCCAGGCCTATGGCCTGACAGGGAATCGAACCATGATCAGTGTTTTCCTTCCTTTTCAGACAAGGAAGCCAGAGAGGTTGTCTGGTTCAGGGCCACACGCTGGCACACGGCAGCGCTGGGACAGTGACCAGGCCACGGCCCCTCTGGTGGCTTCTCTGCTTCTGCTTTTTCTCTCTTCATCTGGAGGACAAGTTCCTCTGCCCTCTTGTCCCCCACCAGTGACCCCACCCGCTGACCTCTTCCCAGTGGGCGGGGTCCGACATTGGTCCTTCTCCCTCCAGACCCGTTCTTCGGCCAGCGTTACATCCACATCCTGGGCCGGCAGAAGCTCTACCACGTGGTCAAGTACACAGGCGGCTCGGCGGAGCTGCTGTTCTTCGTGGAAGGCCTGCGGTTCCCCGACGAGGGCTTCCCGGGCCTGGTCTCCATCCACGTCAGCCTGCTGGAGTATATGAGTGAGGTGAGGGCTCCAGGCCTCCCCCGTGCAGGGCTGCCCCTGGGCGCCAGGCGGGGCTCCTTCCCGAGGGCCAAGCCCAGGATCCCCTGCCCCCCCCCCCCGCCCCTGCTCTCCCTCACTATGCTTCACTCCCCTCAAGGCAACAAGGGGGAGTCCAGGCTTGGAGACCTAGATGCCCCCACCATTCACGTTCCGGTGAGGCTGGGTCCAGCTTACATTGACCAGAACAGGCTCTGGAGTCAGACTGCCCAGGTTCAGGCCCATGAGACCCCTGGCAGGTGAACGGACTCCCTGGGCCTTGGTTTCTGACAAAAGCTCCTACTTCCTGGGATGGCTCTGAGCCCTGGAACTTGTAAGAACTCATTCACAAGCACCCTCAGGTCTGTGGGAAAAGGGGAGGCAGAAAAGGCACAGCTAACAGCACAGGTGGGGAGGGGGCCTGGCCACCAGGGTCTCAGACTGGCCCCTCCAGCGGGCACCGCAGAGACTCAAAGGGCAGCCTGGGCAGGAGCCTGTGGGCCGGCTCCTGGAAGAGAACGTTGGTGGGGCAAGATCAGAACGTGGTCAGGAGTGTGCACTCAGCCATCAGACACCCTGGGTTTAAAGCCAGCCTCTACCACTTACTAACCATGTGCCCTTGGGCAGCTACCTAAGAGGTCTGTGACTCCGAGGTCTGTGACTCAGTTTCCCCATCTGAAAAACAAGGCTTACGGTGTATCTCCCCACTGGGGGTAAGGCAGAAATGAGTCGGTGCGTGTAAAACCACCATGGGGCCTGGCACACAGTAAGTGCTCAATAAATGTACTATTGTTATCAGTGTCCCCCCCTTGGGAAGGCAGGAGTGACAAGCACCCCTCTGCTTCTCTCCCACACCCAGGAGATTCCGCTGACACCCATCTTCACGGACACCGTGGTGTTCCGGATTGCTCCGTGGATCATGACCCCCAACATCCTGCCTCCCGTGTCCGTGTATGTGTGCTGGTAAGCAGTGGCCCTGGTGCAGACGGGCAGTGTGGCAGAGTGGTTATCGCTGGGGCTTCGGGGCAGAGAGACCCGGGTTCAGATATGTGACTCTGCAAAACTCACTTGGCCTCTCTGAGCCTCCATTTCTCTGAAATGCTAACGTCACCGAATCTCTGAGGATTAAATGAGACGGAGCAAAGTATCCATCCAAGGTCCTGGCACAGAGTTCTCGCTCTAAAAATAACAGTTACCATTTATTTTCTTACTCTTGGCCCATACTGTGAAGTTGGGAACCTCCTATGCAAGGGATATTCATCTCATTCATTCAGCAGTGTTTTTATTGAGCACCTATTATGTGCTAGACAGCCGCAGCGAGATGAGAAGCAGGGGAGCGAAGTGCCTGCAGGTGGGTGCTGGCCACACCCAAGGACCTGAGATCCAGGCCCATCCCCTGCCTCCGTGCTAAGCAGAGCTCCGCCTCGGAATCCGGGGGAGTCAGAGACAGGTGGGGGTGAGAGTCCCCCTCCTCGTTTTATTTGTTCATGACCTTGGCAAACACCGCATGTGGGCGTTTGCTTGGCCCTTGAGTCCAGTGGCCTGTGCAAAGGTGACTGAACACAGACGTGGCCTCACCTGCCTGGCACAGCCTCCAGGTGCCAGCTGCTCTTGCCAGCTCAGTGGCCCGGCCCTCGTCCCTCCTCACGCTTTCTCCTGGCCTTCCCCTGTCCCTAAACGTCTCAGCATGAAGGACAATTACCTGTTCCTGAAAGAGGTGAAGAACCTGGTCGAGAAAACCAACTGCGAGCTGAAGGTCTGCTTCCAGTACATAAACAGGGGCGACCGCTGGATCCAGGTGAGGAGCCGGGCTGGGGAGGGCGTGGCCCAGGGCTCGGGCAAGAAGAGTTGGCTTAACGTCAACATCCTGGCACCCCACCGTGCCACGCATGGGAATGCTGCCATCAGCTCACACATGCACGCGTGCTCAGGGACGTAAATGTATAAGGCAGTTCACTGCAGCCTAGGCAGCAAAAGCCTGTAAAACACCCCAAATGTCCCTCCACGGGGGGCGGGGAGGGACACATATGACAGGACAGCCTTCCCGTGGAGGACTGTACAGCAGCGAGGAAGAAGCCAACTGGAAATACAGAATGAGCTCCGAGTTAAGGTGTTCCCTGCAGGAGGATGTAGACAGGATGCTGCCACTGGTGTTTTATAAAACGGGGTTGATATGAACACACATGCCTGGGATGCCCAGAGCCCGTCCGTGGAAGGATGCGTAGGAACAGAACCAGAGCCGTCACTTGCGGTCAGGAAGAGGATTGGGGGTGCTGGCTGGTACTCACTGGTGGTGCTCTGACTCATCTGATGGCTCCCTGTGGTGTCCCCGCAGGATGAAATCGAGTTTGGCTACATCGAGGCCCCCCACAAAGGCTTCCCCGTGGTGCTGGACTCCCCCCGAGACGGAAACCTGAAGGAGTTCCCAGTGAAGCAGCTCCTGGTGAGATGCTGAGGGCCACCCTGGGACGGGGTGGGGCGCAGTCCTGGGGACTCTGACAGGACGGAGTGGTCAGGAGACCTTGGGCACCCTTAACAAATCAGTCTGTTGCCCAGAGCCTCCGTTTTCCCATCTGCGAAATGGGTCAGTTGGAACAGTGATCTCTAAGGGCCTTTCCTGCTCTGGTAACTGATGCATTTCCAACAAATGGAGAGCTTTCTGTTAGATGAGAAACAGGAACTGTGTGTCACAAAGACAGGCCAGGGGCCCTGACTTCTGCCACTGCCCCACCCCCAACTTACAGCGAAATAGGTTTCCAAGAGGAAAATTATAGTTAAGCAACTGTCAAAAATCCTGGTTCCAACCTCACAGCTCACTAAAGCTGTGGTTTTCAGTGCATGTGTGTTTTTTTTGTTTGTTTGTTTTTTAATGTTTTCATTTATTTTTAGAGAGAGAGGAAGGGAGAGGGATAGAGAAATAGAAACATCAATGAGAGAAACATCATTGATCAGCTGCCTCCTGCATACCCCTCACTGGGGATCAAGCCCACAACCCGGGCATGTGCCCTGACCAAGAATCCAACTCTTGGTTCATGGTTCAATGCTCAAGCACTGAGCCACACCGGTCCGGCTGCATTTGTTATTTTTTAAGCAATCTGACCCCCCCCCCCCTGCATTTCCACTCCCCTTTAATGCCCTCCCCAAGACATCAGGGCTACTCAGAGGCAACCCCTTGTGAACCTTCACTCACGAATCCCCCTCGTCACGGGAGATGGGGAAGCCGCTGGTGTGAGTGCAAAGCTCTGGAATGTCAGGCAGACTGGCCTTGAGTCCCGGTTCTACCCCTTCGCAGCAGTGTGGCCTCGGGCAAGCAACTCAGTCTCTTTAGGAGTGGCCTGAAGCCTCAGCTTGCTCATCTGTAAAATGGGGATGGAAACCGTATCCATCTCACAGGCTTGTTGTGAAGATCGAAGGCATTCTGAGGCATCCTGCTGCACCTGATACATGCCCATCACTAGCTGCCATCATGTTTGTCGTTCCACAGCCCTGGATACTGTCCTCAGTGAGGACTGTCCATTCCCTCCAGCACTGGGAGGGGCAGAGTCAAACCGGCCCGCCGCAGGCCTGAGAACCAAGGCCTCCCAGACCCTCCTCTCACGGTCCCTGCGCCACCACCTGCCTTCAGCGCTAACTGCCTGCCTCCACAGCCCTGGGCTGCATTGTTCCCGGAGGCCTGTGCCAAGCCCGGCTCTGTGCCGAGTGCCCGCCCGCCTGTGTGACGCTGTAAAGCCCCAGCTGCCCCAGCCTCCGGCAAACCGCACCTTGCCATCTGGGCTCCCAGGCGAGAAAGCGCTAAGCTTCAGCCATCCGGAGCCTCTCAGCTGGGCCAGGATAAGCCACACATCTTCCCACTTCACTTTTCTTATTACAAGGATTTTTTGTCAGACAAGCTTCATCCCAGCCCCAGTGCAAGTTCCCAAGCAAGACCCCTATTTTTTTTTAACCAAAAATATCATAAAAGGAACCATAAAATTCAAGTGGTCACCAAGGTTATATCAGCTGGGGACCACCGGGGTTGTGCCAATTCCAGAGCTCTGTGCTAAGAAGGATTCTGAGGCTACGTCTGGGCTCAGTGAACAAATATGGTTGTTTGGGGATAAGTTGGAATATCATGGGTCACCTATCTGCCATTCCTGCTTGTATCAGTCAGCTTCCACTAGGTAAGGATGCAGTAACAAACAACCCCCAAATTTCAATGCTTGACAACAGCAAAGGCCCATGTCCTGCTTACACTCGTGTTGGTTGCTGGTTGGTGGTCTGCAGCTCTGCTTCCCTGTTCCTTCCTCATTCTAGAGCCCAGGCTGCAGGAGCAGCCCAAGTCTGAGTAATGCCGTTCTTCTAGCAGGAGGATGGGAGAGAGTTGACAGGCACACGCAGTGGATCTTATGGCTTTGGCTCTGAACTGGCATGCAGCACTTCTGCTCACCTTTCACTGGCCAGAACAAGTCATATGACCAAGTCTGATACTGGGCAGGGAAGTATATTCCTTCTACAGGGAGAAACCGGAAGTCACACGGCAATAGCTCAGGATGCAAAAGCCTCTTACTAAGAAGTGGGGAGCAAGTCTCTGGGAGCAATAAAATAATCTACCGCCTTGTCGCAGGTCACCTGATCCAGCACCTCTTTTACAGACGGGGAAACTGAGGGTTGGAGAACTGAAGAGATGAGCAGGGACATCCATAGCACAAGATGAGGACTAATCCTGAAATCACTGATGTACCTCTGTGTTTGGGAAATAGAGGCACATGCAGAAACTCAGATACATGCATGCGTATTCACACACACACACACACACACACACACACACACTTATATGCTCACGTTCATGCCCACACTCACACCAGCATGCTCACAAACTCAACCTCCCCGCCAGGCTCTACTCTTTGGTGGGAATAAGAAGACCATGGGTGGCCCCCGCCCAGAGGCTACGTGCCCACAATGCCAGACCCTAGGTGGTCAAGGCGTGCTCATCAGAAGGTGACTACGTTGGCTGCAGGACACTAATGATGGGTGTGTGCCCCTGCCTAGGGCCCAGATTTCGGCTACGTGGCCCGGGAGCCCCTCTTTGAGCCTGTCACCAGCCTCGATTCCTTTGGGAACCTGGAGGTCAGTCCCCCGGTGACCGCGAATGGCAAGACATACCCCCTGGGCCGGATCCTCATCGGGAGCAGCTTTCCTCTGTAAGAGAAGCCAGGGTGGGCCGGGGGGCAGGGTGGGAGGCTGCTCCGTCTCCAGGAGGGGACCGGGTTGCTCGTACATGGAGCAAATGACTGAGAGAACTAACCCCTCCCAGGACTCTCTGATGAGAGACAGACATTTATGGAAAGAAAACCAAGTTAGCCAGTACCTCTCAGCATAAATTAGGACCAAATGTAAAACTAAATAAAAAGCTATCTTCCCAAAAGGGGAGGCTCTAGTCTACAGTGAGATTATAGACCACGTAGGAGGGGATGAAGGAGTCTGGAGAAGGAATCCTTTAAGAGAGGAGTGGGAGCACCAGCCAACCCTTGAGGGGCCATACACAAAAGAGTCATAAGACGGCATGGCCCTGCCCCAGAGCCCGAGTCCCTGGCTCCATGGCTGGTCCACAACACCCTCCTTCCATCCCCAGATGCCGCCCCCCCCTCCCCCCAGTCAATGAAAAGGCAGAGCCTCCCTTGGTCAGGGCAGTTGCTGGGGAGGTAGCAAGTACTGTGGGTCCTCACTTCACAAAAGGGCTGCCAGGAACCTGCACACAGGGGACCAGCCAGGATTCGTGCACCAAGCCCCTCAGCCACATGGGATGCCCTACCTTCTCAGTGGAGGCCACTGGCATGTCAGTGACCATTTGCCCACCTTTCTGTCCCTCTCCCTCCACTCAGTAGCCCTGCTCCATTCAACAGGTGTTTCCCAGGCCCCAGCCAAGTGCCAGGCCCTGTGTCAAGCATGAGGCTCCAAACAGGAGGCCCAGCCCTTGCCTTCAAGGAACTGGTGATTGAACAGGCATGAAACAAGGGGGTGTACGGTGATGTAAGGGATGTTAGGGAGCCCGAGGAACCCAAGGAGGAGGTGTCTGACCCCCATGGGGAGTTCAGAGAGGGCTTGTAGAGACAAATATTTATTGAGAGCCTTCTCAGTGACCAGGCATTCTTCTAGGCCAGTGGTCAGCAAACTGCGGCTTGGCAAACCGCGGCTCGCGAGCCACAGGCGGCTCTTTGGCCCCTTGAGTGTGGCTCTTCCACAAAATACCAACTTCTGCGCATGGGCCACGAAGTTTCAATCGCACTGTACGTGCGTGCCTGCATGTGGTATTTTGTGGCTCATGAGCCGCGTTTTGCCGGCCACGGTTCTAGGTTCTGGGGACACAGCAGTGAGCCAAACAAAGTCCCAACTCTCAAGGAGTTTTTATTAGGGTGGGGGAAGTACAGGACATAAACATGGAAACAAGAAAATAAATAAGTTACCTCTGGGTGTTAATAAGTACAATGAAGAAGATAAAGTAAGGTTATATGATATAGAGCGATGGGGCAAGGGTACTTTAGCGTTTGTGGTTTTGAGAAAGTAACTTGAAAACGAGGGCTGGATGATGAAAAAGAGGCAGCCATGGGGAGATCAGAGGGAAAGAACATTCCAAATAGAAGGAACAGCAAGGGCAAAGCCTTGAGTGGTAACAAACTTAGCAGGTAGCTGGAGCAAACAGAACAAGGAGGGAAAAGGGGACATGAGGAAGGAGAATCAGGCAGGGGCCAGGTCAGAGAGGAATTTTTGTCTACCATAAGGACCTTCTGTTATATTCTAAGGGTAATGGGGAGATTGAAGACCTCAAGGGGTCTGGAAATCAGGAAAGGCTTCCTGGAGGAGGTGTCGCTTGAATAGATTAAAAATGAGTTAAGTAGAAGTTAATGTAGCAAAGAGGCACAAAGGCTAGAGCAGATTTTGGAGCCATGCCTGTGCCCTAGCCCCTCCAGCAGTCCAGGCGGGACCCCTGAGCACAGAAGCTGGGGCTGAAGGCTGGGCTCCAGGCCCTTTGCACAGGCTCTAGCTGCAGCAAATGCTCCCTTCTCTCCCCTTCGGCTCAAACACCTCCCTGCCTGCGCCAGGTTCTCTCAGCCCTGCAGCGCGGGCTCTGTCCCATGACTGCTCTGCTGATGCCAGCCTGGGTTCAGGCTGGGTTCCAGAGGCTGCAGGCCTCCTGGTGAGTCAGGCATGGTGGGCAACCTTCTAAAACGCTGCCTCCTCCCCAACCCTGCCCCAGGTCCGGCGGTCGGAGGATGACCAAGATCGTGAGGGAATTCCTGCAGGCCCAGCAGGTACAGGCGCCCGTGGAGCTGTACTCAGACTGGCTGACCGTGGGCCACGTGGACGAGTTCATGACCTTCATCCCCATCCCGGGCACAAAGGTGAGCTGGCTCCTGAGGCTGGAGTGAACAGGACAGTGGAGAACCCAGGTACTTGTCAGCAGAGGGTGGGATCTAGAGGAAGTGGAAGAAGGAATTAGGCCAAAGGTGGTTTGTATGTTGTCAGTGTAGCAGCTAAATTTTTTTAAAATATCTTTTTATTGATTTCAGAGAGGAAGGGACAGGGAGAGAGAGATAGAAACATCAATGATGAGAATCATTGATCAGCTGCCTCCTGCACGCCCCCTACTGGGGATCGAGCCTGCAACCGGGCATGCGCCCTGACCTGGAATGGAACCGTGACTTTCTGGTTCACAGGTCGATGCTCAGCCACTGAGCTAAAATTTTAACCCAATATTTCCCAAATATTAGCATTTCAGCATGTTATCAATGATAGATTTTGCATTCTTTTTTGCATCAGTCTTTCAAATCTGGTGTGTGTTTTCCTCTTAACATCTCAGTTCAGACTAGGCACAGTTCAGGTGTCCAGTCGCCACACAGGCTAGTGGCCACTGCCTTGGCCGTAACGCCCCAGAGAGCATGAGTAGGGGCCTGGGGCTCTGGAAAGAGGTTCTCTCACTCCCTGAAGTAAAAGGAAAGGCTGCAACTTCATACCCTGGCAATCGTGTGCAAATGGCCTGGCCTCTTGGCCACTTGAAGAAGCTCTTCCCTATGTCCAAGGCCACCCGGACTCTGAGCTTTGACTCCCTGGAGGGATTTTTATGGCAGGAAGGGTGGGAAGTATTCCTCTGACATGAGTAAACCCCGCCAGGCAGCCTGAGCCACGCGGCGGCCACTGGGCGTGAGGACGCTTGAGACAAATGCAGACAGGGCTCTGGGTCCTCAGGGCAGGGCCCCCTCAGGCTCCGCGGCCGCTTCCCCTCGGCTGACACTGTTCCTCCTGCAGCAATTCCGGATGCTCATGGCCAGCACCTCGGCCTGCTACAAGCTCTTCCGAGAGAAGCAGAAGGAAGGCCATGGCGAGGCCATCATGTTTAAAGGTGAGTGCCCACGGGGCCCGGGAGGGAGCGGGGGCTGAACCCCCAGAGAGACCCTGGGGAGGATGGGGCTGATGACCGGGTTATATTCTCAGGGTGATGGAGGAGATTTCACCTGGGGTTGCCCTCCTGTCCCTGAGCACCCAGCTCCGTGGGCGTCTGGTCGGCTCCAGGCTGCCCCGGTGGTGGGAAGCATCCTGGGCCGCGAGCTGCCCACTGCTCCTTAGTGTATCAGTGCCAAGGGCTCCTCCGGGACCTGGAATAACTTTAAATGGCACCAGACCCAGAGGAGACTGAGACGGTTCAAAACTGATGTACAATCTGCCTTCGAGGAGCTTGTGTTTTAGAAAGGGAGAAAGAGAGAAATTTACACCCTGCATTTGAGGGGCAGGAAGGAAAGGGGGAGTCAGTAGGCCTGCTCTACAGCCAGACACCACCACTGTCAGTTCCAGAGTGGGACTTACCTGCGTCCTTGAGACAGCCACACAGAACTGGGCCAGGCGTGGGCGGGGGTGAGGTTTGCTCTTAAATTAATCATGGGAAGGCGGACAGCGGGTCAGGCGGAGAGAGTGAGCCGGGTCCAACGGGCCATGGCAGTCTCTGACGCTTTTCTTAAATTACTTTTGGTCACTTGCAGGTTGGTCTCTCCAGTCCACCTACTTCCAAAGTCTCCTCCCTTAGGCGGGCTGACACTTACACACATTGCTGCCCTTCCCGTGCAAGGGCAAGGTTCCTGGCAGTGACTGTGGCTGGGACAGGCAGTACCCGTTTCAGACCTCTGTCCTTTTTAATCCTTCCCCGGGGAACTTGTTTATCCGGGGTTGGCAGGCATGAGTCTTGACTTTCTGGAGGCTTCTTTCTACATTAAACATGCCTCCAAAGCTATCCATAGGATCTAAAAACCATTATCTTTGTACAAATACAGCTCAGGTATAGGGTGAGAGCCCCAGTCTGTCTGCCCTGACAAGCTACAGACTGGGAAGTACAATGTACCAGAGACTCTTCCCAGGATGTGCCACTAGCTTTGAGACCTTGGCCAAGCCATGGAACTTCTCTGTGCCTCAGTTTCCTCATCTTTCAGTGCAGCTCATGGAAATGTGGGAAGATTACTGCGGTAATCCGTGCAAAACATCTGGACGCATGCCTGCACACAGTAGGTGCTCAATGAGCACCAGGTGTTACTCATCAGGGCAAGAACCACATGGACCACGTGGTAGGATAGGAGGCAGATGCCAGCACAGAGCAGGGCAGAGGCCGAGCATGAGGCAGGTCTGGAAAACAGGAGGGTGACACCTCTGGGCATCTTGCTCCTGCCATCCTCACCCTGGAGGGCTGCTAATCCTCAGAAGCAGCCTCCAGGTGGAAGACTCAGGTGGCTCACTGTGCCACCCCACCCTCTGGCCAGAGAGAGAGCAAGGCACCTGCCACCCGCTCGCTGGCCTAGGGCATATGCCCTGCTCTCCCCCCGCGCCCCCACACCCCCCCACCCCCCAGCCCTGGGAAAGGAGTGTGTGCTGCCGTCCCCAGGCAGAGGGGCCTCGTTTCTCCCAGGATTGCCCTCCTGTGTCCCAGCCCGTTCCCAGCCCCATCTCCCCCGCCCTTGCAGTCAGCCCAGAAGCTGTCATACCTGAGGCTAAACTGTCCCCTGTCCTCTGATCCCCACAGGCTTGGGCGGGATGAGCAGCAAGCGAATCACCATCAACAAGATTCTGTCCAATGAGAGCCTGGTGCAGGAGAACCAGTACTTCCAGGTGCGGGCGGGGCAGGGGCCCAGCTGCTGCTGGGTGGGGTGGGGCAGAGGGTCCCTGGGACTTTGCCCAAGGTCACCTCTCACATCCTCAGGGCCTCCATAGGGAGTGTCCAAGGGTTCAGGGCACATGACAGATGGAAAAGCTTCAATGAGCATTGGCTTCAGCCTCCCGCTTGACCCCTGTGCTATAGCCGGGAGCTACAGGGTGACAAAGACAGGACGTGCGTCCGCAGGGGCCGGAAGCAGATAAGGGACCTGGGAAGGTAGGCATACCAGCCAGTGCTGAAGAGCCCAGACTCTGTACAGCTGGAGAGCCCATAGCATTTGGGGGAGATGCACCCCTTTAAAATATGGTGGAAGCGCCAGACCTGCTCTCCAGAAAAATGCATATATGAGTATATGCCCTGAATTTAGCAAGATAAAGTGAATCCCTGGGTGAGGAACAGATAGTCACAAGTACTAGTATGTAATGCTACCAGGTATGGGGCATCGCTTTACATGCGTGACCAGGTCAGGATAGCAGCCTGTCCCGGGAACCAGCACTTTGTGGGAGGCAGGGAAGGGGTGCTGATTTATGTCAGAATGAACAGCAGTTATGATCTGTCTCTATGGGGGTTTGCAGTAAGCAGTCTTTGTTCTGGCCTGAATCTAGCTCATGAGTCCAGCAGCAGTTACATCATGAAACAGTCTCTCTTCCATAAGTACCAAGTTTACAAACACACACACACACACACACACACACACACACACACACACACGATTTAAACAAAAACACATGATTGGCTCATATAAGTGGGAAGTCCCATAGTGGGTGTACTTCTTGGGTCTGCAGGTGCCCTCGTGGGTGGAAGCATAGCTGCAACAGTCCTCACATCCACCCAGAACACCATCCATAAAGACAGAGGTCTATATGCCCCCAACAATGAAACAAAATGCCTTCAACCTGATTTACTCTCCTTCCCCGAACCCGTCCCTGGGGCAAGGGACACGTCCACTAATTAGCTCTCACCAGGAAGTGAGCGTGTGGTCAATCCAAGGCAACCTTGCAGGGGAAGGGGTGGAGTGGATGCTGGGGAAGCAAAATCCACAAAACCCAAGCCACATTCACAAACCCCTCGGTGGCTATTTGAAAGTTGACTTTATCATAAAGCTGCTCTCTGGTCGTTTTTTGGCATCCGCGAGACCTGAGGCGAATTCTGGGGTGAACTATGAGTGAAATCATGCCCCTCCCCACTGTCGGCTGTAGGACCTGGGGCACCTCACTAAGAACTCCATGCTTCAGTCCCTCAACTGGGGTTCACCTGCCTCAGGGTTCCAGGTGGCGACCCCAGTATTCAGTCCTCACCAGCCTCTGCCACACCCCCTTGGCTTTGTCCCTGCAGAGTAGACACCCTTGGCCTCCCCCTTCCCCGAGGGTCCAAAATGCCATTAGATACAGGGCAAACTTTTTGACTCGAGGGCCACAATGGGTTCTTAAACTGGACCGGAGGGCCAGAACAAAAGCATGGATGGAGTGTTTGTGTGAACTAATATAAATTCAAAGTGAACATCATTACATAAAAGGGTACGGTCTTTTTTTTTTTAGTTTTATTCATTTCAAACGGGCCACGCGGGCCGTAGTTTGCCCACGGCTGCGTTAGAACCTTCCCTGGAAGCCGATTCTAGCCAAGCAGCCTTCTCCACTCCCCAGAGGCTCCTTCTGCCTCGCCTTTCTCCTGGACACAGGTTCTCCCAGATGCTTGGGGCCTCTCCCCAGACAGGCCTCCTTGTGGCCGGAGAGTTCAGTGTGTCCAAGGCCCTGGGGTCCGCCACACCCACCTTCTCTTGCCTGGTTCTCAATTCTAGGGCCATCCTTATTCTCGCCTCCTGGGGTGGCCTGAAGAGTCCACGAGAGACTGTGTAGCAAGCACTTAGCACTGGGTCTGGCTCATTTACTGAGCCCTTCCCGGTATGACTGCTGTGATCTCCCACTCTATCACTGCTGATCCTGAGCCCTGGCGAGGGCACTGGAGAGGGCAGGGGTACCAGGCGAGCCTGGAAGGCTCCCTGAAGTGCTGGGCCCTGGGTCTGACGCTGCAGACAAGAGTGGAGTTGACAAAGGTGGGGACACCAGAAAAGCCAGCGCTCCTGTACCTGTCCCTACCAGAACCAATGAGCAGAGACAAGGATTGAGTCTTTATGGGGCCTTTACTCACATAGCCGGCCATCGGAGAAGACGGCGGGTTACATTCCCTGAAGACCGTCTTACATCTCATCTCAAGCCGGCCCTTTTCATAGATGAAGGGGTTTGGAATTCAGGGGGAAAAGTAGATCAGATAAATGCTGCAGTCTAGTGATCTGAGCATCCTCTCATGACCGTGATTCTTCATCTGCATCCTGGGCGGGGACACTCTCTCCCTGGAGCACAATGGCTCAGATACCGTCTTGGTCCTCCTGGGACACGAAGGTTGGATTGCTTGCGGGTCTCCTGAAGTCAGGGCAGGTCCAGTCATACACTCCAGGCCCCGGAACAATAGCTTCTACACGCACCAGTTACCAAGCCTAGTAACCATATACCTACAGCTCTGTACAGTTCTGTATCAGTGGCAGGGCTGTCCTCTCACTCACCTACCCTCCCTCTCACCTCCCAGCGCTGCCTGGACTGGAACCGTGACATCCTCAAGAAGGAGCTGGGGCTGACGGAGCAGGACATCATCGACCTGCCGGCTCTGTTCAAGATGGACGAGTCCCGCCAGGCCATAGCCTACTTTCCAAACATGGTGAGGCATTTGGGGCCCCAAACCCCACCCAGGCCAGTCAGGGGGCAGCCAGATCCAGAAGGACCCCTAGGCTGAGGCTGCCCATCGAGAGGCCCAGGTCCCAATCCTGGCTGAGCTGCTGTGTGGCCTCAGCACCCACCCCAGGCACTTGGCCTCTCTGGGCTCACTCCCTCTGAAGGGAGATAGGCTCGTCCTGGCTGCCTCACTGGGCTCCTGGGGAATCCTCTACCTTAAACAGATAGGAAGGGGCTGTGTAAGTTAAAAAGGCCTTTAAGAAGCCCTAGACGGTGTGGCTCAGTGGATAGACCGTCGGCCTGTAGACCAAAGGGTCCCGTATTCAGTTCCAGCCAAGGGCACGTACCTTGGATGCAGGCTCCTTCCCAGCCTGGGCCCTGGTGCAGGAGGCAACCAATTGATGTATTTCTCTCACATCAATGTTTCTCTCTGTCTTTCCCTCTCTTTTCCATTTTCTAAAAATCAATGGAAAAATATCCTCGGGTGAGGATTTTTAAAAAAAAGAAGACCTTTATGGACAGGGGAATTCTTGTTATAGAGGAGAGTCTTCTATGAGATAGAAAGAGGTTCAAACACACACACATAGATACATGCACGCATTTACATGCACACATACATGTACACACAAATACATGTATGCATTTACATGCACATGCTGCTGCATACATATATAGCTATGTGCACAGGCATGTACATGCACCTACATACCAAAAAAAGCCTGCTTTTCCACTTCAGCTCTGCCATGTATGAGTTGCTTAGCCCCTCTGTGCCTCAGTTTCCTCATCTGTAAAGTGGGGATAAATCACAAGACGTACTTCATAGAGTTGTTGGGAGGGTCCAGTGGGTTTAGAACAGGGCCGGGTGCATAGTAGGTGCTCACTAAACAGGAGCTGGCGCCCTGCCCTCCATCACAGGTGAACATGATTGTGCTCGACAAGGACCTGGGCATCCCCAAGCCGTTCGGGCCCCAGATCGAGGAGGTGTGCTGCCTGGAGACGCACGTGCGCTCGCTGCTGGAGCCCCTGGGCCTCTGCTGCACCTTCGTGGACGACATTTCCGCCTACCACAAGTTCCTGGGGGAGATCCACTGTGGCACCAACGTCCGCAGGAAGCCCTTCGCCTTCAAGTGGTGGCACATGGTGCCCTGACCTGCAGCGGGCGCTGTGTGCCGGTCTCAGCCCACCAGGAAGCGGTGTTGCGGCTAGGCCGGCCCTGTGGTTCTCATGAGGGCAAGAAGCCCCTCAGCCATAAGCATCAAGAAACTTGGAAAGAGCAAAACAAAAAAGTGTATTAATTACAGGACCTAGAAATTACACAGCACACCTGGGGCCACACGGCGAGGTCGTGGGGCGAGAGAGCGCATGGGCCTGGGGTTCTGCTTTTATTGGGGTCGAGGGTGGGGGCCTAGGGTTTCCCCAGGCTCGCTCTTCATTGGCAAATTTAAAACATAAGAGGGGGATGTTAAAGCACAGAAGAGGGAAAGCCAGCTGTCCAAATGGTCAGTTGTCAAAGTCAACCAAGATCTCTGAGAGAAAGGAGCCTCTAAGCCAGTGGTTCTCAACCTTGGCTGCGCATTAGAAGCACCTGGGAATCTTTTTAAAATCCTGATTTCTGGGCCTCATCCTCCGGAAATTCTGTTTCTTTGATACTAATGTTGTGGCCTCACCCCATAACAAAGAAACAGAATTTCCGGAGGATGAGGCCCAGAAATCAGGATTTTAAAAAGATCCCCAGGTGATTCTAATGTGCAGCCAAGGTTGAGAACCACTGGTATAAGAGGAAGTGGCCTTGGTGGGGCCGGCAGAGATGATGTGCTAGAGCCGTCATGGAAGTGGCCGCCTCGGCAGTCAGCTTCAGCCAGGCTTCTGCATGACAACCCAGAGATAACCCCCCGTCAGGGCCACACTACCAGGGCTCGGCGCTTCCCTCCCCTCCCGAGTCCCCCCCCAGAGGTCCCCCTGCTCGACCAGACCCACTGGGAGGCCTGCAGGAATTGGGGAGGGATTTGGGATGTCTGTGCCTTGCCCTCCCTCAGAAGGCCCTCAGTGTCCACTGACGTCACCCCCAGGGAACCTCACTCTGTCCTTCCTGAAAAACAGCTGGGCGTTTGGCCAGTATCGATACAGCCCTGACATGAAAAACAGAGCAAAGCTGCAGCTACCCAGATCCTTCCCCAAAGAAGCCTAGTCCCTTGTCCAAAACTGCGTGCAGGTGAAGGGAGGAGGTTCAGGGCTCACCAGCTCTCCTCGTGGCCATGCCCTGAAGTCAAGGTAGATGGAGTGGAAAGGGACCTGGGACCCTGCCCTACCTTAAGCTGCCATCAACATTTCAAATTCACCTGCCTCCGGGTTCCAGGTGGCGACCCCAGAATTCATTCCTCACCAGCCTCTCCCACACCCCCTTGGCTTTCTCCCTACCTTGGCCTCCCCCTTCCCCGAGGGTCCAAAATGCCGTTAGAACCTTCCCTGGAGCAGATTCTAGCCGAGCAGCCTTCTCCACTCCCCAGAGGCTCCTTCTGCCTCGCCTTTCTCCTGGACACAGGTTCTCCCAGATGCTTGGGGCTTCTCCCCACACAGGCCTCCTTGTAGCCAGAGAGTTCAGTGTGTCCAAGGCCCTGGGGTCTGCCATACCCACCTTCTCTTGCCTGGTTCTCAATTCTAGGGCCAGTCCCTAGCCTCCCTCCTCTCACAGGTGCCTCTACTTCTTTATCATTCAGACCCCTGGGGTATAATGAAACACCTGCCCCTCCTCCCCAGTCATCAGACCCAACACACAGGGACCTGGCCCAGCCTCCAGCCAGGAGAGCCAGTTCCGGGCCAGCTGCTGGCCTTGGGGATGGCTTGATCCTCCCATTGAAGTTCACCAGAGCATGTGCTGCAAACCCTCTCGTGTGGACATCACCAGGTTAGTTCTCTGGCTCCCACTGACAAGACTCAGCTGCAACTGAAAAAAAAAGTTCCTTTAGTGCCGGCCGATGGCAGGAGAATACATGAATTATAGTTCCACATTGAGGGTTAAACGAACCAATTTATAACAGATGAAAAGATTATAAATGTGTAGTCTTGGGAGAAAAGTCTTTTCTTCCTGGGTTATTTCATTCAGTCGTTCAATAAACATTTGTTGTGGGCCTACTAAGTGCTGGGCACAGTGCTGGGTCCTGAGGCTACAGGGGTTAGTAGCAAACTGGACGTGGTCCCTGCCTCCTGGAGCCATCAGTTCCCAACGTGGCACGCCCACCTTTTAAAAAGCCAGCATTTGCCCCTTCCGTGATGTGCTCTTTAGCAATGCGAGGCTGCTGTATTCAGGAAATGCACTGGGCACACAGCTTCCCGCAAGTCAGTGTCTCAGAGAAATAAAAGGCTAGCGGGGGAGGGGGAGGGGTGTCTTCAAGACACAGACCTCCTTCCTGTCCAGCTGGGCCAGGACCACCCGAAATATCAGACCCCAGAGCCTTCAGAAGCAGATGTGTCCCTGTGGGGACAGTGGCCCCTGTCTTTGGGGGACAAAGCCCCAGACCTTCACTCCAACCCCAGAGCTGAAGACACCAAGTGCCTATGGGAGGGTGTTTTTCTGGAGACTAAGAGTTTGTTGTGTGTGTGTTGGGTTAATGTGGGGTTTCGGGCTTGCTTTCATTTTTTCTATATCTTAAGGGGAAGTAAGTGCTTCCCATGTAGAGACAGTGTGTGTGTGTGTAGGTTTTTCTAAAGCTCTCCCCGTCGATAAGTCAGTAATTCCTGATGATCCTGGAACCCTCAGGACTCAGGCACCTGTTCCCATCTTGCTTGCCCACCTGTGTGACTACCCTGGGTGTGGACACTCCCTCTCCCCCCGCCCCGTGGACTCATTGCTCTTTCCCACCCCCACTTCCTATAAATTGTAGGCCTAGAATATACTTCTGTGTTGCAAATCTCAGCAGAGTTCCTATTTCGATCCTTATTTTGAAAGACTTTATGTAAGAGGGCAGGGGTGTTGTCAAGATGGCACAGTTTCAACTTTCTGGACAAGAGGCCATGATGGAGATCAAAAGATGTGGGGGAAGAGCCTGATGAAACCGCAATAAAATAAACATGAGAGGGGAAGTCACGTGGCTGTTGGTGTGATGTTCATTGCTGCCTCCTGGACACGACCTGGAGGCATGCAGACCACATGGCCCCACTTCTGGTCCTACAGCCCTGGCTCTTCTGGGCACCCTGCTTTTCTGGGCACAGGGTCGGGGTCTCTCAGCAAGAGTATCTCAGGTGTTTGGAATCCCCACACACTCAGTGGATGTGTATGGCATGGCTACTACCCAAGGTCAAGACCAACATCCATAATACAGTGGGGCCTTGACTTACGAGTGTCCCGACTAACGAGTTTTTTGA
Source organism: Myotis myotis (assembly GCF_014108235.1). Lineage (NCBI taxonomy): Eukaryota > Metazoa > Chordata > Mammalia > Chiroptera > Vespertilionidae > Myotis > Myotis myotis. The sequence continues at coordinate 8,428,892 of NW_023416324.1, read as the reverse complement.
GATACGAGCTGTCTCTCGGCCGATTTTTTGCTTTGAGTTGCGAGCTAAAATTCGGGTTACGAGCCAGCTTCGGGTACCCACCGCTAGTTGGCGCAGTGAACATCACAGTGAACACCACAACATCAGCCCAGCATCACGTGTCTCACTCATTCGCTTTTTGATTTGACATACGAGTACTTTGAGTTACAAGCGCCATCACGGAATGAATTAAACTCGTAAGTCAAGGCCCCACTGTAAAGTCTGACTGTGTTTTTCTGCTGGGGATTCCCAGAAGCAGACCCTGAGAACCAGTGATTTATTAAGGCAGTGCCTCTAGGAGAAGCCAGGAAGGGAGTGAAGAGAGCAGGACGGAAACAAGAGTGTGGTTGCAGCTGCAGCCTCAGCCTGCTCACGGGGGAGTCTGTGTGGCATCTGAGTTCCTGCATCTGCAGATGGAGTGTTGTGCACCCGCACCAGTCAATCATTGGCTATGAGAATAGTGGCCCTCGGAATGGGTACAAGGGCGCTAGTAACCCATGGACAGTGATCTAAAGAGGACCGTAGCTGTAGTTTTTAGCAGCAAAGTCACAGGAACTGGGGATGAGCTCCCAGAACCAGAAAAGGATCTGGGCAGGGCACCAATAGTGTCCACTGCTCTGGGGAGTCCCATGTTCTCACAATATGGGATTGTTACACATGGGCATTTGTGATTTAACCCGTGGTATAAAAATCCATACAATATAGCCATGGTCTAACAGGGTCTTTGAGGCCTAAAGTCGCTTGCTGAGCCTAGAAGCCACTTCCAAACTCTTTGGGGTACACCTGGGGGCTTCTTAACCCTGAGTCCCATCTTGGGCTTCTGGATTGACGTTTTGGTGCAGCCATTTGAAGGGGCCACTGCAAAACAAGAATCACTAGTTCTCTTACTTTCAGACTTAACTCATAGGCCCAGCCCCCTGAGGTCACTCTTCTCTTTTATACCCAACTCATGTGGCCCAAGCCACAGAGAGGCCAATCTTCAAGGGGGTTTTCCTGACCCACCTACTTCTGAGACTCCCCAAGGGATGCTGGTGTGCTAAAGCCATCCTGGTGGTGTTTTCACATTTGGCCACTCACTCGCCTCAGGATAGGTGAAAAGTCACCCAGAGACTCCTAGAAGAGTACTTCCCAATAGAAATATAATGCGAGCCATGTAGGTCATTTTACATTTCCTAGTAGCCACTGTGTTCAAAGCAAAAAACTGGTGATATTCATTTTAATAATATGTTTTATTTAACCCATCATATTCAGATTATTGTCCTTTTAACATGTTATAAAGCTTTATAAGTACTAATGAAATAGTTTACATTCTTTTTTGGTAGAAAGTCTTTGAAAGCTGATGTGCACTTTACACTTGCGTCTCTATTCAGACTAGTCAGATTTTGAGTGCTCAATAGCCACAAGTGGCTACATACTGGAAGCCTCTCTGCCAGGCTGAGCCCCAGGTATAGAAATAGGCACATTTCTTAAATCCCCAGAGTCCAGCTAGTCTGGCTGACACCCCTAACAAAAGTTTAGCATTGTAATACCGAAAGGAGACGTCTAAAGCAAACACGGGTCCTCTCTGCCCTGGTATGCAGAGCCTCGCCCGCCAGAGGGTCCTCTCGCCTGAACCATGGCTGCCGCTTTGTTACCAGGTCTGGCTTGCTTTTCAGCAAGAAGAGTGCCCTTGGCCAGGTCAAAATGGGAACCCCACCAGCCCCATGGAAAAGACAAGCACAACTCCCTCACCTCTAGCCTCCCTGGGACACAACTTGATTCTGCATTTTAATGTAAGATGTTGTCATGGGGTCCCAGGTGAAGGAAGTTGAGTCCTCATTATCCCAGCCCCTTCATTCCAGCTCTGAGCCATACTATGGCACAGCCAAAAGCCTGTGGAAGTGGGGTTCTCCCCTTCCCCCCCCCTGAAAACAAAAGAGCAACCAGGGATGAATTCTGCCTCCCCAGTGGGACTTATCCAGGATCCTCACCCAAGTGGCATTAGGTCCCAGGGGCTGTTATTTGTAACTGAATATAGTAAGTGACACCAAAGGACAGCTTGCGGTCTCTCTTCTCCGGATGGACAAGCAGAAAAGGACATGCTCAGGCAGAAAGCTCGGCTGGGCAGCCTTGTCCCCCGCCTGGCTGAAGGGAGAAGCCACCCCGGGCCAGCTGGTCTCCTTTTCAGCCTGTTCTCTAAGAAAGCACAGGGCCGGTCTCCGCCAGCTGGTCACGAAGCAAACTGCCCGGTTCGGGGCACCGCGCTTTGCCTCAGCCCCTCGTGCCCTGTAGGCTGAGGCCCGCTTTCTCACCGTCATGGGCCACCCCAGCTGACTCTCCAAGCCCCTGACCAGCACACCAGGGCCCTATTCACAGGCGACTGTGCCCCTGAATGTGTTGAAGAGATACGTTCAACCCTTGAGAGGAAGGTCTTGTTTTCTTCCTGATGACAATTCCTCGCACACACATGGTCGGTGCTCAGCAAATATGTTTTGGATGAAAGAATGAAACGTCTGTTCAGCAAAGCAGTAGAAGCAGAAATGTCAACCCACAGCCACTATCTTCTTAACACTGACTACATGCCAGACACCTGCCAGGTTGAACTATACGAAATGCCATCTTGAAGGTCAAATGGTCGCATAGAGTGGTTCAGCCTAATATTTTACATCATCGTCTCATCTCATTCTCACAACAAAGCTATGAGGTTATTATCCCCACTTTACAGATAAGCAAACTGAGGCTCAGAGAGAAAGTGTCTTGCTGACGGTTACACAGCAGGAAGTATGGGACGGCTCCACCTGCTAAGCCCCTGCTCTTGACGACCTCATCTTGGAAATAACTTCCTAAGTTCAATGTCATCATTCTTTTATTCATACATGTTGCCTTTGCACCAGTCTTTTTTTTTTTAACATACTAGATGGTTCTATTAGAATCTTACAATTAGAAAACGCTGTTACCTGTAAGCAAGATGTCTAGAGATTCTAGGGTTCCTATAAACCCCTCCAAGGCAATAGAGCCCAGAGAGAAATGACCTCTACATAGCACAGTATGTGCTCTTGAGGTTTTAGCTCAGAGTAAGATGGCATCTCTAAATCATGCAAACCAATTAATATTCATTCACTTGCCCATTCATTCTCTTTTTTTGCCATTAACATTCAACTGTAAGCATCTATTGTCAGAAAAACTAGGAAGATCACATAAGTTTTCATCTAAACCGCAGTGAAAGAGGGCACTACAAATAATTCCACCAGGATAGCAGGTGGAAACCAGAACCAGGCTGGGCAAACCGGCATGTCGGTTCTCCCTGGAATGAGACATGATCTCAGCCCCCAAGAAACTGACTGACAGCTGAGACAGGGAGACAGACAGGAGAGAGCAAAGAGGCAGACTGATGGAGCGGGCACTTGGTAACTATTTGCCAAATGGAGAAATAAATAAGCTGCAAAAGGCTGTGGATTCACACACACACACACACACATACACACACACACACACACACACACACACACACACACACACAAATTATTTCCAGCTGGGAGAGAGTGTTCATTTGGGCGAGGATGCGTGGCTGTGGAATGAATGCGTATAGGGACGGGTGACTGGGGAGAGAAGGGAGAAAGAGCTGCCACACTGAGTACAAAGGGGCGTGTGTGACAGGTTTGGGACATGGTGATCATAGAGTGGCTAAGACATAGACTGAAGTCATGCTGGAAACACTAGGGTTTGAGCAATGGGACCCCCTAAATGTTTAGAGTAGCTGGAGCCACATGACCAACCTTGTATTTTAGAAAGAGGACAGTAACATATATTTCTGTATTGCTATTAAGCCAATAGGAAAAACATTTTTTAAAAACTACCCAAGGAATGATCAAACCGTGGTACATCCCCACACTGAACTATTTTGTCCCACATAACATGAAATAGATCTGTGTGTACGGACAAGGGAAGAAGTCCAAGACCAAGCACTTGATGCTGGCTTTTTTTTTTTTTTTTAATCAAGCAAAGCCATGGATTTCTGTAGCAACATACATATGCTTATGCATGCAATCCCTTGAAACTAACAATAGTAATCACTTCTGGGAAAGGAAGTGTGGCAGGGCATTTAAACTTTATGTTGCTTGAAATTTTTACATAGTGAGAATTTAATTACTTACGTATTTTTAAATAATAGTTTAAAGCTGCCTGAAACCCTTGGCATCTTATTTATGCTGAAGTCTCCCCATCCTGATTAGCATAATCTCTTTCCTCTAATAATTCACAGTTCTCTTAACCTCTTGGTTCCCCCTAACTGGGCTTCCTACCACCAGTTTAAGAGTGATAGCTCCTCACAGATATTAATTCATTTACTCCTCCTCCATGTGAGGTGATTATGATTCTATTCCCCACTTTACACAACAGGAAACTAATGCACAGAGAGGTTAAGTAACTGGTTTAAGGTCACACAGTAAATGGCCGGTATAATAGGATTTGAATTCTCAAAGGCCTGCATACTCAACCACGCCACCTCCCTGCCTCTCTAGAAGATCGACTTGCTTTTTTGTAATAAAGAACCCTCTTTTTAAAAAATGTGATTTTACTGATTTCATAGGGCGGGAGAGGGAGAGAGAGAGATGGAAACATTAATGATGAGAGAGAATCATTCATTGGCTGCCTCCTGTACGCCCCCTAATGGGGATTGAGCCCACAACTGGGACATGTGCCCGGACCAGGAATCAAACCATGACCCCCTGGTTCATAGTCGATGCTCAACCCCTGAGCCACACCGGCCAGGCTTGACTTGCTTTTAACGTTCTGCATCCCTCTGACTGGTTCTGTTGCCCATGAGTGGATATGTCACCACTACAGATGAATCGTTACCACTATTCCTTTTCTGCATTCATTACCTGGTTCTGTCCCTGATAGAAAGGGGTGCCCAAAATTCAGATCAGCTGGAAAGGGAGTTGTATCGTGGACTGTGTCCACAAAGCGCACACTCACACACACCCAGAGGCCAAATTAACCGCTCACTTGAGAGTATGCTGGTGATGTGGCAAGCAGATGGGAGTGACACAGAGGTTCACAGGGTGAGTGAGTGAGTGTGTGCGTGTGTGTGTGTGTGTGTGTGTGTGTGTGTGTGTGTGTGTGTTGCTATAAGGTCCAGCAACGTGACAGTCCCCAGAAGGCGTTGGGCCACTTGCTAAGTCCCAGCAGCTGAGCTGACCTCAGCCGTATGAAACGCAGCCCCACCTGGAGCAGGGGTGGCTCGGGACCTTTGCTCCGGGAGTTCCATAGAGTCTGCTCATGAAATTGGAGAAGGCTGTAGCATATGAGTGTCCCCATCCCACTCGGAGAGAATATTTTGAGAAGTCTAATTATATGGTGGGGTTTAGAGGGAAGAGGGTTCTAAGGGCAGGTTGGGAAGCCCTGGCAGTTCCGTGGGGTGAAGGCGCCCTCTGCAGGTGGAGCAGCGTCGTTGCAACCACTGCATTCCCATTGACCTTGGGCCTCTGCCCACAGCACAGAGGAGAGTCTCCCTAACTGAGATGCTGACCTCCTGGCTCTGTGACTTAGTTAGGGGAGTTGTTGACTCTCCTGAGTCTCAATTGCCTCAACTGTGAAGAAGGACAAAAATCCCTATTCATGAAGGTTGTGATAACTAAAGAGAGAAAATGTACCCAAAGTGCTCTGCGGAGGGCCTGGTGGGCACGGAGTCCTCCAAAGATGGCAGCTACGAGCAGCAGCAACAATGGCAGCCCTGTCATCATCGTCACTGGCATCTTGAACAATAACAGCAAAGATGACCAGCAAGTGCCTTTACCAGGACAAAAAAGAGCCCGAGTCATTGCTCCCGATTCCCTTGACTGACTCGGTCCTCTGGGTGTTGTTTGAGAGCAGTCTTCAAATTTTGACATTTTATTCATCATGGATTTTTGCATTTTTACTTTTTTAAAGATTGACTTAAAATATTATTTATCTTAATGACGAGCGTTTTTAAATACATTTTTATTGATTTCAGAGAGGAAGGGAGAGAGAGAGAGAATCATTGATTGGCTGTCTCCTGCACGTCCCACGGTGGGAATCAAGCCTGCAATCTGGTCACATGTCCTGATTGGGAATCGAACCAGGACCTCCTGGTTCATAGGTCAGTGCTCAACCACGGAGCCACGCTAGCTGGGCATGACTGAGTTTTTTGACCCTCTCAACTTTTGTGCACTCACCTTGCCTTAGTCCTGACCCAGATATTAAAGTTGCCTGGATTTTCACGGGGCTCCCTGCTCCCCTCACCACCCACCCCATCCCCAGTCTCTCCTTTCACCTTCTACAAGGGACAGGGACAGCGCATCCTCTGTTTCTATTTATTCCTTCCTTCAACCAACCAACATCTAAGCAGAGCTACTGTGTGCAAAGTCCCAAGCCATCTGTGGAAACAAACATGAATCTGTTCATTCATTGAGCATTTATTGGTCACCTGCTATGTACCAGGCTCTGGGGACAGAATAATGAACAAGACAGACATAGTTCTTGACCTCTGGAGTGGAAGATTCAGACAAAAAATCTATAATAATAAAAAGCGTAATATGCTAATTACACTGGACATCCTTCTGGACGAAGCCGGGACTGTGAGGGAAGCCCGGGTCCCGGGTGCCAGAGGGAAGCCGGTGCCGGCAGCCGGGGGAAGAAGGGCCTACTCTTGCATGAATTTTGTGCACTGGGCCTCTAGTATATTCATAAGGAACTAAAATTAAACTTGCAGATAGCAATAAGTTCTATGAAGAAAAGAAAGTGAATGGGCCATACCCTCAAAATGCCACAGTCTGGGAAGACAGACATGTAAATGGGTAATTGTCAAGCCAGGTGTTTGTGCATTGATGGCAGATACAGAAGATGTACTGGTGAGAGTGGCAAAGGGGTGCTTTCTTAAGGGAAGAGAAAGTTGGAGCTGAATCCTGAATGATGGAGAACTGGCCACGTGGAAAGGAGGAAAGAGCACTCCAGATCCAAGGCCTGGAAATGAGCCAAGGTGTGGAGGTGAGAAACGAGGAGGGGAACAGAAAGGAAAGATGAGACGGGAAGGGCGAGGGTGGGCCAGCCCTGGAAATCTTGGAGGCTAAGCTGTGAGTTGGTGGTTGATTGGATGTGGCAGGGGGAGAGTCAAGGACCACACTGGGTTTCTGGCTTAGAGACCGGATAGCTGGTGGAGCCAATAAGAGGAGAGCTAAGCACTCCCAGGCGATATGTACAGTTGGGGGCAGGTGGATGTAAAGTTGGGGGCAGGTGGAGTTTCAGAGGTCATTGGGACACCCCGATGGAAGGCAAATGAAATCCTGAATTTTGCATGTAAAGGCCCCCAATCCCATCAGAGGGATTCATTGGAGTGAGGTGGGTTTTTCTCAGAGGCAAATACCACAGGCAATAAAATCATCTGATATTATCCCCCCTAAATCCAACCCTTCTTAGCCCTCTGGCTGCAAGGAATCCAGCCAGGTGGCCCTAAATCACAAGACACTAGGTATGGTATGTAGTTGATTGTATAAACAGCAATGCTTTTTGGTTTTAATTTTTAATTCTGGACTTGATTCCCAGCCCTTTCAGGGAAGAAGGAGCTCCTGAAGCAAGATTCGCACCCAAGATTGCTCAGCTTTCCCGCCCAGCCGGTGTGGCGCAGTGGTTGAGCATCGACTCATGTGCCTAATGGTTTGCCTCCTGGTCAGGGCACATGCTTGGGTTTCAGGCTCCCAGAGGCAGCCCATAGATCATCACTGATGTTTCTATCTCTCCACTCTCCCTCTCCCTTCCTCTCTCTCTAAAAATCAATAAAAACATTTTTTTAAAAAAAGACTGCTCGCCGAAACCGGTTTGGCTCAGTGGATAGAGCATCGGCCTGCAGACTGAAAGGTCCCAGGTTCGATTCCGGTCAAGGGCATGTACCTGGGTTGCGGGCATATCCCCAGTAGGAGATGTGCAGGAGGCAGCTGATCAATGTTTCTCTCTCATCGATGTTTCTAACTCTCTATCTCTCTCCCTTCCTCTCTGTAAAAAATCAATAAAATATATTTAAAAAAAAAAAAAAAAAAGACTGCTCAGCTTTCATTCTCATTTCTCGTAAGGAAGTCTGTGAAATGGGGAGGTATTCCAACCCAAAGGGGTTGTTCAGAGGACTGAAGGAGACTTTCTATGCTCACATTTGCAAATGCTGAGGTTCAGCATAAACTGAAAGCGTCTAGCAGACTGGTGAAAAGCAATACTTCACTTGCCAGGGAAGGAGTAACAAACAAACAAAACCTGGGGCCGTGTCCCGAGGACACCTTGGGAAGATGCGTCAGGAGCTGGCCATGAAAACCTCTAAGTCCTTCCGCAGCCGTGCCTTTCTGAAATCCCAGAGTTCAGGGCGGAGGTGCAGCCGCCCAGGAATATATTCCTCCATAACTCTGAGCTCCCCAAATCCCCATGAAGCCCAGGAATGATATGACTGGAGGGTGTGTGGGCCCATTGGCACCGAGTGCTTCTTCATAAATCAAGATCTCCATTCTGCTGGCCTCGGGCTGTGTTTTCCAAGGTGACCTAAGCAAAGTGAAAGCGTGGCCACTTATCTAGGAGTGGCACCAGGCTTTGAGATGAAAGAACCCTGAAAATGCCAAGAGGACCAATTCTCTAGAAATATGTCCCTTGGAGAAAGAAAACACTCTTCCTTCATCTCAGAAGGTAATTCAGCGAGAAATTAGAAGGAGAGTGACAGTGTTCCCGTGATTTCTGCCAACTTGGATGACCCAACAGGCCCCTTGGGGCAGACTCGGGGGAGCCCTGTTCCAGAGCTGGGTCAGCCCCAGTGAAAAGTCAAGGTGACCTCAGCCCTGTCACCAGCCACACCCCCACGGCAGCCCCCCAAGGCAGCCATGTGAATCGCAGAACCTTACATCAGCCGGCCGCACAGCCTGATACAGGCAAGGAAACTATAGGCCCAAGAGGGGGAGGAACTTGTCCAAGGTCGCCAGCCTTGGGGGGAAGGTTCAAGGTTAGACCCAGGGCACCAGGCTATTTCTCATGGCCTCCTACACATCTCCTTCATGAAGCCACATGGCAATGTAGCTGGGTTCCAGCCCAAGACCTCAGAAACTCAGCCCCATCCAACCAATTTGACCATCTTAATCTCTCCAGTAGCATCTAAATGAGTGTGAAAAACAAAGAATATAACATATGACATACAACATATGTCAAAAACAAGTGGGCAAAGAAGGAAAAACATCATTCTTGAAAAACACAGGTACCTGCAAAGTCAATTACCTACATCAGTGCCTGAGGACACTGAAGGGACCAGCTGACGTGGAGGACTGAGGTCACACCCTGCCGAAGGTAATCAAGCCCCAGGAGTGAGCCAACCTCCACGCTGACCCATAGAAGAGTCTGAAAAAAGCAGCGGAGACGACTAAAATGGAGACAAAACACACAGCTCTCTCACAAGATTGTTGTGGGATTAAGATGATGGATCCTAATGTTTTACATACAGTAATTGTTCAAGAAATGGTGTCTGATGCTAAGTGGCTAACTAAGCCACCAAGGGCTGGGTTCCCTTCTCACCCTACTCTACAGAAGGAGTGTATTGTAATTGTCCAGTTACTTGCCTATTAGTAAATCCAGTGAGGGCAGTAACTGTAGCATCCCAGCTCCTGGCACATAGATTATTCCATACATTTTTAATGTGTTTTTTCTTCATTGATTTGAGAGAGAGAGGAAGGCAAAAGGACAGAGAGATAGAAATATCCATGAGAGAAACATCTACATCAATCAGCACGCCCCCTACTGGGGATTGAGCCCACATCCCAGGCATGTGCCCTGACCAGGAATCGAACCAGTGACCTTTTGGTGCACGGGTAGACACTCAACCACTGACCACATCGGCTGGGCCTCCATACATATTTTTTAATGAATGGATAACACCTTTGTCGGTCTTCTTTGAACTCCCCTGGGTTCATTCAGCAACCCTCCCGATTTGTCTGGGAATGTGGGGTTTCTCTGGGCCCGGGACTCGGGATTCGGTGCTGAAACCTGGACAGTCTCGGGCAAACCGCTCTGTGTCTGACAATGTCTGACTAAACCCACTAAGCGACAGAGATGAATGATAGAACTGAGAAATTTTCAGAAAGAAAGGGCTTAACATCCGGACAGAACTCGGATCGGATGGCCCCGCCCCCTCATGGCCTTAGCCCCACCCCTTCTACCGCCAGCCCTCTCTGACTCCGCCCCCTTTTGGGAAGGTCACCTTAAAAACGCGGGGGGCCAACTGGGCATGCGCCGGGCAGTCCGCTACTGCGCATGCTCGCCTCGGCCTTCTTGGCCTTCCCTCCCCCACCCGGGGAACCGGAAGTCGCCTCCCTCTCTGCAGCTTGGAGGAGGCTAGCGGATCCCGGGTGGACTTTGGCCCGGCGCCGCGGTGCTCGGCGGGACGCGGGCGCAGAGCGACCTCGGGGTTAAGGGGTGGGGCCCGCCGTTAGAAGCCAAGATGGCAGCGGTGGCCAGAGTGTCCTTGAGGCGCCGGTTCCCGGCCGCGGCCCTCGGCGGAGCCTGCCTGCAGGTGAGCTCCCGGGGCGCAGGGAAAGGGCGGGCGCGAAGGGCTGGAGCCGGCCTGGGGCTGCGGGGGAGGCCGAGGGGGCACCGCGGGCTTCGGGGAGGGGAGGGCCGCTCCCACCTGCGCGGTGCCCTGATTTATCCCTGTCAAGCTGCTGCACCTGTCGCGGCCTGCGAGCGGTTCAGGACGAATCCGATTTTTAGAAATAAGTCCAGAGAAGGGACTTGAACCGCCCAAGGTCACATGGCAAGTGCGTGACTGGTGGAAGCAGAACGCGATCCCAAACATCTGGGCTCCCAGCCCGTTTTCCGTCGCCCAGCCTTCTCCTCTGCGGGGTGGGAGGGGTGGGGACCGGGGCGCCAGGTCCCTCCTGCGGGACGCGAGGCGGGGGGCTCAGGAAAGAGGTCTGGACGGGGGTCGGAAAGGACAGGGCAAGTGAATCCTCGGGGACAGAGAGGGGAGAGGAGACTGGAGGGAAGTCCAGCCCCTGGAGGACCCGGACCCTTGCCTAGGGGGCTGCGGGCCGGACTCGGTTCCGTACAGCAGGTCCCCCCTCGGCGCCCTGTCCGGGAAGGGCGCGCAGCAGTACCGGCCTCGCAGAGGCTGGGCGGGGAGCACATCGCCGCAGCTCGCGCTGCTCCCACGGATTCTGTTCCGTGTGCCGGTCTCCCCGGCCTCTTGTGTGTCAGGAAGCTGCATCCTTCTGGTCTGCATCCTAAACGGGAATATGCAGGAGGGGAAGGGAAGCTGCCATTGCAGCCTAAGGGACTAAGGATTTGCAAATCCGTTCCAAGCCTGCCATCTCCTCTGGGCTCCCCAGCCAGCCCCGTTACGGTGGCGAGCAGGGATTCTCACCTCCTTTTGAGGGATTTGAAAACGGAGGCTTCAGGAAGAAAATGTGTTGCTTGCTCAAAATGTCATGGCCAAGAAGTGGCAGGTCCAGATCTAAATCCAGTGTTGTTGTTGTTGTTGTTGTTGTTGTTTGCATCATAATGTGAGGACCTCCTAGCACAGATCTGGGCACGCGGTCGGTGCCTTTCTTGCACTCAGATGAGAATATCTCTCATTTCCAGCACCTGCTCCGGCTGCATAACACCACGCACACGGCCTGTTCCTAGTGCTGGCTCTTCCCAGTGTGCTGTCGGGGGACTTGCACACGTTCCTTTTATAGCTGAGAAGGGGAAATAGGAAAGAGGACTTCGGACCAGAGCTGGTGTCTTCTGAGCATTAAATTGATGGCTGATAATGGCCTTGCTTACCAGCCCCTTTCATCGCCGTTGAGCAAGCAGTTAGGCGGTGAGAGCCCCACCAATGAGAGTGAGTTCCACGGCTCGTCCCTCTCCCAAGAGCGCAGTGTAGAGAGGGCCAGTTTCACAGGTCAGTGTGGTCATTCCCGGTGAGCCGTTGTAGGGCCTCCTGAGGGCAGGAAAACAGAAGGGTCGCCCCGCCCCCCCCCCTCCCTTGTAGGAATGTGGGTTCATATCCGCAAAAGCCGCTGCAAAAGAATTCAGTAATGAATGCGGTGTTGCGGTGGGTGATATTCAGGCTCCTAGGACTCTAGGACGCAGTGTGGTTTCTCGTCTGAATTCCTTTCATGCACTAGTCTGCCCCGCCAACCACCGTTATGCCTGTAAGTGATCAGTTGTTCTCTGTGTTGCCTTATTTCTTCATCCAGACGATGAACTCCTTCAGGGCAAGTACCACCTATTCTCGGGGGTGTATCTCATTGCTCCTGGCACTGGCAGAGCTTCGGGTACCTATCTGCCAATCAGATTAGTACAAAAACTGATAATGTTGCCAATATTGGAAAGTAGAGATCATTTTCTGGACTATACTAGAGCTTGACCCCTCCAGTTAATCTTATGAGGTAGATTTTAGGAATCCCTATGCTTTTACAAAAGAGGAAATGAAATCAGAGAGGTTAACTAATATGCCAGTGAACACTCAGTTTCTGGCTCTGGCCGGGTAGCTCAGTTGGTTGGAGTGTCATCCCAGTGCGCCAGGGTTACAGGTTCGATCTCCAGGCGGGACACATAGGGGAATCAACTGGTGAATGCATGGGTAGGTGGAAAGCAAGTTGATGTTTCTCTCTCTCTCTCTCTCTCTCTCTCTCTCTCTCTCTCTCAAATCAGTAGAATTAAAAAAAAAAAAAAATACAGCTACTAGAGCTTGGATTTGAACCTGGCCGCACATTTCTGAACCTTTGCACACATCTCCCTTCATCTCAGAAGCACGGCTCAGGTTTTACTCAGCTCTCCTGCCCTCCTCCTCTCCATTTGCGCACCTTTCTCCTGTCTCCAAATCTGAATCCGCTCTCACTAGTTCCAAGCCTGCTCCTTGAGGAATCTCCTAAACCAGTGGTTCCCAACCTTCTGGCCCTTTAAATACAGTGCCTCATGTTGTGACCCAACCATAAAATTATTTTTGTTGCTACTTCATAACTGTCATGTTGCTGCTGTTATGAATCGAATGTAAATATCTGATATGCAGGATGGTCTTAGGCGACTCCTGTGAAAGGGTCGTTCGACCGCCAAAGGGGTCGCGACCCACAGGTTGAGAACGATTGTCCTAAAGGCATAGCAAGCAGCCTTCAGCATGAATCCGAATTCACTCTTCTCAGTTTGGTTCAGTCCAGTTGCTATCTTCCTTCCTTAAACTATAAACTATGAAGTTAATTTTTTCCAAGGTACACTCGGCCTCGGGTACTCATTAGTTTTGTAGATTGAAGGAGAGATGCTTTTCAAAAAAATATTTTTTATTGATTTCAGATAGGAAGAGAGAGAGGTCAATGGTGAGAGACAGTTATTGATCGGCTACCTACTGGGAATTGAGTCTGCAACCCGGGCATGTGCCCTGACCAGGAATTGAACCATGACCTCCTGGTTCATAAGTTGACGCTCAACCACTGAGTCATGAAGTAGAAATGCTTTAGAAAAACCCTCCTCTGTCATGGGTGTATAGTAAATTGCTTGATAGGCAACAAAGGGGGAAAACCTCCCTGCTTTTGCCCTATAGTCTCCTTTCCTTCCTGTTACTGTGGGAGAATTGGCAGTTCCCCCTTCACTCGTCCTCTGCATCCCACCACTCCTTCAAAGATAGCTGTCCCCATGGGCTCGCACACTGAAGGGTCTCCAGTTCAATTCCCGGTCAGAGGCATGTACTCAGTTACAGGCTCAATCCCGGCCCCCGTCGGGGCACATGCAGGAGGCAGCCGATCAATGATTCTCTCTCATCGTTGATGTCTCTCTCTCTCTCTCTCTCTCTCTCTCTCTCTCTCTCTCTCTCCAGCTCTGAAAATTTTTTTTTTTAATTGTAGAATTGCCCTCGCCAGTGTGATTCAATTGGTTGGAACATTGTCCCATACACCAAAAGGTGGCGGGTTTGATCCTCAGTTAGGGCGTGAACAGGAAGCAAACGATGTAAAAAAGAGAAATCAATAAAAGCGAAAGATAGAAATTGTAGCCAGGATCTCCTTCCCCCTCCTTTTTTCTCTCCGTAACACTTATCACCGCTTGACATGCTAGAGATTTTATGTGTGTGTCTCCCCCATTCATTGTGTAAGTCCATGAGGGTGGAGATGTATGTCTGCTTTGTCCTTGACCCCAGGCCTAGAACAGTCCCTGGAACAGTAGCCACTCCATGACTATTTATTGAACAGATAAGTGAATGAGAATGTGTAGAACATCTACCACCAAGATCTTGCGGATTGTATGACTGCTATTGTTTGGGACCTGTTTGGGAAAAGAATTCTCTCTTTGTGTTGTTCTGTTTGGGATTTGCATTTTTACTACTCTCTAAGCATGTCCTCGATGAGGATTTTTTTTTTAATTTACCCTTTTTTTTTTTTTTTTTTTGTCAGGCCGGCAAAAAATATAATGTAACTTTGTCTTGGCATTCCATGAGATGAAAGGGTTGGAAATCACTGACTGAGTACAATGTCTGACACATGATAAGGCTTCAGTGAGTGAAAGCTATTGTTATTATTTCTAAATTTACTATGAACACCTAGAGAACAGATGTTTAGATTTCTCTATGCAGATCATTTTTTTAGCTCACAGCTGCCATAACGCTGTGGATAACTTTAGTTCAGCCCTCGGGATGAGCAAAACTCCGTCACTTTTAGACCCAGCCTCCTCTGGTCGTCTTGATTCTCAGATCTCCTCCCCTCATTCCTGTTAACGTCCCCCCACCCCTCCAAGTGTTGTATAAAATAGGTTTTTAACTCAAAATGAATTTAAATTAATTGTTTTGAAAAAATAGTGATACTTCGGGGTACCCCAAAACTTACCTTGGGGTTTACTGCTTGTGATACTCTGTTGCGATGCATCCTTGCGTGGCTTTTGTCTCACATTCATTTGAGAAGAACTTTTTAATGGTTTCTAAATAACCTAACCCCTTTGGGGAAATCTTCGTGGTCCAGTCGAGACCTTTGTAGAGTGAATATAAAGCAGACATTTGAGTACTAAAAAGAGGTGTTCAGTTGGAAGGCAGCTATGCTCACCACTATACCACCAACGCAAGGTGTTCAGTTGGGATGCATTGCAGGTAACCGTGGTCTTTGGCAGGCCTTGTGAGAGTGAACCCCAACTGGATCAAACCAGATGCCTATTGCCCACTGGTAACACTGTTACGTCAGGCTTTAGAACCGTAGCTGACAACCCCAAATTCCCAGGTTAAAAACTTTTTAATTTATATTTTTTAAAAGGCATTTTGTCCCTTTCCTCCTACCACCCACCTTAGCACAGTGACCACCCACTGGAAACAGTTTGGCGGTTTCTTAAAAAA
The DNA here is from genome assembly GCF_014108235.1 of Myotis myotis. Lineage (NCBI taxonomy): Eukaryota > Metazoa > Chordata > Mammalia > Chiroptera > Vespertilionidae > Myotis > Myotis myotis. Next base: position 8,413,567 of record NW_023416324.1, on the reverse strand, counting down.
AATAAGTAAACAAACACGTAGCCCTAACTGGTTTGGCTCAGTGGATAGAGCGTTGGCCTGTGGACTGAAGCGTCCCAGGTTCGATTCCGGTCAAGGGCATGTACCTTGGTTGTGGGCACATCCCCAGTAGGGGGTGTGCAGGAGGCAGCTGATCAATGTTTCTCTCTCATTGATGTTTCTAACTCTCTATCCCTCTCCCTTCCTCTCTGTAAAAAATCAATAAAATATATATATATTTTTTTTTTTAAATATATTTTTATTGATTTCTTACAGAGAGGAAGGGAGAGGGATAGAGAGTTAGAAACATCAATGAGAGATCATCGATCAGCTGCCTCCTGCACACTCCCTACTGGGGATGTGCCCGCAACCAAGGTACATACCCTTGACCGGAATCGAACCTGGGACCCTTGAGTCCAAAGGCCGAAGCTCTATCCACTGAGCTAAACCAGTTAGGGCTAAAATATATTTTAAAAATAAACATGCAACTACCATATAGCCCAGCAATTACACTCCTAGACATTTGTTCCAGAGGATTGAGACTTAACGCTCACACAGAAACCTATTCCCAAATGTTCATTACAGCTTTATTCATGATAGACAAAAAGTGGAGACAGTCGAGATGTCCTTCAGTGGATGGATGGCTAACAAACCAAAATGAAACAACTATTGAGGCACACACAGCTAGGCTGAGTCTTCAGAGGACTAATGCTGGACGAAAAAAGCCAGTCCCAAAAGGGTGCATACTAGATGATTGCATTTCTATGACATTCTTGAAATGAAAAAAATTATAGAAATGGGAACAGATTCTGATTGCTACGATTAAGGAATAAGGGAGAGAGGCATGGGGGCCGTGGGTGTGGCTGTATAAGAGCAACACTAGGGATCTTTGTGGTGATGGAAATGTTTTGTGTCTTGACTATATGGTTGTGATATTGTGCTGTAGTTTTGTACAATGTTACTATTGGGGGAAATTGAGTAAAGGGTATGTGGGATCTCAGTATTACTTATAAATTCATATGATTCTACAATTATTTCAAAATGAAAAGCATTAACTTTTTGAAAAAGCAGCAGACTAGATATACCCAACAACATGGATGAATCAGAAGCATTACGTTAAGTGAAAGAAGCTAGACACAGATGTACTCTCTGATTGCATTTATATGAAATTTTATAAATTTCACATAAATCTGTAGTGATAAAAAGCAGATCAGTTGCAAGGGGAAAGGAGAGGCACTGATTGTAAAAGAACCTGGAGGACTTTCTGGATGGGAATGTTCTATCACAATTGTGGTAGCAGTTATTCCACTTTATCAAAACTCATCAAATTAATCATGTGCCCACATAATGTTTAGAGCAATGACACCCTGCATGTACTACAGTGGTCCCATGGGATTATAATGGAACTCAATTTCTGGTGAGAAATGAAGGCTATGATTCAGGGGGATTTTTCCTCTAACGGGAGCAGTGTCTGGAGCTTGGCAATGGACTCCCTCTCACTCACAGCACCTCAATTCTGAGAGCACAGATTGCACCCCAGTCCCTCGGCCACTGATCTGTTTCCTCCCAGAGGAGCCCAGCGCTGCATGTTCAGGGGGCGCTGCAGCCCCCAGGCCCGGCTGATGGGCTTCAGAGGACCCGGCTGTAGGTGCTCTGTTGAGGACCTAAGGTCCTGTACACGGACTCAGGCCCACGGGGGCACCTTAACCAGTATGAAGTGCCACGGCCACTCCAGTGAGAGTTTTCCCTTTCCCTGTGGGGCCAGCCTGTCCCTGGACATTGGAAATATTGTCAGGTTGTAATGGTGTAAAGCAGAGATAGTTTTATTTCCTCCATCAACTCAGTACCAGAGAGAGCCTTTTATGCCAGATAGGGCCAGTGGAACCCAAAACAAATTTCCAAAGTCAAAACAGTGAGTTCCGAGTCCTACACTCTCTTCATGATAACACCCTCTTTTTCCTGAACCACCACAAAGTTCCTAGATCTGACCACTGCTCCGACAGGCAATAGCCACCCACGTGGCCATGACAGTCCCTGTGTTCCTTATCCTTCGTCCTGGTTTCTCATTCCTGCTGACCCTCAGGCCACCGTCACTACCTCCTGACAGTCACTGTTACTGTGATTGGCGTCTCCCCCAGCCAGTTTCTCCTCGATATTCCCACCCAGCCCACATCCCTGCTCATGGGGCAGTGTTGACAGCTCTGTGTTCTCTGACCCTGTCGGAAGGAAGCGGGGGAGGGCTTGTGGGACAGAGTGATAAAGTCTGCAGTGTGTCCAGTAATGCCCAGGCCTTCCCACTTACTCACTCATTCTCCGGCATCTTCCAGTCCTGCAGGTTCCAGTCATGGTCAGTGCCCTGTACAAGTATATATTTTTTTTAAAAAATTAATATATTTTTATTGATTTCAGAGAGGAAGGGAGAGGGAGAGAGAGATAGAAACATCAATAATGAGAGAGAATCATTGACTGGCTGCCTCCTGCACATCCCCTACTGGGGATCGAGCCTGCAACCCAGGCATGTGCCCTTGGCTGGACTTGAACCTGGGACCCTTCAGTCCGCAGGCCAGCACTCAGCCAAACCAGCTAGGCTTTAAAATTTTTTACACTGTATTTTTACTGTACCTTTTCAAGTTCAGTTATGCTTGGACACACAGACACCACTGCTGCATGGCCTGCAGTGTTCAGCCCAGGAACCTGCTGTGCAGGCTGCAGCCTGGGATCAGTAGGCGGCTCCTTAGAACCCAGGTGTGGGGTGGGCTGCACCACCCGGGTTTGTGTAGGTGCCTCTGTGATGTTCGCACAAAGATGCATTTTTGCCTAACGATGCATTTCTCAGAATGTACCCCATCATTAAGTGGCGCCTGACTGTATGGAATGAATTATACCTCCTTAAATCTCACCAAAACAAAAACACTGGTGGGCCCTAAGCAGCGAAAGCTGCTGGAGCCATCTTCAGGAATCCTTTCTTTTCACTTCCTCTTCGCTACCACAAGGTGGCGGTAGCCACATGTTCCTGTCCATTCACAAAATGGAGTCCCTCATGGAAAATGTTCATTTGTAAAAACATTCCTTTTATTAATGATCTAGCCAGCTTGGTAACAAGGTAAAATACAGCTTCATCTTCACATTCACTTTCTTCATACACTTTCTTTCCTACTGAAAGCTGATATTTTTCTTTTCAGCTTCCCTTAATTTGGGGCACTTTTTGCCAGCAAGTAATAAACAGCATTACCTTCTTGTAATTACTCAGTTAACCTTCAGAGTGTTTACTTTCTTTAACAATTTATAAGCTATTCAGCTAGCTGGGAATACAGTCTGAATTTTCTATATAAAAATTGAGGGCTCACCTTATACTTGCTATTTGGACTGGCAGGATCCCCTCCCCGTCACCATAGTAGAAGCTTAGAGGACTTGGTGTGGTCTCTGCCTAAACGGAAAAGGCCTGCAAGGATTGTGGGATGGGGAGGGCTTAGCTGTTGACTTAGGAGTGTTTCTTTATTTTTACTGGCTTGATATTGGTTGCACTGATCAGCCTTTTAAGGTGCATTTAAAATAAAACACACTTTTACATTAGTATAACACTCATTTTTGCTCTTTTCTTCAATCTTTCCTAACCATGATTGAGCTGCTATATGCAAAGGCCTGGACCAGGGATGCTGGGCGGTGTAAAACAACCTGTCCCATGCTGTGACCGTTCATCTACTGGGCCCTGGGGTGCCCAGATAGTTGGTCAGAGTTATCCTGGTGTTTCTGTGCGGGTGTTTTGGGGTGAGTTTAACATTCACATCGAAAAGCAGTGATGCAGATTGCCTGCCCTAGTGTGGGTGACCTTATCCAATCAGTTGAAAGGCTGATTAGAACAAATTCCCTCTAATTCCTTCAGATGAGAGGGAATTCCTCCTGTCTGACTGCTGTCGAACTGACATCGGGGTTTTTCCTGTCTTTGGACTCAGACTGAAACATCAAGTCTCCCTGGGCCTAAGCCTGCTGGCCTTGGCCTAGAACTGTCATCCGCTCTCCTGGGTCTCCCCGCGCACTGACTACAGATCTTGGGACTTGTCACCTCCATAATTACATGAGCCAATTCCTTATTATAAACCTATTTTTATATCTGTATAAGTGCACATATATGTATGTATATGTGCGCATATACGTATATCACACATATATGCACACTGCTGGTTCTGTTTCTCTGGAGAACACTAATACACATGCCCTGAGGGAGTTTAGGACATAAAGAGAAGACAGCACCAAGAAGAGACCAGGGAATATTCACAAATAAATAGGATAGTACAGTGTTTAGGAACATGGATTGTGGTGTCAGACAGACCTGGATTCCAATTCTGGCCCCACTCAGCTCTGTAAATGGGCCCATAACTTGGTCTCTTCTTCCTCATCTTTAAAATGCAGATTCAGTGAACTACTTCATAAAAAACACTTAATACAGTACCTGGCAATAATAAATAGTGACTTTAAAAATGAGTATAAATTGGCATGTCTAGCATATGAGACATGCTTAGTATTTGTTGAATATTGGATGACTGCCTTCCCCAAGAGGCTGTCAGTAATGTGCGGGTTTGTATCCAGTGTTGCAGTTTATAGTGCAGCTAAGTAGAAGGATTTACCTTGCATTTTAAAGAATTTATTTTTCGTTCTTGTGAACTTTTTACATTTCAGGCCTGCCGAGGGGCCCAGACAGCTGCTGCCACCGCTCCCCGAATCAAGAAATTTGCCATCTACCGATGGGATCCAGACAAAACTGGAGATAAACCTCGTATGCAAACTTATGAAATTGATTTGAATAAGTGAGTATCTCAATGAAAGCTGGGTATTGGATAAGTGAAGGTGAGCTCTTCATCTGATTCGGGGACGTGCTTTGCACACCCTCGGTCATCCAGTGGCTCTGGAATTTTATCATCTCTTTCAAACAAAATGAGAGGAAATGTAAATAATAATTTTTTTAAAAGGAGAAGAAGAAAAGGAACAAAAAACAAATACAACAAGAATGATGTGGGTGCCTGAATAACTTTATAAAATTCTTTTTCTTCCCTCAAATCAAAGCATGACCCATTTCTAGGACTCATGGTAGAGTTGGCTGTATGCATAGTGTTTTAAGTCATTTAACACATTATCAATTTTAGAATGCTGAATGTTTTCGTGTTGATTTTATGTATCTGGACCGTGTATTATATAATAATGATAAACACCATAAACCTGGCTGGAATGGTGCGGTTGAGTTACACTGTGGGACACCCACCTGATGCTGCAGAATTGCTTAGTATGGGGAAAACACCCACATGTTTGGTGATGAGAAATGACGTATTGGAAGCGAGTAATCCTAGAGAAGAACATAGTTTTCCCTTTATAAGAAGAAAGCTCAGATCTTCAAAAACAATTTCCCGGGACCTCAGTAGACAGAGTCAAAGAACATGCACAGACTGAGTCCCCTAGAACCAGCCCAGCAGAGTGACCCTCCATGGGCAGGAAGTTTCATCTGTTTTGTTCTCTGGTGTATCTCCAGCACCTAGAACGGAACCTGGCACACAGAAGACTTGCAATGAATAATTGGTGAGTGAAGAAAAATTAATGTATTTATGACAAATACTCAACCATTGTAGTTAGTATTCAAAGCTCTCAAACACTGAGAATAGTAGAGGTTTTTAAAGGTTACATTTCCCAGTGTTGGCAAAAGTACAGTGAAAAGGGTGTTTGCATGTTGCTGATAGAAATACGGGTAATGCAAAATGTTAACTAACCTTATTGTGCTAATCATTTCACGGTATATACATATATTGTCGCGTCATACACCCTAAATTTACACAGTGTTATGTTTGATTTTATCTCCATAAAGCTGGGGAAAAACAAATACAGGTGATGCTAAAGGGTATTTGGGGAGGGGCCATATTTTTTAAATCCCATGCATAGAGAAATACTGAGAGGAATCAGGTGGCAACCAGGCAATAAGATTTGTTGAGCACTTCTGTGTACTCAACATAAAAATTGCATGTTTTTATTTAATCTTCATTACAGTCTTGTGATACAATATTAATTCCATTTTACAGATAAACTGAGGCTCGGACAGGCAGCCATTTTCATAGAAGCACAGACTCTGCATGAGGATAATTGTTACACTAAATGTTTGTGGCAGGCAGTGCTCTCCTTGCTTCTTTCCTCGTGTGTTCATTCACCAGCAGTCTTGTGAGATGTAGGTGCTGCTCTCTGGGCTTCATACACAGGAAGCTGATTGATTTGCCTGTAACCTAGTAAGTGTCCAAGGCAGGATTCAGACCAGGTTCTCGAATGCCAGGCCTGCACTCTGGATCCCAAAGCCAGGGCTGCTGCCCTTCTTTTTTTTTTTTTTTTTTTTTTTTTGTAACATCTTTTTATTGATTTCAGAGAGTAAGGGAGAGAGAGAGAGAAAGAAATATCAATGATGAGAGAGTATCATTGATTGGCTGCCTCCTGCAGGCCCCACACTGGGGATCGAGCCCACAACCTCGGCATGTGCCCTGACTGCGAATCGAACCGTGACTTCCTGGTTCATAGGTCGATGCTCAGCCACTGAGCCACGCCGGCCGGGCAGGGCTTGCTGCCCTTATACCCTTCACTGCACCCATGCGCATGGAACACTCAGTGCTTGAGATTAGGGGACTGTGGGTGATTTATCTTTTATTCTCTTCCATGTTTTTGTGGTGGTTGTGCATTATTATTATTATTATTATTATTATTATTATTATTAATGAACCGTTTAAAGCTACTTATTGTTTGGATTTGAAATTTCTAAATTTGAAATAAACTATTTGGGAAAGCTTTGCAAGGAGCTTTAGAAGAAAAAAGAAAAACTGCCAGTACATGGAAGTTGTTTTCTAACCTAAATATTTTCAGCTTTCCATTTTCTAGAAATGTATATTCAATGTGATCACCAAAATAGAACTCTGCGGTACTCCAAATGTGAGAGAATGTGCAAAAATAAAATGGGGAAATTCTCTAAGTGCCCCGTGAAGGCCAAGTGGATAATAAAAGCAGCTGATATAGGCAGATGTCTCATCTTATCATGATAAAAGTGTAGGGAGAGTGGACTTCACTTAAATACAACTGGGTTCTTTTGTTCTTGTTTTGGTTTTGGTCAGATGTGGTCCTATGGTGTTGGATGCTTTAATCAAGATTAAGAATGAAATGGATTCTACCTTGACCTTCCGAAGATCTTGCAGGGAAGGTAAGCACTTCCTTCCCTGGTAGGCCCCGCATACTTATGTTCTGGTTCCCGAAAGGCTGGCCAGAGCTGACAGAAATACCTAGAGAACAGCTGCAGGGCTCTGCCAGCTGACCTGGCTGTGCATTGCACTTCCTTTTCTTGGGTAAAGGGGTCGGAAATTTTAACTGGTACAAGTTCTGGTTTCTGAGTTTGCTTCCCTTCAAGAGCTTTCTGTCGCATGGTTGCTGCATCTGGCGACCCCTGACAGCTGCTGCTGCCTTCAAAGACTAGCTCGGTATGCTGGCGGGCTGCCTCTGCTCTGCTGGGCTCATGGATTAGGGGGCAGTAGAGAAAGTCTAACTGGTGCTTATGCGCACGTAACATTTGTCCAACAGGGAGGCGTGTGCGTCCCTCCAGCTCCCAGCATTACATGTGCACAGAGCAGGTGCTCAGTAGGATTGTTCGGGATGGGAACAGCGTGTCCCGTGGTGTGCTGCTGGTGCCGCATGAGCTGATTTCCGGCAGTGTGCACACCAGCCTTTTTTACCTTAATAGCTATGTATTTCTTTACATGTTAGAAGAACATAATTACTGCTGACAGTGTAGCAGTGATACAGACATTGTTTTTTAATATGAATTTAAGTAAAAATGATTTGATTTAAAGAAAGCGCCTAAATAATTGTTCAGGTGGTCCTCAGATGGCAAAAATCACACAGGTGTGAAGCCCGGCGGGCCTGATGGCCGTGGAGCACAGCGTGTGTGCCAGGCTCCGTCCTGTGCGCTCTGTGTGAGATAGATCAGTGCTGCTGCTATTTACATTCAGGGTGCAGTGAAGAAACCAAGCCCAGGGGTAGGGACTTCCAAAAGGACGCGCAGCTAGTGAGCTGGGAGCCAGGAGTCAGCCCGAGTTGTCCTATTCCAGAATGCATTTCAGGCAGTACAGCACAGGCGGTACAGCACAGGCAGCACAGCACAGGCAGCACAGTACAGCACAGGCAGCACAGCATAGGCAGCACAGCACAGGCAGTACAGCACAGGCAGCACAGCACAGGCAGCACAGTACAGCACAGGCAGCACAGCACAGGCAGTACAGTACAGGCAGTACAGTACAGTACAGGCAGCACAGTACAGCACAGGCAGCACAGTACAGCACAGGCAGTACAGTACAGCGCAGGCAGTACAGCACAGGCAGCACAGCACAGGCAGCACAGTACAGCACAGGCAGCACAGTACAGCACAGGCAGCACAGTACAGCACAGGCAGCACAGCACAGGCAGCACAGCACAGGCAGTACAGTACAGCACAGGCAGCACAGCACAGGCAGTACAGTACAGCACAGGCAGCACAGTACAGCACAGGCAGCACAGCACAGGCAGCACAGTACAGGCAGCACAGCACAGGCAGTACAGTACAGCACAGGCAGCACAGCACAGGCAGCACAGTACAGCACAGGCAGTACAGTACAGCACAGGCAGCACAGCACAGGCAGTACAGTACAGCACAGGCAGCACAGTACAGCACAGGCAGCACAGCACAGGCAGCACAGTACAGCACAGGCAGCACAGCACAGGCAGCACAGTACAGCACAGGCAGCACAGTACAGCACAGGCAGCACAGCACAGGCAGCACAGTACAGTACAGGCAGCACAGCACAGGCAGCACAGTACAAGCAGTACAGTACAGGGAGTACAGGCTTGGAAACCCGGGAGAAAACCAAAAAGCGTAGCTTGGGCCAAGACCGAGAGCGCTGGGACTGAACTCTCTTCCTGAAATAACCTTCCAGAAAGGAAAAGTCACTGTAAATGTTGGCCCGTCACTTTTTACGTTTGTTCTGCTGTGCATTTCAAGACCTATTTCTAAGACATCTGTTTTGATTTAGCTAATCTTACAGGATTGGGTTACTGTAGCAAATGCTGACAGATATTTTGATAGTTGGGCTGAGTCCTGCTGTTCAGGGAGCATTCTGCTGTAATTGAACACCAGCTTTCCCCACATCAATCCTGGCAACACAGGAAATAGAGATGCTTTTCAGTCACCTTCTCGCCCCCCGTCCCCCCCCCACCCCCGTCCCCCCAGACTCAGAGCCAAGAACATCAGGTGTGGCCCATCTGGACTAAAATATCCGAGGCAGGATGAAATTAATTGCCGCTCCTTTTTACTCCCTTATAACTTGTTAAGAGAATTTCCAGGGGAGCCTTTTTAAGAGAAGATTCATTGGATTTATTTTTTAAATTATATACCATTTCTTTTAAAACACAGTGCTATGTGTTTAAATAGAAACACAGTTGAGTGCCAGGTGTGCATCAATATATCGATACTATTCAATCTCTTGAGGAGTATTTGCCTAAAACTTTAGAAGAAGAAGAGATCTGCGTGTTCTCTATGTTCCTACTAAGCCTGACTGGAGAAGGAGAGGGGAGAGTCTTATAAAAGTGGTAACACTCCCCCGCCCCCCCCCCCCAAAAAAAAATGTTTTAAGTGGTTACCCAGTGCAAGTTCCATGAGTAATCCCATTTCCCTGGCCTGATGATCAAAGTACAGCTCCAGAAAAGCAGTACCAGGGGTTGAATTTGCATAGCCAATTTTAAACTCTGAAATACCTCGGAAATTTCCATGCACAGGAAGTGAGTCCAGGCTAACAAATTCTCATTTCAGGGTCCCTTGGTCAGCACCTCGTTTCTGCTTGCTTTGCTTTGCTTTGGTTCCACACTAGTTTCTTCTTCTCCTTGGAAAGTTAGTGCTCAGGCAGCTTTTGTGGGTTTCATATCCTCCGTGCTGCTTGTCTTGTAGAGACAGTAGGAGAAGAGCTACCTCTGCATCATCTGTAGCCAGGCCTCAGCCTTATCATGACCAAGACAGTGTGGATTTGTTTGGGGATATTGTAGCTGTTAGAGTTTGTGTTCAAGTAACAGTGGCTTCCGAGATCAGAGATGGAGCATATGGCCAGAGACAGTGGCTTTTAAAAATACAGGCTGATTTTTCTCTCAAAATACATGAAGCATGAAGCTAGGACTGGTGCTGGGAACTCCGTGGTGCCAGCTGGATCCCAGGCTCCTCTGTCCTAGTGCCACCCACCCTCAAGGCTGCCTCATGGTCACAAAATGTTTTTGGAACTACAGCCCGTAGATCTGCATTCTAGATAAGGAGGGGGAAGAGGCCGCAGGCACCTCTGCCAGAGCTGTGCTGCCTGCCAGTACTGCTCCCGGTGGCAGAGTAACTGGCGACAGTCCAGAGGAAAGAACTTGAAGCTGGGTGACTGAACCGGAATCTGGGTAAGGACGTGTTGGCTGTATTTGTCTCTCAGGCATCTGTGGCTCCTGTGCAATGAACATCAATGGAGGCAACACTCTAGCTTGCACCCGGAGGATTGACACCAACCTCAACAAAGTCTCAAAAATCTACCCTCTTCCACATATGTATGTGATAAAGGATCTGGTTCCTGTGAGTTTCTGCATCCCTCCCTGCCCCCCCACCCCCCATATTTTTTGCAAGGGTGGGAGGAGAGGTGTGTTCGGGTTATGCTATTAGTTCTTTCGGGCAGTTTTTTCCTATCTGAGTTGAACTAAGCAATTTGACTGTTGAAAGACAAACAGGCCTGGAAGATCTTCCAGCAGCTCATTTGGTGAAGATTTTTTGGAAATAACAGGGCACAAAATTGTAACAGTCCCAGAAACGAAGAATTTGGCCATAACTACAAAGAATTCATGTGGGAAATACCAATTGGGAAGCAGCAGTTGATACAGTTTACTTTCATTTCTACCTCCCTGTACTTGACCGCCTTCGCTGAGGGTGTTTTCAGGGGTGGGTGGGATGAAGAGGAGATTCGCTAACAGCGCTCAACATGGTGACCATTTCTCCCTCTGAGTCTCTGCCCATATCCTGCCACAGGAGGATCTGCCTTCAGTCTATCATAGGGCAGGAACGTAGGCTGAGAAATGAGTGAAGAGAAAGCTGCGGGGATGGTAGAGCCTGACCCTTCTCCCTCTTGCCCTCAGGATTTGAGCAACTTCTACGCTCAGTACAAATCCATTGAGCCTTATTTGAAGAAGAAGGATGAATCCCAGGAAGGCAAGCAGCAGTATCTGCAGTCCATAGAAGATCGAGATAAACTGGTGATTTCCCCCATTTATGATCTTGATTTGAGGAATTTCATTGCAAAGATGTTTTCCAGGAAGTGTGTCTTGAGGGGGTGGGAGTGGTCAGGGCGGGTAAGTGCATGAGGTGATGCAGACCTTTTAGTGTGTTCTGGAAGGAACTTCAGAAGCATCCGCCCATGGGTTGGACACCTGTCCTCTCCGGCTGGTGGGTAGTGTGAGCCCAGAAGGGCAGAGCAGACCAAGGAGCAGATTGTTAACCATATTGCAGATGCTTGTCTTCTGCAGAAACCAGTGTGGGAACTGCCCCTTCTGTGAAAGTTGACCGCTAAGTCAGGGTTGCACTTGAACACTGTTTTATAGGTGGGAATGAAATCGTTAATGGTAAACTGGGCCTAGAGCCTCTGTGTTCTCTCCTACCATCGCACGTCTGGTGATTGCCTTCACACTCTCTTGGAGTTGCTGTTCTCTGTGAGGCTAGGGAGTCTTTGAAAGTGAAGACGTTATTACCGAGTTTCCAGTCTCCTCCTGTACTACCTTCCCCTCCTCTCAGAAGTGTCTGATTTGCACTTTTACCCCCTGCACACTTTGGGTCCTGTGGAGAGGAAGAGGGAGGAGGGGACCACATGGAGGTGGATCCCAACCAGGTGCCTGCATGGGGCCAAGGACATGTGCTTCTGATGGTCACCACTTCGTGTGCTCCTCCAGCGAGCGCTGATACTGAGAGTCCTTTACGTTCCTGCCGGTCAGACTGAGCCATCGTAGGGACGGTGTCTTACTCCTGGATCCAAGACCCTGGCGCGTGTTCTTTTACCAGTTCATAGTAGTTATGTGAATGAGTAAATGAATTCACTCTGACATGGAGACGATGGGGGCAGCACGGTGATGTGAGTCAGCACAGCCCCCACTTCTAACTCTAGGGAGTCGAACACATCCAGGGTCCAGGTTGGCACTGGCCAGTCTGGCCCAGCTAGTCATCCCTCATGCTCGGGCAGCTTGTAGCTAGTAAACGTCTCCTTGATGTGGGGTTATTAGGGATTGAAGCATGTTTTCTGGATAATCACAATTTGCTCATTTAAATACCAAACATTTACTTACTTAGCATTTTTCACTTCCTTAAATTAATATGCTAAACGTAACTTTTTTCGTGATTTTATGGAGCTGGGGTCAAAACGTAAATATGCTTCTGTGTCCGCGCTGTTCCTTTATTTGAGCATCTCCCACAGTCTTAGAAGTTCTTCACAAGCATGAGCTCACACTTGACTTCCTGCTGCTTCCGGTGTGCACGCTGTGTGTTCTTTCTTCTTCTTCTTTTTTTAATATTTTTATTGATTTCAGAGAGGAAGGGAGAGGGAGAGAGAGATAGAAACATCAATGATGAGAGAGAATCATTGATTGGTTGCCTCCTGCACATCCCACACTGGAGATCGAGCCCACAACCCGGGCATGTGCCCCTGACTGGAATCGAACCCGGGAGCCTTCAGTCCGCAGGCCAACACTCTATCCACTGAGCCAAACCAGCGAGGGCACATTGTGTATTCTTTAACCATTCCTACTGTTGTTGAACAATGAGAGTGCTTCTTAAAATATTTTTCTAAAGTAGATTAAAGAATATGACTATAATTAAGGTTCTTAATCCTATTATCTTATGCTTTCTAGATCAGTGGGGCCAGTTTATACTCTTACCTGCTGCCTGAACAGAACATAGATTTTGTTGAAGACTCATAAGGTTATAATCAGGACCAACAGGTCTTTGTCATCTGTCATGTGAGTCAGGAACAGATCTGACCAAGGAGCTGGGTGACTGAACCGGAATCTGTTTTGTTTTAGCTAATCTTATACTAGACCATTCAATCGCTTGAGGAGTATTTGCCTAAAACTTTAGAAGAAGAAGAGATCTGTATGTTCTCTTATGTTCCTACTAAGCTTGACTGGAGGAGAGGGGAGAGTCTTATAAAAGTGGTAACCCAGTGCAAGTTACTTCAGATGGCGGCGTGCCCTTCTGTTCGCTGCCTTCAGTCAGTTTCTGTCCCCAGAATCTGGAAGTCCAGTGTGTAGAACTGGTTGGGCAGATGAGTCAGTGTGGCAGGTGTTAAGGAGCAGGGCTTCCAGAGTCAGGCTGCCTGGGTGCCATCCCAGCTCTGCTACTTGAGCTCTGTGACCCTGGGCAAGTGACCTGACCTCTCTGAGCCTCAGTTCCTTACCTGTAAAATGGGAATCTAATAGGACTGTGATAATCAAAGAAGGTAAAGTCAGTAGAGCATGAGGTGCTCAGTGCAAGTTGGCTATTATTTAGGATGATGTTGGTTCCCATTGAAAACCTGATGTCTCCTGTGCTGAGCGGGCAGAGGCTGGTGTAGACTACCAGAGGCCTCTGCACCAGGCCCTAGCTGCTTCTACACTGTATTGTAGGTAATGCATTTTGTTTGTTTGTTTGTTTGTTGGGGTGTTAGTGTCTATTTTATTTTTGTTTGTTTGTTAATCCTCACCCGAAGATATTTTTCCCATTGAATTTTTTTTTTTTTTTTTGAGAGAGAGAGAGAGAGTAGAAAGGAGGTGGGGGGAGAGAGAGGGAGAAACATCAATGTGAGAGAGACATATCAATTGGCAGAGAGATGGTCTGCTCCTTGAAGGGTCACAGGTTCGATTCCTGGTCAAGGGCACATATCTTAGTGTACTTGGACTTAAACTCTGGGCTGTAATCCAGCAAATGATTACATTTCAGATCCAAGCTCTTTTGAATGGCTCTGGTGAATCTCTGCAAACTACTCCTAGGATTTTCCCAAGAAAACTCCCATGCGAGTGGATGCTTTGTTCATGCTCTAACCCCAAATACCACCTTTAGTCAACTAAGGACATGTGGGCTCTTCCGTCCCGGGCTCCTGACCACGCTTCCTCCTTCCGCACAGGATGGGCTGTACGAGTGCATCCTCTGTGCCTGCTGCAGCACCAGCTGCCCCAGCTACTGGTGGAATGGAGACAAATACTTGGGACCTGCGGTGCTCATGCAGGTGAGGTGCTCCCCCATTGCTTTAAGAAACGCTGAAAAAAGCATCCAGAAATCCAAGTGCACAATATGTTGTTGGAAACCAGACATTCTGAGGGGCGATGGCTTCCTTGATTTGCATCCATTCCAAACAAGGTCACAGATTTCTTTGTCTTCACTTGGCTTTCAGTAAACCTAGGGCTTCATCTGCAAAATGCCTTGGTTCTGGTGTGGCGAGGGTTCCGCCCTGGATGGTAACATGCTGGTAGCAAACCATGCCTTGCCGATATTTAAAATGTGTTTCCTGTGCAGCTGGCTTTTACCTACCCACTTGCCTGCTTTCCCCAGAATGCATCTGTCATGGCTCCCACCTCCCTCTCACAGGGATTTTAACATGCGAGCAGGGGAGAGCGAAGTGCCGTTGAGGGAGGCCTGCCAGCTCTCAGGTTGGAAATTATTTGCAGGCTAACGGACGCCTGGAGGACCGGCTGTAGGGGTTGCTCAGAAGAGAAAGTAGTATTGCCTTTCACGATATGAATAGTTCACTGCAAAGAAAGTCACTATCTTTGTTCCCAGAAAGCTTATGCGTTAGATTTATGGTCCGTGCTTTCCACAGACTCTTAAGCAACTCACAAAACAACTTAACATTTCTCATTTTCCCACAAAAAAAGAAGTTATGTGGTTGTGTGACCATGTGGCAGTGTTGATTCCCAGCCATGGTAGAGTTTGACAGCCAGGTGCATTCATAGTTGGCCCTCGAGCCGGTGACCTGAGTTGTTGGGAACAAAGAAGTCCTCCAGTAACACTGCAGAGCAGGTCCGGTGATGGGGAGGTTAGTCAGTTTCAGCCGGCTGCTCTCAGGCTTCTGGGAGGCACACACTAATTAAAGGAATCAGTAAGTGAAGCATAGATGATCTCTAGACAGGGCCGTGAAGTCATCAGTTTACTCAGATACAGGGAGTAGGTGCTATGAAGATAGATAAAGAGTCATTTTACACAGTCCCTGCCTTCACTAATTCGTAATCTGGGTAGGAAGCTAATGAGCAACGTAATAATTAGAAGACGATGCCTGGTCCCGTACTCTTAAGCCCCGGGGTGCCAGGTGCACTGTGGTTCACAGGTTTGTGGGGATCACTAGTCAGGAGGAGTTCAGGAAGATTTGGGAGCCTTTCCGTGAAAGATGGCAAGAATTAAAGAATGTGCAGACAGGGTGGCAACACTGAGAGAGTTCCCTGTCCTGCGCTCCTGCAGCTGTGAGGTGAGCCAGAGGCTGCTCTGACCCGGTAGGTTGACAGCTCAGCTAATCAGCCCCCGGTTCCCAGGCCTATCGCTGGATGATCGACTCCAGAGACGAGTTCACAGAGGAGCGCCTGGCCAAGCTGCAGGACCCCTTCTCTCTCTACCGCTGCCACACCATCATGAACTGCACCAGGACCTGTCCCAAGGTACGCGGGGCCGGCGGCCTCAGAGCCGCAGTGACAGATGGCCTCTGCTCCAGGGCAGACGGCAGAGAGCAAACTCGGTCATTGGAGCAGGAGGGACCAGAGCCTCTTCCACAGCTTTGGGAGCTTGTATGTGCTGGTTTCTGAAGATGAGTTAAAGATCATGGGAATGTGTAAAACCTGTAGAGATGTCTGGCTAGTTGTGACACCAGCTGTAGTCATAGACGCTCTTTCTTAGATATCTTTGAGCATTCAGTGAACGTGGTTCTGCCCTGGGCTCCTTTGCCTGCCACAGTGAGGCACACCAGCAGGAATAAAACCAGACAGGGCCCTTGCCAGAGAGAGAACTGGGTAGCCTTCTAAACATCTGGAAGGAGAGACCAGAGAGTTCCTAGCCTGGCCTCTGGGTTTTAGAGGGCCTGGTTTGCATTCAGTGCTTGGACACTGCATCAGCTGGGGGAGGGTTCCGCCCAAGAGCATCACTTCTTCCATTCAGTTTCACTACCATTTGGTATTGATTCTCTTCTCTTTTTTCAAGGGGCTGAATCCAGGGAAAGCTATTGCTGAAATCAAGAAAATGATGGCAACCTACAAGGAAAAGAAAGCTTCCGCTTAACTCTTCTCATGCTAACCATGACCTGTAACCAGCTCAGCTGGACATAATTTATATCTAATTTGAGTTTCCATGATTACAGCATGTAAAATAAAGTTTTAAGAAAAAAATAAATGTTATTCTACTTTATTAACGAAAAAGCAAGCCTATTCCTTTTACTCGCTGCAGAGGAATGTGAAGGTGCCAGGAGGAGGAGCCTCTGGGGATGGGGGGGTGGCTACAGTGGGTCCAAGCATGAAGCTGGTGTCATGCAGGACCTGGGGCTCCTCCCAGCTTTGCCATTCACCAGCTGGACAGCCTTGGGCAAGTTCCTTCTCTTTGCTACTCCATGTACCCATCTGTAAAATGGGAGTCACTTGTGTCTACCTCACCTCCTGGCACTTACTGAGTGCTCAGTAAACGTTAGCTTATTATATAGTGTCCCAATATCTACTTTCAGTATTAGAATTATTTAAAACCAAATCTTTGTAAGTCTTTTTTTTTTTTAATATGTTTTTATTGATTTGAGAGAGAGAAAGGGAGAGGGATAGCTGCGAGAGAAACATCAATCGACTGCCTCCCGCACACGCTCCCCCTCGCCCCCCACCCCCACCCCCCCCCCGCCACTGGGGATAGAGCCCACAACCCGGGCATGTGCCCTCACCGGGAATTGAACGGGTGACCTCCTGGTTTATGGGTTGATGCTCAACCACTGAGCAACACTGGCTGGGCTTGGTAAGTCTTTTTTATCTCATTGAGGCAAGGTTTGAGATTCCTCCAGCCTGTAGCAGTGACCCAGATCGCTGTGTTAGTCCCACAAATAGCCTCAAGGGACCTCTCACCGAAAGCATGCATTCCCACAGTTGCTGCTGGGATTCTGACACTGTAAGAGTAGTAACACTCATTGGAAACAGTGCACAAATAGGTCAAGTAAAAAGTGGAAGCCCCCCCCCCCCCAACTGCCCAAGTCCCGCATCCCCTGTTGACAGTTAATATATTAATTTCCTTCCAGATCTTTATGTCAATACACGTGTGGCATACATAAACTTCTCATCAAAAACAGTACAATACAATCTGTTAGCAGCTTTCTATTTTTCTTTTTTTTTTATTGTAAAACAAAATTTACCATCTTAGCCATTTTAAGTGTATGGTTCCGTGGGGTGAAATACACTTACATTATTGTGCAACGCCCAAAACTGAAACCGTCCCTATTAAACAATAACTCCCCACTCCCATCCCCCAGCTCCTGGCAACCATCTTCTACTTTCTGTTTCTTACCTCACACAACTGCAATCTACAGTAATCTTTTTGTGACACGTTTTCGTTAGTATGAAGTTCTCAAGGTTCGTTCATGTTGTAGCATGTGTCAGAATTCCCTCTGGACGAAAGGGGCTCTATGGAGAGCAGCCTCCCAGGGCGATCTGATCATTCCTAACAGGGCTGATCGCCCCGGGCATGTAACTGCCTTAAGCAAGCCCTGACCATTGCTCCTGTGCACCCTGAGAATACACCTTCGAAATGCCCCCTTTCAAACCCCTTCTTCGAAAGGGTGGCCACCCTCGGAAGAGCACATGTCTGAACTCTCCTGGAATCGATGCCCATCTTGCTCTTTCCCACCTTTGAGTGATCTTACATTGCTCCTTAATCAGATGCAGAGAAGAAACTGCCAACTGTTACTCTCCGAAGCCTTTATCTGTCTGCTGAGGTCTTCTTTCCAGGTGCTTCTTCTGTTGGACTCAAATTTTTTTTTTAAATTCTCGCCGAACCGGTTTGGCTCAGTGGATAGAGCGCCGGCCTGTGGACTGGGGGGTCCCGGGTTCGATTCCGGTCGAGGGCATGTACCTTGGTTGCGGGCACATCCCCAGTGGGGGGCGTGCAGGAGGCAGCTGATCGATCTCTCTCATCGATGTTTCTAACTCTCTATCCCTCTCCCTTCTTCTCTGTAAAAAATCAATAAAATATATTTTAAAAAAATAAAATAAATAAATAAATAAATAAATAAATTCTCTACAGATTTGGACATGCTTACACGGACACTTTCCCTTTTAAGGCTGAATAATACCCCATGGTATGTATGTGTCACATTTTGTTCATCCAGTGATGGATGTGTGTGTATAGAATGTATTTTCTACCTTAGCCTTTTTAACCACCGGCTAAGTTCTCTGTGGTGTAGATGCACCATACTTATTTCATCATCTTCCCTGCTCTTTCATATCGGGTAGACCCTGTTTTCACTCCTAGGAAAATCCCGAGGCGACTTTTTACGTTGTAGCAGTGAGGAAACCGAGGCTGCTTGTGTCGTGAGGCAGGCGGCGAGGAAGAGTGTCTGACTCACTGAGAAGGACCCTAATGAGCACTCTGGCTTTTCGCTGTGCACGCCAGGCGCCTTCAGCGCGGTGTGGCCTCACAAGCTTTGTGGTTGCGTTCCTGGCTTTTTAAAGGAAGATTCGAAAGCTCTGCTCTCCAACATCCCCAGAGTGACATGCTGGTGCAAGGATGGACGAGATTTGCTCCCTGCCACCTAGGAGCCAAGGTCACTAGGAAAAAAGGAACAAGCATTGAACTGGCATTTTAGAGAACAGGGTCTTTGCCCTTACGTGTAGCATCTCAGAATTCTTGGCCACCTCAGGAAGAACCCACAGCACACAGTCCTCTGGTGTTTAAGCTCAAAATTCAGAAGAGAACTGAAAACAACTCAGGCAGACCCCCCCAGGCCACGTGCGTGGAGGGCAGTAGGACAAAAGCTGCACCTTACTGGTTGTTGTCAGCCTCGGGAAATGTGACTTTGCTTCTAAGCTCTGGGTCTGTGGGGAAAGATGGGTTTTTCTCGTGAATGACTGAATGGCTTGTACAGAGGACTTCTGCAACCCCAGCGACCGGTGAGAGGCAGGGTGTGGTACGGAGCTGCCACTTCACATCAGCTTCATCGAGCGTCAAGTTTGCCAGTGTCGCTCACTCTCGCTCTATTTAAACACCAGCTAAATTGGGCTGTGTTATCCACTGAGAGTTCAATTTACTGCTTAGTTAACCGCTCACTGGGTAGCAGACAGCAGGCAGATGTTCTGTGTTAGCAGTCACAAGATTTTCCTAACAAAACTGCGGACTTGACCAGGAACAGTGTTGTATGCTTGAAGCTACTTCTGTGTCTGACTGTGCAGACAGTCGACCTCCACTCAAAATAATATTGTGGGGTGCTTCGAGTTTCTCTCAGACCAAAGCCAGACATCTCTTCTTAACCAGCTTTTGGGAGTTCATTGAATTTCTGTGCCTCTTTTCCCATAAAATGGGAAGAAATAGCATTCACCTCTCAGAACTGTGGTTGTAGTCAAGATAAGAATAAATGTGTTGCCGAAACCGGTTTGGCTCAATGGATAGAGCATCGGCCTGCGGATTGAAAGGTCCCAGGTTCGATTCCGGTCAAGGGCATGTACCTGGGTTTCGGGCACATCCCCAGTGGGGGATGTGCAGGAGGCGGCTGATCGATGGTTCCCATCGATGTTTCTGACTCTCTATCTCTCTCCCTTCCTCTCTGTAAAAAAATCAATAAAATATTTTTTTTTTTTTTAAAAAAAAGATAAATGTGGCCCTGGCCGAATTGCTCAGTTGGTTAGAGCGTCGTCCTGATACGCCAAGGTTGTGCATTCCATCCCCAGTCAGCGCACATACAAGAGTCAACCAAGGCTGCATAAATAAGTGGAACAACACATCAATGTTTCTCTCCCCTCCTCTCTCTGAGATTAATTTTTTAAATTGTTTTAAGAATAAATGTAAATTCTCACAAAACGAAAGTAAATATGTGAGGTGTTGGACGTGTTAACTCGATTGGGGGAATCCTTTCACCACGTGTGGGTCTATCAAATCATGTCATACACTTTAAACAGCTTGCAGTTTTGTCAATTATACCTCATTAAAGCTGAAAATTTGTTTAAATAAATAAATACTTAAAATATATAAATAAATACTTAACATATATTCATTTTCCCAAAAAAATGTGAAAAGCATCTCACTTGCAGTAGAGCAAATGCCCATAAACTCAGTTGAGCGATTTGCTTCTATACCTACCGTGTGAAAGGCCACCTGCTGGAGGCTGCAGGGACTACAGTGATCCAGTCCCAGCCCCCTGGACTCGACAGTCTGGTGTATCTCTGGCATGACTGGCCAGAGCTAGAGATGTCTTGTCCGAAGGATGGTTTCGCTGTGCAAGGCTAATGCTGCTCGTTTTCCAGCTCGCAGGTCGCCGGACTGCTCAGTGCAAGGAGGAAGTGCCGCCAACTGACCCTGGATTCTCTTTGGTCCCTTCTTCTCCCCTGTGCCCAGGAAACTCCTAACCGAACTGCTGAAACTCCCCTTTGTCTAGACAGCCAGAATCTTGTCATGGGTTTGAAACTAGATAAGAAAATCCCTTTTGTTGCAATCATTTAGTGAAATCTCGAAAAATAGAGAAGTGAGGCAATGCTCTAGAATAAACCAGTCCAAATGAGCGACTTCTCAAGCCTTTTGCCAGGCATACTCTGTCCTTCCTGTGAGCCCCCAAGAGAGCAGCAGCCCTGGGAAGAAACCTCCATCTCCAGCATCCTGACCCACAGGTGACAGGAGCCCAGCCCGCAGACCGCCCAGTGACCACACCACAGTGAGAGCCACTTCCCCAAAAGTAAACTTGGACAGAAAGCAGGGCCTCCCACATCCGCTGTGGTTTGGAAGGAAGCTTCCTCTGGCCTCTTGCCTCGTCAAGGTGATGGGCAAAGGGGCAGGTCCTTCCCAGATGGCTCAGAGGATGGAGCCTCTTCAATGCCAACACAAAGAGTGAGAGGACCAGTCTTGCAATGCAGTCCCCAAATCCCCTCTCTTATGAAGCTTCTAGCCCAGTGCCAGGATCCAAAGAAAGTCACTCGCTCTGTCAAGCACCTGCCACCTCATTTCATTCTCTCAGCATCTTTCATTTTACCAATGAGGAGAGAGGCTCAGAGAGGGAAAGTGACTTTTTCAAGCTCACACAGCTAGGAAGCAAATGATGCACATCCAGGCCCAAGTCTCTCTGGTACCAGAGCCCAGCCCCTGGCCACAGTACCACACTGTCTCTTGGCAAGGCCATCTGAGCAAGCCTATTTCTAAACCCAGCCATCCTGCCTGCCATGGGCGTCTGGGTTCCCCTGCTTAAGTAAGTGGGCTGCCAGGGATTGGGCTGAGCCCTGGGGGAGAAAGTGGGGACTCTGAGAAAGTAAGTCATCTGCCCTCACTGGAAATGTCATCTGCAAATGAACAGGTCTTCTCACCTGAACTGAGTGAGGCACTTTAGACCATTCCCCTGGTGGCCAACCTGCTCCACCAGCAGCCTGCGCCAGCTCAGTAAATGGCTCCACTGTTCCCAGGCTATGCAGGCCAACACCCTGGGGGGCATCTTTGATTCCACACATTCCTGTGCCTCCACACCCCGTCCATCAGCAAATGCTGCCAGCATTTACTCCTTTACCAAATGTATTTACTGGCCCAGCTGGCATGGCTCAGTGATTGAGTGTCTACCTAAGAACCAGGAGGTCACAGTTTGATTCCCAGTCAGGGCACATGTCCGGGTTGCAGACTTGAGGGGCATTCAGGAGGCAGCCAATCAATGATTCTCTCTCAGTATTGATGTTTCTATCTCTTTCTCCCTCTCCCTTCCTCTCTGAAATCAATAAAAATATTTTTAAATAATAATCCTATCTAATAAAAGAGAAACATGGTAATTGGCGTATGACTGCTACCCTTCCCATTGGCTAATCAGCGAGATATGCAAATTAACTGCCAGCCAAGATGGTGGCCAGCAGCCAGGCAGCTTGAAACTAACAGGAGGCTTGCTTGCTTCAGTGACGGAGGACTCCAATGTTCCCCGCCTGCCTTGCCCGCCTCTGAGCTTGCAGTTTAAGAAACATTGTAACAAATATAGAAGCTAAACAAAACCCCAGAAACCAGCTTTCAGCGAGCTGGGATCTCAGAGCTGGAGTTATACATTGTTTTGATTATAGAACCGAAACAAACCAGATACCTTCTTTCAGCAGCAGAGGCCTCAGAGCTGGAGCCAGAGCTAAAGCTGGCCCAGAATAAAAAAAAGAAAAAAGAAAAAAAGGAGCAGTTGGGAGCTTCAGTCCCAGCCTGAAAACAGCCCTCAGCCTCTCACCAAGACTGGCCAGGCACCCCAGTGGGGACCCCCACTCTAAAGGGTGTGTGACCAGCTGCAAACAGCCATCATCCCCTCATCCAGGCTGGCCAGGCACCCCAGTGGGGACCCCCACCCTGAAGGGGGTGTGACCAGCTGCAAATAGCCATCATCCCCTCACCCAGGCTGGCCAGGCACCCAAGCGGGACCCCCACCTGATCCAGGACACCCTTCAGGGCAAACCAGCCGGCCCCCACCCGTGCACCGGGCTTCTATCCTATATAGTAAAAGGGTAATATGCCTCCCAGCACTGGGATCAGCGGAGCCGCGAGGCCTCCCAGCACCGGGATCAGCGTGACGGGGGCAGCGCCCAAACCCCCTGATCGCCCTGTGGCTCTGTGTGTGACAGGGGGCAGGGCCACAACCTCCCTATCGGCCCTGCTCTGTTCCTGACAGGGGAAGGCGCCCCAACCCCCTGATCGGCCCTGCTCTGTGCCTGATAGGGGGGAGCTCCCCAACCCCCTGATCGCCCTGCGGCTCTGTGTGTGACAGGGTGCGGCTCCCTAACCCCCCCACCCCACAGGCCCTGCTCTGTGTGTGATGGGGTAGAGCCATAACCTCCCCATCAGCCCTGCCCTGAGTGTGAGAGTGGCGGCGCCCCAACCCCCTGATCAGCCCTGCCTTGAGTGTGACAGGGGGCGGTGCCCCAACCCCCCAATCGGCCCTACCCTGAGCGTGACTGAGGGTGGCATCGCAACCTCCCAATCCGCCCTGCTCTGTGCATGACAGAGGGCAGCGCCCCAACTCCCCAATCGGCCCTGCTCTGAGCCTGACCAGGGGCTGCACCTAGGGATTAGGCCTGCCCTCTGCCACCCAGGAGCAGGCCTAAGCCAGCAGGGCGTTATCTCCTGAGGGGTCCCAGACTGCGAGAGGGCACAGGCTATGCTGAGGGATCCCCCCCTCCCCCCAAGTGCACAAATTTTTGTGCACCGGGCCTCTAGTTATATATATAAAAGGCTAATATGCAGTGTCCTCGAGGGAGTTCCTCCAGGAGACCGGGAGTTTGATCACTCGCTATGACATGCACTGACCACCAGGGAGCAGCGTGGAATGAAGGAAGGCCCCAGCCGGCAGCCGGGGAAGGGAGGCCCCAGCTGGCAACCAGAAGGCCCCGATCAGTCCTGATTGCCGGCCAGGCCTAGGGTCCCTACCCATGCACAAATTTCGAATATGCTAAGTGTCCATCCGCCCAATCACTATGATGCACACTGACCATCACGGGGCAGACACTCAGTGCATGAGCTGCCATGATGCACACTGGCCATTTACAAAGAAATGGCACCACAGACCTGGCGCCGACAAACCAACACTCAGCTTCCCCCAAGTAGCACATAGGCCCTGCCACCACCCCAGAGTGACAGCCCACCAAATCACAGCCAACACTGCCAAGACCTCATGGCACAAAATTCAGCCCACAGCCCAGCCCAGCCCCGAAAAGGTCACTGTGGGCACCAAGTAATGATGTCACGTAGCAACACCCGGCTTCCTCTCCCTAGCAACTAGCCTCCTTGGAGTTTCTTCAGCCCAGGAACACGACTTGCTTTATAGCCAGGTGGAAACATTTTACACTTTAACCAATCATCTGTGAAGCATTTTCCCATGCATCATCTCATTTGATCCTCACAGAAGTCCTGGAGTATATACATAGGAGATGCAGTACAATCCTATTTTCTTTTCATTAGACAGAAAACGGAGATTTAGAAAGTTTAGAAACTTGACCCGACTGAAAAGAAGAAATGGTGGGCCTTGAAAATGACTTCAGGTTTTCTCACTGCGCAGAATACAGTCAAACACTGCTGCAGCTAAATATTTTACCCTTTGTTCTCCCTGTGTGATCTACAATAATAATCTGTTTCGTGTTGATATTTACTGCTGTGTTGCTGACAATTACCTGAAAGAGAAGTTGGGGTGCTTCACTGGGCTGGAAAAAGTTTAGCTAAATGAAAAAGCAGGTCTAATTAAGCAAGTTTATTCTGTATCTGTAAAAGGCTAAGTTGACTCGCGCATGCGCAATACATATAAAGCTCTCACTAGCGCCATTCGCACACGTGTGTTTCGATCTGTCATTGTCAATTGTGAATTTGGTTGACACTTCTATTATAGAGAAAGGGTGAATAGTGATATTAAAATATTTCTTCTAATTTCCTTTCAGTGTGCACGAATCTGTGCACCAGGCCACTAATAGTAAAATAAAATAATAAAATAATAAAAAATAAAAACCAAATGTATTTCCTGAGTCCTCAGTATGTATCAGGTACAGTCAAGGACTTCCCTGCTGCCCTTTCTGCAGTCCGTCCCCCACCATTACTCTCCATCACAGCTGTCTCCTTCCAGCTCTTTCTGAAATAGGTTATTGTGGGAGTTTTCCTAGGCTTACCTGTGGCTGCTCATGTGTTTTATCATCCTCACATTCCCAGCTCTGAGAACAGTGCCCAGCACTCCAGAAATTCATACTGGATGAATGATGATAGGTAGGCCCACTCCTATCCTTAGCCCTAACCTGACCCTTCCCTGGTTTGCCCTGGAGTCTGGGGTCTCTGACCCACCCTCCATCTTTGGAGGTCCTTAGTCCAGAGGCCTCTGTGTCTAGAACACTGTGTCTGTGCCTGTCCCTGTGGGACAATGAGATGAATGTTGCATATAAGTATGAGGTCTCTGGTTCCTTTCAGGGGCCTTCATGCATCCCACCTGTGCAGGTGTGTCTGTGGGTCATGTCATGAGCTTCTGGGGTCTGGATTATGCCTTGGATGTTTCTCTGGCATTTTAGAGGCCTCCTGTGCATCCTCACAGAGTGTCCCTGTGTCCACACATATCTCTGTGAGGCATTTCTGACCATGTTGCCCTGGGCAGGTCTATCTTCCTTCTTTCCATGTACAAAGCAGTGCCAGGCACTGTTCTGAGTGCTTTACATGCTTTTTCTCATGTGATCCTCATAACTCTATGAAGTAGGCATTGCTAATGTCCTCGACCCCTATATAGGTTAAGAAATGAGCCCCCCCCCAAAAAAAAAGAAATGAAGCCCAGAGAGGTTAGCTAACTTGTCCAAGGTCACACAGCCTAGAAGAGATTGAGGCCACCTTGAACCAGCATGCATAGTCCTTAACCACTGATGCAGCTGGGGCTGACTCCAAGTGTGCAGTGCGTGGTGAGTGGGTGGGGGTTAATATATCTGTACTAGGGGCCCAGTGCACGAATTCGTGAACCTTGAACGGAACTGTGGGCCGCCAGGCTGCGGTGGGCACAGGGGCGGGTCTCAGCCCATCCTCCATGCCCCCGCCCAGCCCTTCCCACCACAGCCCCCCCTCCAGGAGCAGGGGGAGGTGGAGAAACCCTCAGGGGTGATCAGGGCTGGCAGCCACTGCTCGCACCCGCTGATGGCGCCAAGTGAGCGGGACCAGCGCTGGGCACCAGCAGCGGGTGCGAGCGAGGCCAGCACCGGCAACAGGTGTGAGCGCCAGGCAGGACCGTGGTGCACAGGGAGCCAAGAATTTTCAGTAACCACCAGAGGCTCTCCCCAATGACAGCAACCGGTGCCCCGCCTTGGTCTGGCGCCCCTGCTCACCTGCTCCACCATCACGCTGTGACCAACACCTGCCATGTTCTGCACACGCCCCCTGGTGGTCAGCGCACATCATAGCAACCGGTTGTTCCACTGTCCGGTCTGTTTGCATATTAGCCTTTTATTATATAGGATTTCTTAGTGTCACACCACTGTGGATGTCAGTGTCACCTGTGTGAATCTGTGTTGTGTGCGTGTGTCTTGGGAGTCTATCTGTGTGTCTAAGGGTTATTGTGTCTTTATCTCTTAAATGTCACATCTCTTCTGTTTGTGAATTGGTGTGAGGGTTGTCGTGTACTTGTGTTTGTGTGTCTGTATGTTCGTGTGTCTCAGGGTTTTCCTATCTGATTTTCTGCGAGTCCCCTCTCTGTGAGTGTGTGTCTGAGGGCTGAGGCGTTTCTATCTCTGCGCCTGCGTTGGAGGCGGCTCGGACTACAAGTCCCAGCAGCCCCTGCGGCGCGACGGACGACGTTCGACCGCAGTGGGTGGGGCGGGGCTTCAGAACACGACTGCGGCACCTTCCCAGGCGCCGACAGCTGCTTGCGCCCAGGCCGCCCGCCGCACTCCCGCCCTCCGCCTCGCACCCCCGCCGCGGGGCATCGCGACGCCCAGGCCCAGGCCACGGGCCGCAGCGCCGGGGCCGGCGATGAGCGCGAGGAACCAGCATGAGCGCAGGTGAGTGCGCGGCACAGGCCACCCAGGAACCGGGCGCAATCCCCGGGCTGCCCGTCGTCACAGTTGTCAGGGGGCGACATCCCACCGTGGCGTCGCGAACCAGGGGTACGAGCTCGGGGGCGTCCCCCCGCCCACCCCCTCCCCCGTTGCAGATAGTCAGCCCGGGGGCCCTTCCCAGGGAGGCCAGGAGCCTGGAGATGGCGCCGCGCAGAGCCGTCCCCTCCGCCTCCCTGCAGCCCTGGGAGAGGAAGCTCCCGGTGGCGGGGCGCAGGGAAATGCCCCCGCTCCCACTGGCCTCGCTCCCGCGAGTGCGACGGCTGTCCAGGTGCGGGGAGAGGCATGGAGGCCGCAGCATCCGGGGCCTCTGAGCAGTTTTCTCACGGCTGAAAAATGAATGGAGTTGGAGAAGCCAGGCTCCGAGGCCCTCGGTCAAAGGCACAAAAGGCCACTCCCACCCCCTGCCTCGGCCCCCAGAGGAAGCTTATCAACATCCAGGTCCAGGGACCACACCTTCCATGTTACCATCACAGGCTGCCCAGGCCCATCGTTTCTAGAACCTAATTGAAATCCCACCTGTTGAGAATGGGGGCCCGTCGACCTTTCCTACCCAGGAGGTTCTTTCCTCCAGGTGAATCACTCAGACCCCAGACCTCAGCAAAGGGCCCACCAGGGCTAGAGCATCCTCTGCAGCTGCAGGCCTCTCCTCCAGGTCTCTCCTCCCCCAGCTGCCCCCGCAGGCCCCACCCCCAAAGTCTAGAATGCACCCGGGGTGAGGGAGGGGAGAGGCTGAGAAAGATGGCCCCTGAGCTCCCGGTCCAGGGATTGGGGTGCTACTGGCAGGTTGCCCCTCACCCCCTAGTCTGGCCCCAGGGGAACCACACAGAGGAGGAGGCAGCGCTGCCTCCCTGGGCTGCTGCGAGATCCCCAGCAGGAAGCCGGGCTTCCGGAGGAAACGAGAGTTGCCCGATAGCTTTGACTCCAGCCCCTCTGTTCTGCCCCCAGCTTTGCCCCAGGGCTGTGGAGTCAGGCCAGGCAACGCAGTGTGGCTTTGGCCATGTCAATCAACCTGTTTGTGCCTCATTTTAAATGGGGATCCTAATCCATGCTTTTCACCACGGGGTGGCTGTGAGGAATGTGCTTATTTAGACCCATTCTTTCCAGCGTCTCCCCTTCCAAGCTGTATGGCCCTGAAAAGGGAACTTCGAAGAAGCTTTGTTCCTCTGCTTCTTCAGCTGTAAAATGGGGATAATACTCCCTCCCTCAGAGGGTTATGCGTGAAGGTCAGTTGCTTTTATTCAGAAGAGCAATACAATCCTCGTGAAAGCATTCTTGTCCCACACAGCCTGCATGTGCCTGCTCTGAGCTGGTGGGACGGAGAGATCAGACACTTCCCTGCTCTTCCTGTGACATCCCAGGGGAGACTGAGATGTGAATACATAAATAAGCACATCAGAGTGTTTGCGTCCTATTGGAGAGAGTGCCTTGGGCCTGACCTTGGCAGGAGACTAGATTTCCACAGGTGTGACTTCCTCCTTCAAGCTTCTCTGCCTTTCTTCTTCCCTCGGTTGACTGGGAGAGCATCCAAGGAAAAAGACAATGACGGGTGTGTCATAGATGTGGGAGGAGGGGAGGGAGCAAGTGAGGGTGGCACAAGACGGTCACTGGCCAGACCTTCAAGAGGGGGCTCGCTGGCCACCGATCAGTTATCCTCATCATTGATGTTTCTGTCTCCCTCTCGCTTCCTCTCTGAAATCAATAAAGATATATTTAAAAAAACAAAACAAAACACTCAAGAAGGGGCTCACACCTCTGCACCTCACAGCTGACTGACCTGAGGCAGGAGATGGGACATAGTGACGCCTCGTGCGTCACTTCCATGCTCTTACGCAGGGAGACGTGCAGGCATTTGTTCATTCATCCAGGAAGTGGTTCCCGAGCCCCAGCCACGTGTCAGGTGCGCTGAGCAGGATGGCCGATGACACCCGCGCAAGCCTGACGTCATGATGGATGTTTGCGGATCCGGGTGGAATGGGCAGACAGGACTTTGCAGTAGGACAGGCCCTTTCCAGCTGTGAGACCAGCCCGTGAGCTGTCCCGCCGAGGGTTTTAAGGCGCTGGGAACAGTGGCACAGCTGTGAGTGCTCAGGCCGTGTGACAGGAAAGTGGAGGAAAGCCTGGGAAATGGGTCAGCGCAGAGCCACACCTCCCTGGAGGGGAGCCAGCAGCCACCGACCTGGCATGTGCAAGCCCAGGCTTCCGGAACCCCAGACACCCCCGGTGGCTCCCACTTCCTCCTGTGCCAGCTGCTTCGGGGTTAGGATCCTAGACTTGGGGAGTGGAAGGCCGGAGAGGCTGAGGCACTTGACTTGCAAAAAACCCAAAAAACGCTTGCTTCTTAGAGAGCCAGGAGCACAATTACTGTGGAGATGACGAAGGTGATGGAGAGGCCCTGCTTACGAGCATGGGCCCTAGATCCGAATCCCACCACTCCCTGGCTGTGTAGCCTTAGGTCACTTACTACACCTCTCTGGGCCTCAGTTTCCTACTTTGTAAAATAGGGATGAAATGAGTACCTGCTTCATGGGAATAAATGAATCAACAGATGTAAAGCCCTGGGAGCAGGGCCTGGGCTGGGTCAGCCCCTTAGAAAATGAGTTGCTCTTTCCCTTATACCACAGAATCCTCCAGAACAGCTGTAAGGCGTGAGAAACTACCCACCCTGCCCACTCGGAGAGCTGGTCTCCAGGGCTGGTGGGGGACTAGCACAAAAGACAGGACTCCAGGAGCAACTGGGACTGCGGCCTTTTGCAGTGGGGCAGGCAAAGGGCTGTGGCTTGTTGGTGGCAAGCACCTGAGAACCCAGCGTTGCCAGGCAGGCTGTGTCGTTGTCCTGAAGCTCCGTGCCTCTGCCCCCACACCAGGAGCAGCCTGAGTTTCCCCTGGTTACACCAGAGAGCAGAGGGGCCGCAGCGTTTGTCTGAGGGCTGGGGAAGGAGGGAAATGAAGCCTCAATGAGCCTCACTCACAAGCTGGACATGGCCAGGCCTAGAGATTGAAGGGACCACCCCAGGGGACCCAGGCAGGTCTCTATGAGCCCCAGGGAAGAAGAGTCCCTGGCCTCCCGCCCCTCTAGCCTTGAGTAGACTCCTGGCCAGAGCCCCTGATGGTTGAGGGCTACAGGCACGCGTGTGCGTGTGTGTGTATGTGTTTGTGTGCGTGTGTGTCTGTCTGTCTTCCTGGAGCTGGTGGCTTCCATCTGTCTTCTGAGTCACCTGAGTGGACAGAGGAGTGATTGGCAGTAGGTGGGGCTTGGGCTAATTTGGTTTCTGACTCACCGCTGTGAGAGCGGCTTCAGGAGGTGCAGGAGGTGCAGGGCGTATGCCCTGTTCTCTAAAAGTGCCCACATACCCCAAAAGCACAGGATCCGGACCCTTGAGTTCCTGGCTCCACCATTTATGGGGGCGTGGCGGGGGGGGGCTGTCTCTGAGCCTCAGCTCCCTCATTTGCATAATGGGAAAAAGGAGTCCCCCTCATCGTGTTGCTGGGTTAAATGAGTTAATTTGTGTAGAGGCTTAGAGCTGCTCTTGTCACCTGGGAAGTGCTTAATGGCTGTTGGCTGCTCTTATTATGGTTATTACCGTAGTAATTACTATCCCCATCACAAGGCAGGGAGATGTGGGGGCTGGGGTAGGAGACAGACTGCCTGGTCTGATGGGACACACGGCCCCAACCCTCGGGGTGTTCCCAGGTGGTAAAGCAGGCGGATGAGAGCCCCGCCCTGGGGTCTGCCGAGCTGGGCTTGCGTCCCTGCGCTGCCGCGTGCTTGTGTGATCTCGGGGTGTCTCTGAGCCTCATTTTCTTCTGTAAAAGGGGACAGTCATTGCGCTTACGCGGCAGGGTTATGTGTTAACTGTGTAAAGAGCCAGGAGTAGAGCTCGCACACGCACACGGGGTCGCTGTGGCTCGGGGAAGCTGGAAACCCAGGTTTGGGGGCAGAGCAGCTGAGAGGCGGTGATACTGTGACGGTGGCAGGTGCCTGGGACACCACAGTCCTGGGGGCTGGCTCAGCTCACCCTCCCCTCCCGCCCACCCCAGTGGCTGGGTCCCTCCTCCCCACTCCCACCCCACCTTTGGGGTGAGGCTGCCCTCAAAGGCGGGCTGACGTTTTACCAGTCCAAACTGGACTTCCCCGCATCTCCTCGCTGCCAGGCCTATGCTGGCCTTGAACAAGGATAAGCAACCGACCCTGCCTTCAGGGTGGGGACCAGATGGGAAAGTGGGACACAGCGCTCCCAGGAGGCTGGCAGCAGCATGTGTGAGCGCTGTGGAAGCTCAGGGTGCTCCCCAGGCGCGTCCCCCAAAGCTGGGCCCACCCCCGTCAGAAGTCACCAGACACACAGTAAACAAGACACTGCGTGAGAACCAACAGACCGGCCAGATAACAGGCCCGGGAAGACTTGAGCTGTTGTCCCGATCACATCAGTTTATTAAAACGGCGCTGCTTGTTATGTTTAAAGAAATAAGAGGAAGAGGAGCCCCCTGCCCCCAAATGACCTTTTTCTCTCGGTCCACAGACAGCAGCCTTCTGGTGGGCAGCACGGCCGCCAGTTATGGGACCCTGACGATAGAGCCATCTCTCGATCCCCTCAGCTCCTCAGCTTCATCCGTGGTATGTGGGCCAGAGGGGCAGGTGGGACCAACACCAGGCCGCCCAGACCCCCGGCTTCCTCCTCCAGCCCCCGCCCGCCCCCACCTGGCCTTCTCTCCCGGTGCCCACAGAGGCTCAGCGGCTACTGCGGGAGTCCATGGAGGGTTATCGGCTATCACGTCGTGGTCTGGATGATGGCAGGGATCCCTTTGCTGCTCTTCCGCTGGAAGCCGGCATGGGGGGTGTGGCTGCGATGCCAGCCGTGCAACCTGGCCCGCGCCGAAACACTCGTCATCGAAATAAGAGACAAAGAGGTGAGAGGCCAAGCCGGCAGCCTAGAGCTGGAGGAAGGTGGCGTTGGGTCAGGTTGGCGGGTGGAGGATGCTCAGGTTCATCCCAGCCTGGCCACTAATTTTCCGTGGGACCTTGTGCAGACTGTTCCCTCTGGACCTCAGCTTTCCCATCTGAGCAGTGGGCGGAAGGGGCAGGTTGGGTGGTTCCTGAGGAGGCCATCTATATTCTTGATCCCTGCCTCCTCCAGCGGGGACTGCCTGGCTGTGGGGAGGAACCTGGGGGAAGTGGGAGGTCTCTTCCAGGACTAAGTCCACTCCTCTGTGTTCCAGGATAGTTCGTGGCAGCTCTACACTGTCCGGGTGCAGACTGAGCCCATCAGCGAGGGCAGGTAAGGCAGCCCATCACCCCTTCCCAGAAGCCCCTGTTCCCCGGCCCCCACGCACAAAGGCTCTGGCACCCTCCCCTCCCAGGGACAGAGGGTGGCTCTGGGGGGATGGGGAGGTGGTGGGTTAGCTCCCAGAGCTCTACAGTAACCCCCAAACCCTCCCCAGCCTGGAGCTGCCCCCACAGACCCAGGCGGAGGATGGGCGGAGCCAGGCTGCTGTGGGGGCGGTACCGGAGGAAGCATGGAAGGACACCGCCCAGCTCCACAGGAGTGAAGAGGTCGTGAGTGGACAGGTGGGTTCTGGACAGTCCTTGCCCCGCTCCAGGCTTTACTCTCAGATGCTGCAGTGTGTGTGTGTGTGTGTGTGTGTGTGTGTGTGCGCGCGCTCGCTCACTCGCTCAGCGGGGTGGACTCCATGTTCTCCAGGCACCTTTGGTTTTGTTGTCCTAAACATCCAGGAAGCTGACTGACCACTTTACCCTCCTCTCTTGTCGCTCTCCTGTGACACTGGTCCCTGCCCCCATCCCACGCGAGCGCTGCTCCAGGGCTGCCTGAAGCCCAGCCTCTCCTTTCTCCCCCCAGCAGCGGCTGCTGCGGTTCTACCTCTTCCGGGGCCAGCGCTACGTCTGGATAGAGACCCAGCAGGCCTTCTGCCACGTCAGGTAGGGGCCGTGGCTCACACCACCTCCCACAGGGTGCTGCGTTGAGCCGAGGAAGTGGCCTGGGCTCCTCCCCGCTCTGTGCCTTGGCCTCCTGAAATCATGGGCATGTCCCTGGGCCCGGGGGCCTCTATAAACAGGGCATGAAGAGCATCCCCGCCTCCCGGGGCTATTCGAGGGTGAGGCTCCTAAGTGTCATATAAAGCTCGGCCCAGCCTCTGGACTCACACCATCTGTTTGGGGTCTGGTCCCAGCTCTGCCGCCTCCTAAGCGCTTTATAAATGTGAGCTTACAGCCAAACCGGTTTGGCTCAGTGGATAGAGCGTCAGCCTGCGGACTGAAGGGTCCCAGGTTCGATTCCGGTCAGGGGCATGTGCCTCGGTTGCGGGCACATCCCCAGTGGGGGGGGTGTGGGAGGCGGCTGGTCGATGTTTCTCTCTTATCGATGTTTCTGGCTCTCTATCCTTCTCCCTTCCTCTCTGTAAAAAATCAATAAAATATATTAAAAAAAAAAATGTGAGCTTACAACACATCTGAGTTGAGCCCCAAGAAGCAGACCCTGAGCCAGGGATTCAAGTGCAGAGTTTGCCTGGACGGTTATCCCAGGAAACACTGGGAAGTGAGGTGGGACGGGCAGGCTGCCAGGGGAGTGGTTATTGTGGGCAGCTGGAGCACAGTCCACTCGGGGATCTCTGAGCCCATGTAGAGCACACACCTCGGGGTGCCCTCACCCCCAGAGTGAGGAGGCTAGGGTACCTGTCCATCACCTCCCTACCACTGTTGGTTGTGGCCAGAGCAAGCCCCTGTAGCTGGGAGAGCCCTTAGGTGTCTGCACTAAGCTTCTGCATCGCGCAGAGGTAAATGCCAAGGGCATGTGGGGATGGCACCAGCAGCCTCTGCTACATACGAAGAGCAGCAAAGATCGCCAATGGGTTTGTCATTTAGTGAGTGCCAGGCACTGTCCAAGCACTTGGCAGGCTTACCTCCCGTAACCCGCCCGCAGCCGTCTGAGGTTGGTGCTATCACCGTTCCCATGTGGCAGGTGAGAAAACTGAGGCACAGAGAGGTTAAGTGACTTACCTAAGGCGTCACTGCTCTTGTCACTGTTGAATATTGTCAGCTCTCGTTGTCCTCTCCTTGCTGAGAGGGTTTGGGGCCAATCAGAGGAACCAAGGAGAAAGCTAAGCCCAGGGCTAGTGAGGGACCTGCTTTCTCTGGGAGCTTAGTTGGCAGAAGTGGGCCAAGGGGCTGGGGGTGCAGAGTGCAGGCCCGTCACCTACACCATGCCCCTCCCCACCTTCCCAGCCTCCTGGACCACAGCCGCACCTGTGACGACATCCGCCACTCCCGCTCTGGCCTCGGCCTCCAGGACCAAACCGTGAGGTGTGTGCTGCCCTGGACCAGAGGCCCTGAGAGCTGGGGACGCTGTGCCCCCACCCCGCGTGCTGCCTTCTTCCAGTCATCTGCCTTCTCTGGACCTCAGTTTCCCCAGCTGTAAAATGGGGAGCTCTCACCCCAAGAGGGTCCAGCTGCCACAGCCCCTTTCGTCTGATGGCTTTGCCCCTTCTCCTCTTACAGGAAGGCCATCTACGGCCCCAACGTGATCAGTGTACCCGTCAAGTCCTATCTGCAGCTGCTGGTGGACGAGGTAGGCTGTCGCTGGGCTGTGTCCCACCTCTGGCCTGGACTGGCTGTGTCACCTTGGCCAGGGGCTTGCCTTCTCTGGGCCCAGACTAGCTGTCCCCTTCTCCACCGTAGAGTCATCTCAGACCCAACCCCAGTCAGCTCGGGGTGAGGACCGGGAGGTTCTGGCCCAGGCTGGGGACTAGAAGCCAAGGTGAACCCACACAGCCTGGGCTCCTGCTCTGTGCCGAGCGCAGGCCTGGGGCCTGTCCGTGCACCACCTCCTCATTCTCCCACAGCCCCGTGAGCAGGGACTAGGAGTGGGGACACTGCTCACCTATAAGGAACACGAGCTCAGGGCGGGGATGTGGCAGGGCCAAGGTCACACAGGGACAAGGGAAGCCAGTGACCCTGACCTTTGGAGTATAGTTACCCCCCCAGCCCTCTGAGCCAGGGACAGACGCCTGTGAAGGGCAGAGGTTCTTAGAGTCTGGTCTGATGTGAGCTCTGGAGAGCCACTTGGGAACTATGTGGGCAAGTGATTTAGGCCTCCTGTGCCTCAGTTTCCTCACCTGTAAAGTGGAGCTGATGCAGCATCTGCCTGGCAGAATTGTCATCACATGTGTGACCCTTAGACGAAGTGCTTCTCAGGGGCCGCATGCGCATGCCCACGTCCTGTGCAGAGCGAAGAAGCTGGGGCTGGAGGGACACCTGGATGGACTGACGGCCTGGCGGTGGTCCTGTGACCGCTGCAGGGCACTCTGCTCCCTGTGCCGGGCTGCCCTGGGAACCACGGGCCTGACACTGCCTCCTGCCCCCCCCCCAGGCACTGAACCCCTACTACGGGTTCCAGGCCTTCAGCATCGGACTGTGGCTGGCTGACCACTACTACTGGTACGCCCTGTGCATCTTCCTCATCTCCTCCGTCTCCATCTGCCTCTCGCTGTACAAAACCAGGAAGGTGGGTGATGTGAGGGGGGTGGGGCAGGGCGGGACAGGTGGGTCCCCAAGGGGGGCTCCACCCATCCACTCCCTGCTTGTCCCCCTGATTACAGCAAAGCCAGACCCTGAGGGACATGGTCAAACTGTCCGTGCGAGTGTGCGTGTGCCGGCCTGGGGGAGGTGAGAGCTGGGGAAGGGAGGGAGGTGCGGGCGGTGGCTGGGGCCTCCCCCTTCCCGCCTCCGGGTCACGCTGAGGCTTCCGCTTGCCTGCAGAGGAGGAATGGGTTGACTCCAGCCAGCTGGTGCCCGGAGACTGCCTGGTGCTGCCTGAGGACGGTGGGCTGATGCCCTGCGACGCCGCACTGGTGGCCGGCGAGTGCGTGGCCAACGAGAGCTCTCTGACAGGTGAGCCCGCCCCTGGCCCGCCGGCTCCTGCATCTCCCTCCCTGCACCAGTTCTGCAGCCTAGCATCAGGACTTCCAGTTGGAGTTTTCTCTTCCCTCCTGCCAACAGCCTGGCTTCAGCATTACTCGTTCCTCACCCCTCGGGCCCTCAGTAAGAGATCGCTGCTCTGCCAGGCAGCGGGCTCGGGGCCCAGCAGTGGTTAAGCCCCCTCGTGTCAATACTTCATTGGTTTGAATGATAAAAATAGCACAGCTTGTTACAAAAGAATTCCCACGGAAGGAGACGGTCTCCCGCAGCCTCTGCCCCTGCTTCGCGTATGTGTGCACACGCACACGCCTGACTCCCCCGAGAGATGGTTCCTGTAACTGACAGGCTGCACACACCCTCCCGGGACTGTCTCGCTGTGTGTTTATGTCGTTGCCCTCTCTGCCCTCAGTGGCCCTCTCTGTAAAATGGGGGCAGTGGTTTTTCACACGTGGTTATGAGAGTTACACGAGGCCTGGGGCTGAGGAAACAATTCCCCACATAACTCTTGGTCTTGTTGGCGGGATGTGGGGGCCAGTAACAGAGATTGTCAGGGGCCTCACACCACGTCCTTGCAGGGGAGAGCGTGCCAGTGCTGAAGACGGCCCTGCCCGAGGGGCCAGTGCCCTATGGCCCGGAGACCCACCGGCGGCACACACTCTTCTGCGGGACCCTCGTCTTGCAGGCCCGGGCCTTCGTAGGACCTCACGTCCTGGCCGTGGTGACCCGAACAGGTGGGAATCAGGGAAGCAGGGAGGGTGCCGGGCCGAGCACCTGGAAGAGAGGCCTGTGCGTGCACCACCCTCTTCATTCAGGGGCCATGGGGCAGGGAGGACCCCCTCTGCCGCTGCCCTGCTTGGGGTTGGCTGGAGGGAGGGATGTGGCGAGCAGGAAAGAGCCCCCCGCCCCCACGGTTTCAGTTACCTGCCGTCAGCCACGGCCTGAAAATAGTAAGTGGAAAGTTCCAGAAATGAACAGTTGTTTAGTTTTAAGTTGCACGCTGTTCTGAGTAGCATGATAAAATCTCACACAATCCCACTCTGTCCCACCGGAGACGTAAGCTTCCCTTTGCCCAGCATATTCTACCCGCCCAGTAGTCACTTCGCCGACTCGGTTACCAGACTGGGTGTCGAGGTATCACAGTGCTTGTGTTCAGGAAACCCTTATTTTCTTAATAATGACCCCAAAGTACGAGAGTAGTGATGCTGGCAATTCAGGTATGACAGAGAGAAGCCGTAAAGCGCGGCCTTTAAGTGAAAAAGGTGCGTACCTACGGGAGGAAACAGTATATATATATAGGGTGCATTACCATCATGGTTTCAGGCACCCACTGGGGGTCTTGGAACACGTCCCTTTCAGATAAGGGGGGACTACTGTGCAACTTCAGCAGGTTCTTGCCACCTGGGAACGAGACCCAAAGTCACCGGGTCAGACTTACTAATTGAGTTTTCACTAAACTCTACAAGGGCTGGACAGGGCCTGTGGGCTGTCATGTGTGACCTCAACTGGGTAACTTTTAACCCTGGAGCATTATGTCTTACAACCCCAGTGCTGCAGGTGAAATGGGTAGGGATTGAGGAAACCCATCTTGACCTTCAGCATCCCCTGCCTCAGTTTCCCCATCTCCTCACAGGGTTCTGCACGGCTAAAGGGGGGCTGGTGAGCTCCATCTTGCATCCCCGGCCCATCAACTTCAAGTTCTACAAACACAGCATTAAGTTTGTGGCTGCCCTGTCTGTCCTGGGTGAGTGTATCCTGTTCCCCACTCTGCTGTGGTCCCCAAGGCCCCAGCCTAAACCCCGCTGAGTCCCTCCCTTGCTGTCTCCCCAGCTCTCCTCGGAACCATCTACAGCATCTTCATCCTCCACCGAAATCGGGTAAGCCTGGGTGGGGGCTGCCAGTAGGAGTCCAGGGCCCATCCAGTCCAGCCCTTGGCATTCACGGTGCCCCCTGCCAGGTGCCTGTGAACGAGATTGTGATCCGGGCTCTGGACCTGGTGACGGTGGTGGTGCCGCCCGCCCTGCCAGCCGCCATGACCGTGTGCACGCTCTACGCCCAGAGCCGGCTGCGGAGCCAGGGCATCTTCTGCATCCACCCGCTGCGCATCAACCTGGGGGGCAAGCTCCGGCTGGTGTGCTTTGACAAGGTGGGGGCCGTGGGCGGGGCTGGCGTGGGCGGGGCACAGACAGGCATCACGGCCAGGCCTCCCCACCTGCAGTCTTCACTCAGCAGCGTTGGCCGAGGGCCTGCTGGATGCCAGGCCCTGTCCCAGGGTGGAAACACAAATGTCTGAGATCATTAATTCATTTCTTTGAGAGCCACTGAGGGCCTGCTGTGCACCCAGTACTACTGGGGACCCCTCAGTGACCCGCAGAGATGGACATGGGTATGGGTGTGTGTGTGTGTGCGCGCACCCACCTACTTCCCTCACAGCAAGTGAGCCAGGGAGCACAGAGAGCCACCGGTGTGATGGGTTTTAGGAAGGAATTGAATGGGGTACATGATGGGCGGTACATGGGGGTCACTCTCTTAGGGAGGGCAGTCAAAGAGCAGGTCCCTGGGTGACCTCAGTGAGGGGTGAGCCGCACAGATGTGGCAGGACAGGGGTGGGGTGTAGGGGCAGTTGGGAAGGAACCAATGTGGCTCCTTGGAGGAGCAGGCCGTGTGCGTGGGGCCCCGGGAGCAGAGAGGAGATGCTGTTCTGGGGGCAGAGCGGCCATGAGAGTTTTGAGTGGAAAGGGTGGTGCATGATCAGATTCTCAGAGTCCCCAGGCTAGACGAGGGCCAGGCAGGTAACCGATGGACGTGTAGGAAATGCAGGCATTCTTTTATTCATTCGTTTGTTCATTCATTCATTCAACAATTACACTGACCAGACCTTCTCCCTGGTACTGCAGTGAGCAATTGATGGGGTAGCAAAGAGGCTGTGGGTGGGAGCCCAAAGCCAGGACACCTGACCCAAGGATTAAGAAAGGTTTCCTGGAGGAAATGATGCCGATGAAACAGCAGGGGCTGGGGAGGGCCGATCAGCACAGGGATCCAAATGTGCAAAGGCCCAGAGACGAGAGAGGACCTCTTCTGGCTCCAGCTCTGGCTCCTGGGCTCCCATGGGACCCACCTGGCCTGGGGTGTGGGCGCCCAACCCAGCAGGGCACAGCTCATCCCAGGCCTCACCACCGGGCTGCCCCCTTGCCCCCTGCAGACAGGCACCCTCACTGAGGATGGCTTGGATGTGATGGGTGTGGTGCCCCTGCAAGGGCAGGCCTTCCTGCCACTGGTCCCAGAGCCCCGCCGCCTGCCCATGGGGCCCCTGCTCCGAGCACTGGCCACCTGCCACGGCCTCAGCCGGCTCCAGGACACCCCAGTGGGCGACCCTATGGACCTCAAGATGGTGGAATCTACTGGCTGGGTGAGGAGGCCAAACTGGGTGGCTGGGCCCTAGGTAAGCCCACCTGGTCTTCATTCTAGGACTTCCAGGGTGTTCTCGGTTGTGCCACCATCAGTGGTAACAATGACCAAGGCCACGTGCTCAGCACCTACTATGTGCCAGCACCTACTAAGTGCCAGTGCGCTGTTGTAACTGTTGTCCATCTCTTCACGTACTCCTCCCTGTGGCCCCAGGAAGGAAGCCTAAAGCTGCCTCACAGGGAGGAAGCTGAGGCTGAGGGAGATTTGCAGTAGCTTGTCCAAGGTCACCAGCAGCTTTTAAGTGGCAACGCCAGAGTTTGCACTTGGGTCCATCTGACCCCAAAGCCCACATTCTTCTGTTCTATCCAGTCTCACGTTAAGGAAGTCTTTCATAGTCTGACTGAGTCTCTCCTGCTGCCTCTCTCCACGGGCCAAGGATCGGCAGCCCCAGGCCCTCTGATGCCAACCTCTCTGCCTGCCTCCCAGGTCCTGGAGGAGGGGCCAGCTGCAGACTCGGCATTTGGGTCCCAGGTGTTGGCAGTGATGAGACCTCCCATTCAGGAGCCCCAGCTGCAGGGCATGGTGAGCTGAGGGTGTGCCTGTGGGGTGGGAGGGGAGGGCTCCACAGGCCAGCCCCTCAGCTGCCCCTCCAACCTGCAGGAGGAGCCCCCGGTGCCCGTCAGCATCCTCGGCCGCTTTCCCTTCTCGTCATCCCTGCAGCGCATGAACGTGGTGGTGGTGTGGCCAGGGGCCACTCAGCCAGAGGCCTATGTCAAAGGCTCCCCTGAGCTGGTGGCAGGCCTCTGCGACCCCAAGACAGGTGAAGGGTCCACTGGTCGGCCTTGGCACAGAATGGGGTGGGCGCCCAGCCTCTGTCCCTGCATCCCCCTTCTTGTCCCAGTGACTTCTGCCTCTGCCTGGCAGTGCCCGCCAACTTCGCCCAGATGCTGCAGAGCTACACGGCCACTGGCTACCGCGTCGTGGCCCTCGCCGGCAAGCCGCTGCCCATCCCACCCAGCCTGGAGGCAGCTCAGCAACTGACCAGGTGGACCCTGGACACCAAGCCTCAGGCGCGGGCAAAGGGAGGCCTGGTGCAGGCAGAGCCCAGAGCTGGGGGAGGGGCCTCGTTCACTGCGTGACCTCTGACCCACCCTGCAGGGACACGGTGGAGCAGGAGCTGAGTCTCCTGGGGCTGTTGGTCATGAGGAATCTGCTGAAGCCACAGACCGCATCAGTCATCCAGGCTCTGCGGGGGACCTGCATCCGCACGGTCATGGTGACAGGTACCAGCGGCCGGTTAGGCAGGCTGCCCCCTCCTGGGCAGATAGAGATACCTCGTGGCACTTCCTGGGGCACAGGTCCTGGATCTTTATACAGTGTCCCTCCCACCTGGTCATTGTCACCCCATCTGACAGACGAGGAGGGTGAGGCTCAGAGGGCCCAGGGGTGGTGTGGGGCAGCCTGGGCCCCACCCCCACGGCTCACCTGCTGGGTGGCCTCTCCAAGGTCCAGTTTCCACCTTTGAGAAATGGGGGAAATGACAAAGGTGTGACAGTTTCATGGAGCAAAAACAAAATTCTAGCCAGGTGGCATGGAGGAGCCCAATAGGTCTGTTTCCTCCTGTCCCCCCCTCACCTCCCACACACGCTCCTCCCAGCAAGTCCCACGGCACAAAGTAGTACGTGTGGAACTCACACCCAGGCCCCGGTTTCTAAGACCTTTGACGCCTAATTCTATAGACGAGAAAACCGAGGTTCACGAACATTGATAACCTGTCCAGCCTCAGTGTTCCCATCCGCGAGTGGCAGGAGAGTGAGGGTGGCCCTGGCAAGCAGCTGGACCCTGACCTGCCCCATGCCCTCCAGGGGACAACCTGCAGACAGCTGTCACTGTGGCCCAGAGCTGCGGCATGGTGGGCCCCCAGGAGCATCTGGTCATCGTCCACGCCACTGCCCCTGAGCGGGGCCAGCCTGCCTCCCTCGAGCTCCTGCCCGTGGAGTCCTCGGTGGCTGTGAACGGGGCTAAGGTGAGGTTGGCCCAGAGTTCCTGCTGCGTACCCAGCTGGTGACCTCACCCCTGTGCCACCTGACCCGCCCCAGCAATTGGGGTGGGCAGGGGAGCTGAGCTGAGCTTCCTGGGCCCCTAGGATCCTGACCAGGCCGCAAGCTACACCGCGGAGCCAGACCCCCGATCCAGCCACCTGGCCCTCACCGGGTCCACCTTTGCTGTGCTTAAGAAGCACTTCCCCAGGCTACTCCCCAAGGTAGGGCTTGCCTCCCGCCCGCCTGCCCCCACCCCCTCCCAGCCTCCTTGGTCACCCCCCACCTCCCGCTGCTCTGCTCTTTCCTCTTGGCTCCCCCACCCCCATCCTGTGGCTGCCTCAGCCCCCCTCCCCCTTGTGCTCCCAGGTCCTGGTTCAGGGCACCATCTTTGCCCGTATGGCTCCTGAGCAGAAGACAGAGCTGGTGTGTGAGCTGCAGAAGCTTCAGTGAGTGCACATGGGGGAGGGAGAGGGGGCACATGCTGGTCCAGGAGCCCCTGCCTCCCACCTCAGGGTCAGAGAGAACCCATGCAGGTTCCTGGGGCTGTCATGCCAGAGTCGTCATTGCACCCATTTACTGAGCACCTACTATGCACCAGGCACCATGCAGGCAGTAGGGACCCAGCCATCCCCGTGTTCTCCCAGCAAGCCCGGGAGGCACCTTACAGGCCCAGAGCCAGCTCGTGAATTCAGGCCAAGCCTGCCCACCCCTCCGTGTCAGGTACTGTGTGGGCATGTGCGGGGACGGCGCCAATGACTGTGGGGCCCTGAAGGCAGCAGACGTGGGCATCTCACTGTCCCAGGCTGAAGCCTCGGTGGTCTCGCCCTTCACCTCGAGCATGGCCAGCATTGAGTGTGTGCCCATGGTCATCAGGTGAGGCGAGCAGGGGCCCGTGGGCGAGGGCTGGCCCATCAGCCAGCCCAGGCGCCCTAATGTCCATACCCTGCTCCCCAGGGAAGGCCGCTGTTCCCTCGACACGTCCTTCAGCGTCTTCAAGTACATGGCCCTGTACAGCCTGACCCAGTTCATCTCCGTGCTGATCCTCTACACGGTGGGCATCTGCCGAGCTCCCTGCACAGACCCGGGCCTGAGAGCAGGCCCCGTGAGGGAGAGGGACACTCGGGAATGGTGAGGGGCCCAGCCGGTTCTGGGATAGATGGTGTGGTTCTGCCACTTTCTAGCTGTGTGGCCAGGCTGGTGTGCGAGGGTGAAAGCACAGAGCCTGTGGGCCCTCGGAAACTGGAGAGGGGTTCTGCCCTCCTGGAGCTCCCCCAAGGGACACTGAGGCAGAGCCCAGGCCCGGGAAGGAGGTGGAGGCGGGTGTGGGACAGAGCCCAGGCTCCTGCCCTTTCTCATGTTTCCCCATCAGGGGCATCTCAGCCCCTCTCTGAGCACATGCCATGTCCCTGTGGAAGCCATGCTCAGCAGGTCCTTAGTGTCTGGGGTCTGCCCGGTGTCCATCTGAAGCCTGGGGCTTTCTGTGGGCAGGAACCATGCCCTCCCCTAACCCAGTGCTCCATGAGGCAGAGCCTCAGTCTCCCCGAGGCCAGGACTTCCCTGTGAGTAGAGGAACCTGCTCATCAGTTCAGGCCTCGCAAATTCAGCAGAGATGGGAGAGGGGCTCCCTAAGGACGGGGCTGGTGCCTCCCGTAAGACTAGCGGCTACCTTTCCTTCTGCCCTCCCCCCCGCCCCCCACAGATCAACACGAACCTGGGCGACGTGCAGTTCTTGGCCATCGACCTGGTCATCACCACCACGGTGGCCGTGCTCATGAGCCGCACGGGGCCGGCACTGGTACTGGGGCGGGCGCGGCCGCCGGGGGCACTGCTCAGCGTGCCCGTGATGAGCAGCCTGCTGCTGCAGGTGGCCCTGGTGGCCGGCGTGCAGCTGGGGGGCTACTTCCTGGCTGTGGCCCAGCCCTGGTAAGCAGGGTGCCCATCCCCAAATCCCACCCTGCCGTGTCCTTGGCACGCTCATCCCCTGACCCCTGGTCCCTATACCCTCAGGTTTGTGCCTCTGAACAAGACGGTGCCCGCGCCAGACAACCTGCCCAACTATGAGAATACAGTGGTCTTCTCTCTGTCCAGCTTCCAGTACCTCATCCTCGCTGCAGCCGTGTCCAAGGGGGCGCCCTTTCGCCGGCCGCTGTACACCAACGGTGCTGCTGCGGGCGGGGCGGGGCGGGGCAGGGCGGGCCGGCACAGGAAGGGGAGGGGCTGTGGGGGCCGGTGCCTATGGGGGGGATCCCCTGGGCATGTGTGTGGGGGTTCCTTGGCCTAACAGACTCCCCCACCCCCAGTGCCCTTCCTGGCGGCCCTGGCGCTCTTGGGCTCCATCCTGGTGGGCCTCCTCCTGGTCCCCGGCCTCCTGCAGGGGCCACTGGCACTGAGGGACATCACCGACACCTGCTTCAAGCTGCTGCTGCTGGGCCTGGTCGCCTTCAACTTCGTGGGAGCCTTCATGCTGGAGGTGGGCCCCCTCCACCCCCCCCCCCGTTGGGTCAGAGGGATTCTGGGTAGAGGGGACCCAAATGGCCGCCCCCTGCACTGTCCCTGCTCTCTCTGCAGAGTGCGCTGGACCAGTGCCTCCCCGGCTGCCTGCGGTGGCTGCGGCCCAAACGGGCCTCCAAGAAGCGGTTCAAGCAGCTGGAGCGGGAGCTGGCGGAGCAGCCCTGGCCGCCGCCCACCCGGCCTGGGAGGTAGTGCGCCCCGTCCGGCCCACTGGACTCTGATCCCCTGCCTCTGAGCCACCGACGGCCCCATCTGCAGACACCACGACCACTACTGCAGCCCCCAGGTTGGCGGTTGTCACGCTCCTGCCCCAAGTCTGCCCAGCCAGCCTCCCTGCCCCCACCCGGAGAAATGCTACCTGTGTCCTCCTCTTCAAACATCCCGTAGAGACAGCAGCCTCCAGCCCCACTCAGCCGCTGTCAGTGTAGCAAATAAAGTCATTATTTTATTGGCTTGGCAGCGCCTGTTTCCTACCTGGTACCTGAGCCAGGTGCCCAGCTGGCAGCCCCTGCCCCGTGTCTGCGCCTGGTGCCCCTGATTTTTCAGACCACAGTAGACACCTCTCTGGGCCTCCGTTTCTTTAGCAATATTTCTGGGTGCAGCTGTTCCTGGTGCTGGTAAGCCTGTAGCATTGTCGTGTCCCCATGTTACAGACACAG
The DNA here is from genome assembly GCF_014108235.1 of Myotis myotis. Classification (NCBI taxonomy): domain Eukaryota; kingdom Metazoa; phylum Chordata; class Mammalia; order Chiroptera; family Vespertilionidae; genus Myotis; species Myotis myotis. Next base: position 8,369,234 of record NW_023416324.1, on the reverse strand, counting down.
AAACAGGCTTAGAGGTCACACAAGTCAGAGGTGGGGCCAGATGGCTTTGACTCCAGGATCCACTCTTAACCTGCCTACCTTCCTGCAGGGGCAGAAAGACAAAGAACTTGCCTCAGGCAGGTGCCAGTGCCTAGGCGACATTTAAAGGGCAGCTCCCTTCTCTCCCCCACCCTACTTCCTGGGACGGATTTGTGGTCCAGTTCCTCCCTCCAGTGAAAATCCAGGCTCTGAGCCCACATCTCCCCGCCAAAACCATGTGTACTGTCCTCCCGGGAGGCTAGGTGCTTCTGACCTCACCCCACCGGCGGGGCCGTGGCCAAGCCCTACTCTGGGATGGAACTCGGTGGTCAGGCCCATCTGGGCTGGGCAGGGAGAACAGGAAGCAAAGACTGATCCCTGCCCCCCAGAAGCCCTGTCCACCCCATTACTGGAAGCCCTGGCATCATCCCCAGCCCTGCCCCAGAGGAGCTCAGTAAATGTTGAGTCAAACTGAGGAGAAGGGATGGTGGGTGTGAAAAGGTAATGGGATATCAGGCACATCCACAGAGGGCCGTGGGCACGGAGTCATCAGCCAGCAACTGTTCAGTGGTGTTTGCTGTGCAAGGGGAGGCCAGAGGACACCCTGAGAGGCCTGGGCGTGAATGCCCCCTCCACCCTTAGCCAGTTCATGCATTTAGTGGGCAGTCATGTGCCAGGCACAGTGGTGAACAAAAACCAGCCTTTGCTGGTGTGCAGCGTGTAACCTGGTGTGAGATCATTAGGAAAGGAGCAAATCTGCCTGGCCAGCATGGCTCAGTGGTTGAGCGTCGACCTATGAACAGGAGGTCACGGTTTGATTCCCAATCAGGGCACATGCCCGGGTTGTGCGGGCTCGATCCCCAGTGGGGGGCATGCAGGAGGCAGCCAGTCAATGATTCTCATCATTGATGTTTCTCTCTCTCTCCCTCTCCCTTCCTCTCTAAAATCAATAAAAATATTTAAAATAAGAAAAAAGAGGAGCAAATCTCACAGAGTACACACACCCACTACTCCCTCCTGAGAAGCCACCCCCTCTGCTTAGGCCCATTGGGCCAGGGGAGTGGGTTGGTGCCGGGAGCCGGTCCATCCTTGCTGTTTCAAGGGACCTGGCATATATGGCATACTGTTCTTAATATGTTTGCTCACCTTCTTGGCACTATGTGTTTTAACCAAGGTCACCTCTCCAAGAAAGGTTGTTTCCCCAGGTAGGGATTTTCCCCTGAAGTTAGAGAGGGAATAAAACCCCTTAACTAAGTGCCAGGCGGGTAATTAATCACTTTAACTATGAACAATCACGCTTAAGCTACATAATCTTTCCTCCCTGGAATGGAGATAAGAAACGCCCTAACCTTTGGAATAGAGATTGATAGGATTGGAATCAACTGGTATAAATACAGCAAGACAACAGGACACAGAACCTAGAACCTACACAGAACCCAGAGACAGAACCTAGAGACAGAACATGGCAAAAGATCCTGGACAGAAACTGGCAACAGAACCCAGAGACAGAACCTAGCGAGAGAACCTGGCTGAAGATCCTAGAGACAGAACCTGGCTACAGAACCTGGATAGAACATGGCAACAGAACCTGGACAGAACCTGGCAACCGAACCTGGCTGGAGAACCTGGAGAACCTAGCAAGAGAACATGGACACAGAACCTGCCTGGAGATCCTAACCAGAACTTCGCTGGAGATCCTGACCAGAACTTGGCTAGAGATCCTGGCTAGGCTGCTGATCAACTGAACGCTGTCTCTGTGTCATTCCTTCTTCGCCGACTCCGTCCACACCTTTGGGGACCCCTGGACCTGCTGGGGTTGGACCCCAGCAGGTTGGAGCAGCAGAGAGGATCTGGAAGCCAGGACACGAGAGTAGGCAGCCTTGGGGCCTTGATTTCCCCCTTTTGACGAGTAGGGGGTGGGGTTTCTACCAGGCCATTTCCTCTCCTACCCAAGTGGGATTGTGCCTATTAGGGGTGAAGGGCTAAGGGAGGGTACAGAGCGCTGGGGTGACCCCCACGGACCATAGCACTCCGGGTGACAAAGGTGATAGACACTGAAGGGGGCAGATATTCATTCCACAAACCAGCACCGAGGAACAAGTGATGCACGGGACATAACAGGAGGCCCCCCCTTATCGACAGGGGATATGTTCTGAGACCCCTAGTGGATGGATGCCTGAAACCACGGATAATACTGAACCCTACACACACAGCCTGTTCCCAGACATACCTATGATAAAGTTTATAAATTAGGCACAGTGGGAGATTAAGAACATAACTAGTAAACGAGGACTATTGTAACAATATGTTATAATAAAAGCTGTGCGAAGATGGCATTAAATAAAATAAGGATGGCGAACACAAGCACGGCTGCTGTGACTGGGTCTGAACCGAGACAGCTACAAAGTGACGAACAGGTGGACAGCACGGACACCATGGACAAAGGATGGATCGTGTCCAGCTGGACGGAATGAAATAGTTTGAGATTTCATCATGCTACTCAGAATGGTGTGCAATGTAAAACTTACCATTTTTTCTTTCTGGAATTTTCTATATAATATTTTCAGACTGTGATGTTCCATGGCTAACTGAAACTGCGGAAAGCAAAAGCACGGATAAGGGGGGACTGCTGGACTTAGTCGTGTCTAGTAAGATTCAGAGTCTAAGGAATAGGCAGTTGTGGGGAGCATGATGGGGTGAGGACCTGAATCAAGGGGTACCCCAATCTCCTCCTCAGGGCTGCAGCCCCCTACCTCAGGCCTAGGCTCCCACGACTAGGCAAGACCGAGGATGCCCCAGCGGCAGAGGACCTGCACCCCCCACTCCGCCAGTCTCTCCCAGGAGAGTCAAGTGACTTCATTCATTCATTCATTCATTCCACAGACCTTCACTGAAGAGCTGCTGAGCCTGGCTCTGTGCCTAATCAGCAAAAACCCAGGGTGAGCGCAAAATTGTCCCTGCCTTCATGTGGTGGACAGGCTCATCGAAGGGTCCCCCAGACACGGGGCAACAGGACCGCTGAGCGCAGTAAAGCAGAAGGTTCTGGAGCATGACAGGGAGAAAGGGCAGGCTCCTCTGAGGAAGGGAGGGTTCCATCTACAACCAGGAGGAGGTGGGCCTCACAGTGTTCAAGAGGAAGAAGAGCTTGAGCAAAGGCCCTGTGGCAGCAGAGAAAGGAGTTTAGTGAGAGCCGGCCAAAAGGTCATGCGGCTGGAGGGGGAACCAAGCAGGGAAGGAGGAGGCAGAGCCAGACCAGGATTTCGGCCACAGGGGAGCTCAGCCTTGACCCTAGGTACCATGGAAACGGAGGGAGGGATGTCCATAGGAGGGACCAGGGTCTGAGGCGGGCAGGGGAAGGCAGGGCCCGCTTGGAGGTTGTTAGAGTCCAGGCAAGAGATGGTGGTGGCTTGCACCACTTTGGGGGTAGAGGACAGACGCAAAAGGTATGGTGGAGGCAGAGTCAGTGTCTGCAGCTGAGTTGGATGCCGGGCTGACGTCAGTAGAAACCAGAGTAATAGGAGGATGGTGGGGCCACGCCGGGAAGCAGAACACCTTCCAGGGCCAGGTCTGGGGGAGCGCCGGGGTCCTGAATTTGGACTTGGATCCTTGTTGAATCTATACGCCTTGGGGGACATTGGCCGGCCAGGCCTGGCAGGCTGGAGCCCGTGGGCTGAAAGAAATACTGGGTATGGAAGCCGCTCAGCCAGAGATGCAGCCGACCCAGAAGGCACAGCCAGAGGCAGGAGCAAAAGCCGGCCAGGGAGAGTGTCCTCCAAGCTGGGAGAAGCGTGGGGAGCGCAAGGCTCTTTTCTGGCTGAGCGGCTCCGGGGGATCCGCTTTATGAGACTCGGCTTCCCCCTCTGCAAAATGGGTACCACTGACTGCGGCCCGGATGCGATGGGAGGTAAGGAGAAAGCGTCCTGCACAATTAGGTGTTGAACGGACCCGAGGGCCGCTCCGCGGGCGCCTCCCCCGCCCCAGGTCCGCCCCCCAGAAGCCGGTGGAGGACCCGAGGGCGCGGCGACCTGGGCAGCGGCTCTCGCGTTAGGACCCAGCGGATCGGGGCTGGAAGGCGGACGCCGGCCGTCGGGGGCCCGGAGGGGGGCTCGCAGCGGGCAAAGGGGCGGTTCTGGCGGCGGACGCGGAGAGCGGCGGAGGGACCGGGCCAGGTAGGCGCGGGCCGGGCTGCGGGCCTCAGCGGGGAGCGCGCGGGGGTCCGGCGCCGCGGGCCGTGGGGGGCGGTGCGCGGCTCTGCGAGTCCCCGATCTGGGGGCAGCTGCTGGCGTCCCGAGTCCCGGCCATCTGAGCAGATGCTAAGAGGCCACTTGGAAAGTTTGGGGATCGCTTTGAGGGAGGACGCGAGTTGGGAAGGGAGGGGAGCCCGAGTTTGGGGGGCGCCAGAAGTGGGGGCGTCAGGGGCGGGGGCTGCTTTTGTTCTCCCTGGGAGGTGGGAGTGTGGCGGGTGGGGTGGGGGTGCGCGCAGGAACCCCGGGAGCGGGGAGACAAAGGGAGATGAGAGGCCGGCGGAGCGGGCCGCCGCTGATTGTTCCCAGCTGTGCGGCCGCAACATCTGGTTTCCTCCCGCCGGACCCCAGCCCGGCCGCCGCGGGCAGAGCCTCCCCGACTGAGCTGGGGCGAGGCTCCGGGTAGGCCCGCTACCCCCTCCTGCAAGGGGAGGGGCCCGCGCTGTGGAAGGTGTGGGCAGCCTCCTAGCAGGTCCTGGTCTCCCCCGCACCCCCAAAGCCCATCGCCTGGAAGTGCTTGGAGATGTCCCGTGGGAGGATGCGTTACTCCCGCAGGACTCTCCCCTTTACAGCCACACCCCTTGCCCCGGGGGCCCTTCCCCCATGAAGCCTGGGCCTGGGTGCCAGACCTGGGGAGGAAACGGCTCCCTGCAGGGGGCTGAGAGCCCAAGGAGGGGCTTTGGGGACAGACAGAGGCTGCCCCACACATACACCTCTTAGGGCCCCTTAGGCCCCAACTCAGGGAGGGCCTCCTCCCCAGCGGTGACAGCTGCCGCCAGCTGGGGGGTTGGGGGGGGGCGTGAATGGGATAGTGTAGCCCTGTCGGGAGTTGCAAGGAAGGGAGGCAAGGAAGGGAGGGGTCCAGGTCGTTCAGCCCCCTTACCAGGAGGAGGCCAGGGTTGTCAGAATGGGGGTGTGGGGAGCCAGATCCCTGCCTCTGGGGCAACTTGAGCCACGAGTCTCATCTACTCCCCGCGCCCCCCCCCCCCCCCCATCAGTTTCCTCACCCACCTCATCCCATTGAAGTGAGCGGTAAGGAAGGGAAAGATGATGAACACATGAGACCATGAGACGGACGGGAAGTCCCAGAAGTCTCGGATGGGAAGAAGGAGGGCAAGATGCCCGTTTCTGCCCCTTTTCTTCCCCTCTCCCTGGTAACACCCCCGGGGCAAAGGGGGCAAAGTTAGGTTTCTGGTTAGCTGTCTGGAGGAACTCCCTTTGTTGTGGCGGGAGTGGGGGCGGGTGGCTCCTGGATAAATGAGGGAGTGGGGGTGGGGTGGCTCCTGGATAAATGAGCCCTGGGCTCCCTCCCAGCCCTCCCAGCAGAAGCTGAGACTGAGGCTGCCCTCCACTGAGCTGGGACTGGACGTGGGGACCTGTAGACTCAGCCAAGGCTACGCTGGGGCCAAGGACTGGGGGCTGCACTCAACCAGGAATTCTTAACCTCACGAGTCTGGGGAAAGCCATGACTTATTGCTCTGTCCCCACAAAAATGACACACACAGCACTTGTCATACAGTGTCAGGGGTACAGCACCCCTAGACTGGGTGACAGCATGGTCCCCTCCAGCGCTGCCCTTCTAGGAGCCAGAGTAGCCCTCCTCAGGCTCCACCCTAAGTGCTTCCTGCCGCTGCAGACAAACAGACCACAGTCTCATGAGTCTGATGCACAGCCAGGTCTTGGGAGGCCTGGCAGGAGAGGAATCTTCTAGGGGTGGGAGCCCTGGCCAGGCCTGACTGTCGTAGGGGCCCCTGGGGCCCGTGCACGCATGTGGTGAGCTGTGATGTTGGCGGGATAAGGCTGGGATACCAAGCAGGGGGCTCGGGGTCAGGATGCACACCATCGGTGCCTTACACGCCTGGGGAGGTGTGGAACCAGAGCGTGGGCATGGAAGTGGCAGGGAGAGCAGGGTCAGGGCTGGGGGGGACTAGGAATGTCCCCTTGCTGAGCAGGGCAGGGTAGGGTCTGTCCATTTGCCAAGATCAGCCCTGGAGCCGAGTTGGAGGTCTTGTCCCTTGGCACTCGAACGTTCAGTATCTCTCCAAAGTAGTTCCTCTAGACTCTGGGCGCTCCATATGCCTGGCTTCTATTTGGGGTGCCTCCTTCTCCAGGCTGCATGGGGGGGGGGGGCGGAGGTGGGCTCGGCAGCCCCGGGTTAGTGCCCTGGGATACAGTTTGCCCTCCTCTTCCAGCTGTCCTCTGACACCAGCCCAGCCGCCTCACAGAGTAGCCATGAGAGCAGCCTACCTCTTCCTGCTATTCCTGCCTGGTGAGTGGCTCCTGGCGATGGGGCCCCCCTTCTGTCAGTGAGCAGTGAGCGTGAGGTTTGCAGGGGAGGGGGATGGCAGTGAGTCTTTGCTGTGCCCTCTCGCCAGAACTCAGCTCCCTGGGTCCCAGGGCCTCCTGCCTCCTGGACCTCAGACTGGACTGGCCAACCCCTCCCAAAGCCTGAGGCATTTCCTGGGCCCTTACCCCAGCCGCCCAAGCGGCAGGCAAGGGGGATTCTGGAAAGTGGGCACACACCTGGCACCCCGAGTCCATGCCTTTCCTCTTCCTGACCCTCCCAGAAGCTGATGTGTAGGAGTTGGGGGTACCCAAGGCAGGGGCCTAGACCCATTAGGGGCTCAACCCCCTATACAATTTTGACCTTAGAGGGGTCCCTATTGGTCAAGTGAGAAGTTATCAATGGGACTGAAAAGGCCCTGCCTGGTCCATCATGCATTCATTTAACAGATAATTGTTGAGCTCCTACTATGTGCCAGGCACTGGGCTAGGCCCTGGGGATGCAGCGATGAACCAGGCAGACAAGTGCCTGCCCTCATGGTGCTGCCAGTCTAGGGAAGGGAGGGCTGTGTTATCAAGTAGATAAATGTCAGATTGTACTGAGTGCTATGATAGAAATAAGCAGGCGGACGAGATAGAAAGGATGGGTTGGCCAGCGAGAGCCTCTTAGCAGAGCTGAAATTTTATTTAAGACCTAAAGGAGAAGGTAACCAGGATCACAGGCCTGGGAGAGTCAGGTGCAAAGGCCCTGAGGCAGGCAGGAGAGTGCTGAGTGCCAGGAGCAGCCATGAGGCCAGCGTGGGGGAGATGAGCAGGATGAGGTCAATGAGGTGACAGGACCAGGGAGTGTAAGGGCCCTAATGGCTGAGGAAGGAGTTTGGATCCTGTAGATCTAAGAGTCTGGCTGTAGGATCTTAGGGTCTCTTTTACATGCCTATCTGACCTCCCCAAAAGTGTCTCAGGGCCCCTTGCTGTCCCCATGGGGCACCCCCTCATGCTTTCCCTCCCCACGGCAGGCCTGCTGGCTCAGGGGCAATATGACCTGGACCCACTGCCGCCATTCCCAGACCACGTCCAGTACACCCATTACGGTGACCAGATCGGTAAGGCCTTGCCCTCCTGCCCAGGGGCCCCCAGCCCTGCCATGTCATCAAGCTCAGCCAGGGACCTGGTGGGGAGAGGGGGAGGTCCCTGGCTCAGTGGTGACCTCCTTTGCCCCTGGGGATGGGAGGTAGCCTGACCTCCACCAATTTTCATTCATCTCTGTTTTCAGACAACCCGGACTACTATGATTATCAAGGTAAAGGGTAGGGGCCGGACAGGACGGGTGGGCATCTGGGGGGGGAGCCGGCCGCCTTATCATGTCCTGTTGCAGAGGCCACTCCTCGGCCCTCTGAGGAGCAGTTCCAGTTCCAGTCTCAGCAGCAAGTCCAGCAGGAAGTCATCCCGGCGCCCACCTTCGGTAGGCGGCACCCCTGGGAGTGGGGGTCTGTGTGTGTGTGGGGGGGTAGCAGTGACCTCTCTCAATGATCTCTGCCTGCCCCTCTCCCAACACCAGAGCCAGGAAACGAGGAGACGGAGCCCACAGAGCCGGGGCCTCTGGGTAAGAGCTCTCTTGTCCCCTGGAGTCGGGGGAAGTAGGGTGGGACGCTGGTAGAACGGAGACTGCCAGGCCTTGTGCTCTTGCCCGGGTAGGTGGGGGGCAGGAGGCCTGCTTTAGGCGGCCCCCCTAGGCAGCTCTGGGCAGTACCCCAGCCCCCTGGGCCTGGCCTGAGGTTGAATTGGCAGCAGCCTCCGGTGGGGACCTCTGCTCCCAGGCGCTGGGGCGCGGCAGGGGGCGTGTTCCCTTCCTGCCGGCGGTAGTGCTCTGGCAGGCAGGTGACGAGGGGCAGGAAGCCAAGGCTGGCTCAGCAGGCCCCACGCTGTCCAGCCAAGAGCCCGAGAGCCAGACTGAGGGATCCCGTCTGACCCTCGTGAGCTCAGAGTGCAGCGTGCTCCTGTGAGGTGGGTGTGGACTTCTGTGACCGTGTGTTGGGTATGGATTTGTGTTTGACTTTGTGTGACTATATCCTTATTTTCTTTTCTTTCTTTTTTTTTTTTTAATATATTTTATTGATTTTTTACAGAGAGGAAGGGAGAGAGAGATAGAGAGTTAGAAACATCGATGAGAGAGAAACATCGATCAGCTGCCTCCTGCACATCCCCCACTGGGGAAGTGCCTGCAACCCAGGTACATGCCCTTGACCGGAATCGAACCTGGGACCTTTCAGTCCGCAGGCCGACGCTCTATTCGCTGAGCCAAACCGGCTTTGGCGACTATATCCTTCTTAAGTGTGGGTGCGAATCTGTATACAGGAGTCCGTATGTATAAATACACTGTATAAAACTGGGCGGCCGCAGGTCCAACAACACTGTGTGTGCATGTGTTTTGTGTGTGTGTGTGTCTGGGCCAGAGGGTGCAGGGCCTACCTAGACTCTGAGATGAGAGCCAGTCTCTGGTGGGCAAAGTTGGGGGCTCCCCCCCAGTTCTGGGCCCTCAGCTGCAGCCCCCCAGTCTGATCCCACCTGTCACCCAGACTGCCGCGAGGAGCAGTACCCGTGCACCCGCCTCTACTCCATACACAAGCCCTGCAAACAGTGTCTGAACGAGGTCTGCTTCTACAGGTGAGCACAGGCCGGGCGAGGGGAGGGAGCAAAGGGGCGGCTCATGCCAGCCCCCGGGAAATTCGGGGAAAGATAATGAATCCTGGAGTGATTGGGGGTTGAGCCCTGGCCTGGGGGCCGGACTCCCGGGCTCCTATACCAGGCCCTGCCCAGACTCTCCCAGGGGGCTGGGCCAGGGTGGGGCTGACACCTCCCTGGCCTCCTCCCCCAGCCTCCGCAGAATGTACGTCATCAACAGGGAGATCTGTGTCCGCACAGTCTGCGCCCACGAGGAGCTGCTCCGAGGTAGGCAGCCTCCGCCCCGACCTCTGACCTCTCCCTGCTCCCACTCCCTCGTTATCCATCCACCTGTCCACCACTTGATGTTTATAAACACGTGCTTTGTGTGGGGGGCCACTTCCAGGGGATCCTGAAATCAGAGTGGGGAGCAGTTCCCATCACCCAGCCCCACCCTGACCCTCACTCCTTTCTGCCCCCCAACAGCTGACCTGTGTCGGGACAAGTTCTCCAAATGTGGGGTGATGGCCAGCAGCGGCCTGTGCCAATCCGTGGCGGCCTCCTGTGCTCGCAGCTGCGGGGGCTGCTAGGGTGCAGCTGGCACCGAGCCCCGGCCCCTCCTCAGATCCGGGGCCCTCGGGCCCTGCCTGACCTGGTGCTTTCCTTCCCGCCTGACATTCCTTTTATTCTGTCAAAAGTTAGTGGACTGCGGCCCAGGGGGTTGTCTCAGGCCCCTCCCCAGGCTGTGACCACCCCAGAGGCACAATGGGGGCTCCCCACTGCCCAGTCTTTACCCCCAGGTGGGGGGTATCCGGGCCTCAGTGGGACTGGGCCTCCCAAGTGCCTTCTCCACCCTGAGGTAGGCTGTGCCCCTCCCCCCAGCTGGTCTGCTTGGATTTCCTACAGCCCCTGGGCCTAGACCACCTGTTTTATACAAAATTAAAAACAAGTTTTTACAAAAGATTCACTCATTTTTCAGAGAACACAAGGCGGGTGGTGGCCAGGTGCCGCCTGGCCTCTTGAGAAGGGACCGTCCAGCGACCTCAGCTTTGCGTCTGCTGTCCCGGTCCTGCCTCCCCCTCACTGGCATCAGCTCTGACCTGCCAGATGGCATGGCAGCTGCCCCCAGGTGACAGCGTAGATAGAAGGTTCAGGAACACAGCTTTCTTGCTGTCAGGGCCCGAGTCCCCCATCAGAGGGTGCAAGCCCAGGCCGGAGGCGCCAGGACGGAAGCATAAGGGTGTGGATAGGGAGTAAGGCAGGAGGTCAAGGTAGGTGGGCGCTGAGATCAAGGGCTGTGGGAGGAGCCGTTCAGGGCAGAAACAGGGCAAGCCAGTATGCCTCCCTCCGACAGCCTGTGGGGCAGGTTCCCATTCACAGGTGAGCGAGCCGGGCTCTGACAGGTTAAGCGCCTTTGCCCAAGCTCACTCAGCTGAGCCAGGACCCCCCATCCACCCCCAGGCCCGCATTTGTTCCCCACGCAGCCTGCAAGGGCCATCAGTATCCAGAGGGTGGGCCTCACCTGGGAGGGGCTGAGGAAGGGATGTGAAAGCTGGGCCTGGAGTCAGGCCGCACAGGTTGGGCCACACTCCAAGCCTCAACACCCCCCTCTGTTAAATGGGCGGGTGGCACTGGACCCGGGAGGCCTCCCACCCGGACATGCTGAGGGTGGTAAGCTCCACAGGCCTCCCGAAGCCCCTCCCTCCTGCCCAAGGCCCTACCTGTGTCCCCTCCCATCTACCAGGTGGTCGAGGCACATTGACAGTAAAAAAACACGTCGGCACAAAACCATTTTTAGAAAATAGGGTCTTGTAAAAAAACACAAACAGTTCTGAACAGTTAACATTATAAAAAGGTACAAAAATACAGGGACTCTGAACTCCAAGGGATTTCCTGACAAACACTCTGAACTAAGGCAGAGAGACCCCTGGGAAGCCAGGGCAGGGCCTGGGTCTCTGACCCCTGCCCTAGGCCTGGGCACCCCTCCTGCTTCCCATGAGCCCATGCTCCAGGGCCGGCCACCCTGACCCTGGCTTCGGCTCAGCCCCTCAGCGAGGACCTTGTAGAGTCTGGAGTGGCTCACCCGGGGAGGGGCCGGACTGAGGGGGCCCACAGACGGCGCATGGCCCTGATGATGCTGAGAAGCCACTGCTGGGTCGGGCCTGCACTGGAGTCCCCCACCTCCCAGAACTGCCACCTCGGCTCATCCTCACCCCATCTGAGCTCTGGTGGCCCCGACAGGCCCAGGCTTTGAGTGGGCTGTGCTGGAGAGGAGGCCCTCTTCTGCCCCAGGTACCAGCCGGGAAAGGGCTCATTTCTCTGGGGGCCCAGAGGCGGGGGAGAAGGACGCCGAGCTCCTCCGAAGCTCCTGCTGCAAATGCCCCTTCAGTGTGGACACCTGGAGAAGAGAGAGAAGGTGGAGCCGGCCCGGGTGCTCGGCCTGATTGCAGAGAAAGGGGGTGCTTGCAGCTGGGACCCCGGGAGGAAACCCTCATTTAGAGCCAGGGTGTTTCCTTCCCTCCTCACTCTATCCCACGGTGTAGTCAGGTGTCCCCTTCCTCTGATGCTCAGCATCTCTTTGGGGCACCCCATCCCCTCATCACTCAGATGGGCCTGGCATTAGCCTGACTCGCGAGACCCAGGCCTGGCTTAGCGAACCAGCCTTGCCCTGTAGGCATGTGCCCAGGTGGCACGGTCAGTAAGGGGCTGGGATTGAAGCTGGTCAATGAGAAGCAGCCCTGGGACCTCTGCTGTTGCTCCACTCGTCCCCCCGACCCCCAGGCCTGGGATCAAGGGTGGTTGGATTGGAACAACCTGAGTGGGAGCTCCCGAGGCCGCCTGCGCTCAGGGAGAGGGCCTGCCTAGAGCCAGAGCCATGGCAGGGGACTGATTTCCAACGACAGCACTTCAGCTCGTGTTCAGCCACGGTTGACACCCACCCAACCACTTCTGTTTTGGATGCCATAGGTGGCGTACACCCCAGAGGTCACACCCAGCCCTCTCCCCCTCCACCTTCTCTTCCTTCTCCAGCATCACATGCCATGCTGCAGCCCCCAGGGAGGGGCCAGGGCCCAGTCAGGCCTGAGTACCTGCTCCTCCAGCCCACGCACCCGCAGCCGGTGGGCCCGCTCCCGCGCCTCCAGGGTGCGTTCTGTCTGCACCTGGGCATTGCGCAGGCGCTCGACCTCCTGCTGCAGCTCCAGCTGTGGCTGCTCCTCTGCCTCCAGCGCCTCCAGCTCGACTGGGCTCTGGTCCTGCTCCAGCACCACCACCTGGGCCTGCAGGAGAGGCCGCCAGTCAAGAGTCTGAGTGTGTGTGTGTGTGTGTGTGTGTGTGTGTGTGTGTGTGTATGTATGTGGTATATGCACAAGGAGGTATTAGGCACCTCCCCAGGGCAGGAGCCTGAAGGCCCTTGGGGCAAAGCCAGTGCACGCAGGGGATGAAGGAGAGATCCTTGTTTGTTCCTGACCCCTGGCCCTCCTGGTCTGTGATGAGGGTACCTAGTGACTCCCATTCAGATACATACACATACACACACACAGATATATTCAAACACAGGCCCATATATATACATACAGGCACAAAAGAAAGCATGTTCACCTGGGTGTATACATATGTGCAAAAGCCTAATACTCCTACATACCTGAAGACATCTGTACACAGACACGCATACAGATATAACATATTGTTAATACTCAGACTTGCCACATCTGTGCAAGATTTAAGCACCAGAAAATACCCATGAACACTCATGCCTCTATATGTCCACAACACACATCAACACAGACTCGGGTGCTAACCAGCCGTCAGCATCTTTCTCTCAGCTTTGGGGGGACCCCTCCCTCTGGGACCTCACTCTGAGCCCTAGGGTCCGGGCTCAGCGGCTGTGGGCTCTGAACTGGCTGAGCCATCAGCAACTCCTGACTCTGAGGCTGGGGTGGGGCAGGGGCAGGGGTTAGGGAGATGGGGTGCCCAGGACTGGGTGGGCAGGGGCGGGACCTCCAGCAGCTGAATCTGCCTCTGGGCCTCGGCCAACTCCAGCTCAGCCCCCGTGAGTGTGCGGTCCAGGCGGCCCTTCTCGGCACTGAGCCGCACTGTGTCCTCGTGGCTGCGGAGCTTCTCCCGCTCTACCTAGGTGGGGAGAGCAGGAGGGGAGCAGGGTGCCGGGAAGTGGGGGGCTCCGGGAGAGTGTTAGGTTAGAGGCAGAAGGACCAGGGACCCTAGTGACATGCAGCTGGACCAACCATGGAAGTGAGGGGAGGGTCCTGGGGAGCAGCCCACCTTGTCCAGCGTCTTCTTGAGGGCCACCCGGTCCTTCTCCAGCCGCAGGGCTGACCGCTCCACCTCCCGCTTCTCAGCCTCCAGCTGAGCCAGAGCGCGTTGCAGGCCGCCCAGGCGCTCCTGCAGCCGCCGCCGCTCGTCCTGCAGCTTCTGGACCGTGTGCAGGGCCGCAGCCTCAGCCTCCTGCCGCTGCCGCAGCACCTGCAACAGGAGCAGCAAGCCCCTCATTCCTCTGGGCCTCAGTGAGTGCGTCTGAAGCCCGGGGAGGGCAATGCCAGCCTGCCATGCCCACTAACTCGGCAGGGCGGCTGTGAGGCCCGCACCAGGAAACTGTCTCCGGAGGCCAGACAGCTCTCCTCTCGGGCCTCAGTTTCTCCATCTCTATAATGGGGGTACCATGCTTCATCCCTGGCTTGTGGATTATGGGGATTCCTCCTCCCAGAGGACCGGGCCTGGATTTGGGATGAGGTTAAGGTAGGTGGGAAGGTCCCCACCTCATCCTGAGGGCCTCAGCATCCTGGCGACAGAAGGGGTCCCCCCTGGCCCTCACCTCCCGCAGCTGTTGCAGCTGGCCCTCAGCCTCCGCCCGCTGCAGCTCCAGGTCCGCCATCTCGCCCCGCATCGTCTGCACCTGCTCAGCTAGGGCGCCGCTTTGCTTCCGGGCCTCGGACAGCGCCTGCCGAGCAGCCTCCAGCCGTTCCTGGGGGACAGGGGCTGATGGCGCCAGGCTGGGCACCCCTCTACTCGGTATCTTAGGCCAGTTTCACAGCCCATAAAAGAGGTGTCATCTCACCTGGAGGGTGAGCCAGACAGCGGGACTGGCCCACAGCCTACACTGAGCTATAGAAGACCAGGACCCTCCCAGAACCCATCTGTCTCGCCCACTAACCCTGCACCTAGGTCCCTCAAAGCGGGTGCTAGTCGGCTGTTCTCTTATTGGCCCCCCACCACCCAGCAGAGCCTCCTCTTACTCACTGATGCTCTTATTAAGCCCACCCCTCCCTCTCATTGATTGGCTCCTTGAGGTTTCCAACTGACTGCCTCATTGGCTGGCTCTCTACCAGACCCCTCCAAGCCTGTCTATTGGCTAACTAACTCTCTTGCTGGGCCCATCCCAGCCAGACCCTGGAGTCCGTCTGTACCTGGAGCACTTGGCGGTCATGTTCGCAGGCCGTCAGGGCCTTCTGCAGTTGCAGATTCTTGTCCTGGGTGCTGCTGAGGCTGGCGCTGTTCTGGGCCAGGGCCTCCGACAGGCCCTTCACCTTGTCACGCAGGGCCCCCTCGCTCTCCTCCACCTTGGCCAGTGCCCCGTTCAGCCGCTCCACTGTCAGCTGCAGAGTCCCTGCCTTCACCTCGCTGTCTGCCACCTGGCAGGAGCGACAGGGTGGGAAAATGGCTGTTCTCACTGTGGCCTCCACAAGAAAGGTCCCACCCAAGCCAAACCCTTCCCCTCTCTCTAGGCCTTCATCACTGATGCTCACTGTTCCCATGCACGCCTACTGGCTCAGCCTACTCGCACCGAGGCCCGTCCCACTGCGGGTCAACTACCCACACCCACAGCACCATCAACCCGATGGTCTCAGACGCCATGGTCTCCTCTCTGTTCTCATCGCCCTCTCCTCTCTGCTAACGAGAATGAACAGTATCTACCACAACCCTGGAATTTCTGTGTTCTTGACTTTGGTGGGGGATTGTGCAGGGCTAGCAGAACTACTGAACAGTCCGGTTAGAGATGAGCTTCCTGGCAGCCAGGGAAAAATAGGAAATGAGTGAAGTCTACTTCTCCAGCTTCTCCAGCATGCTTCCCATGAGTGCAGATTCTGCCATCAACCAGTCCTAAATTCTGATGTGGGCTCTGCCTCTTATTAGCTACATGATCTTGGGCGATGACATCACCTCCTGAACCTCTATTCATCCATCCATGAAACAGGGATGATACTATCTCACAGGGAGGATTACATAGTCCCTGTATAGCACTTGGCACTGGGCCTGCTCGGGGGGAGGGGACCCACCTGTCTCTGCAGGGAGTCCACCCGCTCCTGGAGGGCCTGGGCCTGGGCCTCCCGGTCGCTCAGGCCCAGGCGGCTGCGCTGCAGCTCCCCCTCGAGCGAGCGCCGCTGCAGCTCCAGCTTGATGGTGCGGCTCTCAGAGGCGTCCAGCACCTCCTTCAGGCGCCGCTTGTCACTCTCCAGCTTCACCTCATTGGCCTTCATCTTGCTGATCTTCTCCTGTGGGTGGGGGAGGGCTCAGGCCCCAGCTGTCCAGCCCACCCCACCCCACCCCTGCCGCATCCCTCAGGACCCCCTGGAGAAAGTGGGGAGCAGCCTAGAAGCTGCAAGTGTGACCTGAGTTGAGTCGGGCAGAAGCCCTGGGCCCCCGCAGGTTTTAGGGTATGATGCTCCTCCCCCCAAGTGAGTTCAGACTGTGAAGGAGACTTGGGGAGAGGGGACAGGTCAGGAAGACAGACTGGGGTCCTTCCATCCTGTCACCCATCCTGGAGACAGGGCAGGTCAAGGGGGTGTTCTTACAACCACCCCCCCCCCCCACACACACACACCCGCCAGGCCTGGCCCCTCTCCCGCCCTGCTCAGAGCCCCAACCCTGCCAGGTCTACACCCGGCAGCCCCACGCTGGCTCCTGCCCAGCTTTGTTCCTGGCCTCCTCCCGCAGCCCCTGTGGCTGGGACCAAGGCCAGCGCTGGAGCCGCAGACACAACAACCCAGCTCAAGCTGGGCCTAGAGCCAGAGGCAGAGGGTGGGCTGCAGGGGCAGTAATGGAGGGGCAGGGAGGAAAGGGGGGAGAAGGAAACAGAGGGGATCCAGATCCATGGCTGTGCTAAGGTCTCAAGTCCTTGGCAGCTTGGACTGTCACCATCAGGGCCTGTGCACCCTGCCCCCCACCCCCCGTTCCCCGCCCCCCACATACAGATGCCCAGCAAACACATAAAACCCCCAGAACATCACTCATGTGGCTCTACAGAGACGAAGGGAACAGAGGTCCCAAGTGCTCTCACTTCAATGGGTGCTGAGACCAGGCAGAAACAGAGATGCATGCACACAATAGGACTTACAAACACCTATTCAGACAGCAGATCCTCCCCTCATCCCACTGGCCCTCAGCCCTGCCTACCTGGCTGGCCCGGAGCTCACTCTCGGTGGCCTGCAGGCTCCTCTCCAGGGCGGCCACCTGGTCTAGGGCAGCCCGGCGCTCCCGCTCGCTGCGTCGCACACTGTCCTCCTGCAGCGCCAGCTCCGCCTGGGCCCCGCTCAGCCGCCCGTCCACACTGCGCCGAGCTGTGGCCCCCACCCCAGGGGTGAGGCCTGGCCAGGCACAGCCCCGATGCCTGACCCAGGCCCCAAAATACCTGGCCTGCCCTCCACTCACCATGGGACCTGCCTCTCTGAGTCTTTGAGGGTCTGTAAGTCTGAACATGGGGTGGGCCTGATCAAGGAGGGTCCCCCAGAAATGACGGCCCCCAACTGTCGTTTAGGGTGTGATGCTCCTGGTCACAGTGGCCAGGGCAGGGATGCAGGAGCCGCTCAGGGCAATCCCACAGCCTTCCAGCTCCGCTGCGAAGAGCACACGAGAGCAAAGCAAAGGCCCGGGGTCAGACTCACCTTCCTCACTCTGGGCCACAGCCTTTTGCAGCTGCCTTGCCCTCGAGGTTGCGCTGTCCCTCTCGGCCTCCATCTCCACCAGCTGGCGACTCAGGGCACTGGTCTGGGCCCGAAACTCATCCTGCAGTCCCAAGGTCAGGGGAAGGGGAAGACCCCTGCTCTGACAACCTGCAGCCCCTCCCAGGTCTCAGCCACCCGTTCCCTACCTGGCCCTACACACCAGCCTCACCCGTTCTCTCTGGGTGCTCCGCAGCTCCTGCAGGAAATCCCGGAGGGCCCCTCGCACGGCCTCTGGGTCCAGGTCTGGAGACGTCGGGGAGGTAGCAGGTCCTGGGGACGGTGGCTCAGATCCAGGGCTACGTTCCAAGGGGGTGGGGCTGCTGGGCCCGTCCCCACTTCCTGGAGGAGGAGACCTGCTCAGGGATGCAGGAGCCATGGCCTCTCCTGCTGGGATAGTGCCTGCAGGCTCTCGGCACATCTCCCCCAACCCTGCTATGCCCAGCAGCCCACGTGAGCCCGTAGCACAAACCGGGTCCCCTCACCCTCCTGTCACCCTTCACCAGCCCTCAGTTCAGCCCAACTTCCATGCCATCACTTAGAGGCCCTGCTGCTCACCCCCAGTCTGAGCCTCTCACCCTTTACAAGCTGGCCACTCCCCATCACCCTCAGCTCCATGTTCCAGAATAGTCCCTCTTCCAGCACTAGGGCCTTCATACATGCTGTTCCCTTCTCTCCCCACGACTGTGTTGGGGTGAATTCATCCCACCCTCGTGGAGCTCCAATGCCTGCTCCCACCCAGACCATGACGCCTGGACGGCTGTGTCCCCAGGGCCCAGCCCAAGTGTGGACACTCCATCACCTCGACATCTCCCAGTACTGAGTGCGGGCACTAGGCCAAAGCTTTCCCTACGTCACCTCCTTCCATCCTCACAGGAATTCCCTGAGAGGTGAGGACCAATTCCCCCTTCACAGGCGGGGCGGGCTCAAAGCTGTTAACTGATTTGCTTGGTCTCAAAGCTGGGAAGAGGATGAGCAACAGAACCGGGAGGGGCAGAATTAACAGAGACAGGGCGGCACCTAGAGGTCAACATCGGAACTGCAGGATGGGCTCCAGCCTGTTAGCATCCTCCAGCCTCCGCCATGGGACACCCAAATTGCCCCACATTTACCCACTGTGGGTGGAAGGGGGGTGCGCATTTGGGTGGTTCTCCGCCAGGAGTCCGGGACCAGCCGAGGGGGTCGGGTCTTGAGACTGGTAATCAAAGGAGGATTGGGCCCAGCCTAGGGTAGGTCTTCAGAACAGACCGAATCGTGGGGGGCGGGGACTCCTCGAGGCCCGCCTCCTGCTCTCCCCTCCCACCCGGCTCTGGCGCTCTGCTCACCTCGGGTGGGTGGGCTGCGGGCTGGGGAGCCAAGCGCCTGCCGCACGGCGGGACTGGGCGCACGGCCCAGACCCAGACCCCGGCGCAGGGCAGATCGCAGGCCACCCAGTTGGGCCTCCGCCGCACGACGCTGGGCCTCCACGCGGGCCAGCTCGGCCTCCAGGCCTTGTCCCCGGCCCTCGGCCGCGCTCAGCCGCAGCCCCAGCTCCGCAGCCTCGGCCCGAGCCGCCTCCAGCTTCAGCTCCAGGCTGCTGACGTGGTCCAGCTGCTGCTTCTCCGCGCTGCGTGCCTCCTCCAGGTTGCCTACCAGGCCTCGCTCGCGGGCTCGGAACTCGCCTTCTTGCTCCTGCAGCTTCCGCTGGGCTCCCTGGAGCTGGGGCAGGGGCGAAGCCCGGAGGTGAGAAGGTGAGAGCCAGCAAGGCCGTCTCCCAACCCTACATCCTGACGCCCAGGTCTAGCCTAGAGTCCCCTTTTCACCCCACCCCCCCCAAAGTGGGGAGCACAAGACCTATTCCTTTAGTGGTCTCCATCCAAGCAGGTGAGGTCCATCCACGGTGTGGGAGGGACTATTAGAATGTATCTCTTCCTTCTGTGCACATACCCACTAGTTTATTACTAGTAAACTAACAGCTAACGCTTGCATAGATAGGACTTAGCAATGGCAGGCACTAAGCACTTTCCAAAAACTATCAGCTCTGCCCTGTGAATCATCTCTAGTCCACAAATGAGGAAACTGAGGCTCAGAGCAGTGATGGAACTAGGCCAAGGCCACACTAGTAAGCCGGGAGCTAGGATTCAAGGCCAGGCACTCTGGCGCCAAGGGGCGTTCTCTGCACCGCTAGACTACGCGGCCTTTCAGAGCACACAGTTTATCAACAGGCCACACAGTGGGGGCATGTACTGAAAACTGTTTACTGATGGAGTTCATGATCTCTCTCTGTTTCTCTCTTCCTCTCTTTATCTCTCTCTCTCTCTCTCTCTCTCTCTCTCTCACACACACACACACACACACACACACACACACGCACACAGCTCTCTGGTACAGAGAATGAGTCAACTCCTCCCAGTCATCAGTGTCACTGCTACTGAGCACCGCCTGGATGCCAGGATCTCTGTGTATACCTCCCCTGCTGTGCTAGCCCCTGTGCCCTGAGTGCTCTGAAGCACAGAGAGGTTAAGTGACTCAGTCAAGGTCACCCAGTAGATTCAATGCAGTGAAACAGCCAGAAAAGACAGCGACTTTGGATTCAGACAGACCTACATGTGTGTGACCTTGGGTAGATCCCTTATCTCTCTGAGCCTCAGTGTTTGGTTCTCTCTGTAAAATGGGGCTGCTGGGAGAATCAAACAAGATTCTACCTACAGAATTCCCCCCCCACCCACCCTACTCCTGCTACACAGTTCTTGCAGTTGTTATTATTACTATTACTAGAAGCCCAGTGCACAAAATTCATGCATGCGGGGGGGGGGGGGCATCCCTCAGCCCAGCCTGAACCCTCTCCAATTCGGAACCCCTCAGGGGATGTCCGACTTCTGGTAGTCAGACATCCCTCTCACAATCCAGGACTGCTGGCTCCTAACCACTCACCTGCCTGCCTGCCTGATTACCCCTAACTACTCTGCCTGCCAGGCTGATCGCCTTAACTGCTCTCCCCTGCTAGCCTGATCCCCCTAACTGCTCTCCCCTGCCAGCTTGAACCCCCTAACTGCTCTCCCCTGCCAGCCTGGTCCTCCTAACTTCTCTCCCCTGCCAGCCTGATCGCCCCTAACTGCCTCTGCCTCGGTCCCACCACTGTGGCTTTGTCCGGAAGATGTCTGGTCTAATTAGCATAATACCCTTTTATAAGTATAGATAACTAGGGAAGATTCTTAAGCAATCGGTTAGGGACAACTGCTGGGGAGTGGTCTCAGAATGACCCCAGCACTAGAGTTCCTGCCTGCTCCTTGCAGAGGGAGGGAGGAGAGAGGCACAGAGCAGCCTGGCTGCCTCCGAGGATCCTCTCTCTCCAGGCAGCCCGCCACCCACTTAGTTACCTCCTGTCGCAAGGCCTCCAGGCTGGCCTCGCCCTTCAGCAGCTTCTGTCGGAGGCCCAGGGCTTCCCTTCGTCCCTCCTTTTCTGCCCGCTCGCCGAGTGCCAGGCGGCCCTGCAGCTCCACCAGCTCCCTGCCCAGCCTGGCGTTCTCACTGTCCAGCATCTTCATCTGTGAGAGAGTGGACACAGGTAGGACCGAGGACCCAGGCTCAGCATCCACAGCCCCGCCTGGCCCAGGGTGTTGGTGATGCTCAAAGCTTGCAGTATTATAGTTTCAGCCCCTGGTTTTACATACGGAGGGCCCTTGGCTCCAGAAAGGGGGTGCTCCTGGCTCAGGGCAGATAGCAAGTGCCCGGGGAGGGTGCCGTGTGCGGAGGGTACCTGTCGCCGCAGCTCCTGCAGCTCCCTCCGAGCCTCCAGCCGAGAGCGCTCCACCTCCTGCAGCCCGGCCCGCAGGTCCCCGGCCTCCTTGCCCATGGCCACCCGAGCCTCTTCGAGGAGCGCCAGTTTCTGCTCCTTGTCATCATTGGCCAGCTTCAGGCTGAAAAGGGCAGGGGTCAGAGGCAGCCTAGGTTCCAGGAAGAGTATAGTGTGGCTCTACACAGAAGTCCCTTCCTGTTATTCCTGGGATGGGTCCGACTGGCTCCTGGCCTGAAGGTGCCCAAGTGCTGCTTGCCCACGTGGCCCTGTCCTGAGCTGACCCCTCCGGGCTGGGCCCAGACCCTCAGCTGGGAGAGACGGACCAATGGCTGGGGTAGGGGTGCACGCACTGAGTCTCCAGGGAGATCCACCAGGTGGGGTCAGAGTCTGGACCCAACCCTGCCTGCTGCCACCTTTCCCCTTCCATCAGTGCCTGGCTTGGTTCAAGGGCAAAAACTCCCCACCTGTGCCATTTCCCCTGAACCCTGGGGGTGAAGTTAGCTTCCAGGGACAAAATTCAGTGTGAAGGTCAGGGCTCAGTGAAGGATCCGGGCTGGTCCCTCCTGTCTCCCCACCTGATCCGCTCGCTCTCGGCCTTCTTCACGGCAGCCCGCAGCTCCTCGTTGGACCGCCGCAGGGCCTCGCGCTCCTTGGCACCCTCACCCAGGCTGCGCCGCAGCTCGGCTGCCTCCTGCCGCTGGGCCTCACGGCCATCCTGGCTCTCTCGTACCTTGCGCTGGGCCTCCAGCAGCTCCCGCCGCAGCCCATCACGGGCATCCTCCAGTAGGCGCAGCTGAGTCCGAAGCTCCTCTGCCTGTGAGGACCTTGGTTGTCACTGGACAGGGGTCGGGTCCCACCCAAGCGGGACCTTGGTGGAAACCAGCCCATCCCCAGGTCCCAGGCCAGGGGGCACCTGCCCCATCCCTCTGCATAGAGTCAGACCACAGGCGAGAGTTATGATTCGGGCAAAGCAAGCTGGAGTCAGCAGTGTTTGCGTCTGAAATAATCAGGATCATCCTTGGACGATGCCAAAAGGGCAGGGACCACCTTGAGTGCCCCAGTCCCACGTGTACATCACAAGTACTTAATACATGCTTGCTGCCTCCTTTCTCAGCTGGCTGTTCATTTGCCCTTGAATGCAGGAAAGAGCCTTACATTTTTCTGGCCCCTCACTGAACCAGGCCCCCAGCAGCATGTAGGGGGTGCTGCCTGGAAGGGTGTGGGGCGGAGGGCTCACCTCGCGCACGCAGGATTCCCGCTGCCTGCCCAGGTCTCGGGCCTGCTCCTGCAGCCTCTTCACCTCCTGAGCATGGGCCGCGGCAGCCTCCTCAAGCTGGGCCCGCAGGTCCCGCAGCTCGGATGTCAGGGTGTTCATGGTGCCCTAGGACAGATGGGCTCCTCAGATGGTGCTGTGTCCCCTTCCCCAGCACCCCACTTTCAGCACCAAGCATGGCCCTTCCCGCTGGCTTGCCAGGCCCTCCGTGATCCCTTGATGCCTAGAGAGTGCTGTCTACATAACTAGTCTTTCTCAGACTAGGGGTTCCCTTGGGCAGAGCCGTGCTACCTCCCTCAGATGGGGACTCCCAGGGAAGGGCTGAAGCTTCCCACACAGTCTGGGGCTTCCCCAGGGCAGAGCCATGCCTCCCCCTCAGAAAGGGGCTCCTCCAGGCAGGGCTGTGTCTCCGGCTCAGACGGAGGCCCACCTACCCGGTCCTGCTCCTGCCGGCTCTGAGCATCTCGCTTCTGTCGCTCCATCTCCAGGGAGATGGCGGTCAGGCTGTGCTGTGTACCCACCAGTTTCTCTGACAGCGCCGTCTTCTCAGACTCCTTTAGCGACAGGGCCTGGCAGAGGCAGAGAGCGAAGGGCCTGGGGGGTTAGTTGATCTTGGGGGCATGCTTGGGCCTTCCCCCCACCCTGCCCTGGGAAACGTGCCCACTGTGGACTTGGGGGCATGACTGGGTCACCATAGGTGGACCCAGGACAGAGGTACAGGTTCACTCCTCCTAAAGCCCCAGAAAAGGATACAAGAGTAACAGTAACTGGACATGGACACAACTCATATCTCACTAACATGCTACAGCAACGCTGAAGCAGGGCCCTCCATTATTCCCACTTTACAGATGGGGAAACAGAGGCTCAAGGAGGTAAAGTGACTCGCCCAGGGTGACAGAGCTGGTGAAGAGAAGAGAAAGATGCAGTCTGCCCTGTCCTCATGACGTTATGGAAAGTCGGGAGTTAGTTCTTTTTGAGGAGGGTCAGCTGATATATGTGGGCGTTGTGGGGACTGCTCAGAAGGCAGCCATGGGGACGCCATGCCCAGCCTGGGTGGGAGGGGAGATGGGAAAACGTGGGGCAGCTTTTTTGCAACCAGTGCTCATGGTGTCACAACTGAGGCTACCACTCAGTAGGCTCCGACTGTATACCAGGCATGGCTATGGACTCCTAGCTCCTAGCTGCTGGGTGGCTAAGCGGGAACCAGCCCCAGAACCCGGGCCCCTCCAGGGCTCACGAACCTGCTGCTTCTCACTCTCAGCCAGGAGGAGGCCCTCATCCCGCTCCTGCTGCAGGGCAGCGATCTCCTCGCTCAGCTCCTCCTTCTCGGCCTCCAGCCGGGCCAGCAGCTCCTCCCGCTCCCGCTGCAGCTGACTCTGCAGTTGGGCCCGTTCCGCCTCCAGCTCCCGCCATGCTGCCTCCTGGGGGCCAGGCCCAAGCACATGTGACCCATGAGGCTGCAAGGCCACCTGTACCCCAGACCCTGAGAGACAGGTGATCAGGAAACTACAAGGTGGGTGGCTGCTAAGGGCTGTGGCTGGGACAAGCCAGGGTTGCACGAGCCCCGAGGAGCAGCAGCCCTGGTCTGGGGGTCGGAGAATGTTTCCTGGAGGAGAGACGAGTAGCAGTCAGCAGGAAAAGGGGGGGAAAGAACCTCAGGCCCAGAGTACAGCCCCAGAGATGGCCTGGAGGGAGGAGAGAGCACGGCACACAGGGAAATCATAATATGTAAGGGTCACTGGGGTGTGGACCACGAGGGGAACGTGGTGAGCAATGGGGCCAGAGCCAAGGGCAGCAACCAGGGAGGGGTGGGCTTGGCTCAGGACAGTAGGGCCAACAGAGAGCCTGAAGCCAGAGCGATGAGGAGCAATCTAAATTGTAGACTAGGGTTGTTCAGGAACTGAGAAAAAAGAACATGGATTGCAGGTAGGGGTTGAGGGGAGTTGGGTTGGCTGTGAGGAATAAAGGGGGTTTAGGGCTGCGGGTGGCAGAGTAGCAGGAAAGAGTACAGATTTGGTGACATGAAGAGGCCAAGTCAGGCGGGGCAGGGAGAGTAAAGACTGCACAGGAGTTTGCTCCTTGGGGACTGGATGGGTAGAACCCACAGGCAAAGAACGCCCCACCTAGGGTCTGAGGGCAGTGCCCGGCACCTTTGTGAAACGTCCAGTGCTTCACTGCCACCTGCTGGACAAGTGTGATACTACAGGGCCAAGGCCAAGACGACACATGGCGCCCCCTGGAGTCCTGCAGGACAGCCTGAACCTCTGACACAGGCAGCCCTGTCCACCCGAGTTCTCTCCTCCTACGTGAAAATAGCAACCAGCATTTACCCAGCATTTACAAAGTGCCAGTCACTATGTTAAGCCCTTTATATGGATTATCTCACCTCATCCTCACAATCCCCTGTGCTATCCTCACCCCTTTGTTACAGATGGGAAAATGAAGGCAGAGACCATAGGTGACATAACCAGTACAACTCATCCTGCAGTCTGGCCTAGATCAGATCCAAACCCAGGCATGTGACTCCAGAGCCAGTGTTCTTAGACAGCTCTGTTCTGTCTTGTAGTGACCTGGCCCCTCACCTATCGTACTATGTGTTCAGGTCCTAGAGTGGTCCTTCATATGCAAACAGCACTTCTTAAAAATGAAAGTGCCTTCCTGAATCAGGATCACCAGGGCTAGACCAGATCCGGGGCCTGGAATCTGTATGTTTGATACGGAGTCCCCAGTGTTTCCTCCCAGCTGCTCCCAGGGCCTCCGGAACAGAAATAAAGTTCTGTTTCACAGAGGTGGAAACCGAGGCAGAGGGAGAAGAATGACTCGCCTGAGACCACAGAGGAGATAGAGCAGAGCCCCGCCCACCCTGACCCCGCTACCCGAACCTTCTCTCGCTGGAGTCGCTGCACGTCCTCCTCGTGGGCTGCCCGCTGCTCCCGCAGAGAGGCCTGGGCCTCCCGCTCAGCCTGCACCAGCTTCTGGGCCATCAGCTCCTTGTCCAGAGCCGCCTTCTCCTCTGCCATTGTCATCTGCTGCCGGAGGCCTGCCAGTTCTCCTGCACAGGGATGGTGGGAGGGGACAGACTTGGGTCGGAACGGAACCTCCCTGTGGACCAGCAGACTCAGGCCAGGTGAGCCATGTAGGCAAAACCCCAGAGGAGAGAGGGCCCACCAGGTACCAGCTGGGTTCCCTTGGAGAAGCTCCTCACGCCCTGGGCTTCAGTTTTCCCATCTGCTGCCTGAGCCCACGGGCCCTGCCCCACCCCCTCCCTCCCTGGAATGGCATCAAAGGGATGAAATGTCTGATGGGGAGGCTCCCACAAATGGGGAGGATAGCAACCCCCATTGTGGATTGCTTACTATGGGTCATTTACAGATGAGGATATGCAGGCTCAGGGGAGACAGGCAATTTCCCAAAGCTGCACAGCTTTCCATGAGGCGTCTCCTTTAATGACTTAATTGCCATAGACAAACTAGGTGGGCTGTTAGCACTAATGGAGGGACCACGGGGAGGGTACACCCACTGTGGACAATCTAAACCCCCCCCCCCCCCCCCCGATCTTTCAGCATTTCCCTTTCTAGTTCTGTGGCTCAGGTGGACGAGGACGGGAAGATTAATTTTCATGGTCCAAGAAACCGGGTGGGGCGTGTGGGAAGTGGGGCTCGGACTGTAGGGCCGAGAGAGTCGCTCAGAAAAGCAGCGACGGCTCCACGGAGAACTCGGAACTCTCTCAGCGCCCTGATGACAATAAGCACCAGGCACCGCTGGCTGAGCCAGGAGCTGTGAGAGGCCTCAAATGCTTGCCTCACGCCTTCCTGGCAACAGCCTTAGAAAGCTGGCAATCACCTCTAACTGTCAGATGGGGAACCTGTGGCCCAGGGGGGAAGTGAATTGATCGAAAAAGCTCAGATCTAAGCGGCAGCGGCAGGATTGGAACCCAGGTCAGCCAGACTCCAAAGCCAGTGCTCCCAACTTCCGTGAGACCCCAGACCTTGACAGGTTAGTCTGGGTTAGAGTCAGGTATTCCTCACCCACCCCTTGGCCCCCCCATACCAGTCAGGGCCTCCTTGGCCAGAAGCAGGGCCTGCCCATCAGCTTCCAGCTGCTCCCGACAGGCCTCGAGCTGGGCCAGCTGCCGCTGCACCTCGAACAGGCTGCTCTCCAGGGCTTCCTTCTCCAAGCTGCAGCACACAATCCCTCAGGCCTCAGGACTCGGCCTCCTGGGCCCCAGGAAACTGTGGATCCCAGGGTGTGGCCAGCCGTGGGCCAGGTGCCAGCCTACCTGCCCAGCCGGTCCCACGCTCCCTGGGGAAGCCTGAGCTATAGCCAGGACGCATTGGCAAGCCCTGCTCCTCAGCAACTGTGTGTGGGCCAATGCCAGGGTGCGGCTGGTGGCCCCAGGCAGACCCCCGCCCACCCGCCCCAGTAGGCTGGGCAGAGCCTAAAGCCTTACCGCAGGCGTGTGGCTTCCTCCAATAGGGTTCGGCCTTCACGCTCAGCTGCCGCCAGCTGCACAGCCAAACCGGCCCGCTCCTTGGCCAGCGCCTCCTTCTCCCGGGTCGCCCGCTCCAGCGCCTCTACCTGCCGTTGTGTCTCCCGCCGTGCCTGCTCCAGCTCATGCTCCCGCCCGCTCAGCTGCCGGGAGAGCTGGCACCCACCCAGGCACTGTGAGCACCTTCCCCTCCCCCCCAGAATCCTCCAGCCTGCCCACCATGCAGGACCCCAACCCTGGGCCTGACCCAGCCCTGGCCTAACAGGCAGGAGAGCAGGGTTCAAGCCCAGTCTCCACCCTGATGTACTGTGTGTACTTGGACAAACCAGACTTCTCTGAACCTGCAACACATACACACATGAGGGTCCTCACTCAGTTTGGGTCATAACAGAACCCTTTCTACGCCCCTGACCTTCCAGAGAAGCTGAGTATATAAAACAGACAAAAGGAGTGCTGCTTTGCAGGCCTCAGAATGGGAACACGGAGCACTGCTCCCTACAGCTGTGGCCCATAGAGGCCCCTCCCAGGAGCCCCACATGCCATATAAAGGTCACTGTGTCCCTAAGACTCTAAGGTCCCTTCCAGTATGTCGTCCCAACAAGTCTCACATTCCAGTCCTAAAATTCTCCACCTATCATCCCATTGGGAATTGTTACGGGGAGGTGATTCAGCTGCCAAGTGCTTCCACGGGCGTCCTCTTCAGAACAACCCTTTGTGATAAGAACGCTTGGCCCCATGTCACAGATGGGGCGACTGAGGCATGGGGAGGTGGAGTAGTTTGCCCAAGGGCCCAGTTAGCAGAGGTGGGGCTGAACCTAAGCCCATATTCAGGCTCCTGAGCCTGCGAGTTACCCAGGACAGGTGTCGGAGGCTGGGAGGCTAGAACCCTGGCCCCACCTGCTCCCCATCCTCCATCACCCACCTGGGCCAGCTGCTCCTGCAGCCGGCAGCGCTCCTGGCGCAGTGTGGGAACCTGGTGCTCCAGAGCCTCCCGGGCCTGCTCTGCCACCCGCAAGGAGCCCTCCAGGCCCTGTCGATCCACCTCCTGCTCCAGCCGCAGCTGTTCCAGCCGCTCCTGCTCCTCCCTCGCCAGGGTGGCCTCCTGTTCCACTCGCCGCTGCTGGCCCAGCAGGGCTGCCTTTTCCTCCTCCAGCTGTGAGGCCGGTCGGGGTGGGGGTGAGTGAGCAGATCAGCCCAGCCCCTCCTCCTGGGGAAAGGGGTCCCACCCAGGACCAAGGGCCACCCGCCCACCTATCACAGACAGCCCAGGGAGGCTCCCTCGGGGAAGGGGCAGTGGACACGGGGGAGAGGGAAGAAGGGAGAAAGGTCCGCAGAACTTCTTTTCTCTCAGACCATGAAAGAGGATAGACAGACAGACAGAGTCAGAGACAGAAAGAGGCAGGCAGCGAGACAGAGAGGTGCGGGGACAGAGGTGTTCAGGGAGGTGCACAGCGAGGCAGGATGTGGGCCAAGGCTGGGCCTGAGACGTCCACTGGGGTCTCTGAGTGGGGAGCACAGGGGGGCGAGGAGGGGGACATACCTGGGCGACGAGGTGGTTCAGGCCCCGCTTGTCCTGTGCGAGGCTCTCGTTGAGGGCGCTCAGCTTGGACAAGGCGTCCCGCAGAGAGGCCTCCTCCACCCTCAGCTTGGTCATCGCGAGCTCGAGGTCCATGCGGCCAGCCTCAGCCTGCAGGGGCCAGAACGGGGCGGCCAGAGACAGTCAGGTGGGGAGAGATGGCGAGAGGGACAGAGACGGGAGCGATGGGAAAAGATGTGCAGAGACATGGAAGATGGGGAGAGGCAAGAGGGTGGGGAGAAACAAGAGACACAGAGACGGGGTGGAGGGACAAGGGAGGCGCACGGTGAGAAATCACTGCAGAGGCCAGTGTCTAGGAAGCTACATAAAAGCTGCTGCACACCGCAGAGCTGTGCAGAGCAGGGCAGAGGGCTCCCCAGAGGGGGTTCGGGGGTGGCACTGCTCAGGGCCCAGACTACAGGGAGTGGGGCAGGCACTCGCTAAGGACTGTGCCCCAGTCCTCACAGACCCCAGGCCCGTGACCAGAGATGGGCCTGGATGACCTGAACTACAGGCACTGCGCAGGAGCGTCTGGAAAAGCAGGGATGCAGCCACTAATAGAGGTGAATTCACTTATGTCTGGGGTCAGAGGTTGGTTTGTGGCCTGGGTCAAAGGTTAGCCTGAGTCCAGAAGGAAGGGTTCTGCCTGTGATCAGGGTCGGGGGTCAGCCTGAAATAGGGGTCAGTCTGTGGCCAGGGTGAGAAGGTCTGGGGCCCAGGGCGGAGGTAGGTTTCTGGTTGTGGGGCAAACAGGGACACACCTTGGTCAGCGCCTCGGCCACCTCGGCCTTCTCAGCCTGCAACATGTCCCGCTGCAGCGTGGCACAGCTCAGCGCCTCCCTCACCTCCACCAGCTCCTTCGCCAGCCCTGAGCGCTTCACCTCCAGCTGCTCTAGCTGTCTAATGCTGTGGGACAGAAGGCGGGGGGGTGCCCCTTGTCACTTCCCTGCCCTGCGTCTCCCTCAGCCAGCCAATCTGGAACAGGCTGGGGGTCAGGGCTGAGGCAGGAGCCCTGGTGGCAAGAGCCTTACCAGAAGGACAGCCAGGGTCACCGCCTTTTGGCTCTGTGACTCTGGGCCTCAGTTTTCACATCTGCAAAATGGGCCTCACGAAGTTGTTATAAGAACACATGACTTACTTAAGGATACATGAAATATGTAGGACAGTGCCTGACAGAGCTCCACAAGGGCTTTTAGAAACAAGAATAATGTACTGGCTATCATTAGGACTTATGTCTCAGAGAAGTAAACAGTGCAGTGGTTAAGAGGTTAACTCTTTAGAGTGATGGGCAGAATGCGTGGGTTCAAATCCTGGCTCTTTTACTAACTAGCTGTGACCTTAAGGAAATTATATGACTTCTCTGTGCCTCAGTTTTACCATCCATAAAATGGGGCTAATAACAGCTCCTATATCATAGAGTTGTCCTGAGGGTTAAATAAGATGATCTAATTGTTTAAAATGATATTAATACTAATATTACTGTAACTTTAATTTTAAAAAATAATGTTAATATTACTACTGGTATTTTAATTATTGTTGTTATTACCATCCACACGCTTCCTTCCTCCAGTTCTCGGATCCCAGGTAAGTGACTGTACCTCCCTGAGCCTGTTTACCGAGACAGGACTGATCAGAAGACCCTACACCGGAGGGCTTCTCAAGACGGGAGGAGGCCAGGTGCTCTCTAGCCCCCAGGGACACTGTCAGGAGCCCCAACGCCCATTCACGTGGCCTTGGCAGGGAGGCCAGGAGCTGCGCACCTCCGCTCGAGCTCCCTGCGTGCCCGCGCTCTATCCTGCTCTGTGTCCTCCTTCTCCTCCTCCAGCTGGTCCCGCTGGTGCTGCAGCTCCTCCTGTGCCACCTGTAGTTTCTCCCGCTCCTGCCGCAGCTCCTCAGCCTGCTGCTGGGCCGCCTGCAGGCTATAGGCCAGGCTGTCCTTCTCCCTGCAGGACCGGGGGTACAGGAGCTGAAGGGGATGTTGGGGCTGCTCCCATTGGGGAAAACAGCCGTGCTGCCGTCCTACACGTGAGCCACAGCCTCCGTCCTCTAAGGCACGTGCCTCCAGGAAGCCTTCCCTGACCATGCCCATGGCCAACTCATTTCATCTACCTCTCCCTGAAGCTGACTCATCCCAGCAGAGGGAACCTCCTCCCCCAAACTGCCCACTTGGGGGCTCAGTGGGACAGAGGCAGTGGCACTATCTCCACCAGGTTGAAGAGGTTAGACTCCTGAGATATGTGGGCAATTGTGCTGCCAGCTTGCTAGTCCATATGACCAGAAATGCCTCTATAACCCCCGAGCCCCCGTCTGGGAGGCCCAGTGGAGCTGGGTCTGTCCAGGTCTCAGAGCTTCCTGCTGCTCAGGCCAGCAGCACATGGTAGCCAGAGCAGGACAGGGGGAGGCAGCAACTGGGAACTCGGACAATTTGCAGGGTGTTGCCATTCTCCCAACTCCAGCAGTCACAAGCAATGGGGAGGGTGCCTCCTGAGCCAGCTGGGGTTTCCAGGTCAGGCTGGGGGCCGATGGTGGTCATATCTTTCACTGTCCTGCCTCATCGCTTCAAGCAACAACCCTTAAGCCAGCAGTTCTCAACCTGTGGGTCACAACCCCTTTGGGGGTCGAACGACCCTTTCACAGGGGTCGCCTAAGACCATGGGAAAACACATATATAATTACATATTGTTTTTGTGATTAATCATTATGCTTTCATTATGTTCAATTTGTAACAATGAAATTGGGGGTCACCATAACATGAGGAACTGTATTAAAGGGTCGCGGCATTAGGAAGGTTGAGAACCACTGCCTTAAGCATACAAGACATGACAGCTGACAGTAGGTGGAAAAACATACACCATGATAGTAAGTAAAAATAGCAGAATGCAAAGTGAGGTGTCCGTTGTGCACACAATATAAAAGCCTCTCCTTCCAAGGCACGGGCAGCATTGGTTTTGCTCAGTTCCGATTCCTATCCCGGCCACACCCCGTGAGCTTGGACAAGCCTCTCAAGCTTTGGCAGGAAGACTAATTGGAGATAATACACATAAAATGCCTGGCCACGAGCCTGGCACACAGTAGGTGTACAGGAAACGTTTGCTACCTCACTGCCAGAAAACATACACACATGGCTCGTTAGGACCATATTGGTGCAAATCTGCACGCTTCCAGGCTGAGGCTGGTGCTGGGCCCAGACACCGATTGACTCTCCGAGGCCCCCACTTCCGACCTCCCAGGCACCTGTTCAGGAGGTCGATGGCACTCCGCAGACGCTGGGCCTCGCGCTGGGCATCCTCCTGGGCCTGGGTGGCCCCATCGGTCTTGTCCCGCAGACGCTGCAGCTGGTCCTCCAGGGCACGGCGCTCACCCTCGCTGTCACCAAGCTGCTTCCGCAGTGTGCCCAGGAGGTCCTGGCTGGCCTCGTAGCGCCCACGCATGTCCTGTGGCGTGGGAACCCCTGAGTCTGGGGGAGCCACTGAGCCCTCAGGGCCCCCTGCTCCTGTGCTAGCTCCAGGGACGTACCGCAGCCTACTCGGTGGCCTAGGCCTGAGGCAGGAGAGTGGCCAGGCTTCCACTCCCTATGCTGAGCCCTCCACCTGGACTCTGCGCCTCCATCTCCCTGAGGTCCCCAGCAAACCCAGCCTAAGTACATTCCCTCCCCAGGCTCCGCCCCCAGCTGCCCAAGCCCCTCCCACTCGGGGCTCGGATTCTAACCCTGAGCTCTCAGCCACCTCCAAGAATCCTGACTCCTGTCTCAGGGCTCTGACTCCACCCTGGGATGCTCACGCTCCGCCCCCAGAACACTGGCTCCGCCCCTGGGCTGCCCAAACCCCTCCCCCAGGACGCTTGGGCCCCTTGCTACCTGGACCTGTAGCTGGCGTTTGTGCAGGGCGGAGTGGATCAGGGCGAGCACGGAGGAGTCCGAACAGGCTGGGGATGGGCCTCGGCGCGGGGAGCGACCGCGGCCGGGCGAGGAGCGCCTCGACGGGGATGGGGTCCGGGGGCCCGAGAGCCCCCGCAGACTGCCGTCTGACGCATCAGCGGTGTGCTCGGAGCCACTTAGCTGGACACCGCTCTCCATGTCGGACAGAACGGCCTGAGGGGTGGGGCAGTAGGGAGGTTAGTTGGGCAAAGACGCCCAGTAGGGGCAGAGGGGTGCAGGGGCCATGTGACTAGCTTCATCCCAAAATCTGCAGCACAGCCTAAGCTCCCTTCCAGCAAGGCTTCCTGATTCCGCTCCCGCTAGCTCACAGCCCTCAGCCCGCCAGGTGCGGCCTCCCATGTATTGGGCAGACATCTCTCGGCCTTTCTCACAGATGGGCCTGAACCTCTCGCAGGCACGACCCCAGGTTCCCCAACCACTGGCAGTTCTGGCCAAGGCCACCAGAGGAGCTGGCGGCCCTGGACAGCCTGGCCTTGCCCTGCCCAGGGCTCCCACCCTCTGGCCTCTCCCGGCTCCCTCCCACCTCACACCTGTGCCAGGTCCCTCAAGGTCTGCTGCAGCCCCTCACCCTCCTCTGTGTCCAGGGCGGGCTGCTCCTGGAGCTGCAGGGCTTCCTGGAGTCGTGGCGAAGAGACGAGGAGAGGGTGGTCAGGGTCTGTGCCCTAATCCCAAACCTACTCATTCCCTCCCTGGGCCCCACCCATCAGGCGGCCTCGAAGGCCATGGCCATAGTCCAGCCGCTGGGTCACCTCACAGCAGCCCTAAGTGCCTTGAACAGACGAGGCCCAGAGAAGTGCAGTGTCCCACCTCAGGTCACACAGCCTACTGGGGAAGAGCTGGACATAGAACAGGGCCTGGCCCTACACAGAAGGGTGACCAACCCAGGCGGCACCTTTGAGGGGTGTCCCTCGGGTGGGGAGGCAGCTGAGTTCCAAGAGAAAGAGCCCGGGACTAGCAGATTACAGGCATGAGCTCAAGTCCTGACTCCCCAGTCTGAGTCTCTGGACAAGTATTTCCCCTTGGGCCTTGGGTTTCTCATCTGTATAAGGCAGTGGTTCTCAACCTGTGGGTCGCGACCCCCTTGGCGGTCGAACGACCCTTTCACAGGGGTCGCCTAAGGCCATCCTGCATATCAGATATTTACATGACGATTCATAACAGCAGCAACATGACAGTTATGAAGTAGCAGCGAAAATAATTTTATGGTTGGGTCACAACATGAGGAACTGTATTTAAAGGGCCAGAAGGTTGAGAACCACTGGTCTAAGGGGATCCTGTTACAGGGCTGCTGAGAGGATGAAATGGGATAAGCGTTAAATGTGCTCACACCAAGCCTTGCACACACTAGATGCTCAGTTAATGAGGGTGATACAGTCTGAGTGGGAAGCTCCACGGTGGCCCAACAGCCCGGCCCTCAGCCTGTGCCCACGGGTCTGGTCAGTGCCCCATCCCGTCCTGCCACACCTCGAGGGAAGCTGCCTCTCACCAGGGCCTCAAGCTTCTCAGTGAGGGCCTTGTTGACCCGATCCTTCTCCAGGTTCTGGTTCTGAAGGCGCTCCACTGTCAGGGCCAGCTCTGTCATTCTGGAGGTGAGGGAGCAACAGAGGTGAATGGGAGACTCACCCCAGCTTGTCCTCCAACCCTCCAGCTCTGTGTCCTGCACGCTTCCCCAAACCTGAGGCAGGGACCCTAGGATTCACTTCCCTGGTGGTATGACCTTGAGCAAGTCACCTCTGTCTGTAAATGAGAATGAGGTTGCCCCCCACTTTGTCTCCTGGGGAGGCACCCTGAGACTTGTCGAGGTTGCAGGAGCTGGGAGGAAATCTGGTATCAGAGGTTGAACTGCTTGTGATGTACCCTGGGCAAGAGCCCCCTGGACCTCAGTTTCCCACTCTGCCAACAGGGTGTCTGGGAAGACTGGCTGAGCTCAAGCCCGTCCCCAGTGAACAGATCCCTCCTCCCCTGCCTCATGTGGTACCTACGGGCACCCACCTGGCATTGAAGTCGGCCTTGTCCAGGTTGCTCTGCATCTGCAGCTGGGCCAGGCCCTCCTCCTGCAGCACCTTGTCCCGCAGCTGCTCCTCCAGCTGGGCCTGCAGCAGCGCCTGCTTCTCCAGGGCTGCCTCGGCCCGGCTCTCGGCCAGCTGCAGGCCCGCGCTCAGCCCCAGGCCCGCTTCCTGGACGGCTCGTGAGGTCCGGGCCAGCTCCCCTCCCAGCTGCAGCAGATCCCTAGTGGAGAGAACACACAGCAGGGATGGGATGGCGGTGGGCTCCCAAGCGTCAATTAAAACTACACTGGGATGCCATTTGTCACCATTAGCATGGGGGGAAAGTCACATAATGCACGGTGTGGGTGAGGCTGTGGGAAAACAGACCCTCCCCCACACTGCTGGGAGGGCAACCACAGCTGAGGGCAGTTAGAAAGCGCTCTGAAAACGACTAACTGATGGGCTCTTTGTGACCCACCAACTCCACTTCTAAGAATTTATCCTACAGAGATGCCTCAACACATGGGAGATGGCCTGTGTATAAAGTGATGCCCTGCAGCAGGCTCAGGCCAAAAATGCTGGTGCAACCTAAATGGCCATCAAAAGGACTGCTCTTAAACACAACATGACACATCCTTTCTGTGGGATATCTGTAGCCGAGAAAAACGAATGGGGAAGCTCTTCAGAGCCTGAAATGGAGCCACTCCCACTGAAACTCGGAACTATTCGGCGAAGAAAGCATCAAGCCCTGGCTGCTATCCTGGTTGGTTGGAGCGTCTCCCCAATGCACCAAGGTTTCGGATTCAATCCCCGTCAGGGCACATACAAGAATCAACCAATGAATGCATAAATGGGTGAAACAGCAAATCGATGTCTCTCTCTCTCTAAAATAAATGAAGAAAAAAAAAGCACCTTCAAGAACTGCAAAGATGAAATTCTAACAAGAATATATAAAAGGGTGTGTGTGTGTGTGTGTGTGTGTGTGTGTGAGAGAGAGAGAGAGAGAGAGAGAGAGAGAGAGAGAGATCTGCTGTATTTGCTTGTATAAAAGAAGCCTGAAGGCATATTGCTTGCCTCCAGGAGGGAGAGGAGAGGAGTGTCTGAAGCCAGGGATGGGAGGGGGCCTTTTGAAATTGGAATTTGTGAATATATAAATTATTCAAAAGTAAAATATTAGGTCCTGGCCAGTGTGGCTTGGTTGGTTGGAGCGTCCTCCCAGACACCGAAAGTTGGCAGGTTCGATTCCCAGATAAGGCACATGATCCCCGGTTAGGGCACGTGCAGGAGGCACCCCAATCGATGCTTCTCTCTCTCTTTCCCTTCCTCTCTCTAAAATCAAATTTTTTAAAAGTAAAATTTTAAATGCTAATTAAAAATAGAGCATACTTTAAATACATCAAATGGGTTAAATCCTCTCGTTTCCTGAATGACCGGTACCACTGGGTGTCTAACGCAAGGAGAGGAGGTGACTCATTACGGAAGAATCCCAGCTGAGACAGGAAGGAGTGACGGGAGATGATCACAATCTTGCAGCCCTGGTGAATGCCTGGGCTTGGCACTGAGCATCTGAGGCTGCCGGTGCACAGAGACACCCAGGCATTCGGGGCCTCCCGATGAAAGAGCGCCCAGCACTTACGAAGAAGTCTTGTAAAAAAACCCAAAGAAACAAACAAACAAAAAAAACCCCTGAACCTGAATCTGATCAAGCTTTAAATCCAACATCCAGTTTACAAGAACCACAGGGGACAAAGGTGTTAAATGACACCACAGAATCCAGACTGTGGGAAACTTCGGACAACTGTCCCAGTTTCCTGAACAAATAACAGAGATTAAAGGACAAATCAGTCCATCGCATTTTGTGAACATCTACGGGTCCTGATTCAAACACACTGTCAGGACGAGCAGTGAAGCAAACCATCTGTGACATTGATGAGTCCACTGGGAATCTGGACACACTTAATATTTGATATTTTAACAAAAGATCATTAAATACATTTTTAATGTAAAAAGGGAAAAAATTGGTCTCCCTGTCTCTGGGCTCTCTCCACAGCCTCACCTGCTCAGCCCAAGCAGGACCGAGCCCCCTGCCGGAACACGCCAGTCTCCTCCAGCCCCCTGCTAGCCCGCTCTGTTCACCTGCCTCTCTCTCCAACCTCCGCACCCCCCCCCCCCCCAGTGTCATTTCTCCCGCCTCCACGCCTTTGCTCAGGCTGTATACTCTGCCTGGAGTGCCCCAGCTCTGCCAGTTAAAATCCCACCCATCCCTGAGGTCAGTGCAAATTCCACCTCCTCTATGAAGCGTCTTTCTGACCCTCCCATCCTTGTGAGAATTGAGGACATTCTCTGTTCCACTTTCATGTCACTGACCACTCACTTCCTTGGTCTAGAATTTGGGTGTGGGGGGGTTCTATTTCCTTTTATCACTAGAGGTGGTAAGGTCCTTGGTAGTAGAAGCTGAATATTCTAGTGGATTAAAAGCAGTTGTCAATCCTGACTCAGCCACTTACCACCATGTGACCTTGGAAAGGTCATTCTACCTCTCTGAGCCTCAATGTCCTCATCTGTAAAATGGGAAATATTACTATTCCTACTTCACAGAGATGCTGGAAATGAGATGGAATGAAATGTACAAAGAGCCTAGCTCAGAGGAAATACCTAGTAAATGTTGACTGTCACGATCATAATAAGAGTTCATTATTATAGTTGCTTCTGCATCTCCAAGGGCCTGCCCCGCAGTAGGTGTATTGGGTTGGACAGAAGTTCAACTGAGTTGAGCTGAATTCAACTTAAAAAGTGGGTGCCCCTCCAAGCCAGTGTGGCTCAGTGGATAGAGCATCGGCCTGCGGACTGAAGGGTCCCAGGCTGGATTCCGGTCAAGGGCACACGCCTGGGTTGTGGGCTCGATCTCCAATGGGGGTCGTGCAGAAAGCAGCCGATCAATGATTCTCTCTCATCATTGATGTTTCTATCTCTCTCTCCCTCTCCCTTTCTGTCCGAAATCAATAAAAATATTTTTTAAAAAAAGAAAGAAAAATGATGTTTTTAAAAAAAAAAGTGGGTGCCCCCCAGTGCTGCTGCAGCACCTCCCCACGTCACCCCTCCGCCAGCCGGGCCTCACCTCTCGGTAAACATCTTCACCTCGCTGACCAGCCGCCGGACGCCCACAACCTGCCTCCAGAGGAGGAGCAGGCGGCTGTGCTCGCTGCTGAAGTAGGCGTTGAAGGACTGGAGGGAAGACAGGGGGAGTGAGGGGCTGCGGGGAGGGCCACCCGCTCTGCCCCAGCTCTGACCATCCTGGGAGGCACTGTTGCCCAGGGAGGGGGTCTTCCTGGTGGGTCAGGTCTGGGCCTGCACACAGGGCTGTGTCGAAACTGTCAGCCTCTCACTGCCAAGCCTCCCTCTGGCACTGGAAAACGGGTTTCAATGGCCCTGCAGTCCCAAGAGGCAGCGAGAAGGGCAGAGAGTGCTGGCTCTGAGGTTTGCACCCCAGCCGCATGGCCAGGCAGGTTACTAACCTCTCTTTAAAATGAGGACGACAGCCCTGGCCAGTTTGGCTCAGTGGATAGAGCGTCAGCCTGTGGACTCAAGGGTCCCAGGTTCGATTCTGGTCAAGAGCATGTACCTTGGTTGCGGGCACATCCCCAGTGGGGAGTGTGCAGGAGGCAGCTGATCGATGTTTCTAACTCTCTATCCCTCTCCCTTCCTCTCTGTAAAAAGTCAATAAAAATATATTTAAAAAATAAATAAATAAAATAAAATGAGGACGACAGCACCTACCATGCTCAGTTACTCTGAGAAATAGGGAAGAAATGAATACTCAGCACATGGAATGTGCAATCAAGGCCAACTATGATTATGACAACTATTTACCTCTCCTAAAGGGCTTATGTGGCCAGCAGGGCCTCCCGCTCCTTCTCCCGAAGCCCGAGTCCTCTCCACTCTACAAAGACGCTTCCCCTTGGCTCAGGCTGGACCCACCAGGCCCCACTGGCCTCCCAGAACCCTGTGCCCACCTCCTCCTCACGCCTCCACGCCACCTCCCGTTGCTCCAGCTCCTTCCGACTGCGTGTCCAGTCACTGGTCACCTTGCGTATGTCCTCTCTCAGAGCCTGATTGGCTGAGCTCGCCTGGTCCAGCTGCTCTCGGAGCATAGCGTTCACCTGGGCCAGGCTGCTGCTCCTGGGTGGGACAAAGAGGGACCAATGGGCTCATGGCTGGAGAGGACCGCCCTGCCAGCCATCTTCTCTTCCTGCTGGGTGCCCCACCTCTGCTGCTCCTCCTCCAGGCGGATGAGGGCGCTCTCCAGGTCTCTGCTGTGCTCTGCGTCCTGGGTGGGAGAAGTGGGCATCAGGTTGGGCACGAGGAGGAAAGGGCCTGCCCTGCCCTGCCCTGCCCTGGCACCCACCCTCAGCCGCTGTTGCTCCAGCTCTGTGGATCTCTCCAACAGCTGCTGCTCCAGCTCTGAGTCCTTCTTCTTGTACTGGAGAATCTGGGGATGGGTGGTGAGCAATGGTTAGCCCCAGGGGGTGGGGGCAGGGCAGAGTGAGCAAGCACATTGGGTAGGCAGGAGCAGGAGTGGGCGGCCCTGACCTTGGCCTGCAGCCGTTGCACGAGCTGGGCTTGCCGCTGCTGGCCCTCCTGGTAGGCCTGCAGCTTTCGCCGGTAGGAGGCCTGCTCCTCCTGCAGCTGCCTCCGCAGCTCCACGCTCTGCCGTACCAGCCCCCTGGGCTCCTGTGTTTCCAGCTCCCCAGACTCCAGCCGCACAGCCTGCTCCAGCTGCAGGGAAGGGCCCTGGGTGAGAGTCCTCCGTCTCCAGGGAAGGCAGACACAGGCCTTTGCAGGGAGCACCAGGCTGGGCCCAGACCCACAATGCCTTGCAGGCACATTTGGGCAAGCCTGGATGCAATGCACATATGCATGGCCTAAGGCAGCCATGCATGGACACACAGACAGGGCATGCATGGACACACAAACATATGCATGCAAAACACAAAGAAGACGCACCTGGGGTAAACCTTAGAGGCCCTGGTGCACTGTGAGCCTCTCTTCCAAAGCGACTAACCCCACTGTGGTTGATGATTCTTAGATCCGTGCCCACGTCTTCCCACCCCAAACCCAAGTGAGCTCAGGAAAGCCTGTTGTTCCCATTGTATCTTAAGCCTACAGCAGTGTTAGTGGCATGTTCATTGAGATCATGAATTAATGGCATAAGCACATGTGAATACATTCAAACAGAGGCATCAATGCATGCCTACTGAGCTTAGAGACATGCACACACATAAGGCACACAGGCGGTGTCAAACATCCCCAGGGTGACACAGATGAACTCCCCGGCCTGTCCCCACTCCCTCACAGGCAGCACTCAGATTTGTAAGAGGTGCACACGCATGTTCTATACCGTGTGGCTTCTTAATGCCTGAGCCCCGGCCCGGCCTCAGGCTCCCACCTCTCCCTGACCTCATGGGAAGCCTCTGCTGCCAGCGCCCTTCCTTCACCCCTAGGTGCCTTGCAGCCGCTCCATCGTCAGGCCCTGTAGGCATAGGAAGGAGGCCTGCCTGGCTCTGGCTGCTCCAATAGCCTTAGAACCCTCTATCCTCCTTAGGCACCTGCTGGTCCCAGGGGGCCCCTCAGACTCCACCTGTGGGGGAAGCAACTGAGATTGAGTGGGACTAACAGGAGCGACAGTGCCCAGAGCGAGCCAACAGGAAGACAGCCCAGCCCAGTGGACTCTGGCACCAGCCCACACTCACCGTCTACAGCCTGGGCAGGGCATTCACACGTCCACCCACGCCCAGTCCCAGGGAAGCCAACGGCAAAGACAGCTGCTCACCCCACACTAATAATGGGGCCAGGTTAGTGGCAGGTGCCGGTTCCCTCCAGCTGTTCCCTGCACTGATCCAGTGCGCCCAGGACATGCTTAAGGAGCCACTG
Organism: Myotis myotis; assembly: GCF_014108235.1. Lineage (NCBI taxonomy): Eukaryota > Metazoa > Chordata > Mammalia > Chiroptera > Vespertilionidae > Myotis > Myotis myotis. The sequence goes on along the minus strand of NW_023416324.1, from coordinate 8,329,101 downwards.
AAAAAGCTGGAAACAACTTCCTCTCTGCCTCCCCGCTCCCCGCAAGGACAGCACTGGGGCAGGCTGACTGTGGCCACTGGAGCCACCCACAGGGAGGGGCTGGTGGGGGCTTCAAGTTGGGGGAACAACTCGGTCTGAAGGTGTGGGAGGAGGTGGTATGCAGGTCTCTATGAAGGCTGGGCTGCAGGCCTGTGACCAGTGTCTGCAAGCCGTCCACCTCAGTCAGGGGACCAGCAGTGTCCACATCCGAGTGTGCCGGCGGTGGCACTGAAATGCTGTGTGTTGTGCCTCGATGCAGGTGCATCTCACGGGGGTGAGTGGGGAGTATTTTGTCATTTGTCTCCACCTGGGACCCTGAGCGTCTCCGTGTCTAGGCCTTCGGGGGACCTGAGAGAGGGGGTGTCTGTGGTCGCAGGTCTACATTGTGGTGCAGGTGGGTAACCGTGTGTTCACATGTTTGTGAGTTGGAGCGTGTGTCTGGGCTCTGAGTGTCTGTGATGTGTGTGTCGGTGACTGTTCTCTGTGCTGACCTTTGGCTGTGTGTGTCCACAACATGTGAGACAATGTGTTGTATTGTGCGCAGGATGGATACATCACTGCTGTGACTGTGCACCTGTGTGAGACATGCCACACCTGGGTGGGACGGGGTGGTGTCTGGCCGTGGCTGCGGATTCTGCTGTGGTGTGTTTGTGCATTTGTGTATGTCTGTGTGGGTCTGACTGGCCTGTGCTGTGTGTTTTACACAGGCGTTTGGGCCAGGCGCTATCTGCTTCTGTGATTTAGAGGGGCTCAGGCGGTCGTCAGGTATTCCACTTGCTTCCCCAGTGCTCAGAGCCAGGCCCGGGTCACTCCCAACCATACCTCGCCCCTTTCCACCAACTTCACCCTCACAAAACAGCCTTTCAATTTTACTAGTAATTCAAAAGGAGAGAAGGGTATCAGCAAGCCAGGGATGAAAGAAGTTTACAGTCTCCCCTAGCAACCATTGCCCTAGGACCGTTATTATTCGAGTCACTCTATCCAGGTTGCCATGGACACAGGGAGCCCAGGGGGCCCATTCTGTAGAATCCAGGGGGCCATTCCCTCCTTCCCATCCCAGCTGCCTCACCCAACACCTGCTCCTCAGGGACAGGAAGAATGGGGTGGGGGTGGGGGGCTCCACAGGGAGTTTAAGGGCCTCCTTCTGAACTTAGAAGTGGCTGCTGGGAACCCTTTGCCTGTCTCCCTACATGCAATCAACAGGACACAAATCCCTACCTCACCTCCACTCTCTTTTCCCAGGGATGCTGTGGCCCGCCAACCTAGCCCACATGCAACAGTTACGGCCACAGGGGCAAGCCTGCCACCTGCAGTGTGGGGACAAGGCGGCAGCAGGGACCGACAGTGCCACAGGCCCCCGGAGCCCAGACCAGGGGCCTCACCCCAGCTCCACCACTGACCCTGGGCCCATCACACTCATTTCTGGGTCTGTTCCCCACCTGCGATAGATGATCGCCAGGCTCTGATGTTCTCTGTGACCCATGCAGCCCCCGGAAAAGGCCTGGAGGTCATGCTCATGCAATCCCTGCCTCCGGGGGGTTGAGGGGGGCACTGACACCATCTCCCCGAGGACAGTCAAGCACCAGGTTCATTCTACAAGTTACTCGGGGTCTTCCCGGCCACATGGTGGAATTTTCTAGACTTAACGCAGACCCCTACTCCCGTGCTGAGGCCCCAGCCCCAGCAGCCGTGTCCTAGTAGAAAAAAGAACCTGTCGCCTGTCCCCTCTTCTTCCCTTCTCCTTCCAGCCATGGGGGCAGTGCTGACTTCATTGTCAGCCAGAACCTGGCATTTAAGAGGCAGCCCCCCATGAGCCTGGCAGCGTGCCAGGGGCCAAAGGATGAGAGGCCTAAACTGGGAGGGGGTTGGCTCAGGGCCCCATCATCACCGACAATGTGGAACTGGAGCCCGTTGGCCCTCCACACCCCCTGCAAACCTTGGGAAGACCGGCTCTGAGCTATCCCCAGGGCTGGGGGCCTGCTCCCTGCAAGTCCCAACAAGTCAGGGGCCTGTCCGGGCGGGCAGACACCAGGACACCGGCACAGCCTACAGCCACACTCAGAACTGCTCAGCCCTCTTCCCTGCAGGGGTGTGCAAACCCCCGCATGAGCAGGTCGGCGCAGGGGTCCTGGTACCACACAGGGGACCCTGAGCAGCTTCAGTCTCCCATTTGCAACATCAGAACGTCAAGGCTGAGGTCCTTCCAGCCTCCCAGGGGCCAGCTGCCGCCTGGCACTCCCAGCCCAACTGACTCTTCCCACCCCCAAGAAACAAAGCGGTAATGCAGAGCCCTGGGCTGGGAGTCGAGAGACTAGCATTAATTGGCGGTGTGACCCCAAGCACAGTGCCTTCCCTCTCTGAGCCTCCATTATCTCCTCTGTTAATGAGCATCACCATGGTCCCACCCTTGGTGCATTACATGTAAAGCACCCAGCACCTGCTGGCCAGTAGGCATTCGATAAATGGTGGCTGCTATTACGACTGTTAGTAATACGCATGCATTTTCCATCTACACACATTCTCCTTCCCTCACGCAACTCTTCCACCACTTTCAGCCACCACCAACTCCCCAGGGTCACCTCCTAGGAGTCTGGAGGTCCAGAGAAGACAGTGTACAGAGGACAACCTGCACCTCTGGCCCTGGCTACACCAGCCTCCTGGCCAGGCCCTGGGACCCCCGTAAGCCTGAGGCACAGGTTCCCAGGGGAAGTGAACCCGTCTGGACTTGGAGGCAGGCCTGGCTTCTCCTGCCATGGCTGGGCCTCACCCCCACGGGGAGTGTGGCTGCCTGTGCTTACCCAGGTCTTGCCGCAGAGCCCAGCCACTGTTGGGTGAAGTCCCAAACCCATCCCCACTATAGAAAACAGACTCAGAGCTGGGCCGGCATGGCTCAGTGGTTGAGCGTCAACCAATGAACCAGGAGGTCAGGGCTCGATTCCCAGTCAGGGCACATGCCTGGGTTGCTGGCTCAATCCCCAGTGTGGGGCATTCAGGGGGGAGCCGATCAATGATTCTCTCTCATCATCGATGTTTCTATCTCTCTCTCCCTCTCCCTTCCTCTCTGAAATCAATTTTAAACAAGAAAAGAACCCGAACCGGTTTGGCTCAGTGGATAGAGCGTCAGCCTGCAGACTGAAGGGTCCCAGGTTCAATTCCGGTCAAGGGCATGTACCTTGGTTGCGGGCACATCCCCAGTCGGGGGCGTGCAGGAGGCAGCTGATCGATGTTTCTCTCTCATAGATGTTTCTAACTCTCTATCCCTCTCCCTTCTTCTCTGTAAAAAAATCAATAAAATATATATTTAAAAAAAGAAAGAAAAGAAAACAGACTCCAAGAGCAGAGTGATTTGCTCAAGGCCATCCAAGTTGGCTGAGCCACAGTTCGAACCCAGGCCGGCCTGAGTCCAGGGGCACCTTTTTGGCCAGCGTGCAGGCCTGCCCTGGACATCTCCCTGACCTCACATCAGGGAGCAGCTGGCTCAGCTCTCAGCCCCCAGGCAGCACCCACCCTCTCGCTGACCGCGTTGTACTTGATGGCCAGCTCATCACGCTCGGCCCGGCTCTGGGCCAGCAGGTCCTCCACGCGGGACAACTCCTGCTGCAGCAACTGGTTCTCCTCCTGCAGCGACAGCATTGATGCCATCTCTGTGGCCGACAGCAGGGCTGGAGAGGGACAGCAGGCATGTGGTTAGCTTCCAGCTGGGTCCAGGGGGACATCTTCCCTTTCCCCTCCAGGTGCCCTACCCATCAGTGGAGGCAGGAAGATGGACCAGGGCCCAGCACCAGGTCACACAAACAGAGAACAGGAAGGTGGGCAAAGCCACGGGCCTAGGGCTAGGCTTAGAGTGGACACAACTACAGCTGAAGTGTGGCCCCAGTCGGCCCAGGAGGTACAGTAAGGAGGCTCATTAGGAGTCAGGAGACTAGGCCCCAAGTTCTAGCTCCTTCCTTCTGCACCTACTACTATTCTCTGGATCTCAGTTTTTCAGATCTGTAAAATGGGTGGAACAGTAACCAGACCCAGGAGAGCAGGTAACTTCTGAGACCAGGGCTCAGGTTGGTCAGGTTGTAAGGAAGAAAAGGAGGAAGTAGAGGAAAAAAGGACAGGCCACAGGGAAAAGGAACCCCATTTTGTGGGCTCCCTTCCACCTGATGGAACTGGACATATGCCATAGGCCTCTCGGCTCTCTAAGTCCCTGTCTGTGGCTCCCAGGGGCCCCAAGGAGGCTGAGGTTAGACAAGGACCATGGCAGGAACACCAGGAACACCCCCAAGGAGAGCTGCAACCTCCAGCTGGGACTGAGTGTGCCCTCCCAGGCTCTCAAACCGTGTATTTGGTGTGAGTTCCACCCACCAGAAGGAGCAGGGGCCCATCAGCCTTCCTGGGGGGCAAGGGGGAGAAGGGAGATGGACAGTACCACCCCCCCCCCTTGGATTTCTATAAAGCCCTGAGCTAAGCTGAACTGCCCGCCCCCCCTTATAATCTCGGGTTCAGCCAGCTCACACTTCCCTGGGAGAGAATATGGCGTTTGGGGTTTAAGTCTTTGCAGCAAGGAGGGGGTGCTCAGCCCTGCCTTTTAGCAGCAAAACATGGGGAACACATCGGGGCAAATTACATCTCTAAGCCTCCATTTCCTCATCTGTAAAATGGGTGTACCTGCCTCCCAGTAGGGAGACATGGAAGCTGCAGTCATTATTGTTGTCATGACTACTGAGCAGGGGCTGTGAGAAGAGGGAGGATGTGGGCAGTGGCTGTGCAGGGGAGAGGCAGGATGGTACCTGGGCTCTCAGGCTTGGAGAAGTTTCGGGTGACGATTTCCCTGAGGAGAGCAGGCAGGTGGGCGGGCTGACAGTCCTGGGCCGGGTCCTGCACACTCAGGCCGGTCTCCTGACCCGGCCCCAGGACGCTGCTCTCCAGTGTCTGCGGGGAAAGAGAGGGTCTGAGGGAAACCTGGGAGGACCCTGGGCTCTGTGGCCTGAGTGGGAAGGAGGAAAATTCTGTCGCCTAAAATGTGGGTGCCCAGGAGACCGTCAGGAAATCCCCCAAATGGGTAGAAGCCTGGGAGTTAGAATCGCAAAAACCGCCCCCAGGAAGGACACGCTTGTGTGCCTCCTGCCAGGAAAGGAGGCTCCTCCAGGGCCAGAGAACCAAACCCCACAGCTGGCTCCAACCCAGCTCCAACCCAGCTAGGTGAGGACCCCCCTGTACGTGCCAGCAGAAGTCACCCTAACCCCAAAATCTGGGAGGAGGGACCCCCATCCTCCGCAGGGCACTGGGATAAGGGAGCCACAGCAGTTGAGCCCTGCATACCCCTCTACCCTGAGTCCAGTCAGGCTGGGGGTGCAAACTGGAGCCCCTGTGCACTTCACCACCACACCTCTCCCACCACGGGACCCCCAAGATGCATCCACTCCTCACCGCTCCTTCCAGGGCAACTGGATGGGGTGGGCACAGCCCGCAGGACCCACCTGGATAACGGTCTCCAGTGCCAGCTGGGCCTCCAATGACACCCCCAGCCCCAAGCTCATGGGGGGAGGCTGCGGGCACCCCTCTCCAGGCCCTTCTCCCAGGCCCCAGACTAGCTTAGTCCACACAGCCCACCCCACAGCCAGACTGCAGTGCTGAGCACTGGGCAGATTAGGCTCTAATCCGTGCCCCCATGTGACCACCGGGTGGGAGGGGTGAGGGGGGGAGGGGAGGGGAAAGCAGAGGAGGGGAGGGAAGGGAGGCAGAAGGGAACAGAAGGAAGACTTAGGATATCGAGGGGGAGGGGAGTGGAGAGGGGAAGGGGTGGGGGAGAAAGGAAAGGGAAAGAATGGAGTGGGGGGAAGGGTAGGGAAGGGAGGGGAGGGACCATGAGGAAAGGACTCTCAACACACACACACACACACACACACACACACACACACACACACGCTCCCCAACTGCTGGGTCCTAGAGCCCTCCAAGCTCAGGGGACGGAGTCAGCATCCAGGACACAGAAAAGGCCAGAGTTTTCCAGTTTTTTAAGAATGTACAGGGGTGGGCAAAACTAGGTTCAGCTCTGAGTACAGAAAGCACAGAGCTGCCCTGGTCGGGTCCTCAATTAGTCTGGTGTCACCCTGTACACCAAAAGGTGGTGGGTTTGATTCCTGGTCACGGCACATACCCAGGTTGCCAGTTCAATCTCCGGTCAGGGTGCACGCAGGAGGCAACCGATAGGATGTTTTTCTCTCATGTGAATATGTGTTTCTTTCTCTCTCTCTCTCTTGTCTCTCGCACTTCAAATCAATAAAAACATTTTAAAAAAATCCTCCATGAGGAATTGTGCGTCTCCTTGCTTGCCCACCAGCTAGAAGGAAATAATGTTGAGGTCCCAAGGCCAGAGCCACCAGCTGGAAGGGGTCTGGGTCACCATGTGGAAAGCCACCTGCCAAATACTCAGCAGGGCTTTTCACGAGCAAGAAATTAATTCCTGTTGTGGTGAGCCTTAGAGATTTCCGGGTTTTACTATCAGCTAGTAATATCTTTTTTAAAAAGAATATATTTTTATTGCTTTCAGAGAAGAAGGGAGAGGGAGAGAGAAATAGAAACATCAATGATGAGAAAGAATCATTGATTGGCTGCCTCCTGCAGGCCCCACACTGGGGATGGAGCCTGCAACCCAGGCATGTGCCCTGACTGGGAATCAAACCGTGACCTCTCGGTTCCTAGATCAATGCTCAACCACTGAGCCGCACTGGCTGGGCTCAGCTAGTAATATCTTAATCACTACACACTGTTAAATAGTGGACAAGTGTTAGCTATGGTCTGTGTTATCCTTACTATCACTAGTATTACTGTCTTCCCAGCACCCAAACTAGACCCTGTGCCTGGTACACAGTAGACCCTCAGCCATTTTTTTGTAGGTCTAGAGATAAGAACTAGCAAAAAAATCAATCAAGGATTACTCATGAGTTTCAAGCCCACGTATCCCTTTTTTATTCTCCGGCTGCTGGCTAGAAATTATAACAAAAATACTGAACCAACCATGATCCAGGCCCTGTTCCCAAAACTCTGCATCTGTACTAACATTCTTGGCAGCCCTGTGATGTGACACTGTTCTACCCACTTTACAACTGACAACACTAAGGCTCAGTGAGTGAAGTTAAGTAACTTGCTCAAAGTCACCCATCCATGAAGGGCTAAAGCCAGCAGACAAGGTAAGACCCAGGTATGCCGGGAGGGTGGGGGGAAGGGGGAGAGATCAACCAAAGGACTTTGATATGCATGCATGTAAGGATAACCAATGGACACAGACACTAGGGGGGTGAGGGCATGAGCAGGGGAGGTGGAGGGCAATGGGGGGATAAGGACACACATGTAATACCTTAATCAATAAAGAAAATACAAATAAAAAAAAAGCTTAACGGGGGTTGGGGGTAGGGGCTGGGGAGGACCCAGTTATGCCTGGTTCCAAAGTTTTAAACAAAAAACAACCATGGCTACTATGTGTAGTGCTTACAGTGTGCCAGGCACCACCCTCGGTCTCTGGTGTGTGGTATTAAAAAAGCCATCTCGCCCTAGCTGGTTTGGCTCAGTGGATAGAGCAGTGATGGCGAACCTTTTGAGCTCGGCGTGTCGGCATTTTGAAAAACCCTAACTTAACTCTGGTGCGGTGTCACATATAGAAATTTTTTGATATTTGCAACCATGGTAAAACAAAGATTTATATTTCTGATATTTATTTTATATATTTAAATGCCATTTAACAAAGAAAAATCAACCCAAAAAATGAGTTCGCGTGTCACCTCTGACACGCGTGTCATAGGTTCGCCATCACTGGGATAGAACATCAGCCTGCAGACCAAAGAGTCCTGGGTTCAATTCCAGTCAAGGGCATGTACCTCGGTTGCAGACCCCTCCCAGGCTTGGGTCCGGTTAGGCTCATGCAGGAGGCAACCAGTGTGTTCCTCTCACGTAGATATTTCTGTCTTCCCCTCTTTCTTCCACTCTTTCTAAAAATCAATGGAAAACCACCCTCGGGTGAGGATTAAAAAACAACAACCCACCTCTTGCTTGGACTGCTGAGATGGCTCCTCAGAGCTCTCCCTGCTTGCTCTCTCGTCCCCTACCTCAGTCTACTCCTACACTATCAAGATCGAGCCCCTCTTCTATTCACCCCACACCCTACAGGCTCCCCATCCAACGGCCTCCTAACACATTTAAAATAAAATTCAAAGTCCTGCCACAGCAAACAGGCCTGCCCGATCTGGCCCGGGTCCACCTCTCCCATATCACCTCCTTCTCTCTCCCCCTGCTTGTCCTACCTACTCCAGCCCTGCTGGCCTTTATATACATATATATATATTTTAATTGATTTTTTAAAGAGAGAAAGGGGATAGAGAGTTAGAAACATCGATGAGAGAGAAACATCAATCAGCTGCCTCCTGTACAACCAAGGTACATGCCCTTGACCGGAATCGAACCCGGGACCCTTCAGTCCACAGGCCGACGCTCTATCCACTGAGCCAAACCAGTTAGGGCTCTGCTGGCCTTCTTGATTCTCAAACACACCAGACCAGTGGTCGGCAAACTGCGGCTCGCGGGCCAGATGCGGCTCTTTGGCCCCTTGAGTGTGGCTCTTCCACAAAATACCACGTGCAGGCGTGCATGTACAGTGCGATTGAAACTTCGTGGCCCATGCGCAGAAGTCGGTATTTTGTGGAAGAGCCACATTCAAGGGGCCAAAGAGCTGCATGTGGCTCGCGAGCGGCACTTTGCCGACCACTGCACCAGACAGTCTCCTACCTCAGGGCCTCTGCACCTGCCATTTTCACTGCCTGGAATGCTCTTCTCTCTGCCTTGCACGGCTGACTCCTGCTTGTCAACCAAATCTTGGCTCAAAAATGTCACCTCTGCCTGGCTGGTGTGGCTCAATGGTTGAGTATCCACCTATGAACCAGGAGGTCATTGTTCAGTGTGCCCTGACCAGGTTGCAGACTCAATTCCCAGCAGGAGACATGCAGGCGGCAGCCTATCCACGATTCTCTCTCATTGATGTTTCTATCTCTTTCTCTCTCTAAAATCAATAAAAATATTTTTTTTAAAAAAAGAAACAATACCCATGGGCTTTAGCAAGATCACACTGGGCAAGTCTTGGCCAAGGGTGAGGCTGCCCCCAGCCTGGGATCTGGGAAGGACCTACAATGCACACATATCCAACACCTGCTGCGTCCCAGGAGCCGGGGGCAAAACCCAGGCAGTGCCCGCCTCTCCCCCACAGGATCCCTGGGTGGGAGGGGTGCCTAGTCTCCAGGAGGGGTGCCCATCCCCAGGCTGGACAGAGACGGGACAGGGGGAGCCCGTCTACCCTTAACCTCTGGTCTGCTCCTGGTTTATTTATTAAGCAACTGCTGTGAGCCCCGCTAAGGAAAAGAGGAAATCTCAGATGAAAACCGACACCAGGTACTCTCGTGGGACCTCCCGAGTGTCCCATCCTCCGTCCAGACAAGTGCTGGCTTCAGAGGGAGCTGGGGAGCCCGGCCACCACAGGGCCGGCAGAGCACTGTCCTCGAGCGTCTGCGTAAAAATCACGCGGGGCCCGTTCAAAATGCCAACCACAGAGACTGGCACGGGGGCCTCAGGCCCCACTTTGAGAAACCCAAGGAGTGGAGGCCCAAATCCCGGCACGGGCCGTGTCGTCTAGGGCAACCCAGTTGACCGCCCTGGGCCTCAGTTTCCTCATCCCGAAAATGGAGCCACGTCCGACTCCCAGGGCTGCACCGCCGGTGAAAGGACATCCCGCACCGCGCCCGGCCCGCAGGCGGCGCAGGAAGGGACGTGCTGTTCGCGGTGACCGTGAGGAAGGGTCTCCTACCGCAGCTCTGCCCCGGGGAGCGAGGAGAAGCCCGCAGCGGAGGGGCGCTCGCTGGGCGCCCGCAGGCCGCCGCGCCCGCAGGCCCTGCCTCCTCCCGCCCAGCCCGGCCCGCGAGGCCCGGGCGGGATCGGAGCGGGACGCGGCAGGATGTCCGCAGGGCCCGCGGCGCGCGCTCGGGCCGCCGGGCTGGCGGCGGCGGGTGCAGCGAGCGCGCCCTGAGCGCCCCGGGCCCGGGACGCGGCTCCAGCCCGCCCGTGCGCGCGGCCGCCTTCCCGCCCTCCGCGCGCCGCCGCCTCCCCGCCCTCCGCGCGCCGCCGCCTCCCCGCCCTCCGCGCGCCGCCGCCTCCCCGCCCTCCGCGCGCCGCCGCCGCCCGCGGCCCCGCCCACGCGCCGCCGCCTCCACTCGCGCCGCGCACCCCGCGTGCCCGCGACTCTGGCCCGCGGGAGCGCGCGCAGACCGACCCTACCTTCGCGCGCCGCCGCCGCCGCCGCCGCGGAGTCCAAGCGGAGCCCGCCGGGAGGGGGGGCGGGACGGGGGAGGGCGGGGGGCGGAGTCTGCTCCCGACCCTTCCGCCTCCCCGCTTCCCGGAGCCCCCGCGACCCAGGGCGCGCCAGAGGGCGGGGTCGGGGGGCGGGGGCGAGGTCGCCGCCGGCTGCCCCCGGGTCTGTCTATAGAGCGTTTACTTGGGGCGGGCACTTGCTGAGGGCTCTTCATCGGTCGCATTCACTGCTTCCCACAACGCAGCAAACTGGGATTATTAGCTCTTTTGCATAAAAGGGAAACTGAAGATTAAGCAAGTGGAGCAGCGTCCCGCAGCTGCAAGGTGGCAGAGCAGAAGGAACCCACAGCCAGCTGCAAAGTCCCACTGCGGCCTTGGTCTCGGCTCCTGCTTCCTGGCCTTAGACTAAGCTCTGGCCTCAACCAATCGCCCAAGCAGCCTGAGGAGCATTCCCTCCCGCCCGCCCCCCTCGGAGCCCAGTGTAGCAATACTGAGGCTCCAATAACTTGACCTGCAGGGAGAACGTCTTTGTTTTCCTGATTGTCCCGCAACCTTGGATGAGGGCCTCTGGCCTCAGTTTGTTTATCTGTGAAATGGAACCCCATCTGCTGCCCCTTCCTTCTCACAAACTCATGTGCCAACTGGAATGGGATAAAGCCGAGCGGAAACCTTGCTTTAGAGGACTAAACTGTGTCGTTTCTATTTGGAACAATACATTAGGCTCTACCTGCCTACCTCTGTTCTTGAAGGCAAATCATCCACTTCAAAAGTGTAGGCTGGTCTGCAACTCTCCGGCTGAGGGAGGGAGGGAGGGCTGTGCTTTGCTTGAAAACGGAAGTTGAATTTTATGATTTTGTGTTTGGAAAACAGTAAATACCCAGAAAGAACAGTAGCAGGCCTGTGGCTGATGGTTCTGTCTTTCCCTGTTGCAGGGCGACCAGGAGTTAATCTTTGTCAAAGAGGAGCCTGCTTTTTACATCTGAGAAACCACGCTAGGGGCTGCCAGTGTGCCCTTGGGGCTAGCTGCCAGTGTGCCCTTGGGGCTCTGTGACCTAGGGATGGCGCAGGCAAGGCTGTGGCCTGGGCCAGGGCAGAGAGAGCTGTTCCTCAGGGAGATTTGGTTCAACCCCTGGGGCTTGGAGTATGGAGGGGTGCGAGGTTAGGAGGTTTCTCTGGCTCAGCCAAGGGGGGGCTGACTGGCCTCTGCCAGTAGGCCCCACCAGCCCCCAGGTGCCCCAGCATGGCCCAGGTCTGTGCCAACCTGTCTGGTGCCCCCTGACCTGCTGGGTCCCTACCCAGGCCCCAACGGGCTCATGACCTCACCAGTCCGCTTCTGATCCTGCCTGGCCCTGCAGGGCCCTCATTCCAGAGTGTTCCTCATCGCACCAGGAACCCATCCTTGCCCCTCCCTCCAGAATGCCTGCGAGATGCCTGGGCCTACCGGGCCCTCTCCGTCAGGCCTCCCTTGGTGAATAGTCCCTGCCCCTCACAGGCAGCCTCTACTGGCTGGTACCACACTGTGCGGCTGCTTCCTCTTACATTTTCTCACTCTGTCCTCAGTCCCCCTGCACATTTCTGCAAAGCAGGACCTATGCTGCAAAGCGGGTTCTAGGATTATTTCCATTTTACAGGCGAGGAGACCGAGACTCAGAGAGGAGCAGTCACTTGCCCAGGGACACACAGCAGGAGTTTCGGGGGCTTCCAAGCCATCTTTCCTATAATCACATGAGATTTTTGGAGGGCAGCAGACACGGCTCCTTTCTCCGTGACCCTCCTACCTCCAGAGCCCAAGGAGGCTCCTGCTGGGAGGCAGGTCCTTTCACCAGCCTCCCCCTTGGGAGGCTTCCCGATGCTGGGGCTGGGTCCCCGGTTGTGCTGACTCAGTGCTTCAGCTCAGCCTGCCTTATGGTCATTTGAATCCCCAGGGCCGCTGCCCGCCAGTCACCCTGCCCCATAACCAGGTGGTGCCCAGTCCAGCGACCCCCGGACCAACTACCAAGAAGGGAGGTGTGCTGGGTACTCACCTGCTCACCGCAGTGGATTCTAAATCTGCAACTCAGGTAACTGGGAAGCAAGTGACAGAGTTACTCCCCCAGGTTGCTCGGGCCAAGAGCCTGCCTAATCCGGGCGCTAAGCGGGGTTGGACTCTGCCCACCATCAGCAAAACCACATTAACCCGGAGGCTTCGAGTTCAGGCGTTCCGGTTAACTGGATTTGATGGATAGCTTATTTTATTTTAGAGAGACAGAGGAAGGGGGAAGAGTGAGAGAGAGAGAGACATTGATTTGTCGTTCCACTTGTTTATGCATTCATTGGTTGATTCTTGTACGTGCCCTGACTGGGGATCGAACCCGCAATCATAGTGTATAGGCATGATGCTCTAACCCACCAAGCGACCCGCTGGGCGGCGTGCTGCAGAATTTTAGTAATTAGTTTGTGTGCCATGAGATGAAAAAGGTTGAAAATCACGGACCTATGGAATAAAGACCCCCCCTTGGCCTGTCATTCAACACCTGCCATATTATTGCTTTAATCCACGTGGAGGGAATGGGAACTTCCACGTATTAAGCAGGTCGTATGTGCCAGCCCTGTGGGCAGCACCGCTCAAGTATATCAACTTGATTAGAAGCACGGATGCTAGAGCCAGACTGCTTGGGTTCCAATCCCACCTCTGCCACTTAGTAACTATGTGACTGGGCAAATTACATAATCTAACCCTCCCTCAGTCTCATAATTTGTAAAACTGGGATGATGAAATGAGTTTTATGTTGAGTGCACAGAACAGGGACTAGCACAGAGTAAGCATTATACAATCGCTACTATCCACGTAAAGGTGATTCAGACCAAACTATATGATGGGCACCTGCTAGCACTTTATATGCCTCATCTGAGTGACACTTGGGTTAAGGAAGGAGTCTGTGGCCACACATCTAACCAGGAGACAGCCTAGACCCGTGGTCGGCAAACTGTGGCTCGCGAGCTACATGCGGCTCTTTGGCCTCTTGACTGTGGCTCTTTCTAAGCCTTAGGAGTACCCTAATTAAGTTAATAACAATGTACCTACCTATATAGTTTAAGTTTAAAAAATTTGGCTCTCAAAAGAAATGTCAATCGTTGTACTGTTGATATTTGGCTCTATTGACTAATGAGTTTGCCGACCACTGGCCTAGACCCAAAGCCCAGATCTGTCTCCAGAACCCAAGTGCTTACCTTTGATGGTCTGTACTGCTAACGAAGAAGGGATCCCCCTAGGTCTAAACTTCCTCATTCTCAGCTTCCAAGCATGTAGAAAAATGGGAAGTGAGCCCTAACCGGTTTGGCTCAGTGGATAGAGTGTCGGCCTGCGGACTGAAGGGTCCCAGGTTCGATTCTGGTCAAGGGCATGTGCCTTGGTTGCAGGCACATCCCCAGTAAGGGGTGTGCAGGAAGCAGCTGATCGATGTTTCTCTCTCATCGATGTTTCTAACTCTCTATCCCTCTCCTTCCTCTCTTCAAAAAAAAAATTAATATTTAAAAAAAAAAAAATGGGCCGAAACCGGTTTGGCTCAGCGGATAGAGCGTCGGCTTGCGGACTGAAAGGTCCCAGGTTCGATTCCGGTCAAGGGCATGTACCTGGGTTGCGGGCACATCCCCAGTAGGAGATGTGCAGGAGGCAGCTGATCGATGTTTCTCTCTCATCGATGTTTCTAACTCTCTATCTCTCTCCCTTCCTCTCTGTGAAAAATCAATAAAATATAAAAAAAAAAAAAAAAAATGGGAAGTGATGGGAAATAGACAAAGCTTTCTCCTCCTTAGAGTCCATTGATGCAATTTCCTTATCCTTATTCATTGGGCACGAGGATCCTCAATTCTACTTTTCTTTGTTCTCCCTATACTAAGTGGTTATTTCCATAATAAGAAATAACAACTACATTGTTTTTACAGAACCCTCAGGAAAAAGTGCCATGGCCTTTTTGAACTTTATTTTTTTACCTCCGTATGCCTGTATGCCCTTAGTATTTAGGGAGATGCTTCCACAGGGAGGTCATGGTGGGCCAGGGCCCCTGCCCATGTTAGGAGGCAAGGAGACCAGAATGTCCCAGGATGGCAAAAAGGTTATACTCTTATAGATGCACGGGGAAGAAGGGACTGGTTACCTTAGAGCAACAGGGCCCAAGTCTCTCACTTTGGCCAACCTGAGACCCTGGCCCAGACTTTAATCTGTACACATGATCAATGGGGAACGGTGGTTGTGAGCTAGTCCTAGCATCCTGGACGGTTTAGGGGCCATGCCCCAAGAACAGGTTTGCCTTAGACATACATTGACAGAAGTAAAAATATTTATTTATTTATCTTAGAAAACTGGCCCCAGAAAATGGCCAATACTTTTTTCAGTTCATCATCTTGACCCTTCACAAGAGAAATCTTTTCATCAAGAGGTAAAGAATGTTGATAAAAGCAATTTTAGAGGTGTGCTCAGATAAAATTATTTTATATAAACCAGCAATACAGGCAAAACTAAAGTTCAGTCTGAGCTCTGTCATGTACAGTCCATGAAGGAGAAAAGACAGTAAGAGGTTGTCTGCAAACAAGGCCCTTAAGAAACCAGAAAACTCCAGTCCACCAGGAACTGCACCGTGAGCCTGGGAACCCCCCGAGTTGCCAGGAAGGCTGAACCCCCACCTTCAAGAGAGCAGCTTCCACTTTCCTGCCCAAACACCGTTCCACCTGGCTTCCAGCGCCTGCCTCGGCTCTGCACTGCCTACCTGACCTGGGAGACAGGAAACCAGGACACGTGGCTGAGATGAACGCCGCTGCCTGAAGCTCAGGGCAGCACCTGCGGCCCACGGTGAGGAATGTGTTCAGATGCCCTTCCGGGGCACACTGCAGGAACGGTTCCTTTTGCAAAGGTAAAAGTTAGTGCAGATCAGCCCATGAGCAAAGCAAATATTAAAAATTCTAGAAAGCTGGTTAATGCTCCCAATTTCCCTTCTGACTGTCTGTTCAAGCTGCAGCCTATAACCTGCTAGAAGCCAGAAGGAAGCCCTCCTCTGAAGGCGCCTTGCCGGAAGGGGCTGCAGCCAGCGGGAGTGCAGAAAGCTCCCCTGCGCACAGGGATCCCGAGGCACCGGTAAACCCCGAGAAGGGCTCATCTGAATCCAGGCAGCACACTGAATCCCTTCTTTTGCTTTTGGGGGCTTGTGTTTATTACAGGTCACTGTGGTGGAAGTAGTCGTCTCGGTCTCTCACGTCAGAGGGCAGCAGGGATAGGGATCCTGGAGCTTGTCTTCTCGTGTTCTGGCTGCACAATTAAGTCCCAGGAGCAGTGTGACATGGTGACAATTTACTGCCTAACGGCTCAGTCTGTCAAGAGAGTCAGGCAAGGAAGAGAGGAGAGAGCCATGCTCCAAACAGAGGCTGGCCAGGGAGTGCTTCGTCTTCCTTCCTTCGGCCCAGATGAGGCAGCTCCTTCCCAGAAGCTGTGTGAGGATTAAGAAGAGTTGTGCTCAGCTCAGAACTGGACCCAGTCGGTGCCTGGCTGAGTCTGGCTGGAAGTTGCCCTGTGAAGGGAAGACAGGGAGGGGTAAGAGGGTTTAGATGTTTGAAACTACAAAGCAGATAACAAGTGGCTTCTCTCTGGACAATGAGAGCTCCATCAGTAAGTTGCCACATTTCTGCCATCTTCTCAAGAAGTCAGCTCTGAATATTCTAGAGCAGAGGTCAGTAAACTGGAGCTCGGGACCAAATCTGCCCCCCTTATTTTACAAATAAAGTTTTATTGGTACATAGCCATTCATTTACATATTGTCTGTGGCTGCCTTTGAGCTGGAAGAGCAGAATGGAGTAGCTGAAACAGAGACAAGATGGCCGGCAAATTCTAAACTATTTGCTATCTAGTCCTTCACAGAAAATGTGTGCTGACTCCTGTCCTAGAGCCTGGAGCAGTAGGATTTTAGCACCTTTTCATCCCGACCCCAGGTAAAGGCTTGAAATGTTATGGGGTCAGAGAGGCATAAGGATGGGCCTCAGGGGTCCCAGAAGGAGAGGCCAAGGCTAGAAGCCAGGTTAATTCTCAGTGCAGTGCTCTGGGCGGGCTGGGCCAGGAGGGAAGGAGGAGGTGCTGGGAACAAGCCAAAGCACTTGATGAGGGAGTGTGGAGGCCAGAAAGAACTGCAGGAGGCGGCTCCAGGCCACCTAGCAGAGGAGCAACAAAAAGCCTTCCTGGAGGGAGATGCGCCACCCATGCGGGTGCTCTGGGCTCTGTCCCACCAGAGAATGTGACTCCTCACCCTGTGGATTTTGCAAAGTCTCCCCAGATGTCGGCGGTGGCAGTAGTGGCAGGCGTGGGCTGCGGCCAGGACACAGTGGCGCCTCCTACTGATGTGGCCAAGTCCGATGGGTAGGAAGAGAAGAGGAGACAGGAGTCAGAGATCTTTCTGGTTTTCTCAGTGACCCTGAAATCAGTCTCATGATTCCAAGTGGCTGAGAAGGACACACACAGAGACGTGCTTTTGGGCAACTAAACATCAACAAGTTGCCACATTTCTACCATCTTCTCATGAGCCCTTGAGGGCTCCTGGAGAAAAAGCAGAAAGCCACATACAAGGTGGAGGGGAGGGGTGCCAGTGAGGGCGGGTCACACACCATCTGTCACACATATCTGAAGTTGACCCTATTTTTTAACAGTTTATATTGAAAATCTGTTTAAAATTTACCCTTTCACCCTGGCAGGCATGGTTCACTGGTTGGGGTATCGGCCTGTGTACTGGAGGGTCATGGGCTCGATTCCCAGTTAGCATGTACCTGGTTGCAGGTTCGGTCCCTGCCCCCCATTGGGGTGCATGTGAGTGAATCAATTGATGTATCTCTCTCACATCGATGTTTCTCTCTGTCTCCCTCCCCTTCCACTCTCTAGAAATCAATGGAAAAAATATCCTCACTACTCGGGTATTAAAAAAAAAAGAGTACCATCTCCTGCCCTGGCTTCTTGAATGGAAAATGCCCACCCAAACTGCAAGATCATCTTCACACAAAGCCCTCAGTCCACTGTCGGGATCATCCAGCTAAGACAACTGTGTGTCAGACATGTGCCAAGTCCTGAGAGCTAAACTGATTAGGGGTCGGGAGAGCCATCCAGAAAAGGCACCACAGAAGCTGCTATCTGTGCACCTCTTTGCCGAGGTGGGTGGCACAATGGGGCCTCAGTGCCTGCTTTTGTGCGTTTTAGGCACCTCCCTGGACAGTGCTGCCAACTGTCCCTGTGCCTGCCATCCTCTGCCTTCCCACCAATCTGTTATTTCTAATCTGCTCTGGGCTGAGACCAGATAAAACTCAGGCCCTCAACGGTTTAGTTTTATAGTTCACCACATGCTTAACATCCCTTATCTCCTCGGAACCTCACCACAGTGCCTGGGGAAGACTCGCCAGGACCAGCTGTATGACTTTACGCAGGCCACTAACTCTCAGTTCCTTACGTCTGAAATGGAGACAGAACAGTGACAGAACAGGACTGTCTAAGGATTAAATAAGCTAATTTATATGGAATGCTGAGAACAGGCCCAGCACAGTGACAATAACATTAGTAAAATGGGGCTAACAAATGTGAGCACTTACCATGTTCATAAGGGACATCACATTTGATCGCTACAAGAGACCTATATTGTAGGTATCATTACTACCCCATCCTACAGATGAGAAGACTGGGGCACAGAGAAGTGGCAGTTTTCTGAATATCACACTACTGATAAGCTAGAATTTGAACTCAGCCAGTCTGGTTTTGGAGCATACAGTAAATGCTCAGTAAATATCAGCTAGTCATGACTCTTATCATCCCACACCATTTAGTTTGTAGACATGCTAATTGCCTTTTGTTCACATCAGCACAAAAACCCTTGACAGCAGGGACTTGGTGTTATACTCACAGTATCCCCAGGGCCTAAAATGCTACCTGGCACATAGCAGGTTCTTCATGTAATCTGCTAAAAAGGCACCAGCAACCGAGGGAAAGCCTAAGACAGTGGCTCCCAGACCTCAGTGCACACACAAATAACATTAAGAACGCAGATTCTTGCCGAAACCGGTTTGGCTCAGTGGATAGAGCGTCGGCCTGCGGACTGAAGGGTCCCAGGTTCGATTCTGGTGAAGGGCATGTACCTTGGTTGCGGGCACATCCCCAGTGGGAGGTGTGCAGGAGGCAGCTGATCGATGTTTCTCTCTCATCGATGTTTCTAACTATCTCTCTCCCTTCCTCTCTGTAAAAAAATCAATGGAATATATTTTAAAAAAAACAAAAAACAAAAAAGAACGCAGATTCCTGGCCCCGCCCCCAGCAATGCCCAGGCAGGTGGTACTGTGACCTCACTGAGAACCAATGCTGAAAGAATAATCCCTGGGGCGGGGCAGGGGGCTCGCTGCCTGCTGCTCCCGCCACTTCCTGGGCTGGGTGTTCCCCAAAGGGCTGAAGTTGGAAGCCTGACCTCCAGATAGGGCAGCCAACGTCCACGAGCCTGGGATGGAAAGAAAACAGGCTTCCTGCCTGATCCTGCCTCCAGGCTGGTGGGCAGTGTGTGGAGAAAGTGGGCTGGTAACAATCACCCAGCCGGGGGCCGGCCAGGGCATCAGGCAGGGTGGGGAGGCTGGGCTGGGAGGCCAGCACTAGGTACTAACTTCTGGAATTCCGGGGTCTCTAGAAGGCATTCCTTACATCCTGGAACACGCACCACACAGCTTGCTGGGGGGACTGCCTCTCAGCTTCTCAGCACCCCGACGGCCTTGCTCCAAACGAAATGTCCAATTTCATTTCTCACCACTCACCTTGGCGCTCCTGTGCTGCATCCACCTCCCTCAATATACCAGGTGTTTAAAAGTCTGAGCCTTTCGGCTCTTCTCTCTGAATGGAGTCCCAAGTGTTCCCTACCCCAATCTCCTTCCTTCAGGGCCCGGCTCAATGTGACCTGTCTCGTGAAGCCGCCCCCCATCCTGAGGGCTGGCAGTGACTCCTGTCTCCTACTAGCTCTCAGTGCCCTATGAGCACAGACTGTGTCTCCATCACCCACTCACTCAATACTCACTGAGCAGCCTCGGAGAATCAGGGACCATGTGATGCCTTCACAAATGAGTTGAAGTCCCTGCCCACCAGGGAAGGACAGACAAGACACCGTAAGAGTAAGTGGTGGGAATCAGGGGAACAGAGGAATCCTATACCCAGTGTGGACAGGATCAGCTATGCTGTGCTCACCTTCCTGCTGGTCACATACAGCTACTAAACGACAGATCAATGAGTGAAGGAAGGAAAATCAGCTGCCAGCAGGAAGAGGAACCCACAGGCACAGACTTGGCAGCAAGTACAATCACCCCCAAGCACTGACCTGAACCGGGAGCAACTGCTGGCTGGGCGAGGGACCCCTCTACAGAAAACTGCTCCCCAGGGGGAGGGATGAGGGTGGAGGGTTTCGCCCCCGGGGGAGGGGGCAGCAGGCTCAGTCCTCCTGTGCTGGCGGGCCGTGCTCGGGGAGTCCCAGCGGCTCCTTCCTTCTTCTTCATGTTCTAAAGAGAGGAGAAGAATGTGAACCAGTCAGTTCTGCTGGAGCCCCACCGCTATCAGAAAACCCCACAAGGAGGGCCAGGTGACCCCAGTCCCAAACGTGTAAAACCAACAGATAGATGGTCAAGACCCGTCCAGCACTTCCATTGTTACGAGATGTATTCAACGCCTCACAATTCTAAAGTTCTCACAAACACATTTAATTTTAACACCTGAAATTATAAATCATCGAAAAAGGCAAAATCAAACATACTATGATACACCATTATGTACCCACCAGAATGGCTAAAACATAGAACATAACTACTGACAAGGGTATGGAGCAACCAGAAGACTCATACTAGTACAGTGCCGTGGCTGGTGTGGCTCAGTTGATTGCTGGTCAGGGCACATGCCCGCATTGCAGGCTTGATCTCAGGTAGGGGGCATGCAAGAGGCAGCTGATCGATGTTTCTCTCTCTTTCCCTCTCTCTCTAAAAATCAATAAAAATATTAAAAAATAAAAAAAGAGCATTCATACGCTGCTGGTGGGAGTATCCAGTGGGTAAATGCCTTTGAGAAACTGTAGAAAGTGGGGCACCTGAAGTGATGTCCCTGCAATTCCCCTCAGACACACCCCCAACAGAAATGACCACGTCGGGGCCCCGAGAGACATGCACTGGAACATTCTTAGCAGCACTATTTGTAATGGCCCCAAACTGGAAGCTACCCAAACGTCCACCATCAGTTAAAGGGGTAAGTCATTGGATACATTCTCACAATGGGATATGCCACCACAATGAATGATTCATGCAACAGTGTGGAGGCCTCGCAAATACATCAGTAAAAGAAAGAAGTTGTACACAATAGGGTACAGAGTGTATGACTCAATTAATAAAAGTTGAAAACAAAATTCAGGGTATTCGGTCAGGCAGTGGTTACTCAAGGTAGGTAGTTACTAGGAAGAGCAGGAGAGGGGCGTACAGGGCGCTGATAACCTGCTTCTTGATCTGGAGGCGGGCCTGTGTGGGTAAATTCCGGTTTTAAAAATTCACTGAGCTCTGCACTTTTCTGTATGTGTATCGTACTTCAATAAAACATTAAAAAAAGCAAAAATCTGAGCACCAAGCGTGAGCCAGAAATCTGGAGGAGTTACAAGGATGAAGACGACCTGGATCCCTACTTGTAAGGAAAGCAGCAGCTTAGTCAAATGCTACGACCACAGCCCCAAGTCAAAAGCCCTCAGAGCTCAGTGTGAGTCCAGCGAGGCTGGCTGTTTCTGGCTCTAGGACCCTGGGCAAGTCCTGTAACCTCTCCAAGACCCCGTTTCCTCGCCTGTAAAAGGAGAAAATATTTAATTCATGAGAAAGTGCCTGAAAACACTACCTGGCACACAGCTGCTCAGTTATGTTAGTTTCCTCCCAGCAAGAGAGAGAATCACACCCCACCAGTCCACTGCATTTTCTTTAAGGGCCAGATAACTCCAAGGTCCCAAATCATCACTAGCACGAAGCAGAGGAGAGGAGAAAGAGACAGTAAGTCAAGAGGAAGAGCATTATTTTAGGGTTACAAAGGTTCTTCAAAATCAAATCCACGTGGTCCTTGGTTCCCCCAAATTATTTCAACTCCGCCCCCGTAGTCGATCAAGGCCAAGTCTTGGCAACCTAGCCAGTCCAATAGCAACTAGTAGGGAAAAGCCAGAAGCAGGGCAGCTCAGGACAGAGACACAGAGAGCCAGGACCACACCACCAGCAGAAGGTACCCACGACCCCCTGTGCCCATCCTGATGTCTTCCTGCCCACAGCACCCCCAAAGCTTCCTTACTCAAGGGGTAAGGCCAAGACGCAGCTTGAAATGGGCACACTGACCCCCCACTGTAACAGCCAGGACAAAATTCCCAGCTCTGGCAACGAGTGACGGATATTCCTTCTCAACGCAAAGGCTTTGCACATGCTGTTCCCTCCTCTGGAGTCACCCTTTGACCCTTCCTCCCTTCTTTACAGGTCACTTCTTCCAGGAAGCCTTCCAAGAATCTCGCAACTCTGGGCTACATACACACCTTTCCTTTAGGAGCTCATGGCACTGAGGACATCCCTAGGTCATAGAGCCTCTCCAGCCACGTTGTACTCACATCTTGACTTGCCCGTCTCAACTCTACTTGAGAGGACAGCAGGGCCCTCTCATTCACCCCCACGTGTCACTGGCACAAGGTAGCTGCTCCATAAACATCTGCGGGCTGACGAGCTGAATTGTGAGAAAGAGCGATGGGCTCTGGGCTGGGCTCAGTGCGGTGGCCACCAGTATCATCTGGTCATGGCCAATACAGCCAAGCAAGGGTGGGACTCACCGCAATGTTGAGCTTGATGGTCTGGCCTTCCTTGAAGCCTAGGTCCAATTTGGGGCCTTGGTCTGGGTTCTGGGCTTGTTTTGCAAATTCAAATTGCTGTTTCACCCACCTGGGGGAGGAAGGCACAGGTGAGGAAAAGACCGGCTGCTCTGCATCCACACACTCACTTCACCACCACCTGCCATCAGTCCAGGACGAGGCTTTTATTGCAGCAGATGGTAGAGGAACGCAGGCTGGGGAGTGAGGCCTGAATTCAAATCCCGCCTGTGACACTTAAGTAGTTGCATGCATATCAGTTTCCACATCAGCAAAATGGGTTGAACAGTCTATGTCTTAAAGCCTGTTATAAGAATTCAATGAGATTACTTATGTAGAGTGTCCTAACGCTGGTCTTCAATCTGAGAACTTGGCCCTCTACGCCCCAGCACTTGGCATGAGAACTAAGATAAGGATTCCACTCCTCGCCCCACCCCAGGGCTCATAAAGCAGATGGTGAGACACGACAGAGGCTAGGTAGGAGAGAGCAACACAAAGGTCTTCCATAAAACGCCCATCCACAGCCACCCGGGGCAAGGGCCCCAGCACAGGGAAGAGCCAGAGAGGCCTGCTTGTGAGCAGCCACACGCTCCCCACTGGCTGGAAGCCAGAGGCGGAGGCCTGCGGAAGGCAGGAAGCAGTCTCTCTGCCCTGCCCTTGAGCTTCAGAAAGGACCACCGGGGCACCTGTTGGGTGGCCTGGGAATCCAAGCACCACTTAGCATATCAGAGCAACAGGCCCAGAAAAGCCACAGGAACCTGACAAAGACTGGCTGCTCAGGGGCTTATAAGGGAAGAAAGGTGACCCCCCTCAAAGTCTAGGCAGCGGAATGAGGTGGCAGAAATGGGCCTGAGGAAAAGAACATGACTTCAAAGCAGAGAGGAGGCCTGGAAGGATGCAGAGAAGCCGGCCTGTCCCAGAAGAGAAGTGAGTTGTCCTGAGGCTCTGCTGGAAGACAAACCGCACACCACCACCTGGGATCCTAACCTGGGAAATCATTCTGTCCAGGGAGCAGGGAGGAGGCATGAGCACGTGAGTCCCGAACCACTCACTTGAAATGGTCCTGCAATGCAACGTTGAAGTCAAAGGCATCACCTCGGTCCCCAAAGCCAAGTCCAATGAACGCCCGTCGTCCTAGAGGAGGACACGTGATCAGTCCCACGTAGAGCAGAGAAACCTTTCTCACGAGGAGGAAGCACCGAGACCCTCACGTACCATTTTCATCTTCGATGCGGATAACGAAGTACCTGCTGGAATCCGTCACGCTCTCCACGGCTGTGCCAGGAAACTGATCCACTGGGGCCTGAGCAAAGAGCTCCCCTGAAAGCACAAGTTAGGGTGAGCCCTGAGCCCACTCCAACCTGATGTTCCTATATCCCACTGGGGCCTTTTCCCTGTGAGGCAGATGGGCAAACCTTACTCTGGGATTCAAATCAAATCCATTCTGGCTGACGGGAAGACATAGAAATAGAACTAACGAAAGGTTTAAGTCAGATGCGGTTTAGTTTTAGTATTTCTCATTTAACCATTCCATCTGGCCACCTGTTCCATCTGTCTTACACAGTTACATACCTGCCTGCACCCTGAGGGCCCTGGGACAGGTATATCACACCTTCGGAAAAGACCTGGTACCTGACGCAAGACTGGAGAGGAGCCAGGGAACCCAGTGGAAATGAGGGAGAAAGTTCTTGCACCCATAGAAGAACCTGAAGCAGGCCGATTTAGTCTCAGAGACAGAGCAAGAGGGACTGGTTTTAAAAGGAGCCCTGGTGAAATGCAGCCCCGTGTCAACTACAGCTCTCCGGGGTGCAGTGCAACACACACTTCTGTGAGCATTTATGACTGGCATCATTTCCCCGTGTGCTGATCTTTGTTGGTGCTTTAAATATTGAGCCAAATATTTTCTACTGAAACCTGTGGTTTAGAGGTGACTGCAATCCAGGGTGAGCTGAATCAGAATCTGTGGGCCCAGAGTCTGCGGCTTCTGGTTCATTTCTCTGCCCCACCCGTTTGGTACCGGGGCATCCGGGACTCACCTGGATGTCTTCAACCTGGAGCAGTGGTTCTCAATCAGGGATAGTTTTACCTCCCTTTCCCCCAAGGGACTTCTGGCAATGTCTGGAGATATTTTTGGTTGTCACAACTTTGGGGGTAGGGGAACTACTGGCATGTAGTTGGTAGAGGCCAGGGATATTGTTAAATAACTTAAATCTGACTTGACAGACCACAACACTCTCCTGGCCCCAAATGCCACTAGTGCTGAGGCTGAGAATCCTTGGCCGAGTGACTGGAAAGCGAGAGTCAAACATGACCCAGTAGGCATGACGCCAAGCTAAGAGCATCCTGGGTGAGGCTTGATCCTGAGCAGTGACTGGCTATTACATTAGGTGGTTCCCTTAAAGTCAGTTCCCAAGGGAACAGGTGTTCCATTCCCTTGTGACACCACCTGGCACACCCCAGCAAATCTCACAGCCAGAGTTCTCTGGCCTGGCCATGGCAGCTGTCTCCTCTACCTCCTCTGCAGACAATACTCACCCAGCCAACCCCACGCTCTAGTTCACACAGCAATTGGATGGGTTTCCAAGAAGCTGGTGAAGTAGGAACTAATGCGATCCCTATTTCCACAAAAAGGCAGCCAAGGCACCAGAGGTCATGTGACTCGTCCAAGGTCCCACAGCTCAGACACAAATGACACAGTTCTGAGAATTCACTTGCCTAGGAGTCTCTGCACTTTATGCCACTGCACGAAGAAAAATTTCTACATATTAGAAAAACAGACGACCGAATGTCGAGGCACCTGACTGAGCAGGCAGTGCCCGATTCCTGCTCTGGGGGCTGGGCTATTCCAGGCCGGACTGCCCTCCACAGCCCACCCGGAGGCACTGGTGGCACAGGGCTTCCGGAGCGATTTCCCCAAAGTGGCACCTGCCAGCTGACCCCAACACCGCCCAGCCTGGCTCGTCCTCTCACCACAGAAAGAGCTAAGGAGGCAGTTCCAGCTCTTTCAGTTAATGGGCGTGGTTGGTCTGGGGAGTCACCATTTAGTCGGCAAACAGAATTCTTAGGCAGCAGAGCTCAGCGGCAAAGGGCTGTGTCTTCACCCAGCGTGTCTCAAGGCAACCTCTAGGCGTTCCCACTTGGGACCAACCTGTAGGTCTCCTCTCCTTGGGCTCCAAAATTAGTATTTTCTTAAGGACCCCCCCAAAAGAACAGGTGCTTGGCAAGAAATGCCCCCTGTGGTGCTTGTGGACAGTGGCTACTACAATTAAAGGTTAAAGGTGAGGGAATGGAGGAGGCTTCACGGTGCGCTCTGGTCTTTGATTTCCACGACAGGTCCCCATGACCCCCGAGAGGCCTCATCAGGCCGGGGCTGCCTCTCCCTTCGCAGAGTGGCAGGCATGGCGCCTCAGCCCCGAGCAGGCTCCCCTGCCTTTACCTGAGGTCCTGTCCTCCAGCTTGATGTAGGCCACCTGCCCTTTTGCAGTGATCCGCAGCCGGCCACTCCATGACGGCTGGTCCAGCTGCCACTCCGCAGCCCTAAGGGGACAAAAACCACTGAGCCTCTGCCAGAGGCTCCCGCTCCATCGCTCAGTGCCGGGGGTGGGGGTGGGAAGGGCATGTGGGCTGCTCGCTCTAGACCAGGGGTTGGCGAACTTGCTCTAAAAGTGCCACACAACCTGTCACAACTGCTCTGCCATTTAACCGTGAGACAGCCATACCCAGTACATGGCGTATTGGTGCTCGAAGGGTAGTAACCAAATGGCCTGAGTGTGGCTGTATTTCAGGGACATTTTGTTAACATCGAAATCTGAATTTCATATAATTTATAATTTTCACATCATGAAACAGTCTTCTTAAAAAACTCCCCCAACTATTTAAAAACGGAAAAACCATTCTTAGCTTGTGAGCCATACAAAACACAGTGGCTCTCAGTGTGCTGACCTTGGTTCTAGATTAGAGACCTTCTCTAAGGAAGGACTTCCAGTTTTCTTTCCGTAGAGGAAGTAGCTCCTGGGACCTGTTTGTTTAGGAAGGACATTGCTAGGCTGTGGTGGTCAGAGTGACCATGTGGGATCACTGAGACCAACTTGGGAAAAAAGTAGAGAGGGGAGCAATCATTAGCAGAGAAAAGGAGAGCAGGAGAATATCCACATGAGAAAAGTGAGTGGATGTTGAAGAAACATTCCAAAGGCATCCTGGACAGGAAGAAACCCAGGGTGCGGCTCGGTGGCGGAGCGTTGAACCATGAACCAGGCGGTCCCGGTTCCATTCCCGCTCAGGGCACATGCCAGGGTTGCCAGCTCCTACCCCAGTAAGGGGCGTGCAGGAGGCAGCTGATCAATGATTCTCTCACCATTGACGTTTCTATCTCTCCCTTTCCCTTCCTATCTCTGAAATTTAAAAAAAGAAAGAAATCCAAGAAGTCATGGACCTATCGCAATGGCCTCTTTTGGCTCTTTTAAAGCAGAAAGCAACTCTGTAAAACCCCCAAGTAGCCAACAGCCCTGGGTGTTTTCACAACCCTTTCCGTGGAAGTCCCTAAGTGTAATGCCAGAGAGACACCATAACTGTGGCCTCGGGTTGTCTGCAAGGCCACACAAATGCAGACTCTCAACTCACAAGTCAGCGGACTCCGTTTCAGTTCCTCTTACTGGGGCAAAAGGCCTCAGACTCAGGCTGAGCAGAGCTCTGAAGTTGAAGTGCAAGGGCCGACAGTTTCCTCTATGGCAAACCAGCCAGCCCTGACACTTGGTATCCTGGCTTTCCGGGGGTCCAAGAAGGGCCAAACCTATTTTACTGAAGGGCATGGGGGTCGACGACCATCCCTGGTTTGGCGGCCCAAGTCCGGCTGGATGACAGAAAGCAAATGTGTTTTTGGTGCTACTACAGTGGCTTTCATACAATTTTAAAATCGCATCATGGATGTAGCCGGTGTTCCATAAAACATCTGTTCACTATAAAACTGTGTTAACACAATCGGAAATGAACAAGAAGCCAGATCTGTCGACACCCCGTCATTCTTGGGGTGCAGGCCAGTCCCGATTTCTGTATTTCCAAATAACTTGAACAAACGCTGCCTTTCAAGAGCCACCGACCCCACCACCCCACCCGCCCAGTGGCACATGACAGCCAGCCACAGGCTAGGTCATCTGGACCAGGTACATCTTTTCCCCTTTTAACAGGGTTCCTCTTCTTCTGATAGGTCATACATGCACGATGCCAACAGGACAAAAAGGTATACAGTGCCAGGAAGTCCCTGCAACCTCCCACCCCACCCCGGTCCGCGCCCGCGGGGCCGTTCCTTCCAGACACCCCGCATGTACTAGCACATGTGTGTGTACTCGTCTCGGGAACATTTCGCCAGAGAAGCGCAGATGGATTCCTCCCAGCCGCCGAGGCTGGGGGAAGGCGAGACGTTCACGCCACGGGAGCTGGGCAGGGAGGGGGTCCCTGGCTTCGCCATCGTCCTTAAGCTCCCCGGAGCGGTCCTTCTGGCCGGTCCTGGGCTCCCTTCCTTCCCCTCCGGGGTTTCCGCCGGGGAGAGGGCCCCTCCCCACTGGAGGTGGCCCAGGATCCCTTCGAGGCCGTCGGCGAGCTTTCAAAGAGAAAGGCTGGTGACACCACCACCACCGCCGACCACTTTTAAGACACCTGGAAGCCATCGGGTCCCCAAGCGCGAGACCAGGCTTTAGCGCCCTCCGCGCCACGGGGAGCCGGTGCATCCCTGCTCTGCCCACCAACCGGGGGCCGCCGCAGCATCACCTAGACATCCCCGCTCGCCCCTCAACCGGCCGGGGCCGTCCTCCGCTCCCACAGTGGGCGTGTCGGGCAGAGGAAAGGGGGTAAGTCGGGCTTAGCCTGGCCCGGCGGCGGCGGTCACCTGTAGCCACGGTTGGTGGCCCTCGGCGGGATGCGGTAGACGTGGACCTCAGGCTTGACACACAGGACCGACTCATACTCGCCCTCCTCCATCTCGATGCCCACAGCCCGCCAGACTTCCGGCTCCTTCCAGCCCGGGGGCCGGAAGCGGCGCGACTCTATGACCCGTGTCGGGCTAGAGTGGCAACTTGCGGGTCTCAGCGCCTCCAGCGCCTCCAGCGCCCGCGCGCCCCCTGCTGGAAACCCTGGTTCAAGACACACGGCAGCCGAAACCGGTTTGGCTCAGTGGATAGAGCGTTGGCCTGCGGACTGAAAGGTCCCGGGTTCGATTCCGGTTAGGGGCATGTGCCTGGGTTGCGGGCACATCCCCAGTGGGAGATGTGCAGGAGGCAGCTGATCGATGTTTCTCTCTCATCGATGTTTCTAACTATCTCTCTCCCTTCCTCTCTGTAAAAAATCAATAAAAAATATTTAAGAAAAAAAAAAAAAAAAAAAGACACACGGCAGACCCAGGAGTTCGCTTGATGAGAACCAGGGTTCTCTGGGGACTCCCCTCTCCCACAAGGCCTCGTGGACCGCAGAGAAAACGTCAACACTGACTCCACCGTTGTCTGGTTGTGGATTGTCCCTAACGCCTGGACACTTACATCTGGGACCCAGTTGCCCGAGATTCAAAGCTGTGGCGACTTGCACAGCCCACCCTGAAGACTCTCTCTTGCAGCCTTTTGCCTCCTCCTCCTGACTCTCTAAGACTCGACTGAGGCTTCTCCTCCTAGAGAAATCCATACCTGACCCACCATGCTCAGTGGGATGCCCCTACCCGGCCACCCTTATCCTAACCCACGTGCCCAGGGCCTCCTGTGGCCTAGACTCAACAAAGAGTTGTATTCAAAGCAGCAAAGTTTAGTAACGTAAGTGTGAAACTGAATAAAGGAATCCCATTTAAGCCCAGCCAGCATGGCTCAGTGGTTGAGCATTGACCTATGAACCTGGAGGTCACGCTTTTATTCCTGGTCAGGGCACATGCTAGGGTTGCGGGCTCCATCTCTGGTGTGGGGTGGACAGGAGGCAGCCAATCAATGATTCTCTCTCCTCATTGATATTTCTATCTCTATCTCTCTCCCTCTTCCTTCCTCTCTGAAATCAATCAATAAAATATATTTTTAAACAAAAGGAACCCCATTTAAAGTGGAGCCAGGATGTATATGGTAAATGGGAATGCAGCTCTTCTCATGCCCCAACTGCCCCTCCCACCCTGTGGGAATGTAGTGAGGCCGTCTGTACGTGGACTGGGAGACCTTGGGAGCCTGGCCAGTCCTGGGTCTAAGAAAGGCCGGAGACCCCTCACAGGTTTGGCTCAGTGGATAGAACGTCGGCCTGTGGCCTGAAGGGTCCCAGGTTCGATTCCGGGCAAGGGCATGTACCTTGGTTTCGGGCACATACCCAGTAGGGGGTGTGCGGGAGGCAGCTGATCGATGTTTCTAACTCTCTGTCCCTCTTCCTTCCTGGATTGTGAACAGATAGTGCTTCACTCTTACACAGCTTGCATGCAGGCACTTCCCCTCCCCCACCTGCCCTGTTTTGCTTTGTTTTCTGTACTCTATACAACAGTGGTTCTCAACCTTGGCTGCACATTAGAATCACCTGGGAATCTTTTTTTAAAATCCTGATTTCTGGGCCTCATCCTCCGGAAATTCTGTTTCTTTGTTATGGGGTGGGGCCACAACATTAGTCACAAAGAAACAGAATTTCCGGAGGATGGGGCCCAGAAATCAG
This sequence comes from Myotis myotis, assembly GCF_014108235.1. Lineage (NCBI taxonomy): Eukaryota > Metazoa > Chordata > Mammalia > Chiroptera > Vespertilionidae > Myotis > Myotis myotis. The sequence continues at coordinate 8,299,183 of NW_023416324.1, read as the reverse complement.
GATTTTAGGAAGATTCCCAGGTGATTCTAATGTGCAGCCAAGGCTGAGAACCACTGCTCTACAACCTTGCATTGGGAAAGTCTGGGTTGCAGTAAAACAGTCACACCGGCCGGCTGACCCAGGTGTGGCCCATCCACAGGCCAAATGGGACTTGATGGAAAACTTCACCTGTGGCAGCTGCCACTGGTGTGGTGGAGAATTTCATGGGTCTGCCACTAGTGCACATGTAAGTCCTAATATACCCATGTCTTTCGCAGCCAGTCCTCCCGGTTATGCATTTAGAATCCACAAACAATATGCTGAGGTTTTCTCGGACCTTGGGTCTTCGCATAACAAGAGGCCAGAAGAAGGAGCTTTCATGCACTATCATTCCACCTCAATTATGCGCCCTAACAGGAAGCAACTACCTTGCATTCCCAACAAGGACCTCTCCTAACCCCGTAGGGCCGTGGTCGGCAAACCGCGGCTCGCAAGCCACATGCGGCTCTCTGGCCCCTGGAGTGTGGCTCTTCCACAAAATACCACGTGCGGGCGTGCATGTACAGTGCGATTGAAACTTCCTGGCCCATGCGCGGAAGTCGGTTTTCGGCCTGGGCGAGTCCATTTTGAAGAAGTGGCCTTAGAAGAAGTGGGGGGTGTCGGTCGGTCGGGAGAGGCGCGGGGGAGGCGCGCGCGCGATTCATGCACGAGTTGAGCCAGTCAGGCAGCAGTCTCATGTGCAGTGGTTAGTGCTAGTCGTGTCCGCAAATCGCGCGCGGGTGACAAAAGTACCTACTCGAAGCATAAAGTTACCTGTATTTTTCCAACCAGCTGCAAATCCTACAGGTATTTTTGTCATCAATTTAAGAATTGTAATTCTTTTGTGTTGGTGGCTTTATTATTATAAAATGAAACATTTTTTTAGGTGCCCTGTTTGACATGGCTACAAAGAAGAAGCAAAGAAAAAATGGAAGACGAAAACCGTGAATTTAAAGTTAAATTTAAAGTAGAATGTACCTACGTATATAGTTTACGTTTAAAAAATTTGGCTCTCAAAAGAAATTTCAGTTGTTGTACTGTTGATATTTGGCTCTGTTGGCTAATGAGTTTGCCGACCACTGCAGTAGGGGAAGGAGGATTTTTCTCCTTGCCACCCCCCCCACCCCCCCAACAAGCCCAGCCAATGGGAACTCTCGATATTCAATCTATGAGAAGCAATCACCACCCTGAACTCGCACTTTCCGCCAACGACTTTCCTTCAAAGCACCCCTTCCCAATTTCCTCCTTTTTCTCTGGAAAGTAAGGTTCCTCTCTCTCTCTCTCTCTCTCTCTCTCTCTCTCTCTCTCTCTCTCTCTCTCGTTATATATATATTTTCAATTTTTAAATATATTTTTTATTGATTTCAGAGAGGAAGGGAGAGGGAAATAGAGATAGAAACATAAATGATGAGAGAGACTCATTGATCGGCTGCCTCCTGCACGCCTCCTTACTGGGGATTGAGCCTGCAACCCGGGCATGTGCCCTTGACTGGAATTGAACCCAGGACCCTTCAGTCCGCTAGGGCTTCTCTCTCTTTTTTAAAAAAATGTATTTTTATTGACCTCCTGGTTTGTGGGTCAATGCTCAACCGCTGAGCCACGCTGGCCGGGCAATAATTGTTATTTTCCATTTTCTTTGGTAATTGCCATTCTGGAGGTCGTGACGTTCACCTCACACCTTTAGGTGAATTGACTTAACCTCTAATTTCAACTCTGCTCATTACCCTGATTCTCCACAGCAAAGGAGACATTGAGCAATGACCCAGAAGATGAGATTTCTTCCTCCTACTTCTTTGGCCCTGCCTCTCGTTTTCTTAACCTTCTGGGGTGGCAAGGACAGAACTTCCCTTAGAAGGTGAAGGGGAGAGCGATTGAGAGGAGAGGGGAGGGGAGGCCACACTCCCACATGGACAATCTTATCCCCTCCCGTTCTCAGCGTTTGTTTACGTCTGCTGTTCCACTAGACCGAGAGCTTCTTGGATGTGGGAACCTGTCCCTGCCACCTGTGGATCCCTGGATTCAGCAGCACAGGGCCTGGCACAGAGTAAGAGCTCGTGAGAGCTGAACTGTGGGGTGATACCTGCTATCAGCACCAAGTTCCATCCGTCACTCTGCAGGCCCAGCCGTGTGACGGTGGCCCACGGTGGCTGTGGAAACCTTGCCCTCATGAACCTAAAGGGAACCGCCACGCTGTGCCGGGGCAGCACGTCTTACAATGTACTCAGAGCACTTTTGGTTCAGTTCCCGCCAACAAAGACGAGGGGCCTTGAGCACTTACCAGGGGCCAGGTGCTCGGTGATGCGGCCACGGAGATGAGCCCCACCCTGCTTTTGCCCTCGTGGAGCTCAAATACTGTGGGAGACACAGGGGGAAAGTCCTTTGCAATGCAGAGTGAGAAGTGCCTGATGGAGGGAACTCCCAGGGGCTGAGGGAGCAAAGAGAAGAGACCCCTCTCAGCCTGGGGGAGTCAGGGAAACGCTCTCCGAAAGAGGCGACCTTTTGTTGTTGCTGCTGCTGTTTGTAATTTTATTTGTTTATTTGTTTATTGACAGAGGTGGTCTTGACACGACCAGCCCTGTGAGGTGGGCAGTGCACGGATTGTTGTCCTCAGTGTGTAGTGGAGGCCCCTGGAGGAGTGCCAAGCCCCGGGAGACGGCACTGCCGTCTAGTTGGAGGTCAGACAGTCCCTTGCCTTACCCTCAAACCCCAGCCCCAGGCAGGACACTCATTCCTGACATCTCTTCGTAAACCTCTGCTGCTGACAATAACCGGGCCTACTGCTCCTCACCGGTTACCTACGGTGTTTAGCCAAGGAACTCAGTTCGGCCCGCCAGGCAGAGGAGGGGCTCAGCAGCGCCCTCCCCTGTGCGAGGAGGTGAGCAGGGTGCCTCCTCTCGCCGAGATTCCGCCGGCTGCTTTGTGGTAGGCGCAGGGCCAAGGTGCGGGTTTGATGCGAGCAGCTTCCTTGCTGGCCTCCAGAAATAGATACCACAGGTCACTCGTCAGCTTTCTCTGTGGTATTTTCCTACCGTCCTAGACATTTCTAAGAGGAATGCCCCCTTTCTCAGATGGGGAAAACGCTTACAAGGCTGCCAAAAGGATCTTGGAAAAGAACCAAGTCGATATGTGGAATCTGACGAACAAGACAAATGAATAAATAGATTCATAAATACAGAGAACAAACTGATGGTTGCCAGAGAGGAGGGGGGTGGGGGAATGGGTGAAAAGGGGGAAGGGGGATAAGGGGTACAAACCTCCGGTTATCTGAAAAAGAAGTCGTCTGGATGTGATGCACCGCTTAGGGAGAATAGTCAATGTTATTGTAATAGTTTCTTACGATGGCAGATAGTTACTGGAGTTATTGTGGTGGCGGGGGGATGTGCGAGGGTTGAGGTGATGGCTAAGGGGTGTGGGCTTTCTTCTTGGGGTGACAAAATGCTCTAAGGGTGATGCTGGCACAGTTCTGTGAATATACTGAAAGCCATTGAACTGTACACTTGAAATGAGTGAGTGTGTGGTATGTGAATTAAATCTCAACACAGCTGTGGGAAAAGGGGCACCAAATGGCCTGAATGAGGTGGGGGTGGGCACAGTCCATGGTTGCCACCACACCCCTCGATTCTGTCCTCAGGTTCCATGCCTTCCTGCTGGGGTGGGGTTTCCCCTTCTTGCCCAGATTCTCGGTTTGTAAGTTCCTGATGGGGACGCCCTCTGGGGCCCCTGCCCACCCCCCAAAAACTTCAGCTGGTGGAATACTGGGGCCTGAGAATTCCAAGACTGAGCCTGCGCTTTCTGAGGTAGGAGTGTGAACAATGGGGGGCGTGTTTGAGGGGCCTGGCGGGAGGTTTCCCCCATGGGTCACCACCCCTGGGAATGCTTGGGGAGCCCTGATGGGAGAGAGGCAGGGAGGAGAGAGGAGCTCCGAGGGAAGAGAGAGGGACGTGGTCACGATACTGACTTCTTCACGTCAAGTGAGAGCCTAGGGCCTTTGGGAGGCTCGAGCTGCCGCCTGGGGTGCGGGGTCACCTGGGAGCAGCGGTCTTGCTTGCATTGTGGGGGTGCAAGCCTAATTGCAGGGAGGACTGGGGGGCAGACAAGGTTGGGAGGAAGGATGGAGGGAGGGGGCGTTTTGGTCAGCAGCTGTTAGGGGCTCCTCCTCTGTGCTCCTGGTAAAAACATGTGAGCCACCAGAACACCTGGTGCATTCCGAAGGCCTGGCACGGTGCCCGGCACCAGCACGTGTCCGTTAGACAGTGTGGATTGCATGGGCGTAAGCTGCTTTCGAGGCAAGATAACTTGGTGGGATAAGCAGTTTTGGGAGTCACACGGGCCTGGGTTTGAATCCAGTTCCTCTGCAGGCCAGCCATGTGGGATTTTTTCCCCCCAAATATATTTTTATTGAATTCACAGAGGAAGGGAGAGGGAGAGAGAGAGAGAAACGTCAATGAGAGAGAACCATTGATCGGCTGCCCCCTGACACCCACACTGGGGATGGAGCCCACAACCCGGGCATGTGCCCTGACTGGGAATCGAACCGTGACCTCCTGGTTCATAGGTCGATGCTCAACCACTGAGCCATGCTGGTCAGGCCAGCCACGTGGTATTGGACAAGACACTGAGCTGCTCTGAGCCTTGGTGTCCTGGCATTCCTTTAAAGATCCAGCACGTGAGATCTTCAGCTCCTCAGGCCGTTCCTGGGGGGCCTTACACGGGACCAACACAGCGACCTCACAGGGTGGATAGCAAACGCGGCCAGCATAGAGAAGGTCCCTCCATGGATGCTGGCTGGCCAGCCGTGATTTAAAGTGGAAGAAATCCCACCAAGAGCTTCAAGGTCACACGGTCTCACTGAGGGGTAGGATTCACCCCTAGAAAAGGGGTCCATGATGTGCCCATAGAAATGGTGTTGATGTTGCCTCAAAGGAATTCAGAGGCTGGAGAGAGGGCTGAGGTGGTTGGAAGCTCGGAAAAGAAGCAGGAGCTTGAAGGATGGGGTGGGGGGTGTTGGAGGGACCGAGAAGTGGGAGGCGGGCACAGAGGCTGGGGGTCTGAGGCATTAGGATTGCAGGAGTCTGCCTAGATTAAAGCAGAATGTTTGGGTAGGGGAGGGTGGTACGGCAGAAAGTGAAGTTAGATGGGAGAGGCAGGAGAGATGCTCAGAAAGGCTTTAGAAAGGGACGTGTCCAGGGCAGGGTGGGGGTGCTTTGATGAACTACATATTGTCACTGGAGATTTTAGGGTCCTCCACAGACAGATGGCCCCAACTCCTGTTCCTTAGCCCCAAGAAGAACTTAAGAGTTTTCATCTATAGCAGCAGCAACCATGATGTTCTTGGGCTCTCTTTAAAATGCATGCTAGCATATTAAAGGCTCTGACAAGTCCTGCAGGACAGAGCCTGTTTAATTTCCACTCAGCACACTCCAAACACATTTGGCCTACAAGAACCCTTTTCTTGCAGTACACCTTGTGCAACTCATATTCCAAAGAACACCATTAGGAAATGCTGCTGTAGGGGAAAGGGCATGGGTTTGCTGTAGGGGATGCAACAGGCCATGGTTCGATTCCTGCTCTGTGACCTAGTTAGTGTTGGAGGTTGGCCAAGTCACTTTGCTTCCTAGAGTCTCCTTTTCCTCAGAGTTGTTGTGAGAAGTAGGGAAAATATGTGGGTAAGTTGCATGTGGTTACCTCTCTGGTTTTGCTGTGTGCCCCTCCTGTGTCAGGCCAGGCCTCTTCCCCTGAGCAGGGTCCCTACATTGCAGGCTGCATGTAGACGCCTGGAGAGGTGGTTAGGTCAGGGGCTAGGTAGAACATTGATTGGATTTCCCCTGTGGTACCCTCGTTGGCCTTGGCAAAATGGACAACAGAAATGCCCAGATGTACATGGAGGATACAATCAAGTCTCCAGGGGCCCAGCCAAGTCCTGGCCTGAGGACTGCCAGAAAGAGTGCTGGTGTTGAGCCTGCCATATCAGGAGTCAACCAGGTAAGGATCTGTACCTCATGTTCTGACTACTCTCCTCCCAAGAACACCTTTCCCCTTCCCTGTCCCGGCTTCCTCCTGCAACTGCTTCAATTAAGACCCAGTTATAAGTGACACGAAACCCAGTTCAAATGGGAGTAGGCAGGAAGGAGAACACATCCGCTTGGGTAACTGACAAATCCATCAGTGGACTTCAAGTATGGCTGGATCAAGGTGCCGAACAAGTGTCTCTAGGCGCTGCCTTCCTCTGTACCATTCCCAGGCAGGCTCTCCCTGCAAGATAGCAAGTATTGCCCTGGCCACTCCAGGCGTACATCTTCCTCGCTTACGTCTTCTGACTTTAGCAGAAGGAGGAGAGCCTCTGCAAGGGTTCAGGGAAGCCTGGCATCATTGCCATTGGCCCAGATTATGTTCATGTGCTTATTTCAGAACCAGCCACCATGGCAGGCAGAGTGGCCTGGATCTCCTGGCATAATGGAGCCAGGGGTCTACTGAGTCCCACTGACAGAATAGAGAAGGAATGGTTCCCATAAAAAGGATGCTGGCTTCTGTTGCCAGAGAGATGCTGCAGGAGCAAACCAAGAATTGCTTATTCTACTAGGTGCCTCCAGCTCCCCTTATAACCTTTATTCCCCTGACAACTCTTGGAGGTTTCCATCCAGGCCCCTCCCCAGCCCCCAGCCTGCGTCCTAAGCCTTCAACGCACTCCACAGCCCCCTTCCATCAATTTCTTTAGTGTCAAGTGGCACAAACTGAGAGCACAGAGAAGACTCGCCTTTCTATCTAGTTACCCCAGAGCCCAAAATGTCACCATAAAAAAGGTCAACATTCCCTTGGGTGAAGTATCACCCCCTCTCTGTAGCCCCTGATATAAATCATGGCTTCGCTTGGGGGCAGAAGAGGGTCTGAGGGGGTCTAGAAGGGAGGCTGAGGCAAACATTCAAGGCTTCCTTCACGCCCCCATTCATTTTCCAACAGCACAGTCATGGGGTCCAGCTCCCCCACTCAACCAACCACGTGACCTTGGGCATGGCACTGCACCCCTTTGAGCCCCACTGTTCATGTGTGTCATGGTGAGGACCAACTGGGTGACATTTTTGGGGTACCTGGCACAGGCCCTGCCTTCTGGTAGGCGCCCTTAGTGTTGGCTCACATCAGAATCTTATGTCACTTATCATCGAGTGATGGATGAGCTGGGTTGTCTGGATTTTGCTGACTCAGGTGAGGCTTGGAGCCGGCTCCATGTCACTGGCTCAAGGTCACCCAGCTAGGAGTGACAGACCAAGCGGGGCACCAGAGCCCAGTTTCAGAGCCTGAGCTCTGAAATGGTGGAAACTGTGGAAGCCTCACTGGGACCTCGTGAGGGTCCCCAAGTCCCCCAGGTGCTCTGTCAAGCCTTCCTAGGCAGGAGACCCTCAGCCCAGGTAATACTCAGGACCCCAGGTTTCTGTCAGAGCTGAGTACTGCTCGTACTGCTCGACAGCCGCTCAGCTTGGCTGGCTCTGCACCCAGCCTCTCTCTCCCTGCCTCTTGTCTCTGCCCTTCCTCTCTCCAACACACTCCCCGGGTAGGCACAGAACCTCCCTGTCCCCGAGGCCAGGAGGCCGCCCAGGAGTGGGGGGTATCCCTCCAGAATGGGTGCTCACAAGAGCATCTTTGTTCCAGGTGGAGTTTCCAGATGCTGCAGGGATGGGCAGTGGGAGGGAGCCCTCGCCGGCCCCAGAAAGTCCCGAGACGCGGCCTGGACACAGAGAAGCATCAGAGGAGGGGCCTCCGGAGCTCAGGGCCCAGGAGCAGAGTCACCTGGCAGACCTAGGGTGAGCTGGGGCTTCCCAGAGAGCAGGCCCAGGAGAGAACGCCCTGTGACCCACGGGTGTGTGTGTGTGTGTGTGTGTGTGTGAGGGGGGAGCGCGGAGAGGGAGGAGGGAGTACTCCCAGACCAAGGTGGACCCTCCCAGTCACAGCGCCTGAACTGGTTCTTCGCACAAATCACACTAAATAAGTGTGTCAGCCGTTGTCTGAGCTCCCCTGTTGGGCCACACACTTCTGTTCTGTTCCGCCTCAAATTCCTCAGGCCTGGGGTTGTGCCTGGTGCATAGTAGATGCTCAATAAATATATATTCACTGAATTAATTTTTTTTATATATATATATTTTATTGATTTTTTACAGAGAGGAAGGGAGAGGGATAGAGAGTCAGAAACATCGATGAGAGAGAAACATCAATCAGCCGCCTCCTGCACACCTCCTACTGGGGATGTGCCCGCAATCAAGGTACATGCCCTTGACCGGAATCGAACCTGGGACCTTTCAGTCCGCAGGCCGACGCTCTATCCACTGAGCCAAACCGGTTACGGCTGAATTAATTTTTTAAAAAAGGAACAAAAGAGAGGCTGAGAGACAAGGAAACATACGTTTACATGGAATTATTGTTACTGTTTTCTAAATGTTGGATATATGTTTTAAAGTTGTCTGCAGTGAGAATGTATTCTTTCCAAAAAAGAGCAAGTCAAGAGGGAGCCAGAGAAAGGCAAAGTGAAAAGACTTGGGAAACAGTAATAGTGAAGCTTGCTTAGCTTGTTGTTTAAATTTGATTATAACCAAAAACCTCTAAGTAATCTCTTCTCCACGAAAAGTTAAGGGACTCCATCAAAGCCAGGTTTGAGTCCCTGGAGACACGTGCTGCATACCATGCTGGCGGAAATAGAAATTGTTTCTACTGGAACAACTGGGCAATTTGTTTAAGCTGACTTCTAGCCCTAGCCAGTTTGGCTCAGTGGATAGAGCATCCCTCACGAGGTCCAAAGGGTCCCGGGTTTGATTCCAGTCAAGGGCACGTACCTTGGTTGCAGGCTCCTCCCTGGCCTGAGCCCTGGTCAAGGCATGTGCAGGAGGCAACCAATCGATGTGTTTCTCTCACATCGATGTTTCTCTCTGTCTTTCCCTTTCTCTTCCACTCTCCCTAAAAATCAATGGGAAAATATCTTCGGGTGAGGATTAACAAAAAATAAATAAACTGACTTCTAACCATCTTTCACCCATTTCCAGAAATATGCCCTAAGGAAATCACTGGAGAGTCAGGCAAAGTTTTATGCAGAAAAATGTTCACCATCACATTTTTTTAAACACTAAAAGATTGGAACTGCCCACATGCCCTAAATGCTCAAATAGAGAAACAGTTAAGTAAATTATGATTCTCTAGAAAGTCTATATATATAAAAGGCTAATATGCAAAGTGCCCCGGGGTGGGGGGAGGGTTCAACCAGGAGACTGGAAGTTTGATCACTCGCTATGACGTGCGCTGACCACCAGGGGGCGATGCAGACTGAAGGAAGGCCCTGGCTGGCAGCCAGAAGGAAGGCCCTGGCCAGCAGCCGGAAGGCCCCGATCATCCCTGATCGCTGGCCAGGCCTAGGGACCCTACCTGTGCATGAAATTTCATGCACCAGGCCTCTAGTATGTTTATAAAAGACTTTTTATAAAAAAGCATGTTTATAAAAGACTTTTGTCATGGGAAAAATTTAGGCTATACTGTTAAATGAAAAACTGTAGATGCAGTAGAATTTTAACCATGTGAAATAATGCAATTACTTGCAGAGGGTAATTAATTAAATCCTCATTACCAATATGTGTGTATGTCCACAGGAAGAAGCCTGGGGGGACTGTTCTAGAGTATTCGAGGGACACCCATAGACACAGATTCAAACCCCGAGCTGTCCCCTTGAGCTCTTTGACCCGAAGCTCGAGTCTCTCAACCTCTCTGAATTCCAGTTCCCTTTAATTTTTCTTAAAAAGAATAAATAATAAGAATAGTAAGTCCTAACTCCCTTAAACATTGACATCAAAGTGTTTATGATTTGGGGAATTCATGTCAGTCCTTCATCCATTCTCCCAGGCATTAAGTATGCACGCCTGCTGTGCCTGGTCCTGCACCAGTGCTCTGGGAACTACAAAGAAGTAGCTATATATATAAAAGCCTAAGTGACCATTCGACCGGCTGACCATTCGACCAGCTGGCTGGTAGCTATGACACGCATTGACCACCAGGGGGCAGACGCTCAACACAGGAGCTGCCAAGCTGCGGTGACTTGGCAGTTATGGTTTTTGGGGTGACACACCCGGAACCAGAGTAGAGGGAGCCCAATTCCGGGGTGTGTCACCCAAGAACCACCCTCTTGCAATCCGTGGACCCCTCGGGAGATGTTGGACTGCCCGTTTCAGCCCGATCCCCGCAGCCCAGACTGAGGGATCCCACCTGCCAGAGGGACCCCGCTCATTCTGCAGACGCCCTTTGAGCCCTGGTGCCATCCCAGGTGCAGGCCGGCCAGGAGGGTCAAAGGCTCCTGGGTCAAAGGAGGGACCATGGAAGGTTGGCTCCAGGGCGTGTCTGGCCTGTCTCGCCCAGTCCCGCCCTGCCCCGCCCCGCCGGCCACCTTCTAATTAATTTACTTTCAATGTGCAGGAATCTTCCAGTGAGGATATAAAACTACGCCCCAGTCCAGGAGCTGATAAGTCCCTTTGTTCTCCCAGGAAGAAGCTGTCATCTTGGGCCCCCGAGGAACGGCCTGAGGAGCTGCAAGTAGGCGAGGATCAGGCCAAGCCGGGAAGTGAGCTGGGGGTGCTGCCTTCCGGGGACTCCCTAGCACCTGAAGGGCTGCAGCAGCAGGGCTCAGGGCAGGAGACCAAGGACCTGCAGGAGAGACAGCAGAACCCCGGGACAGGGAAGGGTCAGGCCCCCAAGAGGTGCCAGGTAATGTTTGTGGAGAACTGGGCAGGAAGGCAGGGAATGACTGACCCACAGGGACGCGAAGGGGCCCCCACGCCCCACTGGTGCATTGTGTCTGCTCCTCTCTGTGCCGCGGAGATGCCCAGCACGCAGTCTGTGTGGGTCACTGGGATATTCCATTGGTCTTGATTGTCCATAGCAAGCCTTTAAGACGTGTTTCCAGGGTGGCCCTGTGGTATGTCAGTGGGTGCCTGAGGCAGGAAGCAGGTAAGCGGGGCTCTGCATACAATTAACATGGGACATGCTGGGTTCAACGAAGTTCCAACAGGTTTCTTTACGCCAGGATATCCTAGAAGCTGTGTCTTAGCTTGTGGGACCTGGTGAGAGATGGTTAGGGTACGGTGAGTGATTTTTGTAAACGGTGCGAGTGTTGGACCGAGGCTCGTTTTTGGCACGTGGCTATGCAATCATTCCAGCACCGTTTGCTGAGGACTGCCCTTCTCTGCTGAATTTTCACCTTTGTCGAAAATCGGCCAGGATGGGGCTCCCCATTTTGCTGTCCTTGTCGTCAGCCCACCCCAGGTCACCAGGCAGCATATGGGTCAGATATAGTGCAGACAGCAGAGCGTTCTTGCACCTTGGACTGTTGTGGACAGTACCTGGAAGACAAGCCCCTCAAGGAGGCAGGCACCCCATACTTTAGGCCACAGGGGACCCTGCCAGAGCCTGGCCCAGGGGGAGACAAAGACGGTTCTCAGGAAGCAATGTCCCGAATGCCCACAACTCCGGAGAAGACTGGCAACTCCTTCCCGCCATCCACGCCAGGACCTAACACACCCAAAGAAGGGTAAGCCATCCCCTGATGCGACCCCCACCCACTCCCTGACCCAGCAAGATGGCTCTTCTGCTGCGTTCCAGGTGAGGTGAATTCTAGTCCTGGCTGCTCCTGACCTGGTGGAGGGCCTGGGGCAGGTCATGGCTCTCTGGGTCTCAATGTCCCCATCTGTACAATGGCTCTAACACTAAAATTGTTTGTTCTGTGGGCCTGCACTTTATGGGTCATGCCCCACAGGGGGTGTGTGAGAGAATGGGAGCCCCTCTGAGATGAAAAGGCCAGGGGGGTGATGCTGGGATGGTGGACCTGAGGGTCCTGGGGGCTGAGAGAAGGGGGTGCAAGGGCCATGCCTTAAACTGAGCCCCTCCCCCACTGGGGTTTCTCCCTTGTTTAGGGTCAAGGCTGTGGAGACCAAGCCAGCACCGGGGCCTGTTCCTCCACCAGTAAGTAGAGCCAGAGTGGGGATGGGGAGAGGTGGAGGGGGGATGGGGAGAGGTGGAGGGGCTCCTGAGGAGGAAGGGGGCAGAGGCAGAAATGGGACAGTATTTGGAGTCAAACTGGGGAAGGTGTGTGCCTGTGTGAGTGTGCACATGCATGTGCATGCGTGTACATGTGTGTTTGCACATCTGTATATGTGTGCATCTTGGGGGGAGTGTCAAGGATGCTTTTACACCCTGGAACCCTTGTGTTCACCCCAGGTTGTGTCGCGGCTTTTCCCACACCGGCATAGATTTTTTCTCACCCATTTGCTCTCGATCACAGCATAGAATCCAAAGCTTCCCTGAACATCTGGGGGCTCCCACTCCCCTTCCAGCACCGCCTCTCCAGCTCTGCCACTTCCGGGCAGCCTGTGAATGCACAGTCCTCACCTGCCCCCTGCCCCTTTCTGCTCTAGTCACTGGCCAACCCCAACCCTGGCTAAACCAGCCACCCACTTACTCTCTGCCTGCACATGAGCAGCTCAACACAGCTGGAGAAAAACCCTACCTTGTTGATGGGCTTCACTCTCCAGCAATGACCACTAATGTCGGAAGCTCCTGGCAGTCCTCTGCTGTTCCCCGGCCATGCTGCCCTCCCCTCCGCCCCAGGATGTCATTTCACAACAGCACTCTCCTCGCCATGCGCCATGCGTCTGGGCCGGTGATCTGACCTCATGTGTCATTGAAAGGCGAGAAGCATCAGAGGAGAAAACTGGGATAGTAGCTGGAAGGTTTGTGGTGTCAGGAGACTATTTTCCTCTTAAAGAAGGAAGATAGCCCTGGCCGGTTTGGCTCAGTGGCTAGAGCTTCAGCTTATGGACTGAAGGGTCCCAGGTTAGATTCCTGGTCAGGGCACATGCCTGGGTTGTGGGCTTGATCCCCAGTAGGGGGCGTGCAGGAGGCAGCTGATCAATGATTCTCTCTCATCATTGATGTTTCTATCTCTTTCTCCCTCTCCCTTCCTCTCTGAAATCAATAAAATATATTTTTTAAAAAGAAGGAAGATACTACGGCATGCTTACAGGCTGATGGGAGCAATCTGGTGGCGAAGTAGAGCTGATGCTTTAGGAAAAGAGGGTGTGTGGCAAGAGCTGCATTTTTTTAAAATTTTTTTTTATTATTATTATTGATTTCAGAGAGGAAGGGAGAGGGAGAGAGAGATAGAAACATCAATGATGAGAGAGAATCATTGATCGGCTGCCTCCGGCACATCCCCTACTGGGGATCAAGCCCACAACCCAGGCATGTGCCCTTGGCCAGAATCGAACCTGGGACCCTTCAGTCCGCAGGCCGACGCTCTATCTACTGAGCCAAACCAGCAAGGGCAAGAGCTGCATCTTTGAGAGCAAAGACTGTGCTGGAGTCTGCAGGGCATGGCCTGGTTGGAGATGGGCTAGGGACAGGTGCAGGATGGCTGTAATGGGAGGGGAGGGTGAGAGATGGCTGTAATGGGAGGGGCAGGTGGAGGATGGGTGTAATGGGAGGGGCAGGTGAGGGATGGCTGTAATGGGAGGGGCAGGTGGAGGATGGGTGTAATGGGAGGGGCAGGGGCAGGATGGCTGTAGTGGGAGGGGCAGGGGCAGGATGGGTGTAATGGGAGGGGCAGGGGCAGGATGGGTGTAATGGGAGGGGCAGGGGCAGGATGGGTGTAATGGGAGGGGTGGGTGAGGGATGGCTGTAACAGGAGGGGCAGGTGCAGGATGGGTGTAATGGGAGGGACAGGCCGGACTGCTGAAGGAAGGAGTGGCAGTTCATTGAGTGCCCGCCCTATGCCGAGTGCTGGGTAGATGTGGGTGAAGGAGGCGGACAAGGCCCTGAGGCTATCTCTGGTCAGGCCACTTCCGGCTGCGTCGATCAAAGGGAAGGACACAAGTGGGTGGTGGGACCCAGAGGAACTCAAGACCGCGGCTCAGAGGGCTGGGAGGCGGCAGAGCCCGAGCCAAGTGCCGGGGAAACCGGGGAGGGAGCCTCTGGGATGCATGTGAGGTCTGGGCGACGGACTCCAGGGCCCAGAGAGGAAGGGGCCGTGCGGGGATGCCCTGGGCAGTAGGTGGCACCAAGGAACTCTGTGCGGCCGTGGGGCTGGCTGGAGGCCACACGTCCTCCCCCCATTCTGTCCCCAGGAGGTGAGGGACGTTGGAGAGAGAAGGGAGCCGGGCTGTGCCCCGAAGCAGCCGCGGGAGCCCACAGCGACCACGGGAGCCCAGAGCCTCGGGAGCACCGGGCCAGGCTTCATGAAGTGCCTGCTGGAGGTGGAGGAGGAGGAGGCCATGCATCGGAGGGCCGCCAAGGCCCGGGCCCTGCCCAACCGGAAGGCCCCCAAGACCCTGACCCCCGTGCCCACCTCAGCCCCGGTTGGCAACTCAGCCTCAAACCTGCCCCTGCCCCTGCCTCAGACCCCTGCCTCGGCCCCTGCCATGGCCCCATCCTGGGTCCGGTCGCCAGCCCCTGGGCCCATCCCTGCCGCTGTGGGAGCCCCTGTCCCGGCCTCTGTACCTGTCACGGTCCTGCCAGCGCCCACCCTGGACCTGGGCTGGAGAAAGACAGTGTTCTTGCACCACAGCAGCGAGAGAAGCCTGGCCCAAGTCAAGGCACGGTAGGAGCCCCCCGAAAAGAGGCTCGGAGCTTCTGTCCCCTTGTCCCTGGCATCTCTCTCCCAGACTCTTGTCCCTGTCAGTAGCCCTGTCTGCTTCCTCCTGTGTGTCCTCTCCACTTCCCCTCATTTCTGTCCTCCCTCCCAGCTCTATGCCCCCATATCTAGGTCTCCGTTCCCATTTCTGACCCCTTTCCCTCCCTTATGTCCTTCACCTCCGCCCCGCTCTTCCTCTGGGTCACAGCCTCTCTGACCCCTCAAAGCCTCGCCCAGGGCCCTGCCCATGCTGCCCCAGCTTCCCCCTAGCCCTGCCCTGGCTCTGGGTGCAGCCGTGGGCAGGGCAGGCGGCTGGATATGGACCGGCCGGTCTGTCCTCTGCAGGCAGGACCTGGAAGAACACTGCCTCCTAAACTTGTACCAGAACTGGGAGGCGCGGGCCGAGGAGCACCTCACCCTGAAGCAAGAGGAAGGTGAGGCCGGCCAGGGGCGCCCTCGCAGGGGCCTCAGAGCGCTCTGTCCTTTGGGGTTCACAGACCTGGGGTGGGGGTGGTTTACAGACCAGACCGCCGCCCTGTGCCCACCCAGCCCTGTGCAGTGGACCCAGTGGAGTGCCTGGCTGGGGGACCGTGCAGGGCCGGAGCTTGACCCAAGCGCGTACAGTGCTGGGTGGGGGGCCAGAACTCACGCCGGGTCCTCTCGCTTGGGGTCCAGTATGCTTCCCAGTTCCACAGTCACCCCGCTGAGTGATGGCAGCAAGCCTGCCAAGCGCTTCAGGTTTTGGAGGTGTTTCTGCCTCCCTCCACCCCCCCAGCCTCCCCTCCCCACCCCCAGCCCACTCCATTGATCCTCTTTAGAAGTAGCCTCCAGGGTGCTTGGCTGTCCTAGACTGGTCTCCATTTCCCACTCCCACCCCAAAATGTACAAGTTCTGAACACACCCTGTGACCCCACCTACTGAGCTGCAGGGGGCGGGAGCACTGCTTTCTGTGGGCTCCAGAGGTGGCCTCATCAGCCTGGCCCTAAAGGAGTGGGTGTGCGTCCCCCCCCCCGCCCCCCCCGCCAAACCCTTCACTCCTCCCAAAGCCTGGACCCTCTGGCCAGAGCGCCCATTCCTCTGCCTTTCTTGAATGCGCTTGCGGGCTCCCTATGACCCCCTCCTTGAAGTTCACACCTTCCTGCATTAAGACCCTCTAAGCCAGCGGTTCTCAACCTGTGGATCGCCAACCTGTGGGTCGCGACCCCTTTGGAGGTGGAACGACCCTTTCACAGGGGTCACCTAAGACCATCGGAAAACACATATATAATTACATATTGTTTTTGTGATTAATCACTATGCTTTCATTATGTTCAATTTGTAACAATGAAAATCCATCCTGCATATCAGATATTTATATGACGATTCATAACAGTAGCAACATTACAGTGATGAAGTAGCAACGGAAATAATGTTATGGTTGGGCGTCACCACAACATGAGGAACTGTATTAAAGGGTCGCGGCATTAGGAAGGTTGAGAACCACTGCTCTAAGCCATTGTTGGCTGGGCTTTCCTAAGTACGGGACCCGCTGCCCCACCTCCTCCAGTAGAGTTCATGGGCAGCATGCCTTTTGGCTTAGAGACTCAGGGTTCCCAGCACCACCCTCGACCCGACCTGGCGAGGAAAGAGGGTCTACGCTGCTCTGATGCTCCAAACTGCCCTGCATTTTGGATGATGGGATTTGCTTTTGAGATTTGTTGTGTGTTTTTCCTTTTTCAGTGTGGCTGCTCACAGCACATCACCATCGCCCAAACCCTAGCCAGTGGGTCGGCAAACTGCGGCTCGTGAGCCAAATGCGGCTCTTTGGCCCCTTGAGTGTGGCTCTTCCACAAAATACCACGTGTGGGCGTGCACGTACAGTGTGATTGAAACTTCGTGGCCCATGCACAGAAGTCGGTATTTTGTGGAAGAGCCACACTCAAGGGGCCAAAGAGCTGCATGTGGCTCGCAAGCCGCAGTTTGCCGACCACTGCCGTAGCCCCATCTCCTCCCCCCGTGTCACTTCTGTGTCAGAGGCTTACAGACTTACAGAGTCCATTATGTGCCAGGCACGGAATTAATACAGCCGCTCTTGGAGGGTGCACTGTTATGTCCATTTTACAGAGAAGAAAACCGAGGCTCAGAGAAGGGCAGGCCAGCTCTGGAGGCCAGGAGTCTGAGATCATGATGTTGATATGTTTGGTGTGTTCCGAGGCCTCTTTGCTTGGCTTGCCTCCTCCCTGTGTCCTCACATGGTCTCCCGTATGTGTGAGCACATGCCTGGTGTCTCTTTGTGTCCAAATTTCCTCCTCTTATAAGGACACCAGTTAGATTGGATTCTAAGGTACTGGGCCTTAAGGCTTCAGCATGGGAATTTGAGGTTAGGGACACAATTCGGCCCACGACAGTAATTCAGAGCCAGTCTTCGTACTAGGTCTGTTGATTCTAACCCGCATTTTGCTGTGAGCTAAGAAACCAGACACCACACATGCTCTGACTAGGAAGGACACGGCTTTTGTACCAGTTGGCACTGCTCTGGGGCTTTCTCGGCATCCTTCCTGGTCCTGTGCTCGGGTCCAGATAACTGAAGCCTAGAAGCCATGTCCATGCCGATAAAGGCCCACAGAGCACCCAAGTCAGAAAGGCCTGTCGGGTCACCTCAGTTTCCCCAATCTTACAAAAGGAACACGCATTCTACTCTTACAAGCCTGTTGTGAGACTTAAACGAGAACCTGGCTATAGAGAGCGTAGCACGGTGCCTGGCACACAGAGGGGTGCTCCTGGTGCAAAGCGAAGGTTGCTAATTAGCTTAGCTTCTGCCACACCAGCTGAGCCCTTGGCCTGACCTTGTATAGAGTGGAGGAAGTCGATGGGACCACACCCCTCCACTTTCACTCTTTCAGTTCCTTTGTCCCGCCACCTGGCCATGCTAGTAGAGGACACTGGGCAAGAGGGTGCCTGGAGGGGGGAGGGGAGGAATGGTGGAAACAGAAATGTCCCCCCTCACGTCACCCCACTCCGGCCCAGCCTTCCACAGTTACTTTGAGATCTTCAACGGCCCTGGCGTGGTGGACGCACACAGCCTGCAGAACGTCCTGCTCCTTGTGGGCATCTCCCTGACGCCGGCCCAGGTGGAGGATGCCCTGATGAGTGCTGACATTGATGGTGAGTGAGGGGAGGCTCCCTCCCAAGTCCCAGGCAGGGCCAGCTCCACGGGCCCTGGGAGACCTGTACAGTCCAGTTAATGGCACAGGACTCTGATGTAAAAGGCCCTGCCCTTGGTTCAATGCACTGCTGTCACAGCCTAGAATTTTATTTAAATTTTTATTTATTGATTTCAGAGAGAGAGAGAGACGTCAATTTGTTGTTCCACTTAAGTATGTATTCATTGGTGGATTCTTGTATGAGCCCTGACCAGGGATCGAACCTACAGCCTTGGCGTATTGGGGACAATGCTCTAACCAACTGAGCTACCCAGCCAGGGACAGTCTAGAAATTCTTAATAATGTTTTCTGCCTTTTCATTTTGCACTGGACCTGAAAGGTAATACTCCCTGAGCACCTACCTACTCAGTGCCAGTTCTGGTGACTGAGATGACCAAGACCTACCTCCTCACCCCAAGATGTATGGTGACCTGAGATCCCTTCCTTGTGGGCCCTGTGTGTGCTTCATTGGACATTTCCCTGTGATTTGTTCACTCATTTTACCAACTGGATGATCTTGGATGAGTCAATGAAGTTCACCAGGCCTCAGTTTCCCCATCTGTACAATGGAGCTGATGGCGATACCCATCTGTGCTGAAAAGATTTAATGAGATAATCCAGGCAAAGCATTGAGCAGACACCTGGTACAGAGAATGCGTCCAGAAGGCATTAGCTGCTAGTGTTACACATGGTTTGATTGGCTAGACGCAGGACGTGGGGAGCAGTGGGCTGTGGAGGGCCTGGGCTCCTGACCACAGCTTCCTCCATCACCGCACAAATGCAAATCTTCACGCTCAAGCCAGGAATTGACCCCAGCGTGGCCCCTTTGTGGCCCTTGGCAACAGGCTTCTTTTCTCTGTGCATCAGGCCTCATCTGTGACATGGGAATAAGAATTGAGCACCCCCAGAGGAGGCCTTTAAGGACTGGAGATTATTCATTCATTCGTCAGGTAGTTCAGAGAACAGTTGCTAAGACCTACTGTCTTAAGCCCAGAAGACAGTGCCGAACACAACAGGCCCAGTTCCTGCCTCCCAGAAAGAACCTCCATTACATTCCAGATCTTCTGAGTGTGTGGTTGAAGTATGGGGGTTTTTAGGAGAGTGTTTGAGGGCATCTGACCTGGATAGACCTGACTTCTCTGAGGACAGGATGGTCAAGGGAAAGTGTTAAGCAAAGGAGCTGGAGGGGGTGGAGAAAATTCTAGGACGAGGAAGCAGCCTGGGGAGGATGTGGCCCCTGGTGGGAGAGCAGGTTAGTGCTGGACGGTCTGGGCACTAGGGGAGGTTGGAGACAGGTCTAGCGGGGCCCTGAAGGCCAAAGTGGGAATATGTGTGCATATGTATTCTCATGCAGTGACTATCAAATGGTAATAATAATAATAGTTGCTGATGCCCTAGCTGGTTTGGCTCAGTGGATAGAGCACTGGCCTATGGACTGAAGGGTCCAGGGTTCACTTCCGCTCAAGGGCACATGCCTGGGTTGTGGGTTCGATCCCCGGTGGGGGAGGAGGGTGCAAGAGGCAGCCGATCAATGATTCTCTTTCATCATTGATGTTTCTCTTTCTCCCTTCCTCTCTGAAATCAATAAAAAATATATATATTTAAAAATAACCAATGATTTAAAAAATAATAGTTGCTGACGTTTAGTGAGCATCTATTGTATGCCTGGCCTGTTCTAAGCCATTTGCCTCATTTTATCTCCCATGAGATAGGTATTATAGTTATCCTCACCTCTAGTTGGGAAAACTAAGGCTTAGTGATGCTAAGAGACTTTGCCAAGATCACATGAATAGTCAGTGGTGGACCTGGGATATGAACTCGGATTAATGCCTTTGGATTCAAGTTCTGGGAGCTTGTAACTTTTGTAATTTTTGCCTTCTACTCTCCTGGGTGCACCATGCTTTTTGCATTGACTATACATTACTTTAAAAAAATGTTTTTATTCATTTCAGAAAGAGGAAGGGAGAGGGAGAGAGATAGATACATCAATGATGAGAGAGAATCACATTGATTGGTTGGTTGCCTCCTGCACATCCCCTATTGGGAATCAAGCCTGCAACCCAGGCATGTGCCCTGACTGGGAATCAAACCGTGACCTCCTGGTTCATGGATTGACGCTCAACCACTGAGCCACACCAGCTGGTCACCTATACATTACTTTTATAATCAGACTCAATGAGTAAATACTAATAATCATGCCCAGGTTGCCATGCCTGGAGCTGCTCGGAAGGCCCCTGCCCACCCTGTCTTCTTCCGGCTTCCACAGGAGATGGTCACGTGGGCTTCAAAGATTTCTTGGCCGTAATGACAGACACCAAGCGCTTCTTCTGCTCCGTGGGTGAGCAGGGATGAACCAGGGAACAGGTGGGTGGGGTGGGGTGCACCCAGGGCGAGCAAGTGGTAATGGCAGCCACCATCCCATGTCCCCAGAACAGAACGCCCTGACGGCTCCCCCGAACCCCCACACTCTGCTCTTTGAGATCCTGTCCCTGCTGGTGGAGATGCTGGCCCTACCTGAGGCAGCCTTAGAAGAGATCACCAAGTGAGTAGGGCTGGCTGTGGGGAGGGGGGGCTGGGGACACAGAAATAGCACCTAGTGTTTTGGCACCTGTTCATTTATTTATTTTTAATGAAAAATAACTGTTTTCCAAAACAACAAAACAGGTCCGTAAGAAGAATGACATTTTTTTTTACAATATTGCAAATCTCTTAACATTGGGCATAAGAGAGCTGGATTCTCGTATCTACTTCTGCATTCAATCTGTTGCAATATGTTGTTTTACTTGAAGTATATGAACAAATCTGGCCTCACATACATATGTAATTGGAGAGGAATATTTTAATAGCCTTTTCATTTAATAGCCACAAATGATGTGGATATTTTTCTTTGAGACTACACCAAATTTGACAAATGGTAGTGTCTTAAAGGTTGCTTGCAATCTGAAATCTGAAATCAGAGCAATGAAGTTTTCGGACTTTTGTAAATAAAAATGTATTGGTCAGCCTTGTAGTTTGAATGGGTCTTTTCCCATGAATGCTTTTGTAATATGCACTAGTCATTTGGAAAATACTGTGTACCTTCCAAATGTTGACATATTTCATTCATTTTTGCTGTTACCTGGGTATGTGTCCTGACTGGGAATTGAACCAGTGACCTCTTGGTTCCTAGGTCAATGCTCAACTGCTGAGCCACACTGGCCAGGCCAAACCTCCAGTCATTTAAACAAAAAAATCACAGGATGAAATGTACAGCATAGGGAAAATAGTCAATATTAGCATAATAACTTTGTATGTAACTTTGTTACTTGACTGATTGTGGTGATCACATCGTAAGGAATATAAATACTGAACCACTATGTTGTACACCTGAAATTAATTATTATATGTCAACTACACTTTTGATGTTGTTGTTAATCCTCACCTGAGGATATTTTTTCTACTGATTTTTACAGAGAGTAGAAGGGAGAAAGGGAGAGAGAAACATTGATGTGAAAAAGAGACGCATCCATTGGTTGCTTCTTCCCGCATGTGCCCTGACTGGGGCTGGGGATCAAATGTGCAACTCAGGTAACATTCCCTTGACCAGGAATTGAACCCGAGACCCTTTGGTGCACTGGCAATGCTCTAACAGACATTGAGCTACACCAACCAGGGTGTACTATACTTTATTCTTCATCATCATCATCATCATCATTATCATCATCATCATCTTGCTATCAGATGTAGCCTGCTATACATATAGACTTGGGTGAATTCTACTTTTCTTGAGGTCCCCAAAAATGTCCTGAGATTTTTCAGCTTGCCAGGAAGTGACCTTTACTGACCTATAAAACCAGGAACTCTGAAATTCAGGCACCAGGCAGTATTTTAAGCTGTACTTTCTAAGCAGTACCTCCATAAAGTCAACTTTAGTTCTTTAAAACTGCCTGGTCATATCTGATCTATGTTTATCATTTTCAAATATGACATTACCACCCTAGCCAGTTTGGCTCAGTGGATAAAGTGTCGGCCTGTGGATTGAAGGATCCTGGGTTTGATTCCCAACAAGGGCACATACGTACCTCAGTTGCAGGCTCGATCCCATCCCTGGCCCTGGTTAGGGCGTGTGTGAGAGGCAACCAATCAATGTCTCTCTCTTTCATCAATGTTTCTCTCCGTCTCTCTCCCTCCTTTCCACTCTCTTTAAAAAAGTCAATGGAAAAATATCCTTGGGTGAGGATTAACAACAAAAAACATGACATTAGTGTCAAAACCTTGATAACAATATTTTTCATATGTTCTATAACAAGGAGAATAGATTCTTATTAAATTTATGTAACTATATTAATATGAAAATAAAAATACTTAGGAAAATAAAAATATTCCAAAGAGTTTTTAATTCTAGAGCAGCGGTTCTCAACCTGTGGGTCGCGACCCCTTTGGCAGTAGAATGACCCTTTCACAGGGGTCGCCTAAGACCATCCTGCATATCAGATATTTACATTACGATTCATAACAGTAGCAACATTACAGTTATGAAGTAGCAACGAAAATAATTTTATGGTTGGGTCACAACATGAGGAACTGTATTTAAAGGGCCAGAAGGTTGAGAACCACTGTTCTACAGCAGTGGTTGGCAAACTGCAGCTCACGAGCCACATGCAGCTCTTTGGCCCCTTGAGTGTGGCTCTTCCACAAAATACCACGTGCGGGCGCGCACGTACAGTGCGATTGAAACTTCGTGGCCCATGCGCAGAAGTCAGTATTTTGTGGAAGAGCAACACTCAAGGGGCCAAAGAGCCACATGTGGCTCGCGAGCCGCAGTTTGCCAGCCACTGTTCTAGAGGGATCAGGCAAGGAGAAAAAGTTGTTTTCATTTTGTTTACAAAGGTATAATTTGCCAATTGTTATTAGTTATAGGCAGCTTAAATGAGAAAAAGGATTTCTTAAATCTGCAAAGCAAAAGGAACCAACAATGTTTCAAACAAAAAAACGTCATAAAATTACAATCATCCTCATTAGTCATTCTCATGTAACTGGTTTCTGTTCTTCTTATCTGGAGTTAGCACTTTTATGAATCCATCACCTTTTTCATCAGAATTCTGAAGATTCTCACCCAGTTCAGTGGTATGATCTTAAACTTATCAGAGACCTATAATCCAGAGTACTTACCAGAGTCTGGCATACATTTCCTTGAAGTATTTTTACCTTTAGTTAATTGTCAAGGCTTTCAGAGAAGAATCAATAAAACAATAACTGTGAATTAGGAAAGACTTAAAATGGCAAGGTTAAAGATCTGATGAGAATTGATTGTGTCTGTGATGTACAGTGTTTTAAGATAACTGTAATTATGACTGATAACATTATACCAAGGCATATCAGATTTCCAGAAATTTTTATACAATTTCTAGTACACTTATGTTGACATAAAAACACCCAAACCTAGAGAATTTCTATGAGTTTATTTGAGCCAAACCGATGACATATGCCGGGGAGCAAGATCTCAAATGCTCTGCAGAATGACAAATTTGCAGCTTCTTTTATGCATTTGAAATTAAGGAGGGGACGGAAGATTACATGAAGGTGGGAGAAAGCCAAGGCATGGATTGGCTCTCTTGAGGGTAGTTAAGTCTTAGAAGGAGGGATCTGATTGGTGGTTCACACATTAGCGTACCCCATGCATAATTTGCAACTTTCTCTCTCTTTGGTATTCTGATACACTAAAGATGGCCTCCATCTTTCTAAACTCCAATGTCTGTCTCCTTACCTAATTGTCTTCTGCTTGGGATATTAGTTCCTGCCCTGCAGTCTAGGAAGTACCTCCAGAAAAAATTCCAGGGAGATCATAAGGCTCACCTCATGGCTTCTCTCCTCTCACAGATCATTCTTGTGCTGCCTGCTGTCCAGTATCAGACAACAGCATCATATATTTTGTTCATGTACCTATTTATGGCACTAGGACAAGTTCAGTACTAGTTGTTCCATCATGGCCAGGAACAGAATTCTGTTCATTTGTCTTCCCCCGAGCCCTCTCTTTTTCAAACTGGATTTCTATTGATCTGTCTTCAAGTTTACTAATTCCTTTTTTAGGTTATCTCCAATCTGCTCTTAAGCTCATTCAATGACTTTTTCATTTTAGTTATTATACTTTCTATTCTTGAATTTCCATTTGTTTCATGTTTATAGTTTGTTTCTCTTTTCATTCATTAAGATCACATGTTCCTTCAATTATCTGAACATATTTTTAATAGCTTCTTTAATGCTGTTGTCTACTAAATCCAACATCGGGGCCATCTCAGGATTGTTATTTATGAGTTGTTTTTCTCCTTACTATGCGCCACATTTTCCTGTTTCTTTACAGTCTGGTGATTTCTTACTTCCTAGACATTTTGAATGATATGGTTTAAAAACTAGATTCTGTTATCTTCCTTTAATAAGTGTTAATTTTTGTTCTTGTAGGCAGCTCAATTACTAGCTGATTATCATGAATTTGTGTAGGCTTGCTTTTTTACTTTATTAGGGCATAATTGTGAAAAGTCCAGATTTCTCCTAAGCTTTTTAGCTTGGTAAGACTCAACTTCAAATGCTATTTCTCCTGGGATTTTAGTCTCAGGGAAGGTCTACAGTAGGCAAGGGTTGGCAAACTATGGGCCGCAGGCCACATACAGCCTGATCTATTTTTATAAACTTTCATCAGAACACAGCCTCAACCATTCATTTACATATCATCTATGGATTCTTTGATGCTATAATGGCAGAGTGGAATAGTTATTTATTAACACTTCTGTGATGGTGGAATTATTCCTCCTAGTACTTATATTAGGTTTTGCTTTACATTTCATGTCTAGAATTTTGTATTCCCTGATGAATTGAACATTTTATAATTTAGTCTCTAGTAATGCATTTTGTCTTAAGGCCTAGTTTTTAAAATATTAGTATGGCTATACCAACTTCCTTTTGCTTAATACTCAACTGATATATCATACCCCCCACTCCTTGAAGTCTTTCTTCCAAAGGCAAGCGTTGGCTCCCTCCTTACTTTTAAGTAATATGCATATACTACGATATTTTGGTTAGATTTTTAGACTTTTATTGACTTCCGATGATGGTAAGGATTTAGCTAATACAATTATCCCACCAGCTTCCCACTCCCCATTCCAATACAGCATCATTTTTTACTAAGTATTTGGGTTTTTTATTCATATACTACAATTTCACTTCCTTTTTTTAAAATTTCCTAAAATGGGTTATTGCCTTGTTTTGTGTTTTTTTTTTAATTCACTGATCATTTCTGCACCTTCCTAGTATTCCTTTTTCTTGGATGGAGGTATGTTCTAAATAATTCCATTCTTCTTGCTTAGGATTAATATCTTTTTAGGCCTGCTGTAGAACTGCCACCTGGGGAGCTTGTCATCCTGGGAACCCTTTCTTCCTTCCCTCTAATTAGGATTCTGTTTGCTGCATGTCTTACTCTTTTTTTTTCCTAAAAGGGAGCATGTTTGTCCAGTAACTTTTTGGGGTTATAAAGGCAATAGTACTTCAACAACAGGTATGCCGGCCCTCAAAATTTCTGTCGTTTAAGCTATAGAGATCCAATCTAAACTAGCTGTCCTATGGCAGTTGCACTGCCATTGTGGGATCTCCCTTTATCTTCCTTTACCTTTGCCTCTCTCCTGTGTTAGATCCCATTTTCTGCATGTACATCTTTTCTTCTTTTGGTTCATGCCTTCATTTCGAAAGCATGTGTGTTCTTCAGTAGCTTCTTGAGCAAGCATATGTGGGAGGTGAAATTTTTGAAATTTTGCCAATCTGCGAAAGTGTTTTTCTACCCTCAGACTTACTTAATAGGTTAGCTGGGTATAGAATTCCAGGCGTCTTAGGTAAGGAATAGACCCAATGTTCTATAGTTCAAACGAGATAGTTTATTCCTCTCTTATATTGACAGTCTGGAGGAAGCAGGCAGGAAGACAAGGTCCCCCCAAGCACCCAGTTTCTTCCCACCATTCCCTAGGTCGATCCTAAGCTAAGTTACCAGCAACACACCTGAATTCAAGCCCACAGGGAGGGGGAAGAAGAGTTGGGAAGTAGGCAATTTCCTTTGAAATTGTGACCAAGTTGTGCACACACTGCTCACGTCCTACTGGTCTCTGTGGGGTGAAGTTATTTTCTAGTCCATTTTTTATTTGGTGCACTGCCTTTTTGGGTCCCAGTTTTACACAGAGATCTAGATCCAATTTCCATGTGAGGGCTCTGGTATTCATTTTCTATTTTCCCTATGGGAAGCCCAATAAACCCCAAAATTCCAGGCCCCAGGGATAGGCAGAGGCCCTAGCAGAACCATCAGCTTAAGTCCTAAGAGTTTCCCAGCACCATTGTCTACAAAGCCCCAGGTTGTCTGGCCTCGCCACCTTGCTGCCCACATCTCCCCTTCTCCCTCACACACCAGTCTCGAGCCCCTCTTGCCTCCTTGCTATTCCTAGAGGTCACCGAGCTCTTTGCAACCTCCTGGCCTTTTCACATGCCACTCCCTCTAGATACCCATTTGGGTAGCTCCCTCCCCTTATTCTGCTCAGATGTCACCACCTCCAAGACTTTTGCTGACCACTGTGAGCAAAATAGCTCCTCATCACAACCCACTACCTACCTTTGATTTTCCCTTAGAGCACCTGTAACTACTGACATGGTATTGTGTGTGTTTTTTAACTTATGGTCTAACTCTTCCACTAGCTATGAGCCTAGGTAGTTGACTTAGAAAGTAATTCCAGTGAATGGGATGGGGAAGGGACATGAACAGCAGAGGAGGAGAAGCCAATATCAGGATGTGCTATTGAGGAGACTACGAATGGTGGCTCAGAACCAGTCAGGGGAGAGAAGCCAGTATACTTCAGCTGTTGGCTCCTTTGGTCAAATGTGGCCCCCTAGAGGTGTTTAATTCCCCTGCACTTCGGTTTGCACATGGATCAGAGCAGCTCTGGGGCAGGAAGCAAGGGGCTCAAGCCTGAGGCAAGGTCATGTCAGGCTGTGCTTGAGCACACCTGGTGGAAGCCCTGGTGGAAGTGGCTGCTGCGGCAATGGCTACAGTGAGAGGTGGGGCCAAAGGACCGTGATCAGGGACCCTAAATAAATATACCCTGCACCATTCTTTCCCAAGTACTTAGATGAGTGGTCAGTACATAGTAAACAATCCATTAACATTTACTGAATGAATGAATGAATGAATGAATGGTGCTGCAGTCTAGTGGAGAAAAGGCGCAAGTAGTGATGTGTTAAAATAAAGTAGGCTATGGGTTACAATGGAATAAGCACAGGTTATTGGGGCCCACAGTGGGAGCCTAGCTAGTCGGCGGGAGGAGAGAGAACTTTCTGGAAGAGATTGCCCTTAAGCGGAAATCTGGAAGATGATCTGGAGTTAATTGCACAGCTGACTTATAAAACACTCGCACATCTAAGTACAAATATCAGTGACAGAAATCAAGGGTAACATTTACCAAGCTCTTCCCATGGACATTGCTGAGTGCTTGCTGGGCAGTCATTTAACCCTATAACGTGTGGACTTTTTGATCCTTTTCACCCAGGGGACACCTGAAGCTCAGAGAAGTCAAGTGACTTGCAGTGACAGGGATAAGATAACCATCTCCCCTCATTTTACGCAGGGGTGACTGTGACTGAGGCTTAAAGCAGAGAAATGACATGCCCATGGTCACAGGAAGTAAATGGCAGAGCTGGGACTAAAACCCAGGTATCCCAACTTTTGGGCCTGTGTTCCTGCTCCAGAGCTGGCCAGACAGAACAGGCCCCCAGGAAGAGTGAGGGAAGAGGAGGGTGAATTAAACATGGCCAGGCTGAGCTGGGTGGGCACTGCCTCCCCAGCTATTACCAGAAGAAGCTCAAGGAAGGTACCTCGAAGGCCCGAGAGATGGAATCAGCCATAGGCCGGCTGCGGTCCCGGAAGAAGCTTCCCTGCAACCTGCAGCAGGCAGACGGCTTGGAAGTCCCAGAACGAAGGGTCCTCAGGATCCTGAACCGGCTGAAGCAGCAGAGCTACGGTGAGGGCCCTGGGCATGGTGGGGGCTCTGCTCTCCTGCACATCTCACCTCGTTCCCTGGGCCCCTACGAAGTCAGAACCAGGCTGACAGACATGGTTTCCCCCTTTTGGGTTAACTGTGTCAGTCAACGGGCTGACAGTCATTACCCCATCTCCAGCCCGCTGACCAGGCCTTCTACATGGACTCTTCCCAGTGCCTCAGCCCTGACCACAGGTTGGTCCCAAGAGCCAGGTGATCAGCGCTCCCAGCTCATCGATTGAGCACCCATTGGCATCACTCACTGCGCTAGGTCCTTGGCAGATGCATTAGAACTTAATCCCCATAATCACATATTTACCCCATTTTACAGAAAACTGAGACTGGGTAAGTTTAAGGAACTTGTCCAAGGCCCCACAGCCAACACGTCAGAAAGGGGAGTTTATACCCAGCTCTGACTCCAAAACCTGTGCTCTTTTTACTGGGCAAGGCGGCCTCCCCATAATGGTAGGTACCATTAGATTTCTACTGAGTGCCAAGTGATGGGCTAGGAGCTTTCCAGAGTCTGGAGTGTGCCAACCAGACTTTGCCAGGACCCATCACAGAAGTCATCTGCTTTTTTCAGCTGTTATTAGCTCTTATGCAGTGTTCAGCATTTAGCTGAACGCTTTGCACATACTATCCCTTTAATCCTCATCTTCCACAGTGAGGTGGGTACCACTATCATCTCCAGCCTACATAGAGGCCTGAAGAGGTAATGTGCCCAAACTCAGCCAGCTCGTAATGTAGCAAAGTCAGGATCTCACCTGGGTCCGCCTGCCTCCCAAGGCTGGGGTGTATTCTGAAACATCTCCCTCTCCTGTCCCCTCCTCCCTCGCCAGCTGTCAACCTGCAGAGCCCCTACGCCCAGGTGCCCTGCATCCCACTCTGCCCGAGGCTGGACAAGAAGACAGTAGGCCGGAAGCAGGGCGGCCAATACATGTTGGACCAGTGCACCCCCACCAACCCGAGCACTGACTTTCATAGCCTCTACTTCCAGTCAGGATCTCCAGGAAGCAGGTGGGTGCCCAAAGGGCCAGGGCCCCAGCCAGGCCCATCCACCTCCTTCCTTACTAGGCCCTTGGCCTAAGCCAAGAATCCATCCTTCTAAGAAGTGATGCCGGGGAGACTGTTGCTCCGGGGAGGAAAAAAGACAAAGGGGGGAAAAACTAACCTTTGTTGAAGGACTGTGCACCAAGTGGATTATTCATGAGTCAGGGTACTTACTTATGCCTTCCTGTGCCCAGGACTCAGTGGTACATATCATCTTTCTCTTAGGCTGGCACTGCCTGCCTTTCTCATCAGGGGGTTTAACACTCAAGTCCTTTGCCCAAGTCTGGTTCCATGTTAGGTGTAGCAGGAAACAGACGTAGCAGCTGGGTAGGGCGAAGCTTCCCCTGCAGCATTCCCCTTCCAGCGATCTGGACTTGGAGTCAGGCCCCTGAGCCTGACTGTTGGCTCATCGCTTCCCAGGGAAGGCGTCCTCTCCCCTTGGGCACATGGAGATGGAGCATTTCCTCCCACCCTTCTCCCCAGGGAACACAGCTCTGACGGCCGGAAGTGGCTCAGCTCTGTGCCGGCTCGAACCCACTGACCCTGCAGAGTCCTGACTCTGGACAGCTGTCTAAGACCTGCAGACAGACAGGTCACCAGGCAGGGACCACAGCTGGATTTTGCTTTTGTGGCCTGGTAAGCCAATAAACACCAAGAACCTCAGCCTTTGTGCCTGGTGCTGGGGCCCCTGCCCTCTGGGCACTCACCTGCTTCCTGGTGCCAGGAAAGACCCCACCCAGGTTCTCCTCCCTCCACTGGGCTCTCAGGGCACAGGGCCCCAGCTTCCCTTAGGCTTGGGAACCCCTAAAGCAAGATGTACCTCAAAACCCTGCCCAGGGTTGGGGCTCTGGCTGGACGTGGCCCTGTGTACTCTCAAGGACAAAGCTGGGATTTTCCTCAGCTGAGCTGAGGTGTTCCTTTTGGACTAAGAGCCCCCCAAGGGCAGGAATTCTCCCTCCTTGCTCAAAGAGAATGGGGAACATAAGGAAGTACCTGGGAAAGACCCCTGAAAGGGGCAGACCCCATGGAAGAGCAGGAAGGGCCTCACCCATGTTCTCACCAACAGAGCCCCAGGGCCTAGGGGTCCCCTTCCCTTGGAGCCTAAGGGTATGGGTCCTTACCCCCCAACACACACACCACCTCAGACCTACTTCTCTAACAGAGAGCGAGCCCCTCCCTGGGACCAAGCAGAGGTAGCTCCCAGTGGTTAAATAAGCAGCCACAGCAAGAAGTTAGGAGGCCAGGGACTGAAATGAGGACAAGGCTCTGACAAGTTTAAAACATGTATTTAAAATACAATTTATAAAATGCTTAATCTGCCGACTCAGGAGCCCGCGGTGCGGGGTGGGGTGGGCAGCTGCCCGCTAGATCAGCAGAGCAGGACTGCAGGAGGGGTGCAGCCCTCCCTCCCATGCCCTTCTGTTCAGACACCCAAGGGGCCCATGTGCACCCTTGGAATCACATGGCCAGAAAACAGGACCCCAGAGGTTTCCAGAGTCTCTGCTTAGCAGGGAGGCTGGGGTAGCCCTACCGGCCCATCCCTGAGCAGAGCATCCCCAGATGGGGCAGAGCAGGGTATGGCTGGACTGGACAGGGCGGGGCAGTGGGCTCTGGAAGGGGCTGATGGTAGCAGATAGGGTGTTGCCTCCTGCCTGCAGGTGGGGAGCACCCTGATTGAGTGGGCTGAGAAGGGTTGGTCACCAGGCCCAGACCCCCAGCTCCTTTGGTTATAGGCTGACAACAGAGTAGTGGCTCATGGGAAGCAGTTAGCTGGAAGGTCTGAGGCCTGGCTCATGGGGTCAGGGAGGAGCTGGGGGAAAGGGACAGTACCATGAAGGCAGATAAAGGGCAGCAGCCTCAGGTTTCTGCCCCCTACACCCCCCCGGGGTTTTCTAAGCCAAAGCCCGCAGCTTACTTAAAAAAGTTAAAAAAAAAAGCACTTAAGGAAAGTTACAGACAACTACCAACTCACTCACACACACACACACACACACACACACACACACACACACACACCACCCCAAACCGTTCTCCCATCTCCCTTCCTACCTCCCCCAACACAATAGTTCACTGTTTTCGTTTTTCTTTTTAAAAAATTTGCTACCTCTCCATCTGGGAAGCCAAGGAGGTACAGGCACACAGTGGGCAGAGCCCCATCTTTGGCCAGAGGGAGGTGGGAGCACCAGTCCCTACTATATCCTCATCCACAGACACCCATCAGCCAGTCTTCCCTCTGGCTCCATTAGGGGCGGGGGGGGCAAGAACAGGTTGTCCCAGTGGCTGGGCAATCAGCACTTCTGGCCTTTCCATCTGGCCTACCTCTGCGCCCTTCTCCAACTGAAAGGACAGTCTCACTTTGGGCCAGAAACCACTATTACATGAGGGATGGACACTACACATTTAGAATGAGGAAACTTGGTCAGGGCAGTGGAACTATAAAGACAGCAATCAACCTTCTCCCTTGCCCACGCCTGGAGGTAATTCCCTGCCAGAATAGTCTACGGTCACAACTCAACAACCTGTAGGTTCTTACTGACTGAAGCTCTCTGTTCCAGCTCCGCTCAGAGACAGTTATCTGGCTTCACACAGTTACAAGACTGTGCTGCGGACTAGTTGCTGATTCACTGGCAGCTGGCCCTTCCTTCTAAGGGGAAAATGGAGTGGGACATGGCTTGCATTCCCACAGGCCTACATTCCCACAGGGCAAGGCCAAGAGCCAGGTGAACCGAAGGTAGAGTGAGACTCCAAAACCTAGCTTGCCACCTTGGCCACCACAAGCTGCCCTAATCACAAAAACATCACACCCGCCACTCCAAAACTCATCCACTGAGTGGGAGGCTGGCTGGCTGGCTGGCTGGCTGGGGGATAAGGCGCAGTGCAACAGACGAGACCAGAGAAAGCCTGAGAGGGCCAGACTGGACACACACAGCTGCTCTGGGCAGCCGCCCTCTTCGTCTCTTCCACCTCAAGGAGCCAAAGCAAATCCCTAGGCTCCAGGGACAGGGGGGAAACTGCCTTCATTCCAGGCCCTTGCTCTGGAAAAAGGGTGAAGGGTAGCCTAGGACTATGGGGAACCAGTCTGTCATCACCACTCTGCAATGCACAGCTTGTCTTTCCCCATATGTATTCAGAATGGTCTGCGCCCAAGGTAGTGATTTCACAAAGGAAATGGACCAGCTATCGTTGCCGAGCTGCTGCCATCACTGGAGATGGCCCTCCACAGACACCTTCTGACCGCCCTAGGCAGGAGGCTGAGCCCCGGAGCCAGGCTCTCTCCTGGCTTTCCTTGTGCTGACAGCAAAATACTGAGCAAGCCTCGCATCATTTACTTCTGAGCTCAGGAGTGCAGTCTCGCTCCCTGCTCTCTTCTAGAAGTAGCAAGCCTGGCTGGTAGGGAACCACCCTGAGGGGATTGGGAAGGGAAAGTCTCTTCACTTTCCCTGTCTCCCAAAATACTAGAGGTGGGGTTGGCACCCTCCCCAGGCTCTCTGAGCCTATAGAACGAGCCCAGTCTCCAGGTAGGGCCATGATGCCCTGGGACTTAGCTGGGGGGAGGGAGGTATAGGCATGGGGTGCTCATCTGTCCTGGCGGCTACAGAGCCCTGCCCCTTTTCTGGGCGGCAGTAGGAATACAGAAGCTAAGCTCACCAAAAACCTATTGGTTAATGTTTCTAGTAAATTTCCCAGAAACATTTTTAAGTAGACTACCAAACTACCCTTTCTTAATTAAAAATTCATTAAACTGCTAAAACCCTTCCCATGCACTTTTTCTTGCAAATCAGTATTTGTATAAACAAACAAAAATAGGAAGAAAAAAAAAAAAAAGAAAGGATAATTTTCAAATGGAACTTGCTTTTAAGTGACGAAGACATGCACTTGGGGGTGGGTGGATGGGAGTTCTCATTTGTTTTGAAATCCCAAATTAATGAGCATGATAAACTGTTATTGCTGGCACTGGCTTTACCCCAAGTGGCCAAGTGGCACTGTCTGACTCTCTTAAGTCCCCTAACCCCCATCCTTTCCCTTTCCATTGACTTGGGACAGCCCTTGTAGACATGCCAATCACAGTGGGAAGGGGGAAAAGGGGAAGGTCACAGTGCATGGGGTTCAAGGTCACAGTGGGAGGAGCAAAAGGGATCACAGTGCAAGTTAATCAGGTCCTTCCCTCTGCTCAAGTCCAGTTGTCTGCCACGGCAGTGCGACCCGTGGCGGACGACCCAGGAGGTGGTGACGGCGGCAGCATTCTTTCTTGCCCACATTTATCTGCGCTGTTTGAAGCCTTGTGACCCATCAGGACCCAAAGGCTGTCTGATCACATTATTGGGCTGCCTGCTGTCTTCGGGTTGGGAGATCCTGGTTGGCCTGAAGGGAAGAAGATCAGAGGGAGGCCTGAAAAAGGATTGAAAAGAGGACCCCAAATCTTAAAACCAACCACCCCTGCAGCTGGGGCAGAAGTCACAATGGCTATGAGCCAACTCTGGCTCCCTGAGCTTGCTTCTTTGGCAAGTGGACTCGGAGCACCTCCAGGCTGGAAAGCTCCTCAATGGGGCAGGTGGCCCATGTCCACCTCTGGCACCTGTAGCACTCGTCCCCCCGGTCTGACTCACCATCATTCATCTGGAGGCAGGGGGAGTGCTCAAGGGCCAAGCTGTCCAGAGGCAGTGACCATGGACAGTAAGTACATCCTTTGCAGA
The DNA here is from genome assembly GCF_014108235.1 of Myotis myotis. Taxonomy (NCBI): domain Eukaryota; kingdom Metazoa; phylum Chordata; class Mammalia; order Chiroptera; family Vespertilionidae; genus Myotis; species Myotis myotis. The sequence goes on along the minus strand of NW_023416324.1, from coordinate 8,265,549 downwards.
ACCATGAGCACAGACTTTCCAGAGCGTTGGGCCAAGGTAAAGACTCCTAACCCAAAGCTCAATAGAGTGAGCCAGCTCCTGCCACTGCTTTTCTCCTGCTTCTCTGCAAATCATGTGGTTAATGGGTGACTGATATTACTATGAAAGACTAAAGGAAATGGACTTTTTCTTCTCTGCCAAGTGAATAGTTAGAGAGACAATGGCTTGCAGCCAAGCTCTCTTCTCCTTCTCCTCCTCTACCACCTCCTCCTCCTCCCCGTGGCCTGGTGGGGTGGTCCACAGTCAGCCCTGCCAGCTACACTCACCTGTCGAGGATGGGTTTCTCTTGTTCCTCCTCGGGGCTGGCGCTGCCCAGGATCCGCTTCCGGGCTTCTGCGTACTCGGCCTCCCGCTGTGCTAGGGACTTGACAGGAAGGGCTGGCCTGCTGGCGGAGTTGGGGCTGCTGACCACACCGTTGCTGGTGGGCCTCTTGAGGATGCGGATCTGTGGGGGGGGGCCGGTGGGAAGGCTATCGTCCTGAATCACAATGGGCACTTTGGGAGGAGATTTGGATTTCCTGCTGACAAAGAGCAAACACAGCTTCACAACTCCTATCCTTGATTGAAGAGGCCCCATCCATGTCCCACCCACTCCTGATCACTTTTCTCCTCCTACACCTCCTACTTCTCCCCCCCGCCCCGTTTTTAATTTATTTTTACTTTTTTCCACCTCCTATTTCTATTCATTATTCTCTGGTCTCTGACCAGACATCAGAATTCTCGTTCCTCAGGAAGGTTTCTCAAAGAGCAACCTTGCCATAAGCTCACACAATCCACAGGTCTGCTCCTGAGACCTAACCCCAGACCAAGAGGGCTGGAACACCGTCTCATTTTCTTGGACTGACTTCTATTCACGTTCATCACAATTACATCAACCACTACGTGGCCCCTGTGGCAAAATATTTCAGGTCCAGAATCCAATGACTTCTGTTAAAATCCCAACTTCCCTACACAGATCAGAGTGTTAACAGGCTGGTGTGGTGGGAGCCCCTTAGCTTGGGGTCAGCAAAGTGTTTACTCCCAACAAGGTCTCCCACCACATGTGCTCAAACCAAACTACCAAGGAGCCCGCTCCGCCATCCCTGCCTGGCACCAAGACAGGATTTACCAAACTGCCTCAGCCTTCTGGTAAGTGACTTGTGCCTCCCAGAGACAAGCTACACCAAACAACTGGATCACCTCTTCAGAAGAGCTCCTGAGCAGAGACCCCTCCCTCACCAGGGCGCTCTGGTATGCTGCACGCGGCGGGGTTGGGGTGAAGGACGATCCGAGAAACAGCGCCTGGCAGTGGAAGCATTGTCCAAGGCTGGTGGATGTGCACATCAGGCGATGTGTCCACAAGGAGAGGTGGAAAACAACATAGGAAGGAAAAGAAACAAAAGCCACAGGGGAAAGGGATCCAAGCAGGAATGACCACCCCTTAACAGCCACCAAGATCCTCCCCAGAGCCGTCAACTAGCTTCTCTTCAGAACCGGACAGCCCACAGGGGGCTGTCAGTAGACTCTTGATTGTCAGGAGGGGTAGGCACTGGAGGAGCCCAGCTGCTGTCAGAGGAACTACAGTAAGTTCTGGGCAGGACAGGAATGGCATGGCAAGGGGACTGTAACCAGGGGTTAGTGTAGTTGCTGAGAAGAGCGGACAGACAAGGAGCCAGCAATCTGATCTAAGAGGAAGGGAACCAGGAAAGCTGTTGGGCAGGCAGGTGGGGAATATCTGTGCAGCCCATTAGGCAAGTCCAGAGAGGCCCTCTCTTCCTCCTTCCTTCCCTTGTCCCTGTGGGAAGCTGGCAGGTTACCTGAGCCCAAAGACAGACTGCTGAAGTCACCTTCCACCTGCTTTGGAAACCCACTGCCTTTGCTTTGAAGCTGGGGGATGAAGCTATCCCTCAAGGTCTAAGAAGTTCTGAGAATCTTTTCTTCCAGGATACCCATAACGCCCTAAGCCACCAAGTCACAGAAGGCCCAGAGAAATCATCTGTCCAACCTCATGGTAGAGAGAGAGAAACTGATGTCCAGACCGGGGGTGGGGGTGGGGGGTTTGTCCCAAACATCAGAGCAATGGGGAGCAGAGCCAGGCCTAAACCCAAGTCTTCTGACTTGTCACCTGCCCACTTTCATCAAACCACCTCACACGGTGCACACTGAGGGAGGAAACTCCAGCCTCACTCCCAAACCTCAAGCCACCACATGCTGAGGGAAGGATTCACTGCCCAAGAGCCTGACCTGCTAACCCTAAGAGCCAGCTGGAGACCACCACTGACTGCCCGGCTCTCAGAAGGCAGAGAGCATGAGTCCTCAGACCAGACAGTAGCCTTACCTCTCCTTTTGTGTGATCTTCAGTTTTTTTTCCAACCGTCTGTCTATTTCCTAGAGGAAAAAAATGTATATAAAAAGTGGAAAAAAATCTCTCTCAAATAAAAACTTACGCCTTTATTTTCAGAGCTAAGGGCAGTGTCCTCTCTGGCCAGGGACATGACTGTGTCCTTCGAAATAATGGATGTGGAGCTCCCTTTACTAAACTCTGGGGTCTGGGGACCTGACTCCTTGCGGTTCATCTCCCTCCGTTCCCACAGCCACAGTGATAGTTCTAGGCCTCATTATTCAGCTGGGTTCTTTGCATTGCCTTCCACGAGTCTCCTAGCCTCCCAGCTGTCCTTCACAGAGCCACTCAAACCACCTTTCTAAACACGTCTGATTGTGTCACTTCCCCACTTCAAATACTTCAACTACTTGACCGATCAAGTCCAAGCTCCTAAGCACACCTCACCCAGACCTTTCTTTATCTTTTGTTTCTTTTTTACACCACAGCAACACTGAGCTCTTACTAACCCCCAGAACCTAGGGTGCTGGTCCACCTGCCTGCAATGTCCTCCCCCTTGCAAACTCCTTTTTACCCTGCAAAACCCAGCTTGGCTGTCCACCTCTCCTTTGTAAGGTCTGTGGTCCCATATAGTTAAATTGCCTGCTCCTCAGAGATAAGGTCTCCCTTTTTCATTCCTTCATGTATCACATTTTATTTTATTTTTTTTCACTGTCATGGATATGAATTGTCTGTAATTAGCACCTAGCAAAAGGCCTAGAACAAAACAGAAGTGGAACTCCATGGCAGTCTCAAGCCTCAGACCCTCAGCACCAGGAACTCCATGAAGCCTACACACACTGGAAGCTGTGGAAAGAGCACAGACCAGACGTCCAGGCTCCTTGGTTGACCCGCTGCTTTTTCTTACAAAACTTCCCAACTAAACTATCTTCAGTGAGAGCAAGACCATCTAGGTCAGTGGTTCCCAACCTTGGCTGCACATTAGAACCACCTGGGAATCTTTTTAAAATCCTGATTCCTGGGCCTCATTCTCCGGAAATTCTGTTTCTTTGTTATGGGGGTGAGGCCACAACATTAGTAACAAAGAAACAGAATTTCCGGAGAATGAGGCCCAGAAATCAGGATTTTAAAAAGATTCCCAGGTGATTCTAATGTGCAGCCAAGGTTGAGAACCACTGATCTAGATACTGGAGAGGGAAGAAATTGTATGCAAAATTATGTATTTCTCTGGAGAGAAGATCTGTAACACCAATTCTCCACCAAGGTTGATAGTGCCAACCAACCTTGCAAGTTTGGCAAAGTCTGGAGACATTTTGGGTTGTCACTACTGGAAGGGTGGTACTTCTGGCATCTAGAGGATACAGGCTAGGGATGCTGTGAAAATCCTATAATAGAGAGAACAGCCCCCACAGCAAAGAATTATCTGGTCCCAAATGTCAGTAGTGCTGAAGTTCAGAAACCCTAACTTATAAGATACATGGGCTTTTCAAAGGAGTATATTACTTGCAAAATTTTAAGAATCACTGCCTTAGTACAGTCTTTGAAATTTGCTGAGATCACCTCAGAGCCCAGTGAATGGCCCATATGCTCTACATGTCCTGAGAATGACTGTATTCTGCAGTTATAGGTGCAGTTCAAGCTGGTTAAGTGTATGGTTCAAATCTTCTAAATTCTTACTAATTTGTTTGAACTACTGACTATGTGAAGGACCAGGAATTATTCTTTCCAGTAAATTAAACAGTTTATTATTATGAAGTGATCATTTTTTGCCTTAAAATCTATTGTTTAGGCCTAAGCTGGGTAGCTCATTGACCCGATCGATACACCAATGTTGCAGGCTCGATCCCCAGTCAGGGCACATACAAGAATCAACCAATGAATGCATAAGTAAGTGGAACAAGAAATCAATGTTTCTCTCTCTAAAAATAAATCTATTGTTTAGTATTAATAAAGCTGTGCCCATTTTCTTTTGTTTAGTATTCCCCTGGAATATGTTTCTCTTTTAGTTTTCATCTTTCCAATGTCCTTATTTTTGTCTCCTATGAACAACATGAACCTAGACTTAAATCCAGTCTGACAACGATACTCATTTTGATTGGTGTTAAGTTGTTTAAAATATTTTGTTTTATGAAAGACCCAAAATATATTTAGGCAAGCACAGCAGACTATATTCTGAGGGTAGGTACCATGAACCCTCTGGCTAGGAAACCTCTAGAATGAAAAACCTCTCACTCAAACTTGTAACACAGGGTGGTACCCAGTGGCTGTTTACTGACAGAATGAAAAAGGGGCACCCAGAGTCAGGGAATGGCCTGGACGTTTTCTGTGAACTGACAGACACTCAGAGAAGATCTATGCCAAAGCACAGTTTGTCAGAACTATAATTCTCCTAAGTTTTTTTCAAAATTAATACCAGTGATATTGCCTAAGTAAATATTGTCTTGCCTTAGTCTAATGTCCATTACCTTTTAAGGGCTTTCTAAGGCTTACTACAAATAACTTATGGTTTTAAAGTTTCACAATGTATCACTTTGCTCCAGTCTGAAAATGACACTGCCTATTCAAGTTCCTCCACATAAATGCAAAGTTTACCATGTGAGGGATTTAGGCTCCCTTAGATACCTTTAACAGGGTTAACACTAATGCCTCCACAGACCAGTAACCGAACTCCGTACGTAGGGAGCACAGGGGGAAGTGAAGGGGCTAGCTACAAACGCACCAAAGAGCACCTGCTCTGCTATTTTAGGAGAAACCTATCAAGATTTTAAGGGAAAACTATACATTTTTAAACTTTGCTACATGAACTCTTGCTTTCATATCACTGTGAGGGCCATATAAGACATATAGGCAAATGGGCCCAATACATGAGCTGATTTTTTTAAAACTGTGGTAAAATACACATTACATTAGCTCAATTTGAGGGGCCTCATCCACCTTTCCTCTCTAAGGTCCTAGGGAAAATAGGGAATCTGCCCAGACCCAGGAAATGGAACCTGAGTGTAGAAAAGCCCTTTAAGAGGGAGATGGGCCGTGTCTAAGTAAAGGTGCCTCTGTCCCCAAACTAGAACGTGACCAGCATCCTTGGCATGTAATATAAAACTACTGGCTTTAAAAATAATGCCTACGCCCTAGCTGGTTTGGCTTGGTGGATAGAGCGTCGGCCTGCAGACTGAAGGGTCCCAGGTTTGATTCCAGTCAAGGGCACATGCCTGGGTTGCGGGCACGATTCCCAGTGTGGGGCATGCAGGAGGCAGCCAATCAATGATTCTCTCTCAACATTGATGTTTCTATCGCTCTCTCCCTCTCCCTTCCTCTCTGAAATCAATAAAAATATATTTAAAAAAATAAATAAAAATAATGCCTACGTCAATATGATGCTTTATGGTTATCATACCCTTTCCCACTCATTTTCTGCTCACACCAACCCTGTGTGATAGACAAAGTAGCTTTTATGTTTGTCAGATGAGGGTGATGTGGCTCAGAGAGGTCAAAGAACTTACCCAAGGTCACAGATGAGGCACCGAAGAGGTAGCCCTAGAACTAAAGCTTCTGGAGCCCTACCCGATGCTGCTCACAATTGCTCAAATCCATGGAAATGCTGGTAAAGCCACTGATCCTCACTCCCTCCTCTCCCCTGAATTCCACACTGGCCCCTGGCACTCTGATAACTAACACTCCCATCAAACTCCAACCCATCAGACAGGACAGGTTATCAGAGCTGAGGAATTCTTCCATCAGATTAGAGTGGCATATAAACCGGCAGCTCTGGTGGAAAGCTGATCCTGCCATCTCCAGATGGTCACTGGATACCAGTGAGCTCAGAGCCGTCCAAGCAGGAGAGGGAGTGTTCTGCCAGCAGCGGGAGAGGGCACTGCATCTCGCTCTGGAGTCTATCCAGGTATCATGAGTCAGTCCATTCTCTACTTGGATAAGGACTGGCAATTAATCTGCTCTCGGACTCGTTCTCTGAAGAGCTGGATCGAATGGAAACTCTCCGACAGTGTGCACTACAAGGAGAATATCCATCTTCTCCAGATGCAAACAGTCCGATGGGATTAAAGAGTCCTCAGTGTTTTGTGAGGAAGCATCTAGAAGTGGGCCCCAACAAGGAATCGTACTACGGAAGGGCACCTTCTCCTTTTACAAGGATGCACAGAGCCCCAGCCCAAGGTCAAGGCTCCTCCTGTGTTAGAAGCTGAACCTCCATGGCTAGTGAAAGAAAGCCATAAGCTCATCACTCTTTGCTCTGAGGGTCACACGGCACAAGGCAAGTGTCAGGGCATAAGCACATCAGAGGCAAGGTGCTAAAAAAGTTTGACTTCCTATGGCTTCTCCTGGGAAGACACTGTTTTTTGCCCAGTAGCACTGAGCACACTGTAGAAGCGAAGGAGTGCTCTGTGCTTTGGTAAGTGGGTGGCCTCCTTTCCTTGGGTCAAAACCCTAAACAAAAGATCTGTTATCAAACACAGGTATCATCTTCCCTGTGGGGCTACCCCTCTACGAAAATGAGAGGTCTACTTCTTGATCTGAGAGAAAAAGCGAAACCAGAGGAAAGAGTGGAGGCAGGATATCATGAAGTACCTTGCGGGAGGAAAGGAGAGGCCACAGCCGCAAGGTGAATGATATCAGATGTCAATATCTGCAAATTCAACTCACCTGAGGAAAAAGCACAGCTTCACTGCTTGCTGCTGACCTTAACCTTGCAGTGATGATGCTTGTGTGAGCCTCTGGCAAAAGGTAGGGGATGGAAGCGTAAGAGGGGAAGAGCAAGGCTGGGGACTCCTCAAACAGCCTAATTTGTAACATAGCCACAATCTTCAAGAGGAACGAAGGAGACAGAGAATAGGAATGTACCTGCAAGGGCAGGCAGATTACAATGACAGGGTCACTCCTGTAATAGCAAGAGATGGATGAAGAAAGAAAAAAGGTAAGGAGAGAAGAGAAATAAACAGGCAAAGTACAAAGTACAGCAAGTACAGCACCATCACAGATGTCCTGTCCAGACCTGAATGTTCAAGAAACAGATTTTATCAGTTCACCCAGGGGTGATGAAGCCCTGGGGACTGATTCAAACTAGCCAAACTCACAAGAGACAGTGAACGAACCTAAATCTGCACCTGTTACACTATGGTGGCGGGAGTGGGTGCCTGACCTGCTGCTGCCTGCTCCGCAGGGCCTCCATGGTGCCAAAGGAGCAAAGTCCTACTCCACCATCCCACCCCTCTCTGATAACCAGAATCCTCTGGTCACCAATGCAACTAACAGACCCCTAAGAATCCAAGTCATCTTGTAGTGAATGGAAGTCTAAGAGGCACCAGCTGAGTTAGAAAATAACCCCTTTTTATCAGCAATAGTTACTATGTAGCTTTTCTCAGATAATTTGCCTTTGTCAGTTTGCAATTCAGAAGATGACATTTTCTGATTTTTCTCTCAGACTCAAGAAATAGGGAATCCGCCGAAACCGGTTTGGCTCAGTGGATAGAGCGTCGGCCTGCGGACTGAAGGGTCCCAGGTTCGATTCCGGTCAAGGGCATGTACCTGGGTTGCGGGCATATCCCCAGTGGGAGATGTGCAGGAGGCAGCTGATCGATGTTTCTTTCTCATCGATGTTTCTGACTCTCTATCTCTCTCCCTTCCTCTCTGTAAAAAATCAATAAAATATATTTAAAAAAAAAAAAAAAAAAAAAAAAGAAATAGGGAATCCTCTTACGCTCTGTGAACCACTATGTCCCACAGGCTCATATGGCCTTGTCCAGCTCTCCCAAATTGGGAAGCACGCATCTACAAGTATGGGTTCTGCAGAAGAAACATGAGCCCTGAGAGTAGAACAAGGCTGACTCTCAGAGCCAGAGCCTGACAGGTCCTGATGAACACAATGCCACCATTTTAGAAAAAAGTAGCCTGGCCGGTGTCGCCCAGTGGTTGAGTGTCGACCCATGAACCAGGAGGTCATGGTTCGATTCCTGGTCATGCCTGGGTTGTGGGCTCAATCTCCAGTGGAGGGCATGCAGGAGGCAGCCGATCAATGATTCTCTCTCATCATTGATGTTTCTATCTCTCTCTCCCTTCCTCTCTAAAATTAATAAAAACGTATTTTAAAAAAGAAGAAGAAAAGAAAAATGAAGATCCTGTGAAGCAATAGAAGACAGAAATAACTTCCAACACAGCTTGGCCCTGAACTCCACCATAGCAGGCAGTACCCATCCTGGTCCTAATTGCTTTAATTCTTGGACAGGACATCAGCACCCATTCCCTTGGCTACAGGGTTGCTTGTGACAGGGTCTCCTGGGAGAGCAGTCTCCCCAGCAAAGCACCTATGTCTCCCACACCACGCATCTGGATGGGATTTGGTCTAAAACTACCAGATAGGTCTCGTCTGGATGGCGTGGTTTAGTGGTTGAGCGTCGACCTATGAACCAGGAGGTCACGGTTCGATTCCCAGTCAGGGCATATGCCTGGGTTGCGGGCTGGATCCCCAGTGTGGGATGTGCAGGAGGCAGCCAATCAATGATTCTCTCTCATCATTGATGTTTCTATCTTTCTCTCCCTCTCCCTTCTTCTCAGAAATCAATAAAAATATATTTTAAAAAAGAAAGAGAAAGAGAGAAAGAGAGGAAGGAAGGAAGGAAGGAAGGAAGGAAGGGAGGGAGGGAGGGAGGGAGGGAGGGAGGGAGGGAGGGAGGGAGGAAGGAAGGAAGGAAGGAAGGAAGGAAGGAAGGAAGGAAGGAAGGAAGGTCCTTATACCTTTAAAATGCATCACTGGCTATTTTCAAGTCCAGATGTACAATCCATAGAGACTTTTCTAAACAACTCTCACATTGGTTAGTTCAATTCTGTTTCATCCTTGTCTTGTTTCTCTACGTCAGTGGTGTGGCAGTGTCCTGCCTGGTAGGGCTGGCCATCGCCAGTGCTCCTGCTTATCCTACCTCCCCTGGCTAAAGCACCCAGTCACATCACGCCAGGTTTGATTCCACAGTGATGCTTCAAGATCATCACCAGGTTCAAAGAATTAACTCAACTCCTGAGAAACATGATTGGGTAAGTTAAAAGAAGCAGAATTCGTAAGTTGAGAGACAAGAGGATCTACGGGGACATCTAGGTCATAAATTCATCAGCTGACTTTTTAATATATATTCAAGTTAGTCTGCTTGAAGGTTCCATTCACTGATGTTTCTATCTCTCTCCCTCTTCCTTTCTGAAATCAATAAAAAAAATATTTGAAATTTTTTTAGCCCTGGCCAGTTTTGCTCAGTGGATAGAGCCTACAAACAGAAAGGTCCCGGGTTCGATTCTGGACAAGGGCACATGCCCAGGTTGGGGGCTCAATCCCCAGTGGGGGGCATGCTGGAGGCGGCCAATCAATGATTCTCTCTCACTGTTGATGTTTCTATCTCTCTCTCTCTCTCTCCCCCTTCCTCTCTGAAATCAATAAAAAATATATTTAAAAAAATAAGAAAATTTTAATTGATTTCACCTATTTCTTTATACTTTTTGTTGTTGTTGTTAATCCTCACCTGAGGATCTTTTTCCATTGATTTTTATAGAGAGTGGAAGGGAGGGAAAGAGACATGGATTGGGTGCCTCCCGCATACACCCCAACCAGGGCTGGGGGTGGAGCCTGCAACTGAGGCACATGCCCTTGACCGGAATCAAACACAGGATCCTTGAGTCCTCGGACCGACACTCTATCCACTGAGCTAAACCAGCTAGGAGCCCCTTTTTTATAACTGAGGTAATTTTCATGTAAAATAAAATTCACTCCATCATATTGGCCCCGATTGTTCCTCAGGTAAAACAAACATGCTCCAGTCCGAGGGCCTTTGCACTGGCAGCTCCCTCTGCCTGAATGCACTTCCGCCAGCTTCTGCGCAGCGTGCACTCTCACTTCCTTCAGGTCGCTTTGCCTATCTGTATTTGAGGCCGCCTCAGACATTTATTTTTACAAAATGGCACCCCTGCCAGTCATTTTATATGCCCTTAATCTGCTTTATTTTTCTTCATTGTGTGTATGTGTGTGTGTGTGTATAGTACACACATATATGTATATATATAAATAGAACATTATTGTTTATTGTCCATCTTTAGTGACTAGAAAGTAATATTTGTGAAGCCAGAATATGAACTCGGTCTATCTGGGTCTGAAATCAGAGACGCTATTCATATTCAAAATAAGAGCTAAGGCTGCCTTAGGAATTTCTCAGCAGTGGTGGTGGCAGCAGCATTCTCCAAGTACCTGCCAGAGGTATGTGTAAGGAAGACATTGTGTCCTCCCTTTACCACCTCTAATCCGCACCACAACCCCTGGGATATACAGCAGCCTTGCAGCATGCTCTGAAGTTAAGTGATTTGCCTAAAGCCTCTCAACTAGCAAACAACCAAACTGAACCCTAAACCTCAAAAGGGAAAAGGAAAAACATTGGGGAGAGTGGCTGGTGGTGCCACAGGAATGAATAAGGTAGGATACAGGCTGACAAGTAATACAGCCTGCCCGCACCCAGGCCAAGGAGCAGACCACAGGAGCTGAAATCGGAAGTCCAGACCTTAAATCTATGAAGAGTACCCACAAGGATGTAATTCTTCAGCAGAGAACAGGCCTAACAATTTAGATGTATCGTAGGCTGGAGGGCCTCAAAAACTTTGTAACTGCCATATTGAGACAGTGTATTGTTCTGCTTTGAGTGACTCTTCAAAGGGTCTCCATGAGGCAGGGAATCCACACAGCCAACTTTACCTTAAAGAAGTGGAGCATGCCTGGCCCGTATTGCCCAGTGGTTAGAATGTCAGCCCTTGCACCCAAGGGTCGCAGGTTCGATTTCCAATCAAGGGCATGTACCTGGGTTGCAGATTCGTCCCTAGCCCCGGTTGGGGCACGTTTGGGAGGCAACCAATTGATGTGTCTCTCTTACATTGATATCTCTCTCTCTCCTCACTCCCATTTTCCCTCACTCCCAATCTCTCAAAAAATCAATGCAAAAAATATTCTCAGGTGAGGATAAACAAACAAGAAGCAGGGCAGGGGTGGGAGTAATGGTGGTGAGCCCTACCTCTGGAATAAAATAGGGGATAAAGTCTAATGGGGCTCCTCTTTCTTCAGGTTCATTACTGTTTTCCCCTTTTGGTTTTCATACAACACTAAGTAATACAACTCTTAGAGGAAACAGTATATTAGCCTCAGCCAGTCTTAGGAACTTCCCACCCTAACTGGACACAGGCCACACTGTCAGTGAATGGAGAGCAAGGGAACAATGTCCCTCACACTCATCTGCCTGTGAATGATGCATTATTTAACTCTCAACACCAGGCAAGGCAGATCCATCCAATTTTACAAATGAGAAAATGAAGCTGAGAGAAAGGCAGGCAGTGATTTGTCCAAAAATCAGACCTGGCATTTGAACCCTGAACCTAGTCTTCTGATTTCTATTGCCATCGAGGAGAAAGATTATTGACTAGTAACCCTTGCTATCTTTTATAAAATGAAGACAGCAAGGCTCCTCTCCCATAAGAAACAGACAAACAGATTTGGGGGATGGAACAAAGTCACCAGACCTTCTCCCCACTACTAGGTTTTATTCAAACACCCAAGGGTGCAGTCATTGAAGGTACTCAGCAGGGACAGCAAACAATGTCTCCAGGGCCAAGCCAATAAACTAAATGGCTAAAGCCAGCAGAACAGGACACAATAGGTAACAGACAGTAGCATGGGAGGGGGTAGAGAGAGGGGCTGCGGAGGAGAGGAGAGCAACTGAGATCCAGGTAAAGGTATTCAATACTTAAGAAACAAGCCCCCCAAATCTTAGGCCAAATACCTAGGGGCTGCCAGTCTGCAACTATAGATACAGAGATCCTAAGATAGTAGAGTTGTTAAGTCTTCTCAAGAGAGCGGAGCAGAAATTATTTATATTGTCTCTTTCCACTGGCCAGAAGTTAAAAAGTTATTTCCCATCTATGGTCAAGATTTCAATCAGCGTCTATCTCGCTTGCAGTCACTGATCTTACTATTACAGCTAACAGCAGCATTGTCCTTTTGGCTCTTGAGTTCAAGTTCCTCAAGAGACACAAAACTTAATCAGCTCATCATCCAGGCTACAGAAGCAGGGGTCACGCTTAAGCCTAAGAGAAACAAACAATACTTCAAAGGAACTAACAACTAAGCATACTAAAGCGCTTAACTATGTAATTATCTGCTGAGAAGCAGAGGTAAACAAACTAAACAAAAAAGTCACTAAGAGTGAAGCCAACAGCCAGGGCTGGAATACTTCTGTGATTTCCTCTCCCAAACACTATGAGCAATAGAATCTACACCCCCATGAGACCACTGAGACTGAATGGGATAATGAATGTAAAACTGCAGTCTACCTGGCCTATAATGAGCCCTCAAGATGCCATCTAAAAAAGGCCTGTGGGGGCCGGTGTGGCTCTGTGTTGAGCATGGACCTATGAACCAGGAGGTTACAGTTCAATTCCCTGTCAGGACACATGTCCTGGTTGAGGGCTCGATTCCCAGTGTGGGGCATGCAGGAAGCAGCCGATCAATGATTCTCTCTCATCATTGATGTTTCCATCTCTCTCCCTTTCCCTTCCTTTCTGAAATCAATAAAAACAAAACAAAACAATAAAATATAAGCCTAACCAATGGACACAGACAACAGGGGGGTGAGGGCATGAATGTGTGTGTGTGTGTGGGGGGCAATGGGGAGGTAAGGACACATATGTAATACCTTAATCAATAAAGAAAAAGAAAAAAATACAATAAAAAAGGGCCTATGGGATTTGGGAGCTTGCAGGCTTATGGGCAATGTCCATTCACCAGTGAGATGTGCAACTAGATAGCAGAAGCAACTGACCTCTGGAGGGTCACAAATGCTTTTATAAGCCAAGAAGGCCAGAACATGAGGGGTGGGAATCGGCTCTCTAGTCAATGAAGTGTGGTGAAAGTTCTGGCCTTTCCAGGCTCCAGTCATCACGGCCCTGTACAAGCTCATCTAAGGACCATGCCCCTGAAGAACGTAATTTTAACAGTACATATTTACTATTCCTTTTAGAAAAGAATTACTTATTGCCTGTGTTCATTTTATAAGGGAGCTTTGGTGTGGGGAGAGGATGGCCTGCTGTGAGGGACTTTTTGAATATTCTACCCTCAGTGATAATAGTCTTTATCTACACACTGTATCACTATTGGGATTTGTTGCTAATTGTGGTAATTAGTAACATTTGTGGTAGTTGGTTTTAACCTTTATCTTCACAACAATATCCTGCATAGACCTCACTCACATTAAAGGGAAGCATGCTTGGCAGAGGCTAGCAGAGTTAAAAACACTTAGGAAGAGAAATCTCTACAGTTACTACTTTTTAAAAAACCAGTTCTTTCTGCATTTTGGCCACAGATATAGTAGCTAAACTCAATCTTCTCCTAGGAAACCAACAAGTTAGTAGTTGTCCTGACAGGAAAAATTTTCTATTCCTGTTGGGAAAGTATGCAGGAAAGAACACACTACACCTTGTGAAGGCTAGCTACCTGATACAGCCAGAAACTGCCGTTTAACTGTGTGTGTGTGTGTGTGTGTGTGTGTGTGTGTGTGTGTGTGTGGCGGGGGCAGGGGAGGGAGGAGAGCACCACAGGGTAGAGGTGGAAAAAAAGAGTATGTTGAAGTCATCAGATCTAAATAAAAGTACCTTTCTCTTGCAGAATTTTACCAAAAGTTTTAAAACAATCCACTAAGTGCTTTCCTGTTATAGAAGAGAAAGCAAGAAGGCTTGTGACTGCCCAAATTTCTAACTCACAGCAACCATGGCAGCTCTCTTGACAGTCAGAGCATGCTGGGAACAGGCCCCCCCATGCAGCCTCAATGAAGAGAGCTGAGAAGTTACTAGTGAAAAGCCATTATCCTCCTTTCTTTGAAATCACAGTAAAACCGATCTTTTTCCAGAGCTCCAGGGACAGACTGCTTAACACAATCATGTCTAAACTGGCCAATTGCTTTATAGAAAGCCCCCTTGGAGGACTTCACAGTCTCTAGCACTCGATCTTCCCAAAAGGACCAGGAATAGCTTAGAAATGGCTCCTTCAGGATTTGTGCTTTCAGATACACAAATCTTAAGTGCCTTCTTTACTACAAACACAGGCATAAGGAAATCAGCACCAGGCAGCCCTGAAATAACTGTTAATTGCCCACTACCCACAGCTACTGTATACATTCCATAACGACAGCAGTTACAGGCAGTGTTGAAGACTCCTCTAAGTGTGGTTGTAGCCATGCTTCAGAGAGAACAGCCTCTTCCCTAAAGAAAGAGAAGTAAATCAAAGTTCTTATCTCTTACATTAAAATCTAACTATATTACTACTCTGCTTTAAAAACGAAAAAGAAAGCCCTAGCCAGTTTGGCTCAGTGGACAGAGCATCGGCCTGTGGACTAAAGGGCACTGGATTTGATTCTGGTGAAGGGCACATGCCCAGGTTGCAGGTTCGATCCCCAGTGGAGGGCGTGCAGGAGGCAGCCAATCAATGATTCTCTCTCCTCACTGATGTTTCTATTTCTCTCCCTTCCTCTCTGAAATCAATAAAATATATTAAAAAATAAAAAAGCCTTCAAAGGTCCCCTCTGCTTTCAGGAAAAGCCCAAGCTCCCCAGAACCAAGTAGAAGGAGGCCCTTCCCAATCTGGCCCTGCATACTTCTCTGGCCTCATCTCTTTCCACTCAGCCCTGCCAACACCCTACCCTCCAGCCAGAAGGAAATACTGGCTCTCCCAATGCTGGATTCTTTCCCTCACTGCCTCCTTGCCTACGTAAGCATCGGCCCTACACTCTACCTGTTCCTCCCAAACTTAATGCTGCTTAAGTCAACTGGTCCTTTGAATCTTAGTTTAGGCATCACCTTCTCTACAAGATGCCAGCCATGGTACCCCATCTATTCATCTTCCAAGTTGGTGCTGCCTTACCTGTCTGGCCCTCCACTGGACTGTGCCCAAGTGCCTGGGACACAGTAGGTATTCAATGTTTACTGACACCTTCTACAGGCTTATACCTATACAATGATGTGGTAAAGTTCAGCTGATTGGCTCAATGAAGGCAGAAAGTAAATTTGAATTCTTAGTCCAAAAGATTATCTTCTAATTGCTACAAGACTTGCCTTTGTAAAAAAGAATAAAAGGCAACTATTGAGATGCAAGAAAATGCTTTACAGGAATTACCAATCCAATTTCACTTAAGTACCACCTGCCTTCCTCCAGGACTGGGTTATCTCATTACCAACAAGATGGACTAGGAAACAACAGGATACTTACAATAAAGCTTCAAACCAACAGAAACAGAGCAAACCGTTGATACAATTTTGGAGGCGAGCACCAAGATAACTTCCAATTACAAAATGCTCTATTTGTCCCCTGAGATGTGCTTAAAACAGAGGACACAATTTAGAGTTAGAATCAATATTAACTCAATTTTATATTTGCATTTCTCCCAAAGGCAGTATACTTTTAAAGAAGCATTTCCTAAGTTATATTTCTTTTTTTCCCCCCTTTTAAAAAAACATTTTTTTATTGATTTCAGAGAGGAAAGGAGAGGGAGAGAGAGAAACATCAATGATATGAGAGAATAATTAATCGCCTGCCTCCTGCATGGGCCCCTACTGGGGATCAAGCCCGCAATCTGGGCATGTGCCCTTGACCAGAATCAAACCTGGAACCCTTTGGTCCACAGATTGACGCTCTATCCCCTGAGAAATACTGGTCAAGGCCTAAGTTATGTTTCTTGAATTGTCCTTTGATTGGGATGTAACTCCTTGGGAGGAAACAGGTAAAGGCACAATTTTATATTAGAGAAGCATTCACCATACTAACTAAAAGCAAAAAGCTGACTATTTACAGAATATTTTGGGTGTTTCTCAAATTTAGTCTTCCTGGAATGACACAATAGTACTGTACTGAGTATTCTGAAGATATGCAGGAAACAATGACCTCAGGTGTCCTGACAAGAGAGAAATTCTAACATAATGTCAACATTTTTGTGTGAAGGACAAGGATCACCAAAAGCCTCTATTTTCAAGGGTTACAACTGTCTCTGGATTTCATAAAGTTTGAATGTTCACTTGAAGAATTAGTCAACAGTCCTGGCCGGGTGGGCTCAGTTAGTTGGAACATCATACTATACACCAAAAAGTTGCTGGTTCGATTTCCGGTCAGGGCACATAGCTAGGTTGTGGGTTCGATCCTCAGTCAGGGTGCACATGGGAGGCAACTGATTGATGTTTCTCTCTCTCTCTCATCAATAAAAACATATCCTGCCAAGCCAGTGTGACTCACATCGACCCATGAACCAGGTCACTAGTTCAGGGCACATGCCCCAGTTGTGGGCACAATCCCCAGTATGGGGCATGCAGGAGACAGCTGATCAATGCTGTTTCTCTCTCATCATTGATGTTTCTATCTCTCTTTCTAAAAATCAATAAAAACATATTTTAAAAAAACCCACCATATCCTCATGTGAGAATTAAAAAAAAGAATTAAAATATTTTTATTGATTTTTAGAGAAAGAGGAAGGGAGGGGAAGTGAGAGAAACATCGATGTGAGTAAAACATGGATTGGTTGCCTTCTGCACAGCCCCTACTGAGGACACAGCCCGAAATCTGAGCATGTGCCCTGATTGGGAATTGAATCAGCAACCTTTCAGTGCATACACCTGTCAGGACTCAGGTTTTGTTGTTGTTGTTGTTTTGTTTTGTGTTTGCAAGGAGGGAGTGACTTAATGTTCATTACCATATATCAATTGGGAGGTAGGGTAACCTGAAGTTAAGATTAAACATGCAACTGAAAGACATGTAATAGTCAGTTGGTTTCCCAGTGATGGGATGGGTACCACCCCCTCCAATCCCCCCTCCCTGGTTCCTCTCTTTCAAAAGTGCACATTTATAAGACCCTTTGTGAATTTTTACAAGGAGATTAAATTCAAGAGAGCCCTCAGCCCTGGCCAGTGTTGCTCAGTTAGCTGAGCATTATCCAATGCACCAAAAGGTCACCAGTTTGATTCTCAGTCAGGGCACATGCCCAAGTTTCAGGCTCGATCCCGAGTAGGGGGCATGCAGGAGGCAGCTGATAGATGTTTCTCTCTCACACCGGTGTTCCTCTCTCTCTCTCCTTTTCCCTTCCTCTCTCTAAAATCAATAAAAACATTAAAAAAGAAAGAGCCTTCAAATATAAGTCTGAGGTAAACACATTAAAAATGAAAGTTAATGCCCAACTCACAAGTCTTCCCCAGGTCCTCAGGGAGCAAAATACTAGAGAAAGAAACCAGCTTTGGAGTCAGACAGGCTTGGGGTCAAACCCCAGCTTCCCTACTCATTATCTGTGTGACCTTGAGCAGAACAGGTTGCTGCCTAGACTCAGTTTACTTGTTTATAAAAGGAGGACAATGGCCCCGGCGCATTAGCTCAGTTGGTTCAGTGTTATCCCATATGTCAAGGTTGTAGGTTTGGTTTCTGGTCAGGGCACACACAAGAATCAACCAATGAATGCATAAACAAGTGGAACTACAAACCAATGTTTCTCTCTCTCTCATCAATATCTTTTTTTAAAAGGAGAATAGTGCCTCTACAGATTGTTGCAATGGCTCACGTAAGTAACAGATAATATAAGGGATCTTGCATTTTGGTAGTTACTGCTCAATGATGCAAGGTTTGGGTTCCATCTCTGTACCTAGAACTTTTAAAGGGTTTTACTAAAGTAAAACATAGTAGAAAGAATACTGGACAAGCACCAGAAATTTTTAAGCTACACCTTACATCTCTAGGGTTTAGTAGTTAGCTGTAAAATGCAGTACTGGGCTAGCTGATCTCGAAGCAACTTACCCATCCTAAAAACTAAAGTAATCCCCACTTTCTGAATCCTTCATTCACTTTTGTTTTCCATTTTCTTACACCTTTCATATGAGAAATTCATGTCCCTTCAAAATAGATGGAGAAAAACAAAGAAAGGCTAAGATGCTCAAGAAATTGATCATTTGAGTCACATTCAAAATGCAGGCCACGCTTTTCCGCAGAGGGCTGGCATGAGGGGTGCCCGAATGATTCACTCCTATGAGTGGTAGGCGATAGATGCCTCTACCGGAAATTTTGCATTCTCTGGCACAAAGTCACTGCTCAGCACACACACTGCCGGGCACACAGCAGACACTCAAAAATGTTTGTTCACGGAATAAACACCCAGATGTCACCTGCCGCTCCCGGCAGCATCTTTCAACTGCTCTCCTTACTCAAGACAAATTCCAAAGACGACAGTCAGTCCCTAAGAACTGTACTAACTACTTTTTGAACGCATGAATTCTTCAAATTCTCAATCATGCTACGTGGACAAACACACACCAGTGAGGGAAATGCTGAACCACCAGAAAAAAAACTTCAAAGCCAAGTGTCCACATTCCCGGATACACCCACCGCTGCGAGGGTCATTCTCTCGGCCTCTTCCCGAGCTGACCAGCGCCCTGAAAGGCACTTGCAGAGGGAAACGCAGCTCCGTGCGGCCCTCGCACACCCGGCTTCCCGCGCCCCTCTCCCAGCTCGGAAACCTCCAGGGTAGTGGTTCTCAACCTTCCTCATGCCGCGACCCTTTAATACCGTTCCTCATGTTGTGGTGACCCCCAACCATAACATTAT
This sequence comes from Myotis myotis, assembly GCF_014108235.1. Classification (NCBI taxonomy): domain Eukaryota; kingdom Metazoa; phylum Chordata; class Mammalia; order Chiroptera; family Vespertilionidae; genus Myotis; species Myotis myotis. The sequence continues at coordinate 8,246,545 of NW_023416324.1, read as the reverse complement.
TTTCGTTGCTACTTCATCACTGTCATGTTGCTACTGTTATGAATCGCTATGTAAATATCTGATATGCAGGATGTATTTTCATTGTTACAAATTGAACATAATTAAAGCATAGTGATGAATCACAAACACAATATGTAATTATATTTGTTTTCCGATGGTCTTAGGCGACCCCTGTGAGAGGGTCGTTCGACCCCCAGGTTGAGAACCGCTGCTAAGGTATTTGTCACTGGAGCCTGCCCTGAGCAGACACAAACACGAGGAGGCCAAAAAAGACATCTCCCCATCCCCCACGGGTCATCATGAAGCCACAGACGCTGAAAAGGCCCAATGAATCAGGGACCCAAGAGAATTAGGCTGCTCCGGCTTGGGATAAGCTCCTTTCCTACAGCTTCTGGAAGTCAATGAAAACTCCCCAAAGCAAGGCGAGCACTATTTCCCCTTCTTTTCCCTGGAATGCGGCCACGTTACGCTGCACATCGCACCCCGCCCGTCTCGACCCCCGGCGAGCACACTCCCTCTGGGCTCAGATCGCTGGCTGGGTCCCCGGGGAGACGGGCTGCCCGCTGGGCTGAGGGTCTTTCGGGCGGAGTCCCCTGGGGAGACCCGTCCGCAACGGGCTCTCAGAGTAAAACTGAAAGGAAAAAACCCACGCTCGCCCACCGTGGCGGAGAGCGCAGAGCAGTGGGGGATTTTTAGTAGAGAGTTGAGGGGCCCAGAGACTATTTCCGTTCCTGCCCCTCTGCGGAGCCCGGCATGCCGCCCCGGTCCGCACCCCACCACCACCCGCTTCGCCCCACCACGACACACAGTGTCGCTCCTCATCAAAGCACATGAACTTTATAAAATGGTGCCTCAGGCGAGAGTCCGACGGGAAAGGAAGGGTCAAAGGGGCCCCGGCGAGCGAGCGGGCGCGGGGGCCCAGAAAAGAGGCCTTGGGTGGCGGGTGGGGCGCCCCGAGTGACGCGCACGTCGGGGGACGGAAGGAGGCGCACCGGGCAAAGGTGGAGGGAGAAATGGAACGCGGCCCCTTTAAGAGGCCTTCACAGAGCTCAGAGACCGGGGGCCTCTCCACCACCCCCGGCCCGGCGTGTGGGGCCCTTCCTTGGGGATAACCATCCTCAGACCCACTCCCTGGAGGCTTCCTTCACGCCGGGTCCCTCCCGGCCCTGCCCCAGGGCGGCGGCTCCTCCTTACCCCGCTGTCTGCCGCCTCCTCCCAGCTCTCAGCGACCTCCTCATCTTCCATCTTACTCGCCGCTTCCCCTCCTCCCAACCCCCTCCCCGCGCCTGCGCCCTGATACGCGCATCCGTCGCGGGCTCCAGCACGCAAGTTACTCAATGGACCCCGCCCCCTGCCAAGCCCCGGAAGAGGAGCCAGGCTTAGGGTCCAGGATTGTCAAGGAAGCCATCTTGGAAGAGGGCGAGGAAATTAGGGTGCTGCCATTTTTTTTAAGGGCAAAGTGTTACACTGAATGGACTCCACGTGAATCGTCTCGAGGACAGGAAGTGTGATCTTTGGAACCATCTTTTCTAAGGGCAGTCAATGACTGAACAACATTTTTTGAGTTTTTAAGTAGCTTTTATAGAGTGCATGTTGTTTTTTTGCAAAAGTCTGAAAATATTTTTATACCTCAACAAAGAATGAAAAGTATTTGCTGATGCATAAAACATGTTATTTCTATCTGATAGTGTGATAATGATTACAGTATTTCTTAAGCAGTATTCCAAGCTTCAGTTAACAATATCGTCTACTGGGAGGTAAAAACCATTACTGTTAGCTGGTAATATTGCATCTGAGCTAGGCAACCAGAACTACTAAAGATCTTCTGAGTCTTTAATGACAGATACAAACATTAACATTACCTCAAAAATGTATTTACGCATCTTCCTAAACCATGTTCTGTTTTGCTTTTCTCCAACATAGAAGTGGGGACCTTGGACTTTTAAAGTTCAACTTCAGAAACTTCCAACTTGAACTGCTGTGTGATCGTATTTAAGTTACTTAAGGTTTCTGTGCCTTAGTTTCCCCAAATGTAAAAAAAAAAAAAAAGGAGATAATAATAGTAGTAGCTTCTTCAAAAGCAGGTTGTGAGGAGGTGGTATGTATGCTGAAAAGCTTAGAACAGCGCTGAACCCATAGTAGGAGTTCTCAAGGTTGCCTATTGTTGTTATGGGGCTTGCCTGCCGTAGATTTATAATCCTTACATCTCCGATGGTGCATTCTTTCTCAAACCACAAAAGCAGGGTAAGAGGCAAGCCCCATGTTTTTATCCTCACTGACATGTTTCATGTTAGGCCGCTCAGTGTTAAAAATGTGCTGTTCAGTAGTGTTGCATTTGGCTGCTATAATCAAGTTAGTTGAATTGCGATGTGTTTACAGCATGTCATTCATCTTCCTGAAGGAACAGCTTCCTGTTTCGAAATTATGCAATTTGTATCCCTAATGGTTATGATTATAATAAATTGGAGTCATGTTTTAAATGTTACTAATCTTTACTTATAAGTTAAAGTGACGTGCTTACTAATTCTCTGGTTTCATAATTTCTTGTCTCTGAAATATTGTTCATCTTTGGGTCTGTCCTTGGTCCACTATTTGTACTTAGATGCTCATGGTGTAAGCTACCCGCTGTATGCTAAAAAATCCCAAATTTGATTTCCAGCCCTGAACTGACCTGGTATTTCTGATCCAGATAAATAGACTTCCTATTGGCATCTCCACATGCATATTCCACTAGCAACTCTAATTTTCTATGTCTAAAATATTATTAACAATCTGACCAATTTACCCAAAGATAAAGGGCTTTGTCTTTTTCACTCTCTGGAACTATATTTACTTTGTGTTTTTTTTTTTTTTTTAAATTACTCCCTTTTTAAAAAAATATATTTTATTGATTTTTTACAGAGAGGAAGGGAGAGAGATAGAGAGTCAGAAACATCGATGAGAGAGAAGCATCGATCAGCTGCCCCCTGCACATCTCCCACTGGGGATGTGCCCGCAACCCAGGTACATGCCCCTGACCGGAATCAAACCTGGGACCCTTCAGTCCGCAGGCCGACGCTCCATCCACTGAGCCAAACCAGTTTTGGCAACTTTGTGTTTTTTAAAAAATATATATTTTATTGATTTTTTTTTTATAGAGAGGAAGGGAGAGGGATAGAGAGTTAGAAACATCAATGAGAGAGAAACATCAATCAGCTGCCTCTTGCACACCCCCTATTAGGGATGTGCCCGCAACCAAGGTACATGCCCTTGATTAGAATCGACCCTGGGACACTTCAGTTCACAGGCCAACGCTCTACCCACTGAGCCAAACCGGTTAGGGCTATATTTACTTTGAATACATTCTTTTAAGTGAATTATCCTGATTGAGACTTGGCAAAGGCAAGGTGGTGGAAACTGTCTATCAGACATCACCTAAGTCTCACTCTTAAGGTGTGATTTTCATAAATGCAACTGACCCTCAGTAGTTTTAGGTTTTGTTGTAATAGCATGTTACCAGCAGAGGGAGATAGTTTCTTACAATTTTGTTATATTTGGCGATGAGCCTTAACAAAGGAATTAGTTGGGCATTCCTGGGACTGAATTTTCTAGGAGGCCAGAAAGATAGAGATCTTGAAGATCATCAGAGAGGATGAAAGGAAATAGCCTTTGTTTAACCAAATGAGCAATCCATCTGGAGGCCAGGCCTAGTAAATCAAATAGGCCCCCTGTGACCTTAGGCAAGTCCCTTCCTCATCTGTAGAATGAAAAGATGGGACTAAATAAGCTTCCAAATTGGGGAAGTGGTGGTTTCTTTCTCAGGGGGAAAGCCCCCTGCAGTGGCAGAGACCCTAAAACATGAGCTTCTTTTTCTTGTAAAATATGTTTGATACATCATTTATGTTTGGAACTTAGAGACTTGCACTCAGAACAGCAGGCACTCAGAACAGATGCACCACAAAAAACACTCTGATATGTGATGGGAATATAAGAACAAAGCCCATAGAGAGAAAAGTTTCCATCTGATGTATAAACTAAGGTTTTTTTTAAAATATATTTTATTGATTTTTTACAGAGAGGAAGGGAGAGAGATAGAGAGTTAGAAACATCGATGAGAGAGAAGCATCGATCAGCTGCCTCCTGCACATCTCCTACTGGGGATGTGCCCGCAACCCAGGTACATGCCCTTAACCGGAATCGAACCCGGGACCTCTCAGTCCGCAGGCCGACGCTCTATCCACTGAGCCAAACCTATAAACTAAGGTTATATGGACAGTTGTGTTAAGAAATAAATGGTTGCCCTAGCTGGTTTGGCCAGTGGATAGAGCATCACCTTTAGACTGAAGGGTCCTGGGATTGGTTCCAGACAAGGACACATGCCTGGGATGCAGGCTCAATCCTCAGTAGGGGGCTTTGCAGGAGGCAGCCGATCAATGATTCTCTCTCATCATTGATGTTTCTATCTCTCTCCCTCTTCCTTCCTCTCTAAAATCAATATAAATATATTTTTTTAAAAAAAGAAAGAAAGAAATGGCACCCTGGCTGGTTGTTCAGTGGTTAGAGCGTTGGCTAAAGATCAAAGGGTCAAACCGCCCCCCCCCCCCCCGCTCAAAAAAAACAAACAAACCCCAATAGACAAAATATCCTCAGGTGAGGATTTTTATATTTTAATTTTAAAAATGCATGTATGTGCCTTTTGCCCCAGTAATTGCATTTCTAGTAAATTTTTCTGTAGATACATTTGCTTATAGGTATAACAAATATATAAGGATATTTGTTGCTACTTTGTTTATAATCACAAAGACATGAAGACAGATTAAATGTTTATTACTAGAAGATTTGTTTTAAAGATATATGATATCTCCATACAAAGGAATGGAATGCAATTAGTTAACAAATTTAGATGGTTCTAAATATGCTGACATCAAATGACCTGAGGGACTGTACTTCAAAAAGAAAAAAAAAAAAGCAAGGTACAGAGTAGTGTGTATAGTTTGCTGCTACTTTACGTGTATTTATTTATATGTGTATATGTGTGTTTGTGTATGCATGTCTGGAAAGATATCAGGAACTTGTAATAGTAGTCATCTCAGTGGAGGAAAGAAGTTACCAGGTAGCTAGGGGATTGGGAAATACTTTTTTTTTAAGTATGATTTTTTTTTGTCCTGGCTGGTGTGGCTCGGTTGGTTGGATGTCATCCTGTAAACTAAAATTTGCTGGTTCCATTCCTGGTCAGGGCACATGTCTGGATTGTGGGCTCAGTTCCCTGGAGGGACTGTGTAGGAAGCAGCTGATCGATGATTCTCTCTCATCATTGATGTTCCTGTCTCTCTCTTCCTCTCAGAAATCAATAAAAATGTACTTTTTAAAAAAAGGAGGTATTTCTTTGCTCCGGATTATAGCACTGTGGAACATCTGTAAATATGTTTTTATAATTCTGTGTAGTTTGTGTACACACAAATAAAACCAATCCATGCCTCACGATGGAATTCAGAAGGAATTTGGGGGCGAGGGGGGGCGTTTGGAATGAGTGACTGTTCCCTGCAGGCCAATCTGGTGCTCAGACCCTTAGACTCATTGTAAGTTGCCACTGCCAACACAAGAACAGAGCATGTGACTTATCAATGCGTAGCGTGACGTCATTAAAGATGCATGCTAGCCTCAGAGCCCTAGACTGAGAAGCTCAGAGAGCCTCGCCTCGCCTCAAGGCCTAGCCTGGCCAGCAAGGACAACCTGGACTAGGAGCCTAGCCTAGCTGATGGAGGACAGCCTGTCCTCAGAGTTTAGTCTAGCCTGGAAGCCATAGAGCCTAGTCTCAGGGCCGCAGAGCGCCAAGCCTAGTTGATCCTTGGGGCCTTGGAGAGCCGAGCCTAACCTTGGAGCCTAACCTAACCAAGCAGGGACATCCTGGCCTCGGAGCTTTGCCTAGCCTCTGAACCTAGACTGGCCTCTGAGCCCAGCTTTGCCTCTCAGTAGACTGTAGGGGCCCTTCATGAGGGAAGCAATTTTTAAAGTTTCATTTATCACATATCACATGTGATACTATATGTATCACATGGTTTGGCACATTGTAGGTGCTCACTAAATATTTGACTGCCTGCCCTCTTAGTTGTTAAATTCCCAGTTCATGCATTCATTCATTAAATATTTAGTGAGTCCCTACTGTGTGCCAGTCTCTATAGTAGGTGATAAAGTAGTGAAGAAAACAGACAAAAAAATGCCTGCTGTCTTTGCAATGCTCTCCCAATTTGAGAGGGGACTTGGGTTCTGATCCAGCGCGGTGTCCCAAGAGATATCCCAGGGCGGTGGGCTGGCACCTCAAGGTTCCTTTGGTTTTCGGTGCAAGGGCTTCTGTATTTCTGGCATTTCCTTAGACCACTTGCTGCCCCGATGGATCCATGAAGATTCTCACCTACGCACCAGATTGCTACCGAGGAAGGGGGATTTTGCTGGACCCCGCTGTCTGGCCTGGCATAGCCATAGCGGCAAGTACAGGAGCTTGAGAACCAGATAAACCTGAGTTCAAATCCTATCCTGCCTCCCGTCCCTTAAGGTGTGTGGCCTTGGGAAAAGGAGATATTTCTTTGCGCCTGTTTACTCATCTGAAAAAAATGGAGTTAGTCACATGTCACACAGTGGTGGTTATAGTTAAGGGAGGCTTCGCTTGCACAACCAAGGAACTGAATTTCCCTCCAGTTAACATCCAATGGCACGTCCAACTTCCACATCAGGCCCCCAGGCGTACAATGGGTTAATTTTTGCCTAACATCACGGTCTCAAGCCAGTTGCCCCAGGCATTGAGAAGAAGGGTAGGTGCTGACCTGGGTTGGCTCTAGAGAGAGTCCCCAGGAAGACGGGCGCGGAAGCGCGATGTTTCTCCGCTCCTGCTGCGCTCCGCGAGGCTGGTCGCATTCCCGGAGACCCTCAGCCCGGGGCCACGCCTCTTTCCCAAACGGCCCCGCCCCCGGCCGCCGACGTGTGCGCGCGCGCGTGTCCTCCGCGCTGGGCCCCGCGCATGCGCACTCCGCGCTGTCTTCTCCGGGCCAGAGCAGCCCCGGCGGCGGCGTTTGAGTGGAGGAAGATGGCGGCTCCGGGCGGCTCGGGGTCCGGCCCGCTGTGAGGAACCCCGAGTGCGGCAAGCACGGCCTGAGGCGGAGCGCTTCTGCTCTGGCCCTGCCCGGGCTCCCTCACCGCTGTCGTCAGCGGAGCTAACCCGAGAGCGTGGCGCGGGCTGGGCCAGGTGAGGTCTCTCCCCTCCCGGGGCCGCGGCAGGGAGCTGGCGCCTCCTGCCCTTTATGCCCCGGGCCCGCAGCGGGCAGTGGGAACCCCGGGTCCCGCGCAGGCCCTGCTCCCCGCGCGGTGGTCGGTGCCGGCTGGACGGGAGACCTTGCAGTCGTCATCCTCGGCCGCTCTGGGTTAGGCGAGGAGGAGGAGGAGGAGAGCCCTTCCTCCAGCCATGGGGATGGGAGTGAGCCCGGCCCCTCTCCTCCGGGGCGGTCCTCCCCCTCCCCGGGGCCACGACTGGGTGCGTGACCCGGGCCGGGATGGCTGTAGGGACGGCAGGTAACCTTTCCCCACCCCCGAACCTTGAACGCCTTGCCCGAGAAGCCGGAGTCCGTGCCCTCGCAAATTGGGGCTGCGGCGAGGGGCCAGCATCGCCCAGGCTGCAGCTGCGAAGGGCAGGTTTTGGAATTGGCCTAAAAAAAATAAAACACAAGCACCTACCCCTGAGCTTCCCGAGTGCGTCCCTCCCCACCCCGGCGACGTGGGGACTGGGTCTCGGGGGTGGCGATAGCCATCCACGTTGTGGCCGGGGAAGCCCTCTGCCGGAGTCGGCTGGGCACTGGCAACGGTGGAGGGTGGGGATGGATTTGTAAACGAATGAAAAAAAAAAAAAAAAAAAAAAGGTCTTCACAGTCCCTGCAGAGTAACTTCCGTGCTCATGAAGTCCTCGCTCATTTGAAACCTTTGGATGGTTAAGATTGGGAAGAGCCCGTTGCTTGTTGTCTGTAAAATCTCCCGGATTTTACCAGGAAAAAGGAAAGCTTCGTTTCTTAATTGCCACGTTTTGGGACTTTTCTATGGTAGGATTCTGATGGCGCGGGGTGAAGATTCACACCCATTACCGGTTCTCGCTCGCTGGCAGGGACCTTGTTCTATGCTCGTTCCTTTTTGAGAACAACTTTTTGTTGTCCAAATGCTCGTTTAAAAGGCTGGTGTCGTTTTTCTCAGGAGGGAAGTCGGTTTGACGTCTTGTGGTCTTTTTCTTGAGGGCTGATGGCCTCCGTTGGAATTGTGCTGTGGGGGATGGTGGAGGGGGATGGCTTTGGGTTGGACACTCCAAACACCTTTTGTAACCTCAATGTGTTTTTGCTGTGCTTAAAATGATGACGTCATGTGGACAGGCTACTTTCAGGGGAAGTGCCATCATTTGGATTTGAACGTTCAACATTCACTCTGTAGCTTTGACAGTGAATAATGATGCTCTGTGCCAAGTTCCTAACTTTGAGCCCATTCATCTGTGTAATCTGATTGGGTATCTTTTCATTTGTATGTAGTTATTTTATACCCTGTGACTGCCTTCGACATGCCTGGTATAAATATATTACTCAATCTACATTGATCCAGGGGTGTTTTGTCTATTTTCTAAAGCTTTTAATTGTTAAAATGACAACTGTTAGCTTAATATCAGCGATTTTACCTTTTCTTAAAGCCATCTCCATAGAGATTTATAGATTTTCTTAGTGCCTTTGAGAAGGACATAAACCTGAACCAACAACTTCTCCGTCTTAGAAAATTGGAGAGTCACTCTCTATTTCAATTTGCTAATAATAAAGAGTCATGAAATTAATGCAGTAAAACACCTTGGTGGTTTGACATTATGCTTCTTGGCATAATGTGTTGCGTTGTTGTGCTAAATCATCATTAGGTATTGATGCAACTTCATGACAATCATGACATCATTCACTCTCCAGCATTTTGCCTTTTGTAATTCCTTCCCTTCTCAAAAAGAACAGGGTCAGGAAAAATAACTTAGGATGCTTCTTAATGTCTGGTTTCTGGAAGACCCGTCCTTAAACACTATTTTATGTATTTAAAACCCTTCTGTAAAATTTGAAGCTGTGTGATTCCTACCTGTGGTGAAGAGCCAGCACAGAACATGCTAGCAAATCCTCTGGGTTTTACAAGAATGTTGGAAGTCCCAAGGAGATGGCATCACAATAATGAATAAATATGTGATTATCTTTGTGGTCTCAGGGTTGTGTAGGTCAGTGAATTAACAACTCTTTATAAAAACAAAAGCCATTTGGTTAAATAATGCCCTTCCCACTTCACAAGATTGTTTTGTGGCTCAAAAAAGGTAATGTTTGTAAAACTGCTTTGTAAAATAAAAGGCAAATGTAAAATTGATTATTCAATAATCAGTTTTATGAAAACACCTATCTAGGGTCCTCTATGTGCTGGGCATTTAGGAAAGTTGGTACTAATGATTCTAAGACCATACAGCTTTTGGTCTTAGGTTGCCCACAGTCTAGTTGTTGAGCCAGACAAGGACACCAGTAAGTTACTGTATATCTTCTTTATCTATATATATAAAAGCATAATATGCAAATTAACCAGACAGTGGAATGACCAGTCAGCTATGATGTGCACTGACCACTAGGGGCAGGCGCTCAATGCAGGAGCTACCCCCAGCCCACGAGCCCCAATTGCCCAATGGGGAACCGGGAACCAGGGTTCCCGGGTGGCAGTGGTCGCAGGTGGCACTGGGGTCCGATTGCCCTGCCAGTCGCCCCACACACAGAGGGCAAGTGGTGGCAGCGGGGGGCAGGGAGATCAGCCCTGATCGCAGACCAGGCCTAGGGACCTTACCTGTGCACGAATTTCATGCGCTGGGCCTCTAATTCTAGTATAAGTGCCCTGAATCCAACCCACCAAGTATTCTCAGTGCCTTTCCTATTCTGCAGAAAAATCTGCCTTTTGTAAGTGATTTGCTTTTTATAAAAAACTTTTCAAAAATTATATCATGAGTTCTTTTCTCCTTTTATTCATTCACTGTCATGACACTTCCCACACAGTATGCTCCAGTTATGGTTTCTGCATTCTCAAAAATCCTAAAGTCTTGGGAGAACCTTTCTGAGAGTGAGTCATACACTCAGGCAACTAACACAAACATTGCAGCTGCAATTAAAATATCTCAGATTATTGAATGGTGTTAACTTAGAGTGATGATGCTTTTGTTTTTGTTTTATAAACTGGCACAAGAAACACTGTATGATTTTAATTTGATCACGTTTAATGTTTAGTTGTCACTCAGAATGTTGACTGTAAGTGGTTATTAGTACTGTCTCCTCCTTCCAATAATAAGTAAAATAAGTAAAAGTTGGGTGAAACTGACCACTTAAGCCAGAGCTATATTAAACTATTTTATAGAATCTGTGTGAATTGAAGCTTAATATCTTTGATAATGAACTTCTGTATCCCATTACCAGTTTCTCATCTTAGTGCTGTGGTAGTTTTATAACTAATTTTCATGTTGTTGCCTACATTGCAAAAATTTTATGAGTTTTTAGGTTGAATGGAATCTTTAAGTGATCAGTATTAGTTGAACATGTATGATCTGTGTCTTAACTGAAAATGAATGCTGAATGGTTGTGTTTGACAGAAAAGTGGAGGGGATGTGTTTGTTCATTTTCTGTGGTATGATAGGTTGTTAACATGTTGAAGGATATGAGCTACATACAAGTAACTTAAAAATTGCCCATTATGCCTTAGCTGGTTTGGTTCAGTGGATAGAGCATCAACCTGTGGACTGAAGAGTCCTAGGTTCGATTCTGGTAAAGGGCACGTACCGCGGTTACAGGCTCCTCCCTGGCTCGGACCCTGGGCAGGGTGCACGCAGGAGGCAACCGATCAATGTGTTTCTCTCACATTGATGTTTCTCTCTGTCTTCCACTCTCTCTAAAATCAATGGAAAAATATCCTCGGGTGAAGATTAAAAGAAAAAAAAATTACCCAGTATATGCTCATCATACAGCTTTTTTTTTTTTCTTTTTTTTTTCCATACAGCCTATTTTTATGTTGTTTCTTGTGGTACTATTCTAAAATAGAAGCCCAGTGTATGAAATTTGTGCATGGGGCGGGGGGTGGGGGGCAGGAAAGTCTCTCAGCCCGCCTGCATCCTCTCGCAATCTGGGACCCTTCAGGGGATGCCGGGCCTAAACCAGCAGTCGGACATCCCTCTTGCAATCCGGGACGCTGCATGTACCAGTGACTATACTTTTCATACAGGTGAAAGGCATCTTGCTGTTGTATGGGCAGCTACATTTTTTTGCCCTGATTATAAAAAGTAGTACATAACATGATCCTTCTGAGGCAGTAGTACCATTTTCCCCATCTTATGGGTGGAAAAACTGAAGCAGAGAAAAGTTAAGTAATTGGCTTTGTCACACAGTTGTAAGTGTCATAATCAGGGCTGACCAAAAAATGTGCAAACCAGAGTCCATGTATGTCATCGCTGTATCATCCTGTTTTTTCAGTGTTAGAGTAGCCTTGCTAGGTTTTAATTTTTAAATCTAAGGGACTGTTCCCAATATATAGGGTAGAGTCCCTAGACCTGGCCGGTGGTCAGGGCCATCTGCAGGATGACCAGCAGGTGGGGCGATTGCCCCCCCCCCCCCCCCCCCCGCCAACGCCCACTGGCACCCGCCTTGGCCGGCCACGCCCCCCGATCACCGCCTTGGTCACCTCCCCCTTGGCCGGGTGAGGGTGGGGGCAGATGCTTAACACAGGAGCTGCCCTACATCAGGGCAGCTCCTGCATTGAGCGTCTGCCCCCTGGTGGTCAGTGCACATCATAGCGACCTGTTGTTCTGCTGTTTAATTGATTTGCATATTAGGGTTTTATTATCTTCTTAATATAAGAAAGAAACATGTGAATTAACCATCCCTCCACTACACTCACCAGCCAATCAGGAGTGTGTATGCAAATTAACCCAACAAAATGGTGGGTTAATTTGCATACACAGGCGCCGGGTGGAGAGCAGAGCAGGAGAGCCGGTGGCTTGAGGGGACGTGGCTCCCTTGGTCGCTCCCCCCCAAGCCGCCGGGCGGAGAGCAGAGCGGGAGACCTGGCGGAGAGTGGAGCGGCTTGGAGAACTTGGGTCCCCAAGCCGCCAGACGGAGAGCAGAGAGGGAGAACTGGCAGCTTGGAGGACTTGGCAGAGTGGGAGGCCATGGGACAGAGAGCAGGGAGGGAAAACCAAGAGCGTTGGGAGCACCAGGAATTGGAGCATCACCCCATATACCAAAAGGTTGCAGGTTCAATCCCCAGTTAGGGAGCATAAGAGAGGCATCCAGTCGATGTTGCTCTCTCACATCTATGTTTGTTTCTCTCTCCCTTCCACTCTCTCTAAAATCAATAAAAATGTATCCTTAGGTAAGGACAAAAAAAAAAAAATGTGCTTTCCAACAGATGCATGGGAATAGTAGTTCTGATGGCAGCCCCAGGACTGGAAGCGGAAGCTCGGAGCGTGGGGAGCACCAGGAATGCTGGGAATCGTAGTTCTGGTGGCAGATGGATCTCCTAGACCAGTGATGGCGAACCTTTTGAGCTCGGTGTGTCAGCATTTTGAAAAACCCTAACTTAACTCTGGTGCCGTGTCACATATAGAAATTTTTTGATATTTGCAACCATAGTAAAACAAAGACTTATATTTTTGATATTTATTTTATATATTTAAATGCCATTTAACAAAGAAAAATCAACCAAAAAAAATGAGTTCGCGTGTCACCTCTGACACGCATGTCATAGATTCGCCATCACTGCACTAGAGCAAAGTGAGCCTGGAGCAAGTTACTGTTGCGGTGGGGGATGGGCGGAAAGCAAAGGTGAGAGACATAAGTAAAATCAGAGTGTCTAGGAAAAATTAAAGGGAAGATATCCTAAAACTTACAGGAAATCTCCACCAATGAAGCAAAGAAAATAAAAATGCCTCTATTATTCTGTGAGCAACAAACCAAACTGAGTTGGTGTCTCAGACAATTTGCTCATATGATTGCAAAGACAGACAGAAACTCCTGAATTGGAGAGGGCTCCCCTGAGGGCTCCCAGATTGGAGAGGGTGCAGGTCAGTCTGAGATGCCCCCACACCCCCAGTGCACGAATGTCATGAACTGGGCCTCAAGTATACTAGAAGCCCGATGCACAAAGATTTGTGTAAGAATAGGCCTTCCTTCCCCTGGCTGCCGGCACCACCTTCGCTCTGGCCTAGAGCCACCTTCCGCCTTTGCGCGCTGTCCAGAGGCCCGGAGCATCCGGGACGGGGCGGAATGCTTGCCATGGCGACGACACAAGCATCCCAGCCCAGCTGCCGCCATCTTTGTCACGCCAGTTTGCATATTCCCTTTTATTGGCTGTGGGCGTTTCCATATTTGTCCTGCAGTGATGGTCAATTTGCATATTCTGTCTTTATTAGATAGGATGTTTTGTAAAATTATGTTTAATTTTTTTTTTTTTAAATATATTTTATTGATTTTTTACAGAGAGGAAGGGAGAGAGATAGAGAGTTAGAAACATCGATGAGAGAAACATCGATCAGCCGCCTCCTGCACATCTCCTACTGGAGATATACCCGCAACCCAGGTACATGCCCTTGACCGGAATCGAACCTGGGACCTTTCAGTCCGCAGGCCAACGCTCTCTCCACTGAGCCAAACCGGTTTCGGCAAATTATGTTTAATTTTGCCTTTTCTTACTCATGCATCTGTTGGAAAGCACATTTGCTTTTTTTTTTTTTTTTTTGTCCTTACCTAAGGATACATTTTTATTGATTTTAGAGAGAGTGGAAGGGAGAGAGAAACAAACATAGATGTGAGAGAGAAACATCGATTGGATGCCTCTCCTATGCTCCCTAACTGGGGATTGAACCTGCAACCTTTTGGTATATGGGGTGATGCTTCAACCAACTGAGTCACCCAGCCAGGGAGCACATTTGCTTTTGATTCTGATTTTTCTGTATTAAATTTCTACTTTTTATTTTTTTATTGATTGATTTTAGAGAGACAGACAGACATACATTTGTTGTTCCACTTATTTATGAATTCATTGGTTGATTCTTTTTTTAAAATATATGTTATTGATTTTTTTACAGAGAGGAAGGGAGAGGGATAGAGAGTTAGAAACATCGATGAGAGAGAAACACCGATCAGCTGCCTCCTGCACACTCCCTACTGGGTATGTGCCCGCAACCAAGGTACATGCCCTTGACCGGAATCGAACTTGGGACCCTTCAGTCCTCAGACCGACACTCTATCCACTGAGCCAAACCAGTTAGGGCCATTGGTTGATTCTTGTATGTATCCTGACCATGGATCGAGCCTGCAAACTTAGTGTATTGGGATGATGCTCTAACCAACTGGGCTACCTAGCAAGGGCTAAATTTCTACTTTTTAATTTGTAAAGTTTCTTCCAAGTTTTTATTTAATTTTTTCCAGTGTTGCTGTCTGTGTTTTGCTTCAAAGATGGAAGTATCTTGTGGTGCTTTGATGCTTGTTTATATATATAAAACTGATAAATGTGCAGATAGCCTATCTAATAAAGAAGGAATATGCTAATTGACTCTCACACTGTCGCAAATATGGTGGTGCCCACAGCCAATAAGGAGGGAATATGCTAATTGAAGGCCTCCACCTTCAAAGATGGCAGTGCCCACAGCCACAAGATGGCCGGCAGGGGAGGACAGTTGTGGGCGATCAGGCTAGCAGGGGAGGGCAGTTAGGGGCGACCAGGCCAGCAGGGTAGGGTAGTTAGAGGTGACCAGGCCGGCAGGGGAGGGTAGGTAACACATTGTATGCGGGAAACGTATTTATACATTTTACGTTGACTGGTAGAGCGCGGGACACGTATTTTATAGACGTGGGATACGTTTTTTATAGACTAGCGGTAGAATGCAGGTAACGTTTAAATACGTAAAGTTATTGTAATTTTACTGAATGTTGTCATTTGCGCAAAAAATTAGCAAAAATGGCCCGCGCCACCTGTTAGCACGCGATAAAAACTACCCGCAAACAATGTGTTAAGGGTGACCCGGCATGCAGAGGAGGGCAGTTGGGGGAGGGACCAGGTCGGCGGGGGAGGGACCAGGTCGGCAGGAAAGGGCAGTTTGGGGCGACTGGGCCAGCAGGGGAGGGTAGTTAGGAACAACCGGGCCGGCAGGGGAGGGCAATTGGGGATGACCGGGATGGCAGGGGAGGGCAGTTGGGGGCGATTGGTCTGGCAGGGGAGTGGTTAGGCATCGATCAGGCTGGCAGGCAGAAGCGGTTAGGGGCAATCAGGCAGGCAGGCAGGCAGGCAGGCAGGCGAGCGATTGGGAGCCAGCAGTCCCAGATTGTGAGAGGGATGTCCGACTGCAACAGCCAGTTTAGACCCGATCCCTGTGGGATCGGGTCTAAACCGGCAGTCGGACATCCCCTGAGGGGTCCCAGATTGGAGAGGGTGCAGGCTGGGCTGAGGGACACCGCCCCCCTGCATGAATTTCATGCACCAGGCCTCTAGTTATTATATAAAGCAATAGTTACTTGATAAAAATTTTATTACTCTGGACAGTAACTTAACTTAGACAGTAATGTATTTTCTCTTATCTTTTGGTAATATATAGGTTTGAGGTAGTTCATTTAATTTCTATAAACGCAAACAAGTTTTAGTTTTTATTTCAGCTACTTTAAGGAACTCACTAGTATGGCATACTTCTCCAAATTTTTGTTTCCTTTATATTTTCACTTTAAATGTTTAATTTGTGTTGTGATTTAGAGAATAAGAAATCTTTTTCAGAATGAACCTTTTATTGTATTGTTTGGAGAAAGCTTGGTGTTAGTTATGAATTCATAAATATAGTTTTACTAAAGGTTGCCTCTCCTATCTGCTGGCTTTTCAGATGAAAGTCAAAGGAAAGTGGAATTTATTCTTGTATTTCAGTATTTCTTCTTAAAGCTTTTTTTTTTCTTTTTTTTTTTCTAAACTAGTTAGCCTTGCTGTTTCTTGCCCAAAAGCAACAGTGTCTTGGCTTGTCTTGGGATCAAGCAGTATTGTGTTTGCAAGACTGCTTTCTTAGCTTTCGCTCTGAGATATTTAGTAACATCTTTCCAAATAGATTATTTGGTCTAGTGAAGATCAAACAAGCTGCTCTCTTCCTTATTAGTGAATCTGAAGTTTTACGTTCCTGTGGGTCCTTCAGATTCTATTTGTCTATCTTCCTCACCTCTCCTCTTTTTCTCAGTAAACACAGTTCTCTCTTCCAAAAGCATGCTTAATAAATCATAATGACGGATGGGTTAGAATTTCACATTTTATTTAACTTAAAAGTAACGTAATGGTAATGAAATCTTGAAGACATTTTACTAGGTGAAATAAGCCAGACACAAAAGAACAAATATTGTATGATTACACATACATGAGGTACCTAGAGTAGTCCAATTCATGGAGACAGAAAGTACAATGGTAGTTGCCAGGAGAGAGGAGGGAACAGGGAGTTAGTTGCCGGGAGCCGGTCCATCCTTGCTGTTTCAAGGGACCTGGCATATATGGCATACTGTTCTTAATATGTTTGCTCACCTTCTTGGCACTATGTGTTTTAACCAAGGTCACCTCTCTGAGAAAGGTTGTTTCCCCAGGTAGGGATTTTCCCCTGAAGTTAGGGAGGGAATAAAACCCCTCAACTAAGTGCCAGGCGGGTAATTAATCACTTTAACTACGAACAATCATGCTTAAGCTACATAATCTTTACTCCCTGGAATGGAGATAAGAAACGCCCTAACCTTTGGAATAGAGATTGATAGGATTGAATCAACTGGTATAAATACAGATGTAACAAGACAACAGGAGACAGAACTTAGAAGACAGAACCTAGACACAGAACCTAGACACAGAACACACACAGAACCTAGAGACAGAAGAACTTCGCTGGAGAGAACATGGCAGAAGATCCTGGACAGAAACTGGCCACAGAACCTAGAAACAGAACCCAGCGAGGGAACATGGCAAAAGAACCTAGAGACAGAACCTGGCTACAGAACCTGGATAGAACATGGCAAGAGAACCTGACTAGAACCTGGTGACTGAACCTGGCTGGAGAACCTGGACAGAACCTGGCTGGAGAACCTAGCAAGAGAACATGGACACAGAACCTGGCTGGAGATCCTAACCAGAACTTCGCTGGAGATCCAGACCAGAACTTGGCTGGAGATCCTGGCTAGAGATCCTGGCTAGGCTGCTGATCAACTGAACGCTGTCTCTGTGTCATTCCTTCTTCGCCGACTCCGTCCACACCTTTGGGGACTCCTGGACCTGCTGGGGTTGGACCCCAGCAGTACAAATAAGTGGAACAGCAAATGGATGTTTCTCTTTTGCAAATCAATGCATAAATAAGTGGAACAACAAATAGATGTGTCTCTCTCAAATCAGTAAATAAGAATTTTAAAAAAATCCTACTTTATACCCCATTTTTACCATCCCTCTTCTAGTTTTGTCTTTTGTCTTTAACCATCTGAACTCTGATTTTATTTTTAATTTTAATTTTTCATATGAAGGTTCAGTGTTTTTTCATCAGAATATGAGTTAACATTTAGGTTTTGTTGTTGGCTCTAAAATGAATTCATAAAGCTGTGTTTGCTTATTCATTCAGCAGCCTTTTGCTGAGGGCTTATATGGATGCAGGAAATAGAATTATTTTCTGTTGTTCCCTGAAGGGAGAGGAGGAGACATAGACAGCTTCAGTACAGTAGTCCTTCTTTATCCGTGGATTTGCTTTCCTGCAGTTAATCAGAGTTCAAAAATATTAAATGGAAAATTGCAGAAATAAATAATTCATCAGTTTGAAATTGTGCATCATTCTGAGTAGAATGATGAAATCTCAAGCCATCCCACTCCATCCTGCCTGGTACATGAATTATCTCTTTGATCAGCATATCCATGCTATAAATGCTCCATGCCCGTTAGGCACTTAGTAGCCACCTCCATTATCAGATCAGCTGTCGTGTTACTGCAGTGCTTGTGTTCAAGTAACCCTTATTTTACTTCATAATAACCCCAAAGTGCAAGAAGTAATGATGCTGGCAGTTCAGATATGACAAAGAGAAGCTGTAAAGTGCATCCTTTAAGTGAAAAGGTGAGTATAGTACAATAAGATATTTTGAGAGATGGACCACACACATAACTTTTATTACAGAATATTGTCATAATCTATTTCATTATTAGTTACTAGAGGCCCAGTGCACGAAATTCACACACTTGGGGGCGGGGGTGTGGGGGGGAGGGATCCCTTAGCCTGGATTGCTAGAGGGCACAGGCCAGGCCAAGGGCCCCCACCGGTGCACAATCAGGGCCAGAGAGGTACGCGGGAGGTTGGTCAGCTGGGAAGGGACTGCGGGAGGGCTCCAGCTTGTGTCCATCCCATCTCGCTCAATCCTGATCAGCTGGACCCCAGCAGCAAGCTCACCTACTGGTTGGAGCGTCTGCCCCCTGGCGGTCAGTGCATGTCATAGTGATTGGTCGACCAGTTGACTGTCTGCCCCCTGGTGGTCAGTGCACATCATAGTGAGCGGTTGAGCTGCCTTAGCATGTCATTAGCATATTATGCTTCGATTGGTTGAACGGACGACCAGACACTTAGCATATTAAACTTTTATTATATAGGACTAGAGGCCTGTTGCACAAATTCGTGTACAGATGGGGTCCCTCGGAGTGGCCTGTGGGGGTTGGCCCCAGCTTGCACCCCCAGCCTTGCAGCCCCGCAGCCCCACCTGGCACCCTGCTGTGGTCTGGTGCTGCCCCCTCACCTGCTCCACCATCCTGCCTGTGAGGCGATTGATTGGGGTTGGGCCCCCACCCAGCTCCCTCCACGCCTGAGAGGCAGGCAATGGCCCCACCCCCTGCTGCCACCGCTGATCGCCATCTGCTGGGCGATCGGCAGGGCGATCGGGCCGCTCGCACCCATCTTGGCCTGGTGCCGCCTGTTCACCTGCTCCACCATCCCGCTGCAGTCCAGCTCTCGTTGGGGCCCATCAGGGCCGGCAGCGCCTCTACTGCCACCCACTGGTAATCAGCGCACATCATAGCGAGCAGTTGAACTACCGGTTGAACGACTGCCCGAGGGGACAGTTTGGCTTTTATTATATTAGGCTTTTATTATATTAATGATTGTTGTTAATTTCTTATTGTGCCTAACTTATAAATTAAAGTTTATCATAGGTATGTACACATAGGAAAAAACATAGTATATATTGTGTTTGACACTACCTGAAGTTTCAGGTATCCACTGGGGTCTTGGAATATATCCCCAGCAAATAAGGGGGGACTAGTGTATAGTAATTGCTAGTATGCAGGCTGATACTTAGTATTGTGAGAGCATAGAGGAAGGGATAGTTGTGCTCTGAACATTTCTGCTGTCGGATGCAGTCAGTTTTGAGTTAATACACTGTTACAGTGTAATTATTTGCCCCTTTTGCATTTTTCTTATTTTCTTTAAAAAAAAAATTGATTTCAGAGAGGAAGGGAGAGGGAGAGAGAGACAGCAGTATCAATGATGAGAGAGAATATCAGTGGATAGAGCATCGGCCTGCGGACTAAAGGGTCCCAGGTTCAGTTCTGGTCAAGGGCGCATGCTCTGGTTGTAGGCTCAGTCCCTGGTGGGGGGCATGCAGGAGGCAGCTGATCAGTAATTCTCTCATCATTGATATTTCTCTCTCTCCCCCTCTCCCTTCCTCTCTGAAATCAATAAAAATATACTTTAAAAAATTATTAGAATCAGAATTATTCTATACTTTGTATATTAAAATCTAAATATGCAAGCTTCCATAAAATGTAAATTTGGATATTACAGTTACATTACACTTTTTCCACCAAATGAAACATTTTCCTGAACCTAAAATGTATGGTTCTCCATATAGAATTTGCAGAACCTAGAATATCTCCATTGATGATCGAAAGTAGTACATTTTCCTTGACCATTTATGCTTAGCAATTCTTTGGCTGCTATGTTTTCCTTGACCATTTATGCTTAGTTATTCTTTGGCTGCTACATATGAATATAGAGAATGGCTCTGAGAATTGGTCCATTTCTGCTACTACTCTGTAATAGTCATAAAGTGGTTTCATTTAATATCAGCCATTGTAAACAGTGATAAAGTATACTGCTGCGTAGTTTATGAAAATTATTTTTTTATTTCATTAAGGGAAAATTTAATTGTATAACACCGTGGTCAGCAAACTGCGGCTCGCGAGCCACGTGCAGCTCGTTGGCCCCTTGAGTGTGGCTCTTCCTAAGCCTTAGGAGTACCCTAATTAAGTTAATAACAATGTACCTACCTATGTAGTTTAAGTTTAAAAAATTAGGCTCTCAAAAGAAATTTCAATCGTTGTACTGTTGATATTTGGCTCTGTTGACTAATGAGTTTGCTGACCATTGGTATAACATATTGATGAATTTAATCATTGAAAAAACGTGTTGCAGCCCTAGCTGGTTTGGCTCAGTGGAGAGAGTGTCAGCCTGTGGACTGAAGGATCCCGGGTTCGATTCCGGTCAAGGGCACATATCTCAGTTGCAGGCTCGATCCCCAGCTCTGGTCAGGGTGCATGTGGGCGGCAAGCAATCGATGTATCTCTCTCACATTGATGTTTCTCTCTGTCTCTCCCTCTCCTTTCCATTCTCTCTGAAAATCAATGGAAAAATTGATTTTTAGATCCTTGGGTGAGGATTAAGAACAACAAAAAAACCCTCACTACAGCTGATATCTGTTATTAAATTTGGAACGCTTTATAGAAATAGCTCTCTGAATTTGCTTGTCAAAATAGCTCACAGTTTTCTGATAGCAACAATAGTTATGCCAAATTATTCTATTTCTAGATTTTTTTTGTCAAAACATTGACTGTCGTGATCTAAGAAGTCTCAGATTATGAGCTTCTGTTAATGTAGATAAAATATTAAGTAGTATGTGCGTGTGATAAATCACGCATGGAGTAAAAAATAGTTTTTACCTTTTGTCCTAAAGGTAATTCTGTAAGTGGCAAGGAATATCGGTACAAGGGACAGTAATTTTAAAATCTTTTATCCGTTTACCTTCTCCCACTTCATTCTCTGAATCCTACTATTCTTCAGAGCTCAAATGCTTGCCTCTGTTTAACTTCCTTCTCACCCTAGTTGGAAGCCATCGCTTTCTTTCCTGGACTATTAAAGCTTCTCATTTGGTATCACACATCTGTCTTTGGCTCTAACTGGGCTACTCTCTTTGAGAGGAAATAGTGGCTTATCTTCTTTTTGTAATTTCCGTGGGAATCTAAGCACAGTATTTTCACATATAGCAGATATTCCTTTTATGTTTGTTGAATGCCTGCAGTAAGGTAGAAATTTATATTTTACCATTTCCCACTTTTTAAAAAAATATTTTATTGATTTTTTACAGAGAGGAAGGGAGAGGGATAGAGAGTTAGAAACATTGATGAGAGAGAAACATCAATCAGCTGCCTGCTGCACACCCCCTACTGGGGATGTGCCCGCAACCAAGGTACATGCCCTTGACCGGAATCGAACCTGGAACCTTTCAGTCTGCAGGCCGATGCTCTATCCACTGGGCCAAACCGGCTACGGCACCATTTCCCACTTTTTAATAACTTTTTCATTTGACTTAGTACAATGATGGTAATAATAGTATATTAATACGAAGGTTTATTATCATCTTAGAGTGAATCATATTGTGGTCTTTAAATCCTCACTCGACAGTTATTTATATTTTCAAGAGTAACATTTAATACTTTTAAACTCACGTCAGTGCTGCTGAGGTGAGTAATTTCATGAGTTTTTAATGGTATCTGTGCAAGGTTGCTGCTATGCCCTGAAACTGCAGAAGTCCTCATGCTGAGGGATGACTGGGTGCTTCCCATTCAGTCCAGCCATGCATTCCTTAGTTGGGTCTGAGTGCTCTGTTTTACTGTCAGTAAGTTCCCTTAATTGCATTTTTTAACTTTGAGATTGTAAGTTTGATTGCATTTTAAATCTTCAGCTTCCCTTTAGGTCAGTAAAGTGTATTCTGATTTTCAGAAAGATGTGTTTACTCCAAGAGGATCGTCAAATGTCCAGTTGTACAGAAAGCACAGCACAATTAATCAAATATTATACTAAGACTAGCAATTACTTATTTAAAAAATATATTTTATTGATTTTTTACAGAGAGGAAGGGAGAGGGATAGAGAGTTAGAAACATCGATGAGAGAGAAACATTGATCAGCTGCCTCCTGCATACTCCCTACTGGGGATGTGCCCGCAGCCAAGGTACATGCCCTTGACTGGAATCGAACCTGGGACCCTTGAGTCCGCAGGCCGACGCTCTATCTATTGAGCCAAACCTGTTGGGGCTAGCAATTACTTTTAAGTGAAAAACAAAGTACTCTCATTCCCATCTTGAATTTCTTTGAATCTATTTTAACTCTTTACAACGTACTTCTTCTGAGTTCAGAGTAGTTTGTTGATATCTGCTATTCTTTTTTTTTTTTTAATATATTTTATTGATTTTTTACAGAGAGGAAGGGAGAGAGATAGAGAGTTAGAAACATCGATGAGAGAGAAACATCGATTAGCCACCTCCTGCACATCTCCCACTGGGGATGTGCCCACAACCAAGATACATGCCCTTGACCGGAATCGAACCTGGGACCTTTCGGTCCGCAGGCCGATGCTCTATCCACTGAGCTAAACCGGTTTCGGCGATATCTGCTATTCTTTTTTTTTTTTTTTTTTTTTATATTGATTTTTTTACAGAGAGGAAGGGAGAGGGATAGAGAGCTAGAAACATCGATGAGAGAGAAACATCGATCAGCTGCCTCCTGCACACCCCCTACTGGGGATGTGCCCGCAACCCAGGGACATGCCCCCGACCGGAATCGAACCCGGGACCCTTCAGTCCGCAGGCCGACACTCTATCCACTGAGCCACACCGGTTAGGGCGATATCTGCTATTCTTATAAAATCTTTATGAAGTAGGTAGGGAACTTTCATTACTTAGGGATAAAGAGGTTTTCCTATCTTACTCTGTGTTATTTAGCTGGGTCACATAACATTGCAGCTAGAAACAGTAGCCAAATCTCCTGGTCTCAGAATCTTAACCTTAATTTGTACTTCAGAAGGATTTTCAAAACTGGTTTGAATGTAGTTGATGTAGTATAGTAATTTTTTCAAAGGAAAAAAATACTATTGGGCCTAATAAGTGGTTTCTTCAGTACCATTCTTCTTGAATTAGCAAGGGGGCATTGGGTGTGGTATGGGTCATAAGTCTGGCAGCAGACTCTCAGGCCAGCCAGTGTACACCTTAAAAGGTCAAAATTCAAGGAACCATAGAAGTATACTCATTCTGACCAATAAAATATCTTGACAACATCCAGTGACATATAAGGGTAGAATCTGCTATTTCCTGGATGTACTAATGATGTCATTTCTATTATAAAATAATGTGAAGTCAGCACAAGGGTTTTGTGAGTAGAAATGTCCATAAACCTTGGCTCATTTCAATGTCTAGTGCTAGAAAGACAGGTGCCTAGGCAAATGGTCTCTGCCCTCAGTAGTCCAGTAAGTTGACTTCAAATTGTGGTTTCTCACTTTGGTGAAACGGAGAAGGCCTAACACAAATGTGAAGGGTGAGAAAATTTCTTTTAAAGGCTTTTCATGAAAATCACATTCATTAAATAAATACACTTACATGTGAAATGTTTTGTAGGGCTTCTTTTGGCATGAAAAAATGAAAAACTGTTTCGGAATGCCTCTATGTCCTCTGGGAATATAAGTGATGATTTCATTACCTAATCAAGAAAGTGAAAATGAAGGGCTGTGCAAATTGATGCTGCGCATGTAATTACAGAGGCATTGCATCTGAGCCCATCCCTGTGTCTTTGGCATCTGTGTTCAGGGCCAAGATAGCAGGCATGCTCTCAGGGGCATAGGGTTTGATGCTTGTGTAGGCAGTGAAATGGTTGAATGGTGACAATTGCTTAAAATGATTTAACAAAAGTGTGAGCCCTTTCTTTGGATTTGCTAATTTGAGATTTGGAAAAGAAGTAAATTGTTTTATGGAGCCAAACAGATTTATTTTGTTTTGGGGGTAAAAATAGTAATGAAAATATCCTTTTGCAGTTTTTATGATTCAGTTTGTTCTGAAGCAGACCCTAGGCTCACAATCTGTCAAAATATTGTATAGGAGCCCTAACCAGTTTGGCTCAGTGGCTAGAGCAGGGGTGGGCAAACTTTTTGACTCGAGAGCCACAATGGGTTCTTAAACTGAACCGGAGGGCCGGAACAAAAGCATGGATGGAGTGTTTGTGTGAACTAATATAAATTCAAAGTAAACATCATTACATAAAAGGGTACGGTCTTTTTTTTTTTAGTTTTATTCATTTCAAACGGGCCGGATCCAGCCCACGGGCCATAGTTTGCCCACGGCTGGGCTAGAGTGTTGGCCTACGGACCTAAGGGTCCCGGGTTCGATTCCAGTCAAGAGCATGTACCTAGGTTGCAGGCTCCTCCCCAGACGTGGTCAGGGCACATACACAAGGCAACCAATTGATATGTTTCTCTCACATTGATATTTCTCTGTCTTTCCCTCCCCCTTTCTACTCTCTAAAAATCAATGGAAAAATATGCTCCGGTGAGAATTAAAAAAAAAAAAAGTTGTATAAGAAACATCTGTATTTGAGGTTCTGTGATTAACTGAAATGTGAAAAATACAGCCAAACTCAAGGAATTGGTTTTTCTGGATTCTTTGGTGAATTTCAGGGCTGAGTAGATGTTAAAAATATGAGAAAAATCAATAAATTTGGGAAGATAGCCAATGGGAGATAAAAAATAACTTGAGGGGAAAGAATAAGAGGGAATATAGGAAGTAATTTTTTTTTTCCAGTAGAAAAGGGCAGCTTTTTTTTTTTGGCCAGGAAAAAATTCAAATTTTTGTTTTATATTTTACATGATTATATATATATTTTTTTAAATATATTTTATTGATTTTTTACAGAGAGGAAGGGAGAGAGATAGTCAGAAACATCGATGAGAGAGAGAAACATCGACCAGCCGCCTCCTGCACATCCCCCACCGGGGATGTGCCCGCAACCCAGGTACATGCCCTTGACCGGAATCGAACCTGGGACCTTTCAGTCCGCAGGCCGACGCTCTGTCCACTGAGCCAAACCGGTTTCGGCAACATGATTATATTTTTTTTGGATAGAAGTTAGGGCTGGAAATGGAAAGGCCTTCCCTCTAGCAGTTAAGTGTGGGAAAAACAGCTCACCCATAGTGGGGCAGATGGGGCTAACTACCTAGGATTCTTTATCTAATACAGTGGTTCTCAACCTTCCTAATGCCGTGACCCTTTATTACAGTTCCTCATGTTGTGGTGACCCCCAATTTCATTGTTACAAATTGAACATAATTAAAGCATAATGATTAATCACAAACACAATATGTAATTATATATGTGTTTACTGATGGTCTTAGGCGACCCCTGTGAAAGGGTCGTTCGACCCCCAAAGGGGTTGCGACCCATAGGTTGAGAACCGCTGATCTAATACAACTTACAGTTTATCTATGACAGTACTTCTTAACTTTGGGGGAATGGAGGGAATTGCTGGTATCCTTTCTTCACCACTACCCCCTCTTTCCCCAACTGGGAGGATTTAGACTGCTCCACTACTTCCAGTTAGCCAATTGTTCATCATCATCAAGATTCTAGCACCACTTTCTAAGACACATTGCAGTATCTTGAGCTAATTTGGTAGATAAATTGTCTTGGAAGCAATTTCATTAGTTTTATGTTTTCATTTTCTTGAATGTGCTCATTCTTCCAGGTTTTTTTAAAATATATTTTTTTCAGAGAGGAAGGGAGAGGGGAGAGAGAGAGAGAAATATCAGTCATGAGAGAGAATCACTGATTGGCTGTTTCCTGCACGCCCCCTACTGGTGATTGCAACCTGGGCATGTGCCCTTGATGGGAATCAAACCCGGAACCCTTCAGTTTTCAGGCTGATGGTTTTATCCATTGAGCCAAATGGGCTAGGGCGGTGTGTATGTTTTTTAAAAAATATATTTTTATTGATTTCAGAGAGGAAGAGAGAGGGGGAGAGAGAGACATCAATGATGAGAGAAAATAATTGATTGGCTGCTTCCTGCATGCTTTCTACTGAGGATCAAGCCCACAACCCTGGCATGTGCCCTGACTGGGAGTTGAACCCTGACCTCCTGGTTCATAGCTCTACGCTCAACCACTGGGACACACTGGCCAAGCCCTGTATGTTTTTTGTTGTGCCCAGATTTCAAGGTTCCCAAGACCCCCAGGGAGCCAGTCAGTCCGATGCAAATGCAAAGAGTCCTTTTAATGCAAGCCGGCTTGCGCTCCCCGTTCACCAGACCCACCGACACAACGGAAAGTCCAGTGGCCGAGAGAGGGAGGCCTGATGGGACTGGGGGTTTCATAGGGGGGTGGAGTGAGGGCAGGAGAGGGGACTGTGGGCCCCGCCGATTGGCCAGGTGCCAGTCGGTACAGGATGTGGTCATAGTGATCGCGTGCACTTCCCTTGATTATTATTGGTTAGTCCAGAGAAATCCTGGGTGTGGCTAGCAGCGGCTTCTTCCGGGAAGAAGCACATGGCTCTGTCCCAAAATGGAGGACCCAAGGCAAGATGGAGGGCGCAGTCCTCTCCCGGCTCCCGCTGCTGCCGCTCGAACACACCGCAAGGCAGGATGGTCCTCCCGCACAGCACCTGCAGCCGGCCTGCAGGCGGACCGGGACTCCCGCAGCGGCGTGTCTGGGCGGCACAGGCCCAGCACACAGGGTGCGGCCGGCGGAGCGGCCCAGATCCGGAAGAGCAGCATCCGCTCGGAGCAGGCCTGGCCCACAGGGCTGGTGCACTGCAGCATGGTGGCCTCCCCGGGCTAGGGCACGCGCCCCACTCCGCTGCCGCTGCTGCCGCACTGGGGCCGGGGGTCCACGTGGCCCGCATGGGCCCGGTCCGGGGGGCAGCGGGCGGGTGGCAGCCCGCGCTGGGCTCCCACTGTGGGCCAGGGAGTCGATGCCCGAGGCCGCCAGCAGCACGGCCAGGCCGTGCCTCATTGGGGCCCAGTGGCCGGCCCACGCAGGCCCCGGCCCCCCTGACCGGGCCCCGCGGGCCGCATGGACCCCCGGCCCCAGTGCGGGCAAGTGGGGAGCTGACCACGGGGGAAGGGAGGAAAGAGCCAGGCAGTGAGGCCTTCCGCTCCCACGACCTCCCCCGTGGTTGGTCACCGCCTGGCCCCACCCCTCGGCCCCCCCACCCCCCCCTGCCAGCCGCACAGCCGGTCCGGACACTCGGACCGGGGAGGCCAGGCCCTACTGCGGGCGCGGAGGGGTTCCAGAGCCCAGTGGCCGGACTCCTCCTCCCGCACCGCCTGAAGAGGCAGGCGGCGCGCCTTTCGTTTTTAACATGTTCTCTTTGTAGAAAATTTAGGGAATACAGATGATAGCACAAAGAAGAAAATTTAAAATCACCCATAATAATTTTTAAAATTAATTACCTCTACTAGAGGTAACTTGATCATGGCGTGTTTTAGTAAACTTTAGAGAAGTGCATTACGTATCCAGCTTGGTGAATTTTTCACAAACTGAACCCATCTGTGTAACCATTACCCAATCAGGAAACAACTTTACCAGCACCCCCAGGAGCTGCCCAATAGTTACCAAAAGTAACCCACTACCCTCACTTGCAACAGCTTAATTTTGCCTAATTTTGAATTTGACATAAGCATGGTCATGTAGTATGTACTCTTCTAATTTTTCTTGCTCAATATTATGTTGAGACTTACCTGTGTGTTTACCTGTGGCTCCTTGTTGTATGTGCCCTTGACCGGAATCAAACCCGGAACCCTTCAGTTTTCAGGTTGATGCTTTATCCATTGAGCCATTGAGCATTCCATTGTGAATGTGCCACATTTATGTGTTCTATTGTTGAGGGGCATTTGTATTATTTCCAGTTTTTTACTTCCTGGATCTGTTATGATGTTTTCTAGTATAAATATTGCTGTGTATTTGGTATTTTAGCTAGTTAGACCTATTCTTGTACTATTTATTATCCTCTTAAGTGAATTGTCTTGTGTAAAAGCTAGAAACTATTATATCTAAAATCACATCCTCACAATATTCTCTTTTTTAAATATATTTTTATTGACTTCAGAGAGGAAGGGAGAGGGAGAGAGAGACAGCAACATCAATGATGAGGGAGACTCATTGATCGACTGCTTCCTGCATGCCCCCTACTGGGGATCAAGCCTGCAACCCAGGCATATGCCCCTGATTGGAATCAAACCTGCGACCCTTCAGTCCACAGGCCAATGCTCTATCCACTGAGCCAAACCAGCTAGGACAGAATATTCTTTTAAAAAAAAATATTTTTATTGATTTCAGAGGAAGGAAAAGGGAGAGATAGAAACATCAATGATGAGAATCATTGATTGGCTGCCTCCTGCATGCTCCCTACTGGGGATTGAGCCTGCAACCTGGGTATGTGCCCTTGGCCGAAATCAAACCCGGGACCCTTCAGTCCGCAAGCAGAGGCTCTATTCACTGAGCCAAACCGGCTAGGGCCTCAGAATATTCTTATTACTCTTTGTAGCACCACAGTTAGTTTTTCCTTCTGAGAGTGAGGTCTTAAATTATGTTACTGGCTAAGGGAGGCTAATTGTTATTCCCTTTGCTATCTTCCAGTCAGATCCTTGAGTCAGGGGAATTGTTAGAGAACCTGTTTTCTGGCTTTACTAGTATAGTTGTACCTATCATAGTTTTCAGTGGAGAGAAAAAAATACAACCAGAAGCCTTAAGGGATTGTTAGTTATTTGGGATGGGCTTGGTGCTTGAGCTGTGCCTCTCAAATTAAGGTGGCTCACAACTAGTATATAAAAGTGCTAGAGAACACATTTCATTGTGAGGGTCTCAAACAAATCCTGAACAACTTGGGTGCACTTGCCTACGTTATTTCAGAGCTGCTAGCAGTGTATACTGATGTTTGTTTCTTTCCCACGATAGCTGTCGAGTGGAATGTCATGGCCAGTTCCTCGGACAGTGAAGATGACAGTTTCATGGCGGTGGACCAAGAAGAAACTGTGCTAGAAGGGACAATGGAGCAAGATGAGGAGCCCCAACCAATATTGGAGGTTGAGGAGACTAGACATAATAGGTCCATGTCTGAGCTGCCTGAAGAGGTTTTGGAATACATCCTATCCTTTCTTTCACCATACCAAGAACACAAAACTGCAGCCCTTGTCTGCAAACAATGGTATCGACTTATCAAAGGTACTGGGGGACAGTGGGATGTGGAAAGGTTGATTATTTATTTAAAATGCGTTTGAATGAATTATTTTTAAACTCTAAATTTTATTTTCTCCTTAATTTTCTTCTTCTTTTTTTTTTTTTAACTGATTGGAGAGAGAGAGAAAGGGGGGGAGAGAGAGAAAAAAGATGTGAGGGCGTAACATCAATTGCCCCCCCCCCCCCCCCCCGCATCCCAACTGGGGATCAACCCTGCAACCTAGGTATGTGCCCTGACTGGGAATCGAACCCTCAACCTTTTGGTGTACTGGATGACGCTCCAACTAACTGAGCCACCTGGCCAGGGCTTTTTTCTCTTTTTTTTCTTAAATTTACTATGGTTCTGAAATTTAGTGTTAGTTAATATTGTACATTTCCCTTTTCTTTTTATCCTGAATAGTTTTATGAACAGCTTGAATACTATAGTATTTAATCAATTTGCAGTTTTTCTTCTGCATATTCTTAGAGTTGATCTGGTAAGTTGTATTGTTCTTGAACAGGCAAAGTAGGGATGGATATGGGATAACAGTAATAGCTAACATTAATATAGCTCTTACCATTGTCAGGCACTATTGTAACTGTATTGTAACTGCTTACAATCCTCTCAGCAAGCTATAATAGAGGGAGAAACTGGGTGAGGCACAGGTAAGTAACTTAACCACAGTCACACAGATACTAAACGGAGGATCAAAGATTCACAGGCAGTCTGTCTTTAAAGTCCATGATGATACCATATTATCTCTCAAAGTGGCTAGTTGTGGCAAATAGGGATTTGTGAAAGCATTTACCCCTTGATTTTATCTCTAAACAACACAGGCCTTATGGATATCTTTTACTTTTAAAAATGAGTTTCTCCCTTTTTCCTCTCTATTTTCTAATCAAGATTTCAACTTTAGCTAAATGTTGAAATTACTGGCTGTATTTTATTTTTAATTAATCGATAGCAGTTATTTGGCTTCATTCCATTTTAGGTGGAAAGCCCCCACCCCTTTTTTAAAAACTAAAGATGACCAAGCCAGTTGAATGATCTTTGATTAAAGGGTTCTATCAATTGCTTCTTTTCTGGTGGAGCAAGGCAGCCAGAAATATGAAAGAGAAAAACCTGTATGTAAGAATCAGCCTTAAAAGCTTTTCCTTGCATCAGAGTGGTTCTCATGGGGAATGTGGATCTTGTCACTTATCCAACTCTATCCTGGAGGTCTAAGGACCAGCTTTGTTGAAGCTGCTTATAACAAGTAATACTAGTATGCACAACCTGCTTCTGTCAGAAGAGTTAGTGGACTCTTCAGGAGAGATTGGCTCCCTACCCTGTGGAAAGAGATGGTTTCACCTCTTAAATAGAGGTGGAAGGATCATGGATGAGGGGCTCTGATCTAATCACATGTATGAACATATTATCG
Organism: Myotis myotis; assembly: GCF_014108235.1. Classification (NCBI taxonomy): domain Eukaryota; kingdom Metazoa; phylum Chordata; class Mammalia; order Chiroptera; family Vespertilionidae; genus Myotis; species Myotis myotis. The sequence continues at coordinate 8,215,803 of NW_023416324.1, read as the reverse complement.
GGCATTTACTTATTTACTAGAGGCCCGGTGCACGAAATTCGTGGGGGGGGGGGGGTGTCCCTCAGCCCGGCCTGCACCGTCTCCAATCTGGGACCCCTTGGGGGATGTCTGACTGCCGGGTTGGACAGTTGGACATCTCTCTCACAGTCTGGGACTGCTGGCTCCTAACCGCTCGCCTGCCTGATTGCCCCTAACCACTTCTGCCTGCCAGCCTGATCGCCCCCTAACCGCTCCCCTGCCAACCTGATTGATGCCTAACTGCTTCCCTGCCGGCTTGATCACTCCCAACTGCCCTCCCCTGCCGGCCCAATCTCCCCCAACTGCCCTCCCCTGCTGGCCTGGTCACCCCTAACTGCCCTCCCCTGCTGGCCTGGTCGCCCTCATCTGCCCTCCCCTGCCGGCCTGATCTTGCCCCCAACTGCCCTCCCCTGCCGGCCTGGTCGCCCCCAATTGCCCTCTCCTGCAAGCCTGGTTTCCCCCAGCTGCCCTCCGCTGCTGGCCTGGTTGCACCCAATTGCCCTCCCCTGCCAGCCATCTTGTGGCGGCCATCTTGTGATGACATCATACGTGACGCCACCTAGGCTTTTATTATATAGGATTTTCTCACCTGAGGATATATTTGTTTGTTTTTCTTCATTGATTCTAGAGAGAGGGGAATGGGGGGGAGAAAGAAACATCAGTGTGACAGGGGAATATCAATCAGTTGCTTCTCAGTAGATTGCCTCCTGTACACCCCTCCCCACCACCAGGGATTGAACCCACAATCTCGGTATGTGCCCTGACCAGGAATCAAACCATGACCTGGTTCATAGGTCAGTGCTCAACCATTGAACCATACAAGCTGGGCACACTTTGACTTTTTAAAACAGACTTTCTTAATTATAAATAATTCAGTTATAAATAATAATAGTCCATTATAAACTAATTATTATCTCCTTGTTTAAGATGGAGAATGCTTAGTTGCCATGGCCTAATGATAGATATTTACTGAACACCTATTATATTCCAGGTACTGTTTTACCATACTCTTTATCACTAAGCTGAATTGTCTGCCAGTCCCTTTACTTTGTAGTAAATAACACCAGTTATTTTGATGTGTTGCATCATGATATAACATAAAGGGGAGCAGAGTTACAGAGTGAGCTAATTTTGTAACTTTGAGCAAGTCATTTAACCTTCCTGAACTTGGTAAATGAAAGGATTGGATCTTCCAGTTTTAAAACTCTATGATTTTATTTTCTTTTTTAAAAAAATAAAATTATTTATTGATTTTGAGAGAGAGAGAGAAACATTGATTTGTTGTTCCACTTATTTATGTATTTATTGGTTGATTCTTGTATGTGCCCTAACCGGAGATTGAACCTGAAACCTTGGCATATCGGGACGATGCTCTAATGAACTAAGCTACCAGGCCAGGTCTCTGTTTTCTTTCTTTGAATGGAAAATCAAAGAAATTTGGAGTTTTTCAAAGAGACTTATGTTTTATAAAATTATAAAACACTTAAATGGTTTTAATAATTTGATTTACAAGTGAAGTGTCTAGGCTGAGGCCTTTGTTACTTTTGTCTTTAGGTGTAGCTCACCAGTGTTATCATGGTTTCATAAAGGCTGTTCAGGAAGGAAACATTCAGTGGGAGAGTCGGACTTACCCTTATCCTGGAACCCCGATCACTCAGCGGTTCTCACACAGTAAGTATTTACTGAGAAAGCAGATCCCACCCTGCCTGTGTTTCCAAAAACTACTTTGGAGACATGTATTTTGTCTGACCTTTTAATGATGAGAATGTAAAATGAGGACTTACATTAATTTTACAATCAGAATTAGGGAAGAACATGAGCCTAACTAAATACATTGTTGGTACTTTGGTATAATTTTATATTCTGCTTTTCATTGATTTTTTTGTAGTATTTCTACTCCAAAGAGGTCAAGGTGTTATGCTTAGACTTTTAAACATCTGACATCATGTAAGACGAAAACCAAGGAACAACATACACGAGAGTATTTCTAGATTTTGCTCCAGAGTTTTACAATAACTCTTTATTTTAACTTAGTGTATGTTCAGCAAACACGAATTTGCCTGGAGTCACACAGAGTTTTTGAATGTGAAGATTATTGATTATAAAATATAAATTTAAATAGTAAAATTATAAATAAAATGTCCTGGCAAATAGATATAGAGTTTTAAAATTATTCTAGAATTAACTCTCTATTTTAATTGATTTTTGTAGACACATTTTATTCTATTGTGATTCATATCCTTCCATCAAAGTGAAATTGAGATGTATATTATAGGCCAGTAAAGGTGCATTTATTAATGGGTCTGCAAAGAGAGAGCTCTCCGAGGGAGAGGAGTGCCTTTTAGAAAGTTCTCATAATTACTGCTTTAATTATATTATTTCCCTTTTCAGAAACTTTCAGTGCCTGTCTATTGCCTACAAGATAAAAGCTAAACTTAGTCTGATATTCAGAGCCCTTTTTCTTTTGACCTATGTCTAAATTCACCACTTCATCTCCCAACTTTTCCCAAGAGCTCTCTTCTTTCAAGCTATCACTTTGTCATACTTGTTTCTTCCTGGAGTATTCCCATCCACTTAGCAGAAGCTTGCCTCTCCTTGAAGATTCAGTTCAAGTTCTAGCTCCTTCATGAAACCTTTTCTCAACTCTCTAGCCCATAGGAAATATTTTTCTGTTCTGAGCTTATGTTTATGTTGCCTGGAATTCTAATTTGGCACTTAATGTCTTTCATTTTTAGCTTATATGTATGTGTCTTTTTAAAAAACAACAACTGTATTTTGCCCTGGCCGGCTTGGCTCAGTGGATAGAGCATCAGCCTGCGGATTGAAGGGTCCCAGGTTCGATTCTGGCCCAGGGCACATGCCTGGGTTGCGGGCTTGATCCCCAGTGGGGGTGTGCAGTAGGCAGTCGGTCGATGATTCCTTTTCATCATTGATATTTCTTTTTTTAAAAAACTATATTTTATTGATTTCTTACAGAGAGGAAGGGAGAGGGATAGAGAGTTAGAAACATTGATGAGAGAAACATCGACCAGCTGCCTCCTGCACACTCCCTAATGGGGATGTGCCCGCAATCAAGGTACATGCCCTTGACCGGAATCGAACCTGGGACCCTTGAGTCCGCAGGCCGACGCTCTATCCACTGAGCCAAACCGGTTAGGGCATCATTGATGTTTCTATTTCTCCTTTTCCCTTCCTCTCTGAAATCAGTAACGAAATGTATTAAAAAAACACACACACAAAACTATATTTTGAACTCTTGAGGGGAAGGAGAGTATATTGGTTATCCATGTTGCGTAAAAAGTACCCCAAATCTTAGTTTAAAACAGCATTTATTATCTCACAGAGTTCCCGAGGGTCATGAAATTGGGAGTGGCTTACCTAGGAGATTCTGGCTCAGGGACTCTTATGAGGTTGCGGTCAGTTGACAGCCAAAGCGATAGTCACCTGAAGGCTTGACTGGGGCCTTGGGGGATCTGCTTCCAAGCTCAAGCAAGTAACTGACAGGAGGAGTTCCTTACTAACATGGACTGCATAGAGCTGCTCACGACTGGGCAGCTGGTTTCCCACAGAATAAATGATCTGAAAGAGACAGAGATAGACACCAAGACAAAAGCAGTGGTGTCTTTTACAACCTAATCTCTGAGATGAATACTGTCTTTTCTGCTGTATTCTATTGGTCACATAGAGATTGACCAAATGTATAAATACCAGGAAGTGAGGATCATTGGAGGCTACCCCAGATCATCTGTTATACTCTGTATGCAGAAGATAGTTTAATAAATAATTATAACTCATTATTTTGTTTGAGTTGGATCTAAATAGATCAAAGGAACAGGCCAAACTATTGCTGTGTTTTTAGTTCTCTCAAGGAGCTATTTTTATTTATTTATTTATTTATTTATTTATTTATTTATTATTTGAATCTTTTATTTTATTTTATTAAGTCTTTATTGTTCAGATTATTACATTTGTTCCTCTTTTTTCCCCCCAATAGCTCCCCTCCACCCAGTTCCCACACCACCCTCTGCCCTTACCCCCCCACTGTCCTCATCCATAGGTGCACAATTTTTGTCCAGTCTCTTCCCGCATCTCCCACACCCCTTCCCCCCCAAGAATAGTGAGTCCATTCCCTTTCTATGTCCCTGATTCTATTATAATCACCAGTTCATTCTGTTCATCAGATTATTTATTCACTTGATTTTCAGATTCACTTGTTGATAGATGCGTATTTGTTGTTCATAATTTGTATCTTTACCTTTTTCTTCTTCTTCCTCTTCTTAAAAGATACCTTTCAGCATTTCATATAATACTGGTTTGGTGGTGATGAACTCCTTTAGCTTTTCCTTATCTGTGAAGCTCTTTATCTGACCTTCAATTCTGAATGATAGCTTTGCTGGATAAAGTAATCTTGGCTGTAGTTTCTTGGCATTCATCACTTTGACTATTTCTTGCCACTCCCTTCTGGCCCGCAAAGTTTCTGTTGAGAAATCAGCTGACAGTCATATGGGTACTCCCTTGTAGGTAACTGACTTTCTTTCTCTTGCTGCTTTTAAGATTCTCTCTTTGTCTTTTGCTCTTGGCATTTTAATTATGATGTGTCTTGGTGTGGTCCTCTTTGGATTCCTTTTGTTTGGGGTTCTCTGTGCTTCCTGGACTTGTAAGTCTATTTCTTTCACCAGGTAGGGGAAGTTTTCTGTCATTATTTCTTCAAATAGGTTTTCAATATCTTGCTCTCTCTCTTCTTCTGGCACCCCTATAATTCTGATGTTGGTACGCTTAAAGCTGTCCCAGAGGCTCCTTATACTATCTTCGTATTTTTGGATTCTTTTTTCATTTGCTTTACGGTTGGGTGTTTTTTGCTTCTTCGTATTTCAAATCTTTGACTTGATTCTTGCGATCCTCTAGTCTGCTGTTGGGAGTCTGTATAATATCCTCTATTTCAGTGTATGCTTAATTTCCAGTTGGTCCTTTATCATAACCTTGAGGGTCTGACTAGATTTCTTGAGGATCTCACTACATTTATCGGCGGTCTCACCAGTCTTTTCGAGGGTCTTACTAAATATATCGGCGGCTTCTAGAAAGTTCTTGAAAAACCTTAATAGTGTGGTTTTGAACTCTATATCCAGTAGTTTGCTTTCCTCCATTTCTGTCATTTGTGTCCTGTTTCTTTGTCTCTGCATTTTTTTATGCTTCCCTGTGTTGATAAAGTGGTTTTCTGTGCTAAGTGTCCTCTAGGGCCCAGTGGTTCAGCCTCCCCAATTACCTGAGGAGGACACTCTTGGTGCACCCCCTTGTGGTCTTTGTGCACAGTCTTGTTGTAGTTAAGCGTTGATTGTTGTAGCTATCACTGGGAGGAATTGACCTCCAGGCCAATTGGCTGTGAGAATCAGCTGTGTCTGCAGTGGGAGAACTTCTGTGCTGGAGACACCCCTCCGGGGCAAGACTTGCTTCAATGGGGCTTTGGTGCTCACTGAGTCTGCCCCCTGAGTGTGTCCTTTAAGGGTCTGAGGAGGTGAAAACTGGATGGTCCCACTCTGACCACTGGGCACACTCGCTCCTGGTTCTCTAGGGAGGTGCTAATCTAGCCTTTGCCTGAGGCTACCCAGCAAAAGCTTCCATGCAGGGCTTGGGCAGGGCGGGTCTCACGGGATCAACAGGGCAGGGCTAGCAGTTATGGCTGCTCTCAGTCCTGTCCCCAGAGGCTCTGCCTCTCAGTGTCCCAGCAACCGCTGGAAGTACCTCGGAGAGAAAGCTGCCCTCGAGTTCCGACCGATGCCAGACAGTCCCGCTTCTCCTGTTTGAGTGTGGGTCCCCAGAGACTCGCCCGGAACTGGAACTCAGAGCCTGAGACTCCCTCCCAATTGCAAAAGACAACTGCGCCCTCAGCCACCAGCCTGCTCCTTGTGCGCCTCTGTACCTTAGTATTTTACTTCCGCACCGCTCCTCCTCTGAGTCTCGGTAAGCTTTTTTCTTTCCTTCTAGTTGTAGAATTTCCACTCAGCCAGCCTTCCTGTGGTTCTGGATGATGTCTGTTCCGTCTTTTAGTTGTATTTTTGAAGTTGTTGTGCGAGGCAGCAAACTATGGTGTTTACCTATGCCGCCATCTTGGTTTCTCTCTTTTTTTAGATTTTTTTTTTTTTAAATATATTTTATTGATTTTTTACAGAGAGGAAGGGAGAGAGATAGAGAGTCAGAAACATCGATGAGAGAGAAACATCGATCAGCCGCCTCCTGCACATCCCCCACTGGGGATGTGCCCGCAACCCAGGTATATGCCCTTGACCGGAATCGAACCTGGGACCTTTCAGTCCGCAGGCCGACGCTCTATCCACTGAGCAAAAGCGGTTTTGGCTCTTTTTTTAGATTTTTAAACTGTGAGGAAAATAGAATGAATCTAGGTGAAATAAAAACCAGAGTAGGAAATATTCAGAGATGAATATTTATCATAGCCATAGTTTAGCTTTGTGATGAGAAAAGGGGAAAAACTTTTTCTCAGTTAACTAGCTTTTGAACAAGTATCATAAAATAGAGGCAGTTATTTGAAGGGGGAAATAGAAAGGAATAGTACAGTGAGTAAGCTCCCAGAATTTCGGAGATTGGTGGGTTTTGATAGTTGTTTTTACTTAAAAATTGTTTCATATCTACTTGAAATCTGAAAAAAGGTGCCATAGATTTTTTTAAAGAGGTGCCTCTGTGTCTTATTGTCTCTTTTGGTCTCTCATGTTTCTTTCCATCTGTCTACATGTTGTCTAACTGGCAAACTAAAGAGGACTGTTACAGAGAGATAACAGTTTTCAAAACGGTTTGAAAACAAGGAATTTCTTTCCTTAGTTCCTTCCTCTTTCAACCCTGTATTTATACCTTGAGATCAACTTTATTTCTTATTCTCAGCTCATGTTGAGCTCGAGATCTGCATTTCTAATTCTTTGCTCCTAGTGCCATAGAGATACACAGATGTTCCATGTTTAGTCAGCTAAAAGCCGAATTCAGTAGTACCCTCCAAATTTTCTCCTCTCCCTAATTTAGTTAATGGCATTTATCATGCTTTCAGTTATACAAGCTTGAAAACTTGGATTCATTCTCAGTTCCTCTCTTTCTCTCAACAATAAAAGTAAAATCCTGTTGATTTTGTTCTGTCTCAGCAATCTCTCTCATTATGTTTCCTTTGTTTCCCCATTACTCCCATGTATAATCTAATCATTCCATCTTTCCTAAGTTTTGTCTAAATAGTTTTCTTGCCTTCCTTTTCTCTTCATTTGAATCTGGACTAGACACTGTTGGCAATCATCTCTAAAACTGGGGACAGTGCCACCTCCTAGGGTATTTGGAAATATGTAAAGTCATTGTTTATTGTCTCGACTAGAAAGTACTATAAGCATTTAGTAGGCAAAGACCAGGCAAATGTCCTGCAGTGACTGGGATGATCCTATATATAAAGAATTGGCATGCTCGAAATGACAGGAGCTCCTGTCGGGAAACAGAGCAAATCTGAAATATAAAACCAGCCTTGTCATTCCATTTCCAAAAAGCCTCAGTCTCTTTGCACTACGTGTAGAAGTTTCCACTCCATCTGGCTTTCAAGGCTCCACCTTACCTTTTCAGCCTAACTCACTGCTATTGCCTCCTTACGCAGTCAGACCACACAAGACTCCTTGTGATTTCTTAATCTCACTACTTCATTTCTTTCCTTGGATGCCCTGATTTCATTTTCCCTTTCCCTCCTCCTCTTTTGCTATCCCAGTCTTGGTTGCCCCTCATTAATTTACTGAAAATGTCCTATCCTCTAAAACCTATCTCAGAAACAAACAAAGCCAAAAGCCATCTTCTTCAAAAACTACTCTCAAATTCCCCACCATGGTGATTAAGCGCTTTCTTCCTTTGCTTATACTCCTCTAATACACTTCATACTTTCCTCTTATCCTATGTAATAAAAGCCTAATATGCAAATTGTCCCGTTGGGCAGTCATTCAACCGGGAGTTTGACTGGGAGACTGGGAGTTCAACCCCTTGCTATGACGTGCACTGACCACCAAGGGGCGGCACGGAAAATGGCGGGCTTTGGCCACGCACTGCGACCTCTCACCGGCTACCTGGGGACGGGGGTGATGGGGACGGAGGTGCAGTGAGAATGCGGGTGTCCACTGAGCTTGCTCTCCCTCCCCTAGGACACCAGGGCTTGCACGCTGGGGAAGCCCCCACGCTCAGGTGCTCAGGTACTGGGCACCCGTGAGGATCCTACCACACACCTGCACAGCCTCTTTCAGGTGAACCGGGCCACCGTTGCCGGGGCTGCAGGGGCTGGTTGGGCTCCCTGTAGATTCGTGCAGGAATGGTCTGCAAGGCCGGCTGGGAGAGAACGTGCTGCCTGCCTGGCTTCCATGCGCGCCGCTGGGCGGCCTACACTGCGCCCTGGCCTGCAGCATTTGGCCACACTCACTGCATCTCTGCGTGGGGACTCGGGCACCATGACTCAGGCGGAGGGGGGGCGTGCGGTGGCCCAGGTGCTGCCCAGGGCCCAGAGGTCAGCTGGGACCTGCTCTTCTATGCTAGACACTCACGCTTCGATCACCTGCCATGCCTAGGGACTGCACCCATGCACGAATTTTGTGCACCGGGCATCTAGTTATTTATAATCATCTGTGTCTTACCATAATTACCTATATATGAGAGACTGCATGCAAAAGAACTTTGGACTTGGGAAGCAAGTTCTTTGACCCTTCTCACCCTAATTTCTTCATCTGTAAAATGTGTATGACAAGTTCTTATGCCACAGAGTTGCTAGGAAATTGAATTAAAGGAACACTTGCTAAAAACTATGTTTTAAATTGCAAAATGATCATAGTTGATAATTTATTAAATTCTGTGAAATTAAATGTAACAGAGATATGAGCAGTACTGCTTCTTTCCTAAGTATAAAAAATATCTGGGACAGAAAAGGGAGGGGAAGTAAAATAAAGCCAGTTCTTCCTCCCCCACCCCCTTTTTTTTGGTGAGTTCATGACGAATCATGCAAGCCTTGATTAATGTAGGCGGTCCTTTTCAGATTGTAGGGTGTCCTTTTCAGAAGGATGTAGTGGTCTGTTGAGTCCCCAGCATCATGCCTTGAAAAAAGTTTTAGTGTTTAGGCTCCAGATATGGTCAGGTCATTTCACACACATGCAAATTGTGTTCCTGCAATAGCCAGCAGGCCCAGACTGGGTAACCAACCTTGCTTGTTCCATAGTTATGTAATTACAGGCCCTATCAAATATGTCCTGGCTTGTAGATGTGAGACACATGACAGCATAGTCTCTTTAAGCATGGGATAAATGCCTCAGGACCTTTCTCTGGAGACAAGTGGGGGAAACAAAAGAGACTTTAACAACCGAAAGTGCAAAAGTTAGAGTGGACATTTATTGAGTGACTCCCAGGCATCATGGAAAATATGAAACAACTGGAAGATCTTACACTTGAGAGGAATATAATATAGGAGGGAAGTATTCAGAATGCTGAGAGTCATTTGCTTGCTGTTTGTGTAATTGTGAATATTTGACTTGCCTTTGAATAGGGATTATTAGGTATTAATTTGCGGGATGTGTCTTGCAATAATTGTTCATGGAACAATCAAGCCCATTTCCAAAGGTTGAAGAGGTTTAGCAATTGGAATAAACATTTTTAATGTTATTTCTTAGCAGAGTATTCATACTGTACTATGAACTGTAACTTTTGTTTGGCACATTCCAATGGTCTAGATGTTCTGAAAGGAAAATATTCTCTTTGGGTGGAGAACTTTGGTAAAAGGGAAATGACTACTTGAGCACTGGTATTTGCTTAAATTCTTATTTTTTTCTACAAGACCCATTGAACTTGTCCGGTTTCCCCACCCCCACCCAGACCAACATATAGTGTCTTAAATAAAAATAGACATTAAACAAAGTTCATTAGGATGCCTAAAATATTTGAGTGTATTATTGATGGCCATTTTCTCATTCCATTATATCTGAGTTCTAAACTTAGCTGCCTAAATTGACTCCCTTCCTTTCCAAGCTTCGTTGATAATTGACTGCTGGACATTGAAAATAAAGTGTGTGAAACTTGTCCTTTCAGTCCTATTATCTTTGCGGAGTTTGGGCTGTGCCTTCCTCTTGCAGAAACCTTTGTTTGCTCAAAGAGAAGCAGGAAAATGCCGACTGCCTTATTTTAGTATAGGATTAAAATACACGTGGTTAAGAACCTCATGGGGCCCAGCTGCCAGCTGGGTTTTCAATCCAAATAGAGAAGAAGAATGTTTGCTACCTCTTTGATAAATAAAGGCACTGTACTCTTTTGCTACACGAAGGAAGCAGCTGCTAAGAGTTGATCTGTGAGGAATGGTGTGACATAAATGAGCTCTGACTCTTTTAGTTATGAAATCATGAACTTGTTTATTAAACATTGTTAGAATGGACACAACTTAAGGTTTCAGAAGCCATACGACATTGCTAATTTCTGTTCTGGAGGCATGGATTATCAAGAGGAAAAGAATTTTTTTTGCCCGGCACTAGTTGGTTCAGTTCAAAATTTTCCCATTTGTTGAAATAGTCATTTCAAGAAAGGTATGAGAAGACCAGAATATCTTAATTTAGCTCCTTTAGTGGAGATTAAAATGTGGCTTCAGTAATTACTATTTTGTTTGTCTAATGTCATCTAATTTGTAGTTTTTAATTTTGCTATTTGTAGTTTTTAATTTGAGGCATGGGCAATGTAATTTCATAGGATTTTACTTCTCAATAGACTTTGTTTTTGGGATGTGGATAAAAAAACTGATTTAGTTATAGATTAGAAGTTACTTTCAAAGACAAAGACAGTCAGTGGAAGTTGTGAGATCATTTAAATCTTCATATACCATTCTAGTGTGTTTGAGTTCTGGGAATATATTGACTATTTTGCAGGTGTGAGCCTATTGGTGATTAGATAGTGTTTCATTTCTTTTATATATATACTAGAGGCCCGGTGCACAAAAATTTGTGCACTCGGGGGGGGGGAAGGGGGTCCCTCAGCCCGGCCTGTGCCCGCTCGCAATCTGGGACCCCTCGGGAGATAACAACCTCCTGGCTTAGGCCTGCTCCCGGGTGGCAGAGGGCAGGCCCAATCCCTAGGTGCAGCCCCTGGTCGGGCTCAGAGCAGGGCCGATTGGGGAGTTGGGGCGCCGCCCCCTGTCATGCACAGAGCAGGGCGATCGGGAGGTTGTGATGCCACCCTCAGTCACACTCAGGGTAGGGCCTATTGGGGGGTTGGGGCACCGTCCCCTGTCACACTCAAGGCAGGGTTGATGGGGAGGTTGCGGCGCTACCCCCTGTCACGCACAGAGCAGGGCCAATCAGGGGGTTGGGGCATTGCCCCCTGTCACTCACAGAGCAGGGCCCATCAGGGGGGTTCGGGCTCTGTACCCTGTCACGCACAGAGCAGGGCCAATCGGGGTTGGGGCGCTGCCCCTTGTCACGCACAGAGCAGGGCCCATCAGGGGGTTGGGGCGCCGCCCTCTATCACCCACAGAGCAGGGCCAATCAGGGGGTTGGGGCGCCGCCACTCTCACACTCAGGGCAGGGCCGATGGGGAGGTTATGGCTCTACCCCGTCACACACAGAGCAGGGCCCGTGGGGAGGGGGGTTGTTGGGGCGCCACACCCTGTCACACACAGAGCAGGGCCGATCAGGGGGTTGGGGCGCCGCACCCTGTCGCACACAGAGCCACAGGGCGATCAGGGGGTTGGGGAGCTCCCCCCTATCAGGCACAGAGCAGGGCTGATCAGGGGGTTGGGGCACCTTCCCCTGTCACACACACAGCAGGGTGGATAGGGAGGTTGTGGCCCCGCCCCCTGTCACACACACAGCCACAGGGCGCTCAGGGGGTTTGGGCGCTGCCCCCTGTCACGCTGATCCCGGTGCTGGGAGGCCTCGCGGCTCTGCTGATCCCGGTGCTGGGAGGCATATTACTCTTTTACTATATAGGGTAGAGGCCTGGTGCACGGGTGGGTGCCGGCTGGTTTGCCCTGAAGGGTGTCCTGGATCAGGGTGGGGGTCCCCACTGGGGTGCCTGGCCAGCCTGGGTGAGGGGATGATGGCTGTTTGCAGCTGGTCACACACCCTTCAGGGTGGGGGTCCCCACTGGGGTGCCTGGCCAGCCTGGGTGAGGGGATGATGGCTGTTTGCAGCTGGTCACACACCCTTCAGGGTGGGGGTCCCCACTGGGGTGCCTGGCCAGTCTGGGTGAGGGGCTGAGGGCTGTTTTCAGGCTGGGGGTGACTGAAGCTCCCAACCGCTCCTTTTTTTCTTTTTTTCTTTTTTATTCTGGGCCAGCTTTAGCTTTGAGGCTTGGCTCCAGCTCTTAGGCCTCTGCTGCTGAAAGTAGGTTTCTGGCCTTTGCTTACAGTGTTGCGATCCTGCTGGCTGAAGCCCGGAGCGGACTAAAGCAGGTTTCTGGGGTTTTGTTTAGCTTCTATATTTGTTACATAGTTGCTTAGAGTTGCAGCTCAGAGGCCTGCAGTGGCAGGCGGGAAATGTTGGAGTTCTCCGTCACTGAAGCAAGCAAGCCTCATGTTAGTTTCAAGCTGCCTGGCTGCCGGCCGCCATCTTGGCTGGCAGTTAATTTGCATATTGCCCTGATTAGCCAATGGGAAGGGTAGCGGTCGTACACCAATTACCATGTTTCTCTTTTATTAGATAGGATATATTTTTATTTATTTCAGAGAGGAAGGGAGAGGGAAATAGAGATAGAAACATCAGTGATGAGAGAGAATCATTGATTGGTTGCCTCCTGCACACTCCCCACTGGGGATTGAGCCTGCAACCTGGGCATGTGCCCTGACCAGGAATGGAACCCTGACCTCCTGGTTCATAAGTCGACACTCAACAACTGAGCATCGCCGGCCGGGCGATAGTATTTCATTTCTTCACATCTCTATTCTCTTTAATTTCTTTGTTAATTTGAAAAGTGTGCAGCTCCATTACTGCTGTGTCAGAGGTCTGATGGTTTGGATGTACTTCTTCCACTGATTGAGATTATTGGGTGTAAGTGACTAAACACACTGCTTTATTGGCTCTTAACTCATCCAGTTTTCTGAGTTGGCCTTTCTAGTGTAGAGATTCTTTAAAAAGCCTATAGGGTGGGCTCACTTAAGAAGAAAAAAAGGAAGAGTTATTCCCAGAGTTAGTACATATTATAGAGGTAATTATAGCAGAGGCATTTCCCTTTTTCTGAACTTGAATAAGTGGTGCCAGGGTTCCGAAGAGATCTTACAAACAGTGGCATGCTAAATCGAACTAGACCTATAAATAAGCTGAATGATCACTGAAACCCTGCACTAGTGGGTTGAATCTCTCAATTTCTTTTCCTTTTCCCCTTCCTTTTATGTGACCCTTAACTGTTTAAGCCTAGTTTCACATGAACTTTGAAAGGTCTTTTTTTTCCCACTAGTATGCATGAAATGAATAGAAAGGGAAGTTTTGCTCGGCCTTCTTCCTGAGATCCAGGATGCTAAATGCAAGAGTATGAGGAGTGTGGTCATCTTTTCCAAGGGATAGAGACTAAATGAGGTTTTAGTGAGAAAGAAGCAAGGTAACAGAACTTAGCTCTCAAGCCTCTTATCTAGATTCTAGCTCTGATCTTCCTAATTTTAAAGGAACAGTACCTCTCGTAATCATTGCCTCTTTTCTTCAGAATGATGCCCATTGGTGAGGTATATATTTAATTAGTATATAATCAACTAATTTAAAAGGCTTTTCTGCCCTAACTGGTTTGGCTCAGTGGTTGGAGTGTCAGCCTGCAGACTGAAGGGTCCTGGATTCGATTCCAGTTGAGACCATGTAACTCTGTAAAGGGCACATACCTCAGTTGCAAGTTCAATTCCCCTCCCTTCCACTCTGTCTAAAAATCAATGGAAAAAAAATCCTCAGATGAGGCTTAACGAAATAAATAAATAAATATCAGATCTTTATAAAAAAATAAATAAATAAAAAGGCTCTTCTCAGAGACCTTGTGGCTTTTTCAGTGTTACAGCACTGGTTTTCTGTTCAGTACCAGCTAGCCCAGTGATGGCAAACCTTTTGAGCTCAGCGTGTCAGCATTTTGAAAAACCCTAACTTAACTCTGGTGCCATGTCACATATAGGAATTTTTTGATATTTGCAACCATAGTAAAACAAAGATTTATATTTTTGATATTTATTTTATATATTTAAATGCCATTTAACAAAGAAAAATCAACCAAAAAAATGAGTTCACGTGTCACCTCTGACACGCGTGTCATAGGTTCGCCATCACTGAACTAGCCTGTCTTGTTGGCTTCTGGTTATACCTAGGAGCTTAATGACTTTCATGGTTTTTTTTTCTCATTTATAGCGTGTCCATATTATTCCTGATATCTCTGAGCTACATTGTTCTTTTTTTAAAAATTTAATATATTTTTATTTATTTCAGAGAGGAAGGGGGAGAGAGAGAGAGAAACATCCATGATGAGAGAGAACCATGGATCGGCACGCCCCCTACTGATGTTCGAGCCTGCAACCCTGTCATGTGCACAGGGAATCAAACCTGTGACCTCCTGTTTCATATGTCGATGCTCAACCACTGAGCCACGCCGGCTGGGCTACATTGGTCTTTATGTGTGGTTATTTCATGGCATTGATTAAAAGTTTCTGTCATTCTTGCCGAAACTGGTTTAGCTCAGTGGATAGAGCGTTGGCCTGCGGACTGAAGGGTCCCGGGTTCGATTCCGGTCAAGGGCATGTACCTTGGTTGCGGGCATATCCCCAGTAGGAGATGTGCAGGAGGCGGCTGATCGATGTTTCTCTCTCATCGATGTTTCTGACTCTCTATCTCTCTCCCTTCCTCTCTGTAAAAAATCAATAAAATATATTTAAAAAAAAAAAGTTTCTGTCATTCTCCTTCATATAAAGATTTGTTTATTGGTTTGTGCTTTGGTTTTCATTTGAAAACAAAAACGGTAAGAGGAAGACTGGAGGAGAGAAATGGGGGGACAGTACATCTGTTAGCACTGTCTTTCCCTGACCCTAGCCGGTGACGCAGATATAGGTTCATTATGCAGCTGTGCTGAAATTTCACTCATTGAGCACCCTACATCTGAATTCTTGTGTGCTCTTGCTGGAGTTATACTGTCTTATTTAATAACATCATTGTCACTTTGCTTTAGTGTGCTCAGAAATAACATTTTCTCTGGGCCTTATTTTATTTTTTAAAATATTTTTTTTTTTTATTGATTTCAGATAGGAAGGGAGAGGTGGAGAGATAGAAACATCAATGATAAGAGAATTATTGACTGGCTACCTCTTGCACGCCCCCCACTGGGGATCGAGTCTGCAACCTGGGCATGTACGCTTGACCAGAATGGACCCTGGACCCTTCAGTCCGCCGCTCTGTCCACTGACCCAAACCAGCTAAGGCTCTGGGCCTTATTTTAAAGGTTAACGTGATACTGACCAATCTGAGGAGAACAGGCTGGTTATAGAAAATTGGTACCTGGTAAAAGAGTTGTGAAATAATTGGTCTTTGAAAGATAGGGGCTATAGTTAAGGTATTAAAGGAGCCTCAAAATTAAACATCAGTTATTTATTTATTGTTTTCTTTCTAGGTGCATGCTATTATGATGCTAATCAGTCTATGTATGTGTTTGGAGGCTGTACCCAAAGCAGCTGCAATGCTGCTTTCAATGACCTCTGGAGACTTGACCTGAATAGCAAAGAGTGGATCCGACCTTTGGCTTCAGGTAAGAGATAAAATGCTCATCTTTGCCTTCTTACCAGGTAATTCCCTTTGCATGGAAACTGCCCAGTCCTTTTATTTTTCTCCCAATCCTCACCCAAGGGTATCTTTCCATTGATTTTTAAAGAGAGTGGAAGAGAGAGGGAAAGACAGAGAGAAATATCGATGTGAGAGAAACACATGGATTGGTTGCCTCCTGTACGGGCCTTGGCCAGGGCCCGGCCAGGGAGGAGCCTGCAACCTAGGTATATGTCCTTAACCGGAATTGAACCTGGGACTCTTCGGTCCACAGGCCAACGCTCTATCCACTGAGCCAAACTGGCTAGGGCCAAAATCCTTTTTGGTGTTGGTCTCAAGGGAGGTTATTAGGGCCCCGGGTTCTTTGTCCAATATGCTATGTAAATGCTAAAGGTAATATGCTTGTGTAAAGGTGTTTGAATTTTAAAAAAATATATATTTTATTATTCATATTGGTGCCCTGCCAAAATTGTTATATATTACTGTGTGAATTCACTTGTGTGGTTTTCTCAAGTACTTGTGTGGTGTAACATGCTCTTTGGTATGAAGTTGAAGAGCAAAAACACAGAGTCTTGAGAACTGTAGTGGACTGACAGAGCTATTGTCCCAGGGCTAAGATCTCTGAATATCTTTTGTTGTTTCCAGCTCAGATATTTGGGGAGTGTATGGAACATGCCTCTGCTGGTTACTCTTAACAACTCGAGTGTGGGAAGATTCCACATGAGATGCGTTCCTGCGTAGTCCCACTATGCCAGAATTCTGGCAGAAAGAATCGTGATTATTTTCTCCTTTTTTTTTTTAACCTAAATTTTCTTGGGGTAAAAAACACACAAAAACATTGTTTTTGCACTCATGAGGTGTATCAGATTGAAAAGGCACAGTTATAAGATTTGAGGGGCTGATGTAATAGAGAAATAGAGCCCACTGAGTATGAAGTATTCTGCTAGATTTGTTGGCCGGCTTTCCCCAAATATTCATTTGGATTTTTTGTTTTCTTCAGAAAAGGACTAACCAAAATAAGGTTTCTTTTTTCTCTCTCTGCAGTCTTTATTTACTTTTTCTTTATTGATTAAGGTATTACATATGTGACCTTAGCCCCCCATTGCCTCCCCACCCCCCCCCCCCCACTCAGGTCCTCACCCCCCTGATGTCTGTGTCCATTGGTTAGGCTTATATGCTTGCATACAAGTCCTTTGGTTGATCTCTCCTCCTTACCCCTCTCTTCCCCTACTTTCCTTCTGAGGTTTGATGGTCTGATCGATGCTTCTCTGTCTCTGGATCTGTTTTTGTTCATCAGTTTATGTTGTTCATTATATTCCACAAATGAGTGAGATCATGTGATATTTATCTTTCTCTGACTGGCTTATTTCACTTAGCATAATGCTCTCCAGTTTCATTCATGCTGTTGCAAATGGTAAGAATTTCTTCTTTTTTACTGCAGCGTAGTATTCCATTGTGTAGTCATTTGGCTTTTCAAGTTTGGAATTCACTCCAGAACTAAGGTGACTCAGGTTTTTCTTATGCACATTTCCTATTCATTTCAGCCTTGATTTACGACTTTGATTTTTTTTTAAGAAGTAAAGGCCTTAATTTATTTTATTTTATTTATTTATTTATTTTTTAAATATATTTTATTGATTTGTTACAGAGAGGAAGGGAGAGAGATAGAGAGTTAGAAACATCGGCCGAAACCGGTTTGGCTCAGTGGATAGAGCGTCGGCCTGCGGACTGAAAGGTCCCAGGTTCGATTCCGGTCAAGGGCATGTACCTTGGTTGCGGGCACATCCCCAGTGGGGAGTGTGCATGCGGGCACATCCCCAGTGGGGAGTGTGCAGGAGGCAGCTGGTCGATGTTTCTCTCTCATCAATGTTTCTAACTCTCTATCTCACTCCTTTCCTCTCTGTAAAAACTCAATAAAATATATTTAAAAAAAAAAAAAAAAAAAAAAAAGAAACATCGATGAGAGAGAATCATCGATCAGCTGCCTCCTGCACATCTCCTACTGGGGATATGCCCACAACCCAGGTACATGCCCTTGACCGGAATCGAACCTGGGACCTCTCAGTCCGCAGGCCGACGCTCTATCCACTGAGCCAAACTGGTTTCGGCGATTTTTTATATATATTTTTATTGATCTCAGAGAGGAAGGGAGAGGGAGAGAGAGAGAGAAACATCCACAATGAGAGAGAATCATGAATCGGCTGCCTCCTGCAAGTCCCCCAGTGGAGATCAAGCCCACAACCCAAGCATGTGCCCTTGACCGGAATTGAACTTGGGACCCTTCAGTTCGCAGGCCGATGCTCTAGCCACTGAGCCAAACTGGCTAGGGCTACTACTTTGATTATTAAATGGGAAGCAACCTGGTGTATTAGAAAGGGCACTGGACTAAGAGTAAGAAGACATGCTTTTTAAAAAAATATTTTATGGATATTAGAGAGAGGGTAAGGGGGAGGGATAGAGAGATAGAAACATTGATGAGAGAGAAACATCTGTTGGCTGCCCCTTGTATGCCCCCCACTGGGGATCGAGCCCACAATCTGGGCATGTGCCCTGACTGGGAATCAAAACAGCTGCAATTTGCTTCCCCAAACTTTGAGCTCCTATACCTACCCCCTGCAATAGTCAAATAGAGGAGGGAGGAGCACACTGACAGTGGATATTCATAGGTGGGACTTGCTGTTGTACAGATGAAGCTCTTTATTAAAAGTACTGGAGGCCCGGTGCATGAAATTTGTGCACGGGTAGGGTCCCTAGGCCTGGCCGGCGATCAGGGCTGATTTGTGGGGCGACCGGCAGGGCGGTTGGGCGCCTCCCCCCACACACCTGCCTTGGCTGGTCTGGCGCCGCCCACTCACTGCCCCCCCCCCCCGCTGCCGGTTGCCTCCTTCTGTGGGGTGACCATCAGGGTGATGGGGGGGGGGTGGCCCTGCTGGCACCCACCTTGGCTGGCCTGGGGCCTGTGAGCTGGGGACAGCTCCTGCATTGAGCGTCTGCCCCCTGGTGATCAGTGCGTGTCATAGCAACCGGTCCTTCCACTGTTCAGTCGATTTGCATATTTGGCTTTTATCATATAGGATTAGAAAGACGAACAAGTGTTAATCTTTAAAAAAATTTTGAAGAAAAAAAAATTTTGCAAGTTAGTACTATTTTAGGGCCCTCAGAAATTTGTATATTGGAAAGTTTCCTTTTTTAGCCCTTTGTCTCCTATTGCACTTAGTACAATATTGATTAATATTTGGAATCACAGATTCTAAAATGTAGAGTCTGTTCAGCTTACCCAACTTATTGCCTGTACTTGGTGTCCAGGCCCCAGAACAGCTTTGATTGTTCCATTTGCAAAGTACTCATACTGCCTGTCTCTATTTTATAACCAGACTTTATACTTTTGATTATTTGGCATAGGTGTAGCTCTGTCTTGTAAAGTGGAGCTCTCTGACTTTGGCATCTTCGTAACCTGTTGCCAACTACTTTGCTTATTTTTCCTTATTTCTCCCTAATAGATAGGAATGAGTGGTGTTTTTTTTTTTTTTTATCTTTCTCCCCTTCCTCCTCCCAGTGTTTTTTTAAAACCACTGTTTTTAAGACTGTATTTTGAGATTTCCAAGGTAGAAAGTATCAGAGTAATAACTGACTTGGTATCAGAGAAATAACTGAATTTTTAAAAATACAGTGTTAGCCTGTTTCCTTTTATAAATCCTGTAAGCTCCAGAATGTTTAAAGTAATTTTCTAACAAAGTATCTCAAAGAATCTAGTTGCTCTACCGCTCTAATCTACAATTAGAACCTAGTTTTAGAGGGAAACTCAGATTTTTGAAATGTCTATACTTAAAAAGAAAAGCAAACAAACAGTTTAATAAAGAGCCCCTGAGATTCTCATTTAGACAGAAATCCCATGGGAAGATTGCCTGAGGAAATGTTTCTATATGCTGTCATGAGTCCCAGCCAAAATTACTTCCTAACTGAAACATCAGTGAGTCGTTCCGAATAGAACAGTGTTGCTATGTCTTGGTGTGCCTGAGTCACCCGTTTTAGTGCATGGAGGGTGGGGAGGGGAGTGTGCCTGAGGGAAGGTGCTACTCAACACCGTTTCGTGCCAGCTGTGAAGTCTTCCTCTAGCATTTGAGTATTTATAAGTGATGAGCATTTAAAGCAATAGCTTTAACAGTATTTAGTCTTCAAATATGTAGCTATTTGGGGAAGAATATCAAACAAGCGGTGGAACAGTATGGGGTGGGAATCTTGATAGACATTGCTACTGTGCCAGGTATCTTTTTACATGTTTATTTGGTTATATTGTGAATGGAGCCTTCTTATTTGGCTGGTGTCTTACTTAGTCAGCTCAGGCTGCCATAACAAAATAGCATACATAGACGGGTTGGTTTCAACAACAGAAATTTATTTCTCCATTCTGGAAGCTAGGCGTCTTGAGATCAGGGTGCTGGTGAGGGCTGTCTTCCTGGCTTTCAGACAGCTGCCTTCTTGCTCCATCCTCACATAGCAGAGAGAGTGTCCTGGTGTTTTTTCTTCTTTTAGTTAAGAACATTGATCCCATCATAAGGGCCCCACCACTCATGAGTTCACCTAAACCTAATTATTTCCCTAAAGTCCCATCTCCAGATGCCATTGCATTGGGATTAGGGCTTTCACATATGAATTTTGGGAGAGATATAGTTTGGTCCATAGCAGTTGGAATTAATGTGAGTTGCAATGAAACCTTGTCTTTATTAATTCCTTTTGAAATCATACACATGCTCCATCTGGAGGGTGATGAGTGTTGGAATGGCAGCTCTTAGAGCTGAGAGAGACCTACATACAGCTATACTTCTCAGGCATTTCCAAAGAGGCATCTATATCCTACCTTTTACACTTGCTATTGTGGTCCCTACCCTCATGGAGCTTATATTATAGTGGGGAAGAAACAAAAAACAAGCAAATTGAGAAATTATTAAGGGAACAAACAAGGAATGAGATACAAAGAGGGGGAGAGCTACTTTAAATAGGAGGCAACATTTTTTACTGAGTTCTGAAGGATGAAGAGTGGAGGGAAGTGAGAACAGCATGTGCGGAGACTCAAGAGCAGCAAGAAATCAGACATTCTGGAAGATCTGAAATCAGCCCTTTGTGGATGTAGCATAATGATCAAGGAATAGAGTGGCACAGATGGAGTTGATATGTAGACAGGAGCCAACTCACTTACAGACCAAATTTTGTGAACATTTGAGATTTTAAGCAGAGGAGCATTATGGCCCAACTAGGGGTCCCTAGGCCTGGCTGGCGATCAGGACTGATCTTTGAGGTGAGTGACGAGGCGATTGGGGGCCCCCGCTGGCACCCGCCTTGGCTGGCCTGGCGCCACCCGCTTGCTGGCCCTGCCCCCCACCACTGCTGCCAGTCACCTCCCTCTGCGGGAAAACTGGTGGGGCGATTGGGGGCCTCCGCTGGCACCCACCTTGGCTGGCCTGGGGCTTGCAGGCTGGGGGCAGCTCCTGTGTTGAGCATCTGCCCCCTGGGGGTCAGTATGAGTCATAGCGACTGGTCATTCCACTGTTCAGTCGGTTTGCACATTAGGCTTTTATTATATAGGATTTGCATTTTAAAGAACACTTTTGCTTCTATGAAGGAAGTAAATTGAAGTAGGCAAGAAAATAAAAGAGAACAGATAGGCTATCAGAATAGTACAGGTGAGGACTGTGATGGCTTGGACTAGAGTCCTAGTAGAGGAGATAGAAGTGGATGAAATTGAGCTGAACTTTTATGTTAAAATTAATGGGGCTTCTGTATAGATTGGATATGGGAGGATGAGAGGGTCATACAGGCTGACTTATATTTCAGGTTTATGCAGCTAAGTAGTTAGTATTTGCTGATGTGGAGAATAAATATTTGGAAGAAGTTTCATTTTAAAACATTTCAAAATTTAAGTGGTGGTATCAAGTCATTAGTTGTTTTGAGAGTTTGACATTTAAAACAGGGCTTGACTTCCCTTAAATGACAGCATACTCGTTCCTTTGTTCAGTTAATTCTTCTCTCATCCTTCATTTGTTCATAAAGCAAATAATTATGGATTGCCTACTCTGTGCCTGGTATTGTTTTAGATGCCAGGGATACATGACTTAATAAAACAGACAAAAGTCCACTTCTAATGGAGATTAAATTTAAATGAGAGAACACAGATATAAAAAATGACAAATATAGTGTGTGTATGGGTGCGCAGGTGCAGCTATGCATGCTTCTGTGTGCATGTGCGTGTTTGCATACCAGCGCCTTCCCTTTTGCCTCGAAGATAACTGGAACCTGGGCCACAGGCAGGCCTGAAGATCTGTCTCATTAACTCCATTTATCATTGAGGGGGCAGGGCATACTGTCTCTGCTCTGTAAAGCCTCCTCCTACCACTTGCAAATAAATCATCACGAGCTCTAACGCTGTCCCTCCTGGAAGAGAGGGCACACATATGCAGGACATGTAACTGATGGTGAGTGTGCCCTTATCACACACTTCCAGTTGGACCACTGCTGGCATTAGCGCTAATTGGATTATCTCACTCCTCCTCTCCCTTCCACTCTCTGTCTATACATTTTTGCCCATGAATGATAAGCCACTCAAGACTATTTAAGCCGTAACCGGTTTGGCTCAGTGGATAGAGCATCGGCCTGCGGACTGAAAGGTCCCAGGTTCGATTCCGGTCAAGGGCATGTACCTTGGTTGCGGGCACATCCCCACTAAGAGGTGTGCAGGAGGCAGCTGATTCATGTTTCTCTCTCATCGATGTTTCTAACTCTCTATCTCTCTCCCTTCCTCTCTGTAAAAAATCAATAAAATATATTAAAAAAAAAAAGACTATTTAAGACCATTTTAGCCATGATTCTTGTATCAGATTAAGCAGAATAAACCAATCGCCCTCTCCCCCCCAAAAAAAGACAAGTATGTAATAGAAGATGATTAATGCTATTGAATCAAAACTAGAGCATGGTAAGGAGGGCTCTAGACTGGGGGGGTGGTTATATCTAGGGTGATCAGGGTAGACCTCATCGAGAAGGTGATGTTAAAACAAAGACTTGCTGGGTTCAAGAAGTGAACCATGTGGATATCTAAGGAAAGAACATTCCAGACAGAATAACCAGTGCAAAGATCCAGGTATGGTAGTGTGCTTGGGATAGTCAAGGGATCATGAGAAATCCAGTGTGACTGCAACAGTGTGAACAAAGGGGAATATACTTGGAGAGGAGGTTTGACAAATAATGAAGGAGAGGGATGCATTCATGTAAGCCTTTCTGGTCATTGTAAAGGCCAGAGTGAAATGGCTGGTCATTTGGGTTTCTGAGAAGACTGTGTAAGGGGGCAAGTGTGGAAATGAGGAGATGAGTTAAGAGGTGGCATCAGTAATCTAGGTGAGAAATGAGAAATGATGGAGACTTGAACTGGTATGTTAACAAAAAGATAAAAACTGGATAGATTGGCTAGAACCAATGGGATTTGCCCACGGTTTGGATGTGGAGTGAGAAAGAGAAAGAGAGGAGATGCCCTAGCCAGTTTGGCTCAGTGGATAGAGCCTTGTCTGCAGATGGACAGGTCCCAGGTTCAATTCAGGTCAAGAGCACATGCCTGGGTTGCGGGCTCGATCCCCAGTAGGGAACGTGCAGGAGGCAGCCAATTAGTGATTCTCTCTCACCTCTCTCTCCTTCTCCCTTCCTCACTGAAATCAACAAAAATATATTTTTAAAAAAGAGAGAAAGATAGGAGTCAAGGATGGCTCTGAGATTCTAGCTGGTGTGGCTCAGTTGGTTGGGCAGGGTCCTGTGCACTGGACATCCTGAAAGGATGCTGGTTCATTTCCTGGTCAGGGCACATGCCCAGGTTTCAGGCTCAATCCCTGATAGGGGGCATGCAGGAGACAACCAATTGATGTCTCTCTCTCGCTCTAAAAAAAAAAAAAATCAATCTATACTAATAAAAGGGTAATATGCTAATTAGACCGGATAGATGGGACGTCTTCTGGACGTCCTTCCGGACAAAGCCACAGTACCTGCAAGGCCAAGGGCTGGTGGTGCGGGTCAGTCCAGCACTGCAGTCCCTTCTGCAGAAGCAGCAGGAGAAGGGGCTGTGAGATCCCGGTCCCAGTGCTGCCCCTTCCGCAGAAACAGCCACAGAGGCAGCAGCATGGGCCTAGTCCTGGCACCACGCCTCCACAGAGGCTGGATGGGGTGCTGTGCCTCAACCTCCCACAGCCCCTACCCCAGCTGGCCTGGCCTCAGATCACCCCCCAGCCACCAGTGGGCGGGGGGCAGGGCCAGTGCTAAGAAGTGAGGGCCAAGGGTTGGCAGTGGCAGCAGCAGCGGGGTGATGGGGGTGGTGCCTTCCCCTGATCGGCCCAGTCGCCTCCCTCAGAGGGAGGCCAGACTGCAGCTGGACTTTCCCTGGGGGCTCCCAGACTGTGAGAGGGGGCAGGCCGGGCTGAGGGACACCCCCCCCACCAGTGCATGAATTTTTGTGCACTGGGCCTCTAGTTTTAAATGATCTTTTTTTTAAAAGGCTTGCTCTAAGGATTTTTGTCTGGGCATTTGAATGGAGTTTCCATTAACTGAAATAGGTAAGACTGTGGGTGGTCAAGGTTGTCAAAGTACAGGAGAGAGAAAAAGTTCAGTTTGAAATATATTAATGTTGAAATGCACATTATGTGTCTGGAGTTCCAGGGAGAGGTGCAGGTTAGAGACATTTGCCTAGAGAGCCAAGAGGGATTCATTAGTGTCAGATGGATTTAAAGCCATGAGACTGGATGAGATTACCAAGAGAGTGAGTGAAGAAGAGGAGGTTAAGTCTGGGAGACTCCAGCATTTGGAGATCGGGGAGGAAATAGCAGAAGACTAGAAGAGGAGCACCAGAGAGGTAGGAGAAAACCAGGAGAATGTGGCATCTTGGAAGCCACCATACTTGAAAGTGTTTTCTGGAGAGGAGGAAATAATCAACCATGTCAAGTCATATGAGGACCGAGAATTGACCTTGAATTTAAGAGTATTTTTTAAAAATATTTTTATTTTCAGAGAGGAAGGGAGAGGGATAGAGAGATAGAAACATCAATGATGAGAGAGAATCATTGATTGGCTGCCTCCTGCACGCCCTCTATTGGGGGGGATTGAGCCTGTAACCCAGGCATGTGCCCTTGGCCGGAATTGAACCTGGGACTCTTTAGTCCGCAGGCTGCCGCTCCATCCACTGAGCCAAACCAGATAGGGCTAATAGAGTGTTTTCAATGAGTGGTAAGAAAGAAAGTCTATTTGGAATGGTTATAAAAGAATGGGAAGAGCCCTGGCTGGTGTGGCTTAGTTGGTTGGGCATTGTCCAGGAGGTTGCCAGTTTAATTCCTGATCAAGGGCACATACCCAGGTTGCAGGCTCAGTCCATGGTAGGGGGCATGCAGGAGGCAGCCAATTGATGTTGTGCTCTCACATCAATTTTTATCTCTCTCCCTTCCCCTTCCTCTCTCTCTAAAAATCAACAAACTATTTTTTTTATAAGAATGGGAAGAGAGGAGTTGAAGACAGTAGTATAAGCAGTACATTAATTTTTTTTGAAGAATTTTGCTATAAAGGAGAGCTGAGAAATGAGATGCTAAG
Source organism: Myotis myotis (assembly GCF_014108235.1). NCBI lineage: Eukaryota > Metazoa > Chordata > Mammalia > Chiroptera > Vespertilionidae > Myotis > Myotis myotis. Next base: position 8,190,421 of record NW_023416324.1, on the reverse strand, counting down.
TAGAGATGGATTAACAGGGTTTTTTTGTGTGTTTTTTAAGATGGCAGGTTATATGGCTTGTTTATATGCTATTGGGAATGATTTGGATTGAAAGGAAGAATTGTTAGAGTGGTGTCCTTGAGTAGTGAGCAGGGCAGAATCTACTATATAAGTGGAGAGGTTGGCCATAAATGGGAACATTTACTGTTTATCCAAAGGAACAGGAAAGGAATATATGATTACTGTATGCTGGTGAATGGCTAAATGTGGGAGCTGGTGGCAGTTCTCTACTGATTGCTTTATCACTCAAAAAAAAAAGAAAAAAAGGGTGGGACAGAACAGAAGCCGTTGGAAATCCTGGCCAGTGCTTATGAATGTACAATTGTGTACATTGTAGTCTTTGCCAGGTGGTTCTAGGAAGTTGAGTATTTCCCCTTCTGGTATTATCCTAAGGTAACACCTTAATTCTTAATCAGTTAGTTTGACTCAGTCTGTGGTCAATTCCCAGATCAAGTGAGTAGTTCTTGGGATAGGTATTTCAAAAGACTAATGTTTAAACCACTGTTTCTAAAATGCCCTTTATTCAAACTGAGGCTAATTTTGGCATCTGTTTAATATGTAATATCGTAAGTCACAGCCTTTTTTGGTAGCTTTAAATCAAGGTAAAGTTTTCTTTTTTTTTTTTCTCTCTTTATTTTTTTTAAATATATTTTTTATTGATTAAGATATTACATATGTGTCCTTGTCCCCACGTTACCCTCTACCCCCCCCCCCCCCCCCCCCCCCCCCCCCCCGCTTCAAGGTAAAGTTTTCAAGTAGAAGTTCTTACACTTGGAATTAGAGTGGTGGTCTGATTTCAAAACGTCTTAAATATTAGCCCACACCCATTTCAGTTAGGAGAGTCTGTTAACATTGGGAGAGTCTATAAATGGTAGGTAAAGATTTAAAGCTCAGCCTGTCATCTCAGTTAACTAGTCCTGGAGCTCAGTTGATTTTCCCACCACATTCTCCCCATAGAATCATCTTTCTGAAGGATTTATTTTTTTCTTTCGAGTTTCTTCTCTTTTAGTCACACATGCAATTCCAAGTGATGGCTTGTGGTTCAGGCCCTTTACAAACACCCTCAAGGACAGAGATATACAAATTAGATGCTTGTCCCAATCTTGGCCTTGCCACTCCCGAGCTACTTGCCTCTCAACCTAATCACTTCTTCACTTTCTGGGTCTCGATTTCCTTCTCTGTAAAAAGAGGAAGAGACAAGACCACTGGTCTAAAAACCATATAGCAGTTCACTTTTCTACAAATCACTGGGAAGCTTACTTAAAATATACAGAGTGAACTTTTCCGCCCGCTCCCCACTCCCCCCCAGCGCCGCTCCGGCTGCACCACGCTTGCACCGAGCGCTCCTGCTAAGGCAGCGCTTCCATCTCCTTCCAGCCGCCATCATGATCATCTACCGGGACCTCATCAGCCATGATGAGATGTTATCCGATATCTACAAGACCCGTGAGATCGTGGACGGGCTGTGCCTGGAGGTAGAGGGAAAATGGTCAGTGGGACAGAGGGTAACATTGATGACTGGCTTAATGGTGGAAATGCCTCCTCTGAAGGCCCTGAGGGCGAAGGTACTGAAAGCACAGTAATCACTGGTGTTGACATTGTCATGAACCATCACTTGCAGAAAACCAGCTTCACAAAAGCCGACAAGAAGTACACCAAAGATTACATGAAATCAATCAAAGGGAAGGTTGAAGAACAGAGACCAGAAAGAGTAAAGCCTTTTATGACAGAGGCTGCAGAACAAATCAAGCATATCCTTGCCAATTTCAAAAACTACCAGTTCTTTATTGGTGAAAACATGAATCCAGACAGCATGGTTGCTCTGCTGGACTGCCGTGAGGATGGTGTGACCCTATATATGATTTTCTTTAAGGATGGTTTAGAAATGGAAAAATGTTAACAAATTGGGCAGTTTGGCTCCATCACCTCTCATGGTAACTGGCTGCTGCTTTTCATCCACACACCAAGACTAGGACAAATGGGACTGATGTTATCTTGAGCTCTTCATTTATTTTGACCTTGATTCATTTGGAGCGGAGGCATTGTTTTTAAGAAAAAAACATGTCATGTAGGTTGTCTAAAAATAAAATGCATTTAAATTAAAAAATATATATATACAGGGTGAGGCAAAAGTAAGTTTACAGTTGTTTATATGGAAAATCGTATATAATAAAGAGGTAATATGCATATTGACCCTCATGCCCTCACAAGATGGCTGCCTATGACCAGGCCAGCAGGGAGGTTAGTGAGGGACGACCAAATGACTGAACAAGCAGGCTGTGTGTGGTGATCAGGCGGGTAGGGGGGTTAGTGAGGGACGACCAAATGTCTGAACAGCAGGCTGCATGGGGCGACCAGGCCAGCAGGGAGGGCAGTTGAGGGCAACCAGGCTGGCGGGGGGGGGGGGGGGGCGGCAATTAGGGGAAACCAGGTCAGCAGAGGGGGGCAGTTGGGGGCAACCAGGCTGGCAGGGGGGGCAGTAAGAGGCGACCAGGTGGGGGGGGCAGTTAGGGGTGACCAAGCTGGTAGAGGGGTTGCAGTTGGGGGTGACCAGGCTGGCAGGGGTCAGTTGGGGGCGATTAGGCTGGCAGGGGGGGCAGTGAGGGGTGACTAGGCCAGCAGGGGGTGGGGGCAGTTAGGAGCAACCAGGGTGGCAGGGAGGGGGCAGTTGGGGGCAACCTGGCCGGCAGTGGGGGGCAGTTAGGGGCGATCAGGCAGGCAGGGAGGTGAGCGATTAGGAGCCAGTAGTCCAGGATTGTGAGAGGGATTTCCGACTGCTGGTTTAGGCCCAATCCCACAGGTCGGGCCTAAACCGGCAGTCGGGCATCCCCTAAGGGGTCCTGGATTGAAGAGGGTGCAGGCTGGGCCGAGGGCGCCACACCCCCCCCCCCCCGCATAAATTTCATGCACTGGGCCTCTAGTTATACAGTAATTAACAAATAATAATATAAGAATAAACTGTGTTTTGCATACTCACAACTATAAACCTATTTTTGCCCACTCTATAGATTCCTTGGCCTCACAGCAGACTCACTCACATAATCTCAAGGGATTGGGGATAGGGTAATGGATCTGTATTTTTAAGAAAAAGAGAAAATTGCCCTGGCTTGTGGTGCTCAGTGGTTAGAGTGCACACACACACACACACACACACACACCCACCAACTGAAGTGTCTTGGGTTCAATTCCCAGTCAAGGGCACATACCTGTTGCAGGTTTGATCCCTGGCCTGGTCTGGTGTGTGAGGGAGGCAACCAATCGACGTGTCTCTCTCTCAATGATATCTCTCTCTCTCCCTCTCTTCCCTCTCACTCTCTCTAAAAAAAGAGAGAGATAAAATGTCCCAGTTGATTCTAAACCTAGCTAAATTTGGAAATCCTGGATCCCTAAGACATCTTGCTTTCTTATTTGCAATCTGTGACTTCACTCTGTTATCACAGTCTATTAGGTAGGTGTATAACGTGCCAAACAATTGTTAAGGAAGAAGGATGGCTGCTCCTTGCAATCTTAGCTGCTGCTTTTACCCTAGTCAGTCAGTAGTGGTCTGCTGTCAGAGGAAATGCTTATGGAGAGGGCTTAGCAGGGGTGGGCAAACTTTTTGACTCGAGGGCCACAATGGGTTCTTAAACTGGACCGGAGGGCCGGAACAAAAGCATGGATGGAGTGTTTGTGTGAACTAGTATAAATTCAAAGTAAACATCATTACATAAAAGGGTACGGTCTTTTTTTTTTTTTTTTTTTTTTTTAGTTTTATTCATTTCAAACGGGCCGTAGTTTGCCCACGGCTGGCTTTGAGGGTAGGGTGTTGGTTACCCCAGATTCTGCGTACATACTCTCTAACCTTCAAACCAACCCATTTAGGTTGGCACTACTATTATATCCATTTTACAGATGAGGAAACAAAAGCTCGGAGAATCACCTAGTAATTTACTAAAGATCATACAACCAATAGATAATGGAGCAGTGATTGAAACCCAAGATTTTGTCTCTAAAGTCTTGTATTTTCTACTATGCCATGCTGTGAGTAGTTTAATCTTTTCTATAATTTATTTCATATTTCTCTATTTTTTTAAATAAACTTTCTAATTTTAGAATAGAACAGAGAGTTCCCATCTACCCCACCTCCAGTTTTCCCTATTGTTAACATCTAGTCTTAATATTGCATTTGTAACAGTTAATGAACCAATATTGATGCATTATTATCAATTAAAGTTCATACTTTATTCAGATTTCCTTTTTTAAAAAAAAATATGTCCGTTTTCTGTCCCAAGATCCCTTCCAGGATATATTACATGTAGTCTTCGTGTCTCCTTAATTTTTCTCTTGGCTGTGACAGTAGTTCAGACTTCCTTGTTTGATGACCTTGGTAGTTTCAAGGAGTACTGTCAGATATATTTTGGACTGTCATTGGGTTTGGGTTTGCCTGATGTTTTTCTTGTGGTTAGACTGGAATTACAAGTTTTGGGGAGGAAGTCCATGGAGGTAAAGTGCCCTTCTCGTCACATCATATCAAGGGTACACACTGTCCATACGACTTATCCCTATTGTCAACTTTGATCACCTGAGAGAGTGTTTATTAGATTTCTCCACTGTAAAATTACTCCCCTTCCTTCGTTTAAAATTCTTTTCTGTCGTGCATTTTTCTTTCTTTTCCTGTAATTTCCTTTTCTTTGTTTGTAGTTGCCCTTGTTCCTTTATATTCCATTGAATTTGGGGGGAACAGCTAAGCTCTCCGGCCAGTATGTCTACCATCAGAGTCAGGAAAGGATAATGAGCAGAAAGTATGTCATCTGAAGTAACCTTTTCACAGCTTAGAGAATTTTTAAACATCAATATGGCTTGCCTCTTCAAATTTTTTGGTGGGGAGCAGGATGTTGAAGACAACATATCTTTTATTTTTCAATATGTTTTTTATTGATTTCAGAGAGAGAAGAAGGGAGAGGGAGAAAAAAGAGAGAAATATCGATGTGAGGTGGAAACATCGATCGGCTGCCTCCACACACACCCCGACCAGGGATCCAGCCCCAAACCTGGGCATGTGTCCCAACCAGGAATCCAACCGGTGACCTTTCAGTGCATAGGACAGCACTCAACCAACTGAGCCACATAGGCCAGAGCAGACAACATATCTCTGTTATTATGACCTAACACAATCAAGATCTTTCTAGCTATACAGAATAAGAAGCTCTGATGGAAATAATTTTGTTCCTTTAAGACTGTTCCCTAAAAGAATAATCACATCTTCCAAAATCACTGAGTAATCCTTCAGCAAAGCTAGTTTACTTTTGGAGTTAGGGACAGGAAAAAGTATTGGTTATATTGGATGTCTGTAGGAAAGCCAGGTCATCCTTAGCAGCTGGAAAGTGCTAGAACTGTCCAGAGATAACTGCCCACAGTATCATTGTTTTTCTGACTATGTAAATGATACCTTAAAAATTATTCACGTAGGGCTCTTGGATCTATGGATGAAGCTTTCTGTTCTGTGTCTAATGAAAAAGCTTAGTCTTCGGTTCTCTACTGCCCTCCTTGAGCCTTGGGTTATGGCATCAGGAAATGTCAAAACAAACAAACGAGTCTGCAACTGGTACCTGGCACCAGGTATACCCAAAACAGCCCACAGGAGAGTCTGTTCTGGGAAAGATCACCTAGTTCTTCCCTTGGCTTAGGTCCCAGGTGTCAATGCTGTCATTGAAATAGCTGCATGCGGAATTTTTTAGAATGTATTAGTATACCCGTAATCATTAGATTCTATTTTGTTTTTGTTTTTGTTTTTTTTTTTTAGCACCTATCTTCCTATTTATTTATTTATTTATTTATTTTGGTCAATTCTTTTTTTTTTTTTTTTTTTAGTAAATCTTTATTGTTCAGATTATGACATTTGTTCCTCTTTTTTTCCCCCCATAGCTCCCCTCCACCCAGTTCCCACCCCACCCTCTGCCCTTATCCCCCCCCCCCCCCCACTGTCCTCATCCCTAGGTGCACAATTTTTGTCCAGTCTCTTCCCGCATCTCCCACACCCCTTTCCCCACCAAGAATAGTGAGTCCATTCCCTTTCTATGTCCCTGATTCTATTATAATCACCAGTTCATTCTGTTCATCAGATTATTTATTCACTTGATTCTTAGATTCACTTGTTGATAGATGCATATTTGTTGTTCATAATTAGTATCTTTACCTTTTTCTTCTTCTTCCTCTTCTTAAAGGATACCTTTCAGCATTTCATATAATACTGGTTTGGTGGTGATGAACTCCTTTAGCTTTTCCTTATCTGTGAAGCTCTTTATCTGACCTTCAGTTCTGAATGATAGCTTTGCTGGATAAAGTAATCTTGGTTGTAGGTTCTTGGCATTCATCACTTTGAATATTTCTTGCCACTCCCTTCTGGCCTGCAAAGTTTCTGTTGAGAAACCAGCTGACAGTCGTATGGGTATTCCCTTGTAGGTAACTGACTTTCTTTCTCTTGCTGCTTTTAAGATTCTCTCTTTGTCTTTTGCTCTTGGCATTTTAATTATGATGTGTCTTGGTGTGGTCCTCTTTGGATTCCTTTTGTTTAGGGTTCTCTGCGCTTCTTGGACTTGTAAGTCTATTTCTTTCACCAGGTAGGGGAAGTTTTCTGTCATTATTTCTTCAAATAGGTTTTCAATATCTTGGTCTCTCTCATCTTCTGGCACCCCTATAATTCTGATGTTGGTACGCTTAAAGCTGTCCCAGAGGCTCCTTACACTATCTTCGTATTTTCAGATTCTTTTTTCATTTTGCTTTTCTGGTTGGGTGTTTTTTGCTTCTTCGCATTTCAAATCTTTGACTTGATTCTTGCGCTCCTCTGGTCTGCTATTGGGAGTCTGTATAATATTCTTTATTTCAGTCCGTGTATGCTTAATTTCTAGTTGGTTCTTTATCACAACATCGAGGGTCTCATTAGATTTCTTGAGGATCTCAATAACTTTATCGGCGGCTTCTAGACAGTTCTGGAGAGACCTTAAAAGTGTGGTTCTGAACTCAATATCCTCCATTGACAGTTTTGTCCTGTTTCTTTGTCTCCGCATTTTTTATGCTTTCTTGGTGCACCTCCTAGTGGTCTTTGTGCACAGTCTTGTTGTAGTTAAGCCTTGATTGTTGTAGTTAATACTAGGAGGATTTGACCTCCAGGCCAACTGGCTGTCTAGATTCTGTTTTACATTAAAGCACTTTATACATTTTTTAAAATTACCATTATACGCAGATGTGTTATGAGAATGCCAGGTCTCTGTAGATGCGTGAGAAGTAGATGCTTATCAACTGGTAAATACTGAACCATGTAACCAGAGGATATACTTGCCTTTCAAATACACTGCAAGTTTCTATTCTCTGTTCTAAAAGCAGATCATTGAGCTCACTGTTTTAATATTTTTGTGAATGTGAAAGCCAATTAATTCTACCTTACAGATCTTTTCTTGATTATCAAATGTATTGATTACCAAAATATACTAAAATCTGACCTTAGCTTTATCTCTCCATGTTGAAAATCCAGCATCCTTTAACTTTTATTCATTTGGTCCAACTCATGAGCCTTTTTTCTCCTTTCTTAAAACCCTTTAAAACTTTTCTTATTTGAGACAGAAATCCAGAATGTCGCTGAGAATAGGCAGTGATTGTCCTTAGAATTCTGAGCTTTCATATCTTACATTGTGATCCTGTCTGCCTACCATCTCAAGCAATTTTTGGTTGCTCTCAGACTATGTAGTGCCTCTGTTTATTCTCAGATATCCACATAATCGCACCACAGCACTTTGTGTTTTATGACTACAATGAACTTCATTTTGCTTGATGCCCTATCCCTGTATATCCCCAATGCACAGATATATTAACTTTATTTTATGTTTGAATGAAATTGTAGAAATCTAATCTGAATTGGGAGAACGCAAAAGAAGTTAGAAGTCATTTCTAACTTCTTCCCCATGAATGACTGTTGGTTTCCAGGATACTCAGCAGTGCCATGTATCCTCAGGCCTAGAGCACATTGATCTTTATTCTCTATATAATCAGGATCAGGCCCATTGCTCAAGTTTTCTAGCTCTTGTGAATTTGAAGAGATTTTGTAGCCGAAACCGGTTTGGCTCAGTGGATAGAGCGTCGGCCTGCGGACTGAAGGGTCCCAGGTTCGATTCCGGTCAAGGGCATGTGCCTGGGTTGCGGGCACATCCCCAGTGGGAGATGTGCGGGAGGCAGCTGATCGATGTTTCTCCCTCATCGATGTTTCTAACTCTCTATCTCTCTCCCTTCCTCTCTGTAAGAAATCAATAAAATATATTAAAAAAAAAAGAAGAAAAAAAAAGAGATTTTGTAAGGAATCTACAGGGTGTTTTTTCTAGGTGGGTGAGAATTGTGATTGGTCATTTATTAACTTAAAAATATTAACTTGAATTCTGGGAGGCTTCTTTGTCTTTTCAAATCTCAGTAGCTACCTTTCATTTCTTCTTTGGGAGATGAACGCTTAACAATGCTTTAATTAATTATACTTTTCAAAAAAGCAGTGCCTTGATAATTTCTTCTTTTTCATAGTTTTCTCTGGAAGTGATTATGGGTTATAGATTTTATATTGGATGTGTTGGCTTTTACACTGTGTTCTTTTTTGCCTTCTCTCCCATTTTAGTAAGCTTTCTGAAATCCCATAGCCCAATCTTGAAATGTTGCTAACTGTTTGAGTTACATCTATGAGTTATAGGGTAGGTGCATTTTAAGTGAGTAATGTGTTTCTGAAGACCTCACATAATGAATTTTAATTCTGACAATGGGTTGCTGCTGTTTCTGTTTACTGGTGAAAGTAGTAGGTGATGGCATGTGACAACAGTGTAAACAGGGTTTATAATTCACTCTACCAGCTTTGAACTAGCCATTCTTTTCTTCTTAATAATACTTTATTAAGACATAATTTACATATAGTAAAATGAACAAATTTTAGGTGTACAACTCAAAGACTTTTTGCATATGTATACAGCCATGTGATCATCACGTAGATCAGGTGGGGAGCACCTGATCTGTGGGCCCAAGAAGTCGTTTGGTCTATCTGGCCCTGCCAAGGCATCAGGGGTGAGTTAACTAAGTGGTTGACCAAATATAGCAGGCTAATTTTTAAGTTGATAATTTTGTATGGCCCACAAATGATATTATAAATATCCAAATAACCCTTGGCAGAAAAAAGGTTCCCCAACCCTGACCTAGATCAAGATACAAAATACTTTTATCACTTCAAAAAGTTCTCTCATGCCCCCTCTGCTGCTAATACCACTCTCCACAGATGTAACCACTATTCTGACTTCAAACTTTCTTTTTTGAGATTCATCTTTTTTTTTTTTGAGATTCATCTATCAGTAGTTAAATGCTATGAGTGTTCCACAATGTGAATATACCACTTTATTTTTACACCATTCTCCTATTGATGGGTACTTGGGTTATATAAGTTTGTTTGTGGCCATAAGCACTCATTTCTTACTTAAGACTTACTTAACCTGAAGAAATATTTTAGATGTAAGTATCCCAGAGATTTCTCCATTCACTTAGTCCTGCTCTACTAGGAAGATCTGAGATTTGGGGAGGAAAGACTATTTGGCTAATAATTAAAGGTACTATTCATTATTTAAGAACCTCATGGCCTAAAGTGATGGGAGGAATATGTTGTGAGAGGGAAGGAGGCTAGTTAGTAATACCATTACGAGCATGATTTTTGTGCCAGGCAACCACAGGTTTGCATCCAGATCTCTGTTGCTTAGTAACTGGGTAACTTTAGATTATTTAACATCTCATTTGCGTCACCTTTAGGGTAGAGATGATAATACCAACCTTTCATAATTTTTATTAAGATTATATACAATATAGTATTCAGATGGAGAGGGATGTAGAAAATGAAGTACTAGACAAGGAGTGGAGAGTGGTTATAAGTTATCTTCCAGTTCTCAAAGCTTAAAAAGTGACTGCATTCATTGCTTTGTTTATTCATTTTCATGCCTTTATTTATTGAGTGTTTATGCCCAGTGCTGTTATAGGTACTAGAGATACAGGTGTGAACAAGAAGCAGGGTCTACTGGGGGAAGACAGAATAAACAGATAAATCAATACAAAGAAAACATAAAGAACTAAGAAGAAAATAACTGGTAATGCAAGAGAGTAGATGGGATGTTGAAAATAAGTTATATAATATGTATAGAGCCAGGACTTATATTTGAAAGGAAATCTGATCTGTGAGGAGAAAAGTAGCAAACTAACCATTAGGAGTCTGTTAACAATTTGTTACAGTTTATTTTTAAGGCTGATTGTTTTCATTAAGATTATATATTTGATGAAAATAACTATGAAGTATTTGAATCTCCATCTACATTTTTTTAATTTTCATAGAAGGAAGACACCCAATTGCCCAAATACCACTTACATATGCTAATCTCTATGAAGAAGGCATAAGATGTTACTTAGGTGGCTAAATTCTTTGTTGTATTAGCTTCTTCCAGATCCATGGACCAGGTCCTGGTTAATCTTCTTTATGAGTTGGTGATTTCTCCTTGTCTCCTTTAGCCCTATGCAATCCTGGAACAGCCTGGATCTGTGGTGGTCTCGGGAGATGTGAATGAGCGCAGAGCCAGTGGGTTCCCCTAGGAAAGGAAGGAATCCTTCCTGTTTGTTTATAAAGTTCAGATCCTGGGATTTTTCCAGAATACATGCTTTTCTAAGGTGGGTACATATTCTCTCCTGCTGGAGAGAAGAGTGGGAAAATGCATAGCACAAATCTGAGTAAACTTTTGATACTTTGGGGGAGAGAATAAATAAGATTATGCCATATTTCAGTTTGGCTCTCTCCCGTCTAACCAGGATTTTCCTGTTTTGACACCAGGCCAGACACTGTATGACTAGTAGCATTGTTTTCACTTCTAAACAGAGCCACTTACAAAAAGTACCCCCACCCCCTTAGAACTGCAATTAACAATTTATCAGATTAAACTGAGACTCTGGACCTCCTCTCCTTCCCCAGAAATTGAATCAAAAGTCTACTTGAAATGGTAACAAGGAACTATTACTGGTTTTCATGTTGTTAATTTTTAGCTGATAAGTGCTACCCTATTCATCAAACGGCATGGGTCTGTTGTGTGGGTTTGTTTAGAAGTGAAAACAGTGCCAATAGGGAATTTCTTTTGCCCCTGCCTGTGGCATACATAGTTATATAGGATCTAAAAGTTTCTTGTGCCCATTATAAAAGTTCCTCTTGTTTTGGATGTTCTGTTAAAGACCAGGGAGTTATATTTATAAAGATAATCATATAATAATAATCACCCTTATCTCCTATATCTATTATTTTCATTATTGAAATCACACTATGTCTACAGTTGGTTTGTCTTATTGTGGTAAAATATACCAAACATAAAATTTACTATTTAAAAAAAAATAGACAATGTGAACAATATAATCTTATATTTGATGTCCAAATATACCAGGTAGGGCAAAAATAGGTTTACAGCTGTTCATATGAAACATAATACAATAATCCTATCTAATAAAGAGGGAATATGCTAATTGACCCTCACACCATTGCAAAGATGGCAGCGCCCACAGCCAATAAGGAGGGATTATGCTAATTGACTGCCATGTCTTCAAAGATGGCGGTGCCCACAGCCAGTAAGGAGGGAATATGCTAATTGACTGCCATGCCTTCAAAGATGGCGGTGCCCACAGCCACAAGATGGCGGCGCCCAGTCTCCTTAGCCCTGCCAAGGTGGCAGGCGTGCGGCAAGCTCTGTGCACCTGCCTCCAGAGTCCCCCAGTCCCCTCAGCCCCCCAGCTGTCCAGGGCCGGCCCGAGGCTCAGGCAAGCCTCAGATGGCGGCTGCCCAGCTGCCCAGGTCCGGCTCAAGGCGCAAGTAGCCAGGGCTGGCCGAGGCTTGCGCTGCTGGCAGTTGCAGCAGCAGAGGTGTGATGGGGCATCGCCTTCCCCTGATCACCGGGTCACCTCCCATCCCTGAGGGCTCCCAGACTGTGAGAGGGGCAGGCCAGGCTGAGGGACCTCCCCTACAGTGCATGAATTTTCATGCCCCAGGCCTCTAGTTTTAATAAAAAAAATATGTACCCTGAAGCCTGAGATCCAGACAGGCTTTGTTTTATATCAGTTAGTTGTTTTTATATCAACCAGTAAATTTCTAGTCATGTTGCAATAGAGGAATACAATAAGAAAAGGAAAAAAAGAGTGTGGGATAATTAAACTTCCGAAGTGCTTAACCTTTCCCCTGCTGAAAGGCACACTGATGCCTCCAGTGTAGGTTGTGATTAACTGGAACCAGTTTACATCCCAACTCATGAGGGTTCTAACCATTTGCTTCCATGAGTTGGTTCAGTTCAGTAAACTTTTTCAGAAAAAATAGTTCCTGTTCTCTAGCATCTTATATAATAAAGAGGTAATATGCAAATTGACCACCATGCCCTCGCACAAAATGGCTGGCAGGGGAGGGCAGTTGGGTGGGACCAGTCCTCCAGGGGAGGGCAGTTGAGGGCAACCAGGCCTGCAGGGAGGGCAGTTGGGGTGACCAGGCCTGCAGGGGAAGGCAGTTGCGGGGGGACCAGGCCTGCAGGGTTGGGCAGTTGGGGTCAACCAGGCTGGCAGGGGAGGGCAGTTGGGGGTGACCAGGCCTGCAGAGGAGGGCCTTTAGGGGGAACAGGCCTGCAGGGGAGGGCAGTTAGGTGCGACCAAGCTGGCAGGGGAGGGCAGTTGGGGGGCGATCGGGCCAGCAGGGGAGCAGTTAGGCTTTGATCAGGCTGTCAGGGGAGTGGTTAGGGGTTGATCAGGCTGGCAGGCAGAAGTGGTTAGGGGCAGTGAGGCAGGCAGACAGGTGAGTGGTTGGGAGCCAGCAGTCCTGGATTGTGAGAGGGATGTCTGACTGCCGGTTTAGGCCCGATCCCTGTGGGATTCCAGATTGGAGAGGGTGCAGGCTGGGCTGAGGGACACCCCCTCCAGTGCAGGAATTTCGTGTACCGGGCCTCTAGTAGTACATATAATCTTATTGGGAGACTCTAACTAGATAATTTCAACACAGTGTGCTAAATGCTAATTGAGGTAAACAAGGGATGTCCCCTCCCCATCCACTCCTCCTAGGAAGGCCTTTAGCCCCACTTGGAAAGAGATGGTGCTGGTTCAGGAGAACCAAGATGGCGGCATAAGGTACAAACCTGTATGTGCTGCCTCCCACAACAACATTAAAACTACAACTATAAGACAAAACAGCTATCATCCAGAACCACGGGAAAGCTGGCTGAGTGGAAGTTCTACAACTAGAAGGAAAGAAAAAAGTGCATTGAGACTGGGTAGGAGTTGCAGAGGCGCACGCGAGGCGGCTGTACCTGGTGCGCGGTTTTTTTCAGTCGGCAGTTTTTTTCAATCGGGAAGGGATACAAGCTCTCGAATGCCCTGAACTCATTTACGGCGAGACTCTGGGGTCCCAGACTCCTATGGGGAGAAACTGGTCTGTCTTGCAGTGGGTTGGAAAGCGAGGGTGACTTTCTTGCAGACCTGCTCGCAGGGATCATTGTTGCTGTGGGGGCGCGGGACTCGGGGACGCAGAGACACAGAGTCGTGGAGACAGCTGATGACAGCCATTGCTGCTTGCTCCGCCCTGGTGATTCTCTGAGACCCCGCCCCACTCAATTTACATCCCCACCCCAGCTGTGCGCAGTGGTGCAAAGGAATCACCTGCACTTTTGCAGCCTAACCTAACAAGCTGCAGCTGGGTCAGAGAGCTCCAAAACTTCCAAACCCCAAACAAAGAGGAGAAATCTGCTAATATCACTGTGGCTCCTGCTGGGTGGACTCACATAGTGGTTGACTTGGAGATCCAGGAGCCAGGGTATCCCTGGTCATACACTAGATTTCAACTCTTCACATCCATAGGGGACACACTCAAGAAACAGACTCAGTGAGCACCAAAGCCCCACTGAAGCAAGTCCTACCCCATAAGGGTGTCTCCAGCACAGCAGTTCTTCCACTGTAGACACAGTGGGTCCTCGCAGTCAGCCAAAAATGCAGAGACAAAGAAACATGTCACAAATGAAAGAAATGGAGGAAAGCAAACTAATGGAGGACATAGAGTTCAGAACCACAGTTATAAGGTTACTCAAGAATCTTCTACGAACCTCCGAGGAACTTAGTGAGACCTTCGAGGATCTTAATGAGAATGCCAAAAAATGGAAAAAGACCAGTCAGAAATTAAACATACACTGACTGAAATTAAAAATAATATACAGAGATCCAACAGCAGACTCAAGAATCAAGTCAAAGATTTGAAATACAAAGAAACAAAAAACACCCATCCAGAAAAGCAAAACGAAAAAAGAATAAAAAAATATGAAGATAGTTGTAAGGAGCCTCTGGGACAACTTCAAACGTACCAACATCCGAATTCTCAGGGTGCCAGAAGAAGAGAGAGAGCAAGATACTGAAAGCCTATTAGAAGAAATCATGACAGAAAACTTCCCCTACCTGATGAAAGAAATAGACTTACAAGTCCAGGAAGTGAAGAGAATCCCAAATAAGAGGAATCCAAAGAGGACCACACCAAGACACATCATAGCTAAGTCAGAGAAAGATAAATACCACATGATCTCACTGATTTGTGGATTATAGAGAACAACATAGACTGATGAAAAGGGACAGATCCAAAGACTGAGAAACAGCGATCAGGCTATCAATCCCCAGAAGGAAAGTAGGGGAGGGCGGGGGTAAGGGGAAGAGATCAACCGAAGGACTTGTATGCATGTATATAAGCCAAACCAATGGACATGGACAACAGGGGGATGGGATCATCAGTGTGCAGGGCGGGGGGGGGGGGGGGGGTTGGGGGTTAATGGGGAGAATGAGGACACATTTGTAATACCTTAACTAATAATAATAATAAAAAAAACAATAAAAAACCCTAAACTAAATAAATAAATAAATAAATAAATAAATAAATAAATAAATAAATAAAATGCCAAGGGCTAAAGACAAAGAGAGAATCTTAAAAGCAGCAAGAGAAAGAAACTCGGTTACATACCAGGGAGTACCCATAGGACCGTCAGCTGATTTCTCAACAGAAACCATGCAGGCCAGAAGGGAGTGGCAAGAAATATTCAAAGTGATGAATACCAAGAACCTACAACCAAGATTACTCTACCCAGCAAAGCTATCATTCAGAATTGAAGGTCAGATAAAGAGCTTCACAGATAAGAAAAAGCTAAAGGAGTTCATCACCACCAAACCAGGATTATATGAAATGCTGAAGGATATTCTTTAAGAAGAGGAAGAAGAAAAAGGTAAAGATAAAAATTATGAACAACAAAGTGACAACGAATAAATATCTATCAACAAGTGAACCTAAAAATTAAGTCAGAATAAACTGGTGAATATAATAGAAGCAGGGGCATAGAAAGGGACTGGACTGACAATTCTTGGGGGGAAGGAGGTGTGGGGGGTGTGGGAAGAGACTGGACAAAAATCTTACACCTATGAATGAGGACAATGGCAGGGGGTAAGGGCATGGGGTGAGGTGGGAACCAGGTGGAGGGGAGCTATGGGGGAAAAAAAGAGGAACATCTGTAATCTGAACAATAAAGATTTATTAATTTAAAAAAAAGAGAGAGAGATGGTGCTGGCAGAGATCCTGAAAAAAGCCACATCTATGCAGAATGATATATTTCTTTTGATTCCACTACCATGTCCTTTGTGACTAACTTAAATCCCTATTTTAGGCTAAGTTAAAAGAGCACACTTGACTAGAACCAAGTCTTAGAAAGCAGGAGTTAGAGCTTCTGTAGTGACTTTGCCAAAGAATAACTTTATATTTGCCTCCTACTTCCTTTCTTTACAATAAGCATGTTTTTGTATCTTCTGTGGGCATCTATCTAAATGCAAAGACTTATTGTAATTATTATTGGCCACATTGATATTAACATGGAAGTATTTTCAACATCAGAAGAGAAATTGATACCTATTCTAGATAGAACCCCAGTGGTCCTGGCTGCCTACTTTGGAGACCATTCTGAATAGTTATTTGTCTTCAAGATGTTTACAGCCCAAGAAGGGTCTTTTATACTCATGAACTGTGAAGTGTTCTCAGTTTGCTTTTACCTCCTTATTCCTCAAATCAGAAAACTGTGACACACGCTTTTCTTGTTTCCATTACCAAGTGTTACCTATAAAGTTAAAACAGAGATGTAAGCAGTTAAATGTTAACTCCAGTAGTTTGAAGAAAAACTAAAGGGTCTCTTGCCTCCTAAGTTGTTCCAGTCTGTCCTCTTGTGCCCTCTAGGTTTTCTGATTCAGATGCTAATGTGGCATTCTGGAAAATGCCTCTCCAAATTATTATTCTCCTGACCTCTGAACTCTTGCTATCAAGGTCAGTCTCTTCACACACCACCATAATGACAGCTCTATCTAGCCCAAGGCTTGATAAGCTTCCCAAGACCCAGCTTGGGTCCTATCAGCAAAATTAATCTCTCCCCCCAGCTCTCTCCCTTGCACACACCAACTCAAGGCTCCTCACTGGTACAGGAAAATACCCACACAAAAGAAACTGTGAGGTAAGGTTGTTGGTTAATCTGATCTGCCTGGTCTCATTTTGCCCTCAAGGCCAGTTTTGTGTGGAGAGGACTAGTGTAGTACATATGGAGTGAATACCTTTCATTGGACCTACCCTGAGAAAGTCAGTACATGTGAAGGTTGTTAATATGAAATGGAGAATATGAACTGAAGCGTCAGTACTGTTATTCATTCTTTAATGTCCCCTTTGGCATCATTACTATAACATAATTTGAAAGTATTCAGGGAAAAATTTTTGACTGCCAGTTAAGAAGCAATTTAGACCATGCTCCCTTTAAAAGGAAACACACGAAAACATTCCAGAATTTCATGAGCGAAGTGGAGATGTTTTTGTCCAGAACCTTTCTTCTGGACTCATTGGCATGCTAGTGAGTCCCACAGTTAAATTTTTCATGCTCATAGTTTTCTTATTTTCAAACTTTACCTCTTATAAGTCCCTAATTTCTAGTTTTAAATCTTTCTATTTTCAGAGTCACTTATGTTGTTACATGTAAGTCTCAACGTGATTTGCCAGAAAGCCAGTAGGTGGAACACATTTTAAAATTTATTTTATAGAGTGTGGGTTCAGTGACATGTAGATGAGGCCAACCAGGGAAATGTTTGTATATTGAAAATGTTAAAATAGTTCCTTTCAGCGCCCCTTCAATCAAAGCATTTGTCAAGGAAAACTGACCTTGGATCCTCATCCTTACTCTGCTATCCAAATAAAGGGTTCTTCTATATAGTCATATGCAGCGTGGATGCACGGGATAGATTAAGGATCGATTCAGGGTTAAGAATCATCATCTAGCCCTAGCTGGTCTGGCTCAGAGGCTAGAGCATCGACCTGTGGACCGAAGGGTCCCGAATTTGATTCCGGTCAAGGGCCCTGGTTGGGACTTGTGCAGAAGGTAACCAATCGATATGTTTCTCTCACATCGATATTTCTCTCTGTCTTTCCCTCTCTCTAAAAATCAATACAAAAATATCCTCAGGTGAAGATTAAAAAAAAGGAAGAAGAATCATCTAAACTTGAATATAAGGCAAAAGGATGACTGCGTGCCTTCTTAAGTCCTATTGGAGCATTGTCTAACAGGTGCACTCAAGGATTATTTAACGCTCTATAATGTGGTTTTTAAAGTCTAGTCCCCTAACACCAATCACCTGGGAGCTTGTTAGAAATGCAACCTGTGACCCCACCCCTTCCTCCTAAATAGGAAACTCAGAAGGGTGTCCCAGCAGCCTATTGTAACTAGACCTCAACTACTTCTGATGTAGCTAAAGTTTAAGAACTACATCTGGCCCTGACCGGTTTGGCTCAGTGGATAGATCATTGGTCTGTGGACTGGAGGGTCCCAGGTTTGATTCCAGTCAGGGGCATGTACCTTGTTTGTGGGCACATCCCCAGTGGGGGCTGTGCAGGAGGCAGCTGATAGATGTTTCTCTCTCATCGATGTTTCTAACTCTTTATCCCCTCTCCCTTCCCCTCTGTAAAAAATCAATAAAATATATATTTTTTTAAAAAGAATTACATCTGTAGGAGAATGTAACTATCCTATATAATCCTGTATAATAAAAGGACAATGTGCAGATCGACCAAACGACCAGTTGCTATGATGCGCACTGGCTACCAGGGGGCAGACGCTCAATGCAGGAGCTGCCCCCTGGTGGTCAGTGCACTCCCACAGGGGGAGCGCCACTCAGCCAGAAGCCGGACTCACAGCTGGTGAGCTCAGCGGCCATGGCAGCGCTAAGGATGAGCCATCAGTCAGACATCCTCTGAAGGCTCCTGGATTGCGAGAGGGTGCACGTCTGGCTGAGGGACACACACACACACACACACACACACATACACACAGCCCTCCAGTGCACAAATTTTGTGCACTGGGCCTCTAGTTATTTGTAACATCTTAATAAACTAATAATAAATAGATAGAAAAATAATTTTTAGTCATGCATAAAATACATTCCCCAGTGAAAACATGTTCTTATTTTACCTTGTGTCAGTTGAGCTACTCTTGTAGCCCTAGTATCTGAATGAATAGAAACTGCAATTGTGGGGAAATGGCATAGAAACCAAACCAGAATTAGGAATTGCTTCACTGTTTTGCCATATTCTTTGCAAAAGTAAACAAGAATGCCTTGTAATTCTACCACTGTCTTTTGCATGTGAAACTTTCTTCTGATTCATAGGAATCTTGGGAAACAGCTGAACCAATTAGCAATTTTAGGGAATCCTAGTTCTGTGTATAGAGTGCCTATCTGATCATGCAGTTTCCCACAGTTGCCTTTTTGGCTTGTGCCTTGTTTTGAATTTGCTCCATTGATCATATCTGCTGTGTTGATTAGGAGGCCTTTGCTATGTTTGGGGAATAAAGCCTGTGAGGAGAACATTGGCTCTGGAGGAACAGGCTTGAGTAACATGTCCGTCCGATCTTGATATAGGCACATTTTGTCCTGTGGTGCTTGGTGAGAAGCTACATGGGAGCAACACCCTTTCTTCCTCTACTTTTGTGATACAACAATATTTAGACTTTGTGTAGAGGCCCAGTAGCCTCATTATTTTGAAAGCAGGCCAAGAAATGTCCTAATGAGTGTAAAACCTTAATTTGTTCTTGAGGGGAGGGTGTTTATTTCATGTCACCATGATGATGATGGGCCTTTTAACTATGGATGGTCTGCTGTTATCAAAGTACCCTATATTGTACAAGATTTTCAGTAAATCAGTCAGTCTCTAATGTAGTAGTGGGGTGTGTTTTAATAGTAATTTGTTAAACAACTGCATGACATCATTTTAGCTACTGTATGGCATGAGCTGCATGCACATAGGTGCGATTCTTCAAACTTCAGGGCCTGACGTTTTATCGAGGGCTATTCCATGTCTAAGTTAGTTGTTTCCCTGGTCTAAGAATGTATGGTCATGTGGGTTTTATTTTAGAAAGTTTATTAGTAATTAGAACTTTAAAACAATGAATAAAAGTATGTAATTTGAACATGAATTTTCTTGTATTCTCCCGTCCCCCGTCCCCCCCCCCCCCCCACCGCCCCACAAAAAAAAATCTATTAAATATTTATTGTTTGCTTTCCAGAACTCCATTTGGCTAAAGAAGCTATTTAAGGTATAGAAGTTACTAAAGTTCTCTCACCTCACCATAAATTTAATTCTTTTGATCTGGACCTTGCATTAAGATAATTAATTGGAAGGTGTCCAGGCTGGTGTGGGTCAGTTGGTTGAGCATTGTCCCATGCACTGAGAAGTCACTGGTTGGATTCCTGATCAGGCCACATGCCCAGGTTTTGGTCTTAATCCCCAGTAGGGGGCGTGCAGGAGGCAGCCAATTGACATTTCTCTGTCATTGATGTTTCTCTCTTTTCCTTTCTCTTTCTAAAAATCAATAAAAAATATATATTTTTAAAAAGATACTTGGAAGGGGAATTAAAGCCCCTCTGCTTTAAACAAATTCAAAATATAAAATATGTAGATTTTTGGAAATAATAAAAGTAGAGACTCTTTATGAAGGCCTCACACCATTGACTCTGAAAGTAAAGATACTGAAATTAAAGCTTCTATTTGTGACATAAAACAGACCTTGGAAATGCTGGATGAAGGAGTTCTCCCACTCCTTGGGGTAAGTAGAGGGAGAGATTTTGGCTTCCTACAATATAAACATATTAAAAAGTCATTTTGGAAAGCCCTTACCCAAGATCATCCTTCAGAATTGATTTATCATGGTCACTTTCCCCAGTTTACCTTTCCTTGGGAGAGTCCAGAGAACAAGTAAAGGGTGCTGTAGTAGTGACAGAGTGTGACCCAGAGCCTGGTGGAGAAAAAGAGGTCATAAGAATAGCCTTCTATTCAATGTATTTATTTCTCTGTCTACTCTATGGCTGTAGCTTACCTAATTAAGATTTAGGAAAGAGCTGCTCTTTCAGCTTTAAAGCGCTCATACCTTCTAAGGCAGCGGTTCTCAACCTGTGGGTCGAGATCCATTTGGCGGTCGAACGACCCTTTCACAGGGGTAGCCTAAGACCATATCCTGCATATCAGATATTTACATTACGATTCATAACAGTAGCAACATTAGTTATGAAGTAGCAACGAAAATAATTTTATGGTTGGGTCACAACATGAGGAACTGTATTTAAAGGGCTAGAAGGTTGAGAACCACTGTAAGGTATCTGACTTGTTTGTGGCAACTACTCAAAATGAATGTATCTGTATGCATGAAGAGCAGTCTGTTATAAAGGTTAAGAGAATGAGTTTTAAATCCAGAGAAAATCGATTGGAATTCTGGCCCCGCTACTTACTAGTTCTGTGACCTTGGGCAAGTTATTTAAGTGAGCTTTGCTTCAGTATTCTCATCTGTAAAATGGGAATAAAACTAGGAGTTTGGGAAGGGTTAACCCTTTGAGTGCCAACCAATATCCTAGGAACTATGCTAAAATTGCCAGGGCATTTTTGCTGATTTTACAGCAGTTTAGGAAAAAAATTATGAATCCCAAGTAAATGAAGTTACATATTCAAAAACTTAAGGAAACCTTTACTACATTTGTTTTCATCTTTGACATATATTGTTTGCTGATTGTATTATAAAATACTAGTAGAAAAAATATTTGAACAAAACATATAATGTTAAAATAGAGGGACACCCTTCTCCAATATCTTCCACAAAATCGTCATCTTCACAGCAAGAATTGACACATTTAGCAATATCATCATCACTAATAAAAGCAGACTTAGAACTGGACGCCATTTCAAAGTTTTAGGGCTACAAAATCTGAGTAAACTTCATAAAATCGTAGTACCTGTAAAAAAATTAGGCAGATAAATGCCAGTGGTCAATTTTAGAACTACAAACATTCGGCATCATAAGTAATCTGCACTTAGGTGCCATCTGTCAATAAAGAGTGAACTATTAGCATCTAATAGTGACACTGCAGGAGGAGCACGATAGAGCTCCCGGCACTTTTGGCAAAAAACAGGAGGAGTGAGATGGCGCTCCGGGCACTCTAGGGGTTAAATTAGTTAATACATGCAAAACACTTAGAAAAGTGCCTAGCGTATAGTAAATGCTCAGTAAATATTGTCATTATCTTTAGTGCAGTAGCAGTAGTAACAGCTATAAGTAGCAGTAATTGTAATGTCTCTTAGAAGTTAAATTACCCACTCAACTCTACCACCTTCCCCATTTCCTGTAAACATGGGCACAGTTTATAAAGTTAAAATCCTTTGTCTAAAGTAGCTCTGTCCAGTAGAACTTTATGTAATGACTAGGGGCCCAGTGCACAAATTCGTGCACGTTGAAAGGAACTGTGGGCTGCAAGGCTGCAGTGGGCACAGGGATGGGTCTCGGCCCATCCTCCGTGCCCCTGCCTGGCCCCTCCTGCTGTAGCCCCCAGTCCCCTCTGCTGGCAGGCCCGCTCCCGCTGCCGCTGCTCCCACACGCTGACGGCACCAGCCCCGCTTACACCCGCTGATGGTGCTGAGTGATTGGGACCAGTGCTGTACGCCAGCAGTGGGTGCGAGCGGGGGCTACAGCACTGGCTGCAGGTGCAAGTGGGGCCGGTGCTGGCAGTGGGTGCGAGCGGGGCCGGCGTCGGCAGCAGGTGCGAGAGCCGGGTGGGACCGCAGCACATGGGAGCAAAGAATTTTCAGTAACCACCAGAGGTTTGCACCGATGACAGCGACCAGTGCCCCACCTTGGTCTGGTGCGTCCCCCCCCCCCCCCCCAGCTTCATGATCTGGCTGTGGCCAACGCCCACCATGTTTTGTGCACGCCCCCTGGTGGTCAGTGCACATAATAGTGACCGGTTGTTTGGTTCTTCTGGTTCTTCTGCCGTTCGGTCTATTTGCATATTAGCCTCTTATTATATAGGATGGCAGTATTCTATATCTGTGCTTTCCAATTCAATAGCCACTAACATGTGGTTAATGTTGACTGTATTGGATGGTGCAGGTCTAATATATAGAATTTTCACTGGTTTGATTATACATACTATGTTTTACCAACGCTCTTTATATCAATGAAAAGTACATATAATTTTTTTTATTAATTTCAGAGAGGAAGGGAGAGGGAGAGAGATAGAAACATAAAAGATGAGAGAGAATCATTGATTGGCTGCCTCTTGCATGCCCCCTACTGGGGATCAAGCCTGCAACCTGAGCATGTGCCCTGACCAGGAATTGAACCGTGACCTTCTGGTCCATAGGTCAATGCTCAACCACTGAGCCAGGCCCGCTGGGCCCAACACTCTTTAATTCTATGATTAGTTTTTTCCCCTTAAGAGGTAAGTATTCTTATACTACATTTGTAATGTCTTTGAACCCAGAACTGGTAAATATTGATTTGCTTTGCCTCATAAAGTATTGATATTTTTAAAAAAATATGTTTTGTTGATTTTATAGAAAGAGAAAGGGAGAAGGAGAGAGAGATAGAAATATCAATGAGAGAGTGTCATCGATTGGTTGCCTCCTGTGTACCCACCAGGGATAGAGCCCAAAACCTAGGCATATGTCCTGACTAGGAATTGAACTGTTGACCTCTTGGTGCATGGCATGATGCTCAACCAACTGGCCAGGCATTGATATTTATTTTAATTTATTTTATTTTTATAGCAAAGATGGAAATTTATTGGAGAACAAGTACAGAGTCCCACTGAGTCCCTTTTTCCTACAATTTATAAAGGCTGCAGTTTTTTTGTACCTCAGTATCCCCTCTGAGTGGTCACTATTCCCCTTTGATTTGGTCACTATAGCAACTTCTGAGCTCAAGTCTCAAGTGAAGCACGCGAGGTTCCCTCCTTCACCCTTATTGTTCTCCTATTCCCTATGGCAGTGATGGCGAACCTATGACACGCGCGTCAGAGGTGACACGCGAACTCATTTTTTGGTTGATTTTTCTTTGTTAAATGGCATTTAAATATATAAAATAAATATCAAAAATATAAGTCTTTGTTTTACTATGGTTGCATATATCAAAAAATTTCTATATGTGACACGGCACCAGAGTTAAGTTAGGGTTTTTCTTTTTTTTTTTTTTATTTTTTAAAATATATTCTATTGATTTTTCACAGAGAGGAAGGGAGAGAGACAGAGAGTTAGAAACATCGATGAGAGAGAAACATCGATCAGCCGCCTCCTGCACACCCCCCACTGGGGATGTGCCCGCAACCCAGGCACATGCCCTTGACCGGAATCGAACTGGGGACCTTTCAGTCCGCAGGCCGACGCTCTATCCACTGACCCAAACCGGCCTCGGCAAGTTAGGGTTTTTCAAAATGCTGACACACCGAGCTCAAAAGGTTTGCCATCACTGCCCCATGGGCTTTCTTCCTCCCTTTATTTTATAAACTAGAGGCCCGGTGCACAAAAATTTGTGCACTCGGGGTGGGGGGGGAGGGTCCCTCAGCCGGGCCTGTGCCCTCTTGCAGTCTGGGACCCCTCAGGAGATGACAACCTGCTGGCTTAGGCCTGCTCCCGGGTGGCAGAGGGCAGGCCCAATCCCTAGGTGCAGCCCCTGGTCGGGCTCAGAGCAGGGCTGATTGGGGAGTTGGGGCGCCGCACCCTGTCACACACAGAGCAGGGCTGATCAGGGGGTTGGGGCGCCACACCCTGTCACACACAGAGCCGCAGGGCCATCAGGGGGTTTGGGCGCTGCCCCCTGTCATGCTGATCCCGGTGCCGAGAGGCATATTACCCTTTTACTATATAGGATAGAGGCCTGGCGCATGGGTGGGGGCCGGCTGGTTTACCCTGAATGGTGTCCTGGATTAGGGTGGGGGTTCTTACTGGGGTGCCTGGCCAGCCTGGATGAGGGGATGATGGCTGTTTGCAGCTGGTCACACACCCTTCAGGGTGGGGGTCCCCACTGGGGTGCCTGGCCAGTCTGGGTGAGGGGCTGAGGGCTGTTTTCAGGCTGGCGGGTGACTGAAGCTCCCAACTGCTCCTTTTTTTCTTTTTTTCTTTTTTATTCTGGGCCAGCTTTAGCTCTGAGGCTTGGCTCCAGCTCTTAGGCATCTGCTGCTGAAAGCAGGTATCTGGTTTGTTTGGGTTCTATAATCGAAACACTGTTTCAACTCCAGCTCTGAGATCCCGGCTGGCTGAAAGCAGGTTTCTGGGGTTTTGTTTAGCTTCTATATTTGTAACAATGTTTCAAACTGCAAGCTCAGAGGCCGGCAGCGGCAGGCGGAGAACGTTGGAGTCCTCCGTCACTGAAGCAAGCAAGCCTCATGTTCGCTTCAAGCTGCCTGGCTGTCGGCCGCCATCTTGGCTGGCAGTTAATTTGCATATCGCCCTGATTAGCCAATGGGAAGGGTAGTGGATGTATGGCTAATTACCATGTTTCTCTTTTATTAGATAGGATGTTTACCTTTTGCTACTTCCAGCTCCCTTATCATATGAAAATGTAACTTCTGCTGCTCCCAGCTCCCTTGTCTTATGGAAATGTACCCTTTTGCAACTCTGTAGCTCTGTTTTTTTCCATGAAACCCTTAATTCCTAAAATTTTCTAAACCTGCCTATTTCACCCCTAAAAATTCCTTTCAGTCCCCCCTTCGATTAGGAAACCCCAACTGCCATTGGGGACAGGGGACTCTAGTCTGTCTGGCTGCTTCCTGCTGACAACTGGGCTGTCGTTTGAGGACAGCAGTCAGGGTCCCATTGGAAGTTGGCGATCTAAGGGTCCACGGAAGATGGATATAGCGGCCTCCATTTGCAGTTCCAGGTGGAAGACCATTTGTAGCTTTAGGGCTTCTAGATGGGAGGATATGAAACATACCAAAGGTTAAATAGGTAATGGTTAAAGATGAATAATAAAAACAGTATAAACCAAGGTCTGAGAAGGGGAGCTAGCTAACAGGGATGGTATTCTATCTTTAATTGATGCCCAGACCTCTGGGGCAAGAGATTGTGAAGCCCGTTTCTTTAGCCAAGCTGAAGAAAACTTCTTTACAGCAAGAAGTGTTATTCATGGTACAAACTTTGCCCTGTTCAATCAAGGGCTTCTCTGCGAGTAAGGACCATGTCCTGGTCAGTATTCTCAGAAATTTGAAAAGTGGTCCTGATTTGATTGGTGGTAGTGGTAGTATAAGCCGTCCTATAGACTAAGATTCAGCACATTTTACTCTGAGAAGGATATATATTTGACCCTGAGTTGGGCTGTTTATAGCATACTTAGTAGTTAGGGACTGGGGAGCCAGTATAGCTGAGTAATTTTCTATACCAGGGATACAGAAAGGAGTTATAAGTAGGAGCATCTTATGGTTTTTCTGGGTCCCAGCAAGGGCAGAGAGGTTTCCTCCAGGTACCAGCATAGGGTTCTAGTGACACTTATGAAAAGACAGAATAAGAACTATTAGAGAAAAATGAAAATAATGTTTATCTAGGAATACCAGAGTATGTTACTTATCTGGCACTTGATGACTCTCTAGGATTCTTTAGAAAGAGAAGTTTCAGATCCTCTAGAGTTTCAGACCCAGTGGTTCTCAACCTGGGGGTCGAACGACCCTTTCACAGGGGTCACCTAAGACCATCGGAAAACACATATATAATTACATATTGTTTTTGTGATTAATCACTATGCTTTAATTATGTTCAATTTGTAACAATGAAAATACATCCTGCATATCAGATATTTACATTACGATTCATAACAGTAGCAAAATTACAGTTATGAAGTAGCAACAAAAATAATTTTATGGTTCGGGGTCACCACAACATGAGGAACTGTATTAAAGGGTCGTGGCATTAGGAAGGTTGAGAACCACTGCTCTAGAGGCTCATACGAGTAGGAATCGGTGATTTAGTTGGTGGCAGTGCAGCTTTGTCCACCTCCTGTGCTGGCCAATTCAAGGCTCACTCGAGACAGATGGATCTAGGAGTGATGCTGCTGACCTGTTGGGAGACTTAAAGCCGGTGCCTGTAAAGGGCCTTTTGGGCTGTTTAAAGGCCTGCCCAAATAAATGAGGGCTATCCTGAAAACTCATTGATCATTTATTTTAAAAGGTGTTACAGGAAACACCTAGTACACATGAAAAGAGCAAATCCAATCTAGTCTTATGTTAACCATTGATTTTTGCTTCCACATCACATTTGATGTACTTTATTTACGTTCCTGGGACTTGGGATAAGTTCCCTTTCATATCATGTTAGTTACAATTTTATTTGTTATAATTCTTGAGTAAAATAAGTTATTCTGCCAGGAATACTCTAACTATATACTAGTAATTAAGTATGTCCAGTTCTTTTCTTTTCTCATAAAGTGTGCCATGTAGGTGGCCATATTGTCAGAGGTCTATGACTAATTGACCTGGTATTAACTTAATATTAATTTGCTTTAATAACAATTACAGTACCAAGCACTGTTATAAATACATTCCATGACTTAATTCATTTAATTTTCACAACCACTCTATGAGGCAAATGCTGTCCTTTAATTCCATTTTATAGACACACAAACTGAGGCAGAGAGAGATTTGGTAACAGGCCTGAGTTTCACAGTTAGTTATGTAGCAGGGTTGGGATCTGACCCAGGCAGGCTGGTGTTAGCACTTGTGGTCTTAACCATAGTTCCTTATGTTAAACCTTTGGTACTAATTGTATTTTGGAATTCAGAATTTTTCTATTTTAGAATTGGAATATGATGCATATGCCTTTCTAATGCTTCTGGTGGAGTCTGGAACAGCACCCTATAATCAAACTTACTAATATTTCTGCATCAACACACAGTGAATACTCACACTGAGTAGATTAAATAGACTATCAATAGCCTCGTCATTTCAGGTCAAGTTTATTGTCACCAAATGAATTTTGAATAAGGGATTGAGAAGCTACTCTACTCATACAAAGGCCTTCATCAAATGGAGTGAGCTTAGGTAAGGTGCAGGAAAAGAGAGTTGCATTGAATTTATATTTCTCATTTTCAACAACGGAAACAGCTTTGTTTTGCCCCATCACAATGAGCAAGTATCACTTTTTGCAAATTCAGCCAGCACAGAAAGGCTTTTATAAAGAAGAAAGTGAAATCATCTGTAATCTTACCATTCCGAGAGATCAACTATTTATAGGCCTTCTAGACTTTCTTTATGTGCAATGAACTCCTATAGGAAAATAGATTCTTTTTAATGGGCTCAATTTGCCTAGATTAAAATTCCTTCTCTGACACTCATTGGATGTGTGTCCTGAGGAAGGTAACCACTCTGTGCCTCAGTTTATTTATCCTATCAGTGGAGATTGGAATGGTGCCTACTATCTCCTAGGGTTTTTGAAAGGATTAAGTGAATTAATTATGTGTAAAGCACTAGGAACTGTGCCAGAAGCGTAGTGCCCATCAGCTGTTAGCTGTTATTGTTCCATGTTTTGCCCCTTTTAGTGTTTACTTAATAGAGCATGGGCATTATTCTAAGACAGATACAGAGAGCCGCATAATATTTTTAATTGTCACATAATATTATTTTATATGGATATTCCTTTATCTATTGAAACACTGCAAATGAACATCCTTTTTTTGTTTGTCAAGCTATCTCATTAGATTAATTTTTAGAAATTAAATTGCTGATTTAAAGTATATGCACTTACAAATTTTTTTATGCAAATTGCCCAGTTTACATTAGAACTTTTTTTGTTTCTATGCTTTTGTTATTTAATGGACCGTTAGGTCGGCTGCTTCACTTTATACACTTGATTTTAAAAGCCAGGATTTTCAATATCTCAAATCCAAATTTCAGTCTGGAAGGTTTTTCTGCTGAAGTCTGTATATATAGATATATTCTTTACTTTTCCAACTTGTTCACAGAACTTGTGAGTTCCAGGGTAGGGACAAGAACTTGAAGCTTTATTTGCTATTTCATAAAAGAAATCATCTTTGGGTAACACGAGCATTTTAACTAGGCCATTATATTTAGTTAGTGATTCTCGGTGGGCTAGGGAGCTTCCTCTTAGAAAGGTAGAAATTTTTAACCAGAAATCATGAGACTCTATGAAGGACAACAGATCATGAGTAGTCATGATTCCTGTGGGATAGGAGGTAAAGAACTAACTGATTGACAAGAGCTGTTCCTAGAGAAGGTTTGTTTCCATGGTGAGATCTTGTTGCTTTAATGTCTATTCTATTAGGAAAATGTTCAAAAAAGCTGATGCCACAAAGTATTCTTAGATGCTTACTTACTCCATATTCTGAGGACTGGTACCTTCTCAGTAAATTATGTAAAGTTACTCGTAAGTTGGATCCCAAGGAAGACAGTCCTCTGCTCTACGTTTTCAACCTCAGACATTGTAATTGACACCATTAAAGCAGCGTGAGTAGGACTTTTCAACCCATGTTCCCATAACTCTTGCTGAAGGAGGAGGCCAAGCTATCCACCCAAATTGGAACACCTCAACTGCTATCAGCTTAATATACTATTGTGATTCCTTCTGCTTAAGATTTCCTTTGAAAAATGGACCCTGTATCTTTAACAACAGCAACAACAAATTTCCTGACATCTGGATTTTGAGATAAAATACTTTGGTCTTCAGAAAACAAATGGTGGCATGTAGAGTAAGGGATTGAAAGAAATAGCAATTGTTTCAAAGACAAAAACCCTGAGAATTATGCTCCTGTGGGACATTTGTTATCCCTAAAGTTTTCCAGCATAAGCCAAATTTCTGTTGTTTCAAAATTTAGTGAACATAGCTAGCTCAGAGGTCCAGCCTAGAGGGCCTTAGTAGCCACTGTTGTTGTGAGGCCTACAGTTTCATTGGAATTCCTCATGTCAAGCCTTGAAAGTCTGCTCCCATTGGCGCTACTGAGGCCCATAGCTAAGGGCCTAGAGGTCACTGTGTTAACATTTCACTCATAGGACAAATGAGGACTGCATTCTACCTCCTTTTTTACCTATGTTTGGTAGCAGCAGTTATTTTTTTCTTTCTTTATTGATTAAGGTATTACATATGTATCCTTACCCTCCCTATAGCCCCCCCCCCAGCAGCAGTTATTTATTTTATTTTTAATATATTTTATTGATTTTTCACAGAGAGGAAGGGAGAGGGATAGAGAGTTAGAAACATTGATGAGAGAGAAACATCAATCAGCTGCCTCCTGCACACCTCCTACTGGGGATGTTCCCACAACCAAGGTACATGCCCTTAACTAGAATCGAACCTGGGACCTTTCAGTCCGAAGGCCGACGCTCTATCCACTGAGCAAAACCGGTTAGGGCGGCAGCAGTTATTTTTAAGTGGCACCCGGGTACCTAGCCTCTATATACACATACTTCTCCCTTGATCCCTTACATTCTTTCCTTTGTGCTCTCCATTAGGTGTAGTAAAGGGATGGGCAGGAGAGTCAACATTTATTGAGCACCTGCTATGTGCCAGGCACTGTGCTAGGTGCTTTGAATGTATTATTTAATACACAAAACAATCTAATAATCGAGGTACTCTGATTCCAATTTCAGGTGAGCAAAAAAAGACTGAGAGAGGCTAACTTCCCTCTAACTCAGGTTTCTCTGTTTTAATTATTAAAGATGTATAAATTGGTGATGGTTTTCTCTCAGACCTGCAAACCCAGTTTTATCTCCCCCTTTCTCTTATTCTTTGTAGAATTGGTTCCCGTATTGTTACTCTTCCAGGGAAAGTTTACCCATAGACAGCCTACCCATGGCTTGTAAGAACCTGAATCCTAACTGTGCTATTATTGACTTTTCCCAGGGTCCTATCCTTCCCCCAAAGCCGGAGCGACTCTGGTCGTGTACAAGGACCTGCTGGTGCTGTTTGGTGGCTGGACACGGCCAAGCCCTTATCCTCTACACCAACCTGAGAGGTTTTTTGATGAAATACACACTTACTCACCCTCTAAAAACTGGTAAGCCACAAAGATAAGATCTTTTCAATCTGGAATAAAATGTTTTAAATGAATGGATTACTTGTCTCTTTTGTG
Organism: Myotis myotis; assembly: GCF_014108235.1. Lineage (NCBI taxonomy): Eukaryota > Metazoa > Chordata > Mammalia > Chiroptera > Vespertilionidae > Myotis > Myotis myotis. The sequence goes on along the minus strand of NW_023416324.1, from coordinate 8,159,903 downwards.
TATAGAAATCTCCTTGAGGATTTGATGAAAGCTATGGACTCTTCCCAGAAAAATAATTTTACATATTTATAGATTTTGCCTACAGTTTAGGTTTCCAGGACCCTTAAAATCTAAAGTTAAGAACCCTTATTTCAAAGAAAAAAAGTAGAAGAGATTAATTCCTCTTTCAAGAAAAATGAATGAGCCCGTTGAAGAACAGGGAGCTCTTCAGTTTTGGCTACTAAGCCTCCAGGAGTGCTGTGGATCCAGATGATTCCTGACTTCTTGGCTCCCTCCTGTCTTTATATTAGGTGGAACTGCATTGTGACGACCCATGGGCCACCTCCCATGGCCGGCCATTCCTCCTGTGTGATAGATGATAAAATGATTGTCTTTGGTGGCTCCTTAGGATCCCGGCAAATGTAAGTATATTGATTTGCTTCCTGTCACTCTGAAGGTAAACACTCCTGGGAATAACAGTCAGGGTCAGTATTCGTGAACATGGTTCTGATGAATCCGTTTAGTTATCACACCCTAGCATTCATTTTTTGATCCCCTAGTCCAGCCGTGGGCAAACTACGGCCCGCGGGCCGAATCCGGCCCGTTTGAAATGAATAAAACTAAAAAAAAAAAAGACCGTACCCTTTTATGTAATGATGTTTACTTTGAATTTATATTAGTTCACACAAACACCCCATCCATGCTTTTGTTCCGGCCCTCCGGTCCAGTTTAAGAACCCATTGTGGCCCTCGAGTCAAAAAGTTTGCCCACCCCTGCCTAGTCACATTTCACTAAGATGAAAACTTGCTTCATAGAATCAGGTCTGTGTAGTCTATCTTTGTTTGGTATGTGGTTCTATTTGGTGGGATCAAATTCTGATGGAACCTCCACTTTGTCTGCTTCTGTCTGTGCCTACAGAAGGCCACCTTCCAAGGAACAGAGAGTCCTGTCCTTTATGAACCAGTTCGTGCCCTTTGGGGCTTTAGGGAAGGAAAGAGGTAGATTAACAAGACAGGTGGGAATGGTTCACTCTCCAAATGGGATGAGGTGGAAGAGTGGGTAGGAGCAAGAAGACTGTGACAGGCCTAACACACTTCTGCTGTTCTCCATACCCACTGTCCTCTCCACCTCTGGCCAACTCAGGCCAGAGTCAAGAGCCAGAACACTCCATCTGAATCACTATCTGATTTAGCAGTGTGAGCTATCCTCCAGGTGAGGAGGTTTAAGGCTTAAGGTATTGGTGCTCTTATTCCTGTGTTCCTAGTGTGAATAAATGACCTTATAGAGGGGACTGTGAAATATTCACTGTCATCTAGTAGTCTGTCCTTGCCATACTGTTCCCTTGGGGATTGGAGATGCCAGTTTGTCTTTGATAAAACCACAGCTCTCATTAGCCATGGTGAAATTACTTTTTGTAGCCAGAATCGATAAATCAATTTCTCCTAACAATGAAAGAACTGACTTGAATAATTTTTTTTTCTTCCTTCTGGTTTTTACTTTTGAAAAACTATTATATCTTGGCCCTGGTCGGTTAGAGCATCGTCCCAATACACCAAGGTTGTGGCTTTGATCCCCAGCAGGACACATAGAAGAATCAACCACTGAATGCATAATTAGATGGAACAATAAATCGATGTTTCTCTCTCTCTCTCTCTCTCTCTCTCTCTCTCTCTCTCTCTCTCTCTCTCTTTGCCCCTTCCCCCCCCTCTCTTCTTTCCTTCCCTCCCTCCCTCCCTTTTCCCTCCCTCTCTTCCTCTAAAATTAATCAATAAATTTTAAAAAAGAAAGACTATATCTTGACCAGTAGCTATTTCCTGCTATCATCAGTTAACTCTTTAGGTATTAGTATGTGACTTCAGAGTGAGTTGGAAAGAACAAAGGTTTGAAGGTCTTGAGATGGGTTCCAGGGAAAGGAGCAGAAAAAAATATAGTTTAAGTGCTAACTATGAGCTTTGTGTAACTTTATTTATTATATCAGTAGCTCCCACCTCCTTCATTTTTATGTCCTTATCTTACAGGAGCAATGATGTCTGGGTCCTAGACCTTGAGCAGTGGGCGTGGTCCAAGCCAAACATCTCTGGCCCCAGTCCTCATCCTCGAGGTGGCCAATCTCAGGTGCTCAGGAATTAAAATAACTATTTAGCAAATACTGTAGCATCTTTCTGTTAGGATGGGAGAGGGAGGAGAGGGAATCTGGTAAGATGCCAACATGCATAAGCCAAAAGAGAATTTGTCATTATTTTTCTGGTATTTGCTTTTCAACTTCTAATGGGTTATATTTATTTTTAGTGGCTTTATAATTATGCCTCTCCCCAAAGCATTTACTTTGCTGTTTCACTTCTTAAGAGAACCCTGCATTTAATGTGGTTGACATTCTTATGTTAATATTTGATCAAAAAAGAATATATCCATTCAGGTGACTCATCATTTGTTCACAGGGATCAAATTTGACATGGGAGAATGGAGAGCTTATGGTTATTAGAAGTAATCCTCTCATTTGGGAGCGGGGAAGGCTATTTTCATATACAACTGAAGCATAGGAGGTCAGATGCCTCTGTCTTTATAGTTTTATTTTAAATTTCTTCCTGTCCCCAGATTGTCATAGATGATGCAACTATCTTAATCCTTGGAGGGTGTGGCGGTCCCAATGCTGTAAGTATTGCTGCTGTGGCATTCCCGATGCACCTGCTGCTAAGTGTTCAAACTTGCTTCCCCTTCTCCTCTTATAAGATTGTTTTTGTGACATTTTCATTTAGAGAGTACCTTTCCCATTTGGGTATATAGTCTTTGTATTTTCTGGCCTTTTTCTCTGCTTTTTTGGGGGGTGGGGTGGGTGATTTTAATCAGTGACATTCTTCTCTTGAATATTTATACCTATATTCTTCCTACTCTCACTTCCTCTTTTGGCTATCAGGTTTGCTGCTGTCATTTCTTTCAAGGAGGGATGGGACAGAAAGGCAGGTTGATAGCTGTCTGAGTGTACATGGAATTCATTTTAAGAAAGCAGGTTCAGAAAGTTATGGATACGTATTATCTACCTCCCCACTCCCTACCCTCACATGCACGCATGTACAACCACAGGCAAAATTCAGAACCACTTAAAATCAATTAATGAGTCACAAGAACAATTTCTTGTTCCTGGCCAGTGGTGATATATGAATGAATGAAGGCATGGATGAATGAATAACCAAAGATTTTTCTTTTCTTTCTGAATAGCCCATACCATCTCTAGACCAGACAGCACAACTTTGAGATTCCAGTTCTGTGTGTGTGTGTTTTGTAACATGAATCACACTTGAGTCCTATTGTTGGTCCTTGTCTTACAGCTATTCAAGGATGCTTGGCTGTTGCACATGCACCCAGGTCCCTGGGCCTGGCAGCCACTCAAGGTAGAAAATGAAGATCATGGGGCCCCAGAACTGTGGTGCCATCCAGCTTGCCGGGTAAGCGGGGAACTGACAGGCCAGCAGGAGGGGAGATCCTAAACTGTAAAACCAAATTAATTGTCAGATTTCCAAGCAAATTTGTAAGGAAAACGAAAACACTTTGATGTCACAAAATAGGTGGACATTAACCGTAGCCCTTGGGAGTTTCTCACGTATACGAATCACTAGAAGAGAAAACTTAGCGGGCTCCGGTCATGCTTTTATGTCCCAACTTTAAGCATCTCTTTGTCTATAAAATTTTCCCCAGGAACCCCCAAACAAAAAATGATTCCTCCCTCCACTCTACCTTTATTCTGTAGACATAATTCTAGTAATAGCACACGTCCATCTCCCCTTTAGCCTAGAAAGCAGCCTACATTATTTTCATCTCTGTATCTCAGGCGCCTATGAAATGCCTGGGTCATGCATAAATGTTTGATAGTTGAATGAATGATCAGAAGTGAGCACGTCTTTTGCCTTCCAGGTGGGACAGTGTGTGGTGGTCTTCAGCCAGGCTCCCAGTGGGAGAGCGCCACTCAGCCCGAGTTTGAACTCTCGCCCATCACCTATCAGTGCCACCCCTCCAGCCCTGGTTCCTGAAACCCGAGAGTACCGCTCTCAGTCTCCAGTAAGGAGTATGGATGAAGCTCCGTGTGTTAACGGCCGCTGGGGAACACTGAGACCCAGAGCTCAGAGGCAGACCCCCTCAAGTTCCCGGGAAGGGAGCCTTTCCCCAGCCAGAGGAGATGGCTCTCCTGTCCTCAATGGTGGGAGTTTATCTCCAGGAACAGCAGCTGTAGGTGGCTCTTCCTTGGACAGCCCTGTACAGGCCATATCTCCTAGCACTCCATCTACCACTGAAGGATATGACCTAAAAATGGGACTTTCTTTGGCTCCTCGACGAGGATCACTACCAGATCAGAAAGATCTGAGATTAGGATCAATAGAGCTGAATTGGGACCTGAAACCTGCTTCTAGTAGCAATCACATGGATGGTGTGGACAACAGGACAGCTGGGGGAAGCATGAGACACCTTCCTGAACAGACGAACGGTGTGCATACCCCACCACATGTGGCCAGCGCCCTTGCAGGAGCTGTCTCCCCAGGTGCCCTGCGCCGGAGCCTAGAAGCCATCAAAGCAATGTCGTCCAAGGGCCCCTCAGCCTCTGCAGCACTAAGTCCTCCTCTGGGATCTTCTCCAGGCTCCCCTGGGAGTCAGAACCTGAGCAGTGGAGAAACGGTGCCCGTTCCCCGGCCAGGGCCAGCCCAAGGAGATGGACATTCCTTACCTCCCATTGCCCGCCGCCTGGGCCACCACCCTCCACAGTCCCTCAATGTTGGCAAACCCTTGTACCAGAGTATGAACTGCAAGCCCATGCAGATGTATGTGCTGGACATTAAAGACACCAAGGAGAAGGGGCGGGTCAAATGGAAAGTATTTAATAGCAGTTCTGTGGTTGGACCTCCTGAAACCAGCCTGCATACAGTGGTACAAGGCAGGGGTGAGCTCATCATATTTGGAGGACTGATGGACAAGAAACAGAATGTGAAGTACTATCCAAAAACAAACGCCTTGTACTTTGTGCGAGCAAAGAGATAATGTTCTAAATCCCTTTCCCTTTCTGTGGCTTTTAATTTGGAATTTTCCAGCGGGCAAGCATTTGGACTGAGAATTAGGAAAACAAAGGACAAAATTACTCCCATAAACCAAAACCCCAATTTCCAACCTCGCTCACTCCAGGCTGGGATCAAATCTCCATTAAGAAAAAATATATATATAAATGTATATTATATAGCCAACTCTGTTTACAAAGAGGGAGAGATCTCCGTCCTGGTTCAGATAAAATTGTTGCTGTGTTTTAGCAGAGGCTGTGCTGCCTTTTCTACTTTGCTGATAACTAGACCAAGAATTTAGGGAACAGACTAATATCAGAACTTTCCTCAAGAAACTGAAGAGCCCCCTGTAAATCTTTATGTGGCCTTCTCAGAGTTAGAAAAAGAAAGGCAGGATGCACAGGTAGTGGTTCAGATTCGCGTGCTTCAGGTGCTGGCAGGGTAAGAATAACCTGTAGAAAAGTGTTCTCTCCTTCTCTTAAAACCACAGAGGACCTGTGAAAACCTCTCTTTGCAGTAATGCCCTAAGGCTGGCCCCATTCTGCCCTTTGTGACGGAGGGCAGTTACCCAGCAAGGGATTTTGTTCCACGTTCGTGTGCCCGGACCATCGTGAAACAATGTGTGTGCAGCGACACCTGTCCACCTAGTATCCACTGGTCTTCTGAGTGCTCCCTCCGTGTCTCAGAAAACATTTTGGTGTCTGATTTTATGGAATACCCTGACAATCACATTTGGTTGCAAGTTGCCAAAAACCACATTTGTTCTCCTTTTCCTTCCTTTAAAACTGGATCTTCAGAAGCTGCCTTTTCTTCTTCCACCTTTTTTTCATAGGCAGATTTTTTAATGTCCTAAAACCTTTCTCATTTCTTTGTTTTCTTTTATAAAGCTCAAGTGCCCAGAGAAATACCTTAGAAATTTCTGGAACACTTTCTCTGGTGTCACTAAGGGGCCAGTAGAGAATTCCAAATGCCAGTATCGCGAGAGATACTTGAAGCATCAGAAGAAACTGTTTTTCCTTATGAGCTGCTTTTTACTTCCAAAGCACAGTGGGCCCATCCGTCCATATTTATAAAATGTGGAAATTGATCCTGAAAGGGAATCCCAGTAACATTTTCTTCTAGAAATTATTTTGCCCTTGTCGTGACATGCATTTTCTGCCTGGCTATTAACCGGTGATTGGGTTCAATAACGTGTGCTTGACCTCTTTAAAGTATGCCTGACCTTGGAAGCAGCTCCTTTGTGATGGTCTCATTCATGTGTCACCCAGACAAGGCTTGGCTTTTTACTTTCATGTCATTTCTGAGATAAGATGCAACCACCTTTGGTGATACATGGTCTCGAAAACTATGGCCTGGGCACATTGGAACCACTTAAATATGGATTTTTATTTTTTGTGTGTGTGATTTCTCATCAATGGAAAGAGGATTTTTATTTTGTCTTTAGGATTTAAATTTCAAAACATTGCATTTCCCATCCCCACTCTCCCCTTTTTCTTGTTCACATTTCCCAAGCACAAGCCTGCTGCAGCTGGCCCTGGGTCCTGGCTTTCAGCCAGCACGCAGCAGGCTGTCTGATGTGTGTGTTTTCTCCTGTTACATCATGTTGAGTCCTTTTCCCTCGCCATCAGCTTTTACAATGTGGTCTTGGTGGGAAAGTCCCCGTGGTGCCAAGCCCAGGAAAGGGGCAGCTCACAGGGAGGGATGTGTGTTTCAGAAACTGCTCTATGTGCTCCCTTGGGTGAGGGAACTACCATGTGCCTACTAACTATGGTGTCCAGCTGCTCACAGCTCAGCACTTAGCTTTCCAGACTCCGTGCTTTGGGGCTGCTGCCGGTCCTTCTTTGGCAAAGACTGTTAGATCATGGGGGGGTGGTCTTTACTCGCAAGAGAAAGCTAGCCTAGAAGATTAGCAATTTTGGCATTATTGATGTTGCTGAACCATGTTTATGACATTGCACTTGTGCATGGACAGTGCCTCCAAACGCAGTTCTATTTAAATATAAAGTATTTGGAAGCCTGAAAGTGCAGATTCCAACTCTGTTATCTTTCCCTCTGTCCTGTGGCCTTCCTAAGCCAACTGTTAACTTACTGATGCCTCCTGCTTTCCCCAAGGAGGCAGGTAACAGAGAGGATCCCTTCAGAAAGTAACCCGGCTCCTCAGAACTCCCTGGCATCCCAGTATTACCCACACCACTTGGAACCAGACTGTCCGTTTACAGCCCTTTACGAAAAATCTGCCTCGTCTCCACCCAGTGGTGTCTGTCTTGGTGGCTCCTGGGCAGTGTGGGCGTGAACCTTGGGAGAGCGACTCCGCACAGTCAAGGCGATTGCCTCCGCAGGCCTGTGAAGCCACCCGTGCTGGAACTGCAGGCGCTCAGCTGAGGTGGCCGTCTCTGCAGCACCGCGATGCTTCAGTCAGACCAGGTTCAACCACAACTCTGGTTTTGATATGAGGCCAATTTTTGTCTTAAAAGTCACTGAGGAAAATGAGACAACATATTTTTTTTTAACCCTCAGGAGCACCTAAAGCAAATATTTATCAGTATTTAAGTATTTAAAGTACATTTTGTTTCTACTTGAAGCTTTAACCCCTTCCATTCCTGCAAGTGTGCCTTTGAGAGCCCCTGTGTCATATTGACCTCCCACCACCTTGTTGCCCTCAGTGGGAATTTTAGTCTCTTACCCTCGTGGACAGAGCTTCCTGTTTTCTCATTCTGCAGTCTGGGCAGCAGAGAAGGCTCTGTCTTTTTGTTCATGTTGTACACTTGGGTGGTGGGCTCCACAGTCCCCACCCACCCCACATTTTGGATGCACAAACAGGTGTCGAAACAAGCTTAAATTTAGTTGTAAGGCCATCTTGGGCTTGCTCTCCTTTCAACCCTTCTGGATTGATTTTATTTTAATGTTTGAGTTTTATATCAAGAGCTGAAACCATGAACTATCCTAGGAACTGAGTTGGAACTCTTTAAAATAAAGAAACAAGGGGAGGAAAGAAAACTAACAAGAAATCTTGGCTTTGGAGGACAGAAAGCCACCAGCTGATGGAGAACAAAGGGATGTTTCCCTTCCATCTCATGCTATCTTTCTGGGTTTTCTTCTGCTTTGCTTCTTTCCTTCCCCTTAAAAGTGATATTCCTGGTTGGGTTGTCTGTCTGTCCTTGTCCCTGTGGTGATCCTGGCATGGTGATGTGCTCTGCTTTGCATTATCTGTGGTCTCTTACCAGCACACAAGTCAGTGGGGAGGATCCGAACACATCCGGGGGCAAGAAAGCTGAATTCTGAGGCCTGGGTCCTGTGCAGCCTCCCACAGACTGCAGAAGGCATGTTCTGCATGGTCACCAGTAAGTGGCTCCCTCACCATGATCATTGTCAAGTGAGAACAATCCTGAGGCTTTGCCTCCATCTGTACTCTCTCTCCTTGCTCAGCTCCCCTCCCACCAACCAGGGTTTATGTCAGCGCACCCCCCTGTGTGCCCTGGCAAAGCTGGTGCTGAGTGATGTTTCCCATACAACTCAGGGGTCCGGGTGGCCTATCCTGAGATGCTCATTTTAGGCGCATAATGGTGTAGGAATGAAAAGTGGATTTGATTTCATTGATATTTAAATCACTGTCAATTTCATTTTTTTGTTGTCTTCCCTGATGACTTTTTAGCAATTTAACAAATAAAACAAAATGGACAGAATTGTCTTAACTGTTTTATTGGTAGAAAAGAAACAAAACTGTGATGGGAAGCAATTGAGGTTAGAAGTTAAAGTTGGAAGCAAAGTAGTTGGAAAGCTCTCTCTGCTTCAGGAAGGTTGTGTTTGGGGGTAGAGATGGAGAGTTGCTTTTCCCTGAGGACGAGGTCGTTGAATGCTAAAGCAGCTCTCAGTCAGCCTTGAAGGACTTGGTGTTTCAGACCCTCAGTACCAGGCAGGGGAGACCCAAGAGAGGTGATGAGCTTGAAGCAGAGACCCAGGGGCCAGGTTGACATCTGCACCGTCAGTGGCCTAAGGAAAGGTGGGGACACAAGGCTCCAGGGTCTTGAAATAGCATAACAAGTGGTGGTTGGGAACACAGGCCAGAAGCCCTGCAGGCCTGGGCTCTACTCCCTGCCTTCCCCTGTTTACGACAGCCTTGGATGCAACTTTTCTTACCCGTGAACATAGTTTCTATTTTATAGGACAGTGGTTCTCAACCTTGGCTGCACACAGAATCACCTGGGAATCTTTTTAAAATCCTGATTTCTGGGCCTCATCCTCCGGAAATTCTGTTTCTTTGTTATGGGGTGGGGCCACAACATTAGTAACAAAGAAACAGAATTTCCGGAGGACGGGGCCCAGAAATCAGGATTTTAAAAAGATTCCCAGATGATTCTAATGTGCAGCCAAGGTTGAGAACCACTGTTATAGGATCATGAGTATTAACTGAAGTTGGATGTGAAAAACACTAGCACAGTGCCTGGCACATAGTAGCTGCTCAAAAAATGGTGGCTCTTACGTTCAGTTAGCTCTTGAAGGAAAAGCAGAGCCCAGTGTGTCCATTGTTAGCATGCCCGTGCTGTGGATCATGTGTGTCCACAGTTGTCTGGGTCATCTTTTAGATGTCATGAGAACCTCAGAGGGTTTTGCTTCTCGAGAGCAGTAAGTAGCAGCTGTTGCCATAAATCAGGTCAGAATTGTCTCAGTTGTTTAATCTCCCTTTTAGACTTATTCTTTGGGTTGCCAGTCAAATTTGGCCTCCAGCACATTCTTCTGCCTGGATTTAAAGGCACATTTAGTTAGCTCCCAATCTGGAAGTATCAGTTGGGGGCTGATGACATAAGTGTGCCCACCTGTGTGGTGGCCTGGGAGGAGCCAGACAGCATAAGAACAGATGGCTACAGCCCTGAAGCCATTTGCTGAGTATGTGCCAATTGTCTGGCGATACCCCTGGGTCTTTGTGCCAAGTGCTTTCTCTTCATTCAGTACATATTGAACATCAACCTGTCCTAGGCTCAAGCTCTAGGCCAGTGGTTCTCAACCTTGGCTGCACATTAGAATCACCTGGGAATCTTTTTAAAATCCTGATTTCTGGGCCTCATCCTCCAGAAATTCTGTTCCTTTGTTACTAATGTTGTGGCCCCATCCCATAACAAAGAAACAGAATTTCCGGAGGATGAGGCCCAGAAATCAGGATTTTAAAAAGATTCCCAGGTGATTCTAATGTGCAGCCAAGGTTGAGAACCACTGCTCTAGGCCTACAGCTCTTGTCCCAGGCTGCAATATGAAACTCCCATTTCTAACAGCATGTGGTCCAATGCTGTCTCTGCTGTTCACTGTGCTTTGAGGCACACAGCAAACTAGACTGTGACGTGAGGGAGGGCCTTGGGTGCAGAGGGCCCAGCACCATGTGCTGACAGCTACTGAGTTGGTGGTGATGGGGGTAAATGATAGTTTCGAATGCTTCCACAGTTGCCCTTGAGGAAGGGTTGGGCTGTACAAGGTCAAGGGGCTGGAAGCTCTAGAAAAGAGATGTCAGGGTCAGTGGGAAGAGCTGTTACAGTCAGAGCTCTGTGTGACGGGTGGAACTAGTTTGGCATCACTGGAGGAATTCAAGCATTGTCTGGATTGCCAGTCTGTGGGATGTTGTAGAGGAGGCAGTGCATAGGGTGCCAGTGATGCTTGGTGGTCCTGAGAAGGAGGAAACATTGGTGCCTGGGGAAGACTCCACATGCCCAGCCCAGAGCTCAGTCCTGATGGCTCCCTGACAGCATCCGAACGCAGTCTGCCCGTGCCAGAGGCCACGCTCCTGACCGCTGATAAGCATGTTTCTGTTCTGAAGGAGATCAGAACGGGAAAGCAGCAACGTGATTGGCTCCAGGTCAGAGGGTGTGTGGGAGCAGAGAAGAAGGACTTGCTGATTTGGGTGGAAACCTTAATGTCAAGAATACAGCTCAGAGAAGATCCATGAATCACCCAAGGCCTTGCAGACCTAGCACGGCACTCCCTGGCCACTCCCATGCATTTGGGTCTAAGTTACAGCATCTAGCTAGGGGAAGGGCAGCTCCAGACTGTCCTTTCTCCTCGGGTCTTCGCAGCTCCTCTCCAGCTGGCTCTGGGGGGAGGCTGTGCAGGACTCACTGACTCTGACGGGACCAAGGCCTTGCACATGTCACTACTCTGAGCCTGAGACTCTGCCTCACATCCTAACCCAGGGGACCTGGGAAAGATCAGGCTTTGAGCTCCCTCGGGTCCAGGCACGACAAGAGGCATCGCCTCGACACCCTGCAGGCTGGCTAGCTTATTGTGCTGCCACACTTGATTGGGGTTGACCCTTGCTCTGCTGTGCCTTCTCGCCTCCACCAGGCAGAGGGGAGCATCCCCAGCTGAGGTCTGCCTTCGGCTCTCTATGGCCATCACTTCCTACCCACTCCTCTACACTGCACCGACAAAAGCAGTTCAACATTCTTGTGGGTTCTTTGCAAGGCAATGATTTCCCCATTGCTGGAAGTGTTCAATCAGGGAGTGATAACTTCTGTGCGAGGGGATGACAGGTGATTTATGCATCAGATCAAGAACAGGACCAGCTTGGCCAGCGTGGTTCAGTGATTCAGGAGGTCATGGTTCGATTCCCAGTCAGGGGATACGCCCAGGTAGCGGGCTCAGTCCCTGGTGGGCATGCAGGAGGTAGCCCAATCAATGATTCTCCCATCATTGATGTTTCTATCTCTCCCTCCTTCTTCTCTGAAAAAAAAAAAAAAAAAGAATGGGATCAAGGGACCACTCTTTGAACCCTTGAGACGTTCTGTGGACTCTGAAAGGACTTCCTAGAAAGGATGCAGGACAGGGAAAAGGGCACACAGACTTTTGACCAGGAAAGACCTTGGTTCAAAAGCTGGCTCTGACACTTTGACCACCTCTGAGTCTCAGTTTTACCACTAAAATAGCAATGATGCTGCCAGCCTCACAGGTTAGCATTTTAGCTGGAACCAGCAATAATTGTTAGTTTATGAAGTGGGTGTTATTCCTCAAAAAAACCACCTGGGGGCACCCTGTGAAAGAATTTGAGTCTTGGGTGCTCTGCTAGAGGCAACCTTAAGAAGGAAACAATGTACTAGAGGAGAAAAATGCCCATTTTCCCCTGACCTCTATTGGTAAAGCCTGGGTAGGACCCCTTCTCTGGCATCTGCCGTGCATCTGAGCACCATTGCCAGGCTGGCCTGCCAGCATTCTCTGCCCCAGCCCCCACCTGTGGGAAAGCCAGTGTTTTCCCCACGGGGCTGGGCTTTGGGTCCAGGCCCTGTCCGCATACACAAAGCCAAGCTGTTCTAAGTAAATGTCTAAGAGGCCAGTGGAGTATGTTGTGCCCCACACAGGGAGCTTGTCTGCTTACCCCATGCAGAGAAGAGAAGGAGGGCTGAGGGCCATGCCTTACCAGCCAGAAGCCTGGGAGGAAGAAGGAAGCTCCTGGCCCGGAGCCTGGCATCTGGGTTGCCACCCCCCATAGGAAGACCAGGAGAGCGTAGGCCAGTGATGGCGAACCTATGACACGCGTATCAGAGGTGACACGCAAACTCATTTTTTGTTAAATGGCATTTAAACATATAAAATAAATATCAAAAATATAAGTCTTTGTTTTACTATGGTTGCAAATATCAAAAAATTTCTATATGTGACACGGCACCAGAGTTAAGTTAGGGTTTTTCAAAATGCTGACATGCCGAGCTCAAAAGGTTCGCCATCACTGGCGTAGGACCACCCTGGGGCTTGCTCATTCTCAGCATGCGTGCCCTGAGCGTGTGCCGAGACACACAGGCGTGACTCTAGGTGCAGTGGGACGTGCTCAGAGGCTTTGAGGCAGGGGAGTGGCAGACACACAAGGCTGTCCAGGACACAAACGCTGTGATCCTGGGCCTGGCATATTGCAGCCTCAAAAGAACTCCCTGGACATGAAATATAGGATCTCCAAATCCTGTATTTAAAAATGGAATCTGGATATTTTTAATCGGCCCCGCTTCTAAGTGGAGTTGCCTGGTTCTTTAACTTTATTCCCAAGTGTGGCATGCCCAAGGGCACGGTTCACATCTCACTACTTCCTCCCAGTGTCTGGCCGGGCACGAGTGCTCAGGAATATCTGACAAATACATGTCCTAATCCACTCATACCTGGAATGTTCGCCCTGCTTCCCACTGTCCTCCCAGGCTTACCCTCTTCAGGCCATTCTCCAAGCTGGAGCCACAGCCAGTTTGTCAGTCAACACATTTTTATTAAGTTTTTACTATATTTCAGACATATTTCTACGTTAGTAGGGATTATTATGGGCCGGATTATGCCCCCGAAAAGTTCATTTGTGGAAATGCTAACCTCCAGTACCTCAGAATGTGATTATATTCATGAATAGGATCATGACTGAGATGATTAAAGTAAAATAAGGTCATTAGAGTGGGCTCTAAACCAATGTGACTGCTCTCCTCATAAGAAGAGGAAATATGGACACGGACTCATACCGAGGGAAGGCCATGTGAAGACATGGAGAAGATGGCACCAGGCAAGCCAGAGAGAGAGGCCTGGGACAGCTTCCCTCACAGCCCCGGAAGGAATGAACTCTGCCAACGCCTTGATATCCAGTTCTAACCTCCAGAACTAAATGTTGAGGCTTCCCACCTTGGGGTACTTTTTTACTGCAGCTCTAGGAAACTAGTACAGGGATATAACAGCAAAACGATGAGGCGAGCCTCACGGAGCTTATGCCCCCGGTGAAGGAGACAGACAATACATTTTTAAATTTCAGGACCAAGAACAGAATGATATGAAAGAGTGAGCCTGGGGTCCCAGGGAAAATCCTTGAGCAGTGGAGAAGGAAGGCCTCTCTGTGCAGGTGACATTCACCCCGAGACCTGAGTGGGAGAAGCAGCGTCCATGTGAGCTCCTGGGGGAGGTGCAGAGAGCTTCAGGGGTTGGGAACTGCAATGCAGAAGCCCTAAAGCAGGGATGGGGAACCTTTTTTCTGCCAAGGGCCATTTGGATATTTATAACATCATTCTCAGGCCATACAAAACTATCAACTTAAACATTAGCCTGCTATGTTTGGTCAAACATTTAATTAACTCACTCCTAATGCCTTGGCAGGGCCAGATGAAATGATTTCGCGAGCTTTATAAGGATGTTCCCCACTCCTGCCCTAAAGGAACAGAAAAAGGCCAGGGGCCCTGGCTGGCATTGCTCAGTGGTTAGTGTGCCCTCCTACTCCCCCCCCAACCCCCCTCACTGAAAGGTCTTGGGTTCAATTCCCTGTCAAGGGCATGAACCTGGGTTGCAGGTCAATCCCAGGCCTGGGTCCGAGTGCATGTGAGAGGCAATCAATGGATATATCTCTCTCACATCAATGTTTCTCTCTCACTCACTCTCCTTCTCTCTCCCCACTTCTCCTCTCTCTCTCCCTTGTTCCCCTCTCCCTTCTACTCTCTCTAAAAATCAATGGAGAGGGGAACTCACTAGACCAAGATGGTTTACAAGCTTCCTTCTGAAATGCACTTCTAACCACCTCGTTCCCAGGTACCAATTGCTGTCTGGCTTCCTGTCCCCAGCAGCAGTGTTTATCTAAATTAGGTCTGTGGACTCTATCATGGACTGACTTGTGTACACCCCCCCTCCCCCCCACACACACACCAAATCTATATGTTAAAGCCCTAAGTCAGATAGGGGCCCCATATGACTTATTTGGAGATAGAGTCTTCAAGGAGATAAAGTTAAATGAGGTCATAATTGTGGGGCCCTAGTCCACTATCACCGGTGTCCTTATAAAAAAAGGAAGAGACACCAAGAGTGCGTGCAGACACAGGGAGAGGGCAGCCTCCCGCAAGCCAGGCAGAAAGGCCTCACCAGAAACCAACCCTGGGGCACCTTGATTTTGGACGTCTAGCTGCCAGAACTGTGAGAAGATAAATTTCTGTTGTGTAAGCCCCCCAGTCTGTGGTAATCTGCTATGGCAGCTCAAGCAGACTGATCCAGAGCTTAACTTCCCCGACTGCCCAACGCTCTCCTTACAGGTGCTGCTCACAGACTCATCGAACACCCCAAAGCAGAATCTGGGGGATGGAGCCCAAGAATCCATGTTTGGAATGAGTTCCTGGTGCCCCATGAGCTCCTGAGGGCAGTGAAGACTGATTCCAAAAGCTAACCCTCTGGCCACCAGCTCCTCTGACCACCAGCCTCCCTCTCTGTGCGTGAAGACCTCATCTTCTCTGGCCTCCAGGTTAATGGGCGAGTTCATTCTGCCAAGTTGCTCCATTTCCTCACATTCTCCCTGAGCCCTCCACCACGAGGCCAGCGAGCACAGGACTGGATGTGGAGCCTGGAAACCCAGAGGTAAGTCAGCTCTGAGCCCTGGCACGTGGAGAGACGATGGCTGTGAATAACCTGCCTCCCGGCAGATCCCGTAAGGACTGCAGGAAGGGGCACTGAGCGACTGGGGAGTGTGGGCAAGTTTCACGCACAGAATCCTGTAGGAGTGGTTATGCATGTGTAGTATCTCTGCCCAGCTGCTGCGGAAGCAGGTGAAGGAAGTGCCCTGCCTTACACCTCCTCGTCCCCTCCACCCTCTTGGATATAATGGGCCTCCGTGATTTGTGGGTTTCGGTCCTCTGGCTGCTTCCAGCTTTACTAGGAGCCGCCCTCCAGTGGCTGGGGCAAAATTTTAAAAACATAAGGTCCACTCTGGCAGAAAAGGTACATACTAGTACTTTTGAGTCCTCACACCCTGGGTTCTGAGTCTGGTTTTCCACTGACCACCTGTGTGGTGTGGCCTCAGACAATCGTGTAGTTTCTGAGCTTCCTTGTCTGTGAAAGAAAAGAGGGATAATATTTCCTACACAGGTTTCTCTATAGAATTAAATGAGGCAACCTCTGTTGGCCTTCAGTAAAGGCTCATAGGGTACTCCTTATATAACAGGGATTTGCCCTACCTGAAGGCACTGCAAGAGGACACTGGGAAAATTAAGTGTAATAGACAATCTCTCAGCAATGCCCCACCTGCATCCTGTCCAGCCAACAGGCATTTAACTGAACACACGCCTTTGGGTAGCAGGCCAGTGGTTCATGGCCTCAGTGCCGAAACTTGGCTCCAGGAGGGCAGGGACTACTTCGCTGATGTATTCCCAGCAGTTAGAGACCAGGCTGAGCACATAGTAGGTGCACAGTAATTATTGTTGAATGAATGGAGTGAATTGATCAATAAATGACTGGAAGAGCCTGGCCGGTGTGACTCAGTGGTTGAGCGTGGACCTATAAACCAAGAGGTCACAGCTCCATTCCAGGTTGGGGCACATGCCGGGTTGCGGGCTTGATCCTCAGTGTGAGGCATGCAGGAAGCAGCCGATCAATGATTCTCTGTCGTCATTGATGTTTCTATCTCTCCCTTCCTCTCCGAAATCAATAAAAATATATTAAAAAGAAAGAAAGAAAGAAGAAGGAAGGAAGGAAGGAAGGAAGGAAGGAAGGAAGGAAGGAAGGAAGGAAGGAAGGAAGGATTGACTGGAAGGTACAATCACAGTGGACAGTGGGCCTCTGACTCATTTTTAAGATCTTGAGCAAGTCCTTTGATCTCCCTGAGCTGCTTTCTTCCCCCCCCCCCCCCTCCCCGCCGCCCCTGTGAAGGCAGAGGTGTTGAACTCATCTCGGGGCACTGCAGAGCAGGATTAACGCAGTGATGTTAATAATACCGAGCACTGCTGTGGACAGGGCGCTGTAGTCAAGAATCCTAGGAGGAAATAGTATTTCACCTCCACTCTATAGAAGAGGGAACCGGCACGGAGAGGCAGTGGACCCTCTCCTCCTGCAGAAGGGGGATTTGATTACGTTTCAGAGGAAGGACGAGGGCTCCGACTCAGCAACGAAGAGGACCCATGGTCAGAAGATGTCACTGAGCGGCGGTAGCCACCGACGTATGAGAGACCAACCCTCCAGCCCCGCCCCGAAGCAGGCAACCCAACTCCGCCCCCCGCGTCGTCATGGCAACACTCTCCGCACATGCGCCCCTTGCACCCGGACCTGGCCTGGTGAAGCTCATCAAAGCCAAGAGGATTGCGGCCCGCAGAAGCAGGCCGAGCGGACTGGGCGGCTGGAGGGGGAGCAGGAGCGTGGGAAGAACTTTTAAAGGGGCGCGCAGGGGCTGCCGATGGTGAGGGCTGGGAGCCCCGGAAGTCGGTATCGAGGAGGCAGAGGAGAAGCAGGGCGGTGTGACCTCTCCAGGAGGTGACCAGGGAGGAAGGAGCTGTGTAAATGCCCTCGGGGCAATATTGGGATGGCTGCCCCCAGGGAGAAATACGGGGTAGAAGGGACTATGGAATTACACTTTCTGGGTGATACGAGGTAGAGGGGGATGGGTAACCCCTCAGGACAGTGACGGGAGCGCAGACTCGAAAGATGCTAATGGGGTAATAAGAACGGTGGGCTCCACTCCGCTCCACCACCCGAGGAGGGAGCTAGGACTCGCGGAGCCAGGGGGCAGGTGAAGAGGGCTCATAGGTCCAGCTTGGGACAGTAACGCTCTCCCTTCCCCTGCCCTCAGCATTCTGCCATCTCCCACCCCGTCCCGGTGCCCAGCCATGACCAGACCACCCGCCCCTGGCTCAGTGATTGTCCCCGACTGGCACGAAAGCGCCGAGGGCAAGGAGTGCCTGACCTGCATCCTGCGCAAGAGCCGCCGGCGGGTGTTTGGTAAGTAACCCCTTCCCCTCCCCACCCCCACCCCCCAGCCTGTCACTTGCCATTCCTTAGGGAGAACAGTGTTACCTGGGGGGGGGGGGGGGGGGGGGGGCGGGGCGCAGAGAATCAGGGCCTTTGGCACTGCATTCCTCAGCCTTGGGACCTCTGGTCTATCCCTGGGGCCCTCACCCCGAACTCGCCTTAGAGCTAATTCCACCATCAGAGCCAGGACCATGGAAACAGGGGAAACCCTGCCAGAAACTACAGTCACCAGAGAGGCTGTTGATTGAGCCCTCACCCCATGCCAGGCCCTCTGCTGGGCACTTGACACAGCAGACTCCGGTTTCACCTTCTCCGCAGCACATCTCACAGACGTGTTAAGACTAGCGAGGAGACACAAGCCTCTTTCATATCCTGCTCGCTCCCGGATAAGACACTCCTGTTCCCCAGGATGAAGCCAACTCCCCAGGCGGGGCCGGGCCGACAGGCCAGCAGAAGGGCCTGGCATGGGCTGTGAGAGTCCTGCTCTGACCAGGGGAGACAGAGCCCCAGAAAGCTTCAAACCAGAGAATGAGAGGGCATCCCGCAACGGAGGACTCTGAGGTCCTGTGCCTATCGATGTAGCATCATTTTAGACTTTTTTATTTTGCAAGTTTTAAATTAAAAACATGCATAGCCCTGACTGATGTGGCTCAGTTGGTTGGAGTGTCATCCCACACACCAGAAAGTGGTGGGTTTGATTCCCGGTCAGGGCATATTCCCAGGTTGTGGGTTTGATCCCTAGTCAAGGTGTGCACAGGACGCAACTGACCGATGTCTCTCACATCCACGTTTCTCTCTCTCTCTCTCTCTCTCTCTCTTCCTTCCACTCTCTAAAGTCAATTTAAAAAACTATAAAGATCTTGATATATTAACTGTAAGGAGTTTATTTATATAATTGAGAATGCTTTTGCTGATATTTCTCTACTGAGGAAAGAATTATGAAACCCCTTACCTTTACATGTGAGAAATCTAGGACATGTGATAATAATATCAATACAAACCATCTCATGCGTCAAACTTAAAAACATAATTTGGTGCTGTTTGGAGTGGGCTTGGCCCAGCTCACAGAGCAGTGTTCTCAGCAGAGCTTACCCAGGAATGCTGCTTGTGTCCCAGGCCTCGGTAATGAGTACAGAGAACCACGGGTGGTTGGCGCTGAAAAAGCCCTTAGAGAGGAAGTTGTCCCACCCAGGGTCTGATGGGGCAAGGCGCTGGGTGGGACCACCTGACCCCACATGGTTCCCTTCTTGCCCCAGGGCTGCTCGAGCGACCAGTGCTGCCCCCAGCTGTGGCCATTGACACGGCCAGCTACAAGATCTTCGTGTCTGGGAAGAGTGGTGTGGGCAAGACGGCGTTGGTGGCCAAGCTCGCTGGCCTGGAGGTGCCCGTGGCACACCATGAGACCACTGGTGAGTCCATCCTGGGGTGGAGAAAAGACTGTCCCTGGAGCACACAATCTGGGATTTGAACCCGCCCCTCCATTTACTCTGCAGCCTTGGAAAGTCACTCACCTCTCTGAGCTGCACTGGCTCCTCTGTCCAACAGGGATAATAGCATCCATCCCACGGGGTTGTTGGGAGGTTGGTACTAGGGATAGTGGTGGTAACATGCCTAGCATTGAGGTGGTGCAAGGCAAGTGCTCAGAAAACACTAAGCTTTTCTTGCTTCCTTCCATTGGATGCTGATTAACCATCACATTCCAACATCCTCCAGTGTCCTGGGAGCTTTGGGTCCCCTTGTACCTATGAGTGAAACTTGGTTGTCATGGCTGCTGGGTCGAGGGCTCTATCTGCCTGGTAGGCGGGAGGCTCCTCCAAGGCAGGTCAGCTTCCCTCAGACTGAGAATTCTCCCGGGCCGGGGACTGTGCTTTCCCCATCAGACTTGGACCCTCGAGGGCAGGGACGTATTCTTCCAGTTCCTTCCTGGCCCCCCTACCTCTCTCCACCTCTGCCTCTCCCACGCTAAGTGGCTGACCCCGGCCTCCCCAGGCATCCAGACCACCGTGGTATTTTGGCCTGCCAAGCTGCAGGTCAGTGAGCGTGTCGTCATGTTCCGCTTTGAGTTCTGGGACTGCGGGGAGTCTGCGCTCAAAAAGTTCGACCACATGCTGCCGGTGAGCAGGCAGGTGGGCCTGGGTGGGTCCCCGCGGGGCTGCTTGTCCCAGATGGGCCTCTGAGCCCGGCCTGCTTGGTTTGCAGGAGCCAGAATTGGGCTTGAATGGGCTGAGGGTGCTGCCCCTGCTGGGAGAGCTCTGAACTGGCGCTGGGGACTGGATCGCGGCCACTCACTGCTCGGGCCTCAGTTTCCCAGTCTGTGAAAGGAGGGGTTGTGCTGAGACTTCTCAGGGCCCTGCAGCGGACAGGAGGGTTCTGGTCCCGGGGTACAGCCTTGAGCGAGCCTCTCCATCCCAGGCTTGCAAGGAGAAGACGGACGCTTTCCTCTTCCTCTTCTCTTTCACCGACCGTGCCTCCTTCGAAGACCTCCCTGGACAGCTGACCCGCATAGCAGGCGAGGCCCCTGGTGTCGTCAGGATGGTCGTTGGCTCCAAGTATCCTTTGGGTGGCCCCTAGGACTGTCAGAGGCCACACCTGGAAAGACATGCAGCCTACCTCTGCCCAGCTGTGGGTCCAGCCCCATAGGCTCTATCTTAAAGCCTGCAACAGGATCTCCCTCAGACCCTGGGTGTGGGGCTCCAGGGGGGAGGGAGAGGCTGGGTGTGATGGGATGGTTAGCAGTGTCACCCGGCCAGGCTCCTTAACCCTCTTCCAGGTTTGACCAGTACATGCACACAGACGTGCCTGAGCGTGACCTCACAGCCTTCCGGCAGACCTGGGAACTGCCCCTCCTGCGGGTTAAGAGTGTGCCAGGGCGGCGGCTGGCAGATGGGCGCACGCTGGATGGGCGGGCTGGGCTGGCTGACATTGCCCATGTGCTCAATGGCCTGGCGGAGCACCTGTGGCACCAGGACCAGGTGGCAGCTGGCCTGATTCCCAACCCTGCAGAGAATGCCCCCGGCTGACATGAGTGGGCACCTGTGGTCCTTACTCCTGACTCTCAGGTGACTCAGAGCAGGGGATAGGACCCAGGACCTAGGGCTTGGTCAGGAACCTTGATCTCAGCCTGAGGACTGGTCAGGGAGGATGGTGGCCTGTGAAGACTCTGCCCCAGCAGCACTTTCCTTACAGAATTCATGGCATGAGGTGCAGGCACAAGGCTTTGTGGGGCAGTGGTTTGAGGTCCTCTGGCCTTCTCCCTTGGCCCTGGGGGCCCAGGCTCTGGAAACTGAAGAACTGCATGGGCAGGTCCCAGATCTCCAGCATCTCCCCAACCTCCTGCTGTCCCTCCCCTTCTGCAGCACACAGGGAAGATAAGATGACTGGGGAGAGAGGGGGTCTCAGCTGGGCCCTGGACCTCAAGTGACTTCAATCAAGAGCCAATATTACAGGGTGGGGCAAAAGTAGGTTTACAGTTGCTTTTTTATGGAAAATAAGACTATATATATAAAAGCCTATGCAACCATTACGACTGGTCGACCGAACGACCGGTCAACCAGTTGCTATGACATGTACTGACCACCAGGGAGCAGATGCTCAACTCAGGAGCTGGTGGTCAGTGCGCTCTCACAGCCAACCTGGGACAGACCAACCTCCCATGGTCCCTACCCCCGGCCGGCCCCCGATCAGCCCTGATCGGGACTGGGCAAAAAGGCCCCAATTGGCCCCAATCGCCAGCCAGGCTGAGGGACCCCACCTGCGCACGAATTTGTGCACTAGGCCTCTAGTAATTAATAAATTAGTAATACAAAGAATAAACTCTGTGTTTCACATACTCAACTGTATACCTTTTTGCCCCACCCTGTAGTTGGGGTAATACCATCTGCTGTACCAGAAAACCCTGAAGTCTCAGTGGCTTGCCTCTAGAAGTTTTTTTCTTACGTCTCACCTTAGGTGGAGATGAAGGTGGCTTTGGGGTCTTGGCTCCATGCATTCACTCAGAGACCCAGGCTCTGAGATCTTCAACACATGGCTTCCCTGTTTGCCCTGGGGCATCACCATCCAGTGAGCAGACCAATGAGTGCAAGTGAGAGGTCACCCAGGAGGTTTCTGTGGACCTGCCCTAGGGTGGTGTGCCTCATTTCTGTCCACATTCCTTTGGCCAACCCCTGGTCACATGCTCACATGGAGTTGTAGGGGAGGCTGGGGAAAAAATGTCCTCCTGTGTGTCCAGGAGGTGAGCCCCTCACTCTGCAGTGCCTTTCTTGATCGTGAAGCTGTCAGGCTAGGCTTAGGACAGGGGCCCTGCCAGTCTGGGGGAATCAGAAAGCATCACGGACCAGGTGGGGGTCAGGGAGTGAGTTGGCCTGTGGGCAGCTCTGCCCTGTGGGAAGCCAGCAAGGACAGGAGCAGGAAGATGAGTGAACTTGCTCATTTTTAAAAAAAGTACTTGTCTCTTTTAAAAAATATTTTTTTATTTTTATTGATTTTTTTAGAGAGAGAGGGAGAGGAGGAGAGAGAGAGAAATATTCATGTGAAAGCGAAAAATTGATTGGCTGCCTCCTGTACGCTCCCTACCGGGGATTGAGCCCACAACCTGGGCATGTGCCCTTCTGGGAATTGAACCAGCAACCTTTCTGTACACAGGACGATGCCAGGGCTGAACATGCTCATTTTTGTGTCTCACTTGACACTGGTGAATGCAGGCTGAAGTGAGGGTGGAGGGGTGGAGGGTGCTGACTAAGGACCTTTAAGCTTTCTGAAAGTCCCTTATGATACCCCACTGGCTCCATAGCTTGACCCCTGGGCTGAGGCCTGGCCTGAGTCTAACCCAGCTGGCAGGGCCCTGGAGGTCTAGGTATAGTGACCTCCAAATCCAGCTGCCCTTGGAGACCCTCTTCAGAAGTCAGCACTGACAGCTTTGCACAGCCACACTCACATGTGATCATGTGCACACACACACCAGCACTCCTGAAATGCCCGCCCCTCCTGGCACACACAGGAGGCTCATACATACCCCCTGCTTGCACTCCTGAGCACACGGATGGCCTGCCTAGCACTTGCCACATCTGTCTACCTTGGGCACTGTCCATAGGCTTGCCAACCCTTCCAGGGCCTAAAGGACTGACCAGCATCTTCTCACCACCAACTCTGGTTCACAGCTGAGGCCTGAGCTTATCTCAAACCCTAGAGAAGGAACGTCCCTGGGGAGGACCCCAAGACTCACGGTGGCACAGCCTGTAGGCCATAGACCTTCCCACTGTGGCCTCCAGCTCTGCTCCCAAGCAGCTGGCCTTCAGCCTGGTCCCCTCTGGTCTTAGCTCCCATTGACCTTACCCCACCAGGGCAGCAGCAAACTGTGGGACCCCGTGAAGATGTCCTCTGGGCTTGAATATGAGCCTCTAGCTACAGGTACCTGTGTTGTGAGCACCAGCTACCCCATATCCCAGCCAGTTATCTCTGGGCTTAAAACTCCCCCAGGAAGGAAGCTTCTGGATCCTTCTTGGGTACCATCTCTGCTAAGGGCCAGAAGGTTACTCTGGAGAAATAACCCAGGTCCTCCCCACAACAGGACAGGGCAGGCCAGGCTCCTGGTTAGCACTGCTCCACTCAGAGAATCTCTCATCACCCACCTTCACCCAAATCAAGGGTCAACAATTTTCCTTCGCCATCTCCCTGGGAAAGAATGGAGCAGGGAGGAAAATGGGGCTGGGACTTGGAGCCTGGCCACCCAGCGCCCCAGTTTGGTCACCATGACATACCCAGTATCCACTGCATGGCAGGATGCAGTCAGTCAGTAGTCACTGCACAAACTTAGGTGCTATTTACTCCTCCATCCACCCATCTCCTATGTCCATCATCCACGCTTTCATCTGCCCCTGCTCCACCAAGCCATCGTCCGTCAATCTACCAGTCTGCCCATCTACCTCCACGTGTGCACCCCTTTATAGAGATTTGCCAATTGTTTTCCTGTCTAGTTAACCATCTGTCCATCTGCTGCTCACTCATCTATCAGGCTACTCAGGCCTCCCACATTTGTTGTTAACTTCCCCATCCATCCATCCATCCATCCATCCATCCATCCATCCACAGGTTCCTAGCCAGGCCCTGGGGAAACGGCCCTGCAGAAGCAAAAATGAATTAGACCTCATTCCCTTCCTTCCAGAGCTCCCTGTGCAGGCAGGATAAGGTGGAGAACTTCCCCCACCCCAGGGTCATGACACCCAGCTTCTTGGGCCCTGGGATGAGCATTTATTACCCCTCTGACAGGAGTGCTCACATCCAGAGTTTGCTGTCCCAGCCCTGCAGATAGCACAGAACTCAGTGACAGGCCTGAAGGAACCCTACTTCCCACCCACACCCGCCTTTGCCGCCTACTCACAGGCTCTGCAGCCATCCTCATCATGGTGAGGGGGCTTTGGGCCCTTCCTCTAGAAGGACAGTCCCCTCCAGGGGCAACTGGGACCCTGGTGACCTGCCCTGTGGCTCTGACAGCGCCCCCTGCCAGCCCCCAGCTCTGTGTGGTGATGATTTTTGTCATTTACCTCAGCATCATAAGCCCTGCCGTGTCCCCTGTGGGCAACCCGTGCTCATGACCCAAGTAAGTGCCCCTGGGGGAGACGGAGGGTGGGAGCACTGTTCCGGCCCCAGGCCCAGTGTGGGGATCCCTAGGTTCCTTCCATCACATGGCTGGGCCCCTGCTGATGGCTGTCCCTCTGCCTAGGCTGGCAACATTGCCAACACCTGCAGCACTGCTACTGACCCTCCTCTTGGGCCAGGTCTGCACCTCACTGGCTGAGCAGCTCACCAGGAGGGGTGAGTGAGGGCAGGGGGTCGCAGTGGTGTCCTGGCATCAGTTGGGAACTCAGAGCTTGCAGCTCCTGCATTGGTGTCACCAGCCTGTTCAGCTACCTCACACCCCAGCCAGTTATCTCTGGGCTGGCCAGGGGCACATGGTTGGTATCAGGGGGAGGTGAGTTGGGGACAGAGCATATGAGCTGACTTGATGGGTTGTCATCTACCTCCACGTGTGCCCCCATTTATAGAGATTTGCCAAATGTTTTCCTGCCTAGCCAGCCCCCTTGCACCCAATAGAACTGTGGCCAGCTCTGCCCTTTGCCCAGAGATGTACAGAATCCAGCCCCTCCATAGAGATGCCTTCACTTTCAAAGTCTTCATCTTCCAGTTTATCCATTTCTGTTCCTCTCCCTTCTATGTGACATTCTTTTTTTTTTTTTTTTGATCACCAGATTATTTATTCACTTGATTCTTAGATTCACTTGTTGATAGATGCATGTTTGTTGTTCATAATTTGTATCTTTACCTTTTTCTTCTTCTTCCTCTTCTTAAAGGATACCTTTCAGCATTTCATATAATACTGGTTTGGTGGTGAACTCCTTTAGCTTTTCCTTATCTGTGAAGCGCTTTATCTGACCTTCAGTTCTGAATGATAGCTTTGCTGGATAAAGTAATCTTGGTTGTAGGTTCTTGGTATTCCTCACTTTGAATATTTCTTGCCATTCCCTTCTGGCCTGCAAAGTTTCTGTTGAGAAATCAGCTGACAGTCGTATGGGTATTCCCTTGTAGGTAACTGAGTTTCTTTCTCTTGCTGCTTTTAGGATTCTCTCTTTGTCTTTTGCTCTTGGCATTTTAATTATGATGTGTCTTGGTGTGGTCCTCTTTGGATTCCTTTTGTTTGGGGTTCTCTGCGCTTCCTGGACCTGTAAGTCTATTTCTTTCACCAGGTGGGGGAAGTTTTCTGTCATTATTTCTTCAAATAGGTTTTCAATATCTTGGTCTCTCTCATCTTCTGGCACCCCTATAATTCGGATGTTGGTACGCTTGAAGCTGTCCCAGAGGCTCCTTACACTATCTTCGTATTTTCGGATTCTTTTTTCATTTTGCTTTTCTGGTTGGGTGTTTTTTGCTTCTTTGCATTTCAAATCTTTACCTTGATTCTTGCGCTCCTCTTGTCTGCTGTTGGGAGTCTGTATAGTATTCGTTATTTCAGTCCGTGTATGCTTAATTTCTAGTTGGTTCTTTATCATAACATCGAGGGTCTCATTAGATTTCTTGAGGATCTCACTATATTTATCGGCGGCTTCTAGACAATTCTTAAGAGATCTTAAAAGTGTGGTTCTGAACTCAATATCCTCCATTGACAGTTTTGTCCTGTTTCTTTGTCTCCGCATTCTTTATGCTTTCTTGGTGCACCCCCTAGTGGTCTGTGTGCGCAGTCTTGTTGTAGTTAAGCCTTGATTGTTGTCGGCAATACCAGGGGTGATTTGACCTCCAGGCTAACTGGCTATGAGAGTCTATGTGACATTCTTCAGAGGCAGCGAGGAGCCGCTACCCTCTGAAGCTGTTGCCTCCCAAGGAGGTGATCCAGCAGAGCACAGCATCCTTGAGCCTCCAGACTTTTCTCTATCAGCGTCTTGTTGACCTTGAAGCTCGTTCTTGATTTCCTTGGGCTTCAGTTTTCTCAACTGGAACACACGAACTCTTCCTTGAGCAGATGTGAAATTCTAACACCTGCATTCATTTACTCACTCCTCCCTGGGCGGCCCAGACCTGACCCCCGCCCCATCTCCCAGTGCTGCAGTTTGGGGTCATTGCCATCTCTGTGCTGGCCTTCCACTGAGCACCCTGGACTGGATGCAGGGGACCCAAAAGTAAGCCAGAGCTTTTCATTCCCTCGGGGAGCTTCCAGTTTTTAACAAGGACTGGTTAGGAGTCCTGAAGGGCTAGGCTCGCAGGAGGTGGTGTTACTGTGTAAATTGCCCTTGTCATTTGGTGGGAATGGGAGGGAGAATCATCCAGAGAACTTGTCCCCAGCAGCATGACACCCTCTTCCTGGGCCATTGGCTTCTCATGGGTTTAGCAGTAGATGTGGGCCATGGTCCCACAGGCCCTTGGGAACTAGTGGTCCTCTGGGGCTAGTGGGGAGGGGGCAAGTCCCCCCAGCAGCCCTGTCACTAGCATTAGCTCCCAGTGAGGGGGAGGCCAGAGGATCAGGAACATAGTGGGGAGAGGTTCGGCCTCCGTATGGAGTTTAGCTGTGACCTGGCGCCAGAGCAGGAGGGCATATGGCCCACGATGCAGTGATCTACAGGTTTGTGGGACACATTCCCCCTCCCGGGGCTGCAGTTCAGTTTCATCGCCACCTTTGTGATGGCCTTCCCACTGGCACCCCTGTTTGCCCTGCTCAGCATTGGGTGGAGACCCGACTGGACACCCACCAGTTTGTGTGTGAGTTCTGGCCGCCAGTGCTGAGCAGGCACAGGGCTTTGGGATCTGGCTGCTCCTGCTTCAGTCGCGGTCAATGCGAGTGTGGCGCAAAGGAGTGGAATACAGGGTCAGGAGCAATGGAGACCAGAGACTGGGAGGGAGGCTCAGGGGGAGGGAAATGGAGGCTGGAGCTGGAAATCCGGGCAGAGATTGGGAAATAGAGGCAGAGAGCTAAGACCGTGAGGCTTAGGCTCATCCTGCCTGTGGGAATGCCAGGAGGGGGTGAAACTGGGCCCTGAAGACCTTCCAGCCCTGCAAGCTCTCCCCAGCGCCTTCACCTGGGACTGCCATGTCTCCGGTACCAGTAGGAACAGCACAGCCTGGGGACCGCACCTCCAGCCTAACTTGCCCAGGGCAACCACGCCACCCAGCAGGTGGCGTTTCCAAGGGCCTGTGGGACCATGGCCCAAATCTAAGGCTCAACCCATGAGAAGCCAATGGGGTATTTCTGGCCCAGGAAGAGGGTGTCAGGCTGCGGGGGGCGGGGCGCGGAGGGGGCGGGACCTGTCTGGGAGGGGTGGGGCCCAGCCTGTGAGAGGGGTGGAGCGGGGCCTAGCTGGGAGGGCAGAAAGCGGAGTCTGGGGAACGGATGAGTGGGCCGAGCTGGAGGCTCAGGGCCAGGCCTCTAGGGCAGGGGCGGGAGAGCCCGGAGAGGAATCCAGAGACTCGCAGCACCCCGCGCCCTCCGCAACCCAGGTACAAGTCCTCCACGCAGGGGAGGGAGCCTCACTCTCTTCTACCGGAAGCTGCTGGCTGTGCGCTGGGCTCCACCATCACCTTCGAGGTAGGCTCAGCGTCCGACAGACCTGGGTTCAAGTTCAGACTCTGCCGCCGACGGGCTGCACACGGGGAAATATTACAGGATAGGATCTATTTCGTCGGATCGTTACGAAGATTCAGTGTCAAGCGCTTGCACATCGTACGTGCTCAGTGAGTCAGTATCACCACCACTACCATTATCTCTTGGCTACAGACCTGGAGGAAGCGGGAGCATGTCCCTCAGCCTTGCTCAAGACCCCCTTTGCCTAGCCCTGCCTCTCAGGGTCCTGTGTTAAGGGCTCTAGTGATACCTCTGTCTTCGGACAAATGACAACTTGCTTACATTTCGGTTCCTTCATTTGTAAAACAGGAGTAGTAGTTGTGTTTGCCCCCCAGAGTAGTTGTGAGGATTAAATGAACCAACACCCGGAAAACCCTCAGCATACTGTCTTGCACTCAGTAAGCCCTCGTGAATTAAGGTTGCTCGGGGGTCATTCTCTCCTTGGCCCCCGCTTCTCCCCAGCACGTGATATTCTCCTGCGCCTCCTCGCCTGGCTCGTGCCTGACGTGCCAGCCGTTCTGGCTACCGAGGTAAAGCGAGAGCGCTACCTGGATCAGCAGGCGCTGGGCAACCGCGAGGCGCAGCTTTGGTCAGAGGGCCGGCGGACCCTGGCCACGCCCCTCTCCCATGACCCCGCCCCTCGGCCCCTGGCCACGCCCCTCCTCCCGCCCCGGGCCTTAGCTCAGCTTTCTTCCCCGCCTCCGGTTTGTCCTCTCCAAGAGGGAGGATTGGGCCGCATTACCTCTAATTATCTCCTAGCCCCGCCCACACCACGCCACGCCCTCTTTTAAATATTATCTGGGCGCGGGTCTGCTCTGCTCCGTCTGGGGGCAGCCTACTCAGCCTGACCAAGTGGTGCTTTCTGTTCGCTGCCGCAGAGGCTCTCTGCCCCAGAGCCCAGGCGGCAGGAGCGAGTGAGGCAGGACTGCCCTTTAAGGATCCTAGGTCCCCAAGGATGCTCCTTTCATGACGGTTCTCTGCTTCCGGCCCGTGGTCTGGACAGTACCTTGGCCAGCGTCCTCGAGGTCACCCGGAGCTGGGATGAGAGAGTTAGAGTTCCCTGAAGACCCCCAGTCCTGCCCTGCCTCCCTCTCTCTGTTCCCTTTCTCCTGCCCTATGTGCAATGCTTGCAATAGACCTCCCTGCGTCCCAGCTTGGTGACTCTCCCTGGACACTGTCCCTATCACCTGTGTGCAGTGTCTCCTCACTATGGGACGATGCTGGGGGGAGAAGGGCGGGCAAGAGGAATATGAGGGAGTGGAGGTACCCACTCATTTTGAACTGAATGGTCACTAGTTGATAGGGGGAGAGTTCACTGGGGCCTGGGGCCTGGACGCCCTGCCCCATATGTCCATTAAGGCCTGTAGTGTATGAATAATAATAAAGGACTTAGTTAGGTCAGCTGAGACACCTCCCAGCAGACTTTCAAACACTTCACCCAGTTCAGTGCTGGCGAACCTATGACACGCGAACTCATTTTTGTGGTTGATTTTTCTTTGTTAAATTGCATTTAAATATATAAAATAAATATAAAAAATATAAGTCTTTGTTTTACTATGGTTGCAAATATCAAAAAATTTCTATATGTGACACGGCACCAGAGTTAAGTTAGGGTTTTTCAAAATGCTGACACACCGAGCTCAAAAGGTTCGCCGTCACTGACCCAGCTGGTTGTCCCCAAAGCCTGGCGCGGTGGCACAGGGCAGTGATTAAAGACACAGGTTGGTGGTGGAGTCAGGCAGACCTGGATTTTGAACATCAGTTCTGACTCTTATTAGCCGCATGACCTTGAGTAAATTATTTAATCCCTAGAGCCTCCATTTCATCATCTCTGGGATACGGACTTCATAGAGCTAATGAGAGATTTAAATGGGATAATGCCCATTACAACCTGAAAGCCTCATGTCCTCATCTCAGAAGTGAGAGTTGTAACAGTATCTGGAACAGTGAGTGCCGGCACATAGTGAGTGTACAGTATGAGTTATTAGAAACATGAATATTAGTTGGTATGTACATATTCATGTGGCTACAGAAGTGCCTGCATGCTCAGAGGAATAGCAGGTAGCATGAGGGAGAAAGCAGCTTCCCCTTCCCCAGGTTGGGAACATTGCATGGCAGGCACAGAGTAGGCCCTCCTTCCCTGGCACTGGTTCTGCTTGGGCTGTTTGAATTGGTTTATGGAGGGCTCCTTGGGTGTGGACTAGAGTCTGGGAAGACTTCCTGGAGGAGGAGGCTGTTAGAGATGATGAGATGGGTTATTCATGAGGAGCGGTGATGCTGGAAGGACTGGCCGGGATGATGGCAGATGCATCACATCACCTACCTTCATGATTTCCATCTCCCAACCATAGAGATGAGTGTTCCCATTTTATAGATGCTGTAGTGGCTCAGAGAGGTCAGCTCACCAAGGAGTTCTCAAGGTCCCTGAGGAGTCCAAGGCTTGAGAGGCTCCCTGCGAAGGCCCCAGGATGCTCCCCAGCCCAAGGGAAGTCTTGAGCAGCCTCACATTCGGGAAGCTCTAGAAGAAGGTGACCTGTCCCCTGGGAGGAAAAGCAGTGCCTCCCCATCTTTAGGGTGTCGGTCTGGGGTCCTTCAGAGCCTCTCCTGGGCATAGGACTTCCATTGTTCCAGCCCCCCTCTTGTACCCCAGACTGGCCAAACCGGTTCTGGCGAAGGGGGGCGGGGAGCAGGCACGTTGAGACAGCCGCCTGCCCGCCTGCGAGGTTCCCTCCGCCTTCACCTCCCCCCTCCCTGCCCCACACAATACCCAGGAGCTTGCATTGCCCAGGCTTAGGGGCCATGCTGACATCGCCCCCTGAGGACCTGGCTGCAACCCCAGAGCCCCCAGGGTGGCCTGGAGCCCTGGACCGGGCCGGAGGCTGGACCGGAAGGAGCTCCCTGGCTGAGGTAGGGCCCCACCCGGCTGCCAGCAGCCCATCCTTCTCCCGCCAGTCTTCCAGAGGGAGTCCTTTGTGCTGCCCGCCGCACTCACTGTGGCTTCCTGGGGCTCCACAGCCTGCTGGGCCGGGATCCCCTTTCCAGCCATGACCTTCCGCTTGGCTTTGTCCCTTTAGGGGCTGAGGGGCCTTGTTGGGTCCCTACTCCTCTGGGCACCAGGGCAACCGGCACTAGGGAAGGGGCAGGGAAAAGCTGGGCACTGGAGGCCAGAGGGGCTTTCCCTAGACTATGGTAGTGCCCAGAGACCCTCTCTGCCAGCCTTGCCAAGTGGATCCATTGTCCTGTGATTAGCAGTGCCCACTGGATGGACTCTGGGCCCCTGACCATCCTTCTCATCCTGCGGAGGGGCCTGATTTACAGATGGGGACACTGAGGCCCAGGGACAGACTTGCCTAGGGCCACACAACTTGTTCATGTCCACACGGCCTTGAACCTTGGCAGGGGTTTCCCCCTGCGGGTTCCAGAAGGACTGTGGCTGGCCGAGTGGGCACTAGAGTCTCCTGCGGTCATGTCTTGGGCAGGTAATATCCCTGCTCCCTTGGCCAGTTCTCTTCTTGAAGCTTTTTTCTTTTCCAGCAGAGATGAGCTACACACAATATAAACACAGTTCTGCCCCTCCTGGGTTCCCAGCATTGAGGTAGAGTGGAAGGTCACAGGGCCAGCAGCCGAGCTAGATGGGTCATTCCTGATGCCACTTGGCCTGGACCCTGCTTCCCCCCTAGAGACCTGCCTCCAGCCCCTCTCCCCTGAGAAAGCTTTCCACCACCCAGCCTTCTCCCCTGAGGCTTCAGGAGGGGTGTTCCTGCCCCGAGGGCGCCATGTTTTGCTCATTTATCTCTGCAACTGACAGGGGAGTGGGTGGTTCTTCCCTGCCCTTCAGGAGCTTGCAGAACCCAAGTGGAGAAAGTCTCCCAGAATACAAGGAAGCGGGGGCATGCGTGTGTTCTTGCATGCGTGTGTTCTTCCATGCGAGTGTTCTTGCATGCCTGTGCCCACAGAAGCAAGTGGGACTTCTGTGTTGAGGGCTTCTGGTTCCTGGAGAGAAAGAGATCTGAGTGGACAGTGGTCCCCTGTCTCCTGCCAGATGCTTCTACAAAGTAGAGTATGTCTCACCCTCACTGCCTCAGTTTCCCCATCTGTGTGATAGCCCCTGACTGGAGAAAGACTAATAACACTCAGAAGAATGACTATCAATGACAAAGCTCCTACTATATTATCCTTAATTCTCATATTAGTGTTTGGCATGACTATCCTAGTTACCAGATGAGGAAACTGAGAGACTTGCTTAGATGGACAGAGGTTTAATATACAAGCTAAAGTGCCAGGCTGGCGTGGCTCAGGGGTTGAAGGTTGACCTACGAACCAGGAGATCACAGTTCGATTCCCGGTCAGGGCACATGCCCGGGTTGCAGGCTCCATCCCCAGTAGGAGGTGTGTAGGAGGCAGCCGATCAATGATTTTCTCTTATTGATGTTTCTATCTCTCTCTCCCTCTCCCTGCCTCTCTGAAATCAGTCAATCAATCAATAAAAAAAGAGCTGAGAGGCTGGGTGCAGAGAGTGTGGGGTCCAGTACCAGATGCAGCTGTCCGCACTGGGTCCTCTCTCCCTTCCAGGGTCACTGACACGGTCACTGTTTCTCTCAGGCCAAGGCTTTCTCCCTAATCTCTGTGTATTGGTCCCTAGATATTTCAGTCAGAACAGTTAGCGCTTACTTCCTCCAGGAAGCCTTCCTGGAAAGCGCAGGTCAGTCGAGCCCAGCACCCTGCTCTGATGGTCCCTCTGGCTCTGCTTTTGCCAACCTGGCTTGTAACTGTGTTTGTTTTTGGCTTCCCCTACTGGACTGGCAGCCCCGCAGGGCACGACATGTTCCTCCATCTGTCTCCCTGGGTTTTTCTGGGCTTCACAGCATCCGGTCTGTCTGAGATTGTCAGCGTCACTGTCTCCATCTCTGCGTCCCTGACCGTCTCCGCACTTTGGGTCTCAGTGTCTCAGCTGCCGCTGAAAGGTCTCTGTTTCTCCACGTCTCTGTCGCCGGGGCCTCCTGGCCCTGCCAGGCTGGGCACTGCCCTTTTGGCCTGAGGGGCCTCTGGGGATGGGGGGGTCTTCGCTGCCCCGCCTGCCCACAGCGAGGCCAGGCTAGGGTAGGCCCCCGCCCAGCCGCTGCCTGCTCCCTCCCTCCCTCCCTACCGCTTGCCTCACCACAGGGTTTGATGAATCAAACTCTTTGTCTGGGTGGGATCTCCCCCAGCCAGCTGGGCAGAGAGAGGGCTTCCCCTGCCGGAGCGCCGACCATCAGCAGCAGCCTCAGCTGGAGAGGTGAGGGGCGCAGGAGGGCCGCCGGCAGAGGGCCAGGGCTGTGGGGGCTTGGACCCCTGGGTCATTAGGCCTGTCCCGGGGCTCCAGCAGTCTCCCTGGGGTGACTTCCTATGCAGGGAGGACCCGTCCAGCCTAGCCTGATCCTGGGGCTGGGAGCCGGGGTGGGGAAGAAACCCTTCTCACCCCAAGCTGGGGGGCCGGGACCCCTCCCTATCCTGCTCCTGGGAGTGCCCAGCCTGATTTGCCTGGTGGCGCGCCTGCCAGTCTGTGACTCTCCCAGCCAGCTTGGCATGGGTGTGGGCACCACTCAGCACAGAAAGCTGCAACTCTGGGCATGGGAAGGGAGGTTGGGTAACACCAAAGCCAGGACTTCCTAGGCCTGCGTGTTTGTGTCTGCATCCTGGTGTGTGCGTGTGAGTGGAACAGGAGTGGGAGAAAGCTGGAGTGGACATGTGAATAGCGGACGGGTCCCTGTGTGTGAAAATGTGTAGTTGTGTAAAGAAGTGTGTGAATGTGTGAGCCTGTGAATGTGAAGGTCTGAGTGTATCTGTGAAGTTGTGTATGTCAGTGTGTGTGTACTTGGGAGAAATGTGTGTGGATGTACATGACAGTGTATGTATCTGTGTATCTGCTCATATGTCAGAGTAAGAAAATGCACGAAGTGGTTAAAAGCACAGACTCAGAAGCTAGACGGCCTGGGTTTGAATCCCGGTTCCACCATTCACCAAATACCTCTGCGCCTCACTTTCCTCACCTATAGGATGGGGGTAATAATAGCATCAACTCAGGGTTGTTGTGAGGATTAGATGAGATACAATGTATAAAGCTCCTGGCCTGTCATTCATTAAATGCCAGGTAAGTATTAGCGATTCCTGTATCATTAGGTGTGTGAGCGAGCTGGTACACATGTGTGTACACATGTCTACATAAGGGTTTGTCCAGGCCTCCAGCACGTGGTGGCTTCCTGGCCAGCCCTGCTGTCCCGTGTCTGGTTCTGATATCTTCTCCCCTCCAGGCCCAGGTGACTGGCAGAGCAAAGGAGGAATGGACTGTGGGCCGCCTGCCACCCTCCAGCCCCACCTGGCTGGACCACCTGGTACTGCCTGCCACCCAGTAGCTGTGTGCCAGCAGGAGAGTCTGTCCTTTGTGGAGTTGCCCGCCCTGCAGCCCCCAAGCTCTGTGTGTCTGGATCTCTTCCCTGTCACCCCAGAGGAGCTGCAGGCTCCTGGCAGCCGCTGGTCCCTGGGGACCCCTGCTCCTCTCCAAGGGCTGCTATGGTCACCGTCCCCAGGAATCCCAGACACCGAGATCTCTCCCAGTGGGGGGATGCGGCCCAGCAGGGCTGGCAGCTGGCCACACTGTCCTAGTGCCCAGCCCCCACCTCTGGAGGGACCCTGGAGTCCCCAGCACCCACAGCCTCAGCGCCGGGCCAGCCATGGCTCGGAGAAGAAGTCAGCCTGTGAGTCACTCTGGGTGATGGGGGTGTGGGGGGTGGGGGGTGGGGGTAGCCCAGGGGGGTGAGTAGGGGAGAGGTTGCGTGGCTCTTTAGGACTCTTAAGCCCCAGAATCCCCCAAAACAGGCAGGACGAGTGGTAGGTTTTCGTGATAGGGAACTGAAACTCAGGGAGACGGGGAATGCCTTGTTTTGCAGTCACACAGCAAGTGAGTGGCTGTCCTGGGCACCGTGGCCCTTTGCCCACCCTTTGCCCACTGCAGCCAGGCACTGTGTTCCCTCTGCCCCTCTTGTTGATTTCATTTCTCGGGGGACCAGCTCTCAGTAAACGCATTGCCCTTTCACTTGGGCATGTTGCCTAGATGCTCAGGGCCACAGGGCAGCGGCAGAGAGGAGGTGGGAGAGACCTCCGCGGTCGCCAGCCTGTGCTCTCACCCCACCTGCAGGGCGCAAGATGCGGGTGTACCAGAGCGAAGAGGCCCCTGGCAGCCCCGAGGCCCATGCTGTCTTCCTGGAGCCTGGCCAGGTGGCAGAGCCGCCTCTGAGCACAGAGGAGCCTCGGCCTCTAGAGCTGGCGGGGCCCACCCGAGGGGGCCTGGAGGGGCCGGAGCGGAGGCGCTTCTCGGCCTCTGAGCTGATGACCCGGCTGCACTCTTCCCTGCGCCTGGGGCGGCACTCCGCAGCCAGAGCACTGGCCCAAGGGGCAGGCGCTGGAGCAGCCCGGGAAGGTACCTGCTCCTCCCCTTGGCCCTCAGAGCAGCCCGGGAGCCAGGTGCCGGGTGGAGCAAGGCTCACGCACCGGACACGCGAGGCTGGGTGCTGGTCAGCTGGAGTGTGGCGCCCCGCTGCCCAGGGCCACCCACCCTCCGCTCTCGCCTTCTCCAGGGAAAGCGTCTGGCAGGGAGCCGCGTAGCGCAGAGATGAGGGTGGACGGCGCGGCGATGGCAGCCCCTGTGGACCCCAGCGGGAGCCACGGCAGCGGGCCCGCGTCCAGGTAGCACCTCTCCCCCCAGGGTCGGGTCTGAGGCCGGGGCGCACGCGGCGGAGCCCCGACGTTCTCTCTCTCTAGGCTGGAATCGCAGGAAGAGCCGGCTCAGGGTTCCAGAAGCGCCAGCGAGCGACGACAGTCACGGTTCCTCCTTAACTGTACGCAGGAGGGGGCGGTGGAGGAAGGGGCTGCGGGTCCGGGGAAGCCGGGAAGCTG
Source organism: Myotis myotis (assembly GCF_014108235.1). Lineage (NCBI taxonomy): Eukaryota > Metazoa > Chordata > Mammalia > Chiroptera > Vespertilionidae > Myotis > Myotis myotis. The sequence continues at coordinate 8,124,143 of NW_023416324.1, read as the reverse complement.
GGGTTCCGAGAGTTGAGAGGGAGAGAACGGAATCTCAGTCCCCAGCTCCGGGGCTAGCATGCAGCTGGTGCTCAAGCAGTGTTTATGGAATGAGTGAGTGAGTGAGTGAATGAATGAATGAATGAATGAATGAATGAGTGAATTCACTGTCCCGCTGCTTGTTGAGTGAGGTGGGCCCTGGGGGGCCGGGAGGAGCCGGGCCGCGGCAGGCGGGCGCCCACAGCGCTCCCCGCCCTGTCCCCGCCCAGCTGTCCTCTACCAGGAATACAGCGACGTGGCCAGCGCCCGCGAGCTGCGGCGGCAGCAGCGCGAGGAGGAGGGCCCGGGGGACGAGGCCGAGGGCGCGGAGGAGGGGCCCGGGCCGCCGCGCGCCAACCTCTCCCCCAGCAGCTCCTTCCGCGCGCAGCGCTCGGCGCGAGGCTCCACCTTCTCGCTCTGGCAGGACATCCCCGACGTGCGGGGCAGCGGCGTCCTGGCCACGCTGAGCCTGCGCGACTGCAAACTGCAGGAGGTGCGCGCGGGACCCGCGGAGCTGCCAGTCGTGGGAGGGGGTCCTGAGGCGCAGAGGGGTTGGGGTGACTGTATGGAGCGGGGCCAGGAGAACCTGGTCCGGAGACTTAGTGCGGTTCCGGGCCACAGGGGTCCCGGGCCGGCAGGACTGCAAACTGCAGAGGGCGGGACCGAGGGGACGGGCAATGCCCAGGTGGCTGCTAGGACCTGACCAGGCGGGGCTGGCAGCTGGAGAAGTCGGAGGAGCCTCGGAGCCGAAAGCCAGTGGAGAAGCGGGGCGAAGGGGCGGGGTCCACGGGGGCGAGGCCTAGGGTAGGGCAGGGCAGGGCCAGAGGGGGAGGGATCGCTGAAAGCCTGGACCGGGAAGCTGCAGAGGCAACCCTAACGAAACCGAGTGGTGGGCGGGGGACCAGGCGGGGCCTAGAGAAGGGGCGGGTCAGAGAGGGCGGGGCCATCGGATGACCGGCAGGGCCCAAAGCCCAGGGCGAGGGGCTCAATCGAGGGCTCCAGTCTGTTTTGAACAATTGTGCTGGGCAGGAGATGGGTCCTGAACCCCACCAGGCACCAGATCAGGGATGGGGGACAAGAGGTGGTGTCCAGGGCCAAGAGAAGGCGTCCGGGTGGGCCAGTCTGGCGGTTCAACCCCTCGTCTGCCTTTGCTCAGGCCAAGTTTGAGCTGATCACGTCCGAGGCCTCATACATCCACAGCCTGTCGGTGGCCGTAGGCCACTTCTTGGGCTCAGCTGAGTTGAGTGAGTGTCTGGGGGCGCAGGACAAGCAATGGCTGTTCTCCAAACTGCCCGAGGTCAAGAGCACCAGCGAGAGGTAAGGGACTGGCCTGGCCTGGTGGGGGGCGGGGATGAGATTGGTGCGGCTCCTAGGCCTGGGGTCTCACCTTGTCGCTGACCCCTCGCTGACCCCTCAGGTTCCTGCAGGACCTGGAGCAGCGACTGGAGGCAGATGTCCTGCGCTTCAGCGTGTGTGACATTGTGTTGCACCACTGCCCTGCCTTCCGCCGGGTCTACCTGCCCTACGTCACCAACCAGGCCTACCAGGAGCGCACCTACCAGCGCCTGCTGTAGGGCTGGGGCCTCGGAAAGGGGGGAGGACAGAGAGGTTCTCGGTGGGAGTAGGCGTGGAGGACTGGGTGCGGAAGGGTGGCCTGTGAGGGAGGGGGTCCCTGTAAAGGGCTCTGTGACCCAAGTGCAGGAAGGATGTGCTGAGAAAGCACCTGAAGAACCACGGGGTGGCTGGGTCATGGATCCCAGGAGTTCAGACCCAACTGTGACCCCAGGCCCCTCCCCAACTTCCAGCCTGGAGAACCCCAAGTTCCCTGGCATCCTGGCTCGCCTAGAGGAGTCTCCCGTGTGCCAACGCCTGCCCCTCACCTCCTTCCTCATCCTGCCGTTCCAGAGGATCACCCGCCTCAAGATGCTGGTGGAGGTACCTGCAGGGCACAGGCAGCAGTGAGGGCTGGGCCAAGGAGATGCCACTGTGAACCTCCACAGCCCCTTCTGGGCGGGCACCATGGGTGGGCAGGGTCACGGGGGGAGGCCATGGCCTGCCGCATTGAACCGACCCCACCCTCCAGAACATTCTGAAGCGGACAGCACAGGGCTCTGAAGACGAAGACATGGCCACCAAGGCCTTCAATGCGCTCAAGGAGGTGAGCTGGGCAGGGCAGGGGCCTGCTGGCTCCCAAGGGCCTCCCCAGAGCCCCGGTGTGTCTGTGAAGGCCCCCAGGTGGGCGTCCGAGGCTGGGCTCTGGGAGGCGGGGTCGTGGGGCTGCAGGTGACCCACCCCTGGCCTCCCCAGCTGGTGCAGGAGTGCAACGCCAGTGTGCAGTCCATGAAGAGGACGGAGGAGCTCATCCACCTCAGCAAGAAGATCCACTTTGAGGGCAAGGTGCACGCCCAGCGGGCGGGTGGGTGCGCCAAGGGCAGCTCTTGTTCCCTCCCTCCCTGGGGCTGCAGGCCAGTCCCTCGCCGCCCGCCCCCCCCCCCCCCCTTGCCGGTGCTCTCTGCCCTGCTGCCCGGGTCTGACGTGTTCTCCCTCTTTGCCTTCTCCTTCCGCCCAGATCTTCCCACTGATCTCCCAGGCCCGCTGGCTGGTGCGGCACGGGGAGCTGGTGGAGCTGGCCCCTCTGCCCGCGGCGCCCCCGGCCAAGCTGAAGCTGTCCAGCAAGGCGGTCTACCTGCACCTCTTCAATGACTGCTTGCTTCTCTCCCGACGGAAGGAGTGAGTCGGGGCACGGTGCGGGGGAGGTAGACTGGAGCTGGGCTCCCTTCCTCCCCATGAATGGGCCCAACGGCCAGCCCATCCCTGGGCCTGGGAGCCCCCGCCTGCACCGAACGGTGTTGCCAGGGCACCCTGAGCCTGGGAGGCTCCAGCAGGAAAGGCAAGTTCATCTTCTAGAATCAAGGGCTGGACTATGTACAAAGGATTTGAAGCTGCTCTGAGCTTAAGCCAATCAGAGCACAGCCCTGGAGTCCCAACTCTTCCCCGAGTCACAATGAGAACAGCCAGCATTCACGGTGCGCCTGTTCTGTGCCAGGCGTGCTATGTGGATTACTCCCTGGTGCCCTCTAGATATTTCCCTGGTAAGTAGGCTCCCTTACTACTGTCAGTTTCTTGGAGCTGATAGTCAGGGGTCAGGAGGAGCCCCAGTGTGTCTGATGCGAGACCCCCCTAGACAGAGCCGAGGTCTCATCAGAGTTGCTGCCCAGTTGGCTCTTAGGACAGGCTCAGGGCAGAGGCTCAGAGAGAAGTTGACAACATGCCTGGGGTCAGAGGCTGGTCTCACCTTCCACCTGCCAGTGATCTGGTAGGAACAGAGTTCCCAATTCCTCGTGCGGACTTTGCTGGCTGCCAGGGAGGTGGTGCCCTGCGCAGTCGAGTTTCCTGGGGGAGGGTGCTAGAGGGGCAGCCAACCCCTTCTCCCTTGAATCAGAACTTGTCTGGTCCTGAGGGTGGAGCCTGGAGGCCTGGGCACTGGCCAGGCTGACCTCGCCTCCCCGGCCCTGCAGGCTGGGCAAGTTTGCCGTTTTTGTCCACGCCAAGATGGCCGAGCTGCAGGTGAAGGACCTGAGCCTGAAGCCCCAGGGCATCCCTGGCCACGTGTTCCTCCTTCAGCTCCTGCACGGGCAGCACACGAAGCACCAGTTCCTGCTGAGGGCCCGCACGGAGTGAGTGGGCCGGGGGCTGGGGAGAGAGGACCCGTCCCAGGCAGGTACTGGCCTTTTCTCTCTGGCTTCAGGACAGTCGCATGAGGCAGGACTTGGGCAGAGCTGGCACCCGGGGAGGGTCGGGGGGGCTGGGGTTGCTCTGTTCTTATGCACAGAGCTGAGTAGGGCACAGGGCTGTGGGAACAGGGCTGTGAGGTGAGTCCTGGGGTGGGCATCATATGTGACCTGGGTGGGTCTGGATCATACCCTGTTTCCCAGCTGTTTCACCATCTTGGCCCTGGGAAAATGCAGTTTGCATGTTGTGATCACTTGGCCTCCCTTTTCTAGAAGTGAGAAGCAGCGGTGGATCTCTGCCATGTGCCCCTCCAGCCCCCAGGAAGACAAGGAGGTCATCAGCGAGGGGGAAGGTAGCAGCTGCCACCCTCCTCCCTCGAAGGCCCACATCCCCTGGGCCGGGTACCTTGTTTTCCCCCTTCCCTCCAATTCTGGGTGCCAGGTGGCCAGCGGGGCTACAGGGAGAGAGATCAGCTGCCCGGGGGAGTCAGGGGTAGCTCTGCAGAACCTTGAAGGATGGGCAGAATTCACATAGGACAGGCCGACCCCCACGTGCACAGACAGCACCCTGGAGGTGACAAAGCCTTTTATATCCTCCCATTTCATCCCCATAGAAGCCCATTTTACAGGTTAGAAAACAGAGATTCAGAGAGGTAAGGTGACTTGTCTGAGTTCACCCAACTAGCAAGCGGCAGGGCTGAGATTCGAGTCAGACCTGTGTGGTTTTCCCAATACAACCAGCCCATCTAGTGTGATAGGAAGAGCTGAAGGCCTGGACCGGTACAGATTCTCTGGCTTGAGCTAGGAATCCTGCTCAGGTTGGGGGGTGAGCTTCCCATTCTAAAGAGGTGCTCAGGGAAGGCCCCTGAAAGATGAGGAGGGGCAGGAGGAGATGAAAAGATCTGGGGGAGAGCACTCCTGGGAGGAGGGACAGCCAGTGCAAAGGCCCTGAGGCAGGTGGGAGCTCGAGCGTTTGGGAACAGGGTGAGCAGTGTGGCTGAGCTTCATGAGCGAGGGGGAGTGGGAAAGAAGAGGGAAGGAGAGGTGGTTAGCAAGGGGGCCATGCCAGACCACACAGGGCTTTGTAGGCTGTGGGGAGGACTTTGGATTTTATTCTAAGAGGAGCAGGGAGCCCTGGAGGGTTATAAACCAGGAAGCGATGTGGCTTGAATCCCAGTTGAGGAGGATGGTCTGGAGGGAGCACCAGGGAGCATTAGGGGGCAATTGAAGGGGCCATTACTGCTTTGTGGGGGGTTTCCGGTGGGCAGTTGGACATTGCCCTGGAGGTCAGGACAAGGTGTTGATCTGGGGAGGAGAGAGCCCTGGGTGCAGCAACAGTAACGGAAGCTGGGAGGGACTGGACTCATGGGGCTTGTGTTTAGGGGTAAGAGAGAAGAGCAGCCATGGTGGGTTAGGGAGGGGTAGAGGAAAAGAAGCAGCAGCGGCCACCCTCCCGCCCCCTTACTTCCTCCTCTGCCCCTCCCTGCCCACCCCATCATGCCTTGGGGACTCTCAGTCTCTCTTGGGCTGTCAGACCGCCCCCAGGTCCAGTGTGTCCGGACATACAAGGCCCTGCAGCCAGACGAGCTGACCTTGGAGAAGACTGACATCCTGGCAGTGAGGACCCGGACCAGTGATGGTGAGAGGGGCCTCCTGGGAGGGCCTCCCGGTGGCGCTCTCATGGGCAGGAGGTAGCTAGATGGCTACGACATCACAGGGAAAGGTTACGCAAGTGTTGATCAGCCACAGCATGCAGGAATGAAGTTAGACAATAGGAGGAACTTCCTACTTGTAAAGATGTAGGATTGAGAGTGACTGGCGGGGGAGAGCGGGAAACACCCTTCTTTGAGGATGTCGGGAAAAACAGGTCAGAAGTTCCTCTACGAGACTGCCAGAGGCAGGGTCCTTCCTGGGGCTGGGAGACGCTGAGATGGTGTCACCGCTGAGATGGTGTCACCGCGGCCCCAGGGGTGCAGACGAGGCTTGCAACAGGGCCTAGGCCAGTGACGGCGAACCTTTTGAGCTCGGCGTGTCAGCATTTTGAAAAACCCTAACTTAACTCTGGTGCCGTGTCACATATAGAAATTTTTTGATCTTTGCAACCATAGTAAAACAGAGACTTATATTTTTGATAGTTATTTTATATATTTAAATGCCATTTAACAAAGAAAAATCAACCAAGAAAATGAGTTCGCGCGTCACCTCTGACACGCGTGTCATAGGTTTGCCATCACTGGCCTCGGCGTCCCCTCGCAACCCGGCCCTGGTGTCCCTCGGATGCCACTGATGCTGCACCTGTCCTGTGTGCCCCAGGCTGGCTGGAGGGCGTCCGCCTGGCAGACGGCGAGAAGGGGTGGGTGCCCCAGGCCTACGTGGAAGAGATCAGCAGCCTCAGTGCCCGCCTCCGAAACCTCCGGGAGAATAAGCGGATCACGAGTGCCACCAGCAAACTGGGGGAGCCCCCTGCGTGACGGGCAGCCGTGGCCGGGACCCCCGCTCCGTGCCCGCTCCGGGACAGGTCTGGGGGGGACCTGCAGTGTCTCCGTTCCCCAAGCCTCTGCTGCTGGGACTTCTGCTCTGTGGCCCGGCATCGAGGGGACAGCTGTTCCCTTGCTTCTCGGTGCCCGCTCTTCAGGGCCGAGGGCGGTTCCTTCCGCTGGCATGGGGGCCGCAACAGGGGGCCTCTGATATCTGGCAAGGATTGGGGCCCTCTGTCTTCCGTGTCCTTGACCCTGCCTGACTCTTGGTCCCTTCACCAGGGGCCTGGCAGGGAAAGGCTCCGGTACTAATGGGTCCTGCAGCCTGTGTATCTGGGGTCTTCTGGTCAGAGCCTGTGTGGGTCCTGGTTGTGATTTGTCTGTAAATAAACTCCCATCATGCCTTTGCTTGGAGTCTGTGAGCCATCCGACGCCCCACTTCCCCAGCTAAAGATCAGGAAGGTCTCGGGCTGCCTCCCCTTGGGGATTTCCCCTTGTATAGTTCCCCTCTTAACCAGAGGAGGGTGAGAGAGGGCTGCGTATCAGTTAGACTGCTTTGGGCTGCTGTTAGCAAAAGAGCAGATTCAAATAGGCTTAAATAGTAAAGAGAATGTATTAGTTCTTGCACTTGTTTCTTACAGTTTCTGTAACAAATTCCTGCGAAGTAGGTGATGTAAAGCAACAGTGCCGGAGGCCAGAAGTCTGAAATTGGCATCACTGGGCCTAAGTCCAGGTGTCTGGAGTGGAGATATGCTCTGGGGAGAAGGGTCCCTGGCCTAGTTCAGCTTCTGGTGGCTGCCAGCATTCCTAGGCTGGCTGTTGTATCACTCCAGCCTCTGCCTCTGTGGTCACATTGCCTTCTCTGTGTGTCTATGTCAAATATTTCTCTGCCTCCCTCTTATAAGGATACATGTGATTGCATTTGGGGCCCACCGGGATTCTTAATTCTTAACTTAAATCCACCTTATATTTCTTAAGTCTTAAGTCCCATCTACAATGACCCATGCCTTTTTTTTTCTTTTTGTCATATGAAATGACATTCATAGGTTCTAGGCATTAGAATGTGGATGTATTTTGGGAGACTATTTATCTGTCTACCACGGTTCTCATATCTGAGAAGTGTAGCGTCAAGGTGGACTTCAGGCAAGGCTCGATCCAGTGGCTCATTGTTCTAACTGAGGACTCAACTCTTTACATTCTCTACTCTGCTATTCTTGGTGTCAACTTTATCCTAAGGCTCCCAGGGGCTTCTTCTTTTTTTAAAAAAATTTTTTTTTTATTGATTTCAGAGAGGAAGGGAGAGGGAGAGAGAGAAACATCAATGATGAGAGAGAATCATTGATTGGCTATCTTCTGCATACCCCCCACTGCAAGATTTAGCCTGCAGCCTGGGCATGTACCTTGACTGGGACTCAAACTATGATCTCCTGGTTCATAGGTCGGTGCTCAACCACTGAGCCACACTGGCCAGGCTCTGAGGGGCTTCTTCATTCACATCCAACATGGAAGAAGAGAATTGTCTCCCCCACCATCCCCTTTCTCGAAGACCTCTCTGATTGGACGAGCTTGGATTACATGGCTACCTCTGGGCTGATCACGGAAGCCAGGGGGTGGTGTGTGCTGATGGACCTAAGGCTAGGCCATGTGCTCTATATCCCTGGAGCCAGATTAGGGAATTGTCTGCCCTGAAATTGAATGGATCCGCAAGAGGAATCAGTGGCTGTTGCAAAGGAAGGGTAAATGCTGGGGAGGCCAACTCATCGGAATCCAAGTCTCCCAAGAGAGTGGAGGGACCAGGGAACAGAGAACCCTTGGGGGGATGGGAGCGCCCTTCAGCCCTCTCAAGGAGGTGGTGGAGCAAAGAAAACTCGAGTTGGGGGGTCCCAGAGGGCAAACATGGGCAAATGGGGAGAAGCTCACGCCCATGTAGAAACCTTTGGGGGTCCCTTTCTAACCTGAGGTGGTTCAGGAGGGTGGAGTGTGTGGGCTAAGGAGGCGGGCACACTGGAATTTCAATTCTGGTTCAGATGTTTATTCCCCATGTGATTTTTTTAAAAAAAATAAAGCTTTTAGTTACAGAAAAGTTGCAAGGATTGTACAGAGAGTTCCATACACCCCTCCGAGTTTTCCCTGCTGTCAACATCTTCCATTGCCATGGAACAGTTGTCAACACTAAGAAACCAACATCGGTACATGACTATTAGCTGACTCCCAACTGTATTCGGATTTCACCAGTTTTTCCACAAACGTCCTTTTTCTGTCCAGGACCCAGTTCAGGAGCCCGCACTGCGTTTAGTCTCGCCTGGCCTGTGACAGCTTCTCAGCCTCCCCTTGTTTTCCATGAGCTTGCCGATTTTGAGGAGTTCTGGTCAGTATTTTGTTAGATTGTCCCTCCGTTTGGGTTTATCCGATGTTTTTCTCGTGACTAGACAGGAGTTATGGGTTTGGGGCAAGAATACCACAGGCCCAGTGCCTTTCTCGTCACATGATCTCAGGGGGCATGTGACTTCTTACTGGTATGTTAACCTTGATTACATGGTTAAGCTGGTGTCTGCCAGGTTTTTGTTGTTGTTAATCCTCACCCGAGGATATTTTCCCATTGATTTTTAGGGAGAGTGGAAGAGAGAGGGAGAGACAGAGAGAAACATCGATGTGAGAGAAGCACAGCAATTGGTTGCCTCCTGCATGAGCCCCGACCAGGACCAGGGCCTGGGCCAGGGAGGAGCCTGCAACCAAGGTACATGCCCTCGACTCGAAAAGAACCCAGAACCCTTTGGTCCGCAGGCTGATGCTCTATCCACTGAGCCAAACTGGTGAGGCTTTGTTCCTTGGAGGCAAGTGGAGCCCCCGCTGAAGTGTGTGTGAGGTGGGGTGGGGGGCTGGCCCTGCCTTCTGGAGGATGGATCTATGTATATTATTTGGAATTCTCTTGAAAGAAAGATATGGCCCCCGCCCCCATGTATTCAACCAATCATTTATTTCTATCAGCGTGGGCCCGTGAATTTATCTATCTTATCTCTGGGTTATAATTCCACACCAAGGTACTGACTTCGTTGTGTAAACTGTTCCAGTGTTGGCCGTTGGGCGCGCTTTCCGATGAGCTCCTGTGTCTGTGTGACATCCTCCCATCCTTTTGCTTTTTGAGCATTTCCTTGCTTCCTGGCACTACAAGATGCTCCAAGCTCATCTTGTAGCCTCCCTGCCTCCGGGGTGGAATCGGCCGTTTCTCTAAGGTGTGTGGTTCCTTTGATTGGCGGATGATGTTTAGGAACCAAGATCTGGTTGCTGGGCGTGCTCATTGCTATGGAGGTGTCATGGCTTCTTGCTCTCCTACTGGACCGAGGTAGGACATACCTTTCTTTTTTTTTTTTTTTTTTTTTTTTAAACATATATTTTATTGATTTTTTACAGAGAGGAAGGGAGAGAGATAGAGAGTTAGAAACATCGATGAGAGAGAAACATCGATCAGCTGCCTCCTGCACATCTCCTACTGGGGATGCGCCCGCAACCCAGGTACATGCCCTTGGCCGGAATCGAACCTGGGACCTCTCAGTCCGCAGGCCGACGCTCTATCCATTGAGCCAAACCGGTTTCGGCGGAGGACATACCTTTCTGTGCATGATTCTAAGCCAGACAATGGCTCTGCTCCTCAGTTACCGTGTCTGCACGATGGGGATGGTGATAACTACCCCTCCTGCGTGGAGCCACTGTGAAGTAAGGGTGACATAGTGCCTGGCCCATAAGAAGTTGCCAAAAGTGGTGGCTTTTACTGTGTCAGGGCTGCATGGCCAGAGTATGGGGGCCCTTGTGAGGCTGTGAGGCCTCTGTCTCTTGAGAATTGAAGTCCAAGAATGGGATCCCTGTACTGAGCCAAGACCAAGGGACCTCTGCTTGTCCAGCACTGAGTCTGTACGGGGGGTGGGGTGGGGGAGGAGAGCCGAGGTCGGCCAAGCAGAGGAAACAAGCCCTCCTGCCTTCCACCTGCCCTGGCGGATGTGGATTCTGGCCGACACCTGCATCTGGACTAGATCCCTGGGGGCTGGGCTGGGGGGGGTGGGGGTGGGGGGCGCTGACTCTGAGGCCATGCTGTCATTCAGGGAAAGCAGGGCTGCCTGAGGTACACCAGGCCCTCTCCCCTCATTCCTCACCTGCCCGGAGGCAGATGCAAGCGAGGCATGTTAGGAGAGCCCCTCTCTCGGCGAGACCTGCCCCTGCCCAGCCGGCCCTGCGCTGCTATTTGGCCTTGGCCTAGGACCCAGGGCCCTGCCTTTGCTTGTTGCAGGAGGAGTGGGTGGGTGGGGGTGCTTGGGCAGGACAGGCAGTGGCGGGCATGCCTGTGGTAGGGGTTTTGCCCCCTGAGGCTGTCTGTTCAGTCAGTTTCCAAACCATGTAACTTCAGGAGCCCATCTCAATGGCTTCCTGCAGCCCCACCCCACCCAGTGCCAACCCCCTCCTGTCTACGCAGGCTGTTCATTTTGGGACAACCCATTGAGCTGCACACGTAAGGTCTGCACTTCTATGCCTGTGAGTTAAACTTTGACAGAAACTTTACTTAGTATCCTAGTGGGAGAAACCCTGGCGCTGTGGGTGGGCAAATAAGGGAGCAGCCAGCTCTCATAGGGGGTCAGGGCAGGCTTCCTGGAGGCAGTGCCACTCAAGCTACGTCCCGAGAGCCGAAACGGAGGTGAGAGATCAGGGACGTGACCAAGTCAAGACCCAGGATCTGTCCTCTGGGAACCAGCGACTTGAGGAGACATGAGCAAGAGAGGAGTCGGTGGCTTGCCTCCCTGACCCGACCTTGGCCTTGGCCTGCTCCTGCTCTGTATCCATGTGGGAGGACCCACAGACCCTTCTTGCTCTAATACTTTTTCTAGCTTTTGATGGAGAGTTGCCTTCGACCCCAACAGAGCTTAGCTGTGAGCCAGAGCCTTCCGGGCTTAGGGGTCTGTGTGGCAGGAAAATGAACCTTTTTTTCAGATGTAGTTTGGTAAGAAAGGCCTTTGAGTTTAAAAGTTCATTCTGTGAGCACCTGCTGCGGGCCAGGGCCCGCCAGACCCTTTGCCAGATTTCCACAGGAACCCAACTCTGCAGGGCGGCGGAAGGCCCGGAGGAAGCACTTTATAAACTGTGGCATGCAGTGCACTTGGGCGAGACTTAAAGCCCTCCATGCCTGACTCTGGAATGGTTGGGGAGCCCCCTGTGTGCGTGGGGGGGCAGCTTCGGGCTGGGGGATGTACTGAGATGAAACCCTGAAGGATGCCCTTGATGGAGTCGATATGGGTCACCCCCCTGGAGGAGGCCTCTGTGTTTGTCTCCATAGTAGGCTGTATTGGAGATCCCATTTTACAGATAAGAAAACTGACATCAGCCCTGGCTGGCTTGCTCAGTGGATAGAGCGTCAGCCGGCAGACTGAAGGGTCCCAGGTTCAATTCTGGTCAAGGGCACATGCGTGGGTTGTGGGCTAAGTCCCTAGTAGAGGGCGTGCAGGAGGCAGCCGATCGGTGATTCTCTCTCAACATTGATGTTTCTCTCTCTCTCCCTCTCCCTTCCTCTCTGAAATCAATCCTATATAATAAAAGGCCAGCGACCATAACGGCGTAACCACCAGAACAACCGATCGACCAGTCGCTATGAGGTGCAGTGACCACCTCTCAGTCCCACCCCCAGCCTGCAGGCTCCGATTGCTGGATGGCCAACGGGGAACCACGGGCCATTGGTGTCGTTGGCGGGGTGGGACTGGGGACTGGCGAGCGGGCAGAAGATGGCCCTGATTGCAGGCTAGGCCTAGGGACCCTACCCATGCACGACTTCGTGCGCCGGGCCTCTAGTAGAAATAGATGGAAAGAAAGAAGGAAAGGAAACTGACATCAGAGAGCAAGGCACTGGGCAGGCCCATACCCTGGCGCCCCACACAGGCTGGCTGCCCGGCTGTCCTTCTAGTTGGTCTTCAGACTCCAAGCTCATTCCAGTCTCAGGCTTCTGCCCTTCCCTGGAATGTTCTCCCGTCAGATCTTGAAGTCTGGCCGCTTGTTATTTAGGCCTCCCCTGAAATGCCACCTCCTCAGGGGGACTTCCCTGACCACCCTGGCAAATGGGGTCACCCCACCCTCAGTTCCTTGTTTGTTCATTTATTAATCTGTTACTGTCACCTCCCCCATTGGTCTGTGAGCTCTATGAGGACAGGAGCTCCGTCCACGGGACCTTGGCTGTAGCCTGGGTGCCCAGTGCAGGGCCCAGTACAGAGATGTTCTGAAGGGATTCGAACCCAGCTCCACATGAATCCTGAGCCTGAGCTCTCCATGCTCCAGACCTGCTCTGCTTCCCACTCCAGCCCCCGGCATGAGCCACAGGGGCAGGGGGTCTCCTGGTGCCTGCAGGCTGTGGCTGAGTTGCAGGCACCCAGCTCACCCAGCTCCTGCGGCTCACACCAGGGGTGGCTGCGGGTGAGGCCGCCCCACCTGGGCTGAGGCCGCCCTGAGCACCAGGAGACTGGCTCGGCCACTCTTGCCACCCTGACCTGGATTTGAACCTGGGCTCAGCTCTCACTTCCTGTCCCTGAGTGACCTTTCCCCATTCCAGGGTCACAACTGTCCTCCCAGATTGTATTTCTGACGGAAAGAACAAAAGGAAGTGGGCTGAGGCTTTGGCAGGAGGGACTCTGGTTAGACAAAAAGTAGACTTTCCTGCCTGTAGGGCTGTGACAAACACCTGCACGGGCGGGAAGGCCATTGCGGCATCTCCTCCCCTGAGCAGCGTGAGGAACAGGACGAACAGTCACCGTCACCGCTGGGGTGGACGTGGGGCCAGGCAATGGACAGGACGGCCTTCGGAAGCTGCTTTCAAGCTCTTGGCTCACGAGCTGCCCCGAGGGCTGGGGCGTGGTCAGGAAGGAGGGAAGGGTTAGCTGCTGGCCTGGCATTCTAGATGGTGGCATGGGTGTGGGAGAAGGTGGAGGAAGAAGCTGAAGGGGGCAGAGCTGTGCCTCTTCCTTCGATGAGGCAATAAGGACTCAGGGAATTCTCAGGTGCATTCGCCTTTCCAAAGTGGGGTGTGGGGAAGTGAGCACTGAGGTTGGAGTCGGGCAGACCTGGCTTTGCGTCCGGTTTTACCACGTACAAGCCACGATGCTCTGGGAAAGCAGCTTCTGAGCCTCAGTCCCCTCACCTGTTACCTGGGAATAATAATGCAGGTTCCAGCCCTGATCAGTTTGGCTCAGTGGAGAGAGCGTCGGCCTGCGGACTGAAGGGTCCCGGGTTCGATTCCAGTCAAGGGCATGTACTGTGGTTGCGGGCACATCCCCAGTGGGGGGTGTGCAGGAGGCGGCTGATCGATGTTTCTAACTCTCTATCCCTCTCCCTTCCTCTTTGTAAGGAATCAATAAAATATATTTAAAAATTTTTTTAAATATATTTTATTGATTTTTTACAGAGAGGAAGGGAGAGAGACAGAGAGCCAGAAACATCGATGAGAGAGAAACATCAATCAGCTGCCTCCTGCAAATCTCCCACTGGGGATGTGCCCGCAACCCAGGTACATGCCTTTGACCAGAATCGAACCTGGGACCCTTCAGTCTGCAGGCCGGCACTCTAGCCACTGAGCCAAACCAGTTCTGGCAAAATATATTAAAAAATTTTTTTGGAAAAAAAAAATAATGCAGGTTCCAGCCCTAACTGGTTTGGCTCAGTGGATAGAGCATCAGCCTGCGGACTCAAGGGTCCCAGGTTCGATTCCGGTCAAGGGCATGTACCTTGGTTGCAGGCACATCCCCAGTAGGGGGTGTGCAGAAGGCAGCTGATCGATGTTTCTAACTCTCTATCCCTCTCCCGTCCTCTCTGTAAAAAAATCAATAAAATATATAAAAATTAAAATTTTAAAAAACAACTTTAAAAAAATAAAAAAATAATGCAGGTTCCAAGGACGGACGTGACAGCCTCAGAAAGGACTTTGCAAAAAGCATGTGCAAAGGGGAGGTGAGGCATGGCCAATTGGCAAGTGTTATAACGACGGTGGTGTTATTGCTTCAGTCCAACCTCTGTGCCACGCATCAGGTCATGTAATCCTTACAACAGCCCTGTTTTGGTCACCATTCTACAGATGAGGAGTCTGGGGCTCAGAGAGGTGATAGGACTTACCCAACGTCACACAACCAGCTGGAAACTGAATCAGGACGAAAATCCCCATCTGATTTCAGTCTACTCTGTGCAGGTTTTGATTGACTGGGAAGGCACATTACAAACTAAAGTGATGAATGTCATCATTCTTTTATTTTTTATGGTAATTGCTCTTCATTAACTGGTTTCCCCCAGTGGCAGCAGTATCCTTCCCAGGACTGCCACCAGGGGGCAGCAACACCCAGGGCTGGGCCCAAGGGTCCTGAGGGTGGTGCCCTACCCACTCCTCGCATTCCAGGACGTTGAGACCTCCTGATGCTTAGCTGTGCAGGTGGGTGGGGACCCAGGGCATCAGGCGGATCCGGGGCAAGGGAGGGCATGGTTTCAGGGAAATAGGATCATATGCACAGTCCTGACCTCAGCCCCGAGAGGAAAAGGTCTGACAAACAAGGTGGTGGCTGGCCATGGCCCCTCCCCCAGGAATCTCCCCGCTGGCCCTAGGGCTGGGTCCGGAGCCCGTTTCTGTCCCCATTGCCCAGGCCCCCAGGGCAGCAGCGTCACAGGGCACGTCACCATCTCTGTGTTCCCCCTGGACAGTTGGCACCTTGAGGACAGTGTTCTCTGACTTTTTCGGGGGCTCCAGCATGGGCTGGGCACTCGGGGGTCCTTCGGGTTTATTGAATACAGGTGTGTGTGTGGGGGGGGGCAGTGTCTGAACTGGACCCAGAGCCCCACAAAGGAGAAAACCCAGGCTCAGAGACGGGGAGAGACTTGCCTGAGGTCCCTCAGCAAGTTAGAGGTGGAAGAGCCTCTTTGAACCCTGGCCCGCTTGACTGGGGGGTGAGGGAGACTCTCTGAAGCCCTTTGCTACAAGGGCCACCTCCCCCAGCTCTGCATGGAGTCCCAGCTCACAAAGCCCAGGCATGTCGCCAGCCCCCCAGGCCTCAGGCGGCTCTGCGAGGCGGGCAGACCCCAATGGGGAGCGTGGTGGGGCAGCACCCTCCATCCAGCTCTTCCCGCCCTGTATTCGGTGATGTGAACTGGTGCTGGTGCTGGAAACTGGCCGCGTTAGGAGTGTTTACACTACAGACATCGGCCCCCTGAACCCGTCCTCACCCTACACCAGAGTCAGGTGTTGATCCTTTACCAGCTCCCCGCCAAGGCTCAGAGAGGGGGGCTGAGCTGCCCACAGGCCCTCTGCCTGGCCCTCTCTCCCGGTGCCTCTCCCCTCCCTCCCTTTGTCACGTCCTGCCTGGTTCGAGGATCATCTTATCCCCTCCAGGGTGTGACAAATGCCTGTGACTGGGGCCCCTGCCCCGCCCTGCACCTGTGCACTGGGGGTGCACCTCCTCTGATCCCAAGTGAAGTCCCCAGCTGGGCAGGGGGATGCTTTGAACCTGACCCCGTGGAGGTCTTTGATGTCTCTAAAGCTGTGACCCATGGCCTCCTCCTAAGAAGAGTGACACCAAAAGGTGTCATGTTCACCTTGCCTCCGTGCGTCTACACCTGCCCCCTGTAGGGTGGGGCGAAACGAGGCGCTGCAGGAGGCAGGCGTGGACGTGCCCGGGGAGGCTTAGGGCTCGGCTGAGTGGCGGCTGGCAGCCCTGGTCACTAGGGTCCCTGTGGAACGCTGGACTCAGCTCCACCCTCAGCCCTGGCTGCTGGGTCCTGTGGTGTGGGGGTCGCAGTAGGGGGCTGGCCCAAGCACCTGGAGGCGAGTCCTTACAGACTGGCTGGGGGAGGAGCTGCAGGGCACGAGGGTTGCCCACGCCTCCTTTTGCCAAGCAGGTGACTCCCTCCTGGACACCCCCACCGCGTCTGCTGTTTTCCAGGAAAACCGATGCAATCGCTGAGTTGGCAGGTCGAGTTGGTATCACCCTGGCAGCTCTACAGGGTGAGCCTGCTGCTTCCAGGGCCCAGCGGGGCCTGCCCAGGAGCCCCGGACCTGGCCAGGCTCCCGTTACCCGCCCCGCACCAGTGTTCCTGCCTGGCTCTGCCTCTCTCGCTCTCCTTCTCTCTTGCCACACCCACCCTCTGGCCCAAACATCACCTCATGCCCAAACCCAGCCCCTCACGCCAACCTTGATTGTTCCTGGGGGGTTAGATGAGGTGTTAGAAGACCTGGGTGTGCATCCCACAGCCACACTTATTGGCTGTGTGTCTTTGGATAAGTCCCTTGACCTCTCTGAGCCTCAGTTTCCCCATCGATGAGATTCAAGTCATGCCATGCTGTTAAAGGGTAGAAAGTGCCCAGCAGGGTGCCAGTAAGCAGGAAATGGTTCCACAGACTCTCTGCCTGCATGACCTGTTCTCCCAGGGCCTGTGGGAAGAAGGAAACGGTGGAACCTTCTGCTCGCCCATCTAACATTAATCAGCACGCGATCATCAGGCTCCGCACGCATGATGCTCAGCTCTAATTGCGCGCTTGTGAAATGGGATCGGGCTGCAGCGTTCTCTGGGCTCCTGGCTCGGGCAGAGCCGGCTTGTGGCCCGGGTCTGGGGCTCCTGGCTTAGCGGGGCCTGAGGTGTGGGCAGGGAGTGGGCACTGCAGGGGCCGCCGGCTGGGCAAGGTTGGGACTTGGAAGAATCCAGTCTGTCAAAGAGGTCAGTGGGCAAGGCGGCCCCGTGGAGGGCTTCAGCGGGCACCCCCAGACTCGGAGGCCTGGCCAAGGAGCCCTTGGTGGAGGAGGGGGGCCCACACCCTGGTCCTTAGCACGTCACCCCTGCTTCAGGCAGCTTCTGGTCAAGGGGGCTCAGAAGGCAAGGAGGCGAGGGCCTGGGCACAGGGATTGCTCAACAAAGAACTAGTGAAGAGGAACTGTGTGAACGGTGGGTTGAATAAGTGAGTGAATCAGTGAATAAGTGAGTGAGTGATGAATAAGCTAATACCTAAGGAACACTAACACCTATGCAGCTCTCACTACATGCCCGCCACTGTTCTTAGCACTTTACTAATCTGAACTCACTCAGTCTTCACTGAAACTTTATGAATAGGCACTATTACGCCTTCCACTTTACAGAGAATAGACACCCCTCCCCTCCGTCCCCGCCCCAGGCACAGAGAAGTTAAGTAACGGTGCCCAAAGTCACACAACTGCTAAGTGACTGAGTCTGCACTTGAACCCATGCAGACTGGCTTCAGAGTCTGGGGGGGGAGCAACCAGGAGCATAGCCCCAGGGCTATGATGGGAGTTCATAGCTGAGGGGTGAGAAGATGGGTTTTACACTTTGGACCTTGAGACTTTAGACTTCGCATTTTTCAGTGGATCATTCATTCTTCATTCCATGTATCTGTTAGTCACCTGCTCACTCATCTACTCACTGAGTGTTGGCTCTGGGAGAGGGAGGGGTGAGATTAATAAGATTCTGTCCTTCAGGGTTCAGCTCAGGTGCCACCTTCTCCAGGAAGTCTTCTCTGATTTCCTCTGCAGGAGGCCCACAGGCTCCTGGCCTTCTCTCAGTATTACCTTCCCCTGTGCCTGCTTCCCTTACCAGCTGCGGAGTGCTCTTGTCTCTGAATTCTTGGTACACCGCTGGTGCTCAATAAATGCTTGATGAGGCAGCCCGTTGTTGCTGGGCCTCCTGGATACTCCTGAAGCTCCCTGCTCCCTGCTGCTTCCTCTCCTCACTCCAGCCAGGATGCTCTGGTGTCCGGGCAGCGCCCAGCAGCCCCATACCCCTCAAAGGCTTTCCCATCCCCTTGGTGGAGTGGAAACTCACCGGGCACAGGGGCCATGGCCAGCAGGGCTGGGATTCACTCCTGCCTGTCCCGGGAGGGAGGGAACTGGGCCCATCTGGCTCAGCAACCGACAGCAGCCTCTTCCTTCGCTGGCTACATGTTTGTTTTCAAATTCCTGAGGCCTGCGTCACTCCCACCCCTGTCCCCACCGGGCCCCTGGCCTGCCTTTGCTTCCTTCCTCCCCTCACTTGACCAGGCTGGTCTGCAGGGTGGGGCACCAGGCCAAGCCTCTCTCTCCTGCTGCCCACCAGCCTTCAGCTGACTGACTGGGGGGGGGGGGGGGGGGGGGCAGAGACTGGGGAGATGAGATGGGGGACTCAGGAGCCTCCCCGGGCCCTCTGCCTGGAGTAGGGCAAGGCCATGTCCCTGCTCCTCCGGGAACAGTGGACAGGAACCCCCGGCTGGCAGCCAGGACGCTGCAGGGCTGGGTTACTGGGTGGGGAAGCCCTGCGGGGGCACTCCCTTCGCAGGCCCAGGCTGGGCCCCAGGAGGGTGACGAGTCTCCAACTCGACCTCTTGTGCTGAGCCCCTGACAGATACAGATGCTGGGCCCGTCCTCTGCGTTTCTGATCCCAGGTGGAGCCGGGGAAGCTGGGCCTTCAGCTCGCTCCCCTGGGGTCCCGGGAAAGGGGGTCCAAGCTGAACCTCAGCGGGGAGGAGCCTGCATCCGACAAAGCTGCGTTCGGTGACCTTGGGGTCTGACCCAGCTCGACGGCTGACTGTCACGGGACGGAGTGGAACGGCGCTGGCCAGGTCAGCGGGCAGCGGCCACGGTGGCTGTTTACGCTGTAATTAATTAAAATGAAGTAAAACGGGAGTCGGTCCCTCAGGGACACTCGCCACATTTCAAGTGCTCGGTAGCCACATGTGGCAAACGGCCACCAGGTGGCACAGGGCGGACGGACAGCCGTCCATCCTCCGCCCACAGGACGCGCTCGGTCACCCCTGTTCCAGGATATCAGCCCCGCGAAGGCAGGCATCATCCTCTGCTTTTTTCGCTGCCGTCCGCGGCCTCCAGCACGTGCCTGGAACGTGGTTGGGGATCAATAAAGACATTGGTAATTGATTTTTTTAATGTGGTGAAACATACATAAAATTGACCATGTAACCACTGTAAAGTACTCAGCTCAGTGGCATTCAGCAGATTCATTTCGTCGTGCAATGATCGCCACTTTCCGCAGAACTCTTGCTCATCCCGAACTGAAATTCCTTCCCCGTGAGACAATGACTCCCTATCAATACACATTCTTTTTTTTTTTTAATGAATGAGTTACCTTGGTCAAGTCACTTCCTGCTCAGGGCTTTAGCTTCCTTCTCAAAAGGAATGGGTATCATACCTTCTGAGTTTGTTGTAAAGATTAAATGAGATAAAGCTGTGCTTAGCACACAGGCCCCGCGCATAGCAAGTGCTCGCCAAATATTAGCTGTGACTGTATTGTCGCCCCATCTGGAAGTCCGGCCTGAGTGTCCCAGACTCTCCCTGCTCTCTGAACTCTGCAATCAAGTAAACAGAAGCAGGGACCCTGCTGGCATGAATCACACAGGTGTGTTCTGTGTCCAGGGTGTGATTCACTGCTGATCCTTTGTGTCCCCAGCTGGGCTCGTTACCCTGACAACCACTGCTTCACCAACAGCCTCCCCTGGGATCCAACACCACCCCCCCTCCCCCCAAAATGGGGAGAGAGGTTGCAAGGAACCCTCACAGATGATGCCACTGTACAGATGGGAAAGTTGAGGCCAAGGTAACACAGGAAGCCAGGGGCCGGCCAGGACTCAGAGTGGGATCGGCTGGCACATGGGAGCCATTAACTGAATGAATAGACGGCTGGCTGCTGTCAGGTTGAAGAGCCTCGTTTTGCAGCTGAAGAAACAGGCTCAGGGAGGTTAAGTGAGGTGCTTGGTAAATATTTATGGAATTGAGCGCACGGCATCCGAGGGCAGGGCATGCTGGCCCTGCACTCTGAACCCTGTATACCTTTAATCCCTGCTCCAAGGGACAGCCAGGACAGTTTCTTGCCCTGGACAGGAAGTTTTCATGGTGGCGTAGACAGGGAAGCTAACCCTTGGCTGGCGTCAGGAGGGAAAGGGAGGAATTTCTTTGGCTTTGGAGTCAGACAGGCTCAGATCTGTCGCAGGTCCTGAGACAAGGGAGCAGTCTTGCTAAGCTCTTAAACTTTCTAAACTGGGGACCTTTTTGAGACACTATAAAAGCTGTGGCCTCCAGCTAGTGGTGAGCTGTTAAATGTTTAACAGCTCGCTCTCTGATCGAAAACAAAAAACACCCAGATTTGTATCATTGGCCGATTGCTGTGGTGTAAATACTTCCGCTCACAGTTGATTTCAAGGTACCCATGAAACCTGGCTCCCAAAACCCATAAGAATGTATCAACCTGCTCTCTCTGAGTCACTGGGTCTGTGTGCACTCGGGCAAGCCTCCCCCCCCCCCCCTCATTTTCCTGATCTGTAAAGTAGGGGCGAATGGTTCCTACCTGCGGGGCTCTCGTGAGGATGAGAGGAATCACTTCCATGCTCCTCCCCAGAGGTGAGGAGAGCAGCAAGACTGGTGGAAGGCCACACCTTTGAGCCCCTGGCTGGGGCATGTTGTGGGGTACCTCATCCCCTTCCCATCCCTGGGCTCCGGGGCAGCCCCTCTTTCTTTCCTGACCCCTGGCCCAAGGATTCCTGGGATGCCTAGAGGAGGTGACTAGGCAGCCCCCTGCCCTTCCCTTTGGGCCACTTCCAGCAGCCAAGCTGGGGGGTGGGGAAGGGGCGGGCAGAGCAGCCCAGTGGTGATGACAGAGTTCGCCCAAACCTGGAAAGACAGGCTCACCTGCCCCAGGTTGGCTAATCCCCCTCATTTATCTGGCTTAACTCCTGGCACCACAGGAGAGGGGAGAAATTCCCCTCTGCCACCCAGGCAGGGACCCCCTGGGATCCCTCTCCCTTCCCCTCCTCTCCCTGCCTGAGTGCCCTGGGCCCCCCAGGGGCACACCTTTGACAATCGGGTACCAGGTCATGGTGACATCCCCCACTCTGCGTCTCTCCTCTTGATTGTGGCATCTAAGGCGCTTGTACCCAGGGGTCAGTGATCCTGGAAGTTGAGGGGAGCTGGTCACGGTGAGAAGGGTCAGCCTCATGCTGGGAGCGAAGACTGCATTCCTGGCCAGGGGTTCTAGAGACAAGAACACAAAACATTAGGGAGAAAGGCGCCTAGTGGCAAAGACAAGCCTTCTGCTAACAAAGGTGGGGAAACTGAGGCCAGCAAGGGGAAGGCTCATGTGCACAGGCACACAAGGACTCAGAGGCTGAGCAGAGACCTGGACCCGATGCCTGGATGGCTGGTCTCTCTTCTTTGCTACCTGGTGAGTAGCAGAAGGGCTAGAGGCAGGGGCCCAGGCACATGGCTGTCCTGGGGCAAGGTGACCAGCCAAGGCCTGTGATTTCTCAGGGGGACACTCCCTTTTTAGGGAAAGCCGGTCCCTCCCCAAGAAGCTGGCCACCCCCTGGAAGACCCCGGACCGGGCCCGCCCCCCCCCCCCCCCCCCCGAATCCTCTGTGTGGTTCTGGGCAAGTTATGGTCCCCTTGCCACCAATCTCTCTGGCTGCACAATGGGTGGTTTGGACGGGAGCAGGGGTTGAAAACTTGTTTTAAGCTGCAGAGTTACTTCTAGATGCTGGTATGGAACGAAACGCAAGAAGGGTGGGTCTGGGGGAAGCTGGGGCTTGGAAGGAGGAGGACAGGAGGGTGGAGGAGCTGGGCCCTGGAGCCCGTGCTGCTCTGACACCCGGTGCCCTGGAGGGGACTCGGCCCTCCCCGAGCAGAACTCCTGCCTGGGGCCATAACCCCCGCCCCCCCCCCCCCCACACCTCATCTGCAAGGAGGTGGCAATGCCAGGGGCCTGGGCCACACCCAAGCGTGCCACTCCTGACCCCTGAAAGCTGGAGAGGAAGAGATGAGCGGCAGAGAAATCAAGAGATAGAGAGAGAGAGATAGAGACAGAAATAGAGCAAGACAGAGGAAAACAAACAGAGTAAGAGAGGCACCAAAAAAGAGAAATATTTGGAAATGAAATGGAGAGAGAAAGGGAGGGAGAGCTGGCCAGGGGGAGAAGAAGGGACACATGTTTCCACTCAACGTTGTTTTTTGTTTAAAATAAAACCGACCCAATAATCTCTGCCGCTGACGGTTGGCCGGAGCCCAGGCCCCGGCTGAGCGTGACCGCAGGCCTCTGGCCCTCTGCCTGGGAAACTCAGCTACTAGCTGCTGGGCCTGCTCTCGGTGGCCTCTGCCACACTGCCTGTCCCCTGAGGCTGGCTCCGGCTGGGGTCCCCGGAGAGACCCCTGAGCAGGGCCCCGGGGGCTCCCCCTGCTAAGCCTTCGGCCATCTGGCTGACAGCAAACAGCCACCTTGAGGCCTGGGGCTGAGGGCCAGGCAAAGGACTGCGGCCAGGAGGAGGGCCTGAGCAGGGACCGCTTTACTTTTGGGGGCCTGGTCAGCAGGGGTCCAGCATTCCCCAGAGGCTCCGAGGCCCTCACCCCATCTCTCCAGGGACACAGTCTAGGTCCCTGCAGCCCCAGGCCCAGGCACTTGGTTGGGTGAGCCATGCGCCAGGGGACTGTGGAGGGAGTTGCGGGAGGCAGAGCAGGCAGGGGCTGTCTCCCAGAACACCTGGTCAGGCTTGCTTAGAGCCCCAGGTCACACATATGCGCTCATGTGCACACACACACACACACACACACACACACGCACACCACCTATATAGGGTGTCCTTGAGAAATGTATGCACACTTTAACAGCTGGTAACTCACTTAATTTACACTCCTTTTCAGGTTTAACTGATTTGAAATAATGGGGGAAGCCAGACTACTAGTAGGCTTTGAACAAAGAAACTTTATCCTAAAGTGCCACTAGACTGCTTTTTTATGGGGATACATAAAAGGTAAAGTTTATGGCGCAAAACCAAAACAGTCGACGAATGGAGGGCACACAAATACGGAACGAAATGATTCTTGATGGTTGTGATTCCACCGCTTTGCGTCATCAGCAGTGCCGGGACCGGTGTGAAAACAGGCATCGACCAAAAAATCATTCATTTCTGTAGATTCTTTTAAATCTTGAAAATGAACTGAATGTTAATAAAGACCGACTTTATAATCAATGTGTATATACATTTTTAAACGTTGGGGGGACACCCTGTATTTTGCACTCAGACCCTATATTTGATCTGCCCTAAGCTCCACGTTCGTTTCCAGGCAAGAATGAAGGTGGCCCAACAGCAGCTACAGTCTGTAGAGCACCTTCCGGGCCCCAGGCACTGCTGAGCACGCAACACATCATCTCATGTCAGCCTCATACTCCATGAGGTCGGGCCAGCACACTGTTCACTTCACAGATTGTGAAACTGAGGCTCAGAGCCGTCAGCGCACTTACCCAAGTCTCATGATGAGTAAGATGTGGGATTTGAATCCAGATTTGCTCACCCACCACAGCCCCACACCCTGGGGTAGTGGGGAGCGTCTGGGGTTTGGGGCCACCCTGGCATCCCAGGGTCCATGGAGAGAGCACAGTTACCCTCAGGCCGGGGCTCCGGGTCCCTTCCGGAGCTGAGAGAGGCAGGTCTGCGAACAGCTGATCCTCTGGGTTTTGTTCTTGGCACAAAGGCATCCGGATCCAGGCTTAGTGATGAATGGTAAGGGGCCCACAGTCCCCTCCCGCGGGCAGGCCTGGCAGGCTCTGCTCCTGCCTGCTTCCCTGTGGCTGTGAGCCCTCAGCTTCCTATTCAGAACCCGGCTCAGCCACCGACAGGAGTATCAAAGGCGGGCAGATCAGGGGGATTAAAGAGACAGAGAGAGGCTGGGGCGAGCTGGAGGGGCTGGGGGACTCACATGGAACTCCCTACTATGTGCTGGGCACCTCCTGATCTTGTGGAGTCCTCATGGCAATGGATGGGATGATGGGAAATAGAAGGCCAGAGAGGGGAAGGCACTTGCCCAAGGTCACACAGCAAGTCAGAGGCAGAACCGAGGCGCAAATCCAGGTGACCCCGCTCCCCGTCAGGGCTTTTTTCATGCGACATGGTTCCTCTGTGCTGAAGACACCCTGTCCTGTGGCCTCTTCCAGAGGCAGAGGACAAAGGCAGACAGAGGGGGTGGGGGGTGGGACACCAGCTGGCAGGGGCTGGCACAGAAGGGAGTGGGTCTCCTGTGGGGCTTCCCCTGACCACCTGAGTGGGAGGGACCCTGGGGGCCGAGCGAGCACCAGAGTGGCACTGGCCCTGCCCCAGGCAATGCCTGGTCTGGGCTCAGGGCAGAGGAAGGGCAGGGTCCCCACCCGCCTCCTGCAGCCAGTCTGCCCCTGGCAGGGCTGGGAGTGGGACGTGGGGGTGCTCACAGCCCTGGGACTCGGACCGGCCCAGGCGGGAAGGGGGAGAGACAGGGGAGTGGGTCTCGCTAGTGATGGCTGTGGGAGGGCTAGAGGACTGGAAGAGCAGAGTGACAGGCCGGTGGGCCCTGGGGTGTGGCCTCAGGGAGGTGCAACTCCTTCTCTGGGCTTCGGTCAATCTCCCTTCGGTCAGTTTCCCTTCGCCCCAGCACCCCCTCCCAGGGACGTGGGCTTGATACTGAGGGCTTGTGCCCTGCGTGCTTTCACTTAACCCTCACGTAGTTCCCGGGAGGCTGCTGCTCTTTCCTGCCCACTTGACAGATGAGGAAACTGAGGCTCAGAGAGGTCTTGCTCAAGGTCAGACAGCTCATCGAGATTTCAGAGTCTCATGGCCCCACTCTGCCCCTTCCCCCTCCCTCAGATGCCAGGCCATGTCTGTGGGCCGGACCTCGGCCGGCTGGCCTGAGGGCCTGGGTGGCTGTGGGGCCCTGGAACCTGGTTTGAGAACATCCCCCACCCCCACCCCATGCCAAGGTGGCAGAGGAAGGTGCCTACCTGCCCCACCCCCAACTGCAGGCCCAGAGCCACTGTACCCCCAGGAATCCGCCGCATTCCTGTGGTGGGGGTGTGGCCGCCCCAGGCTCTGTTTGCCCAGGGCCTGGGCCTGTTGCTAAGCAAGGCCCGCTCCCAGCGCTGAGTCAGCAGGCTGGGCAGCCCGTCACTCCCTCCGCAAATCCCTCTCCCCGCGAAGGCCAGGCGGTGGCAGGAGGGGAAGAGGAAGCTCTACTTCCCTTGAATGGGAGGGGGTGTGCCTGGGGGTTCACACCTGAGGACACAGGCTGGGAGTGGGGGGAGGAGGAGGAGGTCTGCATGGGGGAGGCAAGGCACGCCCCCTCACTCCCCACTCCCCACTCCCCACCCCCTCCACCGCTCTCACCCCCTGCCCCCCTGCAGAGAAGCGGGGGGCAGTGAGCTCAGGTTGAGCGTGAGGACTTCAGACTGGACCTCAGGCAACTGTGCTTTCCTAAGTGCCTTCCATGTGCCAGGCGCCGCGCTGGCTGCTTGGCCCGGTTCTCTTATCGCGTGTAATAAAACTGGCTGGCTCTGGTGACCCTCCACCGCTCACGTGGGGAAACTGAGGTGCAGGCAGCCCGTTAGCGAGTGGCGGCACGGGCAGGGCCTGTTCCGCCTGGCCTGGCTCTGTGAGCCTGGACTAGCCCCGCCCCGGGCCTCAGTTTCCCAGCTTTGCTGCTTTCAGCTGAGGGTCTGCCCAAGCCCTGATGGGGAAAGGCGGTGCCCCGCAGCTTCCACCTCAGCACTATTTGCTCTTGATAAGGGACAAGTCACTTCCTCTGAATGGGTCTCACCCTGCGGCCAGACTTTGATCTTCTTGCTGCCTTCAGATTCCTGTATCTTTATGGGCATTGCCGTGGGCACCCCCTCACCCCACCCCACCCCCCTCAGGAGAAGCAAGAGTGGTGGTGGAGCCCTGGCCGGCGCGCTCAGTGGTTAGAGCCTCGGCCTGCGCACCAGAGGGTCTCAGGTTGGATTCCTGGTCAAGGGCACCTACCTGGGTTGCAGGTTTGATCCCCGCCCCAAGTCGGGGCACGTGTGGGAGGCAATCAATGGATGTGTCTCTCTCACACGGATGTTTCTCTCTCTCCCCCCCCTCTCTTCCACACTCCCTGCAAAAAAATCAATGGAAAAAAATATCCTCACTTCTCAAGTGAGGATTAAAGACAAACAAATAGAAAAGAGTGGGGGAGGGACGGTGCCAGGAGGGGTGGGGCCTTGGAGGGGTCTTGTGGTGCCAGTTCTTTCCCGCCCCGTCCTCCTTGGAAGAGAATTGATGGGGTGTAGGCACTGGGTGCCAGGATGGGGGGGAAGAGGGCACAGGCAGGGTGGGGTGAGGGGGTCAGGAGGCCAGGAGGCCAGGAGTTTCGATGGCTAGTTTTGGTGGCTTTTTGATAAGAGAAATAAGGGGTGGTCAAAGTCCGTGGGAGCCGGCTGGGCAAGGGTGGCGGGGGAGAGGGACGGGGGCTGATTCCCAGACTGCTTAGCAGTTTTGTCCCCCTGCCCTGGCTCCCTGTCAGGCCTAGGGGGAGGGGACTCTCAAAGATGACAGTGACTTGGGGGGTCAGGGCTGAAAGAGGAAGAGCCGTGGTACCTCCTCTGCGGTGTGCGCCCTAGCCCTCATGGGCTGGGGGAGGTCCCAGTCTGATGGGAATGTCTCTACTCTGAGAGGGGCACACACTCCATTCCTCAAAAAACCCAGGCCAGCCTGGCCAGTGTGGCTCAACGGTTGAGCGTTGACCTATGAACCAGGAGGTCTCTGGTTCGATTCCCAATCAGGGCACATGTCCGGGCTGCAGGCTCGATCCCCCGTGTGGCTCCCTGGTGTAGAGGAGTCTCTCTCATCATTGATGTTTCTGTCTCTCTCTCTCTCCCTTCCTCTCTGAAATCAATATAAGATATTAAAACAACAACAGCAACCCAATCTGCTGGAGGAGTTCTGGCCTCTTCCCTTGGTGGGTTCACAGTCTGAAGGTAGAGGCAGGCAGGCCGATGCTAACTGGCAGGACTGCTTCGCTCTGGCCCTTCACCTGCTGAGCCTGGCCAGGCCCTTTTGAAGACGAGGAAAGCAGGCAGGATCCAGAGATGCCCCCCTCCCAGTTCCCTCACCCCCTCCCCCCCGCCCAGGATCATTCTGGGGTCAGGCCCGGGTTGGGGAGGGGGTCTCCGTCAGACGGGCCGAGAGGCACCTTTCAGGCTGTGACATGAGGTGGATCCTATGTGCAAAACAGTTATTACCGCTTGCTCCTCCCGGCGGCGAGACAGGGAGGGTCTATTATAGGGTTGGAGCTGCAGCCCTCCCGCCTCACCCCACCCTGCACACCCCACCCTGCCCACCGCTCAGGCATGCACACACACACACACACACACACACACACACACACCTGCACACACACGCAGACAGACACGTTAGTTGAGCAAGTTCCTTCACCTCCCTAAGCTGGTGCAGAGGATACCATGAGGATCATAATGGCACGCACACCTGGATCTACACTATCAGCCTATGCCAGCCCTCCCTCCCCCACAGCCCTTCCCCGGGACAGTTAGACATGGGCACATATGCATTCCTGCACACTCACCTGGGCACACACACGTGCCCATGCAGCCCTACTCAGATCCCCCCTCACATGCAACATGCCCACACATCCTTGCTTGTAAACCATCATGGGAGAGCACATACTTTGTATGTGAAGTTGGGGGGCTGTGGCAGGATTCCCAGGACCCCACATGGAGCCTTCACTCCTCCACCAGCAGCCTTCTGTCTCTGGGGTGGACCTCCAAGTCAGCCACAGGCCCCAGGCAGGCTCGGTGCGGACCTTACCCTCTCTCCTAGGAAAATGCCAATTTGGCAAGGTTTGTGTGAAAGACATGCAGATCTGGCTTCAAATGCCAACTCTGGCCCTAAGCCCCGGTTTCCTTCTCTGTAAAATGGGGACATGAATAGCCATTGAGAGGTCACACGACAGGGGTCCAGTCTATAAGCTGGTCTATATGACGTGTGATGTGTGTGACGTGCCCAGGACCTGGTAGATGCTCAATAAATGCTGGCTGGGTTGACTGGGAGGCAGTGCCTTCCTTCCTGGAGTGTGGAAGGTAACAGATAGTATCAGGTGTGTTCACCGAACCTGTTATGTTCCAGGCCTTGGGCCGGACCCTGGGGCCTCAGACTTAAAACAAAGCAAAGCAAAACCAAACTCTCTTCCCTGCCCTCAAGATGCTCACCCCAACCCGGAGATGAAGAGTCAGCAGCCAGTTTCAAGTCAGAATGGGGTGTGCTGGGAGACAAACAGAGAGGCAGGCTGCGGGGTGCCAGGGAAAGAATTGGGGGTGATCTTAGTCAAGTTCACCCCTGATATTGAGATTTGGTTTTCCCTCTTGGAGACTCGGTTTCCCCTCTACAAAGTAGACATGAACACAACCAGCTCACTGGACTGCTGTCCACATTTTGGGGGCGCTGGGCATAGCTCACTAAGCAGAAGGTGGATGGTTCTGTGTGGTTGCTCCCCGGGAGGTGGTCCCGGGGCCCCTCTCTGAGCCTGTGTTGGGGAAAGTCTGAGGGTCTGGGATGAGGTTGTCTGTTTCCATAGCAGAGCCTGCATTTCTTCACCAGGAGCCCCGTCACATGGACCCCAGATCTCAGGGGCAGGACCAGGGGCTGGGCGGACCCCCAGGATGTGCTTGTCCATGGGCAGATGCGGTCAGCCACCCGGGTCTTTGAATTTCTGGCGACCACAGACCTGGAGGGGTTGGGGGGCGGGCAGAGATGTACTTGCCCTTGGGAGAGGCACAGCCCATCTTCCCAGGAGCATCTAGTCAGAGGGGGGAGGCAGTACGGCAAGTCACACCCCGGATGACCGAAGACTCTCCAGCATGTTGGAGCTGGAGGCCCCTTGGAGATGGCTCTTGAGTCATCAGGGGCTCGGCCTGGAGGGACCCGCTCAGGATCACAGGGTGGGACTCACTGTGGGGAGTGGGCCTGAAGTGCAGGCGCCAGGATACACCGGAACCTGCGTGTTCCATCCAAAGACCTTCAAGGTCAGGATTTTACACTCCGTCCACCGTCCCAGACAAGCCTGGGTCTAGCGCCTGCCCTTGGCTGGTCAGCAGGCGAGCTCTAAGCACACCCTTCCCTTCTACAGATGGGAAACTGAGGCCAGAAGAAGGTGGCAGCTTTCTGGCCGGGAGGCCTGAGCGGACTGTCTGCCGGGGTAGCTTTCTCGCTCGCTTGGGGTTCGAGGTTGGTAGGAGGACCGATGATGATGGACCTGGCGACGGATGTGAAGCGGCAGTCCACTGCCTGGCACAGAGAGGAAGCTCAGCAGGTGCGCGGTTATTAGACTAATTATGTCTGCTATTGGGCACCGCGGAGGCCTGGGTTCAGGTGGAGGTGATCGTTAACGGGGCGGCTGGAGTTAGGGGGACTTGGGAGGGAGGCTGGGCTGGGATCCGAGGGGAAGAACAAGCAAACTAATTGCCAAGTGTCTCCGCCCACCGCACCAGGGTGCCCCGGTCCCCCTTCGCCGCCCCCAGGGCTGCCCCCGTTCCCATGGCGACGGGCCGCCCCTTCCCGCGCCCCCCCCCCTCTTTTACAAGGTGCACCGGCGGTTCCTCGCTGCGGGGAAGGGGCTCGGCCCGGCTGTAAACCGCGCGCGGCGACCCTCAAAGGCAGCACCTGCGGGGCCGGAAGCCGGGGCGGCCAGGGTGTGAGACGGCGAGGGGGGGTGTCCTGGGGCAGGGCCTGGCCAGCCCCCCTGCCTCGCCGGCCTCTACAAAGCGCGGCCCCTTATTCACCCGCCCCGCTCCAGGTGGGGGGACGGGGGGGGGGGCGGGGGGGGGGCGCAGGAGCTTGCAGCCCGCAGGGCACCCGATTGTCTCGCTCCGCCTCTCTCCCTCCTGCCTCCTCCAGGCTGGGCCTCTCCACCTGGCCGGGCTCTCTCAGGGGCTTTTCGGGGCTCCCCCCACGTTTCCACCTCCTGTCTCTGTCCCTCGGGGTGTGTCTCTCTGCAGCAGGACCAGGAGGGGGAGAGGACCGCATGGCCTCAGGCAGGGACTCCCAGGTCTGGGAAAAGCGCACACACACACACACACACACGCACACGCACACGCACACGCACACACACACGCACACAGCCAGCTCCTTGAAGCAGGGCTGTGTCCAAGTCCCTAGTCCCCTCAGGCTCAGCACAGAATTCAACACAGTGGGTGTCAGAGGCCACAGAGATACCCACCACCTACCGATGTGAACACGTGTGTCCCTACACACATACACCCACCTCAGGGGGCCCAACCTGGGAATGTGTGATTGGTGGCAAGTATGGACAAGTGACTGTGGCATGATGGATGGGATGACAGACGGATGGATGGATGGGCCTGGGGACAGACTGACAGACAGCCGGGAGCCGCCAGGAGGTGACTACCTGGCTGGGCAGGGCTGTCTTGAAAGTGATGGATGGGACACAGAGGACTGAGAGGGGTCGGGCAGATGGGGGAAGGAAGGAAGTCAGGATGGCTAGATGGACAGACAGACTGACAGATGAGGGAGACAGATGAGGGGGTGGGGATGGATGGGTAGGGGTGGCAGAGGAGTGATGAGAGACCCTGCTGGGAGAGGGGAAGGGGCCTTGCTGGGGCGGTTGTGGCAGATGATGCATAGGACTGGGTGAGGATGGATTGCTCACGGCTGGGCTGGCTGCAGGCAGACACACGGACTCACAGATTGATGGGTGGGTGGGTGGGGAGGGGAGGAGTGACCAGGGTCCCACTGGAACTGGCTGACTGGTTGATAGAGACGGATGGACACGTGGAGGGAGACAGGCAGGAAGGGGGGGCGTGGTGGGGTAGGAGCCCCACCCTGCCCTGAGGTGGTCCCTACAGATCCCCTGAGACCTGCGTGTGGGGAAGGGGTGTGTGTGTGTGTGTGTGTGTGTGTGTGTGTGTGTGTGCAGACATGTGCTGTGTTTTCAGCACTCTCCAGTGTGTGTGTGGAACTGTGAGGACACAGGCCTGGTGATGGGTGAGGGAATGGGCGCCTGGAATGTGTGCTCCCTGCCCCTCCCTGGGGGCTGGGTTGGTCCCGGTGGGTTTATCAGGGAGCGGGAGGGGTCAGACTTGGAGGATCTCAGAAAAGGAACCGAACAGCTTCCCTCCCCTTCCTCCCTTCTCCCTCCTGAGCCTCCAGCAGGCCAACCGCCAAACTGTCAGGGCTCAGGAAGCGGGTGGCACCTGGCAGGTACTGTGCCAGCCCGGGCCCCCAAATATGGTGTCAGTGATAAAAATAATCACAGCTGACATTTACAGAGGGCTTGCCATGTGCCAGGCGTGGTGCCAGGAGCCTTTCACACTTTCATGGCTCCCCCACAAGGTGGGTAGTGCATTATTTTTACCCCCACTTGACCGGGAAGAAAACAGAAGCTCTGAGTGAGCGTGAAGCTCCGCCCTCGGGCCGCACAGTAAGTGATGACACCGGGAAGCCAGCAGGTGCCCTAGCCCCTGGCCTCCCACAGCCCCAGCCTCCTCAGCACATCTGCCCGGGGGACTCTGCTGGTCAGGCTGGCCCATCGGGACACAGAGCAGGGAGGGGACCAGGGAGGAGAAAGAC
This sequence comes from Myotis myotis, assembly GCF_014108235.1. Classification (NCBI taxonomy): domain Eukaryota; kingdom Metazoa; phylum Chordata; class Mammalia; order Chiroptera; family Vespertilionidae; genus Myotis; species Myotis myotis. The sequence goes on along the minus strand of NW_023416324.1, from coordinate 8,092,512 downwards.
AGGGAGGTCACTCACGCAGTTAGCTGAGGAGCAATGGGTGCAGCCTGATGGGCTTGGATTCAAATCCTGCCTGTGCACTTACTTTGAGCAGTCCCTTTATCTGAGTCAGCCTCAGTGTCCTTGTCTGTGAAATGGGGAACATGCCACTCACAGGCACTGTTGTGAGGATGAAAAAAGATAATTGTAGGAAAAGCCCCTGGCAAGTCAGAGTACCCCAGGGGACCCTGGAACTCAGGTAAGGCCACCGGGGCAGCCCGTTCAGGCTTCTGACCTTGAGCAAGTGACTGAATCCTCTGAACCTCAAAGTTGTCACCTGCAACATGAGGGTAGAGTCCCTCCTTTTCAGGGTGCTTGTGTGCATGAGATGAAGTGGTGCTTGCAAAGCTCTTAGCTCAGGGCCTGGCTCAAAATCAGGGCTCAACAAGTGGGCCACTACCTGTACTTTGATTTTTATTTTATTTATTTTTTAAATAAATATATTTTTATTGATTTCAGAGAGGAAGGGAGAGGGAGAGATAGAAACACCGATGATGAGAGAGAATCACTGATCAGCTGCCTCCTGCCCCCCACTGGGGATTGAACTCACAACCTGTGCCCTTGACCGGAATCGAACCCAGGACCTTGACCAGAATCTGACTCAGGACCCTTCCGTCTGCAGGTCAACACTCTATCCACTGAGCCAAACCAGCCAGGCCCTGTACTTTGATTTATTTTTATTTTTTTAATTTTATTTTATTGTTTAAAGTATTACAAATAGTACATGTCTCCTTTATTCCCCCACTGATCTTCCCCCGGCCTCCCCCACCCCCACCCCCTCCCCCACCCCCAATGTCTTGCGGCCATTGGTTATGCTTATATGCATGCATACAAGTCCTTCCGTTCATCTCTTACCACACCCCCCCAACCCTCCCCTGCCTTTCGCTGTAGTTTGACAGTCTGTTCGATGCTTCTTTGCCTCTGTATCTATTTTTGATCATCAGTTTATAATGGTCTTTATATTCCACAAATGAGTGAGATCCCGCGGTCTTTATGTACCTTGATTTTTAGAGCACCTGGTTAAAGGTTGGCGCTCAGAGGAGGGAGAAAGGCCAGTCATGGCTGGTCAGGGAAGGCTTTGGGGAAGGGGGAGGGGGTCTACGCTGAGTTTGGAAGGGCAGGATGACGTGGCCAGGTGGGGAAGGGAAGGCCAAGAGGAATGGAATGAGGGGTGAAAGCCTGAATCCAGGAGTGAATGGGAGGAGCTGCCCCAGCGACAGAGGCGGCGGAACCCCACCCCCAACCCCCAGCTGCGGGCTCAGGCTGAGGCCCCGCCCCGCCCGGAGGCCCCGCCCCGAATCCAGGCCCCGAGGGCAGGATTTGTCCGGAACCCACTTCAAAGGGTCCCAGGAAGCTGCAGGAAGCTCCAGCAACCCCCAAAGGAAGCGGCACAGCCTCTAACCCAGCTCTGGGGGTGGGGGAAGCCCCGCAATTATGGGAGGGCTTCCTCCCACGCGGCCCCCCTCCAAATGCGGGAGCCCACATTTTAAGTTTCTCCTCCCCGGCCTCACTAACTGCTCAGGCGAGTTCACGCCAAAAACCTCACCTGCAACGCCGAACACTGAGCTTCCCTCTGCAGCTGCCACTGGGGAATGTGTTCTTTTGAAAAAGATGGGGCCCTGGTAGCCCCATGTGTGTGCAACCCACAAACAGTTAGTGAGCGCCTGCTGTATGGCAAGATGGGATAAAACCGGGGCCCTGTGCCTCAAGGAGTTCCCTGCCTAAAGGGGAGACCCGGGGGAAGAGCTGGGGTTTGTTCCAGGGTGAACGGATTTATTTGACCCTGGGAGATCTCAGCTGGCTTTTCAGAAGTGACTTTAAAGAAATATACATGTATATATATTTTTAAGTTGATTTCAGAGAGGAAGGGAGAGGGGGAGAGAGATAGGAACATCCGTGATGAGAGAGAATCATTGATTGGCTGCCTCCTGCACACCCCACACTGAGGATCTTTCAGCAACCGGGCATGTGCCCTGACCGGGAATCGAACCATGACCTCCTGGTTCATAGGTCCATGCACAACCACTGAGCTACATCAGGCAGGCCAGATGTGACTTTTGACGGTGAAGGTAATAATAGCTAAGATTTAGCACGCACTTAGAGTATGCCAGACGCTGTGGTAGGCCTTTACATATATAACCTCACTTAATCCAGCAGCAGTCCTGAGCGTGAAACCATTCCCAGGTCCACATCTTCACCTGCAAAAATAGGGACAGTACCGGCTTCTCTGGCAGGGCTGCGGGGAGGGGTGAATGAGTTCACTATGGCGAGAGCGGCGTGGCACACAGTAGGCCTTTAAGAAATGTGAACTGAAATACATGGAGGGGACTGATTTCGAGCGTCACCATCCAGGGTGAGCACCTGCTGAATGACGCCTGTGTACACGCACTAGCTGGTGCCAGGAATGCAAAGGGATGTCTGACTCACTCCTTGCCTTGGGGAGCTCACGGGCTCTCTCAGGGAGACAGTTCGAGGCTCTGGAAGACAGAGTTCAGCTGGCTGAGGCCAGGGTCCGGGGGGGAGCATGTGGTACGGGTGCTCCCGGGGCTCAAGCTCCTGGGAGCTGGCCATTAGACTGGCCTGAAGGCTCTGTGGCATCAGAGAGCGGGCGCAGCATTCCAGACTGGGGGACGCTTCTCTGGGTCCTGTGGGCTCCAGTGCTCCGAGAGGCAGTGGACAAGCGAGGGACCTGTGAGGGTGTGAGCCGGATCCAGACTGTGGGCTAGAATGCCAGCTCCCACTTTCACAAGCAAGTTTGTTCCTCTGCAAAATGGGGACAGTAACCGTGCCCACCTCATGGGGCCATGATGAGAAGTAAAGGGCTCAGTGTGGTGCCTAGAATGGGCCTGGCCCGGAGGAAGCACTTTCTAAGCATTGACTATAAGGATTTTTAAAAAAAATATGTTTTATTGATTTTTTACAGAGAGGAAGGGAGAGGGATAGAGAGAGCTAGAAACATCGATGAGAGAGAAACATTGAACAGCCGCCTCCTGCACACCCCCCACTGGGGATGCGCCCGCAACCAAGGTACATGCCCCTGACCGGAATCGAACCTGGGACCCTTCAGTCTGCAGGCCGGCACTCTAGTCACTGAGCCAAACCAGTCAGGGCTTTTTTTTTTTTTTGCTCTTGACCAGAGGCAGGCACATAGCAAAGGCAGGGTAGGTGAAATTCGTGTTTGAACGTTTATCTTTGTCCTCTGCTTGCCCCAGCCCCCAGCCAAGTCCTGAACAAGGCTGGTGGGCTGTAGGTGGGGTGAGCAGGTGAGGCCGGCACCCACACACAAGCACGCCCGACTCCACCTGCCTGCACCAGAGCCGCGCTTGCTGCAGTGGCACTCCGGCCCTGAGGGCTCTTTGGGGCCTTTATGGGGTAATTCCATCTCCATTAGGGCTTATTATGTCACTATAAATACCACTGTTCAGTGCCGCATTATAAGACTCACCGAAGAACTTTCCTTCTCAGCATCCAGTCACCCAGAGCGGGAAGGACTCCGGGTTGGAACAGGAAGAGAGGTGTCACCAGGTACATGACCAAAGACCAGGAGCTGCCACTGCCCCACACCCTCCGGTCACCTCACACACTACCCTTCCCACAGGTCTCTGCTCACATGGCATGTCATAGATGAGCGACACCCAGTTCTGAGCTCTCTGCCCCTAGCTGGGCACATACCCCCGGGCACAGAGCCCACACAGCCCGCGGGGCCTGTCTGCACCCCAGGCACAAGGGTTCAACTTCTTAGAGTCATGCATGGAAACCCGCGCATGCCACACAGGGACCAGCCAACACCCAGAGACTTTCACGCAACATAGAACTTGCCAATACTTTCATTCACGCATTATGCATTAATTCATTCATTGTTGAATACCTGCTTTGTGTCAGGCACTCTCTGTTTTGTATAAACATCCCTGCCCTCTTGGAACATATATTCTAGCGACACATTGAACATGCAGAGCCTGCAAATAGCATGTAACACACAGGTACAGACAGAACCTTACAGCACACATGACATTTTATTTTATGTATTTATTTATGTGTTTATTTATTTATAAATATATTTTTATTGATTTCAAAGCAGAAGGGAGAGGGAGAGATAGAAACATCAATGATGAGAGAGAATCATCAATCAGCTGCCTCCCGCACACCCCACAACTGGGGATGGAGCCCACAACCTGGGCATATGCCCTGACTGGGAACTGAACCATGACCTCCTGGTTCGTAGGTCGACGCTCAACCACTGAGTCAGGCACACATGACATGTTATGCCCACCACACAGTGTCTGTAGCCCCGAGGTCCAACACAATATGCAAAATACTTATTCATTCTGAGGCAGGACAGTAAGAAACTAGGAAAATTCCTGGGCAAGTGGAATGGTGAAAATTAGACAAGATAGTTAAACAAGGTCAAACAATTCGAACAATTCACAGCCAGCTGGTGACCACAAGACCTTATGTTCCCCAAGGACACTTGAGAACAAATAGTTTCTACCTGCCCTCCCTAACCAGAGAATACATGGCTTCAGTCACCCTGGCTGAGGAGACAGAGGACAGAGACCCAGTTCATGCTATTTGTGTCAGGCAAACCCAAGGATGGCTGAAGTTAGGGGAACACACAACAAAAACCCAAGTAGAGCCAGAGAGACCCAAGATAAAAGTAAAATAGTAAAGCCGACCAAAGAATAACCCCAAACTCCTCTATGGGCTCATTTCAATGCATTCGCACACTAAAAACACACCTGAAAAGTTGGTGAATATTCTACTAAGATCTTCCACTTAGGTGCTCATCTGCCTTTAGAAGAAAGGTAAAAACCCTTAAGACAAAGGCCCCACTGGGGGTCTCTCTACAGCACCCATGCCTGTTCTGGGGCATGAACGTTTTACTTTCTTTCTCCTAAACTCTCAGGGTCCCCACGAGACTTGCAACCAGGGGAGCAGCGGGCAGCGGCAGCTTGCCCCAGGCTCACCCCCTGAACCTGCCCCCAAGGTCCCCTTCTTCTCAGACTTTCCGATGAGCTGACAGCAGCCCCGCCCAGGTTCATTTCTTTCCTGTAAGGTTTCTAGGGAGCCAGAGCAGAGCACTGCCTAGGCTCCCTCCTGATGCTTCTTCCACCCTAAGCCCTTCCTGTTTTTCACTATCCCCAGCTTTAATAAACGTGCTCTCAAAATCACCTGGACTCATATTGTGAAATCTTTCCTGCTTGAGGTCAAGAACCCACACACTATGGCCAGCCTGAGGCAGACCTGCTCTAGGCCTCCTGGTCCTTGTCCAGTGACACATACCATGTCTCTCTCTCTCTCTCTCTCTCTCTCTCTCTCTCTCTCTCTCTCTCTCCCCCCATGGGCCAATGAGGTGCCCGTGCATACCAATGCCCCACCCACCCCAGATGTTGCTTCCTTTGGCTCTACCATGTGTAACTGTAATAGCAGCTGAGAGCTAACAAGTGCATTCTGTAGTCATGGCCCATGTGGTTTACATGCATGACCTTATTTGATCTCTGAAGTAGGTAGGCTTATACATCTTCCAGATGAGCAACATGAGACTCTAAGAAGTGAAATTTCAAAAACTTTAGGCTGACTCCTTAGTCTATGTTCGCTACCACTGCCAAGTATGGCACCCTCACACTCATCCCCAAACCCTCGCCTGCCCACACATGCTCACACACACATGCACACATACACCAATACGCCCACATACTCACACACTCACTCTCACGGGCACTTGCATACACTCTCGGAAGACCAAGACTCTCCTCCCACAATCTTGGTCAAAGGCTTTAATTACACTACCCCTGACACTTGCAATTAGCCCTCCCCTCTCTAGGGGAGATGCCTGGACCCGCTTCTCAAGGGCGGGCATCAAGACCAAGAGGCCAAGAAGTCCACATCTGGCAGGGAGGACCCAGGTACAAGAGTAGCCCAGAGTAGCTCTTGGGCCAATGTCCAGGGGAGTCAAGGAGAGGATGGGATCTGAGAGAAGGAGGCGGGCAGAAGGGGCTGGATCTTCCCAGGAAATCAGGTTGGCTACAGCTGTTCCTCCCAGACTGGCCAACAGGCAATTGGGCAACAGCAGCTGTGGGCGGCCAGGCAAGCAGGTGAGAGGACATTTCCCGTTTGTTTCAGTAATGTCAGCCGCTTCCGTCAGGAGGGAAGGTGAGCTCATGTCTGAGGAACCTTTGGGGAGAGGCCCTTTGAAGGGACCGGTGGGAAGCAGGTGTCCTCCAAAGTGTCAAACAGACCAACTGCTTCTGTCCTTGCCAGGGTCAGGGGGTAGGTGCCCTGCACAACAGCACCTTGCCCACCCTTCCCCTGGATGGGGCAGTGGTTAAAGCAGCAACTACCCAGATTCAAATCCTGGCTCTACTACCTTTGGGCTGTGCAACCTTTGGGCATGTTATTTAAGCCCGTGGAACCCATTTCCTCTTCTGTAAAATGGGTATAATAATACCTACTCCCCAGATGGGAATTAAATGAGATAATGCATGTCAGACTCATCTCTAGAGGTGGCTGCTCTAAGATTGCTGTATTCTTTTTTCTTTCCTTGTTTTATGTTCAATGATCTTTGAACTTTTTATTGGCCTCCTGCCCCTCAAAGAGGTGCCCTTCTTCCGGCAAGTGCTGGTAGGTGATGATCTCAGCTGCCAGCTTGACCTTAATGTTCAGCAGGGTCTCGTACGTACTCCTGGACTTGACACTGCCTGTTTGCTGGGGTCTGGGTCAGCTCTGACCCCAGGTGCAGCAGGATCCCGTGGAGCTGTTCCATCTGCATGGCGTAGCGCATCTCTACCTCCCCAGACTGTTCTCCCAGATTTCTCATCCAGTCCAGGTCAATCGCCAAGGACTGGGCCGTACGTCTCAGCTCTGTGTCCTCTCAGCAGCCCCTATCTCAGCGGCTTCCGAGGTGATCACTGTGATGCCCTCCTCAGTCTGCTGGGACCAGCACTCATCTAGCTTCTCTTGGTTCTTCTGAGCCAGCTTGTCATCCTGGGCCCAGTTGTCCGCTATGGTCTTTTTTTAAAAAAATATATTTTATTGATTTTTTACAGAGAGGAAGGGAGAGGGATAGAGAGTCAGAAACATCGATGAGAGAGAAACATTGATCAGCTGCCTCCTGCACTCCCCCCACTAGGGATGTGCCCGCAACCAAGGCACATGCCCCTGACCAGAATCGAACCCGGAACCCCTCAGTCCGCAGGCCGACACTCTAGCCACTGAGCCAAACCTGTCAGGGCAATGATCTTGGTGAGGTCCTGAGATTTGGGGGCATCCAACTCCCCAGTCAAGAAAGAGTTGGCAATCTGACAGTTTACTTCCTCTGCGTGGTTCTTCTTCATGAACAGCAGCTCCTCCCTGAAAGCCTCGCTCTCTGTCTCTGGTCTTGAAGCAATGCCCCTCGTCTCTGACCTGGGGTTCTTCCCATTTTGCTCCCCAGCCTCCGTCTCTGATTATCAGCCTCCAGGCTCCTCACCCTCTCCAGGCAGGAGGCCAGGCTGTCACTGAGGCATTGCATAGTCTCCTTCTTGCTCTGGATGCCTCAGCCACTCCGGACACTGGTGGAGGGGGACACGGAAACCTGAGAGCCAGAGCCCCTGGCGCCCGCACCGACACTGGCTGTGCTGCTGGCTGGCTGCACGGAGCCCAAGGTCCGGTAGTTGGTGGGGAAGCTGGAGCTGGTGCTGAAGCTCGTGTAGTTCAGGGAGGAAGGCAAGGGGCCAAGGCTCAGGTTCGAGATGAAGGCTGCTGTATTCTTAGAGGCTCCTAAGCAGAGATGCTCTCCCCAACTTCAGAGGTCCAGAGAAAAGGGCACCTGGGTCTATTTTGCAGCTCCCCTCCTAGGCATGCGGCTAAAGAGGCAACTGCTTCTTGCCCTCCATCCCACCCCGGCCCATTTCAGCTCAGGTCTCGGGCCACACTGTTCAGCAGGGTCCCCGAGGGCAAAGGGTGAGAGTGGGGATGGCTCAGAGCAAAACCATCCCGGTGCGTGGGGCGAGGGTCCAGGCTCAGAGATCCCCTAGGACCAGCCCTGCAGGCTCTGGCACTTTGAGGCGCTCAAACTTGGGAAGGCCTTGGGGGGCGCCAGCGAGTCCAGAGGGCCCCTTGGTCCTTTCCAAACGTCTGGGGACTTCCTCTCCCTTCTCTCCTGAAGCTAGCCCGGCCCCTTTAAAGATATTCCTGGGGGCGTGGCTTAGGTGACGTCAGCTTGGGGCATGAATGAACAGGAGCCGGTTCTCACCCAACTTCCATTAAGGATTGGGGCAGGAGGTGCTGAAGTTGCGCGCGGGCAGCGGGCGGGAGCGGAACACCGAAGCCGGCTTGCGGGGCGGGCGTGCGGGAGCCGGGCAGGGATCAGGCCGAGAGCAAGGAGCGTGGCATGGAGCGTCGGAGGCCCCGTACCTGCCTCGCCCTGCTGTGGGGCTGCATGCTGGTCGCCACCGCGGCGCAGGGCAAGGAAGGTGAGTTTGTGTGCGCGGCGGCGCCCCAGCCCGGGCTGCCGGCTCCCGAACCTCGGCGCCTCCTCGAGCTCCGTGCGCTTCGCCGCGCGCAACTTTGGAAACCGACCCGGCGCTGCCCAGCCCCGGAGCCTCCGCTGGGGTTGGGAGGCGCGCGGACCGCGACTGGGACAAACCTGGGACCCCCGCTCCCACACCGGGGTTTTAGAGGCTGAGGGGTAGCGGCCCGGGAGCGCGGGGCTCGGAGGCCGCGGAGAAGGGAACGAGACGCGGGCCACGCGGTTGCAGCCCCGGCGCCGACTCAGGAACTCATCCCGGCGGGGGCGCGGGGGGTCCCTTGGAAAACGGGGTGTCGGAAGGGCTCCCGGTGCGCGACTCAGCCTCTTGGTGATCTGAATTCACTAACCCGTTTGCTCCGATTTGGCGGAGAAGGCATTTCTGTGAAGGCCCCTCATTTTGGGGAGGGGGCTCCTGGGCTGGCGAGGCGCACACTGCCGAAGTCCCTGCTCCCTGAGATTTTCTCCACTCCCCGCCCCTCCCGCCCCGTTCTGCCTCCAGTCTGGGAAGAGAGCGTGAGGGGAGTTTCGGGTCAGTCTGCCCACACGTAGCCTTTCCTCCTTCCCACCCCGCACTCCCAGGCGCGGGGCACAGGTTCGCAGCCGCCAGTGCCGACAGGAAGTCCCAAAGTCAAGCGTTGTGAGCAAGCCAGGGGTGACTCAGAGCGGGGAAATGCGGCAGGTGGGGGCGCGGCCTCGAGGTGTGGAGCCATCAGCCCAGGGCCACCAGGGAGTCCGGGCACCCGAGGCTGGGGACTGAATCACCCACCCCCGCCCCGGCGCTCCCGGCGCCGCACTTGGGGAGGCGGCCCGGGCCGGGGGAGTGTGCGGACGGGGGCGTTGCTCCTCAGCGAGGGTCGGGGAGGGGAGGGGGGCTCCTGCCCGAGGCCCAGGACCTGCCTGCCCACCCCGCAGAGGCCGGCTTCAGTGTCCCATGGTGAGAACGCGTGTTGTGCGCGGGGCCCGGGCAGAGGCTTCCGCAGGCTCCACCAGGGGGAAGGGCGGAGGAAGCCCTGGCCGGGTGAGAAGTTTCCTTGCGCCTGGCCTTGGTTTTCCGCCTCCCGAACGGAGGTCGGGGGTGTCGCTGCTGCGTGTTGGGAGCTCACGCCGGAGCTGGAGCCCTCGGGGTGGAGGTGTGGGGTGGCATTCTGTGCCAGCCTCTGGGGCAGCCACGGCTGCTGGTTCCAGCTCACAGGGGGGAATGGATGACAGGGATTTCCGTGGCCCTCACTACCCCCACCCCCTCGGCTTTTGGTCCTCCCCCTTCCTTGGGGACTGTGGTTGGAGAGAAGGGGAGAGACAGCTGGAATCACTGCAGGCCCTTTGCAAAGGCTGCCCGTGGGGGCTGGGGGATTAGGCTGCGCTGACACTGCTGGGTGATTGTTACCTGCAGCGGCCTGGTCTCCGCGTTCCCACGTGGAGCCCTGCCCAGCCTAGGTGACTTCCATGGGATGGGGGAGGAAAAGGGCGTGTCCGGCAGAGTCCTGGGATGGGGGACTATATGTAGGCTCCCGGAGTCCCTTTGAAAGACTCCCAGAGGGAGTGGAGCCTTGGGGTGGGGGCAGTGATGGCCCGGATGGCAGCTGCTAGTGTGTTGTGTTTTTGGGATTCAGGCTGATGTGGTGGATCTGTCTAGGGCTGGGTTGGGGGCGAGAGAAGGACACACGTGTCCCTTTCTCCCTTAACCCAGGCTGCTGCTCAGTTCCATTCTTCTTTCTCGCCCCCCTCCTCCCCGAGGGTAGAGGAGCCAGGCTGTATTTGGAGACTCAGATGGAACCTGTTAGATTCTCAAAAGACATTGAATCTTTACAACAGGGAAACTGAGGGAGGGCCAAGCCCTCACCAGGCAGGGCCCTGTGCACAGCGAGGGTCAGATCTGAGCATCTGGCTTCTTGGGCTGCCAGAGCTCGGGGCCCCTTGCCTTGTGGTTTCATGGTGTCTTTTCCTGGGAAGTGGGAATAGCCGGGCAGGGGTGCAGGGGTTGCTGGCTTGAGGTGCTGATGGGAAAAGGCCTGGAGAGTGCTCAGGCCTGGAAAGCCCTTGGCTTCTTGATTCTGTAAGAGTCCAACTCTATCTCCTTCTCTTTTTTCTTCATCCCCCCCCCGCCCCCCCCCCCCCCACTCACACAGTCTCTTGCCTCCCCCTTTAACTAGTCTTGGTTGCAGAGAGATGGGGAACAGGGAGGTGACACTAGGGGAGTGGGGGGTATTGCATTGGGACCTGCAAAGGTGACACTGAGGATGGAACTTAAGTTGGAGGAGGCTTTCCTGGGGGTGGAGCGAGGGACCCAGGGCTCCTGGATGAGCCCTGCCCAGCCCAGGCCTCTCGGTGAAGCCTTTGGGGGCAGCTGAGGGGCTCCCAGCCCCCACCACCCCTTCCAGGGAAGCAGGTGCCTCAGGCCCCGGAAGAGCAGGGTGGAGGGGCAGCCGGGCCGGGCTCCTGTTCCTGGTGATCGGTTCGAGGGAATTTCCCGGGAGGGGGCTCCTTCCCGGTGTGAAGGCTTTTTTCCTTCTCAGATTGAGCCCTGTGATACTTCCAGAGCCAGGCCTGAGGGTTGGAAGGGGAGCCCCACTCTGGCAGGGGTTGTGGGGTTCCCGCTGCGTCAGATGACCCCTTCAGAGCCTGGGAGTCATGAGCTCCCACCTTTGGCTTCCTACCTGTCTGTGGAGGTGGGTGTGCACTCACCATTGTCCTGGTGCACCCCCCCCCCCACACACACACACACCTCCCCCCAGCTGCCGCCAGGAACCTCCAGATTTCTTCCTGTGTAGCCCAAACATTCCATTTGCTAGAGAAGTTAGTGAATTTTCCAAGCCTGGGCCCTGGGCATGTCTGAACAAATCCCTGCCCCATCCACCCTCCAGCCCCCCTACCCTACCCTTACGGTCTCGGGGCAGGTGCCACCTCATATTCCCTCGCCCCTGTCTGGGCTGCTGGGCTCTTCCTAGAGAGAGGTGGCCCTGGCCATCGGTCAGACGGCAGTGCCTCGCACCCAGGGCTTAAGTTCAGGGGAGCCCGGCAGTCTTACCTTGGGGAAGGGTTTCTAAGACATCAGGTCCCTGGCTTGGCCCACCCCCAGCCCCCATCTCTGAACCAGGCCCCTCTCTGTTCCCTGCTGCCTGGAGTTCCGCCCCCGGAGCCCTTCTCCCAGGTCCTGGCCCCAGCAATGCTGCTTCCTGAGGTCCTACTCCTCATGCTCCAGGGCCCAAAGGAATGGGTACTTGGTCCCTTACCTCTCACCTTAGGGCTTTATCCTCTGAGTTTGTGGGCCTTTCTTAGGTCCCAAGCCTCAGCTTCCCCAATCTCCTTGCCCTCCAGGGTGGGGGGCACCTGTTGGCAGCTACCTGGGCTTTACTTGGAAATGGAGGAGGAGCAGTACCCATCGGGTCTTGGCTGCAGCCGTTGAGCCTGGCAGAGAGCCAGGGTGGATGGGTGGGAGCTGCCCAAGGGCAGGGCTGGATGTAGGGAAGCCCCTGGTGGTGAGTCCCTCCCTCAGGCTCCAGATGCCTCTCTGGGGCCAGCGTGCTCCTGGATCCCGGTCCCTCGGGGCCTGGAAGTGCCCTCCGCGGGTTTCCATCCCTGGTCCCACAGGCACCTCTGCAGGGCAGTGGCCAGGGGGGTGAGGGACAGGGCAGTGGGAGCGACTTTCCCAAGGAGGGGACCTCGCCAGCTGTGTGTATCTTTGGGCCCCTCCTAGAGGCCCCACGGGTTCAGGGCTTTATCCCGCCTGCTCTGTGGCTTTTGTGGTGGGAAGATCGGTTTCCAGTCACCCCCTACCGGTTCCCCCTCCACTCCCTGGAGCCGTTCCCACCTGTTAGCAGCCCTCTCTCCTTGCAGGACCACGACACATGTGTGCACACATGTGTGAGCATATATGTGTGCTACGTGGTTTGGTGGGGTTGCGGATGGGACGGGAATAGGCACCAGGGCCCCCAAGGCCCACGTGCCTGTGAAGTGCTGTCCAGAGGCCGTGTCCCAGGAAGCAGACAGGGCCGCGTGGTGTCACTTAACAGATCAGCCCTGACAGCCCCAGCTCTCGCCCAGCTGCTGTCTCCCCGCTGGGCTAAGCTGTCCTGCTCTGCCCAGCTGGAGGCGACTGAGAGGGTGGCGTGCCTGGAGTCGTGGCCTAGGAAACAGGAGGCCTCGTCCTCACCCAACCCGCTGTGTAGCTTTGACTGGATCCCGTCCCTTCCCTGGGCCTCTGTTTCCCTACGTGTTGAGGGACGGGTCTCATGGATATGGTGACCCCCTACAGTGGGGTCTCTCTCTGGGCTGATGAAGCCGACAAGGACTCTTGGGGTTCCTGGAGGACTGTCATTTTTCCACCATGGCCTGACCCCCGGAGATGCCCCCAAGCTTACTGGCCTCCTCTCCTGTCTCTTCCAGTTGTTTTGCTGGACTTTGCTGCAGCGAACGGGGAACTCGGCTGGCTCACGCACCCGTATGGCAAAGGGGTAAGCCTCGGGGTCGGGCGGGGCATGGGAATGGGGGCGCTGAGACCCAGGGAGGATGGGGCCAGTCTAGATCAAACAGCTCAGCCAGGGTTCATACTTAGTGTCCTGCTTCTCACACCAGCTTACAGGTAGACATCCCAGGGTGGGCTGGGGATTGGGAGGTGGTAGGGAGGGACCTGAAAGGTGGAAGGAGCTGGGAGCCAGCTGAAGGCCCTGGCAGAGCAGGGACCCATGGGAGTTCCCTTTAGCCTAAGGCTGGGAGGGGTGGTGGCAGCCACCCTGGGCTTGGATACCCCAGGGGCTGGTGGTCAGGGGGACTATCTTGGGAGGGAAGAGGTTAAAGGCTCCCCCTGTCTTCCAGGTCCCAGCCCAGGAGGTGCGGGGTGAGGGAGAGACAGGGAACAGTGGCTCCCAGGTGCCCGCAGCCCCCAGCCTGGGAAAAGGATCAAGTTCCTCACTGCTCCCCCAGCTGTTGCTTCCCCTTCCTGCTCGGGGCTGAGTTTGTTTTGCCTCATCCCCATCCAAGTTGTCTCCCCTCTGCCCTGGCCTGTTATGACCCAGTCTGGAGGGAAAGATGCTGGGGTCCTTTCTCCAGCTTTGTGCGTCACTACCATGTGGCCTTGAAGATATTGCTGCTCACTGGGCCTCAGTTTGCCCTGCTGTACAATGGGCCCTTGCTGAGTTTGTCCTGGGGCCCTGAGCCATGGAGAAGTGTGTCTCTAAGGGGCTCGTTGGGATAGCTCCCACTGCTGGAAAGATCTGTGTGAGTTAGGTGCTTGTCCCTGGTCACCTTAGCTTCGAGGAGGCCTGGATGACAGCTCTAGCGGATTTCCTGGATCCTGGAATGTCCAGCTGGGAGGCATCTCAGATCATTTCACCTAACCCAGTCATTATACAGAGTGGGAAACTGAGGCCCAAGGGCATTCGAGGCCTTGGATTTTGTCACATAGTACGGCCAGGCTTCTTTCCTCAGCCCCTCTGCTTTCATTCATGCATGCACTCATTCATTCAACAAATACTTCCCAGAGTACCTACTCTGTTCCAGGTAGGCCCTGTGCATACAGAAATGCATTAGACCCAGCCCCTACCCCAAGGAGCTCAGAATCTAGTGTGGGAGCCAGATGTAGGTGTTACCACGTAGGTGCCAAGTACTTCGACATGGGGGACATGAGACTGGGGGCCAGAGAGGGGCATGTGGCCCAACCTTGGCCCAACCTGGGAAGTCTTCCTGGAGGAGGCCAAGCTATGTTCCTTCCTGGAGGAGGGAAGAAGATGCGCTCATCTGTCCCAAAGCCAAAGTCTAAATGATGGGAGATCACCCATTGTTTCTGACCCAGCCTCTTCCCCTGCCGCTCACATGCGCACACAGTGAATAATGATGATGATGATGATGGTGGTGATAATGCTGATGACACCAGCTGTTGTATGACAGCTCTTTCATCTTACCCTGCCAGGCAGTGTGCTCAGCAGTTTGTAGACATTCTGTCATTTATCCTGACAGCAATGCTGTGGGCTAGATCTTGTCCCCAGTCTGCAGATGTAGAGGTGGAGGCCTGGAGAGCTTCAGTGCTCCACCTGCGGTCACATGGAGTCCTCCTCCTCCCTGCCCCAGACCACAGGCTAATATAGAGGTTCAGCACCCTGGCATTGGGATCAGAAACAACAGGGGACAGCTCCTGGCTCACTGGGTACTTCTAGTGCGTGGGGTTGACATGAAGCTCCTCTCTGGGCCTCAGTTTCCTTCCCTGTAGAATGAGGATAGCAAGAACTGAAAGGTGTCTTCCTGGTGCCCAGGGCTGCCACCTGGGCATTGCCCCTGGGCCTCAGTCCGCCCCCCCCCCCCGCCCCCCGAGGACGTACCCACACTAACTTGCTGGCCCCCACAGTGGGATCTGATGCAGAACATCATGGACGACGCGCCCATCTACATGTACTCCGTGTGCAACGTGGTGGCCGGCGACCAGGATAACTGGCTGCGCACCAACTGGGTGTACCGCGGCGAGGCCGAGCGCATCTTCATCGAGCTCAAGTTCA
Source organism: Myotis myotis (assembly GCF_014108235.1). Taxonomy (NCBI): domain Eukaryota; kingdom Metazoa; phylum Chordata; class Mammalia; order Chiroptera; family Vespertilionidae; genus Myotis; species Myotis myotis. Next base: position 8,077,485 of record NW_023416324.1, on the reverse strand, counting down.
CCGTGCGCGACTGCAACAGCTTCCCGGGGGGCGCCAGCTCCTGCAAGGAGACCTTCAACCTCTACTACGCCGAGTCGGATGTGGACTACGGCACCAACTTCCAGAAGCGCCAGTTCAAGAAGATCGATACCATCGCGCCCGACGAGATCACTGTCAGCAGCGACTTCCAGGCCCGCCACGTGAAGCTGAACGTGGAGGAGCGCTCCGTGGGGCCGCTCACCCACAAGGGCTTCTACCTGGCCTTCCAGGACATCGGCGCCTGCGTGGCACTGCTCTCCGTCCGCGTCTACTACAAGAAGTGCCCCGAGCTGCTGCAGGGCCTGGCTCGCTTCCCCGAGACCATCGCCGGCTCCGACGCGCCCTCCCTGGCCACTGTGGTGGGCACTTGCGTGGACCATGCTGTGGTTCCCCCTGGGGGCGAAGAGCCCCGCATGCACTGTGCCGTCGACGGCGAGTGGCTGGTGCCTATCGGTCAGTGCCTGTGCCAGGAGGGCTACGAGAAGGCGGAGGATGCCTGCCAGGGTGAGTAATGGTGCAGGGGTGGCCTGGGATAGGGGTTCTGGGGTGGAGCCTGTGTTCCCAGGACTGTGGGATCTTGGTAAGGTCATCCCTGTGCTGATGTGGTTCTCTTAGTGGAGACTGCAAAGTCTTCCTAGACTTCAGGTTTTTTATTTCATTGAGAACGAATGAATTGTGAAATGAATGAATGGAGTCTAGTATCGAGGTTACAAGCAAGAATGCCTGGCTGCAAATCCCAGCTCTATACTTAGCTCTGTGACTTTAAGCCGGTTCCTTAACCTCTCTGTGCCTGGGTTTTCTCATCGGTAAAGTGGAGGTGAACATAGTGGCCATCTTGTAGAGTTGTTATGATAATTAAATGACTTAATGCTCATAAACTGATTAGGTCAGTGTCTGACACATAAGTGCTTTTAAGTGTGATTGTTATTTTTGATTCATCCCACAAGAATAGCTTGGGTATCTACTGCATATATACCAGCACTGTGGACATCTGGTCCAGTCCCAGGAACTAGTTCCATCTCTGTTAACTCACTGTGTGACCTTAGGCAAGTCACTTAACCTCTCTGGGTCTTGAGCTCCTTTTCTGTACGTGGAGATAAGTGAATTGGACCCTGGATTCACATCCCCTGGCTTCCCAGGAAAATTATCTGGGAGCTTTTGAAAAATGCCTGTGTTGGGGAAAAGGTGGAAGGAAGATAGAGGATCTCTCCAGCCCCTCTCCTCACCTGACCCTCCACGGGCCATAGACCCAGATTCTCTCCTAGGGGCCTCTTCTGATGACAAATCAAACCAGAGAGGGGGCCAGTTAAATCAGACTCTCTCTGGGCATGGGTGAGCTCACGTTGGGAGGCTGCGGCTTGGCACGGCCAGGGCCTGTGACAGCGGAAATCGCTGCAGCAACATGGACTTTTTTCATTGGGTGATTTTTTTTCTGGAAACGGCTGTGGGGCAGGGCATTTGTGGAATGCAGGCCGACCTTTGGAAGGCCAGCTCATCCCCTTTCTCTGGGAGCTTCTTTGCTAAGATAAGCGGGGTGTTGAGAAATTGGGGATTGAGTCTGTGCAGTTGCACATACCCACTGGGTGACCTTAGGTACATCTCTATTCATCTCTGGCCTTAGGTGTCAATAAAATGCGAAGTTCAAGTGTTACAGCTGACTTTATACTTGGTTTTTAGCCGTGGATCCTACAACCTAGGAAGTGGGTGGAAGTGTTGGAGGAGCCTGAAGCCCTTTCTGATAGGCCCCACTTGCCTCCTAAAACGAATCCTCAGAACCTTGCCTAACACAGTCTGCAAAACCCTGAATGGGAAGTTCCCTAAGAGCCTTTCAGGCCATAAGCCTGTGGTGCAGTCTCTGTTCCGGCCGTTCTTACCACCCCGCTGTCCTCGCAGCTCCCCTTTGCTGCGTGAGGCGGCCCCTGATTTAGGTGACCTCAAGTGCACACTCCCAGTTTCAGACAATGACGAGGGGGTGGGGTGGGGGGGCCGAGGCAGCCCAGTGGGTTGAGCAGACTCCTCCCACATGACATCCTCACACAAGAATGCGGGGGTGGGGGTGAGGGGCAGCTGAAAACTTTCCACAGGCTGGTGATTCAGGCCCTGTAGAGATAAGTGGACGGTTAGGACTGGGGTGTGTGTGTGGGGGGGGGGGGGGGGCACGGTTCTCCAGCAAGCAGGGCAGCCTTCCCTCCCCCGGAGGTGGGGGGTCAGGATTCTGGCAGGCTTTGTTTGTGAAGAGCTAGCAAGCCCCGGGTAGGGAGGACTGGTTTCCGGGAGCGAAGCTTTCGACTCCGCCGGTGGGACCCTCTCCACGGCCAGCCACCTGTTGCCTGTTTTCCCCTCCTCGGGATCCTTCTACCAAAATTCCCTTCAGTGCTCGGGGGCCCTCTGTGTGGCTGCGAGCCTCCAGCCTGGCTTCCCTGTGTCCCTCCAGGCTTTTCCCAGCAGCCCCTGACCATGATGCCGATGGAGAGCATAACAGCGACTTTCATAGACAAGAGCTCCCCAAGGGCAGGCACACAGCTAGGCAGGCACTTATCCGGGCGCTCGTGCTGAGTTCTCACCACCTTTCTGCCATTCCTTTTTTTAAAAAAATATATATTTTTATTGATTTCAGAGAGGAAGGGAGGGTGGGGGGAGAGATAGAAACATCAATGATGAGAGAGAGTCATTGACTGGCTGCCTCCTGCACGCCCCCTACACTGGCGACCAAGCCTGCAACCTAGGGCATGTATCCTGACTGGGAATTGAACCGTGACCTCCTGGTTCATAGGTCGACGCTCAACCACTGAGCCGCACCAGCCGGGCTCTGCCGTTCCGTTTAGCAGACAGGGATTTGAGGCCCAGAGACCTGCCTAGAGTCACACAGCTGAGCTGTGGCTGCATCAGGATTTGAATGCAGGCGGCGCAGCGGCATCCAGGCTCGAGGATGGGTCAGGAAATGGGGCGGGAAATGACCAGTTCCTTTGGAATCCCTGACTCAGCTCTTGGCCTTGGGACCAGCTCTCAGGGCAACCCCAGGATGGCAGGTCCTCGTGCAGGAGTGGGGGTGATCAGGGGGGTGTTTGCTGTACACGTTGAGGGAGAAGTTGAGGGAGGCGTCGGGTCTGCCCCCCCTGTTCCTAATGGGAGAACCTGGCGACCTGGATTCACCCATTGGGGCTTGTATTGATGACAAACTGTGCCCAGAAAAGGGGCGTGGGTACCCCGAGGCCACCCAGCACCTGGTCCAGGTTATTCCCAAAGTTTGTTTCTCAGGGTTCTTTCCTCAGGAAGCTCCGAGCTCAGGAAAGAGTTAAGCGGACAGCGGAAGGGAGGCACTCCCAGGTGTTGTGTTGGACAGGTGGGCACGCTGCCCGGAGAACTCTCGTGAGCTATGTCAGGAATGAGCCAGCTTCACTCCGGCACCCCCACCCCGGCCCCGCCGGAGGACAGTGGAGTCACTCAGGCTGACAGGCTGACCGTCATCTCCCCTGGGGCGGCTTTGTCTCCCTTTCGGCTCCGCTTCCTGTGCTGGCATCGGCCGCTGAGCTGGCGGGCCCCCCGGCTGGCGCCTCGGCCATGGGACTGCTGGCCAGGTGAGCAGGTGGCCAGCGGCTTTGGCCAGAGGCTCAGCCCAGCAGCTGGGAGGCCAGAGCTGGAGGTGGGCGTTTGGGAATTCCCTCCTTGGCGACTCCTGCTCCCTGAAGGGGCTCAGGACCTCGGGAATGTCCCCTCTCTACCTTAGTTTCTCTATTCCCGGTTCATAGGGACACCCCATTCCAGACACCATGCTAAACATTTCAGAAGCAAGGTTTTCTTCCCATCTTCACAAACAACCCAGAAGGGCTGAGGATTTTATTCCCATTTTACAGAGGAGGACACTGAGGCCCAGAGAATGGAAACAGTGACCTAAAGAGCTGGGGCCTGTAACGAGGAGGGCAGTACGTTGTCCTCAGCTGCCCCTGGCATGTGTCCTTCCATCTATAGCTGGGTGACCTTGGTGAGTCCCCTCTGGGCCTGTGACTTTGTGCTGTGGCTCCGTCCAGAACCTGGGCTGCTCTGCCAGACCGTTGACTGTGGGACCTCACCATGTGCCAAGGAGCAGAGTCCTAGCACTGGCATCCCGAGGGGCCCCAGCCTAGTCCAGGGTCCATAACTGAAGGGAGGCACCCCCTGGGCAGGAAAGGCTCTCTGGTTGAGGTGGGTCTCAGGCAGGTGCCCCTGGGCCTTGGCAGGAGCCCTGCTTTGTCAGGACACGGCTGGGGGCTCTGGGTGCCACCGCGCCTCAGTTCTGTGGAGTTGCCTTTGGGCCCCCCCTCCCCCCATACCCTGACTGCCCCACCCTCAGCTCACACTGGGGCAAATTCAGGTGCTGGCAGCTCCTTGGGGAGGCCCCTCCCTCCCTCACCGGAGGTGAGTGGGTCCCCAGAACGAACGGAAGGAAGGAAGGAAGGAAGGAGGCGAGGGAAAGCAAACAGAAGATAAAAGGCTGGTGGTAGGGAGAGAGCAGGAAGCGGGGAGGCTGGGGGTGGGGGGAGCCTCGCTTATCATGGCTTGTGGAGGAATGCCCCCATGGTAATTCCCCAGAGCGTGTGCGTGAAAGCGCGTGCGTGAAAGCGTCAGGGTGCTGGCAGCAATCACCTTGCGGCAGCAATCGGGGCCATGGAGACACCGGCTTCTGTGGGGACCACAGGGCCTGCCAGGGAGCGAGAAGCCCCCGGGCCCGGAGCTATCAATGTCCCTCATTTGCTGGGTCAGTAACTATGAGTTGCCACTGGCTGCCTGTGAGGGCAGGAGACAAAGTCCACGCTGCATTCTTGGGCTGAGGTGCTGCACACCAGCTGGGCACGGCTTGAGGAGATGACTGGCCCCAGGTGAATTGCTACTGTGACCTCCTGACCCTGTGACCGCCCCACCACTGGCCTGAGAGGCGGTTGGGCCTGAGGAGAGGAGCTCTGCCAGGGGCTGGATTTGCGTCATGCCAGAGGGTGTCTGTCCCTGAGTCACCCCACGCTGCCACCTGAGGGGCGGGTACCGTGAACTGGAAAAACTGGGGTACAGCCCAGGGTGCAGCCACCGTGCCCCAGTTCCCCTGCTCAGAGTGATACAGGCCTGCCAGGTGAGTGGGGCCAGAGAAGATCTCCACAGGTGTGCCAATGCCAGGTGCATGCCAGGCAGGTAGGCAGGTGGATGCCCTGGCACGCCATCCCCACAGGGTCTCTCCCTGGACTGCTCACTTCTTGGTCCTAGAGCGTGTGTTTAATGTGCACATGGTAGGTTTTGCCATTTACTCATTCATTCATTCATTCATTCAGTCAGTCAGTCATCTATCCATCCAGCCCACAAATAGTAGCTAAGCACCTACTGTGTGCCAGCTCCTCTGCTGGGCCATCAGACACAGATAAATTGGACTCCCTTCCTGCTCTCCAGGAGCTGCCAGTCTCATAGCGGCTCCTAATGTGTGCGGAAATAATTTCGGATGGAGCATTACAGCCAGTGAATTCCCCTGGAGCAGAAATGGTGTTTATCTATCTCTCCGTTGTATCCCAGCACCCAGCACTGTGCCAGGGTAGGGAGTGCTCAATTTCTACTTGGTAAATGTGAAACTGAGTAACAGATGCCCTAATGGGGCAAGAAGGGAGCCAGAAATTGGGCAGTTTGGAAGGGCTGTGTAGAGGAGCTCTGTAATAGCCAAGCTGGGCGATGGAAGGATGCAGAAGAATTTGCTGGCTGGCTGCGGGACAGGGAGTATTTTGGTGTGTTACTGTGTCTGAGTGTGTGTGAACACCCAGTGTGTGGCCCCTGTCCCCGCTTGCCTGCCCAGAATGCCAGGAAATCCCGTCAGGCAAAGAGAGGAAGACACAGGAGCCTGCTGGTGTCCTACCCATGAACTCCGAGGCCCCTGCGCGCGGGCACGCTCTGGCGCGGCCCCGGGGAGAGCCACTTGCAGTTCTGTGGTTGGAGGAGGGGGCAGCACATTCTCGTCAGGCAAGCACATGCCCTGTTGATGCTGCCTCTCCACTGTGTTATCTGGCACATCCGCAGCGGAAATCTCTCCAAATTCCCTCTTTCCTGCCGGCAGCAGGCGGGCCACCCCCAGGCTCTGGGGCCAGAGAATGGAACCCGACTCTTCCCCCACTTCCTCCCCTTGGCATAGGGCTGGGGGGCTGGGGCGCAGCCGCGTGGTTGTGGGGTGGGGGCATGGTGGGGGGTTTGCAGGTGGCTCAAAAGCCTTAAGCAGAGCCAAACCCGCGCTCATGGAGGCTCACGGTCCCCTCCGCAGCCTGAGAGCCTGGACGGGAAAGATGCAATTGAGATTCTAGGGGCCCTTGAGCTCCCCACCCTGTGGGGACGAGACCTCCTGCAGCACCGCTCACCCAGGGGGTAGACCCCTGGCAGACAAGTCCGAGGTCTGGGGGAACTGAAATCCCAGGATAAATATGACCCACCTTTCTGGAGTCTCATTTTTACCCGAAGATTTGGGAGAGGAGAGAGCTATTTTGTCTTCTATGAGATATGAGGATGAATGCATAATATCCAGGAGTTTCTTAAATACATTGGGACACTTGAAGGAGACTTTGGCCACCCCACCCTGGGTTTGAGTCCACCCTTTTCTTCCCATAGGACAGTGGTCGGCAAACTGCGGCTCACGAGCCACATGCGGCTCTTTGGTCCCTTGAGAGTGGCTCTTCCACAAAATACCACATGCGGGCACGCATGTACAGTGCGATTGAAACTTCGTGGCCCATGCGCAGAAGTCGTTATTTTGTGGAAGAGCCACACTCAAGGGGCCAAAGAGCCACAGTTTGCCGACCACTGCCCTAGGACATAAATGTGCCCAGTGTGAGAAGACCTATGTTAGGACCCCCCACCCCTACCCCCTTTCCCAGTTGCTCTGATGCCAGTCTTGGGATTGTCTGGCTGTTGAAGCAGGCATCTCTGCTTCGGGCTTGTTCCAGAACATGGATCCCTCTTTGCTCCACATTGAGATGCTGGTGGGAAGGGAGAGGGGCTCAAAGTCCAGCAGCCCTGGGTTTAGGTCCTGTTCTTGTGTCTCGAGAGCTTGCTGAACGTGGACAAGTTGTCTGGCCTCTCTGCACAGCCATGTCCCCGCCTCCAAAGCGGCGTGAGTGGTCGCAGTGCCCAGGTTTAACGGGCTTATCGTGAGGACTAAATGAATGGCAGGCGCTTGGACCAGGAGCTGCACCCGGTCGTGGTTTAACCAGTGGTCAGTGTTCGTTATTGGGGCTCCAGGCCCCCTCTGTCCTGGACAAGTCCCCTTTCCTACAGGCGTGCTGAGGTTCTGACAGGGCAGGGCCAGCGGAGGGGGTGAGAGAGGCTGCTGGGACGGACGGTCCCCAGGGCCCCCCTGTAAGAAGAGTCCTTAGCAGGATGTCATTGTCCAGGACTGTAAGGAACTGGGTGTTCTTTGAGTCCTGTCCCCTGACTGCCGTCCCCGTCCCACCTCTGCTCACATAGGGGACAGGACAGGAGGGAGACTTTGTCCCAGGCTTCTCTTGACCGTGTAGATCTGACTGTGCCGCTGTTCTCTGCATCAAACCTTCAATGGTGTCATTGCCTTAGGATAAGGTCCCAGCTCCTGGGCCTGGCAGTACAGGCCTTTCTCATTCTGGTTCCTGGAGACCTCCCAGCCTTTATTGCCTGGTGCCCCCCACCATTTGTGCCCACAAACCACTCATGCTTTCTGTTAGTCTTGCTGTTTCTCATCCCTAACTCTCCTCCCCATATTTCTGCCCTACCGAGCTCCTACTCAGCCTTTAAACCCCAGCTGAAATATCTCCTCCATGATTCCTCGGAACTCTGGCCAAGGTTGCTTCCAGCCCCTTAGCCCTTTGCCCACTCCTTTATGGCAGACACGGTCACATGCTCCTGCTCCCTGAGTCACACCTCGGGCCCATGCCCGCCCAGGGTCAGCGAGTGTTGGATCCACAGATTAAGCCGAAGGAGGGTATCGGTAATCGTAGGGCTCTGGAAGGTGTCCTTAGGGTGACCCCTCTCCACTCTGTCCACTCCAAGCCCTGGGTAGCCCTTCACAGTGGGCCTTGTGTCTGGGCAGCTTCCTGCCTGTGGGGCCGGGAAGGGGCTTGGGGCAGGGGCAGGATAGGCCAGTGTGAGAAAAAAGGCCTTGCAGTCAGGTGCCTGAGCCCCTCGCCGGCCTTGCCAGGACAGGACCTACCAATCGGGGGAGGAAGAACTGCTTCCTGGCTGCCTTTGTGAGCGGCGGAAATGACTCGGGCCTGGAAACAGACCCAGAGAAAATGCTGGGGGCCTGGCCTTTCCTGCTTTCTGGTCGGCCAGCCCTAGAACGGAAAGACGGTCGGATCTGGGCGTGGGGGGAGCACCTGCAGGGGTGGCATCCTGAGCTGGTGTGCCTGGCCGACCAGTTGAGGTGGTGGTGATAGTCATCAAAACAAACAGTGAAGAAGACGCAGTTATTGCCCTGGGCAGCCCGACGTCCAGGTGGGGACCCGTCAGGCTGGTTGGCACAGATGAAAGGAGGTACAGCATGCTCTGTCCAGTGCTGAGCAGGTGTGAGAGAGGGTGCTAGGGAAGCCGAAGGGTGAGACGGGGGCCTTGAATGCCGAGCTCAGGGGCATGGCGCTTCTTGCAAGAGGCAGTGGGGAGTGAGGCACAGGCTTGGGGCATGCAGATGAGGTATTTCCTGAGTGTCCAGCAGAGGTAGGTGCTTGCCATGCCTTTTCACGTCACAAGACATTTTACAATGAGAAAACAGGCCCACGGCGGCTGAGCGACTTGCCCGGGGCCCCATGGCCAGGGAGTGGAAAAGCCGTTGCCGTGGGAACCGGTTGAACTGACCGATGTCTGTCCCTGCGCCCACCAGCCTGCTCGTCTGGATTCTTCAAATCGGAGGCGTCCGAGAGTGCCTGTTTGGAGTGCCCCGCACACACCCTGCCGTCTTCCGAGGGGGCCACGTTCTGTGAGTGTGAGGAAGGCTACTTCCGGGCCCCGCAGGACTCGCTGTCGATGCCCTGCACAGGTGAGTGTGCAGCGGGTCAGGGAGGTTGACAGGTGGCCAGGGTCTGGTGGTCGCCATGTCCAGGGCTACCTGGGTTCGAGCTCTGCCCTCTGCCCTCTGTGCAGGCCCGCCCTCTGCCCCAAGCTACCTCACGGCCGTGGGCATGGGTGCCAAAGTGGAGCTGCGCTGGATGGCGCCCCTGGACAACGGGGGCCGCGAAGACATCACCTACAGGGTCACCTGCGAACAGTGCCTGCCCGAGTCAGGCGAGTGCAGACCTTGCGAGGCCAGCGTGCGCTACTCCGAGCTCCCGAACAAGCTGACCCGCACCAGCCTGATAGTCAGCGACCTGGAGCCCCATATGAACTACACCTTCGCCGTGGAGGCCCGCAACGGCGTCTCGGACCTGGTGGCCAGCCGCAGCTTCCGCACCGCCAGCGTCAGCATCAACCAGACAGGTGAGGGCCTGGTGGTGGCGGCTGTCGCCCGGGCGGGGCTTCCGGAGGCCCGCCACCCAGGGCTCAGCTGTGTTCAGAGAGAGAGCAGCGGCCAGTAGTTAAAAGCACAGTCTCTGGAGTCACTCCCCAGCTCTGTGACTGTGGGCAAGTTACCCAACCTTTCTGAGCCTCGGTTTCCTCACCTGTAAAACGGGTAACAGGGCTATGGAGAGGGTTTAATAAATTCTTCTATATGAAGCTCTTAGAACAGTGCCCGGTCCATAGAAAGGCTATAGCAGGAGGCGGCTGTGACTTTGTTTTTCTTATTTACGCTCACAGATGCTCTCAGGGCTCTTCTGAGGAGCTAGCTTTGTGGGGCCGGGTCTGGGGCTCTGTGCTCTAGAGCTGGAAGTTAAGAATCCCAGGTGGGGGTTTAAAGAGCTTGGGCTGTGGATGGATCCGGGTCTGGGGACACTTGCACCCCCCCCTGGGTGGCTCATCACACCCCTCCCCCACCCGCTGTTCTGCCCAGAGCCCCCCAAGGTGAAGCTGGAGAGCCGGGGCACCACCTCGCTGAGCGTGTCCTGGAGCATCCCTGTGCCACAGCAGAGCCGCGTGTGGAAGTACGAGGTCACCTACCGCAAGAAGGTAACTTTGCAGGGGGTCAGGGAGGGGTGTCATAGATATCCACCACACGACACAGCCGTCTGAAGAAGCCCCATTCTGCAGATGGGGAAACTGAGGTCTGGGCTCTTCCTGAGTCACCTGTCCCAGGCCAGCGCAGCAGAGATTTGGGGGAGAGGAGACACAGTGTTCTGAAATTCCCAGATGAGATAGTTGGGGGGAAACCCAGGTCTTGGGGATCGAGCAGACCTGGGTTGGAGTCCGGGTCTTGCATTTGCTGGCTGTGACCTTGAGCCAGCCCCTTGACTTCTCTGAGCCTCAGTTTCCCCCTCCGGAAGGAGAGCGTTGAGTTTGCCATGTAAGTGAGCTAAGCAGGGGTGGTCTCTGTGGGCTGAGCTGATGGCCCTGCCTGCCCTCACCATCTGCCTCTGCACCTGCTGGCCACCCCCAGGGGGACTCCAACACCTACAACGTGCGCAGCACCGAGGACTTCTCTGTGACCTTGGACGACCTGACTCCGGACACCACCTACCTGGTCCAAGTGCAGGCGCTGACACAGGAGGGCCAGGGGGCCGGCAGCAAGGTGCACGAGTTCCAGACGCTGTGTGAGTCGGGGACCGGGGCGTGAGCCAGGCCGGGGCCCTGAACTGGAGCAGCTAGGATATCCTGAGAGGAGGAAAGGGTCAACAAACTCAGAAATCCACCCTTCTGGTTAGCCTGCTTCTAGGACAGCGTGTGGGTTGATGGCCTGGGGAGGGGCCTGATTGGGAGCTGGGGGAGGGGACCCAGCGACATCCGTTCAGAGCAGAAGGGGGGATCTGAGCTCTGGCGATGGCAGACCCAGGTCAAATCCTGCATCGCAGGAGGAGTCCCACACCTGGGAGTGCCGGCTGCATTCCCGGGGGCCGCCTCTGATTGCCCACCTGTGAAATGGGAGTAAAGAGCGTTATGACCATCACACGTAAAAATACCCAGCATGTGTTTCGAGTCCCTAACGTGGGTGCAACAGGGGGTGTGGAGTTGGCGGGGGGGCTTCCTTGTCATCAGTTGGTCTCCCCAACAGCCATGGAAGGGTCTGCCAACGTGGCGGTGATTGGCGGAGTGGCCGTGGTCATTGTCTTGCTCCTGGTGCTGGCAGGAATCGGCTTCCTCCTCCATCGCAGGTTCGTGGTGGGACGCAGAGGGGTGGGAACCTCGGTTTCCTGTCTGGAAAATGGGCTGATAGTGATCTCCCCCTGCCCCTGGGGGTGTGAAGATGCAGTGAGCTGCAAAGTGCTCAGCACAGCGCCTGGTGCGCCGCGGGGCCTGGGACACGTCTCTGCCCAGGCCATCTCTGGGCGGTCATCGTCTCTGCCCTTGTTGTTAACGGTGTGTCCACACTTCCTCCGGACTCCCAGGCAGGAAGCGCCAGGGAGCGCTAATGAGGAAAGCCCTCCTTTGGGCCGTGACAGGGCACAGATCCCAGGGAGTGAGCCCACTTGTCGCTTCCTGTCTGCCCCGCCCCAGCCTGCCCTCCGCCCTCTGCCCGCAGAGCAGGGCGTTGAGCACACTCAGTCCCCGCTCAGGGCCGCAGCGGGGTCAGGAGGCTCCTGCCAGAGCAGCCGCTGACCCCTGTGCTTGGTTCCGGTGGGTTCTCAGGAGGAAGAGCCAGCGGGCCCGCCAGTCCTCAGAGGATGTTTACTTCTCCAAGTCAGGTGAGGTGCCGCCCCCTCCGTGCCCCTCCCCCTGTCCCCACAGGCCCCCAGCCCCGTCTCAGCCCACAGCCCGGGCACTCCCAGGACTCCCCGGGGCAGCCCCGAGGGGCTGAGCCAGAAGCTCCATGTCCCATGGCCTGGTCCCGGTCTCCTGGCCCCTGATCCTGTAGCTTCCGCTCCCTCCTTGAGGGCAACCCTTCCCGGGGACCCTCCCTGGCCTGTCTGTGACCAGCCCCTCCTCCCCCTTTTAGAACAACTGAAGCCCTTGAAGACATATGTAGACCCCCACACATACGAGGACCCCAACCAGGCCGTGCTCAAGTTCACCACCGAGATCCACCCGTCCTGTGTCACACGTCAGAAGGTCATCGGAGCAGGTGAGGTTGGCGCGCCTGCGGAGGGCCTGGTACGGGCTGGGAGTGCCCGGTCCCGGCTGACTGTGGATGCTCCCCCCGCTTGCCTGCCTGCAGGAGAGTTTGGGGAGGTGTACAAGGGGACGCTGAAGGCGTCAGGGAAGAAGGAGGTACCTGTGGCCATCAAGACGCTGAAAGCCGGCTACACCGAGAAGCAGCGGGTGGACTTCCTCAGCGAGGCCAGCATCATGGGCCAGTTCAGCCACCACAACATCATCCGCCTGGAGGGCGTCGTCTCCAAATGTGAGGCTTGTCACCAGTGGTGGGGGGTGGGGGGGCTCCTGGGGGGCCTGACCTACAGGGGATGGAGAGGGGCTGTCCACTAGGGCTATCATACAGGGACCCCGTCCATAGCTGTACCCCCCATCTGTGCCATCCCCTTACACCTGTGTCCACCCCCTGCAGACAAGCCCATGATGATCATCACTGAATACATGGAGAACGGGGCCCTGGACAAGTTCCTTCGGGTACGTATGTGAACTGGGGTGGGCCGGGACCCTTGGCCGCAGGCTTGGGGGTGCCCTCCTGGGCTCCGGGCCGGCTGGTGGCTGAGGCCTGTGCTCTGGCAGGAGAAGGATGGCGAGTTCTGCGTGCTGCAGCTGGTGGGCATGCTGCGGGGCATTGCGGCCGGCATGAAGTACCTGGCCAACATGAACTACGTCCACCGCGACCTGGCCGCCCGCAACATCCTCGTCAACAGCAACCTGGTCTGCAAGGTGTCCGACTTCGGCTTGTCCCGTGTGCTGGAGGACGACCCCGAGGCCACGTACACCACCAGTGTGAGTGCCAGGGGGCTGTCGCCATCGGGTTCCATGGCTGGAGGGTGCAGCAGCCTTTGCCTTCGGTGGGGTCCTCATACCGGCACACCTGGGCCACTGGCCTCAGGAGGCAAGAGCACCTGTAGGGAGCACTGAGGGGAGGGGCCCTGATTGCCGCATCTGGTCTGGCTGCAATAGTCCTGAGGCTGATCAGCGAGGACAGTGGTGACTGGGCCTGGGTCCCCTGCAGGGTGGCAAGATCCCCATCCGCTGGACAGCCCCGGAGGCCATCTCCTACCGCAAGTTCACCTCGGCCAGCGACGTGTGGAGTTACGGCATCGTCATGTGGGAAGTGATGACGTATGGCGAGCGGCCCTACTGGGAGCTGTCAAACCACGAGGTAGGCCCCCTCATCCTACCCAGCCTGGCCTGCCCTGGACCTGAACTTAAACTCTACTCATTCCTGAGCCCCAAGGCTGGACAGAGAAGAGTCTTGGGTGCCAATCTTCACCTGGTACAGATCATTCGTGGGTTTGTTCATTTAGGTTTATTGAGGGCCTACTATGTGCCAGGCCTTGTGCTGGGTTTCAGATCCAGTCTCTTACTACGTCAGTGGAAAGACAAGGAAACCAGTTAGTGGTGTGTGTGCATGTTTGTGGGTGTGTGTCTGCACATACATTCATGTGTGTGTGCACCTGTGGATGCATGTGTGCGTGTGTGCGCATGGGTGTGTGTGCACATGCCTGATGCCTCACCCAGCCTGAGGGTCTGGAAGGCTTCTCAGAGGAGGTCACATCTCTGCTGAGACAAAAGACAGTTAAGTAGCCAGGCGAACACCAGGAGGCGAAGAGTGCTCTAGACCCGTGGTCGGTAAACTGCGGCTCGCGAGCCACATGCGGCTCTTTGGCCCCTTGAGTGTGGCTCTTCCTAAGCCTTAGGAGTACCCTAGTTAAGTTAATAACAATGTATGTACCTATATAGTTTAAGTTTTAAAAATTTGGCTCTCAGAAGAAATTTCAATCGTTGTACTGTTGATATTTGGCTCTGTTGACTGAGTTTGCCGACCACTGCAGTCTAGGCCAACCATGTCAAATTTGCGGCTGGTGGGCCGCATGCCATGAGTTTGACATGCTTGCCTAGGCGAAGGGGGCAGCTTGTATAGATGTCTTCGCCCAGAGACTGGAGGGAGGCTGGCTGCAGGCTCACAGCATGGCTGCTGCCTGGGGCCTGTGAGGGATCAGGGTCAGAGTCCCTTCCTCCATGGAAGTACAGAGACAGCCCCCTCAACACTTGCTGTTTGTCCTCTCGGCTCAGGAAAGGAGGCCCATCCTGTTTCTGGGACTCCCCGTTCGTTCCTCCTCTGCCCACCTCCATGTACTGGTGCTCCCCGGGACCTGCGTGGGTTGAGGGCTGTGAAGGCACCCTGCCCACCTGCCTCCCTTGCCCCACCAGGTGATGAAAGCCATCAACGACGGCTTCCGGCTGCCCACGCCCATGGAGTGCCCCTCCGCCATCTACCAGCTCATGATGCAGTGCTGGCAGCAGGAGCGCGCCCGCCGCCCCAAGTTCGCCGACATCGTCAGCATCCTGGACAAGCTCATCCGCGCTCCCGACTCCCTCAAGACCCTGGCTGACTTTGACCCCCGGTGAGTCCCATGCCCTCCACCCGCGGCAGCCCCCAGCACAGTGGCCGGTCAGGGCTAGTGGGCGAGGGGCTCGGAGTCCCGCACGGGTTTTACTTAGACTGGACAGGGGCCGGCGTGGGTAACACTAATGAAAGCCTGGGATTTGGGCCTGTGCATGAGGCCCGGGGCAGCTGGGTGAATTGCCCAGGTTAGGGAGCCACAGGCTGGGGACCTAGGGCGGGCTGGGTGTGCAACCCTGACCCGAGGGTGGGTGTTCATGTTGCAGAGTGTCCATCCGGCTGCCCAGCACCAGCGGCTCCGAGGGGGTGCCCTTCCGCACGGTGTCCGAGTGGCTCGAGTCCATCAAGATGCAGCAGTACACAGAGCACTTCCTGGCAGCCGGCTACACGGCCATCGAGAAGGTGGTACAGATGACCAACGAGTGAGTTTGGGCTCTGCCCGTGCCGCCCGCCGCCTCCTGCCCCTGGTTCACCACCCTTCCTCTCTCCTCCCCACCCTCCTCTCTCCTCTCGCCCTCTGCTTGGGGAGGAAGGGCAGAGCCAGGCCGGCAGCCAGCAGTGCTGCTTGGCTCCCCCTTCTTCCGCGCCTTTTGTCCAGAGTGGGAGAGTACTAGTCACATTCGCAGTAGCATTTCTCGAGGGAGCCTGTGGGCCGGCTCTGTGCACGAGCACCTGGAATCAGTCCTCGTGCTAACTCAGCAGGTGGGGCCCGTCAGTGCTCTCACTGGACAGGTGAGAAGTGGGTGCAGAGACATGCAGTGACCTGTCCAGGGTCCTGCAGCCGCTAGGGGCAGAGTTAGGATGCCAGCCCTGGTCAGTCCAGGTCCGGAGCTCAGGGACCATGGAGGTCATTAGTGGAGAAACTGAGGCTCCGAGATTACGGGCTTCAGGTCACACAGTTGACAGCCGGGACTCTGGGAAAACAATGGCTTCCCTTCATCGCCATCGCTGACTGAGTTCCGTTTGCCTTTGGAATAGATGCTATTATCACTTCCCCGTTTTACAAATAGGGAAACTGAGGCCCAGAGGTTACAACATTTGCCTGGGGTCACAGCCAGTTAGGGGCAGCCTTCCTCTCCAGGATGCCAAGAAGAAGTGGGCAGAGCCCTGGGACAGCCTGGCTGATGCCCAGGAGAAAGGGCCAGCCCCTCCCAGGCACCTCTCCCCTCATGGTGACTGTCAGCCTGTGGTCCAGAGAGTGCCCATTCCCCTTGCCCAGCCCTGCTTCTGCCCTTTGTCAGGCTGTCCTATGGGAGCTCATCTCTCCTCCCAGCTCCAGCATCAGGGACCTTTCCCAGCAGGGCCTTGGCAGGGATACCTCCTCCCACCCCGGGAGGGAGAAGACACTATCCTCTTAGCCTTTTGTGCTTCTAAAAATAGTGTGATGTCCCCCAACAGCCTCACTCGTACAGGGTTCAAGGTCACGGCAGGAATGGGCGCTGGGGCTGGGAGGTTTTGGGAACCACATGGAGGGGATGACCCCAGCCTCTCACGGTTCTGGGTCACAGAGGTTCTGGGATTTGGGCCTGTGCATGAACATTCTCCAGGGCCTCTGGAAGCCGCTCAGCTGGGCTTCCAAACTGCTAATCAAGGCCTCTCAGACCAGGCCATGGCCATCCCAGGGGACGGCTGGGGATGGGAGCCAGGGGAGGACAGACTGACCGGAGGGAGGCATGGAGATGTGGAGAGAGGAGACGGGTCCCGGGGTGTCTCCTGCTGCCAGCCAGCTGCAGGGCCCCCAGCTTGGGCTCCACCGTCACACCTGCGCTCAAGTCCCACATTGGCCACTTCCTAGCAGGGAGACCTTGTTCCAATTAGGTTTCGTCTGTGAGTCTCAGTTTTGGGTTCCCCACTGTGGGGACTGCATGGGTACCATGCATATGACACGCCTGGTGCACAGTAGGGCTCAGTCCTCTAGTCCTTTGCTTTCCGCCCCAGCCATGGGCAGATGCCGGGTTCCGGGTGTCCGCCTTTTCCCTGGGAACCTGGAACAGCCCCCTTTGCCCCTCCAGGGGCTCCCCCCAAGGACAGAGGACAGCACAGCTTCTCTTCTGGGCGAGCAGGGCCAAGGGCAAGAGAAGTGCTTACAGGAAACATGCTCTCAAAGGCTTCCCGAAATAGCCCGGGGTGCTCCTCGGCCAATTCCTTTCCCACGAGCCGGACACGGCTATCTTGGATGGATGGAGGCTCTGTGTGTGTGCATGTGTGCTGTGTTTTGAAAAGGCCTGGATAAAGGCAGGAAGTCATTCCACGCTCCTTCCCCCTCCCACCAACCCGTTGGTGCTCAGAG
The DNA here is from genome assembly GCF_014108235.1 of Myotis myotis. Taxonomy (NCBI): domain Eukaryota; kingdom Metazoa; phylum Chordata; class Mammalia; order Chiroptera; family Vespertilionidae; genus Myotis; species Myotis myotis. Next base: position 8,060,626 of record NW_023416324.1, on the reverse strand, counting down.
CTGGGGTCTGCGTGACTCACAGCACCACTGCCTCCTTCTTTCCTTCAAATAAACGAGACAGATGGGGATCGCAAGCACTTTCTCAACCTGAAGGCTGTCTGCACATGCGTGGATCCCGGTGGGAGGCACTGAGCTGGTCTCGGGAGAATTCCGCTCTTTCTCCATGGGGGCTGGATTTAGGCCTCAAGGTCGTCCCCAGTCCTTTGGCCTCCCTGCTTCCTAGGCCTGTCTGTCCCAAGGGGCTGGCTGCACGTTTCCGTGCTCCCATGGTGACCACCTCCCCTCAGCTTGAGCACTCAGCGCGTTGTTATTTGGGAGCCACTGAGTTTCCAGCTAGACCAGTGGCTCTCAATGGCCTTGAGAAGCTAATGAGGTGGTGGCTTTGCACCCCAGAAAAGTGTTCATCCTCTCAAAAGGCCCTGCCCAGTGTCTGAGGCTGCTGCACACAGCATCCTGTGAGGGTCTTATGGTGTCCGCGTGCCCTCAGCCTCGGCCTGGCGCCGATGGGATGTCTGCTGCGTGAATGACTGATCGGGGTGTGAGGCCATTTCTCATTCCCCGCTCCTTGCGTCCAGGTGTTTCCTGGGGAGGTGTGGCCTTTGAATTGTCCAGGGCCAGGGCTGGCATTGCGAGCACTCAGGAAGAAGGTGGCCTCGGTCCTGTGTGTCCTCCTCCCGGTGATGGGAGTGACTGCCCTGGATCCCCGAGGGGGAAACAGAAGCTGGTGTGTCTCTACTTAGGGAAGGAGGCAGGGGAGGGAGGCTTGGGGGCGTTGTGTTGAAAGAGAATGGGGCTGGGGCAGGGGGCTCAGAAGCATCTCATCAGAGCCTCCCATTTACATGTAAAGACGCTGAGGGCTGAAAACAGGACAGGACAGGACGGCCCAGGGCTTGGGTGGAGTCCTGGACTGGAATTGGGCCTCCTGCCTCCCAGCCCAGGGCTTTTGCCTCCTAGACGGGCCTCGGAAGCAACCTCAGCTCCCACCCTGTCCCATGGACCACACACCAATGCGGGAGACAGGCCCAAGGCAGCTTGGGCAGTGAATCAGCATCCACTAAAGTATTCATCCATCCATCCATCCATCCATCCATCCATCCATCCATCCATTCATCCATTCATCAGACACTCCTTCCTTAAGGACCTACTGTGTACCAGGCCTATCCTAGACCTCAGGAGGGCATCGGGATGAGGGGATGGGCCCAGCCATTGTCCTCCTACAGCTCCCGTGCCTCACTGGTTCTTTTTTTAATTTAATAAGTTTTATTTTTCAAAATGCCTAGCTGGTGGGACCTGCTGTTCCTGCATCTTCCCCAGCAGCTGGGGCACCCCCTCTCCTGGAGATGCTGGGGCACTTTACTTGAGCTCTGTGCTTGGGGCTAGTTTAGTGAGGCCTGTACTAAGGACCCCGCAGGCTGCCCTGGCCAAGGAGCGGGGTCTCCGTCTCAGAGACAGCAGCTGGGGCACAGCTGGTAGTTGGGAGCTTCCCTGCTAAGTTTGTCACAGTTGCTTTGTCAAACAAGACCAGGTTGTTGAGCTTGTCCTGCGCTTTGCCCTTGGCCCATGTCTTCTTTTTGGCCTTGCCCCAGATTTGTTCTCCGGTCTCTATCTGTCTTGGCCGACTTTCCGGAACCTTTCTGCTTCTTACCGTCTTAGGCGGGAGCAATGGCTACCACTGCTGCCTCGATGAGATGTCGGACGAAAAGCAACCCCCTGGTTTTTAAACCATGCACCAGGGTCTCTGAGGGCTGGCAAAATGCAGGCTCCCGGCCCCACGGCAGAGCTGCAAGGCCAGGGAGTCTGGAGGTGGGCCCAGGCCCCTCCCTCTTTCCCGGGCGGTGCAGATGTTTCTCCGGGAGCCACACTGTGAAACCTACAGGGGTGGGGAAAACAGCTCTTGTTTGTAAAACCCCTCAACTGTTTAGGTTAGAAACGGGAGCCAGGGGAGGGCAGACTGACCGGAGGGAGGCATGGAGATGCGGAGAGAGGAGACAGGTCCGGGGGTGTCTCCTGTTGCCAGCCAGCTGCAGGGTCCCCAGCTTGGGCTCCGCTGTCACACCTGCGCGCAAGTCCCACATTGGCCACTTCCTAGCAGGAGACCTTGTTCCAATTAGGTTTCGTCTTTGAGTCTCGGTTTTGGGTTCCCCACTGTGGGGACTGCGTGGGTACCATGCATATGACACGCTGGGTGCACAGTAGAGTAAAAGGGTAGGAAGTTCTCCCAGATGTCTGACTCCTGGCCTTCCTGCTGCAGTGGGAGCCGCCAGTCCCTGAGCCACCCTCTCCACCCACCTGGGTCTGCACTCCCTGCTCAGCACTCCTCTGAGGGTTCCCAGCGCCAGTGGGAAAGTCACGTCTCCGGAATTGCAAATAGGAACTTGCACCATATAATTAGCTCCAGTTACAGCCAGGAGACGGCCCATAAAAACCTGGGTGTTTTCATGGGTTTGGGCTGGTGGGTGAGGACGGCGGAGGAGGAGACTCCCAGAGTGAGCAAGAGCCGTCCTGCTCCCGGGCTCGGAGCAGAAGTGGTTTTACAAGGGGATGGAGGCCGCATGGGAAGGGCTGTGGGGGAGGGGGACGATGGGCACACCTTTCTATCTGGTACCCATGCCGCCACCGGTTTCGGGGTCTCCCACCCCCAGTTAGACACTATTATTTCATTTTACTGGTGGGAAATTGAGGGTCCTAAAGGGGAAACCCCTGCCTCAGGTGACGCGTAAGCCCCTCCCATTAGAGACCAGCAGGGCGATAACCCTTGGTGGTCCCTCAGCAAGTATTTCCGTGGTCAGTTGGCAGCAGGGAGGACTTGGAGGGAGTGGGGTGAAAGGGGGGGGGGCTGGAAAGAGACCTTTGAACAACAGCCTTCGAGCGTCCCTGCCCCTGGGGACGGCATCAGCGCTGCCTGGGCAGGAGGCCTTAGCTGGGGACACTCGGGACAGACCCGAGGTAGGGGAGGGAATGCAGTGTTCACAGCTGGTTTGGTTCCCAGCTCTTCCACCTCCCAGCTGTGTGACTTTGGGCAAGTCACTTTCCCTCTCTGAGCCTCAGTTTTCCAATCTACCAAATGAGCGTGAAAAGAGCACCCACTAGTACTTCACAGATGATCCTGCAGATTTGACTTAAAGAAAAAAAACAGAGTTGGCTTTTCTGTCATTTTTTTATTTTTGTCGAAGTCAGCATGCTTTCAGGATGTCGATCCTTCCGTCAGGCCTCTGCCCCACCAGGCCCCCAAGGCCCCCTCTTCTCTCCCCACTCAGCCCCCCTCCCATAGCTGCCCACCTCTCCCAGCCCCTGACCCACCCTCTCTCCCTCCCACCCACAGTGACATCAAGAAGATTGGGGTGCGGCTGCCCGGCCACCAGAAGCGCATCGCCTACAGCCTGCTGGGACTCAAGGAGCAAGTGAACACAGTGGGGATCCCCATCTGAGCTCCAACGGGGCCTCGCGCCCCCCTCGGCCAAGAATACTTGAAGAAACAGTGGCCTCCCTGCCAGCTCTGCGCCTGGCGCCAGGGACCTTATTTATTTCCAGTTGTTTCTTACGGATGCCACCCTGAGGCCTCTGCTGGGGGCAGGGTGGGTGTCTAGCGGACAGCTTGGCCTGAACTGAACTGAGGAGGTGCTCAGGGATCCGGGCCGGGGTGCTTCGCCCGCAAAGGACAGCAGCCAAGCACTTAGCAGGCACCGCCGTGGTCCCAGCTCCTGGGCAGGGGCCCGCCAAGGCCGTGGGACATACACGTGGGGCATTTCCAAACCGGCCTCCCTCTCGCCGTCTCGGGAGGTGAGTGGCCGCGGGAACAGGGTACCTCACGCCCCACCCACTCACGAGCAGAGGACAGACAGCACGCTCAGCTGGGAGAGGCCCAGAGTTGTTCCCCATCTTCTAGTGCAGCGGTCTGCAAACTGCGGCTCGCGAGCCACATGCGGCTCTTTGGCCCCGTGAGTGTGGCTCTTCCACAAAATACCGACTTCTGCGCGTGGGCCACGAAGTTTCAATCGCACTGTACGTGCGCACCCGCACGTGGTTTTCTGTGGAAGATCCACACTCAAGGGACCAAAGAGCCGCATGTGGCTCGAGAGCCGCAGTTTGCGGACCACGGTGCCTTCTGCAGGCCCTGTCCTCAGCCCCCAGGGGCCAAACCCTTGCTTCCCCAGGGCCCTCACAGGATGCTCGGTTGTGCTGAGGTTTTTAAAAATATATATTTTGTACTTTGTGGAGAGAATGTGTGTGTGACAAGGGGCCCGGCTAGGGCTTGGGGCCGAGGACGGTGTGTCAGACATTCCTAGGCGGGGGGCTGGTCCATCCATCTCTCGCCTCCTTAGACAACATTCATGACTCCGTCAGTGTTAACGATTCTGTTTTGTGGGGAGTTGTTTTTTTTTCGAACCTTAATTTATTATTATTTTTTTATATTTATTGTTAGGAAATGACTTATTTCTGCTCTGGAATAAAGTTGCAGATGGATCAAACTGACCTTGGTTTTTGAGTTTTGGAGGGGCAGAGGGGAAGAGAGGCCTTCTGTGTTGGAAGTGGGGGGGGTGAAGGGTCGCCCCCACGCTGAGTATTTAAACAGCTTCTTTCGCAAGGCACACATGTCATGTAACCCTGGGAGTGGGGGTGGGTGGGAGGTGGGCAGGGAGCCAGGGAGCAGGCCCAGCCAAGCCCAGCCTCCATGCCAACAGGCCTCTGTCACCTTTGATCTGCAGGCTTGTGGGGGGCTGGGAGACGGGAGAACAGCCATGGGCCCCCTCCTACACATCTCCACGGAGCTGTTGAAATACATTCTTCAACTGTCCATGTTGGGCTCTGAGGTTTACAAAGGATTTTCACAAGCGTTGGCTTGTTGGAGCCTCAGCACTTGGAGTTTTATGGGTAGCCCCATTTTACAGAAGAGGAAAAGTGAGGCTGGGTCCAGTGACAGGGCTCGCCCAAGGCCACCCAGCAAGTTGGAGACAGAAGCCAAAATTGAAAGCAGGGCCGGAAATCCCAATTAGAGGCTTTTCTCACAGAAGAGAAGATGAAGGCTCAGAGACGTGCAGTGACTCGCTTTAATCACACAGCGGGAAGGAGCAGAGGCCTTGAGGGAAGCCGGAGACCCGATTTCAAATCCTGAGCCCTCTCTACTACACCAGGTTGCTGCCCTGAATGCCAGAGGTTGTTCACACCTTAGGAAGTTGTGGTCCACAGGTGACCAGGGACACGACCCGGTGAGCAGAGATGACCTGAGGCGCAGGAGGAAGGCTTGCTGGAGGAGGTGACCCAGAGCTGAGACCTCAGGGACAATGAGGAATTAACCAGTGAAGAGGGCGACGCAGGCAAAGTAAATTATGGCTGTGTGAAACCATGTGATTGTGCAAGGGAAAGCACGAACAATCTGTTATTATTAGAGTAGACGTGGGAGCCGAAGGGGTCTCCAGGGCCTTGTAAGGCAGATCTAGGAGCGGGACTTTTAAGCTGAGGGCAATGGGGAGCCACGGAAGATTTTAAACAGGGTGAGGCACCATTACTGCGCCCCAGACAGAAGTCACTGGTAGAGGCCTGACTCCTAGCCTATGGGGAGACAGAGGAGACATTCTGGGCCCTCCCTCAGCTTGCCTTGGGGTCTCCAGGCCAGCCACCTGGCCACTGCAGGGGGGCTGCCTCCGTGGGGAGCCAGCTCTTGGTCCTGGCCCACTGAGCATCAATGAGTTGGGCAGTGTCGAGCAGGGCTGGGGTTGGGGAAGGTGAGGGAGTGCAGGGACCAGCTCACCAGGCCTTCCTCCCATTAGCGCTGGGCCACAGGGGTGCGCTGGGCATGGGGCTGAGTCAGGCCTTCCTGGGACCTAAATTGCCGGGCCTGCCCGTGTGAGAACGTGGCTTTGTTACTGGGCTGTGGCTGCTGCCACCACTGCTGACAGAGCTGTCATTTCAGCAGGGAGCAAGCCTGGGCTGCAAGGCCAGGCCTGAGACCCATTGCCAAGGCAACTCAGCCACCCAGTGGCCCCACTGGTGAGCAGGAGTGGACACAGGCAGGGGCTCAGCAGGGGGAAGGCGACGGCATGTGCTCCTCTCTCAGATCCCCGGTAGCCACAAGGCCCTCCTAGGGCACGTGAGATTGCTCAGGCCTTGTGAGCTGTAGACGGGGTCTGTACTCACAGGCCGGGCAGCTGTCTGGAGCTTCCAACAGACCCCACAATTGCCAAGAGGGGAAACTTAATTTAAAAAAAATATTCGAACGAACCTAGCTCTGTTCCCTAGAAGCAGTGACGCCCAGGCAGCAGATCTTGGTTCCTAAACGCCACTCTCCATACAAGGAACCACGGCTCCTTAGAGAAATGACTGATCCTCCCGCCGAGGCAGGGGAAAGAGAAAAGGCGTCTAGAGCATCTTGCAGTTCTGGAGAGGAAGGAAACGCTCAGAAAATAAGCCGTTGGGGGGATGTCAGACACAGGAGGCAACCTGGAGGCGATCCCACACGGCCAAACCGAGACCAGATTGAACAACAGATGACATGGAATTAGATTATAACCCAAAGTAGGAAAGAAATTGCCACACGTCCATGCTGCTATACATAGTGATTGAGGAAATAAATAAATGGGGAGACCAGACAAGTCTTCCTTTCACAGTAATTCCAAATAACCCACGGGGGTGCCCCCTGCAGCAGGTGAATTCCCCGCCACTTCAAGTGAGGGCTGGACCTAGCGATACCCTTCCGAAGAAAGGAAGTGCAGAAAGGGTTACAAAGTGTGTGTGTGTGTGTGTGTGTGTGTGTGTGTGTGTGTGTTTCCCACATTGGAGAAACCTAGCCACAGTACTAGTAACCAAGTTAACAAGAAAAAAACCCAGCAAACAAACCCGGAGCAGCAGGAATGTGTTGCTTGAATTGGAGACCGGGCATCAGCAAACACTTACACAGGCCTTCCTGGGCGCCACCCACTGCTCTAAGTGCTTACCGTGTTTACTCACTTAATCCTTCCAACAGCCCTTCCAGGCGGGCACCATTCTTAGCATTTTACAGATTTGAACACGGAGGCACACAGAGGTTAAGTAGCTTGACGGAGCCACCCAGCTCACGCACGGCAGGGCCAGGAGCCCCCGGCCGCAGAGGCCCTAACAAACTGGTTTTCCACCTGCCGCTCTCCGCGGCCAAATCAGGACATGCTGTCCTCTCTATCCGGGACGCCTCCGTAGATGCGGTCCGAGAAGCGCTGGTTCTGGGGGAACCAAGGCCCTGTAACCTGCCCGAGGTCTCCAGATGCCACGGTGCCCCACGACCCAGGCCCCCAGATTGGGGAGGGAGAGGAGAGGATGGAGGCGAGCTTGCTGCTTGACTCCCTTCCGCAGTGGGCGTCTGCTCCGCGCCAGGTGGGCACGGGGGCCACAGAGATGAAAAAGGCTCCCTCTGCCCTCCTGGAGCTCTCAGGCGGGAGGGGGCGACAGTGGCAACGGGACCCAGGCTAAGAGGGGGAGGGTGTTATAGGAGCCAGAGGACACCCGATTCAGCCTGAAAGGTTTAGGTGGGCTTCCTGTAGGAAGAGGAGCCATCCAAGCTGAGGCCAAGGTCAAGTAGGAGTCCATCAGGGGAGGGGAGAGGTGTCCCCAGAAGAGCCTGTCCCTGCCCCCCATACTCCAGACCTCCGGGGATAGGGCCTGAGTCCCCCCGTTTGACCAGGACAAGCCCAAAGCCACTCTGGCCCTGACTGTCTCGTCAGGAGCAGCCCCATGACACCAGCCTTGCTCTTGTTCCCACCCTAAGCAGAACCTTCATCTCTGACCTCAGTTGTCTGAGCTGAGAAGTGGGCCTGCAGCCCACAGCCCGCCCTGGGCTCTGAGCTGCGGGGACCTTGGCAGCCCTTTGATGCACCAACAAAGCCCTGAAGGAGATGAAGGCAGCAATTAGGAGGGTGCCTGGTCGGGAGTCGCCCCTTTATCCGCTGCTCCCAGTCTGGGTGGCAAGTTAAAACAGTATCACCGGGCAGCAGCCTTGGATTTCCTATTTAATTAGCAAATCCTGGAGGAGTGGGCAAGCTCCAGGCCCCTCCCCCACTTCTAGCTGTGGCCCAGGTGGGAGGATAAGGCCTGGCACACAGCGGGTGCTGCTAGTGCAAAGGGTGAATGAACGGGCGACTGCTTCACCTCTCCATCGCCCTCTCCCCAGAACAGTGTCTGACACCCAGTAGGCCCTCAATAGACAAATGAATGGGGGAGCCTGAGGGCCCAGTGGGGCCACATGAAGCCAGATTGTTTAGTGTCCCAAGACGCTGGGTGGTGTTGGGGCCACTTGCTACGCCGACACCTGGCTCCCACTGGCTGGCTGGCACCGCACAGACAGTGAGGGAGAAGGGACCCAGTGTTTCTGAATACCTACTATGTGCCAGTCAGCGTTCCAAGCCTGACACTCACATTGTCTTATTGAAGGATCATAATGACCCTGCAAGACATGGATTTATCCTCGTTTTACAGATGGGGACACTGCGGCTGTGTGGTTATGGTATCAGAGCAAGATCCCACAGCTAGGAGGTGACCGAGCAGCTCTGCCTGCTGCTGTGGCATTTGGGGGTCCTCGGGGTTCTTGGGAAGCAGGGCAGCAGGAAGACTCTTGGGCTGGAGAAGGCGGGCAGGCTTTATTGGGTACCTCCTGTTGACGTTGCTATGGGACCCTCGGTGTCTCTGGCTCTCAGTGTATCCCTTTGTAACATGGAGGCTCGAGGAAGTCCATCCTGGCAGCATGAGGGACTCCTGCCCCCACACAGATGCGCCTGCTCCCCACTCCTACGCCCTCTCCCCAGGCAGCAGGCCCCACTCCAGCCCCTCGGGGTCTGGTTTCCAGGCAAACCTTGTCAGCCAGTCTCTGCCAGCAGAACCAGACCGGGTTTCTGGGAAGCTGTGGCACACCCCGCCCTACCAGGGGTGGGGGCCCCTCTCCCTCTGGGCCTGGACCCCATTTCAGCAGCCTCATCACATTCCCCAGCAGCCTCGGTAGCCTGGACAGACAGATGCAGTTTCCACATTGGTCTGGCATAGCTAGGCAGCCAGGTCTCCTGCTGGGGGGAGGGGTCCCCCAGGAGCAGGCCTCAGGGGCCAGGCAGACCTATTTCAGCATCTGGGCATGAGCAGTTACACCCCCAACATCCCGGGGATACAGCTACCCTGACCACTGCCCCAAACTCCACACCCAGGCCCAGCTCAAACCTCCCCCTCTCCAAGAACCCCCAGAACCACCCCTGCTGCCACCGGTTTGGGAAAATCAGCCCCACTCCCCATGCCCCATTCCAGCACCCGGACCCTCAGGGCTGGAGCAGATGTGTGTCCGTCTGTCCCTCTCACTCCCCTGAGCAGCCCAGTCCTCTTCTCCCTAGAACTTTCTTCGAGAACTCTATGGCCCTAACCAGTTTGGCTCAGTGGATAGAGTATTGGCCTGTGGACTGAAGGGTCCCAGGTTCGAATCCGGCCAAGGGCACTTGCCTGGGTTGCGGGCTAGGTCTCTGGTAGGGGGCATGCAGGAGGCAGCTGATCAATGACTTTCATCATGGATGTTTCTATCTCTCCCTCTCCCTTCCTCTCTGAAATCAATAACAATAAATAATAATAATAAAGAACTCTATGGACAGGCATGCTTATTGTCCATCCCTTGGTGGGGGGATTGTCTATGTACCCCATTGGCTCAGTACCTGGTTTAGGTCCCTTGTTCTGTGTACTTAGTAGGAGTGTCCCCTTTCACTCCATGTCCCAATTGGGATGCCATTCTATTTGGTCACGTGACCAGGAGGCCTAGAGAAGGGAAGGGCTTGCCCCAAAGCCCCGAAGCTGGAGTGGCAGAGGCAGGATTTGAACCTGGCACCTAGCTCCAGAGCCCCCCCCCACATGGACGGGCTTCAGAGTGAATGAGCTGGGCACCAAGGGTCTTGTGTGCCACCACAGCCTCCGCACCCTGGGCACAGCCCGCCAGCTTCCCCCTGCCTTTCAGCTCCTCCGTCACAGCCTGAGAGGGTCCGCCCACCACCCGTCTCAAGGGCACCCCTGACCCTACCATGTGTCCTTCGTGCACTTTTGCAGCTAAGGGCTCACATGAGATGATAACTGTCTGTCCTTGACCCCTTGACCTTCTGCTGGTGGCCAGTTCCCTGAGGGCAAGGACAGACCTGTTTCGTGGCTCCTGGATCCCCAGACCTGACCCAGGGTGCCACCACATATTTGAAGATGGAACCAACGCATGGTGCTTGGTGCCAGAGAGAGGGTGGGGAGTGAGAGAACCCACAGATTGACCTGCCCAGTCTGACAGGGAGAGAGACCATGGGAGCATGGAGATTCCTCAAAAGATAAATGCAGTGGCTTGAGCAGCATGAGGACTGTGGGACCCGGAGAAAGAGCAACTCAGCCTGGGCAGGTCAGGGAAGGCTTCCTGGAGGAGGTGGTGTCTGAGCTGACTTGAAGGATGAGGCGATAGGGGAAGGATGAAGGGTGCTCAGCTTGGAAGCTGAAGGAAGGCCAGCGACGCTGCAGATTTGAGAGCAGGACCCAGACAGCAGGGAGGGTCAAGGCTGCAGGGGTGGGTCGGGGTCTGAACCAGGGGCCTTGTTGCAATGTTAAGGATTTTATTTTTAGCCTAAGGGTGGGCACCAGAGGCAGCTCTATGGTTCTTCACTATGGGGAGGGGAGGATGGGCAAGAAAATGTCATTTTTTGCAAAATTGTGCTGTCCCCTTATAAAAAAAAAGTTATCTAAGTGCTGACTTCTAATTCGCTAAGTGTTATCTGAGTGTTGCCGGCCAGGCCATCTGTGAGACCGCGCCACTGCTCGCCTGGCCCTCCACCAAGGATGCAGGTGCTCCTGCCCCGCCCCCACCCACCCCAGGCCTAGCCATCTGTCTGGAAAGGCCCATTGTGGTGGCCTCTGACATCACAGCAGGGGGCAGCGTGATGCCACTGGGCGTCTTTGTGGCCTTGGAGAGGGAAGTGCCCCACCAGAGGCCCATTCCCCACCCCCGCCCAATCCTGTTAAGCATGGGCTAGGGACAAAGGCGGCCGCTTTGTGTTTTAACCCTGTCTGCAGTGAATGACAGGCGGCCGAGGGCGGGGACAGCCAGAGGTCCTGCATTCCAGAGCCCGCCATCTCCGCCAGCTGGGCCCTAGGTCAGGCTAGAAACCCTGCTGCCCCCAGTCACTGCCCCCGTGTTCCCAGCCCTCCTCTCTGGGCTCCCAGCAAGTGGGACAACAGAGATAAAAGGGTTCCAAGCACCATGCTTCCCCCTCCCTACACCCCCCCCGCCCCCACCGTCACCCGCAGATCACGGGCTGGCGCCTATGATGAGGGGCTGCAGGCAGAACCCTGACCGTCAGCCTGTGAGATGAGGAAGAGAGGTCCGGGAGACCTAAGGGCCTTGGGGGGAGGCAGCAAGCCCAGTGGGAGCCAGAGAAGGCAAAGGCCCTGAGAGACAGACCTGGGAGCAAAGGCCTCAGGGCGCCGATGGGGGCTGAGGCCTAAAGGGGGACAGGACTTGTCGCCATGCCTCAGTGAGCACGTATTAGGCACCTCCTGAGAGCCACCTGGTCTACGCTGTGGGCCGTCTGATCTTGACACCTGGAAGGTGGTGGCCTGCAGCAACCCCAGACCTGGCCACTCTGGGCAGGCACTCAGAGAGCGAGGCCTGGCTTGGGGATGGCCAGGTGGCCCCTCCTCCCAGGGTCCCTAAGGAAGGCGGGAGCAGGACTCCCCAAGGCTCAAGCTCTGAGGTCAGGCGGCGTGATTTGCAGTTCCTCCTTTGCCACCAACCTGCATGCCCTCCCCTCGCTGAGCCTCTGTTTATTGGTCCATAAAACGGGATTAACAGTAGCCCTTCGCAGGATTGTTGTGAGGGCTGGAGGAGATGGTGTGAGGGGCCCCATGCTGCTCCAAGCCATCAGCCCTCCCCCCCATCCCCGCTGGGGGTGGGGCAGGGTATGCCCAGGCCTAACACCACCCCAACCTCCATCTGTTCTTGGGCTCCTTTGAAGGGTCTGGTGAGGCTGGGAGGAGGCTCGGCTGATTGGGGACAGCTAGGTGGGGGCGGGGGGCGCTTCAGGAAAGGCCTTGGCACCCCCACTGTCACCAAAGTGGGTTTCTCCATCCTTGGCAGAGTGCCTGGGCATAAGAGGAGGCCGGGGGTGGCTCAGTTTCAGGCAACAAAGTCCCCTTTCTCCCCAGCTTCAGGAATGCCTGGCACCCCCTCCCACCCCGACCCTGATCCATATCTGCTACCCAGACCCAGATACCCCTCAGTGTTCACTGCAGGGGGAGGGGCTAGGCTGGGCCCTGGCTCTGCCCTGAGCCTATAAGGTAGCCCTGCCCCTTTATCCCTGCCTCTCAGTAGCTCCCCCTGCCCACCACATGCACATGTGCACACATGTACACATACACACACACGTGCACACATGCACGCGCACACACGCGCGCACACATACACACGCGCACACAAGCGTACACATGCATACGCGTCCTCCCATCAGCCCTCAGGTCACAGCCCTGAGCCCAGCCCAGCAGCGGAGGCCACCGGCTGGGAAGGGAGAAGCTGCAGAGTCGGGGCCCTGCCTCACCTTGGCTGTTCTCATGACTCTGTGCTGGAAGGTGTTTTTAAAAATACCCGAACTTGCCAGAGCGAAGTCACAGCCCCACCCACACCTGCCCCACTTTTGAACTGATAGTGGCCTGTGCAGTCGCAGAGTCGAGCCTGGCGGCTCAAGCCCCTCACTCTTACAGGGGACCGTGCAGGTCCAGGGCGGGTGAGGCTTAGCCAGGGCCACAGGGCCCTGTGGGCTGGCTCCAGGGGGAGGGCGGGGCTGGTGCCAGGCACGCACAGGCTCTGGTGGGATCTCATTGGATCCTAGCCAGGGGCAGGGAGACGTGGCCTTCCTGGTGATGGTTGTACCCTGTGTACAGATGAGAACACTGAGGCTCAGAGAGGAGAGACCGAGGTCGCCCAGTGAGGAGCAGAGCAAGGATTTGAGCGTCAGCCCTGGGTCCCCAGGGATGCTGAGCCCCCCGGGGTCCCCTCCCTGGCCACCTAAAGGAGAGTGCTCAGGCCCAGGCTGCTTGCTGCCCTGGTCTTGACCCCTGGGTGGGATCTGCCCCTCCTGCCATAGCCCCGGCCAGACTCCGCCCAGACACCTCAGGAATGTAGGGGGGTGACTCAGGGATGATGGAACCTGGGGTCTAGGGGTGGACAGAACAAAAAGGTCACGTGTCTGGACTCTCCTTGCACCCCTGGGCTGGACCACAGCTGGCAAGGGGAGCCCCCAAGGGTGGTTCAGGCATGTGTCCCTACTTGCCATGTGACCCTTGGCATGCAACTGCCCGGCTCGTTTGCCTGTGCTGCGAAGGGGAGCAGGAGCTGCTGAGGCCTGAGGCTGAGACTGGCAGAGGGTAGAGAGGAGCGGGGGCCAGCCCTGCGGTGGGCTCCTCTCCGGGCCTCCTCCCGCAGCCTCAGGAATCGCCTTAATTACAGCGTCCGCCTAGCTGCGCTTCCTGCCATAAACCCAGGAATCTAAATTAGAAGGCAGGAGGCCGGCTCCCCCTTCCCTCTGACCCCCCAAGTCTGCCGGGAAGTTCTCCTGGAGACAGGCTGCCAGTGGGGGGCTAAGTACAGAGGTGCCCAGGGCTCCGACTGGGGGGCCTGAGGGGCTGGGCTGGGCAGGCGGGTGACTAGCCACAAACTCTTCATGCCTATTACTGCCAAGTGCCTGCTGCATGCCAGGCACCAGGCTGAATTAGCCCCTCTGACCCTTCCCGCAGGACAGCTAGACTGACGTCAAGATTCCCTTTCACAGAGGAGGAAACTGAGGCCAGAGCCCAAGGTCACCCAGGGTGTTGGTGGCTGAGCCAGCTGGACCCAGGTCCCCAGCTCCCAGGCCAGGGCCGCGGCCTTAGCAGAAGGCCGAGGGGAGGGTGGGACCATGGTGATGGCTGGCGGAAGGGGAAGGGGGACCCTGACCGATGAGCCGGCCCCCTCAGCTCCAGGAGGAGATGGGAGGGCTGTGATGGGTAGGGGTGAGGAGCTGCTGTGCAGACACTGGGCACAGTGTGCCTTCTGCAAGCCTGGCCTGGGCCTTCCCCTCCCTGGGACCTGGCCAGGTAGACCAGGGCTGGGGCTGGGGGTGCGGGGGGCCCTCAGATTCAGTATGAAATCCAGCCAGAGACCTGTGTGTGTGAGTACTTGAGCGTGACAGGCAGTGTGTGTGTGCGCATGTGTGCGGTGGGGACGTGAGGTCATCTGGGCAGAAGGGAGCTGAGCTTGTCCAAACCACTGGAGCCACTGGGGGAAAGAGAGACAGACTGGGTGGGGGGAGGGAGAGGGAGCGCCAGGGACTGAGGGGGGGAAAGAGACCAAGGCAGAGAGGAGAGAGAGAGAGCGCAAAAGACAGAGACAAAGAGACAGAGGGACAAGGTGGGGCAGGGGCAGGCAGACAGACATGATGACGGAGGACATAGGGTCAGGGGTTTGAGAAAGAGGGAGCCAGAGAGCAGGGTGGGGACAGCCCTGGAGGGGAGGAGACTTCGGTCTAAGGGGTTTCCTACCCGGGCACCCCCTGACTGGGGGCTGAGGGGAGACCCCTCATGTGTGTTTTCTGTCCTGGGCAGGGGATCCGAGAACACCCATCCCTAAGGCCATGTTTTGAGGACCTGTTCCATGTGCCTCCTAGGGGTGAGGTCTACTTGAAGGAGCCAATGCTCAGAGGCTGGAGAGCCCGGGGGTAGTGCTGGGTTATGCACTGAGAGCACGGGGGTGGGGTGAGGCAGGGAGGGCGACTTCAGATGGAGAGGCCTCTCGGAGGCTGCTGTGTGCAAGGAGCTGGTACAGAGCTGGTAGGGCCCACACCCTGACAGGCTCCGTTCTCACCAGCCACGGCCCAGCCCCTGTGACCCTCTCATCATCCATCTCCCCTTCCGTGGCTTAGAGCTCTGCCACCTGCTGCCTCATCTCCCATCCTGCTCTCCCCAGACCAGTGGTTCTCAACTGTAGCGACTGGCAATGCCTGGAGATGGTTTTATCTGTCCTAGTTGGAGAGGTATATGCTCTGGTGTCTAAAGGGTCGAGGCCAGGGATGTTGCTAAACATCCTATAATGTGTAGGACAGCTCCTGCAAAATGCAGCATGCTCACCGCCTTCCTTTCCCCAGAGCACACCAAGTTCTCCCTGCCCCAGGGCCTTTGCACTCCCTGGAATGTGCTTTCTTCAGATCATCACACAGCTTCTGCCTTCTCATTCTCCCAGAATCTGCTCAAATATCCCCTCTTGAGAGCAGTTTCCCCTGACACCCGTAATCCCTCCCTCACTCTCCGTCATAAACCTCTGATTATTTCCCTCCCAGCACTTATCTCCACATCAGGACAATCTTGTTTATTTATTCAAATCCCTATTATAGTTCGCCTACCCTCCACTTGGCTGTGAGCTCCAGGAAGGCTGGGACTCCGGTTCTCAGCAATATTCAGATGCTAAGTACATGGTGTTAAGACTAAGCGCTCACTCAGAACAGCCAGGGGCTCTTTTAAACACTTTGCCGGGAACACTTAACTCCTGTCAGGCCTATGAGGTTTAGGCATTGTTATGCCCATTTCACAGATGGGGAAACTGAGATTCAGGATGTCAAGTGACTTGTCCAAAGTAACACGGCTAGTCAGTGCCTGAGCCGGAATTCAAACCCAGGCAGGCTGGCTTCAGAGTTCATGACCTTAACAGTGCCACACCGCAGTCTCCCTGCATGTGAGTGGAGTGGACATATGACCTGGTCACTGGGACTCATGTCCCAACAACTCAGACCCCTGTCTTTCTCCATGAGAAAGCCTCCCCCTACCCTACCCTGGCCTCCTCGTCCCCCACCTAGAACTGGGGCGCTACTATCAGATGGCTGAGAAAGAGAGGCCGGGGTGTTCCTTACACTTGCTCACAGTTGTTCACAGGGAGATAAGCCCTTGTTGGCAGGTCCCTACAAGGAGGAGGCTCAGGGACCCAGATATGAGGGCTCCTCACCCAGGGGATCCCCCATCATAGTCACTGCACCGGGGCCACAACTGCTGCCCTGAGTCACTGTTGACTTTCCCAGACACTCCTGGGCGCGGGGGCAGAGACCCACCCCTTCCTTGTGCCTCCCTGGCAGGGTGGGGTGGGCTGAGCAGGGGTGAGTCTGAGGGCTGCGCTGAGCCCTGCACTGAGGCCCCTCCCTCCTGCAGCGGCAGCCCCTAAAGAAGACCCACAACCCAGAGGGGTCCTTGCAGCAGGCACAGGTGGAAGTTGTGGGTGCCCTTGCCTGCTGGGGGTGGGGAGAGGAGCCTGGAAGGCTTCCCGGAGCTATTCGCTGCCCAGATTCCTGGCTAGGAGTCCCCTCCCAGTCCAGAACCCACTGACCGCCCCTCCTTCCATATCCCGGAGTCCTCTCTGCCAGGCATGGTACCCCCCGACTGACCCAGCAGCTGCATGGTCCTGTCCCTGTGTCCCCAGAACTTCTTTGCTTGGCCATGGCCTCTCTCCCAGCATCTGTGGAGCCAATCAAGTGACAATCTGGACCTGGGATCTGCTGGCAACTCCATAATTCTCATTCATTCATTCATTCATTCATTCATTCATAGTGGTTAGAGCATGGATGCTAGTCTATATGGCAGGGTTAATATTTTGCTTCACCACTTACCAGCTGTGTGATCTAGGGCAAGTCCCATCATTCCTCTGAGTCCCCTGTTTTGCCACAGAAAAGATGAAGGTAAATAGGGGTTTTAGAGACTTCACTGGGAGGAAGCAGAGCGTTGAGCACAGCACCCAGTTTGTGGTGAGTGTTTAATTCGAGGGAGCCTTTTAAAAAAAATTCTCCACAAAAAGTTCCCTAGGGATACACAGACCCCTAAGAGCAGCCTCAGCCCCAGTAAGACCTGATTCTGGAGGCCTCCTGATGCGAGCCCGGCAGGAGCCCAGGGTTCCAGTCCTGGCTTTGCCGTTGGGTTGCTGTGTGATCTGAGCAAGTGAATGGCCCTCTCTGAATCTCAGGCTCCCTGTCTGAACAATGACCGGTTGGCTTGGATGACCTTAGTCACGTGACATCTCTGTCTTAGTTTTCATAATAAGAGCACCTACCTGCAGCAATGCTGAGAGGAAGAAGTGAATGAATGCACGTAAAGCGCTTAGAACAAGCCTGACACACAATGCCCAAGAGGTGTTAGCCATTATTATTAGCTACCATTACCTCTGAGGGTCTTTCTCCCAATTGAGCTATAATTTACATATCATAAAACTCACCCTTTTAAAACATACACTTCAGCCCTGACCGGTTTGGCTCAGTGGATAGAGCGTCGGCCTGCGGACTCAAGGGTCCTAGGTTCGATTCCAGTCAAGGGCATGTACCTTGGTTGCGGCCACATCCCCAGTGAGGGGTATGTAGGAGGCAGCTGATCGATGTTTCTAACTCTCTATCCCTCTCCCTTCCTCTCTGTAAAAAATCAATAAAATATATTAAAACATACACTTCAGTCGTTTTTAGTTTACTCACAAGATTGTGTGACCATGTGACTGGATGGGGGGACTGGCCGGAGCGGTCTGCCTCAGGCTGGCCAGTAGTTGTGTGGGTTCTTGACTTCATGCAGGAAAGACTCCACAGAGGAGTCCAGGCGATTTTGAGAGCACGTTTATTAAAGCTGGGGCCAGCGAACGTAAGGAAAGGCTTAGGGTAAAAGCAACAGGGGAGAGCCTGTGCTCTGGCTTCCTAGAAACCTTACAGGAATGAAATGAGCCTGGGCGGGGCTGCTGTCAGCTCATCGGAAAGTCTGAGAAGAAGGGGTCCTTGGAGATAGGTTCAGGGGGTGAGCCTGGGATGAGCTGCCGCTGCCCGCTGCTCCCCTGGTTGCAAGTCTCGTGGGGACCCTGAGAGTTTAGGAGAAAGAAAGTGCAAAGTTCATGATGCCTCAGAACAGGCACAGGTGTGCCCCCGAGAGAGCCTGAGTGGGGTCTTTGTCTCGAGGGTTTTTATCTCTCTTTTGAGGGTGAGATTCTTAGGGTTTCAGTAGAATATTCATCAGCTTTTAGGTACATTTTTAATATGTTGCTCCATTAAAATGAGTATATTGGGGAGTTTGGGATTATTTTTTGGTCGGCTTTACTATTTTACTTTTATCTTGGGTCTGCCTGGCTCTATTTGTTTTTTTGTTTGTTTTGTTTTGTTTTGTTTTTGTTATGTGTTCCCCTGACTTCAGCCATCCTTGGGTTTGCCTGGCACAAACGGCACTACTTGGGTGTCTGTCCTCTGTCTCCCCAACCAGGATGACTGAAGCCTTGTGTTCTCTGGTTAGGGAGGAGAGGTAGAAACTATTTGCTCTCAAGTGTCCTTGGTTAGTGAACTTAAGGTCTTGCGATTCGCTAGCTGGCTGTAAATTGGTCGAATTATTTAGCCTTATTTAGTTATCTTGTCTCAATTTCCCCATTCCACTTGCCCAGGAATTTTCCTAGCTTCTCACTGTCCTGCCTCAACCATCAGCACCATCTAATTCCAGATCATTTTCATCATCCCAAAATGAAACCCTGTGCCTATTAGTCACTCCCCATTCTCCCTCCACCCCCGCAACCACTAATCTACTTTCTGTCTCTATGGCTTTCCTTAGTTTGAACAGTTCATATAAAATGGAATATGCAGTATTGTGTCTGGCTTCCTTCACTTAGCACAATGTTTTAAAGGTTTGTCCATGATGTATTAGTATTTAATTCCTTTTTATGGCTGAATAATATTTCATTGTATGGATGGGTGTACCATATTTGTTGATGAACTATTGGGTTGTTTCCACTTTAGGGTTATCCTATATAATAAAAGGGTAATATGCAAATTGACCCTAACAGCAGAACGACTGGGAATGACTGGTCACTATGACACACACTGTCCACCAGGGGGCAGATGCTCAATGCAGGATCTGCCCCCTGGTGGTCAGTGCTCTCCCACAGGGGGAGCACTGCTCAGCCAGAAGTTGGGCTCACGGCTGGCAAGCGCAGCAGTGGTGGGAGCCTCTCCCGCCTCTGCGACAGTCATACATCTCCCAAGGGCTCCTGGACTGTGAGAGGATGCAGGCCAGGCTAAGGATACCCCTCCCCCACCCCCACCCCACCCCCAGTGCATGAATTTTGTGCACCAGGCCTCTAGTTATGAGTAATGCTGTTATGAACAATTAAGTATACGTTTTTGTGTGAACCTATGCTTTTCATTTTCTTGGGTACCTTCCTTGGAGTGGAATTGGCAGATCATATGAGAACTCCATGTCTAGCCTTTTTAAAAAAATATCATTATAATTATTATAGTAAAAGGAGAAAAATCATATGATCATCTCAAGAGATGCATTTGATACAATTATATACCCATTCATTATCAAACAAAGGACAAACAACTCTTAGAAAATTAGGACTATACAGCAACTTCTTTAATCTGAGAAAAAAACAACCTCTTCAAAAACTCTAATCATCATATTTGGTGGTTAAACTAAACTTTTTTCCATTGAAATTGCAATCAAGGTAAAGATGACATAAAATAAATTTAACTCTAGTGTACGACATAACGAACGTTTTACTCTAGTGTTTCTGTACCAATGACACATTTTTCATTTCCAACGTTATGTACTATACTGTATCATCTCTTTTTCTCATGATCTGTTCAGATGAGTTTGTCTGTTTCAAGGAAACAGCCTCTGGTGTTTTGATCATTTCTAGTTTTTTGTCTTCTATTTTATTAATTAAATTCTGGCCCTATTTTAAATATTTCTTGGCTTCTACTTTTTTTTTTTAATCCTCACCCGAGGATTTTTTCCCCCCCACTGACCTTCAGAGAGAGTGGAAGGGAGGAAGGGGTGGGGGGTGGAGGGGATAAACATCACCATGAGAGAGACACATTGATTGGTTGTCTCGTGCACATGCCCCGCCTGGGCCAGGGAACGAGGCTGCAACCCAGGTACATGCCCTTGACCTGGAATCGAACCCGAGGCCCTTTGGTGCACGGCCGATGCTCTACCTACCGCTGAGCTACACGGGCCAGAACTTAGCTTCTACTTTTAAATATTTCTTAGTTTTGTTCTGTTGTTCCTTTCAACGTCTAAATTTAAGTGTTTGTTTTTACCTTTGTTATTTAAAATGCAGATATATAAGGCTCTTCACTTGAATTCATACATTTATTTTCATGAGCACTTTAGTTGCATCTCAATGATGTTGATCTGTTGTATTATGTTGTCATTCAATTCTAAATACTTTGCAATTTTTATTGTGATTTCTGCTTTAACCATCTGTCATTTAAGACTGTGGTTTTTAGTTTCCAAACATATGGTTTCCTTCTTTAAAAAAAAAAAAAAAAATTGGTTAGGTTTTTTGGTGTACTAGTTTGCCAGTTAATATATTTCTAAATATTTTGAGTGTGTTTGAAAGACATGAGTATTCTCTGCTTATTGGCTATGAGTCTTTACATATATTTTAGATAGACCTGCTAATTATATTGTATAGAGAGTGCTCTAACACAGTGGTTAAGACCCTAGGTTCTGGAGTAGACCGCCTGGGTTTCCATTATTCACATCTGTAAAATGTGAATGATATAATAGTACCTTCTCATAGGGTTTTTTCAGGGTTAAATTTTTTTTCTTTTTTTTTTTTGGAGAATTTTTATGAGTTTATCTGAGCCAAATGGATGACAATTGCTCAGAAGCACAATCTAAATGGATGAAGGGAAGGCCCTGGAGAACAGCAGTTTTGCAGCTTACTTTATACATTAGAATCAAAGGAGGGTTCACGAAATCCATGGGTGGTAGATTGTGGGGGCGGGAGAAAACAACGCAAGGAAAACTCTTGAATTGGATAAAAAGGCAAAATAGCGAAACACATACTTCTTTCACGTCGGTGGCTTTTACAGGATAGTTACTCTACTGCACATAGAGATGGTATGTGGGGTTCTGTGGTCTCCTGCCCTGGTTCAGAGTTGTGCCCTGAGGGGTCTGGAAAAGGGGATTCCTGTGGCATTTCAAAGGTCTGTTAACCTAGATGCAAAAAGACCATAGACAGGTTCACCCAAATTAAAAAGATTGGCCTTTGTCAAGGGAGCTACAGGCCTCCATGACCCACTTTCAGTTGAGAATTTTTACGTCCAGACCATCCTATGTGGTTACTTTCAATCTCAGTTTGTAGGGACCACCACCAGGCCTCCCCTGAGTTTGTTGGACTTAGGAGGTGGCCCCTTTTGGGCCAACAATTCCCCTTTTTGGTCATAAATCTTTCCTCAGGATGCATTGATGACCAACCGCTTGGTTGGATAATGTGGTCCCATGGTGCTAGGAAGGCCCATTCCTAGGAAGTCTCAGTGTTGGCGTTTGTCTTGCTGAAAGGGTGGGCCGCTGGGGATGGGGCAAGACCGTGGCCTTGGGAGGGAGACAACTCTGAATTTTTCTCAAAAAGGAAAGCCCTAACCGGTTTGGCTCAGTGGATAGAGCGTCGGCCTGTGGAACGAAAGGTCCCAGGTTCGATTCCGATCAAGGGCATGTACCTTGGTTGCGGGCACATCCCCAGTGGGGAGTGTGCAGGAGGCAGCTGATCGATGTTTCTCTCTCATCGATGTTTCTAACTCTCTATCCCTCTCCCTTCCTCTCTGTAAAAAAAATCAATAAAATATATTTTTTAAAAAGAGGAAAGGAAAGGCAGGCACATGGGAGGCAGGTGGGTCTTCCGGGCCTTCATTAAGAGAAACACTGGATTTTTCTAACCTGCAAGCTGTCAGGATCCATGTTTTACTGTCCGTCTCACTTTTCTGTATTTTGCATCTATAGTTTGAGGGCATGACCGTACACCTCTTCGGTTTTCACAATCTGACCATGAGATGGTTTCCCTGGACCATGGCCCGTCTACTGCCCACTGAAAGCACTCAGCTGTCCCTCATTATTAATCTGAGTCCTGCTAGTTTTACAATTGGGAACTGTAATTTCAAGGTTTAGACAGGCCCAAAGCTTTAAGAACACAATGGTGTATCTATGCTAATAAAAGCCTAGGTGACCCTCACACGCAACGTCATCATAAGATGGCCACCGCAAGATGGCCACGCGCACAGCGGAGGTGGGGCCTGTCGGCCGCTCCACACAGTGAGGCCTGGGAGTCCCGCGGCTCCCCACGGCGCGGAGGAGGCCGGTCCGGCAGAGGAGGTGGGTAGCAGCAGGGGAGGGCAGTTGGGGGCGATCAGGCTGGCAGCAGTTATGTGTCAATCAGACAGGCAGGTGAGTGGTTAGGAGCCAGCGGCCCAGATTGTGAGAGGGATGTCCGACTGCCGGTTTATCTGGCCTAAACTGGCAGTCGGACATCCCCAGATTGGAGAGGGTGCAGGCTGAGGGACCCCCACACACACACATGAATTTCGTGCACCGGGCCACTAGTATTATAATAACCATAAAAAATTTCCAGAAGCCAGGAAGACAGTAAGAGTTTCATAAGTAAGTGTCCTGTGCCTCAGCAGCCTGATAGAGAGCCATTTTTTATTTACAGCCACTTTGGCTTCCATCTGAATTAACATAGTTAGTCGTCCTTGTTGGGCTGGGGGTAAGCACATTCCCATAATTGGGTTCTAGCGTTTGTACATCAAAGTCACTTCTGAAGATTCCTTTTCCACCAACCTTCTACAACTTCCTTTGTCCTTCTCAATTTAGCTCTTTTTACTCATTCAGAAATAGCCAATTTATGAGGACAAACTGCTTCCTTTTAACTTCTCTAAAACACACACACACACACCCCTCTTTTCCTTCTTCTGCAATAACATTCTTTTAAACTTCAAAAGAGAAACCATAAAAAAGAGAGAGAGAGAAACCATAAAAAGAGTGTTATGGGTATTACAAAAGTTATCTGATACACCTTCAGCAATCATTCACAGTTGGGTTATATAAGAACAAGTTTTGAGAAAAACCCACAGAACAAGTATAACTATTATGACGAATGGTATTAGTCAGGTTAAGACAACAAAATAAATGGTTTCTTAAGTTCAGATCTTCTCAGTGTCTTGGGAAAGCTGTTTCCCTCTGATGTTGGTGGCTTCTCATCCTTGAGGGGTCTTGGATGTCCCCTTAGGCTAGTGGTTCTCAACCTTCTGGCCCTTTAAATACAGTTCCTCATGTTGTGACCCAACCATAAAATTATTTTCATTGCTACTTCATAACTGTAATGTTGCTACTGTTATGAATCGTCATGTAAATATCTGATATGCAGGATGGTCTTAGGCGACCCCTGTGAAAGGGTCGTTCGACTGCCAAAGGGGTCGCGACCCAGAGGTTGAGAACCGCTGCCTTAGGCAGAGGCGAGTGTCCGAGACCAGGGCAGATGTCCATTCCCGGTCAGGCACCTGATAAGGTCCCTTTCAACAAAGTTGGAGAGAGTTTTTAATGGGTGTCTTCTCCAATGGACAACATCTCCTGATGATAAGTCGTGGTCTTTGAAGTCTCTGTCCCATACGACAAGGATCAGCGGTTACAGGAGGCTGAGGCCAGGAGAACTGGACAGAAGATACTGGCTGCAAAGGGGCGCCTCCACAAGTCACCCCGAAAGGCCAGGGGCCTCCTTCAGAAGCTAATCGCTGCTTCTTCTCCCCCAGCCCCCCAAGTGGGGTAGACAAGGGTCATGTGAATCTGGGGGCTGCTCTCAGGGTCGAGCCAGGCCAGTATCAAACCCAGAGAGCCAAACTTCTTCCTACACCGGCCAGCAGTTTTGTGCGCAACAGGAGCACACGAGGGAATTTGGCCCTGAGAGGTCCTGCCACAAAGGGTCAGGGCCTGAAAGGCCTGGTGGTCGGGCAGGGATCCCAAGGGGGGCAGCCTGGCACCCCATATGCTGGTGGCAAGTGGCAGGCAGAGGAGGGGCAGCAAGAGCAGGAGGCACCCATTCCACTCCGCACAGCGCTCACAGGGACGCTGCAGCAGGGCACAGGCTGGGACCCGCCACCAGGTTTAGCTCTTTGAGAAACTGCCAAAGTGTTTTTCCAAGTGGCTGCACCATTTTCTCTTCCCACCAGCAAGGTATGAGGATTCCAATTTCTCCACACCCTTGCCAACACTTGTTAATGTGTGTCTTTTTTATTGTAACCATCCTTGTGGGTGTGAAGTGGTATCTCGTTGTGGTTTTGATTTGCATTTTCCATTGACTAATGGTGTTGAGTAGATACCATTTTCATGTGCTTAATTCAAATCCCTTGCCCATTTTTTAATTGAGTTGCCATTTTAGTATTGAGCTGCAAAGAGTTCTTTATAGATTCTGAATTCTAGGCCCTCATCAGATATTTGAATTGCAAATGTTTCCCCCATTCTGTGGGGTGTTTTTTTTACTTGTTTATAGTGTCTTTTGAAACACAAAAGTTTTGGACTTTGATCAAGTTCAATTTATTTATTTTTTTCTTTGCTTGTGCTTCAATGTCATATCAAAGAAACCCTTGCCTAATCCAAGATCACAAAGCCATCTACCTGTTTTCTTCTAATAGTTTTATAATTTTAGCTCTTAGATTTAGCACTGTGATCCATTTTGAGTTAGTGGCATATGTGGTGTACAATGGTGTGCCATAAAGGTCCAATTTCATTCATTTGCATGTGAAAGTCCGGTTATTTTCAACATTATTTGTTGAAAAGACTATTTCCCCCAATTGGATTTTTCTTGACAGCCTTGTCAGAAATCACTCGACCACAGTGCATGTGTTTATTTCCGGACTCTCCATTCTATTTCATTGATCTATGTCTATCCTTATGCCAGTGCCACCCTGTCTTGACTGCTATCGCTTTGTGGTTTTGAAATTAGGCAGTGTGAGTCCCCCAACTTTGTTCTTCTTTTTCAAGATTGTTTTAGGTATTCTAGGTTCCTTACATTTTTACATGCACTTTAGGATGTGCTTGTCCATGGGGATCTTTGAACCTGTGATTCTAAGGCCATAGTTTTTGATAATTCTAATACCTGAAGTCATCGCGGTTTATTTCTGTGGTCTATTTCTGTTATCTTTTAAAAATTGAAATATAACTGACCTATAACACTTTGTAACTTTAAAATGTACACATGTTGATTTAATACATTCATATATTGCAATATGCTAGGTTACATAGTTGTTATTTCTGTTGTCTTTTGTTTTGTGCTGATTCTTGCCCATGGCGTCTTGTTTTCTTAGGTGCCTGGTTATTTTTGACTGTGTTCTGCTCATTGTATTTGAAAGTTATTTGCGAAAAGCATATGAGGCCTAAGATAATGACACCTCACCTCCCTCCAGATGTGTTTTTTGTTTGCATCTACCAAGCACCTAGAAATACTTTAATTCAAGTTCAAGGCTTGAGTTTCTTGAGTCACCCAGATCCCTATGCTCAAGGCCTGGTTTTCTTCTGGTTCAACCTTACTCTGAGGATGTCTTAGCTTAAAAAGATCTGAGGTATCTTGGACAAAGACCTGTCCCTATCTTGGACAAAAGGCTGGGCTTACCTTTCATCTCCTTCCTCCCCAGCTCCCCATGAGGCCATCAAAACCACAGCTCAGTCTGGAAGCCGTTTCTTCCAGATTGGCAAGTGCCCTTGGACAAATGCGGCCTTCCACACGGACTCTCTGCCCTGGATGTGGCCTTCTCCTACATTCTTGCTAGGGAATTCTTCACCACCTTGATAATTGTTTGATTGTCTTAAGATGATCTTTTTCTTTTTAATATATTTTTATTGATTTCAGAGAGGAAGGGAGAGGGAAAGAAGGATAGAAACATCAATGATGAGAGAGAATCATTGATTAGCTACCTTCTGCACACCCCACACTGGGGATCGAGCCCGCAACCCAAGCAAGTGCCCTGACCGGGAATCAAACCATGACCTCCTGGTTCATAGGTCAATGCTCAACCACTGAGCCATGCCGGCCCCAAGAAGATGATCTTTTAAAATTGGATCTAGGGACTTCATTGTTTTCAGCAAGAGGGTTGGTCCAAATGACCTATCCCACCATCACTGGAGGTGGAAGCCTCTGCACAGCCATAATTTCTCACTGGCATTTCCCTGCCTTTGCCCAGGCTGTGCCCAGGCCAGGATATACCCCCTCTCTGTTCATCTCAGACACGCTCAAAGCCCTACTCGCAGTGATTTGCCAGCAAAGCTCTCTCAACTCCAGGTCCCTTGCTCTCAGCCCTGGTCCCTAGAGTGCACGTCTCCGTTGCTGTATTTACTCACCATTAAACATTTACGTGGTCTCTCAGTATGCCAGGTCCATCCCGGGCACTGGGGACCACCTGTGTACAACACAGAGGCTGCCCCTTACCCTCAAGAAGGGTCATAGACAGTTGCGATCCAGTGGGATCAAGGTTGGGAGGGGGAAGCAGAGGGAGCCATGGGATGCATTGCAAGGAGATCCAACAAGAAGAGGCTTCCAAGAGGAAGTCACCGTTAAGCCGAGGCTTGAAGGACGAGTAGCAATAACCCGGCAAACAGGGCTGGGGGAGGGAAGGGCCTTTCAGGCAGAGGGGAGATCCTCTGTGAAGCCACCGCGGGGAGCTGGTGAATCTGAATGGCGCTCAGAGGGGACGGAGGGGCGAGGCTGGGAGGTGGATCCAGCACCCCTGTCTGACTTTACACGTTCTCCTTGTCCCCTTTCCCCTCCTAAAGGTGAGGCCACACGGAAATGAGGACCCTGCACTGGAGGGAAAGCAAACTTCCTTGCCCTTGGGCGCTAAACAATTCCTCTCAGTGAAGGTCACCCTCCTTGGCGGCCTCAGTCCCTCAGCCTCACCTCCTTCCTCCCGTCCTTCCGGGGGCAGCGCGGAGAATGGCCACGTCCCCTTGCCGCGGGAGAAGCAGGATGTGGCGCTGAATGAAGCCACAGAGACTGCCTTTCTGAGCTGCCCCTGCCGGAGTGTCCGCCGTCCAGGCCCCGAGGCCCTTCCTGCAGCGCCGTCCTCGCCGTCCTGTTTGTCTTGGACGCGGTCCCTGGTCGAGGGAACAGGGTGGGATGGGGTGCAGAGGCGCCGAGGCCTGAACCCGCAGGCACAGTCCTAAGTAGCGCTGCTCTCGACCCAGCCAGGATCCCAGTGACTGGGGACAGGCGGGACCCCCGGCCCCCCACCTGCTCCCCGGGTCACCCCAACATTAACCCGGAAAAGAGAAGATGAGTTCGTCCTCAGGAGACCGGGAGTTGATTTCCGTTCTGCCCCCTGAAAGGCTGCTAGCAGGGAGCTGGGTAGGCCATTCTAGCTGGGGGGGGGGGGGGGGGGGGTCCTTTGCTCATTTATTTCACTCAGTCCCACCTGTTCCTATACAGGAACCAATGGATAAACTGAGGCTCGCTCAGCTCACGGGGCAAATGAGAGGCAAGACCTACACCCAGGTCTCCTGACCCCTCCCGAGGACGCCTGATGCCCAGCCGTGGTGGCGGCGGGGGTTCAAGGCTCACAGTTGGGTTGTGGCGGGTGGGCCGCCAGGTGCCGAGAGCTGACCAAGGAGTTCACCCTTCTGCAGCCCCAGCGCCTGAAACCCGGCCTCCTGGGAACAGAGGAGATGAAAGCTCCTCTCCCACCCGTCACGCTTCACGGGAGGCTGACACTTCCCTGGCCGGCGGCTCCGGGGGCATCAGCAAAATGGGCTGAACAAAGCACGCCTTGTTCCGTGTCCTAAGCCTTTGTCAACACCTTCCAGCCAAAGACCACCAGGCACACACCTGAGCCAAGCGGGGTGCACCGAGCGGGAGGGGCGGCGCACGCCTGGGGCAAGCGGTGGCCTCAGTGAGGGCGGTTAGGAAGGGCCGGGGAGGGTTCAGGCTGCTGCTGGGGATCGGGGCGGGCGCAGGGAGTGGAGCTTTGCCCCGGGTTGGATGCGTCAGTCGAGAAGGGGTAATTCTGTGATTGCATATCTTAATTTCAATCTGAAAGGGAAGAGGAAGGAATGGGAGCCGGAGCTGTGATTGGCGAAGAAGCCGCTGTCACACACTTGGCAGGGGCAGAGGGCCGCGTGGTCATCGCTGTGGCTTGGAACAGGCTCATTTCTTCTCTGCGTCCAGATGGGACTGTACAGTGGTCTTGCTTTCTGCCCTGATCCGTCACGGTGGCTGAGTGGCCTTGTCTGATGCTGGGGACCCGTGAAGCTGCTGTGCCCAACAGGAGCACACGCCTGGAGCGCTGGCCACGCCACTCAGGGCGCCATGAGGGTCATGTCCACTGGGCCTGTCTGCCAGCCCCAAGGCCGCAGAGGAAGCTCAGCAGAGGCCGGGAAGCTGAGAGGCTCTGAGCCAGACCTGGATGCAAATCCTGATGCCGCCATGCTCTTGGACAAGTCACTCCCGCCCCCCCCCCCCCAGCTCCCGTCCCCGCCCCCCCCCCAACTTTATTCCCAAAGCAAACACCTAGCGCATGCTAGGGATGGGGGCCTTGGGCAAGTGCCTGGACTCTCCAGGACTCAGTTAACTCCTCTGGAAAATGGGAGTAATATGGGTACCTAAGGTACATTCGTGCCTAGCTCCCAGGATCGCTGACCCAGAGGTCCCAGGGGGCCCTGCCTCCCTGACCGCCCTACCTGGCAGCCCCTTATTAGTGGGGAGGCAGGAGGGTGCAGCCTGCATTGGAGGGTGAGTCCCTGCCCGCCTGCCCAGAGGCCTGAGACCCAGCTGGCCCCCAGGCACCTCCGCGGTCGCACAAAGCACACGGAGGTCCTGCTCTGACTTTCAGCTGTTCCTGTGGCTGAGCTGCATGACAGCAGGGAGGGGCCCCACATGTTGGAGCTGCCCTGCAGGTGGCCAAGCCCCCCGACTCTGCCCAGGTACCTGCTCTACCACCGTGGCTTGGGTATTGCCCATTCCTTGGCCCAAGTCTGACCATCTGGACACTGTGGGGTGCCCTCCCAGCACTGGCAGCCTGCAGTTCCCTGGCCTCCAAAGGAGTGGTGCCAATGTGATTCCTGGGGCCAGGGGAGGCAGACAGGGTGCCAGGGCTGTGGGGGTGGCAGAGGCATGCACCATCCTGCTTTCTCCTGGCGTGGAGGAGGGGTGGTGACAGGAGGGCGTGAGAGCAGCACAGAAAGAAGCTTGTGTACCTGCTGGAGGTGGTTGCATGGGCCTGAGTGGTGTGGCAGGTGGGGGCTCTCGGCTGAGGGCTGTGTGTGTAGGTGGGTGTAGCGTGGCAGGACGCTGGCAACAAGGTGGGTACACATTCACGTGTGCATGTGGGATGCCCCTAAGCTTTGGTGGTGGGTCTCAGAAACAGCCTGTGTCTAGGATTCAAACTGGCCTGGGCCATTTCCCAGTTGGATGACTTGCTGGCTGTGTGACCTTGGCCAGGTCACTCGCCCTCTCTGAACCCCATTCCTCGACTTCACAAGTGCAACCTGAGCTCTCGCCATGTGCCCGGCATTGAGGAGACAGGGGCAGACAAGACAGACAGGGTCCAATCACTCATTCAACTGCTGGTCTAGCCTTAGTTTACCCATCTTTAAAGTGGGGTGGCAATACCCACCTCCTGGATAATGACTGGAGGGTGCAGGGCATGGGGTTAAGTGCTGGGTGGAATTTGGTTTTCTTCCTCCTGGAAACCTTGGAGCTGCACCTCTTCCCAGCTGGTGGGAATAAGAGCCAAGAGGGCCCCCTTCCGGGCACGATCAGCTCCCAGGCTGCCCTGGCTCAGCTCTGCTGACGTGGGCCCTGCGAGTGAGTGGCAAAGGCATCTGGGTGGGGAGGGTGAGATGGGGGCCTCACATTCCAAGAACCCTGGCGCCTTCCCAGCACCAGTGGGGGTTGCGGG
Organism: Myotis myotis; assembly: GCF_014108235.1. NCBI lineage: Eukaryota > Metazoa > Chordata > Mammalia > Chiroptera > Vespertilionidae > Myotis > Myotis myotis. The sequence continues at coordinate 8,030,921 of NW_023416324.1, read as the reverse complement.
GGGAGGGGGTGCAGTCTGAAGAACAAAGATTCTCTGTGGGCCCCCTTCAGTCACCCCCACACGCTCACCCAGTGGGCACAGGTGTGGGATGGAAACTCCTCCAACAAGTTGGGACACCCTCTTTCTCTGGGCAGGGCTCCTGGGGAGGGGGCAGGGGAAAGGGCCGAGGAGGCACTGCCAACTTCCCACTGGGCTGCTGTTTACACACAAGTGATGAGCTGGCTCTTGGCTGCACTGCCTGCTGCCTGGCCAGGTGCGCCAGGAGAAGCCCGCTGGCTCCTGCCCGGCTCCAGTGGGCATTCCGTGCTCGGCCCCTGCTGGATTTGGGCACCAGAAGGGACCACTGGGGACGGGTGACTCTGGACCCCTGCTCAGAACCAGGTGTCTTCCTCCTCTGCCTGATTTCTCTCTTGGGCCCACAGCAGCCCCTGTGGGCCAGAGAGGACCGTGCCCTGAGGACGTTGGTGACTTCTCTCTTTTTAAAAAAATAATTTTAATCCTCACCTGAGGATAGGTTTGTATTGATTTTAGAGAGACAGGAAGGGAAAGAGAGAGAGAGAGAGATTGATGTGAGAGGGATATCAATCAGTTGCCTCCCATACACGCCCAGACCGGGAATCAAACCACCAACCGCAACCTTTTGGTGTACAGGGTGATGCTCATCCAACTGACCGACCCAGCCAGGGCGGTGACCTCTTGTTTTTATTTTTATTTTAAATACATTTTTATTAATTTCAGAGAGGAAGGGAGAGGGAGAGAAACATCAATGATGAGAGAGAATCATTGATCGGCTGCCTCGTGCACGCCCCCTACTGGGGATCAAGCCCACAACCCAGGCATGTGCCCTTGACTGGAATCGAACCCGGGACCCTTCAGTCCGCAGGCCGACACTCAAACACCGGCTCTTCCACAAAATACCGACTTCTGCGCATGGGCCACGAAGTTTCAATCGTGCTGTACACGCTCACCCGCACATGGTATTTTGTGGAAGAGCCACAGTCAAGAGGCCAAAGAGCCCCATGTGGCTCGCGAGCCGCGGTTTGCCGACCACGGCCCTAGACGGTTTGGCTCAGTGGATAGAGTGTCAGCCTGTGGACTGAAGGGTCCCAGGTTCAATTCCGGTCAAGGGCACTTAGCTCAGTTGCAGACCCTATCTCCAGCCCTGGTCAGGGCATGTGCAGGAGGCAACCAATCGATGTGTCTCTCTTACATCGATGTTTCTCTTTGTGTGTCTCTCCTCCCTTCCCTCTCTCTAAAAGTCAATGGAAAAATATTGGACCTCTGAGGAATACCATTGTAGACCCATTTTACAGATAAGAAAACTGAGCCCAGAGAGTACAAGGGAGACACGTGGTAAACTGGGAGATATTCGTTCCACGGGGTACGTGCCCTGACCGGGAAGCAGAGAGCAGAGGAGTGAGGCAAAGTGGGATGGTGGCCTGGTCTGCGGCAGCTTGCAAAGGCCCATAGCTAAGCTCAGGGCTGCAGCTGGCCCCATCGCGGGGGACTTTTTAAAACAAATTTTTTCCATTTCTTATTTCTACGCAGGGGACTTCTTGCCATTCAGGCAGGGTGTTCTCTTCCAGTTACCTTCCTGTTTCATTTCCTTAAGCTGCACAGCTGGCTCCCCTAATCACACCGATTGGCATCCAGGCCCCCGGCTGAGGTTCTGCCCAGCGTCAGCCACTCCCAATGCACGGGGCCACCCTGGACCTGCTCCGGGGAGACCAGCTTCCTCGCCTGCCCCTCTGCTGTCCCGGCCAGAACTCTGCTCCCCTGGGAAAGTGTCACTATGTCCTGAAGATCCAGTTCATGGTCAGGCCTGAGTTCCAGGCTTTGGGTTGGACAGCCTGGTCCAAATTTGGAGATGGACATGAGGCTGTCCAGGCTGAGGGGACTGGTGTGGGAGAGGGAAAGGGGGAGGCAGGAGCAAACCTCTGTCGGACCTCAGGTTCCCAGCCTCAGTAACCCCTTTGCTCAGAGCTCGTCCATTGATTCTTGATCCCAAACTGGCTGGCGCCCTCCAGGCCAGCCCGCAGTCCCTCTCAGGGCTCAGTCTCGCTCCCCAACACCTCTCCTTTCCGCGTCATCAGTTCATCCCCACATCTCCCGAGCCCTCTCCCCCCTCCAGCTGCAGGCCTGGACCACTGGGCCCAGGTGCCTCTGAGCTAATTTGGACCTTTGAACACTTCCACTTTCTTGTTCTCGCCAGCCCAGGCCAGAGCCTCCTGGGAGGAGGAGGGGAAGACAGGGGCCCTCGAGGCTGGGGTTGGCAAGGGGAGACCTCAGAGCAGAGGTCGGGAAGGTAAAAGCTCTGGTATGTTGGAGAGAAAAGGGAGATTCCACTGTGGCCCAGGGAGCCTGGCTCTGCCCCGACCTTGGGGGTGGCTGAGAGGATTTGGGGCGCTGCACCTCTAAGCCCTTAGAGCTCAAGGAAAGTTCGCTGTTGTCATTACTGGTGCGTGGCCTCACCTGACCTTGTCTTTACCTCCTCACTTCTTATGGGGAAATCAAGGCTCAGAGAGGGCGTGGGCCCTGTCCCTAGTCACACAGCATCCAGACGGCGGGCGGGCGCCTCCCCAGGGTGGGTCCCCTGGGGCAGGCCCCATTGTGCTCTCCCAGCAGGAAACCGCTGTGCTCAGCAGCCTGGGCAGCAGGAGAAGAGGAACAAGTTAGGCTACGTGACCGGCAGGCCCTGGAGGCTGAGCCAGGCCCAGCTCCGGAAAACAACCTGCTGGGGCCACCGGGGCAGAGCGGGGGGGGGGGGGGGGGGGGGGGGGGGGGGGGGCACCAGGGTGGCGACCTCCTGCCTGGAGAGGGAGGACTGGGAGGCGGCCGCAGGCAGCCGCAGGGCAGCAAGGGGGCAGCTGGTCAGTTCACAGTTCCCCTGACAAGCAACACCAGGCTGCTTCGGGCAAGAGTGGGCACATGGGGGGGCAGTGGGGCCAAAGGGCACCCTTGGCACGTGGGGGTGATCTGCAGAGGCTGTCTGCCTGCTCATCAGCTCTGGGGAACCGGGATTTGGGTGGGCAACCGGGTGTGGGGGGGCCAGCAGGCGGCTTGCAGCAGGTGGAGGCTCTGGGCCTCAGTTCCCCGTGGGGACTCATCAGGGCCCACGGTGTCCCTCACTCTAGACACGGCTGGCTCAGGGCAGGGAGCCAGTTGTGAGGAGAAGGCCCTGCAGGCCCAGGTGGCTCCTGGTGTGGCCGGGCAAGGCAGGGAGGGTGCTGAGCGCCAGGCACAGCAGTCAGGACTTCTCGGGAGGCAAAGAGGCGCCGTGGGAGGACTCAGCCAGGAGGACTCAGTCGTGGGAGGACTCAGCCGGGAGGACTCAGTCGTGGGAGGACTCAGCTGTGGGAGGGTTCAGCACAGGGTGGGCGGTGCCCAGGTGAGGCTGCTGGGAAGGGCTGGGCTGGAGGCTGGAGGTCACAGGGGCACAGCTGGGGCAGCAGCAGGGCCTGGAAGAGGCCAAGTGGATGAACGTGGAAGTGCCTGCCTGGGGTCAGCCCCTGGCTCCCCTCACCTGTGTGACACAGGTGTGTTCAATCCCCTGCATCTTGTTCTTTGAACATAAAGTAAGTTTGGAACTAGGCCAGCGCAGAGAGCCTCTCTGCCTGCCACCCAGCGCCAAGCTCCCTGGGAGAGGCGGGCGGGAGCCGGTGGCCCCTCACCCCTGCTCCTGCTCTGCTCTCCTAGGCAGATGGGGAGGGGATCCAGGCACTTGCCTCTGAGCCTCAGTTTCCTCATCTGCACAATGGTCCTCCCACTTCCTAGGCTGGTCGGTGAGGACCAAAAGGCAGGAGCCCTAAGGGCCCTAAGGACCTTCACCCATTAAGGTGCAGAATCCTGAGGATGTTTATTTTTAACTGGATTTGCTGGCCATCCATCTGTGTCCCCTGTTCCTAGGCCCCCCCTCCGCCCTGCCCCCCCCCCCCCCCCCCCGCCCCGGCCTCCTGCACGTCTGACTTCCTTATTTCCAAGGCTGCCGCCTCCAAGCCTGCTAAAGTGTCCCCATCCGCAGACAGGCCCTGCCCCAGCCACTTCCTCTTACCCCACCCAGCCCCCTCCTCAAAGTGGCTCCTGCCCTTCCCAGCAGATCTCAAAACTGGATTGGTGGGCCTCCCCCATCAGACCCCGGCATGGGGGTCTTCACCACCTGCTGGGATAGGGACATCCCACCCTCAGGAGAGTCCTGGGGGCCCTCTGTCAGCCCCACCCTGACCTGGTTGCTGTCCCCCAAGCACACACTGGGAAAAACACTTTCCCAGAGCGCTGATCTCTCCCCCCACCCACCCCACCCACTTCTCTGGCTGGGAAGGTAGAGTGGGCTGGGCAGGGCCGGGCAGGGCTGGGCAGGGCGGCGGAGATCAGCTGGGGTGTGTTTGTTTTTGGGGTTTTCCTCTTGGGCTGGTTTTCTAAACAAAAGGCCTGGGTGATGGTGGGGACAGAGCCACCCCAGCCCCTCATGGCAGTGGGGGCTCCAATGGGGGGCCACCTACACACCTCCCAGAGCCAGGCTCTCTTAAGGAACCTTGGAACCCTGTGGTGCAGGAGCTATTTCCCCATTATAGAGAGGAGGAGACTGAGGCTCAGAGAGGCCCAGGGCCAAGCCCAAGGTCACACAGCTGAAGAGGGGCGGGGAGGCGATTCAGCAGAGAGTTTAATTTGGGCTACACCAGGTGCCTGGCTACTCATTCCTCCTCCAAACTCCCTCCCTCGCCTCACTGCACCCTCCCCCCATTTTGTGCTCCCCTCCCCGATCTCTCAGGCTGTGCCCCTCTCTCCTCCTTTTCCTTCTCCCTCAGCCCCGATCTCAGTCCTGTCCTCATCACTCTCCCCCGAAATGGACATGGACCCTTCATGGCTCCAGCTGCCAACGTCCAAACCGTGGACTCCCGGCCACAGTAGCAACATTGGAGGACCTGTCCGGGTCAGGCCTTGCTCCAGCGCTGTTACCCAAGGGGAGCTAAGTAATCCTCGAGGCAGCTGGGAGGTGAGTGGTATTGTTATTCCCATTTCACAGGTGAGGATGTGAGGCCAGGGAGGTGAAGTCACTGCTTATAGGAGGCAGAGTCAGGGCTGGAAGCCCGGCAGCCCGCATGCTTTGTCCATGTTACCCCCTGGCTCTCCAGCCCAGACCTCTGACCTGAGCTGCAGGCCGGACATTCCTTCCTGATTTCCCTGCAAGGGGTACCACCCCTGCCTGCCACCCCATCCCCATAGCTCTCATCTGTGTTTAGGACTATGTGTTCCACGTCCCCACCCCTAGACTGGGAGCATCGCGGGTCCCATTCATTGCAATCACGTCCCCACTCCCAGCCCCAAGGCCTGGCATTCAGTAGGGCCTGAGTCTGTGTCTTAGGAGGGACAAAGTGATTCCAGCTCAGGATCCGGCCTTAGCTTCCCCACAGTGCTCTCTGCTGGTCAGACGGAACATCACCCTCGGCCCATCAGCCCATGCCTGGATCCCCACCACCCTAATAACCCCCTGGGTTTATAGAGCTACTTTCTTCCATGGAGCTCAAAGCACGTTCCCATCTGTGATCTCCCTGGCCTGGGGCCCAGGAGTGTGGGAGGGCCGAGCATTTCTCTCCCCATTTTACAGATCCAACCTGAGGCCTGGAGAGAGAGACGGGCGAGCCCCAGCATTTGGGCAGATCCAGAAAAGGGTTTACGGGTCCATTCCCCCAACCCTCTCAGTGACCGATGAACACACTGAGGCCCAGAGGGAACAGATTTGCTCAAATGAGTCCTGGACTTGAACCGTAGGGTCCTAAATCCAGTCTGGGGCTTTTCCGTGACATCACCGTCTCTGCCTGCAGCTCAGCAAGGCTTGGCCAAGTCAGTCAACATAACGAGCCTCTGTTGTCCTTTTTGTAAAAAGCACTTTCCTCGCTGCCCGCCTCCCAGGGGAGTAGGAGACGGTGGACCTGGGAAGCCAGGTGAGGTCGGGCAGCGGGAGGATGAGAACAGTGGCCAAAGCCGCAGGTTTCAGCAGGACCCTCACCCCTGCCTGGCACAAACACAACCCAGGAGGTCACTCCAGCCCAAGGCCTGGCCTTCAGAGGATCAGCATGTTGTCAGGCTCAGGAGTGGGAGGTGGGAAGAAGCGGTGACCAGTCTAACCCTAAGTCTCAGTTCCCGCCCTCTGTTATGTCCCTCCCTCCTGGCATTTGCAATTTGTTGATTCATTTATTTATTCCAGTGGCTTGTTAATACCTGCGTTCTCTCTGACTGACTTTAAGCCAGGTGTTGGCAGACTATTCTGCAAAGGGTGAAATAGTAAATATTTTCATCTTTCAGGCCCATATTATCTCTGTTGACATTATACAACTCTGCCATTGGAAGGTGAAGCGGCCGAGATAGTAAGTAAAAAAAAAATGAGCATGGATATGTTTCAATAAAACTTCATTTACAAAAAACATGCTAAGGTCTGGATTTGACCCAGGGTCAGAGTTTGCTGCCACCTACGCTAACCGCCAAGATAGTGGGGACTTGTCTGATTACTCCCAACTGTACCCCATTGTTTGGGCAGACAGCACGTGGCAGGGGCCGATTCCATCAATGTTTGATGAGTGAGGGAGTGAAACAGCGAAGACCCATGTGAGGTGGATGGGTGGAGGGGGCGTGCACAGCCTGTGCCAACAGCCAGAGGCAGGAAGGGAGGTGATGTGCCCGTCCCCAGAGCGACCAGGCTCAGCATCACCCCAGAGGTCAAGATAGAGGGGATGCTGGGAGACTAAGGGCTGCCCCGGTGTGGCCAGCATTTAGGCCCGTGTCCTCAGGTCCCTGGAAGAATTAAACAGGACAGGACGGGTCTCGGCTCAGCAGCTGGCACAGGGGAAGGTCTCAGCTGACATGATCATTATTGTTGCTGTTTTTAACACAAACACCTGAAACTGTCTCCCAAGCCCCCACCAATGGCCGCACCTGGGCCAGGAGGACTCTTCCCTTCTGAGGATGGGCCTATGGTGACCACGAGAAAGCCTGCCCCTCCAGGAGCTGCGGATGTCTGTCTGTGCTGGGGACACCCCACCCCTGTTTGCTCAGCAAGCTGGCAGCTTCCCAGGGCAGGGAGCAGGGGCAGGTCTTCCCTAGTCTCCCAGTGCCCAGGACAGTGGCGCAGTAATTTCTGGGTCACTTGGCCAAGGGAGAAAGGAAAAGGAAAACAGTGAAGAATAGTGTGGTCTCGGGCTGCCCCCTGGTGCCCAGATGCTGCATGACACTCATGGCTCAGGAAAAGCATCTCAGGCGAGTCTTACTTGTGTCTGTGCCTTAGTCCTAAGGGGAGGGGGGGGGGGGGATGTTCTCCCTGCCCAGGGGTACAGCCTCTGAACCCTGAGAAAGGGATTCTGTCCTGAAGAACCACAGTGGACCAGGCCTGGCCAGGCATTTTATTTTATTTACTTACTAGAGGCCCAGTGCACAAAATAAATTTGTGCACTTGGGAGGGGGTTCCCTCAGCCCAGTCTGCGCTCTCTTCCAGTCCAGGAGCCCGGCAATTGGACATGCTTAGAGCTGCTTCAGAGGCAAGAGAGGCTTCCACCACTGCCACTGCGCTCGGCCAGTCGTGAGCCCGGCTTCTGGCTGAGCGGCTCTCTCCCTGTGGGAGCGCACTGACCACCAGGGGGCAGCTCCTGCATTGAGCGTCTGCCCCTTGGTGGTCAGTGTGCCCTCATAGTGACTGGTCGTTCCGCCACTGGGTGGATTTGCATATTAGCCTTTTATTATATAGATTTTAAAAATAAATCTTTATTGTTGAAAATATTACATATGTCCCCCCTTTTCCCCATTGACCCCCTCTAGCCCACCCCGCCCCCACCCCAGGCCTTCTGCACCCTATTGTCTGTGTCATGGGTTATACATATATGCATACAAGGTCTTTGGTTGATTGCCTCCCTCCCACCCACCCTCCCCCACCTTCCCTCCACAATTCCGCACTCTGTTCCATGCTTCTATGTCTCTGGATCCACTCTGTTCATCAATTTCTTTTGTTACTTAGATTCCACATATGAGTGAGATCATGTGATACTTGTGTTTCTCTGACTGACTTATTTCACTTAGCATGATACTCTCCAGGTCCCTCCATGCTGTCTCAGAGGGTAAGAGGTTCTTCTTTTTTACTGCTGCATAGCGTTCCATGGTGTAAATGTACCACAGCTCCTTTATCCACTCATCTACTGATGGGCACTTGGGCTGTTTCCAGATCTTCACCATTGTAAATTGCTCTGCTATGAACATAGGGCTGCATGCATTCTTTCTGATTTGGTGCTTTGGGTTTCTTAGGATATATTCCTAGAAGTGGGATCACTGGGTCAAATGGCAGTTCCATATTTAATTTCCTGAGGAAACTCCATACTGTTTTCCATAGTGGCTGCACCAGTCTACATTCCCACCAGCAGTGCACGAGGGTTCTCTTTTCTCCACATTCTCAACAGCATTTGTCATTTATTGATGGTAGCCATTCTGACAGGTATGAGGTGATACCTTGCTGTCATTTTAATTTACATCTCTCTGATGATCAGGGACTTTGAGCATTTTTTCAAATGTTTCTTTGGCCAGACACTTAGAGACTAACTCGATGTACCTGCTTACTCACCAGGCTGGAAGCTTCCCCAGGGCAGGGGCTGGCCTCCCCTGTGTGTAGCACAGTGGTTGTGTCTCCTCCATCAGACTGGGGCTTGCCCTTCTGTCTCCCTTCCCCACCTAGTCCAGCTGGTTGCCTATGAGAGACCTCAGCTGGAAGCCCACAGTCTCGAGCCTGGAGCTAAGAGTGAGCACATTCTAAGGTCAGCCCATGGCCTTCTTTCTCAGGCTTCCCGGAAAGGCCCCAAGCCCTGGGCCTTGAGACCCCAAGGCAGGCTGGGCCCCCAGAGAAACAGGAAACCGGACTGGGAGCCTCATCCGGGCCTTAGCCCCACCGGGGAGTGACTGGAAAGAAGCTTGGTTTGCAGATGAGCAAACAGGGGATGGGGCTTCCATCGCTCTTCAGACAGAGGCCAGATCCAGTGGGAGGCCCAGTGGGAGCTGGCTCCTGCCACCTCCTTCCTCTCAGCCTCTGTGCTTTGACCACCGAGGCCCTCTCTTCCTCCTGGGAATTAAGCCCTTCCTCCCACTCCAGACCCCAGCCGTGCTGTTCTCTCTGCCAAGCCAAGTCCCACTCATCTGTCAGCTGTGGACTCTCATTGTCACTTCCCCTGGATGCTCGCTCCCTCCACGCCCAAGACCAGATCAAGGCCTTCTCCCCCACACTCTTCAGTGCTTTCCCCGTGCTTCTCGGGGCTGTGATGTTCTGTTTACCTGGGCCATTGCTGCATTAATGCCTTCCTCCCCCAGGGACCTTGTCTGTCCCACATTGCCAGGCATCCAGTAGGTATTAGCATTAGCTGGATGAGTGAAAGCTTGAATCTGTTAGTCCTGGCTATAACCACTATCTAGATGTGTGACCTTGGACCAGTCTCACTTTCTTCCATTCAGTCAACAAATATTCATTGAGCGCCTACTACACATTGAGTCAAACCCAGTTCTGTCTGGCTTCCACCCTGTTCTGCATACCCAGCTCCGCCTCTCCTGGGAACGCCAGTGCTGGGGAGATGCTAGAGGCCTGGAGGTGGCAATCCCAGCCTGGAGTCTTGTCCTCTCCCACTGGTCCCCCAGACGTCATATATGCCAGTCCCCTGGTGCCACCCACCTCCCTGCCTTCCGACCTCTGTGGACGAGGAGCCCTCCACCATCTCTGCCTGCAAAATGCCACTGCAGGGGCACCATCGTCTTGAAGCAGAAGCAACTCTCCTCTCGCTGCACGTGGCTGGCCTGGGAGGCTCCACTGTCGGCCATGACCCAAGTTACTTACCCCGGGGCTTCCCCCCTCCCAGGACTGCCCGGGCAGGACTGAGTCTGATTCACCGGAACGGCTCTGTTGATTAATCTTTCTCTGATCGGACACTGAACATCTGCTTTGCATGCTCCAGTGCCCCGCTCAGGGCTGGGCACTCAGGGTGAGTGTCTGCCACTGGGTAGGAGAGTGGGACAGACCACAGGACTGGGGCTCTGCCTGGATCTCCCAAATCATGACAGGAGAATGGGATTCAGGGTGTGAAGGGCACAGCCTGGGCACTCTCTCCTCTGACCCCTTCACCCACCAGACGGCCTCTCTCTCCTGTCCCCCATGGGTGGGTGGGGCCAGGAGCATGCTGGGGAGGGTGGTTGAAGGTCAGGGCAGATCGGCTATGGGCTGAGCTGGGGAAGGACAGCCTGCCTGGGGGAAGGACAACCACACATCTTGAGCTGTCTGGGAATCTGGGAATTGTCTGCTTCAGCAGAATTCCAAGGACTGGGAAGGTGACTGTGGGCATCGAAGGAGGAGCTGCCCACCCTTGCATGGCCCAGTCTCAGGCCAGTGCCAGGACTGAGCTGCCAGGCAGGAGACCTGGGCTCAGTCTCCACTTGCTGTGTGCCCTCGGGCAAGCCCCTGTCCCTCTCTGAGCGCCAGTCTGGACAATGAGAGAATTGATTCTGTGGAAATGACCAGCACGAATGCCAGAGGCTGGGATTGCCAGAACCCCTCAGCCCACCCCAGGGACACCTCTGAATGGGTGACCAAGTGGCTCTGGGTGGGGCCACTGCCCAGCCTCATACACCTGTCCCTGTCTTAGGCTGAAGGGGGGCACCGTGAGTTCCCCAGCATCCTCTCTCTCCCCTGTGACCTGTCCCATCCTCTCTGCAGGGGTCCACCTCCCTGCCCCCTCTGCCCCCAGAGCTGCCAGGCTGCCAGCTGGGAGCATGGGCAGCTGTGACCAGCATCCTGCGTCACGGTGAGTCAGAGCCCTCCGTCCAAGCCAGATGGAGTCCCTCCACCGAAGGAAGAAGAGAAAGGCCCTGCCTCCCAGCCCCGGGGTTCGCAGCAGGACCCAGAGCCTGGCCACGGGCAGACCCGTCCTTCCTTCTCCACACCAGGCAGGCACGCAGCCGGCCCTGCAAGGCACCGGGCACCCATGGTGATCAGGACAGACCGTCCCCTCAGAACTGCCCTCTCCCCCCCCTCCCCCCCAGCCAGACTCAGGAGGCAGGGCTGCTCTGATGGGGATGGAGCATGAGGGTACCTGAGCACCCAGCTAAATACAGTACTGACTCCAGGACTGGCACATCTGTCCTGCTCATATGGGCACATAGCAGGTGCTTCATACACATCCATTAAGTGGAGCTTCTTCAGGTTTCCCATGGGTGTAGGGAAGCTTGGTGAGGTAATAAATCATCATACCTTGTCCAATCACTTCTGTTTATTTTTAGCCCTAAGTTAAGTACATAGTATGTGCCAATCATTTTATATATTTTTTTAATTTTTTTAAAAATATATTTTATTGATTTTTTACAGAGAGGAAGGGAGAGAGATAGTTAGAAACATCGATGAGAGAGAAACATCGATCAGCTGCCTCCTGCACATCTCCCACTGGGGATGTGCCCGCAACCCAGGCACATGCCCCTGACCGGAATCAAACCTGGGAACCCTCAGTCCGCAGGCCGACGCTCTATCCACTGAGCCAAACCGGTTTCGGCCATTTTATATTTTTTTAAATTGATTTCAGAGGGGAGAGAGAGAAACATCAATGATGACAGAGAATCATTGATCAGCTGCCTCCTGCACCTACCGGGGATCGAGCCTGCAGCCTGGGCATGTGCCCTTGACCGGAATCGAACCCTGACTCTTCAGTCCACAGGCTGATGCTCTGTCCAATGAGCCAAATCGGCTAGGGCTGTGCCAATCTTTTTAAAGCAGATTAATCCTTACAGCAATCCTGTGAGGCGAGATTTTTGCCCCCAGTTAACAGATGAAAGCACTGCGGCTCAGGGAGGTGAAGCAACCTGCCCAAGGACACACAGCTTGTGTGAGCTGAGTCCATATTCATACCAGGTCTGCCAAGGCCACTCTCCACCCCGACTTTACTCCAGAGCAGCCACCGGGCCTGCGGAAAGAGAGCAGCACCCACCCCCATCCCGTACCCCACTTCCACTCCTGGCAGCCCCACAGGTTCAGATCCTGCCTCAAGCCCTATTCGTCCTTCCAAACCCTGCAGGTCCCTCACCAGGTTCTTGAAAGAAACCAGTGAACCCGGCTTCCTCGCCTGCCTGTGTTAGAGGGACACAGTGACCCGCCCTTCCTGGGCCTCAGGTAGGTGCGAGGATGCAGCGACAGGTGCATGTGGGACAGAGAGAGCTGTGGCCCTGAAGAGCTGGGGCAGGGAGGTTTGCTGAGGGGCTGGGTGTGTGGCTGTCTGTATACAGGTGAGAGTACGGCTGTCAGTGTGTGGTGTGTGCTAGTGCGTGTGCGCACGGCTGTGGGTGTGCAAGCATTCGCATGTGTGCGCGTGTCCGTGTGGAGGCATGCGAGGGGGAGTGGTTAGACTCCCACTGTCGCTCATTAGCCAGGAGACGGGGGCTGAGAACAGTCTTGTGCCTGGGTCCCCAGCGTCCTAGCAAAGCCCAGAGAGGCGGGTGCTGCCCCTCCCGGCGCTGCGGGAGACCCCGTGGAGTGTTGCCTCTAGCACACTGCCCCCCCCCCACCCTGCGCCCCCCTCCACCTCCACCCTGGCCCGCACCCCTCGCAGCGAAGGGGCCTCAGGCCAGGCATCTGTCTGACCTCGAAGAGCCCGTTTCTCCCCCTGCGAACGGCCATGTCATGGAGCTGCCGTCACTGCGCCCCGCCAGGTGTCTGGTCTGATTGTTGAATGGACGTGGCCGTGCCCTTTGCGTCCCAAATGCCGGAGATCTCCCCGCCCCCACGGCCCTTCCCTGACCTTCAGCCGGGTCACCAGGCGGAGCGAGGTGAGGGCCGAAGTACCCCCACCCGTGCGCCCCAAATCCCCCCCACACACCCCCACACACACACCAGCGCCCCGCAACCCGCCCCCAGCCCGGCTGCGGCAACAGGTGCGCGGGGCGGGGCGGGGCGGGGCGGGGAGGGGAGGGGCGAGGCGTGGGGCGGGGCGTGGGGCGGGGCGGGGCGGGGGCGGGGGCGGGGGCGGGGAGGGGAGGGGCGAGGCGTGGGGCGGGGCGGGGCGGGGGGCGGCGCGGGGCGGGCACCGGAGGCTCCGCGCTCCCGGCTCCGCGCGCCCGGCCCCGCCCCCAGCCGCGGTGCAGGCGGAGCTGGCGCGGGAGGCGGCGGCGGCGGCGGCGGCGGGACGACCGGGCGGAGAGGCGGCTGAGCCCGGAGGAACCCCGGCCCCTTCGCGCCGCCTCCAGCTGCGCCCGCGCCGCGTGAGCCCCGGCCGCCCGCGGAGACATGAGCGCCCGGCGCCCCGACGCACCCGAGGCGCAGCGGCCCGGCCCCGCGGCCCCGTGATGGGCTCCTGCGTGTCGCGAGGTGAGGCGGCCGCGGGCTGGTGGGGTTGGGGGTCCGGGCCCTCGCGCCGAGGACGCGCGCACATTCCCAGGAAGCATCCTCACCAGCTGCATCCCCGCCCAGCCCGGCCGAGCCCCAGGAGACTCGCCCCCGCACCCCCAGGGACAGGGCGTGGGAGGACGGGGTGCAGCGCGGAGAGCGCGCAGGGAGGTCCCCCAGCCCCGCTCGGACCCGCTCACACCCCGGCAGGTGGCCTGAAGCTGGGTCGCTTTCTTCCCAGCAGTCACACACCCCCTGCCGCGTGTCGGAGGCTTCTGGGTGCTCCTGGCTATTCTGGAGGGACTTGGGGGGTGTGGGCACCAGAAGAACCCCCCTGCCACCCACCCCCAGGCCTTACTAACTCAACACCCCCCTGTCTGTCCCCTTCTCCCAGGCCCCTGTCTCAGGGTCCCTGAACCCCACGGGCATCAAGGGGTACTGGAGGTGAACAGGTTACCGAGAAGGTCCTGTCCTCACCCTCACCCCCACCGCCGTCCTTGGTCAGGGGATGGGAAGGGACAGGGGCAGCTGATGTTCCCAGGAGCCCCTGGGCCTGTCTCTGTCTCTGAGCTTTAACAGCCACCCTGAGGGGCACCCTCGCTCCCCCACCGGTGCCTCAGTCCCCGACTCCCCGAGGTGGTATCAGGAGCGGGAGTGAGCTTCCCTGGAGGGCGGCAGGTTGGCCTGTGGAGCCCTCCCCACCACCAGCTTGCCAACAGCTGCTGGGCAGCCCTTCAGAAGAGGTTTACGGGGCCATTAGCCCACCACTGGTCTCCACCGACAGTGGCAGGGGGCGGGGCTGGGGTGGAGGTGACCGACCAGACGCACTGACCCCAACCACAGGGCCTTGGGGCTGCCCCCATGCATCACCCCCAGTAGCTCTTTCAGGTGCAGAGGGGCAAACAGGACCTGGGGAGGGCCTGGGCAGGCCCTGGAGGGGGACTTGTCCTTGTCCGGGGGACACAGCACCTCTGCCTTCATCCCGTGGCCTCCAAGGGGCTCTGCTCATCGGTCCACGTGGGACATTCAGGGAAGTGGCTCAGGATGTCTCGGGGGTGTCGGGGCTGGGATCATGGTGGGGGTTGGGCTGTGTGAGGGTTATTCACTTAATCATTAAGCTGATACGAGCATGACACCTGTGACACCTACTGTGTGCCAGGCACAGTGCACACACTGGGCATCCAGTGTCGACACGCACAGAACTTACATAGCCTGGCCAGAGTGGGAAGGTGGTTTTTTTTAATTTATTTTGAAATTTATTTTTATTGATTTCAGAGAGGAAGGGAGGGGGAGAGAGAGATAGAAATATCAATATCAATGATGAGAGAGAATCATTGATCGGCTGCCTCCTGCACGTCGCACCCTGGGGATTGAGCCCGAAACCCGGGCATAAGCCCCAACCAGGAATCTACCGTGACCTCCTGGTTCATAGGTCGATGCTCAACCACTGAGCCACGCTGGCTGGTCAGAAGGTGGTTTTAAGAGTGAAGAGTGTTTAGGGTGCTTTAGGAATGACAGGCTCTCCTTGTCTCCCCAGAAACCCCCGCTCTGGGCAGGCTCTGGGTGTTGGGGGATCTGGGATCTGTTGTTTTCCTTGGTGACTGTCCCTTCCCCACCACTTGGCCACCCCATGTCCGAGGCTGGGGACTAGCTGATAAGCTGCAGACCAGCTGAGCACAGTTCAGAGGCTGGGGGAGAAGGGACACCTGCCAAGGTCACTCAAGGCAGCGTCAGGACTGGGGCCCAGGTCCTCCGACAGGGGGTGGGGACCCTCAGCCATCGTCCCAGAGACTCTGGGCGGCTGCACCACTGAGTAGAGGCCATGCACCCCTCTACTTGTCACTCATGCTGAGTGCTTACAGCATACCAAGTACTGCTTAGGATCTTTTAGGCCGGACACACTTTTTAGGAGTACACACCCCCACTGTCCCCATTTTACAGATGGGGAAACTGAGCAGAGAGGAGTTGAGTGACATGCCCAGAAGCTGCATATAAGAAATAGCAGAGGCAGAGGCAGGATTTGAACCCAGACCGGCTGACTCCAGAGCCTGGGCCCTTAGCTCTGCACCACACCCCCAGCCCTCAGTCCTGGGCTGGCACCTGTCCTGCCCTCTCCAGCTGCGGGCCTCCATGGGCTTTGGAGCCCCAGAGCCTGGTCGCCACACCTGCACCAACTGCTAACAGCAGCCCTCTGACTCCAAGTCCTTCCTTGAGCCAGATGTGCAGCCTGAAGCCAGGCCAGGGATTAGAGCCTCATGCAGGGACCACCCCAGTCAAACCCTAAACCCCAGTCTCAGGCCACACCTGGGACAGCCGCCCCCCACCCCTCACCCTCAGCACCAGGCAGCAGTGGGAGGTCAGGGGTGCAGACTGTGGGGCCAGCCAGCCTAGGCCACACCCCTGCTCCACCAACACTAGCTCCGTGACCTCAGCAGTTACTTAACTTTGGATGTGCATCCCAGTGTTCTCATCTCTAACATGGGAATAATACCGGTACGGATGTCCTACGGTTCATGTCAGGCACTGGGACCAGTACCTGGCACATCGTAGGCACTCGTAAGTGTTAGAGGAAGTAGAAAGGACCTGGGGTGCCTAGAAGGTCCTGGAGAGGAGCCTGTTAGCTCTCTCTGTCCTTGGTTGGGCATGGAAAGGGGCCCCCTTTGGCAGCTCTGAGCTGCACCAGCCCCCAGAAAAAGCTGCCACGGTGGCCCTAGTGACCTGTAAATAACTGTCCTGGGGGAAGGGGGGCACTCTGTCTGCGGGAGGCTGAGCCTCTGCCAAGCCTGGAGGATGGCCTGCTGCCATGCAGTGACTCACCAGCAGAGAGGCCGAGGGCTCACCTTGGGTGGCCTCCCTCTGCAGAGCCCCCAAGGCAAACTTCAGCCCTGGGGCCAGGACCAGAGGCTGGTGACGGAGATGTGTTCCTCGGTCCAGACAGGGGATGTGAGGTCTGGAGGGGGGAGGGACAGAGCAGGCGTCCTTTGTAGAGTGCATCTGTGGCAGGTGCCCCATCCTCGCCCTTTCCAGAGGAGTCGGTGTTCCCATTTCACAGATGAGAATCCTGAGGCTCACAGGGGCTGTGTCATAAGCCCACGGCCCTGTAGCTGGCACTGAAGAGCTGGGACTTAAACCCAGGGCGGGAGCTGTGAACGAAACGCCTCGCCCACTGTGTTCTCTTCAGAGCCAAGGCCAGAGCCTGGCACATGACAGCCCGGCGGTACCCACCTGGGGAGGGGCTGGCTGGAGGAACCCCAAGCAGCTTAGAGGGGAGTCCGGTGGCTGCCCGGGGAGGGGTTTTACCAGGGGCTTTGGACACCGGCTCAGTTACTGTGTGGTTTCAAGAGGAGGTTTACCCTCTCTGGGCTGCTGGGAAAGAGCAGGGCTCACCATGGGCCTTCCCGCCCTCCCTCTGTGGTGGGGGCGGATGGCAGCCACGGTGACTAATGGGCTGGGACACGAGCACAGAGTGCCAGAGAGCCGCTAAAGGGGCTGACGACTGGGAAGCAGGTGTGAGGAGTTGGCGGTGCCCAGTCACCGAAGAAACAAGCAGAGAAGCCCGGCTGGGAGCTCTGCAGCAGGAGAGGGGCAGCGTAGACATCAGGAGGAACCGGCCGGGTGGTTGGGCTCTAGCGGATGGGGTGCTGGTGTGGGGAGGCAGGAAGCACCCTCAGTGAGCAGAGGAGAGGCTTGTCTTCTGAAGGAGACATCTGCACGACACCCCTCTCCTTGAAGGATGAAAATGGTCCCCTCCAGGTTGCCATGGAAACCAGAGGCCTGTCCCTTCTGTGGCCAGGGGAGGTAGGGGAGGAAGCAGGCCTGAGAAGGGGCCTCAGACCTTGAGGTCAGGGACCTAGGGTGTGGACTGAGGAAGGAAGGAGGTGCCCCCCACCGCTCCCTTGGGAGAGAGAGGTGCCCACAAGAACTGTGGCTGGGGGCCCCTCAGGCAGAACCCCAGCCCCTGCCCCCCATGAAATGCTGTGTTTTTCCAGTTGCCGGTGGTGACGTGGCCGTGGTCCCAGCTGGGCCATGAGCAGCCTGTGATTTCACCCTGGGCTGGTTCATTACCTGATGTCTCCATGGCAACCAGCCTGTGCCCTCATGGGGCCAAAGTCCTCAGGGGGTGATGGCAGCTTTGGCAGAGGCACCCGCCCCTCACCTAAGGTGGGGGCAGGGAGGCTGGGGGGGGGGTGCCTGGGAGCCAGGAGTCCTTCATGTCACCACCACCTCCTTGACCAATGACCTTGTTCAAGTCATGTCTCCTCCAGGCCTTTGACGTCACCTACCAGCTTCCTCTGTGCCCGGCCCTCCTGACTCCAGTGTCTGTGGCTCAGGTGATGTCCAGGGGCCCTAGAAACATTCCAGCCCCTTTCAAAATTCCCCCGGGGCAGCCTGTAGCCAGGGCCACCTTGAACGGCACTTGGCAGCCCTGCTTGTGCTCTCTGGAACCTTAAGCAGGTCACTTTCTAACCTTTTTGACTGGAACCCATAAGAATAGATATATTTTGCATCATGACCTCATGCACACACAGAAAGTTCTTACCATCGTCAGCCCTGCCCAGCCCACTGCAGCCATCCCTCCCCAGTTATGCGGACATCCAAGGGGGGGGGGGGGTGAGAAGCTGGCCTCTCCTTTGTTTTTTGTTGTTTTTTTAAGTATATTTTTATTGATTTCAGAGAGGAAGGGAGGGAGAGAGAAAGAGAAAAAAACATCAATGATGAGAGAGAATCATTGATCGGCTGCCTCCTGCACGCCCCCCAGTGGGGGTTGAGCCCACAACCTGGGCATATGCCCTGACTGGGAATTGAACCTGACCTCCTGGTTCACAGGTTGATGCTCAACCACTGAGCCACACTGGCCGGGCTGGCCTCTCCTTTGCAAGCATTCCAAATTTCTGCAGGGGTCTGGGAGCTCCTCCCTCATCTCATTAGTGGCCAGAGTGAGAAGGGTGGTTGAGGCAGGGGCAGCAGAGCCTGGGGCAGCCCCCCTGAAGTGGGGTCTGTGCTCCCCACCCCGACAGTGGCTTTCTTCAAAATGCCAGGCCCTTGTGCCTCTTCGTTATCCGTTTGGCATCCTAGTAGACAATTTCAGAAGAACTAGAACAAGCTCCCTCAACTGCCCATTTTACAGATGAGGAAAACAGAGGCTCGGAGAGGCAAAGGCATGTGCTCAAGGTCCCACAGGTGGTAGAGGGCAGGGCTGGGATTTGAACTGGGCCGTGCGGCACCGGAGCCTCTGCAGGTACTTCTGGAGCAGAGCCTGGCACGGGGATCTGGGTACAGCTGACACATGAAGGACTGGAGAGGCAGGACAGAGGACCCGGAGCCAGGAAAGGCTGTCTGTCATCCTGCAGGGGTGACCTCATCCTGGGCCGCAGGGGACTGTGGAATGACAGTTAGGCTCAGAGTGTTCTGACCCCAAACAAAGGTGCTGGGATCTGCACCTCCAGTCACTGGCTAAGGGCCACTCAGGTGGGGTGGGGAAGGGAAGACATCAATTCTCAGATACTTTCAGCTCCTGTTGCCTAAGGGCAGCCCACCTAGAAAGAGCGACAGGTGCTGCCCCTTGGAAGCAAAGCACATGGAGGGTGGGGAGGGCTGTGGATGCACAACCGGGAGAGAGATCCAGAAGGATCTGGGCATCGGCTGGAGCACACACACTCTCTCCTAGGCCAGGCCAGGGGCCGTATAAGGCTCGTAAGGTCACTTGGCCTGGCCCTAGCAAGGCCTGAGGGGTGAGTTCATTAAAAGTTTGACCAAACACGGCAGCTAATTTTTAAGTTGATGATTCTGTATGACCCTCGGATGATGTTATAAATATCCCAATGGCCCTGGGCAGAGAAAAGGTTCCCCACCGGCTCTAGGCCCACCCCTTCCCCTCCCTGTCAACGCCTCTGCAAGTGTCAGAGTCTCAGTCCAGCCGCTCCCCAGTCTCTGGGGTTGCCTGGTGCCTCCCCACGAGGGACAAATCTCCTTGAGGTGGGAGAGCAGAGGGCTTGCTGGTCGCTTAGAGGGGTTGGGGGAAGGGCACAGGGCGGGCAGGACTCCACGTGACGCCTGGAGTTTTGTCGGTTCAGCTGGGAGGACGGTGGCATCATTTTCGGAAATTGTGGAGGAAGACGAACACGGGTTTGCGACCCCATTTTTCCTGGTTTGCTTGCGGTGCCTTTGGGCATCCAGGTAGGGACATGGAAATGCTGTTAGGAGCTCAAGCAGAGGTGGGGCTGGATGTGTGACTGTGGGCTCAGCCGCACACCCTGAGCCGGCCTGGGAGGCAGGAGGCGAGAAGGGCCCAGGATGGAGCCGGGGACATGCATGGGGCTGAGCAGGGAAGGAGGACTGAGAGGAGCAGCCCGGGAGGTAGAGGGGAGGCGAGAGGAGGGTGCGGCTCAGAGGGAGGGATGGGCTGTGTCCTGGGTGCCCTCGAGGCCAGTGAGAAGCCACTGCTGAGCTTGGCCATATGGAGGTTCTTGGCCACCCATGAGAGGCTGCTTGGCGTGGTGGAGGGGACACGGGCGGCCAGGAAGGAGAGGTGGACACAGTGCTTCCTGGGGGTGGGGGTGGGGGGAGCAGGAGCTGGAGGGAAGTGGCTCAGAGAAGGTCTTTAAAGGATGGGAGCGCTTGGGCTGCTAGGATGCTGGGGGCGGGCCCAGTGGTGAGGGACTGGGTGAGGCAGGGAGAGGGGTCGGAATGCAGGCCAGAGTCCCAGCAGGCGGCATCAAGCAGGTGCCACACGGATGGACCCGTTTGATGGAGCGGGGAAACAGCCACACAGGGGAGAGAGCAGAGCCCTGGGTGTGGGCAGGGACGGGACCCAGCCCTGGGGGGGAGCCGGGATGGGACCCAGCCCTGGGGGGAGCTGGGATGGGACCCAGCCCTGGGGGGGAGCTGGGACGGGACCCAGCCCTGGGTGTGGGCAGGGACGGGACCCAGCCCTGGAGGGGAGCTGGGACGGGAGCCAGCCCTGGGTGTGGGCAGGGACGGGACCCAGCCCGGGGGGGGGGGGGGGGGGGGGGGACGGGACAGGCCTTTGTCACAGGATGGAAAGCAGATGGTGTGAGCAACAACGCAGGCAGGGCTCCGAGGTGAAAAGAAAGGGTGATGCTTTTCGAAGGCTCTGGGTCTCAGCAAGGAATGGGAGAAGCCAGCGGCAGGGGCACGGAGGTGGGTGCCAGGGATGGAGGTGGGAGGAGGAAAGGCGGGTGAGGTGGGCATCCTGGCAGGAAGCAGACCGGTGGGAATTAGAGACACATGGGAGGACCCCCGGGCAGAGTCCTGTAAGAGGTAGAGGGGGCACAGAGCGGGTACAGGGGCAGGGCAGAGGGTCGAGGGGTCCAGGGCGTCGTTGGCGGAGAGCTCATAGGATTTGCAGGAGTCTTAGCTGTGCCGGGAGAGAGGTGAGGCCATGGGAGCCAGTGGAAAGTAGGTACGTGAATTGGAGGTCTCCTTGCGGCCAAAAATGCCAGCGTGCGGTGCTAGAATTAGGGAAAATGGAGCAACTAGCAGATGGGCAAGCAATTCCCATTTCGGGGACCAGGCCGGACCCAGCTGCTGTGGCTTTGGGTCTGTTTCCTACAAAATGACGATAGGTACTAATCAAGTCACGCCCGCCCCCCAGGGCTGGCCTGACCTGGCTTCCGGGAGAACACTCCTGTCTCTCTCATTTCCAGATCTGTTCACGGGAGTCCACAAGGATTGCCCCATGCCCCCGGGCACAGGCCCCCTGAGCCCGCTGCCGTGCAGCCGCCCACCCACCCTCATTCCGGACTATGTCACTGGCAAGGTAAACCGGTCACGCGTCATCCCCACCTTCATCTCCTCCCCCCCTCGGCCCTGGTCCCTGGGCTGTTCCCTGCGGCTCCCACAGGGAGCTCCTCCCCTCCCGGCCAAACATGGCTACTCCTCCTGGGCTCGGGGCCCCTAAAGGTTTGCTGTTCGGCTGGATGGCCGGGCCTTCAGGAACTGGACCAGGCTTTAGAGGCTTCCTCTCCCCGCCCTCCTCCTCCATCCCCACCCCCGATGAACTCAGCCTTGCAAATAACAAGTTTTGTTCCCAGCCCAGGACACCTGAGCAGCCTGCACTGCCCACTGGAGAACGAAAGGGTAGGATTCTTAGATCTCGCGAGGGGCCTCGCATCCTGCTGCATAATTTCTGCCCTTGCCCCAGAGGTCATGACCTTGAACCTACCAATTGATAGAATTACCTTTTTTTGTTGTAGTTGTTTGAGCACAACCACATGCTAAGCATTGTGCTAGGCGCGGTGCTCCCGTGATCTCATTTATGCTTCCCCACAGCCGAGGGGTAAATGGCATTGTCCCCCTTTGCAGATGAAGGAACTGATGTTCTGAGATGTTAGGTTATTAGCCTAAGGATGCCCAGGCTAAGGGGCAGAGCCAAAACTCGAACCCAGGTCTGATCTGCCCCCTGCACCAACTGCCTCTCCTGGCAGAGCCAGCGCTGTTCCCCCCCCCCCCACCCCCATACACACACACACTTCTTTCTCTGTGTGCCAGGGGACAGCAGGCACGACCCAGGAGTGGGCAGACCCGCCACCTCAGGGAGCACCAGAAGGTGACCCACATCGCCGTCCAGAGCTCTAGGACGCCTGGCATCTGCTGGCACCGTGCCAGGCCCTCCTGATCCTCTTTCTCCTTTTATTTTAGGACAAACAGTTGGATTTCTGTTGGGATCCTTGGCAGGTCAGTGCACTTGCTCACCCCTCGTGGGCATTTGGTTCTGCCAGCCCTGGGGCCGGGGGCAGGGGAGGGCCATGAGAATGGTGGGGTGGATCGCCCTGGCCCTGCCCGCTGCTCAGCAGCCCTGGGGAGGTGGGCAATGGGGGTGGTCGTGGTGGGGGACCTCCTTGGGCAGGTCTGCCCAGCTGCTCCCCCCTCCCCCGTGCAGAGATGCTTCCAGACCACCAACGGCTACCTGTCCGACTCCAGATCCTGCTCCAGCAGCTACCACGTGGCAGCCCTGGCCACCTCGTCCCTTGTGGGTAGGCGGCAGCTGCGCTCTCCTGCCCTTGGAGTTGCATGGCCCGCCCGACACTAGCTGTGTGTGTGTGTGTGTGTATGTGTGTGTTTGCCGGGGGAGGGGGGCGGGGGGGAGGGAGAGCGAAGCTAAATTGCAGCTGGAAGGATTGTTGCCCCATGGATTCACCATTTTCCAAATGCCAGGCTCCAAGAGCTGGGTCTGCAGGAAATAGTGACAGGGGTTCCCCCCACCCCCGCCCCCCGCCATGGGTGGGATTGTCGGGGCCTCCAGCAACTCTGATGGGGACCGCCGGGGTTTTCAGATGTGTGCCTGGTGTGGCCTCCCGCCCGCCCGCTCTGCAGCGGGTGACATCTGCCTGTCACTGAGATGGGAATTGCTGTGTGAGTAGTTTACTGAGGGACTTGCTCTAGGGCCATGGTCGGCAAACTGCGGCTCGAGAGCCACATGCGGCTCTTTGGCCCCTTCAGTGTGGCTCTTCCACAAAATACCACATGGGGGCGTGCACGTACAGTGCGATTGAAACTTTGTGCCCATGCGCAGAAGTCGGTATTTTGTGGAAGAGCCACACTCAAGGGGCCAAAGAGCCGCATGTGCCTCGCAAGCCTCGGTTTGCCGAGCCGCAGTTTGCCAGCCACTGCTCTAGGGCAACCTATAGGAGTGAGGGCAGCGGGACAGGGCAGGGGAGGAGCTTGGCAAAGCCTGGTGGCAGGCGTCTCCCCTTCCCCAGCCCCATCCACGGGAGCCCGGGAGCATGAATCGCACTTCGGCCAGTTGCCTGGCTTGGCTGCCCCTGCCCCTCCGGCACCTCAGGGGGGGGCAGCTGCCATAGCTAAGGGCGAGCCTCCAGACAAGGGTGCAGGTGTGCCAGTGGGGGATGGGCATGCAGGCCAGGAAAGGGCCTCAACGGGCCCTCCAGCATCTGCCCTGCCTCCCAGCACAGCCTTCTGGGCCATTCTCAGCGCTCCCTTGCCCACAGCTTTGCTCAGTGTACCTTGCTCTAGCCTTTCATTAGTCCCTCCTCCCTCAGGCCTCCCTGGCTCCCCGGGCCCTTGCTGCCCCCCCCCCCCCATCAGCCTGTGCTGTTCCCTACCCCTGAGCCCCTTCCCTCCACCTCCCCTGCCCTTCAGGGGCCACTTAGACACCTCCTCCAAAAGCCTCCTAGTTGCCAACACTCCCCTACGTGAGGGAGGCTCTCCCCTCCCTCCTCCCCTCCCTCCTCCCCTCCCTCCTCTCCTCCCTCCTCCCCTCCCTCCTCCCCTCCCTTCTCCCCTCCCTCCTCCCTGTGGTTTTCCTCTTGCTTCCTTTGTGGATACTGTCTTTCTTGTGTTGCTGTTCTTTACGTCATGGCGCTGGAGCCCGGTGGCTCCCAGACCTGTTGTCGGGCTTGATTAGGGAGATGCTGAATCATTCTTGACAACCCTCTCTGTCAGCTTCCACATCCAATGTCTACTCCTAGGAACCCCTCAGGTCCCCCCTCCCCCATCTGCCCAGCCCCTGTCCCATCTCCTGCTGGATCCCTTCAGTGGCCCCTAATGTCCCCCTGTCTCCACCCTGGGACCCTAAGCCCGGACTTAGGATGCTCTTCCTCAACTACAGATCTAACCCGCTCCCCTCCTCCCATCACCCTGCTGTGGCTCCCCATTGCTCTCAGGACATCGGTGCCCTCCACCTGGCTCTCAGCCCCCAGTCTGGCCCCTGGTAGGCGCCCCAGCCTCTCTGCCATCCCAGTCCTGGTAACCCTGGAGCCACACCCGACTCTTCCATGCCTTCATCCTCTCATCTCTGAAACAGCCCCTATCTGTCTAACCCAACTGCCTTCAAAGCCCCAATCCGGTCCACCTCTTCCAGGAAGCCTTCCCTGCCTGCAGCGCCCCACACAGGTCTCACCCGCAGCAGAGCTGGCACTGGCCCAGGCCCAGGGATGCTCTCTCAGAACTTTATTCATGGAAAAGGGGAGGGCTGGGGAGGGGGCATCTTGAGTGGATCCTTGAGCAGATCTTGGGCAGGAGGATCTGAACTCGGTCGGAGAGAGAATGAGGGGTGTGGCGAGGCTGGGAAGGAAGCTCCCAGTGGACAGGAGCGTTGGCTGGGAGCAGGACACCGGGAGGGTGTGGGGCAGGGAGGGGCACAGGCACTGGCCGGGCTTGAGGAATCGGGTAGGTACAGGGCGTTGCTGGGGATGGGGCTTTGAGGATGCAGAGCATTGGTTGGGTACAAGGCATTGAATGGATGTGGGGTACAGGTCATTGGATGGGCCTGCGCTATGGGGGGGCAGGGTGTTGGGGTGGGGCTCTGAGCTGGGCAGTCACTCGACGTCTCCCACTGTCCCCAGGGGTGGTGCAGAGCATCAAGGACCACATCACGAAGCCCACGGCCATGGCGCGAGGCCGCGTGGCCCACCTCATCGAGTGGAAGGGCTGGAGGGCCCAGCGGTCAGGCTGGGAGCTGTCCCCGGCCGAGGACGAGCACTACTGCTGCCTCCCCGATGAGCTGCGTGAGGCCCGCTTTGCTGCCGGTCAGTGGGGGGCGGAGCTCGGGACCCGCACTGGCCAGGACTCTGGTCCTTAGGGGACAGAGCGTCACCACGGGGGCATTGTCTGGGCAGGGAGAACAGTGGCCTGGGGTGGCCAGGGCATTCGGTGGGCACTCTGATCACCAGGGCCTGCATGGACAGCCCAGGGCCCCCCCAGGCTGTTGGGTGCCAGGCCATCCAAGCACTCTGCCGCCCCCCCACCCCCCTCCTCCCTGCCGTGCCCTCTCTGAGCTGGTCCCGCTGTCCCCACAGGGGTCGCTGAGCAGTTCGCCATCACAGAGGCCACACTGAGCGCCTGGTCCTCACTGGACGACGAGGAGCTGCACGCGGAGGAGCTGCACGCCGAGAACAGCCCCCAGGACATTGCCCAGCTGCAGGGTACCGCCCAAGTGGGCACCAGGGCGGGGGTGGGGGGAGTGGCGGGCAGAGCTGGCGCTGCAAGCCGCCCTGTCACCAAATGCACTGTGACCTCAGATAAGCCCTTTCTTCCCTCGGTCTCAGCTTCTTCATCTGAAAAATGGGGTTGGTGATCCTTGCCCTGCCCATTGCCAAGGGGTGCCGTGAGCATAAAGGAGAAAATAGTAGTAATAATAAATACTGTGAATTAAGGGCTTTCTGTGCTAGAACCCAGGGTTACTACTGAGGGCTTCGACGAGCCTGGGTCCTGGGTGAAGCCAATGTACCTCTGATCCCATTTAATCCTCCTCTGGCTGGAGGGGAGGGAGGCTCAGGGAGAACACCGGTCCTCCCAGTTCTCAGAGGGCAGGACTCGATGCAGAGCCTGCTCCTAACTACACGCACTGCCCTAGTGAGGAACAGGCTCAGAGAGGCTCAGTGACTGGCCTAAGGTCACACAGCTTGGCAGTGACAAAGCAGGATTTGGAGGCCGGTCTTCTGCCCCTTGCCCACCCTCACACACCAGGGGAGGCTGAGGAGGGTCCCGGACTCTACCCCTCAACCCCACCTCCCTTTGGTTTTCCAGACCTGGACAGCATCTACCTTCAGGACAGTCTCCTGAGCGGCCCCTCGCAGGATGACAGCCTCCTGGCCTTCTCCTCCCCCGGCCTCTCTCCTGATGGCTGGCCCTCACCCGAGGAGCCCCCCATCACAGCTGCTGCCCCCCAGCCCCCCAGCCCTGAGCAGCAGCACCGGCCCCGGCTGCCCGGGGGCCCAGGGCCCGAGGGTGGGTCCTGCCTGCAGGGCTCCCTCCCCTCGGTAGACAGCGGCTCCCTCTCAGAGGAGGAGGACGAGGTGTTCTATAACTGAGGCCCAAGTACACCGCCGTCTCGCCTGTTGGCAGCCCACGCGTCTCAGGATGTGGGGTCAGGCTGGGCCTCTCGACCCTTCCGGGCAGGCACGGGGTGGGGAGGCAAAGGGCGAGGCCGGCACTCCCATGGACCACTTCGTGCCTCCGTGGACCTGCCCGCAGTGGGAGCCATAATCCCTCTCTCCCTTCTCGGCTCCTGTGGGCCCCTTCCCCCCAGCAGGGTTCCTGCCACCCGAGCTCAAGGACTCAGCAGGCACCAGGGCAGGCCCCCAGGCAGACAATCTCAAAGGGCCTGGGAGACCCACTTGCTGTGGGGCCTAGGGACCCTGCCTGGTCCCAGAGCCAGTCCCTCCCACCTCCCTCTGTGCTTCTGCCCATCAGAGGTGGGGTAGCCTCTTCCGGTAGCTAAGCATCTGCTCCTAAGTGGTCATCAGAGGACACCCGTCTCCATGGACTGTCTGTCCCTCACCCTCTGACCCTGGTGCCCCCGCTCCCCCTCCTTGCGCCCTCCTGTCACCTCCCTGAAAGCTCTCTGAAGACATTAAAGTGGCGGATTCACCCTGGATGGACTTGGCCTGGTCTCTGCTGGGGAAACGGTGTCCTTGGGGCTCCTGGGCCGAGCGGTTCTCAACCTGTGGGTCGCGACCCTTTTGGGGGTCGAATGACCCTTTCACAGGGGTCGCCTAAGACCATCGGAAAACACATATATAATTACATATTGTTTTTGTGATTAATCACTATGCTTTCATTATGTTCAATTTGTAACAATGAAAATACATCCTGCATATCAGATATTTACATGACGATCCATAACAGTAGCAAAATTACAGTGAAGTAGCAACGAAAATAATGTTATGGTTGGGGGTCACCACAACATGAGGAACTGTATTAAAGGGCCGCGGCATGAGGAAGGTTGAGAACCACTGGTCTAGAGGGACTCAGGGGAGGGCCCCTGCCCCTCAACCCACATACAGCTGGTCAGTGTGGTGCCCCCCAGCTGGGAGAGTCCCCACAGGGAGCTGCACCCAGGGGCCTGCACCAGCAGCCCTGGCTCGGCCAAGGAGGAGGCTGGGGCTGGGGCTGGTAGTTGGGCCACGGGGTCCTGCTTATACGTGAGGATGAGCAGTATAAGGCCTGGTGGGGGACCCACTCTCCCCATATCTCCCTGCCAGGAGGAGTGGGAGACCAGGACCCCGGGCCTGCACTGCCCACCTGACCACGAGCAGCCCCAAGATCTTGCTCAGCCAGCACGAGAAGAAGCTGGGGTGCCACGTGAGTGCCCTTGGAGCGGAGATGGGGGATGAATTGAGGCTCTGGGAAATAGCTTTATTTCTCTCAGGAGCCTCTGGTTGGGCGTCGACCCCAGAGGGGATCGTGCCTGCCCTTGGTGACAGCGTCGATCAATCTCATCCGTCACTGGCGAATTTGACCGACGAGGGTGGAGTGCCCACTGTGTGCAGGTTTTATACTGTTTTGCATTCTGAGCTCGGTCCACGGTGGGATTTGTCCTTCAAGGCAGGTGGCACTTATCCCACCCAGGTGCAAGGTCCGAGCTGCCTGCTTCACTGAGGAGCTGAGCTGGGCTGGGGGGTAGGGCGAGCTGTGGTGGGCAGGGAGGCAGGATGCCTGCCCCATCTGCTTCGCCAGGGCACTTAGGTGCCCCGGTTCTTCTTGCCAGGCTGGCTCACTTTGGGGCCGGTGGGTTTGTCACATTGGAAATTGCTTTCTTCAACTAAAACAGAGAAAGGGGGGCTTTTGGAGGGAAGGATGTAGAGGAGGTTGCGAATGGGGGCTCCAGTGTTGTTGGACTCCCCTAAGGGTTGATTCTGGGGTGAGTGTTCGAGTCAGTGCCTCCCCATTGCACGGATGGGATCACTGAGGCCTAGAGACTGGCAGGGCTGGCCACTGGTCATAAAATAAGGTAGGGTAGCCAGGCCCAGTGGCCACTTTGGGCCAGGAAGTGGGGCTCATCAGAATCCCACAAGGCCCCTCAAAATTTGGATGGGAGGGTATTGGTGCCTTCCACCTCCCCAGCCTGCTCGAGCGTGGCCCCTCCACTCTGCTCCACCCGGGGGACCCTGGTACCTCCACCCAAGACACGGTGCCCACAGCTCTGCCTCGAGCCGTCACAAAGAGGGACTGAAGGTTCAGCAGCTCGAAGAGGTTGTGTGCCTGGAGGAAGGGTGGGTGGGAAATGTTGGAGGGCAGGTGGCACCCACACCGCCCTCTGGCTTCAACTTATCCCTAACCGGAGGCGTTGAGCAGAGGTGGGGGAGTGGTACCCACGCCTCCTCATCTCCCACCCGGGAAGGGGATGGTGGTGGAAGACCAGGACCTGAGCCTGCAATATCCAGCACGACCACGAGGGGTCGCCAGAGTCCACACAAGGAACCAATGGGAAAAACCTGTTATCCAGCAACAGTGTCACAGAGGGGTTGGGACCACCCCCAAACCCCCAACCGGCTTCTTCCCCTCCCTGACCCCGTGTTCCAGGCTCTGTGCTTGTGTGGGGGAGAGGGAGGGTATGAGCATTCAAAGGGATTCAATGATTTTCCCAAGATCACACAGGGAGAAAGCAGTGGATCTGAAATTGAAACCCAAAGACATAATTCAAACACTGCCTCTCTCCACCCAGAGGATTCTGTTATGTAAACCCTCTCACTGCCCTAGCCTTTGCATCATCCCAACAACTCTGGGAGTGGGGTTCGGAGAGGGCAGGAGCTGCTCTGCCCGTTCTGCCGATAAGGAAGCGGCCCAGGAGGGACAGAGCCACGCTGGCTGCATGTGGGGACGGTGTAGGGAAGGTGGAGCCGAAGTTTCCCTCTCCGCTCTTCCCCTCTACCCCAGGGTCCTTGTGCCCGTGCCTGAGTCCTCCCCATTACCTCGTGCAGGGAGGTCTCTGGAGACAGCTGCAGGGTCACTGGCTCCATGGGGCAGCCCCCAGCCAAGATGTCCTGGAGATAGTGCTGGGGACAGGGAAAGGTTTTGGGAGCCTGGCCCGGCCTCCCTCTCCCCCAGGCTGCCCCGCTCAATCCTCCTCTCCCACAGATCAGCTGTCCCCTCCACTCCCACCCTGCTGACTCCCCAACTCCCCCAACACCCCACGTGAGTACCACTTGGTGTCCTGGAGCCCAGGAAGGTGGCTCAGCCTGGAGGGCCTGCAGCAGGTGGGCCCTTCGCACGGTGCCCACCAGGATCTGAGACTCTGGACGAGCGGAGAGGGAGAGGGAGAGGGAGAGGGAGAGGGAGAGAGCTGAATTATGAGGCAGGAATTTGTATTTCCTGGGCACCTACTACGTGCCAATAACTGTGCTAGGTGTTCTTGTGTCTCTCAGGAACGTCCAGCAGCCTGTGGGTCAGGAACTATTGTCACCCATTTTATAGATGAGGAAACTGAGGCTTAGCAGCACAGAGAGGCTAATTGTCTTACCCGAGTTCACTCAGCTTCTGACATGGAGGTGTGGTAGCCAAAGAAGGCTAAGGCTGCTGGGGGCCAGGAGGGAGTCTGCTCACCCTGAGGTCCCCCATGTGGCAGGCCTCAAAGCAAGAGCAGCTTTGAGACACCTGTACCATAGGGCGGGGTTCTGTTCCCCCCTCCCCCCAGGAAGATTCCCATCTAGTTCAGCCCAGTAAAGGCAGGCACCCGGGAGCGCACCATGTTCTGAGGTCCTACTGTGTGCCAGGGGCTTGGCAAGTCTCAATCCAGGCTATCACTAGACTTTGCAGGTACTCGGTTTTGAGGCAACAGCCTGATAGTTTTGCTTCTTATCCAGTAAAGTAAAAACTTTACAACTAGACCTTTAGAAACAAACACTTAAAGCTATTTCTTGAGTGAGCAGTAGGGTCCCACAGCCCAGGGCTGCGGGTTGGGAGCTTTTTGCCCCCTGTGGCTCTGAGGGTGGCATGGACTTTGTCTGGAGGCCAATTGTCTTTGTCCCAGGAGGGGAATCCTGTCGGAGGGGGTCTCCTCTGTGAACATGTTCAAGGGGGACCGTGGGCGTGTTCTGTGGGATGATGTAAGGGCTGCCCCAATTTGGGTGGGGACACCGCAGGTCGTAGCGTGGTTTGCCCCAGGCCTCTTAGGGTGGCTGTGGGGCGGTTAGGACCGTATGGTTGTGCAGGTTGCTCACTCCATGAGGTACCTGCCCAAAGGACAAGCGGGGACCAAAACCCAGCTGTGCCACGCTTGCTAGGGGTGCACCCTGTCTCATGTGCACAGAGGGGACATAAAGGTGACAGTGGCCGTGAGTGGACATGGCTGTACGCCCCCCGACTTTCCTTTCCCACTCGCACTGTACTTGCCAGTGGAGAGCGACGCTCTAGCCAGATGCTTCCCCAAGACTCTGCTTCTGTGTCTGCTAACAAGGCCCCATTCATCTTTCTTTACAAAGATGCTACCAGGGATTGTGGCGGGGCTCAGCGGGGCAATGTTGGAAGGGGAGGAGGATGAAGGAACCCTTCGAGAACCTGGTAGCGCCCCATCACCCTACCCCCATGCCCCGCACACCAGGCTTGGCCTCTAGAACCCCCAGGTCTGCCCTGGAGAGCTTCGCAAGCGCCCTCTCATCTCCCGTGGCAGCACAGAAGCCACCCCAAGCAGGCTGGTCAGTCTCCATCCTAACAACGAGGAGGAATCAGGCTCGGGGAGGTGAGGTGATTCCCCCAAGGCACCCAGTTACTGAGCCCGGATCCAGATGTAGGGCCAGTGCCCTGCTGCCCCTCTCCTGGGCCTGCGCCACCAAGAGGAGGTGGAGGGAAGGCCCCTCCCCATCCCCCCCATCTTCCCGCTGAGCACCTGTGCTCTCCTCCAGGGGGTACTCAGCCTTGTCTGTGGAGGTGATGACCTTGACCACCTCCTCCAGTGGCATGTCCTTGGCCAGCGTGGTGATGCTGCAGTTCATAAAGTGCTCCACAATGACGCGGTGAGAGCTGCAGGCAGAGGGGTGCTCCCGTCAGGTCCTGGGGTGAGGGCACGAGGCGGGGTACCCCAGAGGGAGAGTTGCTGCTTCTCCAGTGTGGGCACAGACTGAGAGGTTCCCAGAATGAGCAACTCCTGGGGCCCCGAGGTCGAGGGCACCTGGGGACCGCTCACCTATGGTCTGGCTCTGAATTCTCAGCCCCACCCCCTCCCCCCGGCCCCTAGCTCCCCGCAGACCAGCTTCAGGCTCTTTCATTGGGAAGCCTTCCTTAGAGAATGTCATTTGAAGAAAAGTTTGATGGCAAAAAAAGGGGGGGCTTTAAAGTTTGAAAACACCCCCATTTTACAGATGGGGGAACTGAGGCTTAGAACAAGGTGGCGGCTTGCATGCATTCAGAGCTGGGCCCCGGACCCAGCACTCTCAGCCTCTTAGTCCTGCCTCTCCGGGGACAGAGGCTGCTCTGGTCCTGCCTGGTGGAGTGAGGACCTCCAAGCCTGTTTGTGTCACTTCCACAGAGCACCATGGGGAGCGGCAGGGGCCTCCCAGGCTTGCTGCTGACTCTGTGACCTGGAGCAAGACACGGCACCTCCCTGAGCCCGTTCCCAACACCTGGGCGGTATCTGTCCTGCTGTGAAGGCGGACTAACTGGGCGGTATCTGTCCTGCTGTGAAGGCGGACTAATGACGAGTAAGACATGGAGGCCCAGGAGACCAAGGACTTGCCCAAGGTCACGCAGGGAGCTGGGGAGAGCGGAGACCAGAGAGCAGCCCCTCCCACACCACCCACATCCAAGGTCAGCTGCAGTGAGGTATTGCAGGGAGCTGCACCCCCAGCCCACCGGGACACCCCCACCCGTCTCAGCCAGCCTGAGGCAGGCGCCACTCACCTGATTTTTCGGCCCCGGATCCACGGGAGATATGGCAGCTTCTTGACAATGATGGTGCCGTCGTAGAAGGAGGGCTGGCAGCTCTGGGCAATGGCGTTGGCCGCCAGCACCGCCATCAGCACGGGCAGCGCGTGCACGATCTGGCCGGTCAGCTCGAAGGCCAGCAGCGCCGTGGAGACGGTGTGGGTCACAGCCCCTGAGAAGGCCGCAGCCCCTGCAGGGGGCAGAGCCAGGGCAGGCGGCTCAGGCCAGGGGCCAGCTTCCCGCAGAGGGCGGGGCTGGGGAGGCTGTGGCCAGGGGCCGGGTGGGAATTGTCCAGAGGCCACACGCTGGCCACTGTTGGAGCGCCCAAAGCCTGGGCTCAGTGAGGGGAGAGCAGTGAGGGCGGGGATGAGAGATCAGGGACAAGACAGGCGCTGGAGAGAGTAATGGGGCTCAGGGAAGGGTGGGGGCTCATTGGGGGGCTCTGTGACCCCCTATGTCCTGCAGAACCACTAACTGATCCTCCAGGTCCAGCCCACCCAGAGGGGCCCTGGCCCACTTACCTGCCAGGGCATACCCCCCGGGCATGATGGGGTTGGTGACCCCTCCGGCCACGATGCCCTCAGGAAAGGCAACAGAGAGGACCTCCCCTATGAGGCGCCCAATGGCAGCTCCTAACCACAGACTTCGGGTGAGCAGGGCTGACCCCGCCCCTCAGCCCTCCATCCTTGGGGATGACCTCAGTACCATGCAGGGGAGGGAGGGGCGGACCAGGAGCCATGGCCTGCCCCACACCCTGAACCTCTAAGACCCTCAGGACCCCACACTCACCAAAGATGAATATGGGCATAAAGTAGCCAGCGGGCATGGGGATGGTGGTGGCCAGGATCAGCATCCAGAACTGCGGGTGGGGAACCCAGAGGGGCAGAGGCTCGAGGCAGCTGGGCCATAGTGGGCAAGGGAGGGGCAGGACAGGGGACAGGGCGTGTCCCAGGGTGCTCAGGCGCATTGCCGGGGTCTGGTGCCAGAGAAGGCGTTGGCCAGCAGGAGGAGCCTGACGCTGACAAAGTGCCTACTGTGTGCCAGGGGCTCTCCGTCCTTCCCTCTCAACCTTACCTTTGAGGAGGCGCCATAACTCTCCCATTTTAAAGATAGGGAAACCAAGGCTCAGAGAGCCAGAGCGACTAGGTCCCGACACACAGAGGGCAAGGGTCAGGCCAGGGAGCGGGGGCGGAAGGCCCAGGTGCTGTGCTGCATGCCAGGGCAGGCACCCCATCCCCCCATGACGGGTCTCAGCTGTAGGCATACGCCTGGGGGCCCCGGGCGCCCACCTTCATAACCAGGAAGAAGGCAAGGGTCCCAAAGATGGTGAACCGTGGGTGGTACCACTCGAACCACAGGTTCTGGGGGTCGGGCTCGGCGGGCCAGGGCGGGGACGAGTTCCGGGTGATCAGTGCCCACGAGTTGTTGTCAAACAGTGTGTCCAGGTGCTGCTTCATGGACAGCTGGAGTGGGGTGGGGTGGGGGGAAGCTCAGAAATCTGCATGAGGGCCCCCTGCCACCCCTCCGGGCAGCCGTCCCCCCACCCCCCACTGCCTGACCTGGCCTCCCACCCTCTCCCCGCTTCCCAGTGTAGGGGACTTGGGAGCTGCTCAAACCTCCCCTTCGTGGGGATTGAGGGAGATGACAGGAACTAAGTGGAAACAAATCGGGGTCCCCTCTCCCACTGCCCCAGCTCAGGGCCCCTTACCCGAGAAGCCATGAAGCGGCCCACGCCAGGGGGGTAGGTGATGGAGGCGAGAACCAGGGCGGCCAGGGCGGAGTATAGGGGCTTGCTGTGGGGGTGCAGGGGGGAGCTCCAGGGCCACTCTCCCCTTCGCCCCCACCTCATGGCCCACCCCTGGGGGCTGACACCTGGGCAGGAACAGGAGGAGGGTCCGTCCCCCAGTGGCTGTGTGACAAGGGGCAGGGCTGATGGGAGAGTTTGGGACAGAGGCCTGCTGGGACCAGGACAGAGCCCAGCCAGGCGGGGGGGGGGGGGGGGGGAGTACGTGGCCAATCAAGGGCAGGTAGGGGCTGACTTTGAGGTGCCAATGCCAGGGGCAGCCAAGTTTGGGGAGGAGAGGGGGCTCCGTAAAGGGCTTGGGGCTCTGTAGGGAGTGGGGTTCAGTGAGGGAGTGAGGACTCCAGAGGGTGGGGGTTACATGGAGGGTTGCTAGCCCAGTGAGCAGGGGAACAGTGACTGTGGGAACCTGAGAGGGGTGTTATGAGGGAATGGGGCTCCTTAAGTGGGGTGGGGGCTTGGCAGGTTTAGGGGGCTCAGTAGGAAGATGGGGTGCAGTCAGTAGGAGTTGTGGGCTCAGGAGGCTGAGTCCCTGGGCGGGGGGGGGTGTCTCCCTGAGAGGCCCAGCCGCGGCCCAGAGCCCACCTGGTGGCCAGTAGTTTGGAGGTGAGCGGATTCGTCTTGACGAAGATGAGGAAATTTCGCTGACAGAAGAGGTACGCGCAGCTCAGGACGCCACAGATGGCCCTGCGGGGAGGTGGGGTGAGTCCAGAGCAGCTCCCAGGGCCACGGGCAGCCCGTGTGGGGCTGCAGGGACCCGAGGCACCGCTCACCCCAGCGCCACAAAAAAGAAGATCTCCGGCAGGTCGAAGGGGACGTCCACCCGGAAGCTGGTCTTGAAGAGGGAGGTGATGGTCTCTGCGGGGAGGGGCGGGGGCGTCACACTCACACCCCAGCCCTGGCCCCTGCTCCCGGCCCAGCTCTGTCCCTTCTACCCTCAGGGCCCCATCCTTCCCGCCTAATCCTCCTCCCCACCTAGAAGGAGCTGGGGATGGAAGAGGAGGGAGAGGGGAGAATGGAGAGGAGGTGGGGGCGGTGTGGGTGAGCCCTGGGACTCACCCTGCTCGCTGTTGAAGACGGCCAGGAGGCGGAACATGAAGGCCCCGCAAGTGGCAGCGAAGAAGCCCCTCCAGTAATCCCAGACGGAGAAGTGGGAAGACATGACCTCGATGCTGAACAGGACGCCTGGGGGCAACGCTGAGCTCAGGCAGAACCCGGCGCCCTGGCCCCTTGGTCCTGCCCTCCTGGCCTGCAGACAGGGCCCCCCTTCTCTCTGGCTCTGAGCCCAAATGAGGGGAGGGCCGGGCCACCTCCTCCCTGTGGATGGGACTGCTATGATCCCATTGCACAGATGAGGGAGTGAGGCTCCGGGAGGTGAACTGCTGGGCCAGGGCCACCCAGAGAGCTGCTCTCACACCCAAGCCTGTCTAAGGTAACCCCAAGATGCCTGACACCCACTCACTCACCCCCCCCCCCCGCCCCCAGCGGGCAAGACTGCTGTAAGAAACAAGACCAAAATTAGTCCTCATCCCTCCTCCGGCCCCTCCAGGAGACGGGTGTGGGGGGGTGTTGTGGGGAGCCCCAAGGTGCCAGGGGAGGGGTGAAGGCCAGGGTCTCACCGCTGAAGGGCGCTGCGAAGACTGTGGCCACGCCCACTGCCGCTGCCGCCACCAGCATTTCGTTTTGTTTGCTCTTGTTCTGGGGATCCGAGTCCTGGGCTCAGAGTCAGCCCCCTCCCTCTCGTTCCCTCCAAGGGGGGCCCTCCCCGAGCCCCTTACCTCGGACTCCCCAATGGTCTTGGTGCGCACGCGGCCCAGGTAGGCAGCGATCATCACACTCAGGTGCACGAAGGGGCCCTGAGGGGAGAAGGGACCTGGAGGGGAGCCAGGCCCTTGCTGCTCCCTCTCAGGGCCCAGGGTTGGGGGACAGAGGGAACCTCCTCCAGACACAGCACGGTTGCCCCCCCACACCCACCTCTTCCATCTCCCAGCCTCTTGTCACACTCTGGGGACCCGGCCTCCCCAAGACTGAGCCCCGGAAGGCGGGCATTGGCCCGAGTCCCGCCTGACCCCGCGGGGGTGGGTGGTAGGGAAAAGGCAGGCCTGGGGGAGCAGGGAGGGTGAGTGTGGGGGGTGCTCTCTCGCTTGCTCGTACCACTTTGCCCAGGAAGATGGTGCTGCCGGAGGCCAGGGTGCAGGTGAGGCCCACCACCTTGGCCCCAAAGTTCTTGATGTCCAGGTAGTCCTCCAAGACCACCCCGGACAAGATGGTCTTCAGCTCCGGGATTCCAGAACCTTGGCAGCAGGAGGGACAACCTTGGGGTTAAACTCTTCACACCTGACCCTGCACAGTGTTTCACACCACCCTCTGTCAGGTCCTTTAAAACCCAGGAGTAGGTTTCCTAAACCCATTTTTCAGAGGAGGAGGCCGAGGGTCAGAAAGGAGACGTGAATAGCCCATGTCCTTCCAGCTGGGCCTGGCAGGTGGCTGTGGCAGACTCAGGGGAAGAGGGGGGATCCAGGCCACCCTGCATGCACCCCTGGAGTTCCCATCTGCTGGCCAGGAGCTGGAGGCAGAGCTGAGAGGCCTGGGAATACTCTGGGCATCGGCCCTAAAGGAGAACCTGCCACCAGTTCTCCCCATCACCACCCAGAAAAACTCTCAGAAAGGGGCCAGAGCCATCAGCGACCCAGGACTCAAGATCTGGTCTTCGTGCTGTGTGACTTGGGGCAAGTGACACGACTCCTCTGAGCCTGATTTCTCCGGCTATGAAGTAGGGGTACTGCCTCCTGCCTCCACCCATCAGAAGCCTGAGGACATGAACCCGTGGGGACTCACCTCCTGAGAAGGGCGTGATGCTCTGTGAGAAGCCGGAGGAGAAGGAGACCAAGGCCATCGGGTACACGGTCCAGGAGAGATACCGGAGCAGGTGGCTGTCTCCAATCTCCCGGTACAGCCACTTGTGTGCTGGGAACAGCCAGGAATCAGGGAGCATCCACAGGCTCCGCGGCCCTCGGGTGCCCCCTACTGACCGGGAGACACAGGCCTGGAGAGGGGAGGCCCAGGCCGCCAGGGAGCAGCAGCTCCCCCAGAGGAGCAGGAGCAAGACCCTGGATCCCAACCCAGATTTGCCCCTCCCTAGCTGAGGGGCCTTGGGCCAGTGACTCCGCCTCTCAGAGCCTCTGTTTTCCTGTCTGTCAAATGGGCTAGTGATGGCACCTCCCTCACAGGGTCATTGTGAGAAGTGAGGCAGAGTGTGAAGCTCCTCAGACAATGGGTGTCTGGTGCGGGCAGGGGCTCACGATGGCACCGGAGCAAGTCTCCCCGAGAAGGTGTTACCCTCTTCCTGCCCCCGCCCCCTCTTCCAGGGAGCCCTCAGGGTGGAGAGAGCCTGCTGACCCATGGTGGTCTAAGCAGGTGCCCTCCCCCAGCGACTGAGTTGAGAGCAAGGAGGGAGGGAGGAGAGGGAGCCACGCAGCAGGACCAGGGGAACATAGGACTCAGACGGAAGGGCTCTTGGGAACGTTCAGGGCTCTCTCACTCGAGGTGCAGATGAGGAGACGGATGCTCAGAGACAGGCAGGAGCTTGTCCAGGGTCACACAGCAAGCCAAGAGCAATGCCAGGCCCTGGCCTGTGTTCTCAGTGGTTAGAGCGTTGGCCCTCAGACCAAAGGGTCTCGAGCTCAATCCCCGGTCAAGGGCACATACCTGGGCTGCAGGTTCAATCCCCAACCTTGATCAGGGCTCATGCGGGAGACAACCAATCAATGTGTCTCTCTCACATTGATGTTTCTCCCCCACCCCACCCCCTGCCCCCGTCCCCCCCTCCCCGCTCCTCCCTCCTTTCCACTTTCTGTAAAAATCAATGGAAAAATATCCTCGGGTGAGAATTAACAACAACAACAAAAAGAGCAATGCCAGGACCAGACCAGGCCTCCTCTCCCCCAGACCCCTCCCACCCCTGCTGCACCTGGTGGCGCACCTGGCCTCCTGAGAGCCCTGGGTCCAGAGCGGGAATGTGTGCCCCGGGGGGCGGGGGGGCGCTTACCTCGGACCACTCGCCCCACGGTGAAGCTCATGGTGTAGCTGATCAGGGCCATGAGCACCCCGAGAGTGGCCAGGAAGTACCAGTCCTCACCCACACGGAACAGCTTCTGCTTCAACCACTCCAAGCCGCCTGGCACAGGGGCACAGGGTCACAGCCCAGAGCCAGGCGGGCATGGACAGCCCTTCCCTGAAGCCTGCTCTTGCTCAGGCAGGAAGGGCAGGGCAGCGTGGGGCTGGGGAGGCGGTCCAGCCCAGGGTCGCCTGCAGGGGCACTGCCTCACGTGGGGGCAGAGCAGGATTTGTGGTGGTGATGGTGGCAGCGCAGGGGGCCTCCGATGGGCCTGCCCCACACTGGGGTACTTATGGAAGGACAATCAAGGCTCAGGGGTGAGGAAGAGTGCTGGGAGCTACCGCTCTCTCTAATCACCACAGGGTCCGTAGCTTAGGCAGCACTAGCAACACTCCTGTGTTGTCCCAGGACCTGCGGGGCTGGTGCTGGGCCAGAGAGCACCCCCTGGGCCTTAGCAAGGCCCCGGGCACAGTGATCAGGCATCGGGGCTGCAACCCCAAAAGGCAGAGGGCAGGCGTCGAGCACGTCTGTCCCACAGACTGATGGACAGACAGATCCCTTCCCTCTCTGCCACCAGGAGGTGCTGGGCAGTGATGG
The DNA here is from genome assembly GCF_014108235.1 of Myotis myotis. Classification (NCBI taxonomy): domain Eukaryota; kingdom Metazoa; phylum Chordata; class Mammalia; order Chiroptera; family Vespertilionidae; genus Myotis; species Myotis myotis. The sequence goes on along the minus strand of NW_023416324.1, from coordinate 7,992,404 downwards.
TGGGGCAGATAAAGGGGGAGGGCAGCTGGTGGGCTTTCAGAGGGCGGGAGGTGCAGCTTGGGAAGGGGGTGAGGTCCTGAGGGGTCTCTGACAGGGAGGGGAGGGGAAGGGACCCAGCTCTCACCTCTGATGCGTCGGCGGATGCGGGGACACGGGCCCCACAGTTCCTGAAGAGTCACAGGGTTCCCCGAGGAGCCCTCTCGAAGCCCCACCAGCTCCTCCATGGCGTCCCTGAGGCAGCCGGCAGGCGGGGGGACCCTCGGGGAGCTGCCCCAGTGCCCGCGCCCTGCCCCCTGGCCCTTCCAATATTGCTACTTTCCGGGTCAAAAGGAAAGGTGGCTTTCCCCGGGTGTGTGCGTGTGTGTAAAGCTACCCGGAGGACCTAAGTCTAGCGGGCCCTGGGGTGTCAGCAAGGGCGTGCATGTGCGTGTAGAGTGTGAGGTGGGGTTCCTGTCTGTGCCCTTCGCGTCCAGCAGCGGATTGGCCAAAGCAGGTCTGTGAGCCTCAGAGCCCTTCCCCCTCCCGTGGTCCCCGCTCCCGCCCTCCCTGGACACTTGTCTGTGTCTCCACCGGCGGCTCTGACTCACTGAGCCCATCCCCGAGCCCCCTCCGCTTCAGCTCAGGCCACAGAGACAGCAAAACCCCAGGCCCAGAAGGAGAGGCCGAAATGAGACGCCGGCTCCCTGCCCCCCGGCCCTTCTGCTCCTGCCCGGCTTGCCCGGGGCCTGGCCAACCCCCTCCGAGTCCATCCCCAGCTCTGCACCCAGCGGCCCCTCACCTGTGTCCGTCCGCCCTGCTGTGGCCCCAGACGGCCTCTAACAGGGACTCCTTTGCCTGCAGCTCAGGTGAACCTGCACAGGTGTGTGTCCCACCAATCAGCACCTGCCCCCCTCCTCCCCCCACCCCGCCGGCCGGGGTTTACTGTGGCTGTTAAGAATGTCCTTGACAAACCGACCGGAACTGCCCAGGCCTGCTGGGCCGTGCAGCCCAGAGCAGCCAAAGGGAGCGGGGAGCAGGACTCCCCTCAACCGAGCATAGCCACGAAGCCGTGCTGCAGGCAGGGGATCTGGGGCTTTGGTGCGGACCCCACACACACAGCGGGACAGTGAGGCGTCATCTGTGGGCCGAGGGTCGGGCCCTGGACTCTCAGAGCTGGTCTGGAAGGGATCTGAAAGAGCAGAGAAAGGAGAGGGGAGGGAGCCGGCAGAGGAGGAGGAAGGGCTGGGGCAAAGGTGGGGGCACTGTCATCACTGCCCCCTTGCTGTGTGCCAACACCCCACCCCCAATCAGTGAGTGCCCCTGGGACCCAACCAGGGGGGGCGGCATTATTCCCATTTAAAGAAATGGAGTCTCAAAGAGGCGGCTGCTTGTCAAGGTCATAGAGGCCAAGAGCAGAGCTGGGACGCTTCTCCCCCCCCCCCCCCAGGTTTGCCTGTCTCCAGAGCCTGCACAGCACTCCACAGTCCTGCCCTGACAGCCCACCTCGCTTAGAGCTGGGCGGAGGCCCCCAGCTGGAGCAGTGGGTAGCGAATCCCGGTGGCCGGGGCCTGGGGACGAACTTAGACTTGATCCTGGTGTCCAGCCCCTCCAGTCTCAGAAAACAGCCTCTCAAACCACAAGGCTTCTGGGTAAATGCCCAGACTTTGTCGCACCCCAAACAGAGGGTAGGAGCCAGGGCATGGGGGGCATGGTGAGGAAATAAGCACATGTTACACCCTGCCTACGTGCCAGGCCCTGAAGTCTACAATTCAGTTCATCCTCCCAGCACCCTGTGAGTCCGGGACAGCACCACCATTTTGCAGATGACAAATGGAGGATCAGAGAGGTGCAGTCATTCACCTAAAGTCACACAGCAGAGGCTGAGCCCAGACCTAGACTGTGTGCCTTTTCCCCTACCCGGAGCTCCTCAAACTCCGGTGCCTGAATCAACCAGGGCAAGGTCTGGGCACAGAGCAGAGGATTTTTGTCTGTTGACACTTTTGAGAGATTTAGGCAAGAGATCTGGGACCACGGCCCTCCCTCCCCCAAGTAACCCCCACCCCCGAAAATCATGATGGCCCTTCAATGACTCGTTAAAATCCTGGGAGCCTGAGCCACCCCCTCCCCTAGAGGCCAGGTCAAGTCAATCTAAAATAGGAGCCTGTGTGTGTTGTGTGGGGGAGGTGGGGAGGGGCTTGCTGCTCTGCATGGACTGGGGCCCACCTTCACCTTGGCCACCCCACCCTGTCGACTGGCTGCCCCATCGACATCCCAGACCCACCTCTGGCCTCCAGCAGCCGCTGGCTACAATCGCACAGCCAGGGTCAGCCAGCCAGCAGGCCCGGCACTCCACACCTCACCCCCCGGCCCTGCAAGCACCAGGAAGCTGGGAAGAGGGCAGCGGGGGTTGTGGTGGCTGTGACAAGTCCCTCCCAAAGCTCTGTACCCCCACATGCCAGCCCCTCCACTTCTTCCCCTTCTTCATCGAACCCCAGCAGCAGCGGAGGGAGAACAGGCTTAATTAAAGCCATAGCAGCTCCTCCACCCCCAACTGGTCCCCCACACTCAGCGCCTCGGTTTCCTCTTCTGTCCGGTAAGGGGGGCCTGGGAGCTGTGGGGCAGGGCCTACCTCAGCCTCATTCACACCAGAGCTGGGAACAGTGCCTGGCACATAGTAAGTGTTCAGTAAACCTACTGAGTGCTGGGTGGTTTCCAAGCACTGGCCTGTGGGCTGGCTGTGTGGAGAGCTGATGGGACCAGATTCCTGGTCCCTTCCCAGGGCCCCAAATTAGAATCTTGGGGTGCAGGTTAAGGCTCTGGGTTTGTCCAAATTCCCTCAGGTGATTGGATGCCCTGGCAGGTTTGGGGATTCAGGGCATTTGATCATCTCTGAAGCTCCTTCTATCCCTGTGATCTGAAGGGAGAGGCAGGCCCAGAGACAGGGCGATGGCCCCGATGACCTTCAGGGTCCCTCCTGGCCGCTGAAGCCAGTGGAGGCAGTATATGTGTGGGCGATGGCTCGGGAAGGGGGGCGGGGGGAGGGACGGTGGGCAGAGGTGGGGAATGAGATCTGACGTCCAGGAGCAGTGACTCAGGCCCTCAGCACCATGACAGTGTGTCTGCATTTAGCCACTGGCTCCTGTTTCCCTGGCGGGCGGCAGGCTTATGGGCCCCCCCACCCCTCCCCCACCCTCTTCCCATCTTGCCTCGGTGCTGGCGACTTCCTGGCAGCCCCCTGGGCCAGGATGGGTGTCAGGGGCAGGAATTCCAGGCAGGAATCTCCCCTGGAGTGAAGGAGCCCTCTTTCCCCAGCCACTGCCTTGGCCCCCCTTCAGGGACCACCCCTATAGATGGAGCCCCCAAGAATGACGTTCTGTGGGAGCCAGAGGAAAGAGAAGCAGCGCCCACCTTCGGGAACTCCCACTCTAACGGGGACACAGTGAACTGTGCCCTGGAGGAGCTGTCAGTCTCACAGACCCAGGAGGACCAGGTTACACTACCAGGAGCTGGGTGAGCAGACAGGCGGCACTGTGGGCATCGGGGCAGGGGCCCCTGGTGTGCACTGCAGCAATCAGAGAGGCCTCCGTGGGGGAGGAAGGCAGGACTTGGAGAGGAGAGCGGAGGCCCCACACTGCAGCCTGGGCAGATGCAAAGGGCCCACTCTCTTCTCAGAATGGCCTTTCCCTGGCCCCCTTACCCCGCCTCCCAGGTCAGTCCTGGCTCTGCTGAGCTGTGGGGAGCACACAGGGGCTTCCGGGCCAGCCCATCTCCACACATGTGTGTTCGGGTCACCCGCCCTCCTAGGAGGCTTTGGATCAGAAATGTCCGGGTTTGAATCCAGCTGTGCCGCTTGCCCTGTGCAAAGGGCCTGCCCTGAGTGGCTATCTCCCATCTATAAAATGGGGGTGACGCCTCCTTTCAGAGCTGTGTGGGGAGCAAATGGACCATCCTGGAAGCTCCTCCCCAGGAGCCCGCAGGCCCTGAAGCCAGAGCTAGAAGGACTGTCTCCGGAATTCTCTGCCTCCCGAACTCCTGCCCGCTGCGTCCCAGGGCTCCTCAAGCCGGAGGTCAAGCAGTTCCCAGAAATACAACCTCCAGATCTTTAGGGGCAATTACCAAATTCCCTGCGTGGGCCCCAACCCCCAGCCCTGCCTCAAGCTGCTAGCTTCCTCCTCTTGGGGCCCCCAAAATGTTCCAGAGTGTGCGGGGGGGGGGGGGGGGGGGTCAAGCATGGAGTCTGGGTCCCAGTGGGAGCTGGCAGGGGCACAGCTGCACATTCTCACCCCCCAACCCCCATCCCTAAGAGATGTCTATAAACATTGTCTGCCCCGAGGGAAGGAGCCCCTCACTTCACACAGGGGTCCAGCAGGTGGGGGTCCTGCACCCACCCCGACCTCCTGACCAGGCATCTCCTGGTCCCTGACCCCTTACCACTCAGATCCCCTCTTACCACAGCTGGGACTTCAGGGGAGAGGGGACAGGACATAGAAAAGCCTGGCCACAAGGAGTATGCCCTCTAACAGGGGAGGCAGAGTCCTTAAGAGCCCCTGGCTGATGGGGAAGAGAAACGGACCCCCCCCCCCCACACACACACTCACACACACACACGCACGCACGCACGCATGCACGCACGCACACACACAGGTCCCGGGAGCGGGGTCTGAGTGGCAAGGGGACAGCTCTGGCGCCCTCCCCGCTGCTGTGCGGCCCCAGGGCTGGAGTTATCGGCCTGGAATGCCAGGCTATGAGCTCAGCCTCACGGGCCTGCGTGCGTTGGACTGTCAGCAGGACCGTCTCACTGGAGAAGATTTCCAGCCCCTCTGGGCCACGGCGAGGCCTAAATTTAGCCGGTAGACAAGGGGCTGGCCCTGCGCCCGGGCGGCCGGGCCTTATAAAGCGCCAGCAGCCGGGCCCGGCACACTCCCCCGGAGCCCGCCACCCACACCCCTGCGTCCACCCTGCCGCCTGGCCGGGCCCGGCTGCCCGCTGTGGATGAGCCACCGGACCTCCTCCAGCTTCAGAGCTGAGAGAAGCTTCCACTCCTCCTCCTCCTCGGCCTCAGCCTCGGCCTCCTCAGCCGCCCGAGCCCTCCCAGCCCAGGACCCACCCATGGAGAAGGCCTTGAGCATGTTTTCCGAGGACTTTGGCAGCTTCATGAGGCCCCGCTCTGAGCCCCTGACCTTCCCAGGCAAGTGCTCGGGGCTCTGCGGGATGGGGGACACCCGGGGGGGACACTGATTCCGGGCACCTCTGGATGTGGCTGTGGCTGCAGCTGCATGTGGCCACCAGGACAGATGTGGCCACAGAGACAGATGTGGCCATGAGAACAGGCAGGCCTTCAAGGAACAGGTGTGGCCAGGGGTCAGCTATGGTGTTGATGGCCAAAGAGGGAGCTGGAGCTCTGAGGGGCTGCATGAGGTTGAGGGGGGGATGCATCCCCTACTCTAGGTGTGGGGTGGGTTGCTACACACACACACACACACACACACACACACACACACACTCACACACACACCTGTGCCTGGCGAGGCTCCAGCCCCGCCATGGAAAAGGCAGGCTGCAAGAGGTGAGGAGGGTGGGCAGGGATGTTAGGAGCAATAACTGAAAGGGAAGTCAGGCCTGGGGGGCCTCCCCTCTCCCCAGGAGAAGGAGCCGGAAGCCTGAGTTCTGGGTGCAAGCCTGCTCTGTGCTCGGCTCACGGCAGCCCTCCCCACAGCCCGCACTGGGGGGCCGGGCAACATCAAGACACTCGGCGATGCCTATGAGTTTGCAGTGGACGTGAGCGACTTCTCCCCTGAGGACATCATCGTCACCACGTCCAATAACCACATCGAGGTGCGCGCTGAGAAGGTGAGCTGCCCGCCCGCCCGGACCCCAGGTTCTGCCCCTGTACCCTCTGCCCAGTGTCCCTACTCCCATGTCTCATCCTGGGACCCCAGACTCTATCCCATGTCCCTCCAAGTCCCCAGGGCACATTGGAGACCTTGCTTTTGTAGCTCGTGGACCGCAGGATCCCCGTTACTGCCTCTCTCTGCCCCGAGATCCGTTTTCCAAGAGCTGGGCAGCTGAGAGGGCCACAGGGGAATGGGAGGGGGGAGGGATGCAGGCAGGGGGCACCTGAGCTGTGAGGTGAGAGAGGGAGGTGGTGGTTGAGTGAGGACAGCTGAGTGAGGACAGGTGCGTTGGGGACTCACCTGGACAGCTGTGAGAAGAGTTCCCCCACATGACACCCCTCAAGCCCTCTTCCCTCCTGGCTCCAGAGGCCCAGCCTCCAACCTGGGACCCCTGAATTAGAGTCCCTGCCATTCAGGATCCCACACTCCAAACCCCACACTCCCTCTACCCACGGCTCTCAGGGTCACTGGGTCACTAGCCGTCGGAGGAGGGTGTACCGCCAGCTGAACCTGGACGCTGCCCGCAGTGGGCCACAGCCACAGGTGCCCCATCAAGGAGAGGGGCTGCCCACAGCTCTGCCAGAGCCCCCAGGGCCCAGCTCCCTCCCTGAGCGCAGGATGCTAGGTGCCGGGGCACCCTGTCAGGGAAGCCAAGGACTGTGGGCACCAGGACCAGTGGGCAGCATGTGCCAGCCCTGCCACTCCCGCCAGTGACTCAGCCACACCAGGCTCCTCTGGACACTGTGTGCTGACCAAGCCGTGGGGGAAGGGCCACCGGCCCAGCCCTGACCGTGGAGACCCAGTGGGGCTGGGTGTCCAGAGGGCCCGACTCGGCCCTGTGCCGCCTTCTCCTCGGTGCCCAGGAACCCCTGACTGCCACCAAGCCTCCTGTTTCTGAACCCCCTCCCAAGCCCCCTGCCTGCCCATTGGAACCCTCAGCACCTGTGCACCTGTCCCTGCATAGCCCTGGGCCTGTGGCTACCATCATCCTGGGCACCAGCCTGAGAGCAGACCCCTCAGTGGGAGGCCGCGCTGGACTTGGACGGGGGAGAAGGGGCTGGGGCTTGACATGAGCCGGACAGGGTGCAGGGCAGCCGGCCCTGACCCAGCTCTCCCCCGCAGCTGGCAGCTGACGGCACGGTCATGAACACCTTCGCTCACAAATGCCAGCTGCCCGAGGACGTGGACCCCACTTCCGTGACCTCGGCCCTGAGGGAGGACGGCAGCCTCACCATCCGGGCGCGGCGACACCCGCACACGGAGCACGTTCAGCAGACCTTCCGGACAGAGATCAAAATCTGAGGGCCGCCCTTCCCCTGCCCTCCCCGACTCCCCCTCCCCACCACCCCGACTCCCCCTACCCACCCCTACCGCGCCACTGGCCTGCCAGACTTTCCCTAACCCCTCATAACAGCTGCCAGGACATCTCAGCCCGGGTCCCAGCCCTGACACCCCCAAGGCCCCAGGTGGGTCACCCCACCCCAAAACGGAGGCCTTCTGCTCTGCCCAGGACAGGACAGGGGCCCCCTTGCCTTCCAGATGTGGCCTCTCACTTAGTGCAGAACAAAGGGATCGGGGTGGGGAAGGGAGATCCAGAGAGCCCACTTGGGAAGGAAGCTGCGGAGAGGTAGGGTCTCTGGGCAAATAATCTGCAGGACAGACGGACAGCAGCTCCGCTGCCCTACGGAGGCCTGCCAGGCAGGGGCGGGGAAGGGCACTGGGGCCCCCTTGGCAAGAGGAACAGGAGAGGCAGGTCCCCTGCGGCACAGGGAGGCCAGGAGACAGCCATGATGGAAACCTCCCCTTTCCACTCTCTAAGCCCCAAACCAGCTGCCTGCCCACCTGGAGCGCCCAGCCAGCCAGCTGTGCCAGGGCATTTGTATACAGATGGGGTTTTTCCAATACAGCTGGTTCGTGACAAATGGTGTGAAACTCCTGCCATCTGTTACCTGCTCATGTCCCCAGGCCAGGCCAGCCCAGGCCAGGCCAGGCTGAGGGGTGTGGCTGGTCCTCCCCCTGCCCCCAGGCCGGGGCTCCTGGGGCTGCCTCCATGCAGAGGGATCACTGAACCCATGTGGGAGCGAGACCGTGGGTGGGACTTTGGGTCTCAAGTTCAGACCAGTGTCTGGCCAACCTTCGCCATGGCCAGTCCTTCCCCCTCCTCAGTCTATGAATCTATAGGTTTGGCGTGTGTATACTGCCGTCCCAGGAATCCTAAGCATTACCATTGGTTGAGTCCAAATTCAGAACATTCTAAAGTCAGATCCAATCTCCATATTCATCAGGGGGGAAGCTGAGTCTCTGAGCAGGTGGCTGCCCAACCTGCTCATGAACATAAACCCAGGAAGTCTGCAGCTCCTCTCAAAGCGCCCCCCTCTGGGTACCGGGAAGTAGTTCCCCCCCTCTGCCTCTCTCGGCCTTTGCCTCTGTCCCCACATCTTTCTGCTGAAGAAAGCCCCCAGCCAGTTCCCTCCTGTTCCCCAGGCCAGGCAGGGGCTCAGGCAGCCTTCATCTTGGGGAGCCTCAGCTGCCCGCCATGATCCTGGCTCCGTTTCCACATAAAAAACCAGGGGTAAGGGGAGGGTGCATCACAGTGTAGGTGGCCTCTCGCCTGCCATTCTGGGGTTCTTAGGGGACAGTTCGGGGGGAGAAGGGCATGGGAGGGTCCTGGCATTGTACCCTGCGCACACAATAAACGACAGAATCCCAGACTTCTGGAGACCACCTGCCTGAAGTTCTCACATTTGGGGTGGGTTTGGAGGCAGCTGGCGTGGGAAACCCCAGGATAAACAGACATGCCTCCCTTGAAATGTTGGGGTGGGGGTAGTAGCTCACGCAAAGCTCAAGACCTTACAGAAATGTGGGTGTCCTTTGGCCTCCTCCCTTGGCTTCCAGACCCACCCGGGCCGGATGTGGAATTATGTCCGTGAAGAGCCTTGCAGTGCCTTCTCTTCCACCCGCCAGCCAGCACCTGCTGCCCAGGCCAGGCACAGTCCCAGGTGCAGGAACACCAAAGGCCAGTCAGCTGCCCCGGGTCCCTGCCTTCTTGAAGCCTATCTCGTACCAGATGGCCACTGAGGATCAGAGAGGCTGAGTGACTGGCCCAGGGTCACAGAGCTGAAACCTGGCTGGGGTGTTGGCTAGTTGAGGAGTCTGGGTGGTCTCTGGAGAGACCCCCTGCCCCCATACGCACCCCACACCCTACCAGGTGATACTGAAATCACTGCCGGGCGCTGGCCCCCTGCAGCTGGAGCTGCTAGCAGGAGGAGGGGAGGGAGAGGGAGAGGGGGCGTGGTATTTCCAGCCGAGGTGACTCACGGATTCCACTGGGCTATTTGCAGCCCTGACACTCATCAGCCTGAGGTTTGGGGGAGGAGCCGGACCAGCCCCCACCTTTCCTCAACTCCCACCTGCAGGGTCAGGCTCACCTTGGTGTGGGGACCCCAGTGAAGCCCCCCCATCCTGGGCCGGGCTGGAGTGAGCTGGGTTGCCAGCAGCCCTGGCTGGAAGAGGATTCAGCTCTCCACGTGGACAATGGGGCCAAACACTTGCCACCCCCAACCCCCAGGCGCCCCCTCCCCAGACTGCGGTTGGGGGATGCGGGTCGTGCAGAGGACAGAGTGCCAGCTGGGGACTGGACACGCTCAGACCGAGGGAGGCTTCCAGCCAAGGTGACCCTATGGAAGAGGAGGGCCGGGAGGAGGGGACGCAGGCTGCCCACTTTCGTCAGCTCCGCCCCCTAGGCCTGGGACTGGCGGCAACCCTTTGTCTCCTAGGACCCCCCACCTTTTCCAGGCTAAATATAGGCCTGCCTGAGGGCCCCGCGCCCCGACCCCACCCTGTGCGGAATAATTATAGCAGCCCCATTCATTGAGAGCCCAGAGTGTGCCAAGCACGCTGCTCATCCCCACAAAAATCCTGCAAGGTGGGTACCAAGGGGGACAGGCAGGTTCAAAGAGGTCAAGCAACAGGCCCAAGGTCACCCAGCTTGGAAGCGGCATGGCTGGGATTTGAATCCTTGGCTGTGGCTCTAGTCCTCTGCAGCCCTGGCCGGTGTGGCTCAGTTGGTCAAATGTCCCAGGCACTGAGGGGTCATCAGTGGATTCCAGGTTGAGGCACGTGCCCAAGTTTCCGCCTTGATCCCCAGTAGAGGGCATGCAGGAGACAGCTGACTGATGTTTCTCTCTCTCTCCCTCTCCTTCTAAAATACCAATAGCCCTAGCCCGTTTGGATCAGTGGATAGAGCGTCAGCCTACGGACTGAAGGGTCCTGGGTTTGATTCTAGTCAAGGGCACATGCCGGGGTTGCGGGCTTGATCCCTAGTGGGGGGCGTGCAGGAGGTGGCAAATCAATGATTCTATCTCATGACTGATGTTTGTATCTCTCCCACTCCCTTCCTCTCTGAAATCATTAAAAATATATTAATTAAATAAAAAAAGCTAACAAGTTTCAGTAAAGAGTGGAGGGTCAGTCATAAACTCTGGAGCCACATGACCTGGGTTCAAATTTTGGCTCTACTTTTTCTGAACTGTGTGATCTTGAGCAAGTACCTTAACCTCTCTGTGCTGAAATAAAATGGCGCTAATAGGGTCTACCTGTTAGAATTGTTTTTGTAATGCATGTGTTAATGTAAAAAAACAACAACAACAAACATTCAAACCTGTAAAGAATTTTTGTCAGTTTATTTAAGGCAAACTGTTGACAACTGTCAGGAGGCAGAATCCCAAGGTACTGAGACAGTGCTCCGGAGAATGGCAGTTTTTCATCTTGTTTTATGCGTTGCCATCAAAGGAGAAGACGTAAGTGGGTTACCTGAAATCCACTGGTGATAGAGTAGGGAGGCGGGAGAAAGCAAATCAGGGAAACCTCTGGGATTGGATAAAAAGTAAAATGATAGACACATGCTTCTTGTACACAGGTGGGCATCAGCTAGTTAACAGTCAACAATTAACACAATAACAATAACAAGGAGGGAACTGTGGGCTCGGCCGGCCGGCCGGGGCTGTGCTGTGGAGGGTCCGGAAAAGGGGAAGCTACAAGCGGCCCTGACATTCCACAGGTGTGTTATCTTAGATGCAAAGTAACAGCAGGCTCAGGAGAGATCGAAATTGACTTTGTCGGGGAAGACACTGGCCTAGGACCTGACTACCCCTACAGGGACGGCGAACCCTTTGAGCTCGGCGTGCCAGCATTTCGAAAAACCCTCACTTCACTCTGGTGCCGTGTCACATGTAGGAATTTTTTGATATTGGCAGCCATAGTAACACAAAGACTTACGTTTTTGATATTTACTTTATATATTTAAATGCCATTTAACAGAGAAAAATCAACCCAAACAATGAGTCCGCCGTCACTGCCCTAGACACTGCTTGCCAATTAAAGGCTTTAATTTCAGGCCGTCCTCTGTGGTTACTTGAGGTCTCGAGTGTGCAAGGCCGCCATGCAGGCCTTTCCTGAGTTAGTCAGGTTGGCATGTGGTCCCTTTTCGTCCACGCATGTAAAAGCTTTGGCATTTGGTAAAAAAAAAAAGCTTTGGCACTTGGCATAGCTCACGCATGCCACGCACTGAAATGCCCAGTAGGGCTCAGATACTGGTATTTCATATAGATTTGGATCCCGATATCCCCAGCCTCACCCACACTCTCTCTGGTGCCACTGGGACCAAGACATGGGTGGGGGATGGGGGGGGGAGGGTGGGGGGAGGGGTCAGGGGAGCTGCCCTAGTACCTGGGTCTTCTCTCCAGGAAAAGCAGGTGAGGGCAGAGCTAAAATGTTCCCTGGCCCCCAGTAGAGCCTGGGGGGGGGGGGGGGGGGGGGGGGCCAGGGGTGGAGGTGGGAAGGGAACCTCCGAAGACTTAGTCCCCTCAGCCATAAACAAAGATCAGATGGCACCTCCCAGGGCAGCTGTGAGGAAGCTGAGAGAGGTGATGTTTTAGTATAAGCTCAATAAATGCTAAGCTCTTGTTAAAATTGTTGTTTTCTGAACAAGGACATCAAAGAGTCTACCCACACTGGCTCTGCCCTCAGACACGGCAGGGTCCTGAGGGGCTGGGTGTCAGCCGGCTGGATGGGGGAGCAAGGCCAGGGCCTCTGGGCAGGGGTGGGGGGCTGTTTACTGTCAGCACAGCTGGCCTGGGGCTCACTGCCAGCACCAGCCAGGCCGGTCCCCCAGGGCCTGCATCCAGGCACAACCTCCAGAAGAGCCTGGGGGCTACTAGACTGGGAGGGGGCCCTCTGGGTGCCTCCCTGAAGGACAAAAAGCAGGGCTGCTGGCCCCAGGGAGACAGAGAGGAGAGGTAGGCCTGCATTTCCTCCCTTCCTCCCTTCTCGAACAATTCTTGACCATCTAGTGCCCCAGGCACATTAAGGCACTGTGGACTGCTAATTTAAAACTAAAAAGGCCTTTCGAAGTGAGAGGCAACAGGTATTTATTTCGATTCCAGGTCAGGGCACATGTCCAGGTTTCAGGTTTGATCCCTAGTAGGGGGCATGTAGGAGGCAGCCAATCAATTGTTCTCTTTCATCAATGTTTCTATCTCTCTCCCCCTCTCCATAAAATCAGTAAAAACATACTTTTAAAAATAAATTATCTCATTGGAGCATTTGAGATCTTGCTTCTCGACAATGCCATCAGTTTGGCTCAAATAAACCCTTATAAACATTCTCTACATACATACATACATAAAATGTCCTCATTTATTTATTTTTGACGGGACATGGTCCTGAATTAAGCATGGATGCCAATCTAGGGACACATTCACTTATTCACCCTTTCACTCACGGGTTCAATAAAGCCTATCATTTATTATTATTTTTTTAAAATATATTTTTATGATTTCAGAGAGAAAGGGAAAGAGAGATAAAAACATCAATGATGAGAGAGAATCACCGACCAGCTGCCTCCTGCACGCCCCACATTGGGGATTGAGCCCCAAACCTGGGCACGTGCCCTGATGGGGAACCAAACTGTGACCTCCTGGTTCATAGGTCAATACTCAACCACTGAGCCACACCGGCAGGGTTAAAGTCTATCATTTATTCATTGGTTCATTCCCTCAACAGGTTTTCGGTAAGTCCATACAGTATGGTCTGTTGTTAAAGCTCTGAGGTCCAAATTACTTCCATTTCTAGCCTGGCTCTGCCACTTACTAGCTGTGTGACCAGCTGCTTAACCTACCAGAGCCTCAGTTTCCTCATCTGTAAAATGGAATAGCACCTCATAGGACTGTGATGAAGAGACTAACTGCAAGTGCCCCATCTCAGTGAGGGCCCCATTCACCTGTTCAGCCTCTCAGACACTCCCTACATGCTGCCAGGCCCTGGGCTGGGTCCTTGGAAATTCTTCATTCTTCCTTCATTCGCTCATTCAACAAATGTGGACGGAGTGCCTGCAGCATAGCATGGGGTCACGATGCCGTGACAACAGGTGTGTAGTCACGCTGCCTGGGGTTTGGATTTGGGCTCTGCCTCTGTCTGAGTCGGTGACCTCGGGCGCATCACTTCCTCTCTCTGGGCCTCAGTTTCCTCATCTGTAGAATGGCAATAAAAATTGCACCCACCTCACAGGTCTGGTGTGAAAGGAACCTGAGGTAGGTGGTGCACCTAAAAACATCAGTAGCCACTATTGCAGATGAAAGGGGTATTGGTTAGAATGAAAGTCTGGCTTCCGAATACATGGACCCCCCGCTGAGCCCCTGACCCGGGGGCTCTGGCTCCCTGCCTAGCACTTCCCACCTTCCCCAGCCAGGCAGGCCAGGTGCCCTCCAGGCTGATGATAGGGCGACACCTGCTGGTGAAAAGGTAGATGTGCAGCCAAAGGCTTCACGCTTTTCCTCAAATTCCCTTGGTCAGTTGTCTCTGGGGTCTTCTAGCCCAGTGATGCTTTTTTGTTGTTTTTGTTTTGCTTTGTTTTCTTTTATTTTAGCCCACTGGTTCTTAGCGAGGAGGAGAGAGAGGAAGGGACCTATGTTGTCCAGATTATTCTGTCACCACCTCTCTAGGTCAAACCATCCCCTCCTTGCCTGAATTAAGGGGCAGCTTCCTCAAGCTTCTGATCCCAGTACAAGAACTAGAGGAAATTTTTATTTATTTATTTATTTTTAAGCTATGTTTTGATTTTTAGAAACAGAGGAAGGGGAAAGGGATAGAGACATCGATGAAAGAGGAACATCATAGATTGGCTGCCTCCTGCATGATACTGGGGATCAAGCCTGCCACCAGGGCATGTGCCCTGACAGGTAATCGAACCAGCGACCTCTTGGTTCCTGGGTCGGTGCTAAACCACTGAGCCACACTGGTGGGGCTAGAGGACATTTTTTAAAAGGTAGGTCTGGTCATGTCACTCTGCTCACAATTTCCAGTGGTCCCATCTCAGAATAAAATCGAAAGACCTCACTGTGACCTGCAAGGCCCCACATAATGTGGCCCCTGCCACTTCTCTGGCCTCTCTGCCCGTTTCGTGTGTGGGCTTTGCTGGAGAAGGAGCACCTCTGTGGTGGGGCCCCATCTGTTTTGTCACTGCTCCGTCCCAGCTCCTAGCAGAGAGCCTGGCACCCAGTAGATGCCCAATAAATACTTGGTGAATGAATGAATGAATACCCCAACCAGACTGATTGTATGTTCCAGGTCATTCTTCCTGGAACACTCCCCACCCCTGCCTCCTTGCCTTTGTATGTTTCACTCACTGGTCAGATTTTAGCTTAGATGTTACTTCCTGCAGGAAGCCTTCCCTGATTTCCTCTCCCAAAGTGAGCTGGACACCCTCCTCCAGCCCCAACAGCATTCTGTGTGCCCTATTGTTGCATTTATCAGAAGCTGTGGCAATTAATAGTCACCTTTCTTGACTTCCCCACCAGGCTGTGAGCTCCAAGACAGGGTTAAGTCTGTTCTCTCTGAATCCCCTCTGCCTAAGAGACCTTGCTAGGATGAGAGGCCCTTGACCCTCTGGTTAGGAGCAAGAACCTGAGCACCAGGCTTTCTCTTTTTTAATTGGTATAATTTGGGGGTTATTATTATTATTAATTATTGATTCTAGAGACAGAGGAAGGGAGAGGGAGAGAGAGAGAAACACAGGTTCTCATCCCAGCTATACTAGTCCATGGGGACTTGAGTGGGTCTCTCAACCTTTCTGTGCCTCAGTTCCCTAATCTGTGAAACGGGTACGAAAATAGTGCATCCCCATACTGGCACAACGAGGATGTTGTTTCCCTGGCACAGAGCAAATGGTCAATACATGTTATCTACTAATGTTTGTAGGAACCTGGTAAAAACCGTCAATAAATAAATAAATGAACATTCAGCCATTTTAATCTGAGAGCCTTGAGACACTTCCTCTTAGACCTACATATACCCTCACACACACCAGTGACCACACTACACTTCCTGCTGGGGAACCTGACTGCCCTATGGAGCACAAGCCCCCCCCTTTTTTGTGTGTCTCTAGGGGGACAGCATGAACCTGGTATGCAGTAGATGCTCAATAAATAATATCTTGCCTTGCCGAAACCGGTTTGGCTCAGTGGATAGAGCGTCGGCCTGCGGACTGAGAGGTCCCAGGTTTGATTCCGGTCAAGGGCATGTACCTGGGTTGCGGGCACATCCCCAGTGGGAGATGTGCAGGGGGCAGCTGATCGATGTTTCTCTCTCGTCGATGTTTCTAACTCTCTATCTCTCTCCCTTTCTCTCTGTAAAAAATCAATAAAATATATTTTAAAAAAAATATCTTGCCTTAACCAGTTTGGCTCAGTGGATAGAGCATCAGCCTGCAGATTGAAGGGTCCCAGGTTCAATTCCGGTCAAGGGCATGTACCTTGGTTGCAGGCACATCCCCAGTAGGGGGTGTGCAGGTGGCAGCTGATCGATGTTTCTCTCTCGCCGATGTTTCTAACTCTCTATCCCTCTCCCTTCTCTGTAAAAAAAATCAATAAAGTATATTTTTAAAACAAACAAATAAGTAATATCTTACTTTATTTGTTCAAATATGATACTCCCCTCCCTTTTGCACACTTCCGCTCCCTCTGTGCCCTTTATTCACTCGGGTTGCCAGGTCCCACCTTAGTTCTGCTGGGTCTCCTGCCCTTGGGTGACCCACACACTTGTACGCGAGCCAAGACGACAGCGGCCAGCGTGTGCGCTGGGGCGTCCTGACGCCTTTCTGGTCTGCCCTGGGGTAAGACGCCGGCCCGGTGGCCCTGGGAGGGTGGCTCCCAGTGCTCGCTCCTTCTCGCTTTTTGTTTATTTTTTAATTACATCTTTAATGTTGAAAGTATTACATATGTCCCCCTCGCTCCCCCACTGACCCAGTCCCCCGCCCCAGGCTTTCACCACCCTATTGTCTGTGTCCGAAGGTTATACATATACATACAAGTTCTTTAGTTGATCTCTTCCCATCCACCTACCCAGCCCTGCCTTCCCTCTGAAATTTCGCAGTCCCTTCCATGCTTCTACGTCTCTGGATCTGTTTTGTTCATCAGTTTATTTTGTTCATTAGAGTCCACATCTGAGTGAGATCATGTGATACTTGTCTTTCTCTGGCTGGCTTATCTCGCTTAGCGTAATACTCCCCAGGCCCCTCCATTCTGTCTCAAAGGGCACGAGATCCTCCTTTTTTTACTGCTGCATAGCATTCCATGGTGCAAATGTACCACAGTGTTTTGTTTTTTTTATCCCCTCATCTACTGAGGGGCCAACCCCCTCCTGCCATGGTCAGGCTGTTCCAGTTAATCTGCCTGCCCACAGACACAGGAGGAGAAGGCTTTGAGCAAGCCCATGACTGTTTCCCAAGCCAAATACCTTGTAAGCATTGTCTTTAAGGGGCTCCCCTTGGCCTCAGGGGCCCCCTGGGGGCATAGCGGGCTGAGTGGGGAGGAAGCTGGGGCCACAGTCCCTCTGCAGGGTGGCAGGGTGCCCCTGGCCTGGGCTATGTGCCCCCCACCCAGGATGGCCTCCTGAGTCAGATGGGGCTGGCTGTCCCCACAGAACAAGATATAGGTCTTCATTGGAGGGGTGACAGGTCCTAGGTAAGGACTGGGGCCTTGGGGTGGCACAAGGAGTGCTGCCAGGGAGAGCTGCTTTCCACTAGCACAGTCGATGACGAAAGTTAGGTGAGCTGCGGGCACGGCCTTCTGCTGGTGGGCTGGCTTCCCACCTAGAAGGCAGGCAAAGACCAAAGGTTGTGTTAGCACAGAGATGTGGCTCTGTTCATTCATCTGTTGAACCACGTGTTCATTTATCCCACAGGCACTGACACACGTACATGGAAAGAGTGGGGTCTAAGGGCCTGGACTTCAGCCTCAGAGCGACCTGACTTTACATCCTGCTTCCCCTGCTCAGCCAGCTGCCTCCCAGAAGCAGGGACCACTTCCTGGGAGCTTCCCGTCTTTACTGTGCACACAGATGGCCCGGCATCTTGTTCACACGCAGATTCTGGAAGGGTGGGTCGGGGGTGGGGCCTGAGACCCTCAGGGAGCACCATGCGGTCCTCCCCCTCCCCACATCAGACCAGAACCTCAGAGAACTCCTTTAGTGCCTGGTCCCCTTTGCCCCGAGGATTCCTGCTCTGTGCTTCCCTCCCAACACAGAGCCCAGCACAGGGAGAAGCAGCTGTCAACCAATCCGTCCGCGTATCAATGAAGCAAGTGCAAGAGCCGGTGTCTCTGAAGCGAAAGCCGGGGCTCTTCAAAAAGTGATGTTTCGAGTTACCCTAATAATAAACAATCCATTCTCCGCACTGTGTGCGCGTCACCACAACACAGGCTAACAGGAAGCTTCTGTTCTGCTAGGCTGGTTGATACAAGAAACAAACGTGAAGTCCATCCCGGGCTTGCAAACCCTGGCCGCCCAAAGGGAGGGTAGCTGTGCTCTGCCCTCACCTCCCAGCACCCTCAGCAGGGCTCTGCCCCTCACCTCCCAGCACCCTCAGCTGTGCTCTGCCCTCACCTCCCAGCACCCTCAGCAGGGTTCTGCCCCTCACCTCCCAGCACCCTCAGCAGGGCTCTGCCCCTCACCTCCCAGCACCCTCAGCAGGGTTCTGCCCCTCACCTCCCAGCACCCTCAGCAGGGCTCTGCCCCTCTCCTCCCAGCACCCTCAGCAGGGCTCTGCCCCTCTCCTCCCAGCACCCTCAGCAGGGCTCTGCCCCTCTCCTCCCAGCACCCTCAGCAGGGCTCTGCCCCTCACCTCCCAGCACCCTCAGCAGGGCTCTGCCCCTCACCTCCCAGCACCCTCAGCAGGGCTCTGCCCCTCACCTCCCAGCACCCTCAGCAGGGCTCTGCCCCTCTCCTCCCAGCACCCTCAGCAGGGCTCTGCCCCTCACCTCCCAGCACCCTCAGCAGGGCTCTGCCCCTCACCTCCCAGCACCCTCAGCAGGGCTCTGCCCCTCTCCTCCCAGCACCCTCAGCAGGGCTCTGCCCCTCTCCTCCCAGCACCCTCAGCAGGGCTCTGCCCCTCTCCTCCCAGCACCTTCGGGGCTGAGGCAGCCCCTGCCACCTCCTACCTGAACTGGCGTCCAGCTCTGTCTCAGGGCCCATGATTTGGGCGCTGGCTCTCCGGTCCAAGGGGTCTTCTAATGAGGCCACTGCTGCTGCCATGGCACCTGGTCTAGCCTGGTCGGTGAGCAGCCACAGGAGGAACCGTTTTTGGCAGCCTCTTCCCGGATGTAGTTCCCCATCCAAGGACCAGACCTTTTTTAGTTACCGGATCCGGATCCGCTGAATGGTGTCCTGTCCTCCAGGGAACCACAGGAACTGGCCTGGGGCAGCGAGGGATTACTTTGATCCACAGGGTTACGTCAACAAGGTTGTTGTTGGGTCTTCGGGAGGCAGGCCTTCTACCAAACAGACACCATTTCTTCCACCTTCAGCCTTCAGCGGCTTCCTGTCTTGGGACAGGCCTTAGAACCTTCTCGTCCAGGCCTCAGTTCCCAAGCCTCAGTCCTTACCACCAGTTTGGTTGCGTTGTGTTTTTTTCTACCTGAGCGTTTATGGGATGCTATGTCGGTAACATGCCCTTCGTCTGGGTGACCTAAACAAAAAGCATTTTTTTTTCCTCATGGTTCTGGGTGTTGGGAAGTCCACGGTCAAGGCGTCTGCAGATTTGGCTTCTGGTGAAGGCCTGCTTACTGGTTCGTAGAAGCTGTCTTTTTTTCTGGGACAAGGGGGTTCTTTGGGGGTCTCTGTTATAAGGCTCCCACCTCATGATCTAATCACCTCCTAAAGACCCCCCCACACACACACACCTCCTAATGTCATCACACTGGGGGTCAGGTTTCAAAATATGAATTTGGGGAGGACATAGTCTACAGCATCCTCTATGCCCTGGCCGGTTTGGCTCAATGGATAGAGCGTTAGCCTGAGGACTGAAGGGTCCCAGGTTCGATTCCAGTCAAGGGCATGTACCTTGGTTGCAGGCACATTCCCAGTGGGGGGTGTGCAGGAGGCAGCCGATCCATGATTCTCTCTCATCATTGATGTTTCTATCTCTCTATCCCTCTCCCTTCCTCTCTGTAAAGAAATCAATAAAATATATTTTTTTAAAAATAAGTCCAATCAACTGAAAAAGAAAAATACTTAACGAAGAAAATTGATATTGTTTCATTAAATGGGAACAGTATTACTACTATGAGTAAGAAGTAACTATGCTGGGGTCAGTGGTTAAGCATCATCCCATGCACCAAAGGTCACGGGTTGGATTCTCTGTCAGGGGTCAGGGCACTTGTCCGGTTGCAGGCTCGAACCCCAGCAGGGGGCATGCAGGAGGCAGCCCACTGATATCTCTCTCTCTTCCCCCTCCCTTCCTCTATCTCTCTAAAACCAACTTTAAAAAAAATTAGAGTACAGTGGGGCCTTGACTTTCGAGTGTCCCGACTAACGAGTTTTTTAAGATATGAGCCGTCTCTCTCTCTCGGCCAATTTTTTGCTTTGAGTTGCGAGCTAAAATTCGGGTTACAAGCCAGCTTCAGATACCCCACCGCTAGTTGGCACAGCAAACGTCACAGTGACCGCCACAACATCAGCCCAGCATCACCTGTCTCACTCGTTCACTTTATGATTTGACATACGAGTAATTTGAGTTACGAGCTCCGGCACGGAACGAATTAAACTCGTAAGTCAAGGCCCCACTGTACTGTATTTTGATTCTGACATCGAAGGTGTGTTTTCCCCCACTCAACCAAGCAATTAACTCAGTTCAGACACTGTCTACCTGGAGATAGTGTCAGACCCCACAGGTTATGGGCTCTCCTACAAGACTACTACCCCCACCCCCACTGGGTCACAGGCTTGATCCCCACTAGGGGGCATGCAGGAGGCAGCCGATCCATGATTCTCTCTCATCATTGATGTTTCTATCTCTCTCTCCCTCTTCCTTCCTCTCTGAAATCAATATATATATTCCAGGTTGTCATTGAGCTTCTATATATTAGAGGTTCCCACAACCCTTTCCTTGGGTTCAATTAATTTGCTAGAGCAGCTCACAGGGTTCAGAGAAACATGTTACTTCTTAGGTCGCCAATTTATTATTAAAGGTGAGGAGTGAGTAATAAAACAAGACCAAGTCAGTACAGCTAAGCTGACTGAAAATGGAATCTGTATAGTCAAGTTCACAAAACCAAAAGGGCTGAAGCACGAGGAATAGATTTAATTGTACTTTAATGAGCCTGAGGACTTAAACTTTTGAACTTCTCAGCTGTGCATCAATGCCTGGAGAGAGACATAAATCCTATAGACAACCTTCGGAAGAATCAGGAAAGAATGTTCTCTTGTCCACACCACCAGACATCCATGTTGGCGTAAGAAATGTCCAAACCTGTAGAGGATTGTTGTAAGGGTTTATTTGAGGCAAACCGACAACAGATGCGTGGGCGCAAGGTCTCGAATGCTCCGGAGAACAACAGTTTTGCAATTTCTTATATGCATTTGGAATTAAGAAGGGAACGTAAGGAAGAATACATGAAGGTTGAAGAGAGCAGGGTGGGGAGTGGGTTTCGGGATAGTTAGCCAGAAGCTGTGCTCTCTCTTTTCTTTATCTTTCTCTCTTCTTTTTAATTTCAGAGAGAGAGGGAGAGAGAGAAACATCGATGATGAGAGAGAATCACTGATCGGCTGCCTCCTGCACACCCCACACTGGGGACGGAGCCTGCAACCGGGGCATTGCACGTGTCCCAACCAGGAATCAAACCATGATCTTCTGGTTCATAGGTCAATGCTCAACCACTGAGCCACACCAGTCGGGTTTAAGGGTGCTTGCGGTTTATTTCAAAGTTGAGTTCATCTAGATGCACAGAAACAATGGACACATGGGATCGCTTCTGGCAAGATAAACCTTTTACTAAAAAGTTATAGGCCTAGGGCTTGACTACTCACCATGACCTGCCCGGTTAGGAATTTATGATCGGATTATGGACCTCACAGGTAATCTGATCATCCACATCTATTATCTAGAAAGACCACAGACTTCTGGCAGATCAGCCTCTCACACCCACCCAGAGGCTAAGCAGGCAGAACTGCTTCTTTGGAACACACTGGGCATGACCACGCTGTATTTCCTATTTGCAAATCCCTTGGGGGAAAAAATCTTTGTCATTCGTTTCTAGCCAAAGCCTCCTGATTTGATTTGACAGAGAATACAACTCAGGACCAGCCAGATGAAAGAGATGCCTCGGCAAGGTATGTGGGAAGATGAAGCCTGACAACCCAGGGGTCCGGGCTGCCTGTCACTACTTGAGCCAGTTAAGCAGAGACAGGGTTGAAGCATATATGAGCGTTTATTCCATTACTGCCGGCAGCGTGGGGGAGCAGCAGGTCAGCCACAAAAATCCGCTCTGCCTCTCTCCAGAAGCCAACTCCTAATATCGGGTAGAAGACAAAGATGACATGAGAGAGTAGGGATTACAGGCCTGGGAAAGTAGTCAGGGTACAGCCATTACAGGTCACAAGTCATGCAGGCTGCGGGGAGGGGTTGCAGAGGGCGGGCACCTCCAGGCACCCCGGACTAGATTACAGACAATAGGGGCTGGCAGGCTGGCGTTGTAAAGAGGAGTTATCTCCGGGACTAGATTGTCTCAGCCACGGGGTTGTAAATCTTTCCATAACGAGAGGCGGTTCTCGGGAAAGGAGGCTGGACTGCATTCCGATGTGAGCTCCCCTGTCCCAGGGCGCACAACTCTCAGCCAGGTGAGACTGTGCTTCCTCTGATCAGAATTATCACAGACACCAGAGCATGGTGTATATTTCTTACAATTATAGTGAGTCCCCAGTATTCTATTTTTTGACCCTAACAAAGGGACGAGGAGCTTCCCAGCTCTGAGCGCACCACTCTCCCCAAATCTCTATGTGTTCACCAACCGGATGCTCCCAGAACCCCATTCTTTTGGGTTTTCCTGAAGGAATTATTGATTACATTATTGGTCATTGATGATTGAACTCAATCCCTAGCCCCTCTCTCCTCCCAGAGGAAAATTCCAACTCAGTACTCACTTGATTGGTTGTCCTTTCCCCATCCTCAGGTGACCTAGGCCCCTAGGACCAGTGATGGCGAACCTATGACATGCATGTCAGAGGTGACACCCAAACTCATTTTTTTGGTTGATTTTTCTTTGTTAAATGGCATTTAAATATCTATATATATAAAAGGCTAATATGCCAAGTGCCCTCTTGGGAGTTTAACCCAGAGTTTGATCACTTGCTATGACATGTGCTGACCACCAGGGGGCGGCATGGAATGAAGGAAGGCCCCGGCTGGCAGCCAGAAGGCACCAATCGGCCCTGATTGCCGGCCAGGCCTAGGGACCCTAACCATGCATGAATTTCATGCACTGAGTCTCTAGTATAAAATAAATATAAAAAATATAAATCTTTGCTTTACTATGGTTGCAAATATCAAAAAATTTCTATATGTGACACAGCACCAGAGTTAAGTTAGGGTTTTTCAAAATGCTGACACACCGAACTCAAAAGGCCATCACTGGCCTAGGTCCTAGGGGCAAAATCCACTTCATTAACATGACAAAGATGCCTTTATCTCTCTTCTCATTGGGAAATTCTGAGGGTGCTAGGAACTCTGTGCCAGGAACCTGGACCAAGAACCAAATCTATATATTTCCATGTATTATAAATCATAACATCACCGGTGTGGACTTTGAGATGGGGAGACTATCCCGGATTATCTGAATGAGCAAAATCTAATCCTTAACACTAGTCCTTAAAATTGGGGAACACTTCCTGGCTGGGTTAGAAAGGGATGTGGTGATGGCTCTGGCCAGTGTCGCTCAGTCGGTTGAGCATCATCCCCGCTGCCTGTTGCTCCCTTGGTTGCGAGTCTCATGGGGCCCCTAAGAGGTTAGGGGATGCATGCTGAGGGGGAAGGAGAAGGAGAAGGGGATGGCACAGGCGTGCTCCCTGGACCGCGCGCTTGGAACTTCGGTTTCGGGGTTTTAAAGGCTGAGATTTAGGAGAGGTCTTAGGGGAGGATCAATGAAAATATTCCTTGGCTTTATGCTGATGGACCAAAATGAGATTTATTCTCTTAATTGGCCTGTCCTTGGGTGTGGTTGGCAAATGGTGCTTAATTGGATTTCTGTTATCTGTCTCCCTGCGTAGGGTGATTTAAGCTGTTTTCCCCCTGGCTGGGGAGGAGAAATGCAAACTTTACTTTTTTTTTTTTTGGTTCGGGCTGGGAAGGGGGTAGGGGGCCGGGAACGGGAGGGGGTGGGGCAGAGGGGGTAAAGGGTTCCTCCAAAGCGTTTACTTTTAAGTGTCCTTAGTTTAAGGAAGATAGGCTTTAGTAGATAGACACAAAACTGCTGGTTAACTCTCTGTCTCAGCTTCCCCATTCCATGTGTCCTGGAATTTTCCTTTGCCCCTGCCCAGAAGGGTCGCAGGTTGGATTCCCAGTCAAGGGCACATTCCTGGGTTTGAGGTTCACTCCCCGCCCCCGGCACTAGTGGCAAGAGTGTTGTTAAAATTAAGAATCGTGTAAAATACACAAGTTCAGAAGTGAAAAAAGAAGCCCTAGCCGGTTTGGCTCAGTGGATAGAGCGCCGGCCTGCAAACTGAAAGGTCCCAGGTTAAACTGAAAGGTCCCAGGTTCGATTCCGGTCAAGGGCACATGCCTGGGTTGTGGGCTCCATCCCCAGTGGGGGACTTGCCGGAGGCAGCCGATCCATGATTCTTTCTCAGCATGGATGTTTCTCTCTCTCTTTCCCTCTTCCTTCCTCTCTGAAATCAACACAAATATATATATTTTTAAAAAGTGAAAAAAAGAGAAAGCCCACGAACTGTGAGAAAACAGAGAAGCCAGTGGCCTGGCAGTTGGAGAGAGGCCACCGTCATTCGCAGCCAGGCTAGTTAAGGACACCAAGCGAGAGGGGGTAATGGGTGGCTCAGGAGACCCGTGTCTGTAGCTTCAGAACCGCACTCAGTTCACACCTGTGCTCCACCCTCTGCACCTGGGTTTTCCCTTCTCCGAAAGGGGAGAGAAATACTTGGCTAAGGTTGGTGAGGTTTAAGGCAGTGGTTCTCAACCTTCCTCATGCCGCGACCCTTTAATACAGTTCCTCATGTTGTGGTGACCCCCAACCATAACATTATTTTCGTTGCTACTTCATCACTGTCATGTTGCTACTGTTATGAATCGTCATGTAAATATCTGATATGCAGGATGGATTTTCATTGTTACAAATTGAACATAATGAAAGCACAGTGATGAATCACAAACACAATATGTAATTATATATGTGTTTTCCGACGGTCTTAGGCGACCCCTGTGAAAGGGTCGTTCGATCCCCAAAGGGGTCACGACCCACAGGTTGAGAACCGCTGGTTTAAGGAGATGACACAGTGCCTGGCTGTGTAGCGCTGAGCCGGTGAAAGCCGTTACTGTCACACTTGGAACAGAAAACCAAGAAATGGTTACAATGAGAACAACTCCAGACGCACAAGTTCAGGTCAACTTCTGGGCAGCCGCGCGCATGCGCCTGGCGGCCGTGGGTCTGGCGCGGGCGCTGCGCTGGCGGCGGAAGTCGCAGCCGGGAAGCCGGCGAGGTCGGTTCCGCCCGACTCTAACATGGCGGCGCCCTTTGTCTGCCTGGAAGTGCCGTCCCCGGCCTTCTCGCGGTCGTGATGCACCTCCCTAGGCGGCGGGGTCCGGGACATGGCAGGTGAGGGTCAGCAAGCGCTGGGCGCCGGGGGAGCCCCGCGATCCGGGCGGCGGCGGCGGCAGGCGGGGCGCGGCGGGGCGCCGGGACGGTTGTGTGGGGGAGGGGAGGAAGTGGAGTGGAAAGGGAACCGGCCCGAGTGGACCCCGCGGGGCGGGGGGCCGAGGGGCCGCCGGGCGGGGTGCGCCGCGCGGGGGGCGGGCGGGCCGGCGGTCTCGGCCGGGGAGCGGGAGTCAGCGCCCGGGCGGGTGACACCCCAGCTGGGAGCATCTCCGCCCCCGCCGCGCAGCTGTCACCGCCCCTTGACCCCGCGCGCCGCCGCGGGTGGGTGTTCAGTGGCCGCGAGGTGGCGGCGGCCGGGGCAGCTCACTTTCGCTGGCTGGGGCAGAGGCACAGGCCTGCCCGGGGGCTGGCGGTGCTGGCCGAGTAGGAGGCGAGACTGTCCCTGGACCCAGTTATTTCATCCATCCATTCATTCATTCCGCGGCCGGCGGTTCATCACCTGATGGGTTCTGACATTAGAGCAAGTGACCCAAGACTGGCCTCGTGGTTAAAAGTGAATCGCGGAGCCAGGCAGCTTGGCTTCCGTCTCTTAAGCAAGTTAAGTTCTTCCTCTCAGAGATGAGAGTTAAGATGAGTTAAGAGTAAGAAAGCCCACAGACCTCGTGACTCAGTGGTTGAGGCTTGACCTATCAACCAGGAGGTCACGGGTTGGATTCAGGTCAGGGCACATGCCTGGGTTGCGGGCGCATTCCCCAGGGCGCATTCCCCATAGCCTATCTATGATTCTCTTTCATCATTGATGTTTCTATCTCTCTCTTCCTCTCCGAAACCAATAAAAATATATTTAAAAAAATAAGACATTAAGGGTGCATGCTGTGGTCCACCCTCCGGGGAGCCTTTTAAATCTAGTTATGGAGTTTACATTTTAGGTTGACGGGAAGTCATTTAAGAATCAGATTTGTGACCCTGACTGGTTTGGCTCGGTGGATGGAGCATCGGCCTGCGGACTGAGGGGTCCCGGGTTCGGTTCCGGTCAGGGGCATGTGCCTTGGTTGTGGGCACATCCCTGGTGGGGGGTGTGCAGGAGGCAGCTGATTGAGGTTTCTCTCTCTTTGATGTTTCTAATTCTCTATCCCTCTTCCTTCCACTCTGTGGAAAAATCAATAAAATATATTAAAAAAAAGAAGAATCAGATTTGTGGCCGGGCTGGCGTTGCTCAGTGGTTGAGTGTGGACCTATGAGCCAGGGGGTCACAGTTCGATTCCCGGTCAGGGCACATGCCCAGGTTGCAGGCTCAGTCCCCAGTGTGGGGCGTGCAGGAGGCAGCTGATCAATGATTCTCTCTCATCATTGATGTTTCTCTCTTTCCCTCTATCTTCCTATCTGAAATCAATAAAAAAGTATTAAAAACAAATAAAAGAACCAGCTTTGTGGCTATGTGAAAAATGTATTAAGGGGGTGACCCTGGAGGTGCATTAAGAGTGTGCTAGAATATTTCAGGTGAGGAGTGACAGAGGCCACAGCAGACCAAAATGGCCCCAGTTAACATTTATTGAACACGTACTTTATGCCAGGCTGTGTGTCCAGGGCTCTGCGTTTGCCTGTGTTTGATGGATGAATGAGGGCGCAGCTCTTAAGGGAGCAGGTACCCTTTGGGTTCTCATCACATTTTGGGTGTCTTTGATTCAGGTAATGAGTGGGAGGAGGAGAGTCAAGTTGGAGTTCACCCAGACAAACTCAGAAAGGAGTAGCCTGGGCCACTTGGAAATCTGAGGTGTGTCTGAAATACTCAAGGATGAAACAAAACCAGCAGGTCAGTTTGTTTGTCCTTCTCAAGGCTCATGGTGATTCAGGTCACCCTTTCAAGATAGCCTATTTAAAAAAAAACAAAAAACATTTTTATTGATTTCAGAGAGAAAGGGAGAGGTAGAGAGAGAGATAGAAACATCAGTGATGAGAGAGAATCACTGATTGGTTGCCTCCTGCACCCTCCCTACTGGGGATCGAGCCCGCAACCCGGGCATGTGCCGTTGACTGGAATCAAACCTGGGACCCTCCAGTCCGCAGGCCGACGGTCTGTCCACTGAGCCACACCAGCTAGGGCAAGATAGCCTTTTCTTTAAAATTATACAAATGACACCATCCTAGTTTAGGGGAAATTACTGATTTTATTGTTGTTTTTCCAACAAAGACCAGCCTCCGTTAGTCACTGGGTAATGATCACATCTTATTTTAATGAAGTACAATCTTAAAATGCTCCAGCATAGCAATCCCAAAATACCGTGGCTGAAACAAAGGGACGCTTATTCCTTGCCCCTTATTGGTCTGGAAGTAGGGAGTCCAGAGCTGGTGGAGCAGCTCACTCGGTTTTGTGACGTCATCCAGGAGCAGGGTTCCACTGATCATGTGGCTCTCCTTCCTCAAACCCATGCTCCCATCTCACGGTCTAAGCTGGCTGCTTCAGCTCCTGCTTCGTGCATGCACTCCATTCGGCAGAAAGGACAAGACAGAGTGGGGAGCACACGCTCATTCCTTTTATGGTTCTGCTGTTTAAAGATACATATTTTGTGAACAACATGTCCCCAAACATAAGCATCTTGTGTACAAAGAATGACTCATGACTGTTCCAGTACTGGAGGGAAAGCTGGCCGAGAACCTGCTTGGTCCCCTGTGTGACTAGATTGCTGACTGTGGGTCTTAGCCCAGCCTGCGGGGAAGTGCACTGTGCTGGTGAAAGCGGGCTGGGCATGCTTCCCAGGCCTCCATCTCTCCCAGGCAGGCTGATCTGGCTTGGGGAGGTTTATGTTGCTTGTGCCCAGGGAGTCCAGGCGTGGTTTTGCATTTAGCATTTTCTGTGCCCAGCGTGTCAGAGACTGTGCTAGGTGCTAGGGGTGTGGGCCTGAGGAAGACTGGAACTCTGAGCCATATGGACAGTCACAGTACACGTAAGAAGCACCATATTCCGAAGTGTGTGGAGCACAGGCTGACTGTTGGAATGCTCTGCTGCGGTCGTGAAGATGTAGTGAACAGCCTGTCTTGGATCGATAGCTGTAAAAGTCCCCTCAGAGAGGCAGCGATGACTCAGGTATTGGTGTGAGTCCCTGCTTCCCTGGCTCTGTGTCCTAAGGTCCAATTCCTTCATCCCTGCACCTCAGTTTCTTGTCTGTACAATAGGGGTAACAGTCTCCACCTCAGAATTGTTTTGAGAATGATGTGAGGTCAGGCATGTCATTCACAAGGTCTGATGTGCAACTGTTAGTTGCCTCCTGCTGCAAGGGGCGGATGGTTCGAAGCCAGAGAGGGCAGTTAGGTGTGCAGTTGAAGAAGGCCTAAGCCTATGGGGAAACCAGGTTGCTGACTCCCTCGGGGCAGGCATTATCCAGGTTGTACAAAGACTACCCTCCGTTTCCTCAGGAGTTCCACCGAGCTTCCTAATTAAGTTGTCAATCGGCCCTGGCTGGTGTGGCTCCGTTGGTTGGCGTGTCATCCACAGCAAAAGGTGGCAGGGTCAATTCCCAGTCAGGGCACATGTCCAGGTTGTGGGTTCGATCCCTGGTCGGGGTATGCACATGAGGTAACCGATCGATGTTTCTCTCTCACATTGATGTTTCTCTCCCTCTCTCCCTCCCTCTCCCTAAAATCAGTTTATTCTCCTTTTTATGTCTCTGGTTCTATTTTATTCATCAGTTTATTTTGTTCATTAGATTCCACATTTGAGTGAGATCATGTGATACTTACCTTTCTCTGACTGGCCTATTTCACTTAACATAATACTCTCCAAATGGTAAGAGTTCTTTCTTTTTTACAGCTGCATAGTATTCCATTGGGAAAAAATCTCTAAAATCAATTTAAGCCCTAGCTGGTTTGGCGCAGTGGATAGAGCCTCAGCCTGTGGACTGAAGGGTCCCAAGTTCGATTCCAGTCAAGGGCAAGGGGTCCTTCCAAACTCAAAGACTTCCAGGAAGCCTTCCCTACCCAGCCCCCACCCCAGCTGTTTGGAGCCCCTCCTCTGTGATTTCTTCCCACCCTCACATCGTAATCATAGGTTTCCTGCCTGTCTCCCTGCGAGACCCGGCATCTTGCATGCAGGGACAGGGTCTGGTTTCCCCTGTATTCCCACTGTGTCGCTCATTTCCTGGCACATAGCCAGCGCTCAGTGAACGCTGTTGGACGGATGGATGTTGGCTTTGATTGGCTGAAGAGGAACTGGCAGTTGAGGGTGGAGAGTACCTCAGTGTGGTGTGGGGTGGGCATCTGGTTGAAGAGAGGGGCGGACCTGGTGGTGTATTTGGCATCTGGCTGTAACATGGGAAGAGAACTGTGAGAGTTTAGATAGTTTCTCTGTCTTTTCCCAGTAGAACAGGGTTTCTTAACCTTGACATTGTTGACATTTGGGCTGGCTAAGTTTGTGGGGCTTCCTGTGCACTCGCGGATGTTAAGCAGCATTGCTGCCCTCTGCACGTAGATGCCAGGGGTACCTGCCGAACCCCAGCTGTGGCTACTGAGAAGGTCTGCAGGCGTGGCCAAACATCTCCCGGGGCAAAAGGGCCCCCACCCACAAACTGCCCTGTAGGGCCAGGGGTAGAGGCAAGAAGTAAGTTAGACACACCTGGGCTTACCCTCCTCCTCTGGCTTACCAGATGTCTGCCTTTGGGCAAAGTACTCCGCCTCTTTTTTTTTTTTTTTAATATATTTTATTGATTTTTTACAGAGAGGAAGGGAGAGAGATAGAGAGTTAGAAACATCGATCAGCTGCCTCCTACACACCCCCCCCACTGGGGATGTGCCCACAACCAAGGTACATGCCCTTGACCGGAATCGAACCTGGGACCCTTCAGTCCTCAGGCCAACGCTCTATCCACTGGGCCAAACCAGTTAGGGCAGTACTCCACCTCTTTAGGCCGCAGTTTCCTCAGTTGTACAATGGGATATTGATGACCTCGCACATAACTTTTAATGGGTGGGATGATTGATGAGGTCATCCACTTCTTTTACTGGGCACAATTTTATTATTTTTTGTATGAGAAAGCTTACTTAGAAAGTTACAGAGGCACAAGAAGGGGCCCTTGGAGCTTAGGAGAGAGAAAGGTAAAGGTAACTCGCCTGTGGGGAAGAAGAGGGGGAAGGGAAAGGCATGGGCGTGCCGGGGGGGGGGGGGGCGCTGTTGGCTACAATTTTATAATAATTGAAACAATAGAGGTCAAAGAGTAAGCATTTCTGCACAATGATTTCAGCCTTTGCTACAGGTGTGTGTGTGTGTGTGTGTGTGTGTGTGTGTGTTTTGAGTGTCTGCATAGGCTCCTGGCACTCTCTAAGGTCCACCTGGGTATTAATAGCTAGTTAAGGTCGACCTTAATAATGTAATAACCACCAACACGCACAGAAAACCAGGGCTTGGGCTCTTGAATTCAAACCTGCTTGTTAGGAAATTGAGCTTCAAAGGAAGGAAGCCGAGGGCACGGGTGGAATTGAGGGTTGCGCGCGCACGCGCACACACACACACACACACACACACACACACACACACGTCTGAACAGCAGAGGCTCGGAGGTGGCAGTTGCAGCCCAGTGGGAACCAGGCCGGACCGGAGAGCAGGCTTGATGGGTTCACTGTAACATCAAACACATTCCACTTCTGGTCTTTCAGACCTTCCGAGGGTCTGGCAGCAGAGCCTGGCCTCCCCACCCCGCCCTCAGCACTTCCTATACTGGAGCTGTTCATCTAAGCCAGCGGTTCTCAACCGTAGCTGCACGTTAGAATCCCCTGGGAATCTTTTTAAAATCCTGATTTCTGGGCCCCATCCTCCGGAAATTCTGTTTCTTTGTTACTAATGGGGTGAGGCCACAACATTAGTAACAAAGAAACAGAATTTCCGGAGGATGGGGCCCAGAAATCAGGATTTTAAGAAGATTCCCAGGTGATTCTAATGTGCAGCCAAGGTTGAGAAACGCTGATAAGCAGTCTCTTTCCTGTCCTGAAAGGCAGGCTCCGCTGCCGGTGGGAAGCTGGCTGTCTCCCGGCTCACCGGCCAGGTGGGTGAGCACTTCTCATTTCAGTATCTCAGGCTGACTGGGCCCCTGTCAGGGACTTTCCTGGTTTCCTGTAATTCAGTCAACTGCCAAGTTAATGCTTCAAAGTAGTTTTTAAAGTCAGAAAGAACATTGTTGAAATTTGTAAAAGTTTATTTGGGAAACATTGGTAGATACAAAGTATAAAGTACATACAGTATCAAGAATAAGATTCAAGGAACATGCTTGTACCCATCCCTCAGTTTACAAACAGGAATGATACCTTTAGAGTGGCCCTTCCCGACCCCCCAGATAATCACTGAAGTTAGCGCTTGTTATTCTCTTGCCTGCCTTTATAGTTTTACCACATGTGTCTGCATTGCTACACAATGTATTGTTTAATTTTCCAGGTTTTTGAACTTGATATGGTCATGCTGTTTTCTTCAGTGACTTGAAGTTTTGGCTTAACATTTGTTTTTGAGATTGACCCACGGTGCATATAGTCGTATTGCTTTTTCATTGATGAATTGTGTTCCATTGTATGAGAACTTAATGATGCTTTCTATTGCTGCTGGACGTTTGGTTTGTTTCCAGTGTTTTGCTGAGACCAACAGTGCTGCCGTGAACGTTTGTGGGGCACACGCACAGCCTGTCCAGGATGCACCCCCAGGTGCGGGACTGAGTCACAGGGCGTGCGAGTTTTCATTTTGACCAAATGATACCAAATTGTTTCCGAAGTGGTCTCCCCAGTGCACTGAACTGACAGTTCAGTTTGCCTCACTCCCCCAGCATGGTGTCGCAGGGAGGTTGCCATAGGAGCTGTTCCAGTTGTTTACTTCACGCCCCTGTTGGTGGTGGTCATGCCACATGCCTCTGCCCTCTGGAAACAACGAGTCCCTGATTTCTCTTGCCAGCCAGCTCCCCTCTCCGCCAGGGTGCTTAGTACGTGGAGCTTATTAGCAAGGCTGGGTTTCCTCTGGGCACAGTCCTTTACCAGGACTCACAGTTTCCGTGCAGCTGGTGAAATGCCCTGTCAGAGTGGGAAACCGCAGCGTATGCTCCGAGGCTCTCTGACCAGTTACTCACTTCCAACATTAATTTTTACCCAGCCGATGAATGCCTTAAGCATTTGCTTCAGTACTGGCAGGCTGCTGCCCAGGCAGAGTACCGTTTTCTGCTCCTGCCCATGGGACATGTCTTGGCCACAGTGGAAACTGGCCGTCTTTCCACTTTTTGTCAGTCTGATACTGGAAGCGGTACCTTGTGCTTATTTATATTTATACTAGAGCCCCGGTGCATGAATTCGTGCACCAGTGGGGTCCCTCGGCTGGGCCTAAGGGATAGAGCTGAAACCGGCTCTCCAACATCCCCTGAGGGGTCCCGGATTGTGAGAGAGCGCAGACCAGGCTGAGGGACCCCACCGGTGCACGATTGGGGCCAGGGAGGGACTGCAGGAGGGCTCCAGGGCATGTCCAGCCCGTCTTGCCCAGTCTCGATCGGCCAGACCCCAGCATCAAGCTAATCTACCTGTCAGACCACTGCCCCCTGGTGGTCAGTGCGTGTCATAGCAACTGGTCACCCAGTCGACTGTCTGCTCCCCTGGTGGTCAGTGCACATCATAGTGAGTGGTGGAGCGGCCTTAACATATCATTAGCATATTACGCTTTGATTGGTTGAATGACTGGATGACTGGACACTTAGCATATTAGGCTTTTATTATATAGGATTTCTCTATTAGTGAGATTGAATGAGAGAGAGAGAGAGAAACATCAATTTGTAGTTCTTATTTATGCATTCTTTGGTTGATTCTTGCATGTGCCCTGACCGGGGATTGAACTCACAACCTTGGCATATTGGTATAATGCTCTAACCAACTAAGCTACCCAGCCAGGGGAAACATCTTTTCTTTTTTTTTCTGTATAGAGTATATCCACTTCTTGTCATTCTTTCTTTCTTTTTTTACTTCTTGTATTTCTTTTGAAAATTACTTGTTCATTTCTTTGACTCATTTTTCTGTTGGGAGACTGTTGATTAATTTTTATAATAGCTTTGGTAAGATTTTCACTTACCATATAATTCACCATTTTAAAGTTCATTCATGTTGTAGCATGTATGAACACTATTTTATTGTCAAATTATATTTTATTGTATGGACATACCACATTTTATTTGTTCAGTTGATGGACATTTGGATTGTTTCCACCTTTCAACTATCTATATATATAAAAGCCTAAGCAGCCGTTCAACCGGTAGCTATGACGTGCACTGACCACCAGGGGGGAGACACTCGGACCGGTAGGTTAGCTTGCTGCTGGGGTCCAGCTGATTGGGACTGGGCAAGACGGGCTGGACAATGCCCTGGAGCCCTCCTGTGTTCCCTCCCTGGCCCCAATCGTGCACCGGTGGGGTCCCTCGGCCTGGCCTGTGCCCTCTTGTAATCTGGGACCCCTCGGGGGATGTCGGAGAACCGGTTTCTGCCCGATCCCCGCAGGCCAGGCCGAGGGACCCCACTGGTGCACAAACCCGTGCACCAGGCCTCTAGTTATGAATAATGCTGCTATGAACATTTGTCTACAACAGTGGTTCTCAACCTTCCTATTGCTGCGACCTTTAATACAGTTCCTCATGTTGTGGTGACCCCAACCATAAAATTATTTTCGTTGCTACTTCATAAGTATAATTTTGCTACTGTAAACAGTATGTAATTATATATGTGTTTTCCGATGGTCTTAGGCGACCCCTGTGAAAGGGTCGTTCGACCCCAAAGGGGTCACGACCCACAGGTTGAGAACCGCTGGTCTACAAGCTTTTGTGTGGACATACTTTCATTGTTGATTACTTTTTAAGAGTCTTTTGTATATCAGGACTAGTAGCTCTTATTTGGTTGTAGATATTTCCCCCCAGTTTATATTTGCATAAAATATCCTCTTGCTCATTTTATCTTTCCCAGTCAAGTTTTATAAAATATTGCCCCACTGATGTGGCTCAGTGGATTGAGAGTCATCCCATGGACCAAGAGGCATAAAGAA
Organism: Myotis myotis; assembly: GCF_014108235.1. Classification (NCBI taxonomy): domain Eukaryota; kingdom Metazoa; phylum Chordata; class Mammalia; order Chiroptera; family Vespertilionidae; genus Myotis; species Myotis myotis. The sequence continues at coordinate 7,958,343 of NW_023416324.1, read as the reverse complement.
AAAACATTGAGATTTCTGGCCAATCTTTCATACCCCTAAGATTTTAGTTTGTGGACCCTCCCTTCCCACTGTGGCCCTCCTAATCGGCCCAGGGACCGGCCTGGAGACCCTATAGAGCAGTCATGGTGTTGCAGGTGCCGTCTCTGTCTCTGTGAGTCTGTCTCAGTGTGTCCGTCTCTCTCTCCCTCTGCCTCTCGGGCTGCCTGCCTTAGGACCAGGAAGGAACCAGGCAGCACTGGGGCGGTTTATAAGTTTCTCTTGAAGCTAAGCTTGTACTTTAGAGTGGCTGGCTGCAAAACCGCCAAGGCTGCAAGAGGTCCGTGCGAAAGCTCCTCCGGCGGGGGGAGGGGATTTGAGGGCCAGGAGGTTGGCAGCACTGTTTCTTCAAGGCAAGCGGGGCTCAGACCTCCTAATCCCGGGGCTGCTGGCCAAAGCTGTCTTCTAGAGCAGCACTCAGGCCAGACTCAGGAGCCTGACAGTTTTTATTTTATTTAGTTATTTAATGCTAGAGGCCCGGTGCATGAATTCGCGCATGGATGGGATCTGGCCCAATAGGGGCCAATTGGGTCGGGCCAGATGGAGGGAGGGGAAGCAGGAGGCTGGCCAGCTGGTCGTCACCCCCCCCCCCCATCAGGATGTGCAGGCCAATCAGGGGCGGGGTTGGCCAGGGGGAGGGGCCCTGGGTGGTTGTTGGGCTGGCCTCGCCCCCTGATCGAACTCCAGTCAAACTCCTGGTCATGGGGACAGTTTGCATATTGCCCTTTTATTATATAGGATTATATAGGATATTTTTGTTGATTTTAGAGAGGAAGGGAGAGGGATAGAGAGTTAGAAACATCAGTGATAAGAGAATCATTAATTGGCTGCTTCCTGCACACCCCCTACTGGGGATCGAACCTGAGACCCTTCAGTCCACTGAGGCTCTGTCCACGGAGGAATTTTTTTCTTTTTTTAAGCAAGAGAAAGTAGACAGATACATGTTGGTAAATGCTAACTGTCCATATTCACATAGAGACACAGTGTAATCTCTGAGCCCAATATACAGAGAAAGGAGGGAAAAAGCTAGAATTCTATGCACTACTACACAGGGGCTTAGCCACCTCCAGCTCCCAGCAGAGCTAAGGGAGCAGAAGGTTTTTCTTTTTTCCCACAGAGCACGATGGTGTTGATTTCATTAAGTTTTTCTTGAGACAGGAAGGGATAAAAATGAATTTGGAACAGAAAGGGGCAAAGATTCTTTTCCCACTGTATTCTGCTCAAGGTACATCCCCCCAAATAAGGTGAGAACCATGGTGTGAAGGAGAGAAAAGAGACCTCAAAAACAGGGCGACTGAGCACAAGGGGGCGGGGGGTGGGGGTGGGGGGAGAGACTGCAACTTGCTCCCAGGGACTGGAGAAAATTAAAAAAGGTTGGAATCCAACAGTGATCATTAGTTATCTTCTCCTTCATCTTCCTCTCCTTCTTCCCCCTCATCATCATCTTCATCTTCTTCACCTTCATCCTCATCCCCTTCTTCATCAATATCTTCCAACCCTTCCTCTTCTTCATCATCATCATCATCTTCTTCTCCTTCCCCTTCTTCATCATCCATATCAGGAACCAAGTAGTACTGTAATGGATTTGGCCAAATGTCATCTTTGATGACTTCTCCCAACTCATCTGCACCTGCATCAGAATGGTCAGTGAACCAGGTAAAGAAGCTTTCTGGCTCCTCATGCTGTCTCTTCCTGCTGGCTTTATTCTGTGTTTGACTTGAACGTTTCGTCAAATCCTTTCCAGATTTCCATTTGATTTCAGTGGACTTTGAAGATGGATCACCACTCTCATTCAGATGAAACTCTTTGGAGAGAACTTTATTTTCGAAGTAAAGATTTTCATCAAAATAAAAATCTATTCTGTAACCTGATTTAATATCTTCAAATTCTGTCACTTCAACTCTTGTCAAATAATGTAGCGCCTCTTCATCCGCTTCCCCAAGCACTGCAGACACTTGTGGATGGTTGACAAATGTTGTTACCCAAAATTTGGGATTTTGGCGATCAATTCTGACCTCTTCTGAAAAAATGGTTGGCGGAGTTTGTTATATTTCTGTTCTACTTTCAAAATCTCCTCACTGGCTTGTTCATTAAGTCTGTCTATTTCATTTTGTACTTCCTCAATATGTTCAATCGCTTCTTGCTGTTCTTTTTCTCCCTTCGGCACGTCCAGAGGGGCCGGCTTCTTCTCCGGCTTCGGGGCTGGAGGCACTTTGGGTTTCTTCGCTTGCGGTGGGAGCGAGGACTGGCGTTTGGGGGCCGTGCTGTGCGGGAGGTCCGAGGAGCCGGATCGTTGGGAAGCGGCGGGGGCGCTGAGACTCTGAGACATGTATTCTTGACCATGCTTTATCCAGGACCTAATGGAACCTTTTGAGATCCTCAAAATATTCCTCTAAAATATCCTCTTGCTCATTTTGTCTTTCCCAGTCAAGTTTTATAAAATATTGCCCTGCTGATGTGGCTCAGTGGATGGAGAGTCATCCCATGGACCAAGAGATCCCGGGTTCGATTCTTGGTCAGGGGCACATGCTCGGATTGCGGGCTCAATCCTCAGTAGGGGGTGTGCAGGAGGCAGCCAATCGATGTGCCTCTCTCATCAATGTGTCTCTTTCACCAATGTTTCTATCTCCCTCTCCCTTCCTCTATATCTAAGAATCAATAAAAACATATTTTTAAAAAAAGTTTTACAAAATATTAACTTCAGTGTAATTCTCTCTGGAATAGTAAATATATAACCTGATGTGGGCTTATGTAGTTTACATACATTCTTATATATTCATAGTTGATGTTCATGTCCAACATAGTTCATGTTCCTACTTGGAAATCTTGAGGTTTTCAATATAGGGGAAGTTTTAAATGAAAAAAATGATCTGCTAAATGCTAGATAAATATCTCATTTTTGTCATTCACACAGTATCTATTATGCTTAAAGAGCATGCATTTGTAATCCAGCCGTCTTGTTAATTAAATCATTTACTCAACAGTGATTAGATCTTAACACTAGAAGGGCCCCTAGCAGTCACTGATCCTCATGAAACAAACGCAGAGAAGTCACGGGAGAAGCATGTGCTACACTGAAGTCAGAATGCAGCCACCTGCAGACAGCGGGCCTTCACCGCCCTCCCGTGTGGCTTGGGTCCTGCACTAACTCACTCTTCCTCTGCTCTCATGGCTCCTTCCAATCACTGTGTTCTTGGTGGGAAGAAGGTGGCTCTTGCCATCAGGTCGGAGCACCTGCCTCTGCCCTGTACTCGTATGGCTCTGGTTGAGTGGAGTAAGCATTGCAGTTTGCAGGGCCTTTCCTGGAATGTTTTCAGGTGGGAAGTTTTTCTGTGATGGGTCCTTGGGTGATTGATGAGATTTTTGCATCTATTTTCAGAAGATAGGGCGAGGATTAGAGCGTTCCGTTCCCCTCTTCTTCGCTAACTTACCCATATTGCTGGCACGGGTTAATGTGTAATAGTAATGGTGATGGCCAATGGCAACTTTCTGACGTGGAAACTTATTACCAGCCCCATTTTACAGAAAGGAAATTGAGGTGCTGAGATTTAAGTACTTGTGCCCAAAGTACTTAACTAGCTTGGCTCCGTTCCCAGACAGGAGTTTTAACTGGGCCCGGGGAGCCAGTAAACTCCCTGAAGTCGCCTGCAGAGCTGCTGGGTGACTCCCCGGGAGGCGTTCAGCTTCGCCCCAGGTCTGAGGTTCTCTCTGAAGAAGGCTACCAGCTGCTCTTCCAGGGGATTTTCAGTTTTGTCCCCTTAAGGAATTTTTGCTCATAAAGTTTTCCCGAGTGACACATTCTTTTTGGAAATTACCATAATTTTCCATTTCCCTTGTGAGTTTTTCTTTCCTGTTGAGAAGTGCTTAGTCACCAAGTCTTGTGGAAAATGTCTTAGGTTTTATGGTAAATAGAAACAAAGGTGTCCTGACTTTGTGGACATTTTCTTCCTTTTATTTCTGTTTTAATTGATAATATTTACAAATGGTAAAACAAAAAATACAGAAAGGAGCCCGGCCGGTGTGGCTCAGTGGATTGAGTGTCATCCTGTGCACCAGGAGGGAGGTCTCTGATTCGATTCCTGGGCAGGGCACGTGTCCAGGTTGCGGGGTCCATCCCCAGTAGGAGTGCAGAAGGCAGCCAATCGATGTTTCTCATCAATGTTTCTGTCTCTCCCTCTCCCTTCCTCGCTCCTCCCCCCGAAAATGAATAAAACACATATATATATATTTATATGTATATATATATGACACATATATATGCACACACACACACACACACACACACAGAGAGAAAGGATATACAGTGAAGGGTATAAGTTCTTTTCCCCTTCCCCTCCCCCAAAGCAGTCCCCAGTGTCTTGTGCATTCCTCCAGAGACATGTGAGTAAGAGGAATTCCCAGCCTGGGTTTATGGTTTTGTCTTTTCTTTCTTTTTTTGTTTTTGGTTTATGGTTTTGGACAAACAACACAGTCCAGCTTCCCTTAGGAGGGTCAGGTACTGAGTGTTAAGGGACTTTGAGTCACTCTGAGAAGAGGTACTTGAAACTTTCAGAGGATGTTATAATATTTAGTGAGAGGGCCACTGGCACAGGCTGCTCAGAAAGACCCGTGTGTGTTGGATTCTGGGCACCAGCTAACCCTCCCAGGGCCAGCAAGGGGTGACATTGTCCCCTTTTTCACATCCCGAGGGTCCAGTGCTGTGGGACTTCCTAACATATTTGTCTGCTCTGAGCTCCCCTTTCAGTCTGTTCTAGTGACCTTCAGAAATGTGAGCCTCGCCATGGCCCCGCTGAGGATGAGCGCTAAGTCCTGTGTGGCGGGCTGGGCCCTGCCTGGCCCCTCTGCATTGCTCATCAGGGGCAGTGAGAGTCTCGGCCTTTCTCCCCTGGCCTTGTTCCCAGTGGAGCTGCCAGCCCCCAGCAGGACACCTGCACCAGGTAGTGCTCTGCACTTGACTTTGAAGTACATGTTCGCTACACTACCCCTCCGCCCACCGCATACCAAGGTTGGATCCCCGGGTCCGTTCATGTGTAACTCGAGTGGGCAGCTCTTCCTGGGCTTGGTGCCTGAAGTCGCACAGTGGCAAAGGCCTGACTGGTGCGAAGCCTGGTGGGAACGAGTCCACGGGCTTTTCTGTTACGTTGGACCAGGCTGGGGCTCCTCTGGTCTCCACTGACAGGTCTCCTGCTGCCTGTTGGAGAGGCGCCGTGCGCTTGCTGGGAGAGGGAGCTTGCTTGGGGCAACGCGCTTTGTCCTCTTCTCATTACTTCAGATTTTCCCCTTCTGTTGAACCGGGTATCAGTCAGTGACTTGTGTTAGCGAACTAGTATCTAATTCCATTTTTGCCAGTATTGGTGCAATACTTCCTGTTTTTTATCTTCTTAATCCGCACAGTCATTGTTTATACGGTGCTTTCCCCGTTTAATGGGTGAGCAGGCTAGATCTCAGGGAAGCTTGCATGAGGCCACCCCAGGAAGGCGCCAGCCAGGATCCAAGTCATGTTCCTCAAATCTGGGTCCATTGGTCTTGCCTCTTCTCTATCCCATATTCACTCCCATCTGTGGCCTTGATCCCAGTTCTGCTGCTGGCATCTCAGCTGGAACAGGCCAAAGCTCCCCCCACGAATCTGCCCCCTCATTCCTCACCTCCATAAACATCACTGGCACCACCTCTCGCCCTGTTTTTCAGGCAAGAGATTTTAGTGTCATCCTTTTCTCCTTTCGTTCTGCCCACACTTTGATCACGAGTGATGGCTCTGCAGAATACCTCCCGCATCTGACGCCCTTCCCACCCCCGCCTTGGTGGAGGCACCTCCATCTCGCGCTTCTCTCCTGGGTCCACTCCTGCCCCCTCACAATCTCTCCATGCTCTGCTCTCACTCCCCCAGGGCGTCGCAGTGCACTTAGGAGAACCTCCAAAGCCTGGCTTACCTCTGAGACCCTAGTGATGTCAGCATTGCCGCTGCCAGCTCAGCCACCCTCACTCTCCACTCACTTCCTCCTCTAGAGGCTGCTGGCCCCGTGGCCCGTCACGCTGGCCCTGGGCCTCTGCGCTCGCTCTTCCGCGTGTCTGTCCTGACCCCGGGCTTATGGTGGCGTGGCTCGCTCCAGCACTTGGTTCAGGTCTCTGCTTACACGCCCCCTCAGACAGGTCTGCTTTGGGCCTTCTCCTAAGTAGTTTTTCCTACATTTTATTTACTGATTTTTCAATTACGGTTTACTTGCAATATTATTGTGTATTGGTTTCAAGTGTCTTTTCCTGAATACTAGGTAGCCTCTGCCTCTCTGTGTCCCCGGCTTACTCCAGTTTTCTTCGCAGCACTTATTACATGACATCGAGGATTACGTTGATTTATTACATGTCTTCTCCGCCAGGCTCACAGCTCTAATTCAGTACCTGAGACAGCACAGAATGAGCACTCACTAACTGTGAAGTTCATTAGCCTTTTCTCTGTCTGCTTCCTGATCTACGGGGCTGAGGACCCCCAGAGGGGAATGCAGTAATTAGTGCAATTAGGAGTCGTCTGCAGCTGCATCACCACAGGTTTCTGTGCATTAGGGGAGGTTTCTCATTCACGTACACAGAGTTGTTTCTCAAGTAAATATATAAATGCCATTGTGATTGATAGAATGAAGTTCATTTTCCATCGTGGACTTTGTCTATTATTTTCTCAGTTACTAAGCACCAAAAGTACAATTATTTTGTAAGGGTCCACAGAATATTTTGACCTTGAGTTAATCATATTCAATAAGGCCAGGAATCATCACTCTGTACCAGGCTTGTTCCCCAACTTGATTTGTGACCGTTTGAGAGCAAGGTCCTGGAGTAGGTGCTATGGGCCGCCGTAAGGAAGAAGGAATGAGTAGACCCACCAGCAGTGAGTCTCTGAAGCTTGGTAGGGCTTCATAGACTCCTACTGTGTAATGTCAGGCTGTGTCAGTTTGCCGCCACCGCCCAGAAGTATTGAGATGGGGTTGGGAGGATGTCGGGAGAATGATCAGACACCACACAAGTCCCACACGTTCTGATTGTGTCTTTTTGGTAGCCAGGCCCCGAATGTACCTGCCCTGTGTCAGGCTTCAAGAGCTCAGAGAGCAAGGATTGGCATATGGATTCTAAGCTGGCCTGGATGTGCTGGGATGAGGACAGCACCTTCTTCAGGGCCACCAGCCTTCCCACGCGGCCATGTTCCAAGAGCAGTGGCGTCCATGGGGTCAGGGGCAGGGATGCCCTCTCCTTTCCCTCCTCAGAAGTGCAGTTAAATCTTAGCGATAGTGAAACTTGTATAATTTGAAAAGCAAATTCAGTATCACAATTGAACTTTATATTTAGATATTCTTTTTCTTTTTAAAAGCTTTTTAGAGGAAGGAAGAGGGTGAGATAGAAACATCAATGATGAGAGAGAATCATCAATCGGCTGTCTCCTGCACCCCCCTCTCCCACTGGGGATGGAGCCCACAACCCAGGCATGTGCCCTGACCAGGAATTGAACCTTGATCTCCTGGGTCATAGGTTGATGCTCAAGCCACAGCAGTTGGGCTAGATATACCTTTTAGATTTAAAAAAAATGTCAAAAACTTTTTTTTCTTTTTATCACACAACTTCAGTAAAGAAAATACTGCCAGATCTGGGCTGGTAAGATTATATAGATGGTAGCAGTGACTTTCAGTGTGGGGGCTACTGTCCAGTAGAAGATGGCTGGGTAGCTCAGTTGGTTAGAGCATCGTCCTGATACACCAAGGTTATGGGTCCGATCCCCAGTTAGGGCATATACAAAAATCAATCAATGAATGCATAAATAAGTGGAACAACAACTCGATGTTTCTCTCAAACAATAAATAAAATAAAAAAATAAAATAAAAAACAGATGAAGCCAGAATTTGGGGCTGTTGTGAAGGGCTGAATCAGGTTTGTATGTTTATCTAAAGGGGAAACTGATTTTAAAAGTTTGAGAAACACAAACTTCACAGAAGAGCTGTGTTTTCTGGGTGAGGAAGCGAGTGCTAGGAGGGCTGGTCTTGTTGATATTTGTCTCTCTGCCACATAGCACTGAGAAGGGGTGGGGTAGGTAGGTTTCTATTTGCAAGGCTGGCCTGCTGTGAACTTCCACTTCCTTGGCCTGAGTTCGGGTGTGCTAAGCTATGCAAGAGTTACCTGTATTTCTAGAAAATCAGGAACTCTGAGCAATGGAAGCCAAATGGTGTTCCATCTCACCTGCTTTGGGTTACATAAGACCCCTGGACATGCAATGGCTGTGTCATGTCCAGGCCCGCAGCAGGCGCAGCATGTTCTGGGGGCCAGGGACTGTTGTTTGTCATGCTCAGTGTCTCCTTGTGGTAGACGCAGTCATTCCTGGCTTGGACAATGTCTGCCGTTGAGTGCTTGCTAATAACCTGATAATAATAACTATTTCATGTTTGACAAGTGCCCATTGGACTCTGAGATGGAGCAGGTCTCTGTGGGCCCACTTAGAGCTCTGGGCAGGCGCTTCAGCCCTCACCAGGGGGCACCCTTGGGGTTTAACAGGACAGTTATTCAATATAAAGTGCTTCTTTGGCAGAGAAAATCGCTCTGATTGATTCTTGCTCAGTGCCCCTCCCTTCACTCTCTGCCTCTCAGAATGTTGGTTGGGCTCTGGGATTTTTCCAGACTGCATTTGGAAGGAATAATGGGTTATGATTACAACTTTGTAACAAGGTCAAGTCACCAAATAGTTATTGAGTGCATCCGAGGTGCCCAGCATAAAAGGATATTTAGAAACTGTCTGATACGATCTTTGGCCTAAAAAAACCCACGCTAATCTGCATCTCTGTTTCCTGGTAACAGGAGTTTGTTGAGCGCTTACCACGTGCCAGGCACTGTGTGGGCCCTTTGCTTACGGTATCTAATTTAATCCTGTTCCAGATGAGGTTAGTCCCATTGGCCCCATTTTGCCAGAGGACAAACTTTTTTTAGGGTGTTTTTTTTTAAAAAATATATATAAGAGTTTATTTGAGCCAAACTAATGACATATGCCCAGGATCAAGATCTCAAATGCTCCCCGAGAGGAGGAGATTTGCTGGAGCTCACCTGCTGGCATGGTAGGCGGCGGAACCTGGATTCAGGTCCCTCCTCGGCTGACCTCTGAGGTTCTGCTGCCCCCACAGTACAAATCCCTATCTTGGAAGCAGCAGTGCCAACTTGGCGCCCAGAGTAGCCATGGTCTTAGTTTTTAGGTGATCGGGCTGTGCCATGCCTGCCTGGCACCATGTTGCTTGGCCTATGAAGAGACTCCGTAAAAGCCATTTCATTGCTCATTGTTAATGGACAGACTTGGGGTTTGGGTTTTGTTGAATTGAGCAGCATGGCTTTTATGCCTCAAGGAGAAGCCTTTCTTTTGTCAGCAGTGTTTATGGATGTTTGGGAACTGAAGGACAAATGAGTGGTCAACCCCTCACCCAAACCCCACTCCTCTGAGCCTGTGTGGCTTGTTCAGCTCCACTGAAGCCTGAGGCCTGGGCCTCACCAGCCCGGCGAGAGTGGCGGCGAGCGTGTTGGAAACAACCTGTCTGCGTGGATTGAGTGTGGCACCTGTACTCACTTTTTCTTATTAAAAATTTAGTCAAATTTTGGAAGATGGCTCAGTGGTTGAATGTCGACCTATGAACCAGGAGGTCACAGTCAGGGCCCATGCCTGGGTTGCGGGCTCGATCCCCAATATAGGGTGTGCAGGAGGCAGCCGATCAATGATTCTCCGTCATCATTGATGTTTCTATCTCTCTCTCCCTCTCCCTTCCTCTCTGAAATCAATAAAATTATATTTTAAAATGTGAGCCAGGACCGGTTTGGCTTAGTGGATAGAGCGTCGGCCTGCAGACTGGGGGGTCCCGGGTTCAATTCCGGTCAAGGGCATGTGCCTCGGTTGCGGGCGCATCCCCAGTGGGAGATGCGCAGGAGGCGGCTGATCGATGTTTCTCTCTCATCGATGTTTCTAGCTCTCTATCTCTCTCCCTTCCTCTCTGTAGAAAATCAATAGAAATGTATTAAAAAAAAAATGAGCAAAGGATATAAAAACACATTTTGGAAATGTCCTCCTAGAAAAGTATATGAAACGTACACATTTTTTTTTTAAATATATTTTATTGATTTTTTACAGAGAGGAAGGGAGAGAGATAGAGAGCTAGAAACATCGACGAGAGAGAAACATCGATCAGCTGCCTCCCGCACATCTCCCACTGGGGATATGCCCGCAACCCAGGTACATGCCCTTGACCGGAATCGAACCTGGGACCCTTCAGTCCGCAGGCCGACGCTCTATCCACTGAGCCAAACCGGCTCCGGCGAAACGTACACATTTTTAAAAAAATATATTTTATTGATTTTTTACAGAGAGGAAAGGAGAGGGGTAGAGAGTTAGAAACATCGATGAGAGAGAAACATCAATCAGCTGCCTCCTGCACACCTCCCACTGGGGATATGCCCGCAACCAAGGTATATGCCCTTGACCGGAATCGAACCTGGGACCCTTTAGTCCGCAGGCTGATGCTCTATCCACTGAGCCAATCCGGTCAGGGCGAAACGTACACATTTAGTTTAAATAACCAATCAAGGTATATCCAAGTAAAGAAATAGAGCATTCCCAGTATTCTGATTGCCCTTCCATTCGAGAACCATTATCCCGAATTTTTTGTTCCTTCTACCTTTTTCTGTCTAGTTTACCATTTGTGTCAGTTCTCTCTTGCTGTAAGCAGGCCATCTCCAAGCGTCGGGGCTTAAACCATCAGCAGGTTATTATTTCTCCCAGTTTTGTGGACTGACTGGGCAGTTTCCTCTGTGTGATGTTGAGGTCATTCATGTGGCAGCGTTCACCTGGTTGCTGGGCTGGACAGTCTAAGAAAGCGTCTCTCCCCGGAGCCCGGGCGCTGCCCGCAGGGCACTGCAGTGCTGCGTCACGTGGCCTGTGCAGTCAGGGTCTCCTCCGGGGTCCCTGCACGTCCCCTCTCTCCACCAGGAGAGCCTACACACTCCTGACGCAGGGCAGCTGGGTTCCAAGAGAACAAAGCATAATCTCCCAGATCATGCGGGCCAGTCACTGCCCTGTCGATCAGTCGTCACAGGGACACTCAGATTCCATGGGAAGCCCATAGCAGCCGTCGGCACTGACCGGGAGGGGGGCACTGTTGGCTGCCTGCCTTGGAGGCTGGTACCCACGCCATCCATGTCCAGATTGCTTAGTTGTGCCTGTTTGAACCGCACTGCAGGGGACCCAGGTCCCTCACTTCATTCCCAAATGAATCCCTTGTGAGGCGGGCCCAAGCCATGTGTCCAGCCAGGCTGAGGGTCACCAGGAGAGCAGTCCAGCGCTGACACTGCGGTCTGGCCCATTAATCTAGGGCAACAACCGAGCGCCTGGCGCTGTCACGGGGAAGGTGCCCGGTTGCAGCCAGGAGGCTGTTGGAAGGTCAGGCCTGTCTCATGTGCCAGTTGGCGCTTTAGTTTTCGGCATGTGACCCGAGGACTTTGGGTTCAGTGGGCTGTGCGGTCTTGTTCCGTTTCTTTCTGTAGTTCTGAGTTTTTAGGGTCTCACGTAGAAGTGACTTTAAGGCCCACGTTTATCATCCTTTAGGCAAGAGGCAGTAAGGAGGGAAGGGCCCCACACTTATGCGTGGGGGATGGGCTGGTGGGAACAGCACTTTGGTCATGAGAAGCTGGTCTCATGACAGAGTTTCAAGTCTCCCAGAGAGTGTGCAGGCAGGCCAGGCGGTTGGCACCTCCCTGCCTGTGGTACCACACGCCCCCTGGGCAGCCCATTTTCCTGGACCCCTCCTCTAAGCTTGGCCAGAACCGGGTGGATCCCTGTGGCCGCGAAGGAGGAAACAGGAGACAGTTGGAGTCTCCTTTGCAGCGATCGTTCCCGAGCATCTCACATCGGCTGGGAGGGGGCACTGCCTCATTCTCGCTCAGCTCTCTGAGGAAGGACCAAGCCAGCTGGCCCCTCACCTGCTCAGCACAGCGTCCTGGGGAGAGAGGTGCTGTCTGAGCTTTGTAGCTGGCGGCCAGCTGGTGCAGTGAGAGCCCGAAGGCAGCCTGGGGCCCCTGAGCTCCACCTGCCCGGGCCTGGGTGCAGTCATAGCATCCACAAGGATACTGACAGCATTTCTGTGGGTGACAGCATTTAGAGCTTGGCAGACCTGCGGGCTGCACTCACTCCCTGGGGGGCTGATCACAGGATTGGGCTCCTGAGCATATGTTTAAGTGCAGCTTAACTATTTATGGCGCCGCCTTTTTCTTTTCCCCCTCTCCTTCCCCTTTGCTTCTCCCTCCTTCCTGTTATCCTCCCCATTTTCTCTTTCTCCCTTTCTTTCTTAGATTTGTCAGAACAGATGCTCTTGGGAGTATTTCTCTGCTGGAACAGCTTTGCAGGCTGCCTCAGAGGAATGCAGGGCTCTGGTTTCCTCCACGACACCCACACTTGGGGAGCGGCCAGTTGTGGGCAGACATCTCGCTTCGGAAGAGTATGGTTGGCATTGGGTGGCAAACATTACTCATGGCACACAGCTGCTCTCATCCTCTGTGTGGGGGCGGGAGGTGCTGGGCCACCATCCATTCTGTCCCAGGGACCTTCACTTTCCTGCAAGGCCTCTGAAAAGGAGAGCACCCCTCCCTCCCCCCGCCCTCACACCCCACCCCCGCCGCTCAATATGTCCAGCCCCAGAGGAGCTGGGCTTTGTGCCCTTCCCTGGAAGCTCTGGGGTAGGTGGCAGCATCAAGGCATGTCGCAGCCTTGGGTCCCGGGCAAGGCCAGTCAGTCACCTGACCTGTGGGCCGCCAGGCCCCCTTCACCTTGTTGGTCGTGAGTTTTTCTCACGTCCTTCCCAGCAATCAGGTCCCGTTTTCTGCAGGCTCCAGCAAGGGCCGGGGACAACTCTGTACTTCGAGGGGTCCAGCTGATGCTCCCTGGTCGTTTCTGAGCCTGGGAGACACTTCCTCCCAGCCCCATTTTTGGGTTGGCTCTTGGTGAAGGTGAGGGAGTCAGACCCACCGCCAGGAGGGAAGGGTTTGGACCTGTCTCGCGGGGGCTCATTCTGAAGCTGGGGGAGGATTTGGCCCTTGTGGGCCTACTGGTTCCTCCCTTGCTGCACTTGGGAGGTATTTCACCTGGGGCTCCCGCGGACACGGAGGGTGACTGGTGACTGGGATTCGGGCTGCCCATGCACACATGCACACGCCTGTTTGCTTTTTCCACAGCAGAGAGAAGACGGCTCTGGGATGATCTGGCCCAGGCCTCTCCCTGCCACCTGCCTTTGGTCCATCAACACTGTGCGGTGTGCACTCCCTTCCGATCCCGGGCCTGCCTGGGTGTTTCAGCCCTGGGGTGAACATCAGTTCTTTTCCAGTCACCTTCTGTTTTAGCTTTTCCCGGCTCAGGAACAGAGCAGCCAGAGTTCTTGCTTACAGTCCTCAGGTCACAAGTGGGAGCAGGAGGTCCTGTGTCAGTGCGGCCGTGCTGCTGCGGCTGGTTTGGCTCAGCAGCCGGCTCTACAGCTCGTACCTCACTTCTTGACGCTGGGCTGGCTTCTGGCTCTTCCCTGCTTACCTTTAGGCGCTCTCGTCACGGGCAGTTATGATATTACGGACAGACCCGAGAAGCTGTGCCTCTGTCCGTGAGCTTGTGGGTGGAGGCTGGGGATGTTGGAGGGAGGGAGAGCGTTTCCGGGTCCCCGGCAACAGCAACTGAACTACAGCTTAGAGGCTGGCGCCCTGTGACATGTGCCTGTTGCCAATGCCACGTTCCCCCTCACTGAATGGAGCCCCGCCCACCTGCCAGGTGACTCCCCCCAGCTCAGCAAGTACATAGCCCCACTTGTGGAAAGTTTGCAGACATCACGGGGTGGGTGGATTTGCTGGTTAAGCCACGGGTGAAGGAAGGGCTGGGGGTGTGGCTTTGTTATGGCTCATCACAGCCAGACAGCCATACATGGTCACTGCAGCTCCAGGGCTGTGGCCCGGTGACTCACCCCCAAGAGGCTGATGGGACGGGAACAGCCAGAGCTAGTGGAGGGCTGCTGAAACCTGGGGGCTGAGAGCCCCAAGTGTCACTGTCACCTGCCCAGAAACAGCCTGGGGCAGCTCTGCGTAGACGTAGCCTCCGAGAAGTAGTTCCGAAGAGCCGGAAGACAAGCCACTGCCACTTGTCAGATTCTGGGCCAGGACAGGACAGCCTGGCCCTGTCGCTTCTCTGTAATGTGTTCCTAGGAGTGGGCATTGACTTTAGTGTCAACTTGGTTCTTTCTTGAAAGGAGGACCTGCTTATTTTCCCTAGAAAATGCTGCTCTTGAGACTGGCTGGTGTGGTAGTTAGGGAGAGGAGAGCGAGGTTAGATACTCACTCAGTCATGGCTGGTGCAGTGCAGGCTCACTTGGCACCAGGCCATGGAATTGCTCTGAGCATTTTTACTGGAGACACTTGTGGGCTTTCCAGGCATTAAGTGAGGCCTTTGACAGAGAAACTGCGGCCAGACCAGCAGCTCTTGGGCTCAGGGTCAGAGTTTATTCTCTCTCCAGGGACAGCCTGGGGAGGTTTCTGGAGGCAGAGGACTGCCCAGCTTTCTGTAGTTCCCTGAGCCCGTGAATGAATGAGAGAGACAGAGGGAGCGGCCCAGAGGGAACTGGTGGAGCCCTGTGGGTGCAGCAGGGAAGGGGCCGATTCCTGAGAGCCTGGGTGATGAAACGTCTGCTTTCCCACACGTTCACCTGGCATGACAGACAGAGAAGAAGTCGAAGGGTTTTCATAGAGCAGGTGTATCCCCTTGAAACATCTGCCCTTTCTTCTAAGATTTGTAAAAAATGTTAAACTGACCCTGTCTTTTTTTGCAATGCTGACAGTGTTGTGTGTATGTCTTTTTACTTTTTAAAAAGTCGTTACCTGGCAAGACACAAGGTGGCTATTTCTGGTTGGTCCCTTGATACTTTCTCGGTTTTGAAACTTTCCTGCCAGTAAACCCAGGAATCGCGGAGCCCCGGGTTGCTGGGCTCGCAGAGGGTGTCTGGAGTTGTTTGCCCTGCGTGGACTTATTGACATTCTCCGTCTCCCACATTTCTCACCTGGGAGTTTCGGGCTCGTGCTGAGGCTGCGTGGCATCCTCTGTCCACACTGACACGAAGGCCCTTTGCCTCTCCCCAGCCATGGATTTCCCTCAGCACAGCCAGCACGTCTTGGAGCAGCTGAACCAGCAGCGGCAGCAGGGGCTTTTGTGTGACTGCACTTTTGTGGTGGACGGTGTTGATTTTAAGGCCCATAAAGCAGTGCTGGCCGCCTGCAGCGAGTACTTCAAGATGCTCTTCGTGGACCAGAAGGATGTGGTGCAGCTGGACATCAGTAACGCAGCAGGTACCCTGTTGGGTCCAGGGGCAAGTTTGTTGAGGGCCAGAAGCTCTGGCTGACCCTGTGCCCTCCTAACACAGTCCCTGCACTCCTGGGAGCAATACCTTCAGGCTGTGGGGTGCACCAGGCCTCTCATACAGGACCCATGAGTGTGTGGGTACCAAGTTTCTACCCATTTTGGGGGCCTGTTTAGACTGGGAGCAGGTGGTGAGGGGAGAACTGGCAGGAAGGGCTCACCATGAGCTCCAGGCCAGAGTGAACACAGACAACAGGTGGGCTCTGAGTCCTGAACCCCCAATTCCAGTGCTAACCATGAGGAGGATGGCAAGGGTTGGGGCTGGGGCAGGGGATCGGGAAGGCCTTGGGATTGAAGAAGGAACTGGTCAGATTTGGTCTCCCAACTCAGCATGGCATGATGTGCTATGAGGTCAGGGCAAGGTCATGTTCCCCCATTTTATAGATGCGGAAACTGAGACCCAAAGAGTTCAGGTGACTGGCCTGGAGGTCAGCGAGAGAGTTTGTGGCAGAGCGCCGATGAAAGTCCTTACTATCACTTTGGTTGGATTGCCTTCCGGCGGTGAGGAGTAGCGGCGGGGTAGAGTGTGTCCAGGGTGGGCATTTACATGGTCTGTCCTTCACGCAGGGCAGGTGTTCACACCTTCTATCTTCTGTGCAGAGCAGGCGTTCACACCTTCTGTCTTCTGTGCAAGGCAGGTGTTCACATCCTCTGTCCTCCGTTGAGTCCTCTGTGCAGGCTGGGCTTTCCCACCCTCTGTCCTCCGTGTAGGGCGAGTAGTCACACCTGTTTTCTGTGTAGGGTGGGCGTTCACACCCTCTGCCCTCTAGTTGTACCCCATTTGGAGGCTGTTATCTGGGCTGAGACTCCCCCAGTTGCTTGCCTCTCTGCCAGCACAGGAGATGGGGAGAGGACGGCCTGTCACCTTGCTCTTTACAATTCCCTGGATCCTGCCGCCGAGTGTCACCTGCTGGTGCCGGGCCTGGAGGCAGGTCTGTGATGGCTGTCTGTGTCCTTGGCAGGCCTGGGGCAGGTACTGGAGTTTATTTACACGGCCAAGCTCAGCCTGAGCTCTGAGAATGTGGACGATGTGCTGGCCGTGGCCAGCTTCCTGCAGATGCAGGACATCATCACGGCCTGCCATGCCCTCAAGTCACTCGCCGAGCCGGCCACCAGCCCTGGGGAGAATATGGAGGCCTTGGCCATGGAAGGTAAGATTGTTGGCAGGCTTTCCTGAGCAGGTGGCTCTTGATGGGGGCTCTGCCTCTTTGTCACCTCTCTGGGTCTCAGTTTCCTCTTCTGGCCTTGCCTGCGTTGTGGGGTGCTGGTGAGGTTTAGCTGCAGTGGAGTCTGAGAAAGGCCTCTTGGAGGCACCCCTTGCCTACCCTGCCCCCCCTTTCTCCAGCTCCCCTGTGCTTCGCTGCTGAGAACTGGCGGTGGGCCTGGTTCAAGGCCACGCACATGGCGCGCTCCTCCTGCACGCTCCTCTCTGTGCCCTTCCTCTGTTCCCCTCACTGCCTCAGAAAAGCGCCTGACACCTGGTTTGGGCCAGGTTCCTTGTGAAACACTTTCAGAGAACCCGCTCCTCTCCTTCTAAGCACTGACTCTGGCAGCATTGATATTTCACCCGTGAGGTCTGTATCCCGGCCGGTCTGTGCGCCCCCCAGAAGCAGCAGCTATCGTTGGTATGTCCAGGCCTGTTGGCGGCCAGGTGCACAGTAGGTGCCTTGTGCATAATTTGTTGAATGAACAAACCAAGAAACCACTACTTAGATGTACCTCCAGGGAGGATCCAGAAGAGCTGGAGAGTTCTGGGAACCCTCACCTCTCCAAGTGGTGGCACTTGATGGGAAACAGAGGGTCTATCTGGTTCCATCTCCAGGAGGGGACAGGAGAGCCAAAGAGAAGGCTGCGGCCACCACGCTGAGTGAGCTGAACCCTGCTGGAGGCAGTCCACCCAGGGGCCCAGGCAGGGAGCCCAAGGAGGAGCGAGGCGGTCAGGCAGAGAGTGCGGCCAGCGGTGAGTTGTGACGCTGAAGCCAACTGTTCCACCATCTCCCTGGGCCCCTGTACAGTGAGGGGCTTCCTCAGGAGGCTCCTGGGGCTGGGAATAGAGTGGCACCCTTGAGCTCAGGTTACCCCGAAGGAACCACTGTTGATCTGGGGTGTCTGGTCCAGCCAGAGCAGAGGCCAAACAGCCTGAGCTTGGATGTGCTGGCCCCACCCAGACCCCACCCACCCTTGAGCCATAGCCACTACAGGGGCCTGGTCCAGGGAGCCATTCAGTCCCTGGATGGAGTCGATAGGGTCTCAGTCCCGCCTCGCCACCCCAGGTGCAGAGCAGACGGAGAAGGCCGATGCCCCCCGGGAGCCACCGCCAGTAGAGCCC
This sequence comes from Myotis myotis, assembly GCF_014108235.1. NCBI lineage: Eukaryota > Metazoa > Chordata > Mammalia > Chiroptera > Vespertilionidae > Myotis > Myotis myotis. Next base: position 7,940,539 of record NW_023416324.1, on the reverse strand, counting down.
AAGCCCGACCCCACCGGTGGCATGGCTGCTGCTGAAGCCGAGGCCGCCTTGTCGGAGAGCTCAGAGCAAGGTACCGCCACCCAGCCAGGCCCGCCCTCACTCGCACACCTCCCTCTCACACCGTTCCCCTAGGTCCCTCTCCTCCCACTACAGCTGATCCCACTCTGAGCCACCCACTCACTTCAGCTTTGGGGCCAACATCTTTTCTCATTCTTGAATTTGGACATCAGTCTCTTGGTTGTGTTACCTGGCTGTGCTTCCCGCTGGCACAGAAGCATTGCTGACACCCAGGGCCGAGCACCAAGGGGAGCCTTGTACCCACACCACACAACCCCGTGCTTGTTGGCTGACGGTGCCCTTGCTGCCCTGCAGCCCGCCAGGGTGCCCATGCCCTGAGGCTGCCTCCATCCTCCAAGCAGCCAGTGTCCTGGTCAGCAGCTCCTCTGGCGCTGCCTTGGCCAGGGCTGGGACCATTTATTGGTGGTGCCCAGACATTACTAGGCTCTGCCAGGTGCCCATGCAGAGAGAAGGGCCTGTGTCCCGGAGCCAGGTTGGCCTCCTGGCATTTGTCTAACTCTGAGGTCATGTCCCTTTGGGAGCCCCTGTGCCCTTCCTGGCCCCTCAGTGCCTGCCCTCCTCATCTCAGAAATGCAGGTGGAGCCAGCCAGGAAAGGAGAAGAGGGCGAGGAGGACGCCATGCCTTCTGGGGTCAAGGAAGAAGGGCCGCAGCTGGACAAGGGGGATGCCCCCGAGGAGAGTGAGGAGTCGGCCAGCACGGACTCGGGCCAGGAGCTGGGCGCAGAGGCCCGGGGCCTGCGCCCAAGCACCTATGGCGACCGTACCGAGTCCAAGGCCTATGGCTCCATCATCCACAAGTGCGAGGTGCGGCCACAGGTGGCACCACCCGCCCTGCCCAGCCCCATCCTCCGCCCAGCAGCCCCCTCACACCCGATTCCCGCGCCCTGCAGGACTGTGGGAAGGAGTTCACACACACGGGGAACTTCAAGCGGCACATCCGCATCCACACAGGCGAGAAGCCCTTCTCGTGCCGGGAGTGCAGCAAGGCCTTCTCTGATCCAGCCGCCTGCAAGGCCCATGAGAAGACGCACAGGTGCAGTGCCCGGCCTGCTGCTTGCCCCCGCTGGCTCAGCCCTGGTAGGACCCCAGCGACCCCTCCTCTCCCTTCTGACCACCAGCCCGCTGAAGCCTTACGGTTGCGAGGAGTGCGGCAAGAGCTACCGGCTCATCAGCCTGCTGAACCTGCACAAGAAGCGGCACTCCGGCGAGGCGCGCTACCGCTGCGAGGACTGTGGCAAGCTCTTCACCACGTCCGGCAACCTCAAGCGGCACCAGCTGGTGCACAGCGGCGAGAAGCCCTACCAGTGCGACTACTGCGGCCGCTCCTTCTCCGACCCCACCTCCAAGATGCGCCACCTGGAGACTCATGACACTGACAAGGAGCACAAGTGCCCTCATTGTGACAAGAAGTTCAACCAGGTGTGTGGGCACCGCCCGGGGCACCTCCACCCTGCACACTGACGGGCGGAGGGGGCCCCTAGGCTGAGGGGGCCCTCGAAGACACAGGCTTAGTGGGAAAAGTAGGTGCTGAGTAGAGCGTGACCCTCCCCAGGACAGAGCTCTGCCCGAGAAAGTGAGAAGGTGGGTGAAGTCAGGATGGGGTTCAGAACAGAAAGAAGTGGGGTGGGCATGGCTTCCCTCTCACTGCTAGGATCTGGAACATTCCATTGGCCTTAAGCAAAGATGGAGCCATCTACTGGCTCCTGGGAAGACCCAGAATCAGTTGTTCCCTGGCGGAGGGGCTGCGGATGGGGCCCAAGGCCACACTGTGTGGGGTGGCCTTTCTGACCCCTGCCTGGCACAGGTGGGGAACCTGAAGGCCCACCTGAAGATCCACATCGCGGACGGGCCCCTCAAGTGCCGAGAGTGTGGGAAGCAGTTCACCACCTCAGGTAGGGCCAGGCTGCCTGCTGCCCCACACCCTCCACTCCGCGGCCACCTCCTGATGCCCCACACCAGGCCCCCTGTCTGTCTCCACAGGGAACCTAAAGCGGCACCTTCGGATCCATAGCGGGGAGAAACCCTACGTGTGCAACCACTGCCAGCGGCAGTTCGCTGACCCCGGCGCTCTGCAGCGGCACGTCCGCATCCACACGGGTGGGTGAGCAAGCCCAGCGGTGGGAGCTTAGGAGCTGGGGAGGGCACACGGAAGGAGGAGAAGTTGGCGCTAACATCTCTTGCTGCCCGTCCCCAGGCGAGAAGCCATGCCAGTGCGTGATGTGCGGCAAAGCCTTCACCCAGGCCAGCTCCCTCATCGCCCACGTGCGCCAGCACACTGGGGAGAAGCCCTACGTCTGCGAGCGCTGCGGCAAGAGGTCCTGCCCCGCCCATGCCCAGGGTGCTCTGGGGTCCCCACACTTGGCAGGGTGAAGGGGTTCAGAAAACACACTAGGGCTCAGTTGCGAACCGGGCCGACTGCTGCCTGAGCCCAGTCCAGTTGGCCCGTCCAGTCTAGAAAGAGAGGCACGAGGCCAGCCCAGCTCCCCTGGCCCAGGCTTGGGCAGTTCAGGCCAGTCCCTCCCCTCTGTGGCCCTGCAGATTTGTCCAGTCCAGCCAGTTGGCCAATCACATTCGCCACCATGACAACATCCGCCCCCACAAGTGCAGCGTGTGCAGCAAGGCCTTTGTGAACGTGGGGGACCTATCCAAGCACATCATCATCCACACTGGTGAGTGTGTGCCCGCCTGCCAGTCCGGCCTGTCCCGTGCCCTGATCTTGCTAGGGGGAGGGAGGGAGGCATCCCCAGATTGCAGCGTGGGTACTGGCACTTGGAACAGGTGGCTTTGAAGGCAGTTCAATTCAAGTGAGGACCCCATTTTCTTAGAGCTTCCAGAAGGTGCAGGGGCCACTGGAGGCTCCTGTGCAGCTCTGGTGGCTGCCCCCGAGCACTTCCTGCTGGAAAACTCAGGGCTGCTGGGGAAGCTGGAGGCCACTGAGGTCCTCCCCCCTCCCCCAATGGCAGGAGAGAACCTTGCCTCCCCCCCCAGGAGAGAAGCCTTACCTCTGTGACAAGTGCGGTCGCGGCTTCAACCGCGTGGACAACCTTCGTTCCCATGTGAAGACCGTGCACCAGGGCAAGGCAGGCATCAAAATCCTGGAGCCAGAGGAGGGTGGTGAGGTCAGCGTAGTCACCGTGGATGACATGGTTACGCTGGCCACCGAGGCACTGGCGGCAACAGCCGTCACTCAGCTCACAGGTGCGGGCTGTGGGCAGCAGAGGGTGGTCACAAGCAGCTTGCCTCTGGGGTGGCAATGAAGGGGCAGGTGCCTCTGGCCTTAGGCCCTGCTGATTCTGCCCACAGTGGTACCAGTGGGGGCTGCAGTGACTGCTGACGAGACTGAAGTGCTTAAAGCCGAGATCAGCAAAGCTGTGAAGCAAGTACAGGAAGAAGGTGAGTGAGAAGGGCTGACCAGGGGTGAAAGCTGGTGGAGCTCAAGGGTCCTTCGCATCCTGACTGTGGCCCCACCTCCCACAGACCCCAACACTCATATCCTCTATGCCTGTGACTCCTGTGGGGACAAGTTCCTGGATGCCAACAGCCTGGCCCAGCATGTGCGGATCCACACAGCACAGGCACTGGTTATGTTCCAGACGGACGCGGACTTCTATCAGCAGTACGGGTCAGGCAGCACATGGCCAGCCGGGCAGGTGTTGCAGACTGGGGAACTGGTCTTCCGCCCTCGGGATGGGGCCGACAGCCAGCCTGCTCTGGCAGAGACACCCCACACAGCCCCAGAATGTCCGCCGCCTGCTGAGTGAGCAGGCATCCCTCCTCCTGACTGTTTATTTAAGGATGGGCGGCCCCGTTCCCTAGAGAGAATAAATTTGATTATTTTCTAATGCTGCCTACAGCTCCCTGTGGGGGTGGGGTGGGGAGCTGGCAGCTGTGGCGGATGCCCCAAAGGGCTGCTCTACCCAAGAACCAGTCGGCACAGACCGGCTTCTTGGGAAAGCCAGGCTGTCCCTTTTGCGGAATGGGACTGGAGCCCTGGGACCTGTTTAGACGCAAGCTGGCTGCTTTGCCCAAGTCAGGGTGCAAGGCTCCATGCACCCCATCCCCTCAACCAATCTTCTCTTTGGAAGCTTCTCACCTGGTCACCATGAGGATCCCAACTTTCTTCTCTGCCATGGAGCTGCTCCCCCTCTGCCTGGGGGTTGGGAGCTGGGCCAGCAGAGGCTGGCCACACTACCAGGATCCAGGCAACCCAGAGAGCCCAGCTCAGGGGCCATTCAGCCAGAGCAACAAGGTAGGCAGAGAGAACCAGGCCCAACAGGCCATATCACCGTTTCATTGGGTTTGGGGAAGCAGAAGGGCTCTACACTGACTTCACAGTAACCTTGGCCTGAGGATCATGGCCAAGCCAGTACCATCTTTTGGGAACATTTACTTGCCTTGAATCAATAGTCTCTCCCACCAGGTGAGGGCCTGGAGGGACAATGAGCAGCCAGGAGCTTTGATGGGGAGATGAGAGACACAGCACTGCTTAAACTAAGAGTAGAAGCAAAGGCTGCGGGGGGCGGCAGGGAAACGTGAGATGCCATCTCTGCCCTTTCCATACAATTTCCCCCCAGCAGCCGTCATCCCTTACTCAGAGATAGTAGCTTCTTGCACCAAAAGTATAGGTCTTTGGAGGAGCCCCATGGATAGTGCAAGTGAGACACCAACACTGCGTGTTCCAGTCCCTGCCCAATTCCTCAGCTTGTAGGGGAAGCCTGGCCCACCACCCCATCTTCCTGTCAGGAATACTGTTCCGCCTGGCTGTGCCACACCCAGGGGAGGAAGGGTGAAGAGTCAAGACACCAAAGCTTGCTCAAGTTGTTTGAGTGTGTGTGGTGGTGGTTTTACCTGTAGTGCCTTCCACATTATCCAGAACCAATCAGAGCCTTGAAGTATCACAGGTCTTTACAGCACCACAGCACTGAGAAAAGTTCGGTCTGTGACAAAGATCTGTTTTATACTAGATAAAATGATCCTTGGGGGGTTAAAGTGGTAGATTGGAAATAGGTTCCCTATACAGACTGAAAGAAGGCAAAAGTGGGATGAGGGCTAGCTACTCCCATAAGCCAAGGACATTTAGTTGGTCCTCCCACCCTAGTGACAATTACATCCACACTTGACATGTTTTGTATTTTTTAATAAAGTTTGTAATCCAATGGACACACAAAACAAAACTGCGCTGAGAAAAACAGTTTCATAAATTAATAGGTGTTAGGAAGTTGTGGGGAGAGGTCAAGGTCACATAAGAAGAGGGAAGCCAGTCTTTTTGCAGTGTGTGTGTGTGTGTGTGTGTGTGTGTGTGTGTGTGTGTATGTATGTGTGTGGGAGAGAGAGAGACACACACACACACTTTCAGATCGCAGGGGCAGGGCCCGGCTGTAACGAAGCGCACTTATACAAATGAGTGACAATACAAAGTCTGAGTATGAAAATAAGATTTTTCTCTTAAAACACATTTTTGGCACAGATTAAAAAAAATGTATGTCAGGGGGATTTGATTTTTTTAAGTCAGTATTATATATATTTATATATATTATATATTTATATATACACACATCCCAAGTTCTGCATATCCCACCGACAGAAAATCCTTCGGTTTGCTCTGTTTCGATTGTAAGCTGTACATCCTGGGTGAATCAGATGGTGGTGGCAAGAGAATTAAGGAAGATGACAGCCAGATGAGCAAGGAGAAGGGAGGAGATGGGGACAAACCCAATGAAATGTTCCTTGACCCCAAGGTTTCAGCAGCAGCTTGAAGTCCTGCGTTGAGTCTGTGACGTGTTCACATACACCAAGATGTCCAGAGTGCCACAGCCTGTCTTCACTATGCAAAAGTCCAAGTCACTAATTTAGTGCAAAGGCAGTTCTGTTTTCTTGTTTCTTAAAAACAAAAACAAAAAAATTTAATTCCACTGCCCTGTTCCTTTTCTCCAAAAAGAGGAGAAACCCAGCCCCAAGGTGTCTGCAAGTCCATCGGTTGGTGGTCTGTCCTTGGGCTAAATGTCTTGTAAACATACATAGTAGCAGCACCACTGCCCAGAGGGGTCTGTCCGCCTGAGCTGGGCCGGCAGGCCAGGAGGGCAAGGCTGGCCGTCTGGCAGTGGAGTCTGTCCCCTTCGGCAGCTTCTTCCTCCACTTGGCTGGGTTGTCCTGTGTGTGTGTTTGCTGCAGAGCCTCGGGAAAATACACTGAGTCGTTGACCGACCAGTGGCTCACACAGAGGCAATGACAATCATGAGGTGGGGAGAAATGTTGGAAATGCTGGCCAGAAGGTCAGGGGCCAGACGGGACAGGTGACTCTCCGAGAACTCGCAGGGTGGGAAGATCTGCAGCACGTAGGCAGGCTGGAGAAGAGGACAAGAGCGTAAGTGGGACCCCCTCTTCACATCACCAACCCCATTGCCATTCCTCTGGACAGGCCCAACGCAGAGAGCCAGGTTGAGTCAGTTCCCTAACCAGCTAAGTCTCTGTGGCTTTGTCAGAAAACTAACGTGAACTAATTTCCTGCGACCCACTTCTATATCATTAGGCTAAAGACAAACCTGCTGTATCAGCTGTCCCTTGATTGTCTCCAGGATGGGCAATGGTGGCCCCACCCAGACACTGCTTATTACCTCGACCCAGAATGCCCTTTGCCCACCTCTAAGAAACTCCTGAACTGCTCTGGCTGCACTAGTGGGCCATGCCACCAGATCAGTCAAATTGCATGACCACCCCCACTGTGTGCACCGAGGAAGGACACTGTGCAGGGAGCTGACCTGATTGGAGCCAGGGTTAGGAACATTGATGATCCCCGCCGCCTGCTTGGCCTGTAGATAGGTGATGAAGGCAGCCTTCAGGGATTCGGTCTGGCTTACGACATCCTCTTGGTCACGGCCACAGGGCAGAGCCAGCAGCAGACAATACTCTGACTCCACCTGGGACAGAGGCAACTGTCAGGGGCCTCCTCACAACACACAGAGGCCTGTCCAACCCAGGGGGTTTGGCTCCTATGTCCACAAAAGCTCCCACCTCTGAAATGACTTGAAAGTCCACCCCTAAATTTGTTGAATGAAAAAAAAGCCTTGCTTTATGTCTAGAGGCATTTTACACTCTGAGGAGAAAGAACATGCCCAGCGCCATCTGCACTAAGAATGCCGTTGCTGCAGCCCATAACAAGGAGATAGGCAGCGGGGGGCCACCCACACCTTATATCCCTGGGTGGGGCAGCTGCTTACCTGGGCCCCATCTTACCGTCATCCTTCGGGTAACCCCTTCCAGCTGTGAGGCCTCCAGCCGCATCCTCTGGGCAATCCTCAGTGGAGGGCCTCCTTCAGAGAGGGGTAGAGACCGATGGGCCAGGACATTGTTGCCAGAGACAAAGTGGAGCTGCACAGCAGCTGTGTCATTCTTGAGGGCCAGGAGGCCCTGCCACACAATGGGGTACTTCTGTTCAAGGGAAAACAAACAGGAAGTGAGCTCATGACTGGACATGGCCCTAGGCAGCAGGCTTACTGTGCTAAGTCAAGTGGGGATCTTAGGACATTTTAACACAGCACCAAGCTTGGAGAGGAGCAGTGGGGGGACCCCTCCCAGACTTACCTTCAGAAGCTGGACCATATCCACAGGCCTCTGGGAAGTCAAGTGTGGAGAGGAGTCTTGTTTGGGGGAGGGCTGGGCTTCAGTGTACAGCAGAGCCAATCCTGGAGGGGTGCTAGGGCCCGAGGTTGTGGAGACAAACAATGGCTGCTTTGGGGCAGCCTGGGCAGGGAGAGGGCCCGGAAGGTCAGGCTTCATGGAGACAGATACAGGGGAGGGATAGGAGATCTGGCTTGTTTCTGTCTGGGTCCTCTGAACCTGGACATGAGGCTCAGCTGGTCTGTTCGCAGGTACGGTTGGGAGGCGAGGCTGTTCTACTCCTGTCTGGGTCCCTTTCGCCTCCTGGGAGACCTGAGGCATCTTGCTGCTTGGTGGCTGGCTAAGCTGTGAGGGCTGCGTGGGCTGGACAGGCTGTGTGGATGGCACAGGCTGCTGGGCAGGCTGTGTAGACGGCACAGGTTGAGTGGGCTGCAAAGGCTCACTTTCAGGAGGGGGACCCTAGAGTTGGGCAGGAAGAGATAGGGACAAGGTGACAGTCTGTTATGAACAACACCCAGCCCCCAACCTACTGGCCTTTGGCCCCAGCAAGAGTCAACTATGAGCATCTCCTCTCAGCTAGGCTCGCGGGGGGGGGGGGGACACGACACTTTAACCAGTTGGTGATGCATTCTGGGGCTCAAGATTGAGGGTTCTGGTAAGAGGAGGTCAAGTGTTCCCTCCCTCCCCACAAAGAGTTCCTTCCCGTGTCCTTAAGCTCTCTGTGCTATGATCTGATCCCTGAAATTTAGCAAGTTTCTCTTTAAACCCACAAGAAGAATGACACACTTTAGGAACCACACTAGCACTTGAATCACTGTTTGCACTAGAAGGCTGATTTGTAGTGCTCACCTGAGTGGGAACCTTGGTCCGGGAAGGCAGGCCGATGGAGGCGGTGGCAGGAAACTGAGTGTGAGTGAGCTGAGCCGGGCCATGGTAGGTGCGGATATCCCCGCATCTGTACTCCTGAAACAGCTCCCCACCACTGGAGTGTACGATCTGCACCCCATGGGTCACCACCACAGGTGGGCTCAGAGGCAGCCCTTGGAGCTGGTTGCTGGGGGTGACTGTAAGGATTCGGGCCTCGCTGTGAGGGGCAGGGGCTGCTTTGGCATCTGTCATCTTGGCAGCTTCTTTCCCTGGCTGCTGAGGGGGCTTGCTGGCTGGTGGCACCTTCACTATACCATCTGCTGCCCGGGGCTGCTCACTGACTGCCGTCACATGAGGGTGCACCATGATCCTCACGTCCCGGGGCACAGTGTATGGGTGCAGTCGGTACTCCGACTGCATGACCAGTACTTCCGACTGCACAGGGGCTGCGGCTCGAGCAACAGGGAGGTGATAATGCACTTCTTCCTCTGGAGCGTGTTGGGAGGCCAGGGAGGACACACCAGCTGTGGCTGGCTGGGGCGTGCCTGCCCGCTGTGGGGCCCTGACCTCTATTTGCTGGGGTTGCAGAGGGGCCCGAGGTGAGTGAAGTGCCTCTGGCCGGATGCTGTAGGTGATGCTAGGCAGTGTGGGCGTGTTCATTCTCACTTCACCCTGGGACAGATGACTAAGGGAGACAGTCTGGGTGATGCTGTGGGGTGGCATGATGACAGACTGCTCTGGGTGTATGCTGGAGATGAACTGAGGCACAGGAATGCCTGCAGCCAGCATGACTGTGGCATTAGTGGAGAGCGCAGTGGACGTGGTCCTGCTGGGGTGGCATGCCCTTGGGAAAAGAGATGGAGCAGGCCCACTGGGTCGAGGAGAATGTGCGTCTGGCTTTGTGGCGGCCAGATGGGAGACAGTTCGATCTGTTGGGGTGCTGGGCCCTGAGGTGATGTGGTTTGCTTCTGCAGGCAGTTTGCTGGGCAGAGCAGGAGGGTGGTGGGGAGTGAGAGCAGACCCCAGGTTAGCCGGCTGAAGGACCTTAGTCTCTATTTTGAGAGTGACAGGGTCAGCAAGCTTTTTATTAGTGGTAACTATGCTTGGGGTGAGAACCAACTGGTTGTGAACCAGCACTGGGGATGTGTTTATGCCCTGGGTGAGAACCTTCACTGTGCCACCCTGGGTGACAGGGGTAGACACAGAGAGGTGAAGGGGCTCAGGCTTCTCCAAGGAAGGACGGTCGGCTTTAACAGATGAAATTACCGGAGATGCATTATATGTCTGGGCAGTTAGCACTAGAGTAGAGTGGGTAGCCACATTTGCATAGCCTGAAGGAGTCTGAGGGCCTTTGGGTGGTGGCTGTGATGGTGCAACAGAATCAGGTTTGACCTGGGACTTGGATACCGACTGTTGAAATTCAATGTCCATGGCACTCGCTGGGGGGATCTGGCTAATCTTGGCGCTGATCCGCTGTGGGCCTTCAGTCTTCTGCCCCGAATAGCTCAGGAGCACAACTCCTTCAGAAGTGTTCACACGCAGCCCAGCTCCAGAGCCTGAGTCTGCTGGACGCTCGTCAATCACAGACATAGACCCTGGGTGGAACCGAATGTTTTCGTTAGTGCTTGATCTCTGCTTGCACTTTGCTGGTGGTGCAATCACGGCACCTGCTACAGTCAATGCACCTGTTGTGGTGGCAGTCACAACACCAGACGCAGCAGTCACTGCACCTGCTGTGACTGTCACTGTACCCGCTGAAGCACTCACTGCAGCCGCTGTAGTGCTCACTGCAGCCGAAGCGGCATTCACCACACCTGTGGCAGTGTTCACTGTGCCCACAGTAGCATTCACCGGAGTGGTGAGAACGTTCACTGGCCCTGTCAGAACATTTACTGGCCCCTTTAGGACATTGACGGGGCCAGCAGAAGTGTTCACCAAACCTTTCAGTGTCGTCACTGAGCCCTTCACAGGGCCTTTCAGGGCATTCACTGGGCCAGTCAGTGCATTCACTGGGACCAAGGAGACATTTACCAGGCCAGTCAGGGCGCTCACCAGACCAGTCAGGGTTTGAGGAGCTGGTTTTGCCAGAGTTATCTTTTGTGAATTCTCCAAATCAATGCTGACAGGCATCCGGCTAATAACAGAAGTAATTTTGGGAGCAATGACTGGAGCCACCTTTTCTTTGTCAGTGGCTACTGCAACCTCTGAGGCCTGGATGTCAGAAGCACTAGTTACTGGAGCTCCTGGTTTTTCTTCTAAAAGAGGCTGTTTAGGTTCAGCTGGAGGGGTTGGTGCCTCATGCAGACAAGGGGCAGCACTGACAGGCTCTGCAATGGCAGCAGTGACACTCGTGGAAGTGATGCCTGTGGCAGATACATATTTGGGGTCCATGAGAATCTTTCTCAGTGTACTGGAGCTGGTGTCAATGTCAGAGGCTTTTGTGTCTGGGGGAAGAGCTGGAGATGGGGTGGACTGAGCCCGAGGTTCCTCCTGTCTTGTGATCCACTCTGTCACCTTAGTAGGGGGACTCTGGTGTGGGATCCCCCCAGAGGTCAGTGGGGGTGGGAGCTTTGCTGCAGTTGCAGAAGGAATTGTGGGGGTAGGTATGCTTGAATCACTGGGTGGGGTCACTGGATCACTTTCAATGATGGAATGCACCTTGAATCTGGCTTGGGGCTCATTGTCCACCAATACTGGCTGGGAGGGAGGGAGAGGGTCTGGGAGCACAGTCCTTTTGGTTGGAGTCTTTTCTTCAACACTGCTTTCTTGGGACAAATTTTCCCTGGATGGAGTCTCGCTTGGGTCAGAAGCACATGTCTCTGGAGGAGTGACCTGGGGCTTTTCACTCTGCTTTTCTTCCGACTGTGGAGCTTCTGGGGTTTGTACCATTGTCCCCTCATTTGTGGCAGGATGATTGCTTTGAACTTGGTTGGGTTGTGAGACACGGGTCTCTGCAGTAGCCCCCGTTTTCTTGTTTGTATTCCGTTTGCGGCGTGATCTAGTTGTTTTATGGCGCCCTTTGTCTTTCCGAGGGAGAGCCACTTCAGCTTCTTTTGATCCCTTAGTTTCCAGCACTGGGTGGGGGGTTTCGCTGCTATTCCCTCCAACTTCCTTGGTATCTGCTGGGCCTGCGGAAGGGTTAGGGGCACTGACTTGTGGGCCAGAAGATTCTGTAGTAGCCTCAGTCTCCCAGATGCCAGACCCAGCCTCATTGGTCTCAGGCTCCATTCCCTCCTCAGGAGTCTGCAGCTCTTGTGAGTGGGGCTGCAGGTCTGTCTGAGATTCTGCAGGGTAAGGTGGAGGTGCTGGGAAGTTTTCTGGCTCCCCAGAAATATCATTGATGATGGAGCCAATGGCCGCAGCCAGTTCCGTTTCACTCGCTTGGTGTGCAGGCTTGTCCCTGTCCTCTGTGGAAAGGCCCTCTGGGGCATCTGTGGCTGCTGCCTTGAAAGCCGCGGAGGCAGAGGTTTCAGTGAGCTTTTCGATGTTCTCCACGGCCTGCTCCAGCTCCATCTGCTTGGCTAACTGATTTGCTTCTGGGGACAGCTTAGGGGCAGACAGATCTTCCTTCTCTGGCTCCTTGTCTGGGCCAGCTGGATCACAGTTCACCTGGGATGAAAGACCCTCCTTGGGTGGACTTCCACTCTTTTCAGGGGAGACTGCCACAACCCCAGCTTCTTTCTCCACAGCCAGCCCTGCAGGGCCCAGAGCCACAGTGGGACTTACACTGGCCTCTACGGTTTTCAGATTTGCAGATTTGTCCACTGCTGACCTAGAGTTTCTAGATCTTCCTCTCTTTGATTTGGAATTTTTTTCAGGGGCTGTTTTTTTCTCTACCACTTCAACTGGGGGGGTTTCAAGTGGAGTTTTGTCTGTGCCAATTTCTTTTTTGTCTCTTTTCGATTCACTTCCTGCTGCTTCTTTATCAGTCTTAGATTTTATATTATTTTCTTTCACATTTACTTGGGGACTCACCTCAGTGGTGGTCTCAGTATGTTCAACATCAACTTTAGGTTCATTTTTCCCCCTTTTCCCATGTGGGCCACCAGCAGCTACTGATTTTTGGGACCGTGGGGATCTCCATCCCTCAGCTGGTTTAAGTGTTTCAACTGGCTCTTTCACCTCAGTCTCCTCTTCTTCTTCAGCTCGACGGCGTGTTTTTGGAGGCCTTCCCCTCCGAGGGGTAGTAGGAACTGCCGCGGCCTCCTGAAGCTCCCGCTCCAATCTCTTCCTGGTCACTCTGGGTTGCTCGATGGGCTCCTTAACTGGAGAGCGGCTTTCGTGGTCACCCATGGTTGCATAGACACTCCTTACATTCCGGCGCCTGGTTCGGCTGAGGGGCAAACTTGGCTCAGGGTGTTCAGTGTCCGTGGCTGAGTTTTTAGAGGCAGCCCTTGTAATCTTCTCGGCCTCCATCTTCAACTCTAAGAGCTTCTGGGCTTCTCCCCGAGGAGAATTGGACCTCTTGAGTTTTTCTCGGTCTATCCTCTCACTCTTCCTTGTGACGGGCTTCTCCACAATACTTGCTACAGCTGCCTGCATGGGGGTCTTGGAACGTTTACTTTTGTTTGGCTTTTTATCTTTTGTAGCAACTGGAGGATCAACCTCTACACCTTCGGAAGCTTGAGGCTGAACCTCAGCAACAACTTCGGCTTTCTGATTTGCAATGGGCTCAACACTAGCAGTAGGGTCTGGCTTGTCTACTTTTGGCTCATCAGCCTCCTTAGGCTTCTGAGTCTGTTTTGAAAGTGGTTGGGTATTGTCAGGTTCTGGGTCCCCACTGATCTCTGCATGGGAAAATGAGGCCCCAGGAGTTGGAGGCTTGGCATCCAGATAAGGCAGCTGGTCAACTGATGAACTTTCTCCAACTAAAGGAGTTCCGGCAGCATCCTTCTCGGCGTCCACTCCTGGGGGCAAGTCTGCCTGTTCAGGTTGTTCCACAGCAAGGGGAGCCAGTTCAGATGCAGGTTTTGCTTCTTCTGAGACAGAGGCTGGCTCCATGGTCTTCTCTTCTGTCACCGAAAGCAGCTCTCCTGTTTTATCACCGGCTGTCTTCTCCAGTGGCAATGATGCCGACTCTGGAGTTAAAACAGTGACACAAGGAGGCCCAGTCGAAGATGGGGTTTTCAGTTCTGACTCTTTATTCTCAGAAGCAGATTCTGGGGTCTTGGGATGATCTTCTGTATCTTCCTGTTTCTCAGCCTCTTTAGGTTTTTGGTCTTTTTCTTTTTCTTTCTGTTGCATTCGTGTGAGTTCCATAAATCTGCTATGGAAAAGAACTACTGGCTCTTGAATCAAATCAGTTGTGCTGTTCACTCCATCAGATGTCTGCCTCCCATATAACCTACCAGAAATGAAGTCAGATTCCTCATCTTTTCTCTCTAGGTGCTGTAAGCGCTTGGAATCTTGTTCAAAGATCGAGCTATGTAAAAAACGAGAAGCAAATAATTCTTGCCTTTCCTGTTCTTCTTCTTTATGATCATCTTTTTTATCATCAATTTTTCCTTCTGAATCAGTCCGAATTTTCTTCTTTTTCATGTACCAAGATGGAATAGGTCTTGGAGCAGAGTCAACTTTTTCTTTATCTTTGTTGTTTCGAAAATTAGCAAATCGAGAGTCCCAATCAAGAAAAGACCAATTTTCTTCTCGAGATGAAGAGAGGGATTTAGCTCTTTCAAGCAAAGCCTTAGTGTCTGGGGTGATTGTCTTATCCAATGCAAAAGAATAAAATTTGTTCCTTTCTAAAGAACTAGAGAATCTTTCATCTCGCTCACGTAGTTTGTCTTCTCTATCCCTCAATAAAAAAGATAATCGAGAACTTTCATATAATGCTGACGCTCTGGGTGAGTGGGATTTGTGTTCAACATCTTCATCAGAATCAGAAGGCACCTCACCAGGTTCTAAGTCGCGTACAGACCTCTTTCGAAGGCTGTCCCTCTTAATTATGCTGTTTGGGAAACTCACATCAAATCTGCTGGCATCTTGCTTCATTTGCGAGTCCCACTGATTTAGTTCATCTTCAGAATTCAAGACAGTTAGTTTTATTTTGGCCATGTCTGCCATCTGTTCTCTCTTGCTGGAATCGTAAGGATTAAATTTTAAGGATTCTTCTCTGACTGTCATATTAGAATAAGGGAGTCCCTTTTCATCTACTTTAGGAGACCCTTTTACTGACATTAGCCTAGGAGAGCCTATGGGGTCATCTTCCTCATGGAAGGAACCATGTCGGATACTGGGAGAACAACCAGTCCTTTCAGAATCTTCGCTGATTTGGCGTGAACTTCTGTAATTCCTCTCTCTCTTGGTGCAGATATCAAAATCAACATGATCCATCCTTTTCTTTTTGCTGGGCGGCGAATCATCAGTGACATCTTGAGGGGGTTTACCTACCTCATGAACAAGACTACGCCTTTCATAGTCATCTACATCTTTTTTAGGACTGCCGAACTTCTCAGACTTGGCTATTTCCATCTCCATCTGCTGTTTTCTACGACTCTGCTCCATTTGTTTTCGGTAACTCTGCGTGTAATCAATATCAATGCCAATTTTTTCTTCAGTATTTACTGAATGTGGTTTCTCTTGGCCTGATTTACATTCAAGTGCTTCATCACGAAGACTGCAATAGTTTTTCCTAATATCTTCTCTCTCTGGTCCTTGCTCATCTAATAACTGCAGCTGTTTGAGCTGTGGTTTGGAGGGAGTAGATTTTTTTGACTGGATTTCTTGATTTTCCACAGATTCACCTACTGGTTCTCCAAGCCTTGCTTGCAGGTCTGAGATGGGTCTTGAGCCAGTCCCAACAGAAACACTGACAAGTTCCTGACAGTCTTTGGGGCTGGGAACAGCATTAAGTCTGTCTAGTTTGATTTTTTTAGAGTCTCTTTTAAGAATTTCTTTCCTCGTGGGCTTTCTCTCAGACTCTCCTTCCTTCAACAGAATGACATCTTTGGACGGCGTGTCAAGCTGCTTTTTTAAAAGCACCCGAGCATCCTCCATCTCTGGACTACTTTTCTTGACTTCTGATTTTTGCCTTTCTGCTTTCAAATTGGAATCTGCAAAACGCCTTTTCCTTGCTTCCAGCTTCTCCAAATCCACAGCACTTACCCCATCAGCAGACTGCTCTGGTTTTAGGTGCTTCCGGGTTTTAAGTCTGCCTTCCTTATCTACCACTTCTATGTGGCTTGAAAGTGCCTTTTCCTTTGGCACTTTCATTCTGACAGATTCCAGTTTAGATAAGTCAGATTTTGCAGGCTCCATGTGAGAAACTTGCAGTTTCTGATCTATGGCAGAAGACTTAACAGTGTCATTATCAAGCTTGGCTTTCAGCTTTTCCAATGGAGTGTGGTCAATCACCTTCCCCTCTTTTTCTTTCACTCGAGTCAAAACCACACAAGGCATGAGTTCTAAGCGGTTTTTTGCTATTCCTTCTTTGTCAGCTTTCTCTCTGCTCAGTTTATTAAAACTCCTTGATTTTTCAGGGCTCTGTTCTCTTTCATTTTCTTGGTCTGTTTCTGAAGATTGGGAACTAGGAGAATGAACTTTTCCTTTTCGTTTCTGCTTGTCAGTTTTGTCCTTTTCCACTTTCTCCTTCCTTATTAAGCGTCTCTCTCTTTCCACTCTCTCAGGATCAAAAGTTCGTTCTTTATCTGTCTTTTCATTTTTTGTATAACGTTCCAAACGAGGTTTGTCAAGTTTATCATATCTTGGAGGGGAAAGTGAGCTACAGCTTCCACTCCGGTCTGAGGACCGGCTATAAACCCTCCTCTCAGAATCACTTGGTAATCTCTCTGACTGTGAGGGAGATGTTCCAGGACTCTGTGGGCGCCGCAGGTGCACCGGACTCTGACTGCGTTCAATTGGCCTCCTCTCATGGTCTCTGTCCCGGTCAGGATCAAATCTTTCGCGTTCTCTTTCTCGTTCCCGTTGCCTGTAACTGTAATCCCGAATATCTTGTTCATAAGGATCACTTCTGTAATCCCTGTATTCCCGAGGATCATCATAATAGCGAGATTCATAATAGTCTCCTTGGTAAGTTTCCCATTCTGAATAAAATTCTCTCCCTCGAGCTGGATAGTCCCGTCTAGAATCCTCAGCATATGTGCCTGGAGTACGAACAGTCTCATAATATGTGCGATCTTGGCTATAATCATAAGATCCCCTTCGTTCCTCTCTGCCAAAAACAAACAAAAAAATATTTCATTCTTTTGTTTCCTTGTCATTTATACATTAAATCATACATATAAGATTACAAAGTCCTGCTTCTAATAATCTTTGCCATTAGTCATTAGACCTGTAATGTCCAATACTGTTGGCACTAGCCACGTCTGACTACTGAGAACTTGGAATTTGGCTAGCCTGAATTGACATGGGAGTGTAAAATACACACCGACATTGATAGATTTAGTTTTAAAAAAAAAAGAAAAAAGGAAAGATACTTCAGTAATTTTTTAACTTGATTATATGTTGAAATGATAATATATTTTAGATATACTGAGTTAAATAAAATTGCACTTTTTCTTTTTACTTTTTTATGTGGTTATTAGAAAATTTAAAACCATAGATGTAGCTTACATTATATTTCTATTGAATAGCAGTTCAACCCATTTTATTCCTTTAGTATTTGGTACTGTGGGTTTTATATATATATATATATATATATATATATATATATATATATTTTATTGATTTTTTACAGAGAGGAAAGGAGAGGGATAGAGAGTTAGAAACATCGATGAGAGAGAAACATCAATCAGCTGCCTCCTGCACACTCCCTTACTGGGGATGTGCCTGCAACCAAGGGACATGCCCTTGACTGGAATCGAACCTGGGACCCTTGAGTGCGCAGGCCGACGCTCTATCCACTGAGCCAAACCAGTTAGGGCGGTATTGTGGTTTTTAATAAGCACCAGCATTAAGGGGTGTCACGTCCCCACATTTCTAAGTCTTTTATAATTACTTTTCTGCCAAAAGATATTCTTACTACAACTTGAGAAACAAATATACTATGTTCCTGACATAGTATTTGAGGGAATAAGTGAAATACTACTTTTAAACTGCAAGCCCTTATGCAAATGGGACATCATTTGCATTCCTGAGCTAAACTATCATTAGAGGTAAAGCATTTTTTTCATTCCATGAATCAACTATTCAGTGAGATGACTACCTTCAACTCTATGGCAAAAGCAAAGACCACTAAGTTCTACTCAAGCATCCTGGACTTGACTACTTTTCTTGACTACTTTTCTTGACTTCTAATTTTCCATAAGCACTGCCATCTGAAACCAAATGAGGCAAAACTAGTTCACAGTGAAGTCCCACACCCTCCCACTTCCTACTTTGGTAGATACTATAAACTCCATTCAACAGGGATTAAATAACCATGGGTAAGAATCAAAGAAAAAAGCTGGAATCAGATAATCAGTAAAATAAGTGAATTTAAGTAGTAATATATAAAAATTAACATCCAGTCCTAGCTGGTTTGGCTCAGTGGATAGAGCGTCAACTGGTGGACTGAAGAGACTCAGGTTTGACTCGGGTCAAGGGCACATGCCCACTGGGGGGCATGCAGGAGGCAGCCTATCAGTGGTTTTCTCTCGTCATTGATGTTTCCATCTCTCTCTCCCCTCTCCCTTCCTCTTTATAATCAATAAAAATATATTTAAAAAATAAAAATTAACATCCACACAATATTATCCAACCTCACAAGATACTGTTCTTTGAAAACTATTTAATGTACATACAGAGGATCTTAATGGATTTTTTTATGTGTTAGGTACCAGTAGACCACCAACACTTTCCACTCAGTTATGGGTAAGAATTCCTGTTAGCACTTAAAAGTATCCTATCTAATAAAGAGGTAATATGCTAATTGGCCCTCACACTGTCGCAAAGATGGCGGTGCCCACAGCCAATAAGGAGGGACTATGCTAATTGACTGCCATGTCCTCAAAGATGGCGGCGCCCACAGCCACAAGATGGCGGCGCCCAGTCCTCTCAGCCCCACTGGGGCAGCAGGTGTGTAGCAAGGCCTGCCTCCAGAGTCCCCCAGTCCCCTCAGCCCTCCAGCTGCCCAGGGCCACCTGAGGCTCAGGTAACCAGGGCCAGCCAAGGCTTGCGCTGCTGGCAGTGGCAGAGGCAGAGGTGTGATGGGGGTGTCTCCTTCCCCTGATCTCCGGGTCACTTCCCGCCCCTGAGGGCTCCCGGACCATGAGAGGGGACAGGCCGGGCTGAGGGAGCCCCCCTCCAGTGCATGAATTTTCATGTACCGGGCCTCTAGTTACAAACTGAGCCAGGATAAAAAAAAACTTTTCTGTCTCTACATATACATACATTCTCTTGCATATGTATGCATACGTGTGTGCCTATGCGCGCGCTCTCTCTCCCCTCTCTCTCTCTCTTACACACACACACACACACACACACACACACACACACACACACCTGACAAAGAAAAGCCTTGTATCGAGAGTAAGGTTCTGGAGGACTGCTGATTTTTTATCTTTTGGAATGTGGATTCCAAACTACTAGTGAAAAACCATCAAGAAGGTTAAGCTTTGCCCTGGCTGGTATGGCTCAGTTGGTTGGGCATGGTCCCATGCACCTGAAGGTGATGGGTTCAATTCCAGGTCAGGGCATATGCCCAGGTTGTGGACTCAATCCCCAGTAGAGGGCATGCAGAAGGGTGAACTTTTGGGAATTTGGCTGTGGGAGACATTTTGCATTTAAAAGCTTTCCAAGTTAAGGACCCAGCTGGGTGGTTCAGTTGATTGGAGCATTGTCCCATATACCAAAAAAGTTGCACATACCTAGGTTGCAGGTTCGATCCCTGGTTGGGGCACATACAGGAGGCAACCAATCAATGTTTCTCTCTCACACCAATGTTTCTCTCTCTCTCCAAAACCAATAAAAAAACATATCCTAGGGTGGGGATTAAAAACCTTCTAAGCTGCCCGGCTGGTGCGACTCAGTGGCAGAGCATCAACCTATGAACCAGGAGGTCACGGTTCGATTTCTGGTCAGGGCACATGCCAGAATTGCAGGCTCAATCCCCAGTAGGGGGCATATAGGAGGCAAACAATCAATGATTCTCTTTCATCATTGATGTTTCCATCTTTCCCTCTCCCTTCCTCACTGAAATCAAAAGAAATATATTTTAAAAGAGAAATACCTTCCAAGTTATTCAATGACCACTACACAATATTCCACATGGAAATGACTCAAAGAAATATATACCTTCTATGATTTAAATAAAAATGAAGCGACGGCCCTGACCAGTTTGGCTCAGTGGATAGAGCGTCAGCCTGTGGACTGAGGGGTCCCAGGTTCGATTCCGGTCAGGGGCATGTACCTTGGTTGCGGGCACGTCCCCAGTAGGGGGTGTGCAGGAGGCGGCTGATCGATGTTTCTCTCTCATCGGTGTTTCTAACTCTCTATCCCTCTCCCTTCCTCTCTGTAAAATCAATAAAATATATTAAAAAAAAAAATGAAGTGACGAGGCAGTAAAAAAAGAATGTATTCAACAGGTTTTTAGCTGGCTGATCAGGATTTGGCTCAATCTTGTCAAAGAGCCTTTTATACTTGAACTGGAATGTCTAAAGACATTTTTCACACACAGCCTTTTGTCTAACACATATATGGGGGTGGAGATCTAGTGGTAACATTCCAGAAGACTTAATCTCATAGACATGTTTGGACAACCAGCTTGATCATATATATGGATGATAGCTTCCAATTTCAAATGTGATCAGCTATTGAATGTGGTGACATTATGTTAGGATATTTTAATATATTCAGTCTAAAAAAGAATCATCATCAGTTTGGGGGCAGTTTTAAGCTAACAGAAATAACATGATTCAGACAGTGAGATCTTGAATTATTCTGAACAGTATTGGTTCTTACAAGCAGCAGAAAAAATATCAAAAACTACATACCATGATTGATTGAAAAAATTAATGAGAGAAATAAGGTTTACTTTTTACATTGCTGAAGTTAGCAATTTATATATATTTTAGATTACTGATTCACAAATAATTTAAAACAAAGAGAGTTGAATTTAAAACAAAGCTCTTTAGCCTTTTGAAAGTTTGTTTTTTTTTTAACTAATTGTATAAGCACATGTATGTTGACAACCTGGATGTTCTCATTTCTAAATATACAGGGCATTTAATAATTTATAATGTACTTCAACATGTTGTTATATTTAATTCAAAACTATACAGCAAGATGATCTATACTAATGTGGCAAAATGTAGGAGCAGTCAGTGAGAAATACAGATAGGTTACCCAACTCCAGTGAGCCACATGAAAACAGGATTCATAAAAATAAACCTGTTTCTGTATAAGGAAAAAGGTTTTTTGGAGTAAGAATAGAAATAAGAAATGAAAAATAAAATTTAATCCCATCTAAATTTTATGTACTAAAATTTTTAAAAATCAAACTATGCTGATAATTTTAAAATACATACCTTCTTTCCATTAACATTTCATAAAAGTCTCTGATATCTTGACCAGATTTTTCCATACAGTGATAAAATGCCAGCTGACTTTCCCGATTTGCAAAATCCACCTTAAAGAAAAAAGAATAGCAGGTATATCTGCAAGTTTCAGATTTAAAAAATGAAAAGTTACCAAATTTTTTAATTCTTCCCAAAATAGTCCTCGACTATTTCAAGAAAGAGCAATCTTTCTAAATGAAGTGAAATAACCCTCATAACAAACTGTATTTTGTTACTCTGAAATCTCTCTCAAATTCTACTAAAAAATTATAGGATTTGCCTTAGCTGGTTTGGCTCAGAGGATAGAGCGTCAGCCTGTGGACTGAAGGGTGCCAGGTTCGATTCCAGTCAAGGGCACATGCCGGGGGTTGCTAGCTCGATCCCAGTGCAGAAGGCAGCCGATCAATAATTCTCTTTCATCGTTGATGTTTCTCTCTCTCCCTCTCTCTCTCTCCCCTCTCCCTTCCTCTCTGATATCAATAAAAATATATTTTTTAAAAAAAGAATTATAAATAAATTACTTGTTATATGGATTTGAGGGGGTAGTTAGACCCTATAAGGTTCTAGAAGGAATGGGATAAGCAAAATGGAAAACTGAAATGATACCTAGCAGGATTCTAGGTTGTCAATTAAATAATCAGAACAACTAAATCCAGCAATCAGAGCTGGGCCTCAGAGTCACTAAAAAGCATATAATATCCATCATCAATACCTTTTTTTTTAAATTGATATATTATTTGGAAAAGACTTATTTCAATCTAACCCATCATCAATGATTCTCTCTCATCACTGATGTTTCTATCTCTTCCTCTCCCTTCCTCTCTCTGAAATCAATAAAAAGAAGACATTTAAACCAAAAAAAGGGCAAGATCTGAATATGACTTTGTTTTGCTTCTGTTTACCTTTACTCTACATACCTTAATTTTATTCCCACCAATTTTCCTCCCCTTGGTCTCTTTTACAGCTGCCTGTGCATATTCAATTTCATTGTAGATAATCAGGGCCATGCCTTTCAAGCGGTCAAACACCACCTGTAACAAAAAACACAACAAAAAAGTAAGAGCCTCATCCACTAGGCACAGTATCAGTCCCAAACAAACTCCTAAGTCACAAGGACACTGTCAAGATAAAATATACTTACATACATTTTATTTATTTACTTATTTTATTTTTGTTAATCCTCACTCAATGATATTTTTCCAGATTTTTAGAGAGAGTGGAGTGGGAGAGACAGAAAGAGACACATCGATTGGCTGCCTCATGCATGGGGATCAAGCCTGCAACTAAGATACATGTCCTTGACCGGAATTGAACCCGGGACCCTTCAGTCAACAGGCTGAAGCTCTACCCACTGAGCCAAACTGGCTAGGGCTACTTATATACATTTTATTCTAGAAAAAATTTCAGGCTTTTCCTGATTATGCATATTGTAGTGAAAACAATAAAATGTGTAAGGACTGTTTAGAATCATGGCTACTGTGGCTTGAGGTATATTATGCCTTATTTTGTTTTTCTGTATTTTACTTTATTTTTCACATTGACTGAATACTACCCACTTTAACATCATTGATAGGTTCTGTGACTTTAAGCAAAATGACATATAATAAAACCAATTTTACCACAGGCTAACTGCTATAAACAAGAGTTAAGTTCCAACAGCATCTCATCAACACTATAATGAAATGACATGGAACAAAACGATGTTATTTGAGAACCTGCTACATTTAAGTAAGCATTCTAGTTTTAGCTAAAAAAAGCAATACTCTTGGCAGAGAGAAAAAAATGTGAAGAGTATTGGATCAACAAAAAATGTTAGTGACTCTTAGTTGTAAGTGGCACTACCATCTTAAAGCTATTGGATTTTTATTTACACTAGCAGTCTTTAACGTGTATTTCTCCAATCAACAAAAGCTACATTTAAAGAAATGTCAAAATTATGCAACATGTCCACCACAGTATAAATCTGCTTTTTTAAAAGCTTTACCTTTACATAATGGAATGGGGCCAGAGATCATTTTCCTGTTTTATTTGTGGATCTGTTACATAAACATTGATTAGATGAATATTCTGTTGTGTAACTGTCTTGATAAAGTCATCATTAGCCCTAGCCCGTTTGGCTCAGTGGATGGAGCTACGGCCTGCGGACTGAAGGGTCCCAGGTTCGATTCCGGCAAGGGCACATGCCCAGGCTGTGGGCTCGATCCCTAGTGGGGGGCGTGCAGGAGGCAGCTGGTCAATGATTCCCTCTTATCACTGATGTTTCTATCTCTCCCTCTTCCTTCCTCTCTGAAATCAATGAAGAAATATATATTTTTTAAAAAAGTCATCATCATTAAAAAAAATCAAGTCTAATTACATATTAGTGTGAACATGAACAATCCTATATAATAAAAGGCTAATATGCAAATTGTCCCCTCGGGAGTTTGACTGACCGAGAGTTCAACCACTCGCTATGACATGCGCTGACCACCAGGGGGTAGCACAGAACAAAGGAAGGCCCCGGCCAGAAGCCAGGGGAAGGAAGGCCCCATTTGGCCCTCATCGCTGGCCAGGCCTAGGAACACTACCCGTTCATGAATTTCATGCACCAAGCCTCTAGTTATGTAATAGACTGTCTAATTTTGCCCAGCTGGTGTGGCTCAATGGTTGACCATTGACCTATGAACCAGGAAGTCACGGTTCAATTCCAGGTTGTGGGCTCAATCCCCAGTGTGGATCATGCAGAAGGCGGTCGATCAATGATTCTCTCTCTTCACTGATGTTTCTCTCTCCATTACTCTCTGAAATCAGTAAAAATATACATTAAAAAAAAAAAATGCCCTAGCCTGTTTAGCTCAGTAGATAGAGCATTAGCCTGTAGACTGAAGGGTCCTGGGTTTGATTCTTTTTTTTTTTTTCTTTCTGGGTTTGATTCTTGATTAGGGCACATGCCCAGGTTGTGGGCTTGATTCCTAGTGGGGGGCGTGCAGGAGGCAGCCAATCAATGATTCTCATCATTGATGTTTCTAGCTCTCTCTCCCTTCCCTTCCTCTCTGAAATCAATAAAAATATATTTTAAAAAAAGACTGTCTAATTTTACTGTGAGATAAAATTATAAAAATCTCTAATAAACATTCTATTTAACAGTAGTGTGTACATTAATTGCAAAATTAATTAGCTCAGCTGGTTCAAAATAGTTTTCAAAATATTCATATCATAAGCTAATATAGATGAGCTGCCCTTCTAGGCCAATTTTTAGAAAAGAGGATTTTATTGTATGAGTTATTAAAGAAAAGAAAAAGTTGGCACTAGAAATTGAGACTGAAAGGACAGAATATCCAGAAAAGAGAGTCAGAAGTAGCTTTAAACTACATACCAAAACCTCCCACCTACCTTTATCACAGGCCCATATCGGCAGAAATGTCGTGTTAAATATTGATCCGACACATTTGCAGAAAGCCCATCTAACCACACGCAGTTTGTAGGCATGCTCTTTCCAAAACCCAGCTGAATATAAAAGGCGAAATTTCTGTCAGTAAAGTCACCAATTATTCAACTACAGAATTCTGAGAAAACCTGTCTTCTGTAGGAATCTCGTCAAACCAACATCTCAAGTGGAAAACCATTGGGTTATATCAAGTAAAAACTTTTTTAAAAAAAGTAATACTGCCTAAATAAGCAAGTCTTTACTTTAGATTATAGTATAACAGAATGAGAATGCAGAAATGTACCACCTTTAGGTTATCTAACTGTATTACTGAAAACTTAAATAATGAGACATATGCAAACAAAACAAAACCAAACCCTCCAAATCTTAAAAATCATAATAGTACAATAATTTATGCAAATTTCTTTACCTTAAGGCGGTTATTTCCAAGGTATTCCCCATCCATCTTCTTAATAGCCTTACAAACGCTGGCAATATCACAGTATTGCAAAAATGCATACTGAGGAACTCCATTAACTTTTTTAATATCAATATCCTGAAAAGGCCAATGGATACCACTTAATGATACAAAAAAGTAATCAGAAATTTATTTTCAACAAGAAAATAAATAAAAATAAACCTCATAAAGTCCATATGAGGTATATATTTCTCAAAATAGTCATAGTCCCAAAAATAATTTTCTTAGATAAAATTGTACATCTTCATGAAACTGTAAATTAGTGTAAAAACCTATATAACAGCATTTGTAATCACAAACCATGAAACCGTTCTCATGAAACTCTCTGCAGAAGAGCAACTGCACTACAACTCAAAATCTGAAATTTATAATACCTATTTTAAGAAAGATGTATGATAGTAAAGAAAAGGCAGCCTATTTTATGAAAACCTAAAAAATAATTCTGCAGTATCTGAAGGACTTACTAGAAACAGACCATTTAAAATATACTATCTGGCCCTGGCTGGTTTGGCTCAGTGGATAGAGTGTCAGCCTGTGGCCTGAAGGGTCCCAGGTTCGATTCTGGTCAAGGGCACATGCCTTGGTTGTGGGCTTGATCCCCATGCAGGAGGCAGCCGATCAATGATTCTCTCTCATCACTGATGTTTTTCTCTCTCCCTTCCTCTCTAAAAATCAATAAAGATATATTTTATAAATAAATAGAAATACTATGTATGTTGGGGTTGGGTGGAGGAATTGAGCAAAAAAGGAAAAAATAAAAAGAGAGTGAACTCAAGGACATGGACAACAGGTGATGATTGTGGGATGAGGAGGCGGAGAGGTGATGGAGGTGAATGAGGGCACAGAGGGAATAAATGGTGATGGAATAAATTAAAATAAAAGCTAAAATAATATTAATAATATTTGAGAAGAGTAAAAATAACAAAGAAATCAAGTTTTCAAAAGTGATTTACAATATGCAATTCTAAAATAGAAGACTCATTCTTCTATCAGTGTATCTCACTGAACCAAGCCTGGTGATTTGATAAATATGGTAAAGATCTCTCATATCCAATATGAATTGATATATCAATACCCAAACTACTTTGTGAAAATGCATCAAAAACACTATCCCTGGGTTAAAGAAAAACTCTATGAAGGAACACCACCATCTCTTTGGAATGCTCAAATCCTGTAGCCCCACTCAGACTGATGCTGCCTGGAGGTGGTGGTGAAAAAGAACCTAGCTTACACAGGAGAATGGTCCAGAGAAACCAGACACTTGGAGGGCAAAACATTGACTTAAACAATAATCACCTGGACCATATATTGCAGAGTAAGTATTATGATTATCTAAGCCTCCTTAAGGATCACAAGTCAATAATCAAAACCTGAAATGGCAAAATGAATGTAATTAAAAGCTGTATGATGGGTCCTTTAAAAAAACCAATAATTTATACTCAAAATTGTTGTAAGTAATGGTAAGCAATCACTTTGATTTTCACTATTAAGTAGAATGCAATAACCCAGGATAACTCTACTGAAGAGAAACAATCTCCAAAGAATATGGTGGGTAGACTCACTAACTACCAGGTTCTTTCTGGCTATAGCATAATCTGTTATCAGACTATTTCCCCAAAGTTTGTGTTTCATTAAAATAGTGATAACCATGAGCAACTGCAAACATGATGAGACTATGGTTTCCAAAAAGAATACTGATATGTCCACCTTAGTGAGAAGCATAGCTCTCAAACACAAGTATTCTAATTTTAGCAACCTTGGTGATAAACATGTGCCCATGTGTCCAAATAAAACTTTTTATACCCCTCCAAAATTTAAAGTAGCAGTTACATTTGAATAAAAGTATATCTGAAAGCTTTATCAATTCATAGACTCATGAATGCCAAGGCAGAAAAAGCTGAAGTTCAGATAGTAATGTGAACTCCAAGTCACTCATCTAGGTAGGCAATATAACTAGAATTAGAGTACACCGCTACACACATAAAAAAATAAAAGAACTTTAAAAAATCAAAATAACTTAAAAAGAGAATAAGACGAATATTTTCCTGGTATATTTCTCTAAATATATTATCTCTGCTTTTTCTTTACTTTCTACCAACCACTTCATTCTCTTGCCCCACCCCCAGTAAAATGAGGTTTTACATCAGCCATAGACACAAATAATGTTTTAGTCACAGGACTAGATTATGTCATTTAAAAAGGGCCCCCCTCCCCCCCGGCCAATTTGCTCAGTGGTTAGAACATTGGCCTGTGAACAGAAGAATCGTGGGTTTCATTCCCAGTCAAGTGTATGTACCTCAGTTGCCCCTTCAGGAGGCAGCCAATTGATAGATCTCTCACATTGATGTTTCTCTCCCTCCCTCCCTCTCCTACCTCCCTTACACTCTCTCTAGGAATCAATGGAAAAAATATCTTTGGGTGAAGAAAATGAATGAATGAATGAATGAATGAATGAATGAATGAATGGATCTTTTGTTTAGCGCATTAGTGTATAATAGTGATTTTCAATTGGTGTGTTAACAAGAAGTACAACTCGTGTGCTGCAAGAATTTTTTTATATGTTTTTATTGATTTGAGAGAGAGCGGAAGAGAGGGAGAGAAAGAGAAACATCGATTCTGCCTCCAGCATGCCCCTACTAGGTCTCAATCCCATGACCCAAACATATGCCCTTACCAGGAATTGAAATGACCTTCTGGTACATTGGGAGGACGCTTAACCAAGTGAGCCACACTGGCCAGGGCTGCCATAAGGATTTTTAAAACATGCAATACCTGCCTATTTAGTGAGGGGCACTGACCTCTTTTCCTTTAGATTGTCAAAAAAAAAAAAAAAATGACAACAGCTAATTCAATAGTCGTCTAATGTGAATGAATCAAAATTACACCTACTTTTTTGTGTGCCGCAGAATTTTAATAATGAGTTTATGGGTTCCATGAGATGAAAAAGGTTAAAAATTGCTGGTATACAAGATAGATGGATAGACAAACAAAAGGACACACACACATCTGAAAGATTAGTAAGAGCTATTCCTACCTGTAACATTTTTAAATATAGTACAAATATACTAGGGCAACTTTTTTGTTATTAATATATATAAAGAAAATCTAAAAAATCAAGAAGTAACTTCCCTATTTTTTCTATCACAAAACAGTACATCCCCATATAAGGGGTCAATGGGGAAAAAAGGGGACATATGTAATACTTTCAACAATAAAAGATTTAAAAAAATTTTTTTAATGAAATTAAAACAAAAAACAGTATATCCTAAGAGCTGTAACCAAACTATGTTTTGAGTAGTCAAAAATTTTTAATAGGTTTTTATTGATTTCAGAGAGAGGAAGGCAGAGGGAAAGAGAAATAGAAACATTAACGTTGACAGAGAATCGTTGATCAGCTGCCTCCTGCACGCCCCACACTGAGGATTAAGCCTGAAACCCAGGAATGTGCCCTGACAGGAAGTCAAACCAAATCAAACCATGACTTCCTGGTTCATGGGTCAATGTTCAACCAATGAGCCACTCCAGCCAGGCCAAACTATTTTCACTATAAACTGACTCAAGTTTTGAGCCATAGGGAACAGAAAAACCCTTCTACTCCTAAACCTAACTATGACTTGCCTAATATAAAAAGTGATTCTAATTAAAATTTCAAAATAGAACTGAGCTTCCAGCATGATATCCATGTTCTAGTAATCCCCACGGTGCTTTCTGATGAGCACCGTGGTAACAACAGTCACACACGAGTCTGCTGCTTCTTTCTCACAAATATATGTTCTCTTCCAGATTTCTCTTTCAATCCACAGGACTAGAGATGTAACTGAAACAGCACCCAATAGGAAAAGGAAAATAGAAAAACTGGATAGGAAAATACATATGTAAACAAAATAAAGACAAATATACATTATGCATTTTTACATATACACATAAATACTCTCCAAAGGGTTTTGCTAGATCATGTTTTAGCGAGAGTTAAAAACACATAGGACAAATTAAAAAAACATTCATTACACCATCTAAATATCATCTTTCCAAATATAATCTGTAACTTTGCTTTGTCTTATGAAAAAGACCTAAAACTGTTTTTATTGTAAAAAGTAACATACCACAATTTCACCAAAGCGCTGGAAGATGTTTCGAAGATCATGGTAAGTAGTGGTTTTTTCAAGGTTGCCAATAAAGAGGGTTCTTGTTGCTTTGGGATGAAATTCATCTATCCTTTCATCCAAAGGGCGAAATTCATTTTCACTTTCTGTTTCTATAAGTGGGATGGGGGCAGAGTAAAAAGAGAAGAGAGTGTTTTGATGTGTATTTATATTTATATATCATAGGGGAAAAACTACATTTAAGAAAGTAAATCTCTGAAACATTGGGCTTGAGTACTCATACAATCTGAAAAATTATACACACCTTCAGAAATAGCAAAAGAAGAATACAAAGGCTAACAAACTTGTCCCAAAAGTAGGGGGAAGTAACACTTTGATTTTTAAAATAGGAAAGTGGACAGAATTTCAATATGCAAGTTGATTTGTTGAAAAAATAATCACTTAGCACAGAAATATATTTTAAACCCCAGAAAAATGGTAATTATTTTAGCCTAATCTTTAGTTCCAAAATTATGTTGCAGGCTCTCAACGTGGAGTATAAACTATACATAAAACTCAACTGAAATCAGTCCAGCTTCATTACTTAATTTACTTTCAACATTTTATGAAATACTTAAGATTTTACATTTGTCCTACTAATCATAATCAACACAACCCAAATTCCTGTCTCAATGCAGCAAATTTTAGATACAAAAATAATAATTGCATGATAACGGACTGAAACAACACTTATGAAATATCTTCTTTTGGTGTTGTACAGACCTCAATGACAACTAGAAAAAGACTAAATGACTCTTCAAGTTTCTATTTCTTATGATCAAAAGCCCTTGTTTAATGTCCAATTCCAAGAGGTCCTTGACCTAAAGAAGAAATCAGCTCCATACATTTCAATACAAAACATTTACGACAAATCATCCAACAGCAGAATTCCAACCAAGTCTCTATACTCAAATTTGATTGCTTTCCACATCCCATTAAACAGGTGTTTCATGTTGTCCTATCTTGAAAAGGTAGCTTCAGCTTTCCTATGCTTGAAATTAACCAAACTTCTCAAAATCTTCACGGGTAGGTGATTAAAACCCAATTACATCCTGGGTTTTAGGTAAATGTTTTAGATAAAATGATATTTTACTGTATAAATCTCGAGCTAGCCTCACCACTTGGAGTTAGTCAGCTCTCAATAATGACCCTAAATTAGATCCTCACTACTTACATAAGATCCTCACTAATTATATATGTCAGTTCCTTAAGAATAGATGACATTCTAAATATAATTCCAAATGTGTTAAATAAGAACTGCTCTTAACCCAGTATAACTTAGGGCAGTATCTCAAAACTAGCAGAGAAGTGGGAACATGAAGACATAACCTAGAATTCCTTTGAAAAGATAATATTCCTCTGAATTAGTGTTTTATCACAAAATTATGCACATTTTACATTATTCACTCTAACACCTCTGTGCCTGTTTTAATACACAAATAACATTCTTTTCAGGAATATTATTTTTCCTCTTAATTAAATAAAATAAATAAGAAAATGAGCGATGTTTACCTTAAAATTCAAAACTCAAAGTTTAGTCTTAAAGTTCATCTCAGCTACATAATGGTACTGTATAATTTTAACATTTCTATTCATTCCTTTACAAATTTACTCACAAGATGCCTTAAATTAGGGGTTCCCAAACATGCATATGTGAATTCTGAACCAGCAAGCTGGGGTAGGGTCCAAGAGTCTGCATTTTAAACAAGCTCTGCAGGTGATTCTAAACTGGAGGAAACATGGCCCAATCCCTGCCTGAGAAGACTTCCTGCCCTATAATAGGCCTTTCAGGTAAGTTCAAGTTAATAAAATGTCCCCTTGAAATTCTCAATGGGTCACACTAAGTTAGCCCTGCTTTTCCGTCACTATCTTTAAGGTCATAGAAGACAGAATAACAGATCCAATTGTGCTGGGCATAATGGAAATAAAACTGGTCTAACTAGCCCCTCAAATCCATATAACAAGTAATTTATTTTGAAATTTAATCCAGGATAATTCTGTTGTTATTCTCCTAGAAACTATTTCCTTATCTCAATCAAGTTAATCCTTTTGGGAAAGCAGGACGCAATAAGGGGCTAACTCTGCCTTTCTGTCACTCTTATTAAAAGTCAGCATTTCTGCCCTGGCTGGATAGCTCAGTTGGTAAGACCGTTGTCCTGACATGCCAAGGTTGTGGGTTCAATCCCTGGTCAGAGCACATACAAGAAGCAACCAATAATTCAATTTTTTTTTTTTAAGTCAGCATTTCTCCCTTATAGAAACACAACAATTTTTACCCTCCCTAACTAAAACAACATAGTTTATTAAGCTGAATAAATAAAGCTGGAATAGTGTCCACATTTAGAATATTCTGCTGCTGTTTCATAGGCTGGAATACAAATTACACAAATTCCTTTTCTCTTACCTGGCCCTATCCATGCTGTTACTTCAATCTGCATGCCAAAGAAAAGTTTTCCTTTTGATGCAGTCAATGCTTTTTCTTGGTCCTCTTGCTGTCGAAAGAATACCAGGCCATACCTCTCTTCTGAAGCTCCATGTATTTGCACTGAAGTCACCTTTCCAAATTTCTTAAATTCATGGAAAAGGCCATCTTTAAGGCTTGTATCTAAATCGCCAAATAAAAACAAGTTGCTTATTTTTCTAATTTAGTTACAACTCAATAAGTAAGCTAATTATTAGCCTGATTTTTAACCTAAGTTTTGTTAGCCTTAAAACATTACGTTTTCAAACACAATAACTCTAAAAGGCATTTTGGAGATTACTGTACAATTCTGAAATAAACTGAGTATTAGAAGATTTATTGATTTTTTTTAAAAAATCTGGAGTATAGCGTAAGGGGAGTTTATTTTGCTACTCCTACTTTTGGTTATGTTTAAAACTTTTGCCCAGCTGGTGTGGCTCAGTGATTGAGCATCAACCTATGATCCAGGAGGTCACCGTTCAATTCCTAGTCAGGGCACATGCCTGGGTTGCAGGCTCGATCCCCAGTGGGGTGCATACAGGAGGTAGCCAAGCAATGATTCTTTTTCATTGATCTTTCTATTTCTTTCTCCCTCTCCCTTCCTCATTAATCTATTTCTCCCTCCCTCTCTGAAATCAATAAAAGATATTTTTTAAAACTTTCATAATAAAAACTTTACATACATGAAAACAACATATGTAAAACCTTTAAAGACTTCAAAAAGAAAACCATACTTCTAGCTTCCCAAGCATCATGTCAATGATAAAAATGTGTGGGAAGTGGCATGTAACATCCTAAACAACTTTCAGGCATTTTACAGATGAATCATGCCATCTGGGGGTCCTGTGTTAATTTGCTTCATCTTAAGAATCAAGATTATATAAAAAGACAAGCCAATTTTACCCTCATCTACTCCTAAATTACCAAGTAATCTAAATCAAAAGCTCATCAACATTTGTGTCTCAATATCTCTATTCACAAACCTGGTATGCAGATTTTATAGGCTGTTTTATTTTATTTTTTAGAGGAAGGGAGGAGGATAGAGAGATAGAAACATTAATGATGAGAGAGAATCATTGATTGGCTGCCTCCTACATGCCCACACTAGGGATCAAGCTAGCAACCCAGGCATATGCCCTGACCAGGAATCGAACTGTGACGACCTGGTTCATAATTCAACACGCAACCACTAAGCCATGCCAGTGGGGCTACAGGCTGATTTTTTTGTGTGTGTTTTTTTTTTAAGGCTAGTCAAGTGAAGCAGTGGGAGTGGAGAAGGAACAAAGAAATCTGTAACTGGCTGTGATCAATTAGTTGTAAGACACCACTGCACTCGGACCAGCTGTGTTTTAATAAATAATTTAAGTAATCACTGAAATGCACTTAGCCAAGAAATATTTAGTTTGATCTTTTTCGTTTTGACCATACATATGTTGTTTTCATAGGTAATATGCCTAATATAGGAATAACAGTATATTGTGGTCAATTGTCATTTTAAAATATCAGGAGTAAAGGAAAGACTACAGTATAGCTTTTCATTAGACTTTTCCATTACTCATGGTTTTCCTCATTTAAACTCTTAATATTTTTTTAAAATATATTTCTGTTGATTTCAGAGAGGAAGGGAGAGGGAGAGAGGTAGAAACATTAATGATAATGAGAGAGAATCATTTATTGGCTGCCTCCTGCATGCCTCCTACCAGGGATC
Organism: Myotis myotis; assembly: GCF_014108235.1. NCBI lineage: Eukaryota > Metazoa > Chordata > Mammalia > Chiroptera > Vespertilionidae > Myotis > Myotis myotis. The sequence continues at coordinate 7,907,288 of NW_023416324.1, read as the reverse complement.
GAGCCACCAACCCAGGCATATGTCTTGACCGAGAATCGAACTGTAACTTCCTGGTTCATAGGTCGACGCTCAATCACTGAGCCATGCCAGCCAGGCAAACTCTTAATTTTTTTGAAATGAGTTTCCTATCATAATTTTATGTCCAAAATTATTTCACATAACATAGGACTCCAGAGCAATATAATAAATCTAACTAAAAACAGTATTTCTACATTTTCATCATAACAAATTTCCCCTCTCATTAAAATATTTAATCCAGCCTAGTGTCTAGGCTGGATTAAATATGTAACAACCTAGTCACTACATAAAATTATAATAATAACCACTTGCTTTTTCTTACATGGCATTACATGTTAGATGAACCACAAGAACAAAGCTGATTGCGCATGGAAGGGGAAGAGTTAGAAGGATGGAGCAAAGTAAAAAAAAAAAAGAGAGAGGGAACTCATGGTCATGGACAACAATGTGATGATTGGGAGGGGGAAGTGGAGGAGGAGGGCATAGCGGAAATAAATGGTGATGAAAAACAAAATGTTTTTAAAAAGCTTGTTGTACCCGGCCGGTGTTGCTCAGTGGTTGCGCATTGATCCATGAACCAGGAGGTCATGTTTGATTCTTGGTCAGGGCACATGCTGGGGTTTCTCGCTCAGTCCCCGGTAGGAGGCATGCAGGAGGCAGCCAATCGAAGATACTCTCTCATCATTTATGTTTCTCTCTCTCTCTCTCTCTCTCTCTCCCCCTTCCTCTTTCTGAAATCAATTTTTTAAAAAACCACCATAAAAAAAAAAAACTTGTCACAACGAAGTATAGAATTCAAGTTGCTTAGTCTCTCATTCCCCAACAGCAACAGAAAGAAAAGTATAGTTTTTACCTGTAGAGCGTACTGGAAGATTCTGAACTTTGATCCCAAAACTTTTACGGGGCTCATCTTTTTCCAGGGATGAAAGCAACTGGGAAGTGGGTGCGGGGACTGCTGCGGATTGAACTGACCGGGCTGGAGAGTCATCGCTTGAACTACTGCTAGAATCAGTGCTGCAGAAGGGCAAAAAAACTTCAGTGAAAAGAGAAACAAAATACTGGAGCATATAAAACTTCTTAGAATCAACAAGTGGCAACAATTAAAAGGTCTAAACTTTAGGCCTGAGACTTTAGGATGCCCTACCTTCACATCCATTTCATACTGTACCTTCAGAGATAACAGAAGACAGCAGTGGCCTGACAGTGTGGAGGCAAAATAAACAATCTTTTACATTACCACATGCCACCTAAAGGCAAATGTTTCATTCTTGAATGCAAAATTTGAATAATTTTTCCAAGTAAATAAGACTAATGAACACAATTCACTTAAGGGTCATAATAATAATAGAACAGTGGATATATGGGTTATTGATTCAGAGACATCAATTCAAATCTTAGCTTAGACATACAGTAGGTACTCTTGGACAAGTCACTTAAGCTCTTACTAAAGCCTCAGTTTACACATCTCTAAAACAGAAATAATAATAATAGTATCTATCTCATAGAGTTAGGAATTAAATAAAATAACCCACATACTTGTATGCATGCATATAAGCATAACCAATGGACACAAGACACTGAGGGGTAGGGGAGGCCGGGGGAAGGTCAAGGGGAAAAAAAAAGGAGACATATGTAATACTCTTTGTAATACTTTAAGCAATAAAACAAAACTTAAAAAATAATAAAATTAAAAAAAAAATAACCCACAGGTTGCCCTGGCTGACATGGGTCACTGGTTATAGCATCAGCCCACACACAAAGGGTCTTGGGTTCGATTCCCAGACAAGGGCACATAGCTGGATTGCAGGTTCCATCCTCAGCCCCAGTTGAGGTGCATACTGGAGACAACCAATCGATGTGTCTCACATCAATGTTTCTGTCTTTTCTCTCTCCCTCTCTCTCTCTCTCTCTCTCTCTCTCTCTCTCTCTCTCTCTCCCCCTCTCCCTCTCCCTCTCCCTTTCTCCCTTCTTCCCTCCTTCCCACTCTTTCTAAAAAAAAAAAAAAATCAGAGAAACCAAGATGGCGGCATAGGTAAACACCAGAGATTGCTGCTTCGCACAACCACTTCAAAAATACAACTAAAAGATGGAACGGACATCATCCAGAACCACAGGAAGGCTGGCTGAGTGGAAATACTACAACTAGAAGGAAAGAGAAAAGAATACCGAGACTCAGAGGAGATGCAGTGCGGAAGTAAAATACAAAGGTGCAGAGGTGCACGCAGAGAGGGCTGGCGGCTAAGGACACGGTTGTCTTTTTCAATCAGGAGAGAGTCTCAAGCTCTGAGCTCCAGTTCCAGGTGAGTCTCTGGGGACCCAGATTCATACGGGAGAAACGGGACTGTCTGGCATCGGTCGGAACTCGAGGGCAGCTTTCTCTCAGAGGTGCTCGCAGCAATTGCCGGGACACTGAGAAGCGGGGCCTCTGAGGGCAGGACTGAGAGCAGCCATAACTGTTCACTCTGCCCTGTTGATCCCCTGGGACCCCGCCCCGCTCAAGCGTGCAAGGAGGCTTTTGCATATGAAAGGCCCGGCCCTTTGCAATCTGAAAATTACTTAACAAACTGCAGCTGGCCCAAGGCCCCAAGACAACTTGCATTGCTTCACACCTGGCTTCTGCTGGGTAGCCTCAGGCCTAGGCTAGATTAGCATCTCCTTAGAGATCCAGGAGCCAGTGTGCCCGGTGGTCAGAGTGGGACCATCCAGATTGCAGCTCCTCGGATCCATAAAGGACACACTCAGGGGGCAGACTCAGTGAGCACCAAAGCCCCACTGAAGCAAGTCTTGTCCCGGAGGGGTGCCTCTAGCACAGAAGTTCTCCCACTGCAGAAACAGCTGATTCTCACAGCCAATTGGCCTGGAGGTCAATCCCTCCCAGTGTTACCTACAACAATCAATGCTTAACTACAACAAGACTGTGCACAAAGCCCACAAGGGGATGCACCAAGAGTGTCTACCTCAGGTAATTGGGGAGGCTGAGCGACTGGGCCCTATAGGACACCTAGCACAGAAAGCCACTCAATCGACACAGCAAAGCATAAAAAATGCCGAGACAAAGAAACAGGACACAAATGACAGAAATGGAGGAAAGCAAACTACTGGATATAGAGTTCAAAACCACACTTTCAAGGTTTTTCAAGAATTTTCTAGAAACCGCCGATAAACTTAATGAGACCCTCAAGAAATCTAGTGAGACCCTCGAGGTTGTGATAAAGGACCAACTACAAATTAAGCATACACTGACTGAAATAAAAAATATTATACAGACTCCCAACAGCAGACCAGAGGATCGCAAGAATCAAGTCAAAGATTTGAAATATGGCCGAAACCGGTTTGGCTCAGTGGATAGAGCGTCGGCTTGCGGACTGAAAGGTTCCGGGTTCGATTCCGGTCAAGGGCATGTACCTGGGTTGCGGGCACATCCCCAGTGGGGAGTGTGCAGGAGGCAGCTGATCGATGTTTCTCTCTCATCGATGTTTCTAACTCTCTACCTCTCTCCCTTCCTCTCTGTAAAAAATCAATAAAATATATTAAAAAAAAAAAAAAAAAGATTTGAAATATGAAGAAGCAAAAAACACCCAACCGGAAACGCAAAATGAAAAAAGAATCCAAAAATACGAAGATAGTGTAAGGAGCCTCTGGGACAGCTTCAAGCATACCAACATCCGAATTATAGTGGTGCCAGAAGAAGAGAGAGAACAAGATATTGAAAACCTATTTGAAGAAATAATGACAGAAAACTTCCCCTACCTGGTGAAAGAAATAGACTTATAAGTCCAGGAAGCGCAGAGAACCCCAAACAAAAGAAACCCAAAGAGGAACACACCAAGACACATCATAATTAAAATGCCAAGAGCAAAAGACAAAGAGAGAATCTTAAAAGCAGCAAGAGAAAGACAGTCAATTACCTACAAGGGAGTACCCATACGTCTGTCAGCTGATTTCTCAACAGAAACTTTGCAGGTCAGAAGGGAGTGGCAAGAAATAGTCAAAGTGATGAATACCAAGAACCTACAACCAAGATTACTTTATCCAGCAAAACTATCATTCAGAATTGAAGGTAAGATAAAGAACTTCACAGATAAGGAAAAGCTAAAGGAGTTCATCACCACTAAACCAGTATTATATGAAATGCTGAAAGGTATCTTTTAAGAAGAGGAGGAAGAAGAAAAAGGTAAAGATACAAATTATGAACAACAAATTCATATCTATCAACAAGTGAATCTAAAAGTCAAGTGAATAAATAATCTGATGAACAGAATAAACTGGTGATTATAATAGAATCAGGGGCATAGAAATGGAGTGGACTGACTATTCTTGGGTGGGGGAAAGGGGTGTGGGGGATGCGGGAAGAGACTGGACAAAAATCGTGCATCTATGGATGAGGACAGTGGGGGGGGGGATGAGGGTGGGAGGGGAACTGGGTGGAGGGGAGCTATGGGGAGAAAAAAGAGGAACAACTGTAATAATCTGAACAATAAAGATTTAATTTAAAAAAAAATCAGTGGGAAAAATATCCTCGGGTGAGGAATAAGAAAAATAAAATAAAAGTAATAACTCATAGGCTTAGAGAGTTTGGAATATGACAGCATTCAATAAATGAAGTAGCCCTGCTCTGTTACTATTATTACTACCACTACACACATAAATTAATTTTTAGGAAAATATAAATATCAAAAATAATTTCCCAGGTAATATTAACTTTAAAAAATTTTGAAGGTGTAATAAATATTGTGTAAATTACTTGAGTCTTGCTAGTTTAGGATCTTTGTGAATAATATGGAAAATCAAAGTCAATGAAATTGATTACTCTCTTCAATTTAATACAATCCTCAAATGGGGAGACAACTGAAAGACAAAGAAAAAATATTACCAACATGGTCAGATCGAGAGAGGGATAGTTAAGCAAGCTTATTATCCCTAAAAACTAAGTGAGAAATATAAAATTCTCTTTAGGTCCTAGCTAGTTTGCCTCAGTGGATAGAGTGTCAGCCTGTGGACTGAAGGGTCCTAGGTTCGATTCTGGTCAAGGGCACATGCCGAGGTTGCACGCTCAATCCCCAGTGGGCAGGAGGCAGCCGATCAATGACTTTCATCATTAATGTTTCTCTCTCTCTCCCTCTCCCTTGCTCTCTGAAATCAATAAAAATACATTTAAAATAATAAAATTCTCTTCAGTACTGGATGTGCACGACTATGGTGGTTTTAAGTTCTTTCATAGCCTTCTCAAATAGATTAATAAAAAGCTATTTACAGGTTTCTAAAATTTTGCTTCAAACTCACACCTTCCTGTTGTGGAAGCCTTATCTCTATATAACTCTGGAAGGTTAATCCATTACTTAAAAATATGTTTTTATTGATTTTAGAGAGAGGGAGGGAGAGGGATATAGAGACAGAAACATTGATGAGAGAGAGACATGGATCAACTGCCTCCTGTACATATCAGGGATCAAGCCAGCAACCCGGATATGTGTCCTGACCAGAAGGTAACAGGGTTCATAGATTGACGCTCAAACACTGAGTCATACCAGCCAGGTGCTTAAACATACCTGGTAGAGGAAAGACTTGATAGTTTTATCATTTGCACTAAGACTACAGCTCTCATACCCAAGACCATCTTTAAGCCAGTCTGATTAATAAATGCAACCCTAGGATCTGAGACAAATTTGCTACTGCTTTTTTAAGAGAATAAAGAAAACAAGGTGTTATAACTTAGCACTCACACAGCATTTTTATTTAGCTTTCACCTACTAAGACAAAAAAATAAAAACGTTATGAGGTTATCAGATCTTCCTGAAGTTTGAAACATAGGGAAATAAACCTATGCCAGTGAGGGCAAAAGGAGATATGCGAGCTCCAAAATACAAACTACTAGGGATAAAAGCCTCCAGATACAACAAGTCATCATTGGCAGGCCTCCTATAAATGAAAGGGCTTCAATTTTCCCTTCTATACAAAAAATATTTTCCTGGATCATTCAACAAAAGTAGTGTTACTAGTACTAAGTGAATAGAATACTATATTTTCATTCAAATTAAGGGTTAACAAAATTAATATTCTGCTTTAGTACAGGAGAAAATGTTTGTTATACGTACTAAGTACGTCAGCTAATACAAGATTATTCACAAGATCACCAAATGATTACAGCATAGAGTGTTATACTTAATTCCAACAAATAAAATAATCATTAAGGAAAATTCTTTAATAACAATGCTACCAATATTATATACATCAAAATTCCTTAGCAATAGTGGATAAAGAAGCAAACAAATAAGGGCAAGAGCAAAATTTCTGGCTTTTAATATGATTAATGAGACAACAAAAACAAAGTTCGGTAAAAGTCTGTAATATAAAAATGCAGGAAGTCCAGCTTGTGTGGCTCAGTGGTTGAGCATCAACCTATGAACCAGAAGGTCACAGTTCGATTCCCAGTCAGGGCACATGCCCAGGTTGCGGGCTCAGTCCTCAATAAGGGGCATGCAGGAGGCAGCCGATCAATGATTCTCTCTCATTACTGATGTTTCCATCTCTCTCTCCCTCCCCTTACTCTCCGAAATCAATAAAAATATATTAACAAAAAGTAATGAAGGAAGGTGATCAATCAACGATAACAATAATTTTTAAGGACAAAACTGTCATAGCTCTAGCTGGTTTTGCTCAGTGAATAGAGCATCAGCCTGTGGAATGAAGGGTCCCGGATTTGATTCTGGTCAAGGGCACATGCCTGGGTTGTAGGCTCAATCCCCAGTCAGGGGCATGCAGGAGGCAGCCGATCAATGATTCTCTCTCATCACTGATGTCTCTATCTCTCTCCCTCTCCCTTCCTCTCTATAATATCAATAAAAAAATTTTTTTTAAAAAAATTGTCATAGATAATAGATTTTCTATAAATATCATCACAATCTTGGTGAATTCCCTACTACCACACCAATTTTGAAACAAGATGTAAGATTTAAATGGTAGAATTACCTGCTGACCACTCTGAAGTGATAACTAGAAAGGGGGAAAGGCTTTAAAATGAATTGCCAAATGATAAAATGATATACAACTTCTGAGCTCTGGCTGGGTATCTCAGTTGGTTAAAGTGTCGTCCTGATACACCAAGATTGCAGTTCAATCTCCCGACATTCAACTACTGAGCCACAATGGCCAGGCTGCATAATAATCCTATATAATAAAAGGCTAATCTGCAAATCGACCGAACGGCAGAACGACTGGTCGCTATGATGCACACTGACCAACAGGGGGCAGATGCTCAACACAGAAACTGCCCCCTGGTGGTCAGTGCGCTCCCACAGGGGGAGCTCCAGTCAGCCAGAAGCTGGGCTCATGACTGGTGAGCGCAGCAGTGGTGGAGGGAGCCTCTCCCGCCTCCGCTGCAGGCAGGCAGTAAGGAGCAAGGGGTCCCAGACTGTGAGAGGGATGTCCAACTGCCAGCTTAGGCCCGCTCCGCTCCTCGTGGGGAGCAAGAGGGCACAGGCTGGGGTGAGAGCACAGGCCAGGCTGAAATTTCATGCACCAGGCCTCTAGTTATTGATAATCAAACAGAATATGAATGCCAGGACTCTCTTAAACACAATGATGGTGTCAAATAACCAACTATTCCTGTCCCTACAGCCATTTTATACACAGAACTACAGTGAGCATTTGACTCTTAACATGGAAAATGTCAAGGCACTGGGTATACTGATCTATAATAATAAAAGCATAAGATGCTAATTATACCGGACATCCTTCCGGATGAAGCCGGGGCTGCAAGGGAAACCCGTGTCCCGGGTGCCAGAGGGAAGCCGGCACTGGCAGCTGGGAGAAGGAAGGCCTACTTTTTTTTTTTAAATTGTTTTATTGCTTAAAGTATTACAAAGAATATTACATATGTCTCCTTTTTTCCCCACCCTTAACAATCCCCCAGCCTCCCCTACCCCCAGTGTCTTATGTCCATTGGTTATGCTTGGAAGGCCTACTCTCGCATGAACTTCGTGCATCGGGCCTCTAGTTATAAGATAATTCAGGACTAAATTTGTTCACATACAACAGTAACATCCAATGGCTGACTTCTATATCTGTATCCCTATAATATTTATAAACATTTGATTATGATAAATGTTAGTTTTTGTTGTTCTTCTTTATTCTTTTTTATCTTCACCGGAGGATATTTTTCCCATTCATTTTTTGAGAGAGTAGGAGGGAGGGAGCAACAGAGAGGGGAGAAGAGAGAGACACATTGATGTGAGAAAGACACATCAATTGGTTGCCTCCTGAACTTGCCCTACAGGGCCAGGGATCGAGCCTGCAACCCAGGTACATGCCTTTGACCAGGAATCGAACCCACAACCCTTTGGTGTGTAGGCTGACACTAACCACTGAGAACACTGGCCAGAGCTACGTTGGTTTTTACAACTGGAAGATTAAAAAGCAATTAATCTAATTAAGTAGGGAAAAATTTGGCATAAATGGATTTTTTTTAAGAGGAGCAATTAAAACTAGAAAACTTTGCAATTAAAACAGTTAAGAGGATCCATTTATTAAAAGCACATATAATCTCAAGTGACTATTTGCCAAAATCTCTCTTCTCTTTCATCAGGCAGCTAATAATTTTTCTCTCTCTACATAATCAATAGTAAGCTTGAGTCGAGAGGGAAAAGATGCAAAATGCAGATTTCCCATCAGGTTTGGGCAAATCCAAATGTGTCCACTGCCCTTGGTGCTTCCATCAAATGTGGAGGGGAAATCATGTAATTTCATAAATGCAATGTATCCCTACCCCAGGTAAGAATCTCTCTACATCCAATTCTTTTACATGTCCAAATCAAATTTTCAAGACAATCCTATCTTTTTAGTGCAGCAGTTCTCTAAATGTGGTTTGAGGACCTATGGGGGGGAGGGGAAGATCATTTTAAGGGCTCTGTAAGGTTCTTCTTATTTCAATTACATAACCATGTGAGGTCAGATTTTCTGCATAGACTTCACACACACGTATAATCACAGTGTGAATACAACAGTGGTTATGAGAATCTCACTATCTTATTAAATCAACATTGAAGAGATTTGCAAAAAAGACAAGACAATGCTACTCATCTCATTATCTTTTGTTTTAAAAATAGTTATATACTAGTATATGCCCTGGCCAATGTGGCTCAGTTGACTGAATGTCGACCAATGCACCAAGAGGTCACCAGTTCAATTCCTGGCCAGGGCACATGCCTGGCTTGTAGGCTCAATTCCTGGTAGTGTGCATGCAGGAAGCAGCCGAATGATGTTCTGCTCTCACATCAATGTCACACCTCTCCCTTTCCCTTCTTCTCTTTAAAAACCAATACAAATATATTTTTAAATGGTTATATCATACCAGCTAGAGATCTAAAATTAAAATTGATTAGGGAAGTTCCTTCCCAGAGGCAGACAACATCTTAAAGAGGACAGCTCTCCCAAGATTATGGATGAAGATCTTCATCTCCATATGAAATTTTTATTCCTTTTTCCTTTTCACTAGTTGCTTGTTCTCTCTGTTAATGCACAGGTAGACAATGCTCCTTAACTCTGGCAACTGTCACTAAACCTACCACTAAGGCCATTAACGGCACAACAAAAATCTCTAGAATTTCTTGCCAAAGTGGTTTTAAATAATAGAATTGCTTTACTTATTGGCTGAACACTCCATAAATCTGTGCCATAAGCAAATACCTGAATCAACACCTTTGGAACTGTAGCAAACAAGAAATGAATGAACAAGCTAAAGCAGGTTGATGCTCCTTCTGGTACATTCTTTGATTTATTTGATACCAGCTGGTTTGATTCACAGGAAACTCTGACCAAGGAACATACTTGTCTCTTGGTATTATCCAACTGATAAGTCATCACTGTAGTATCCCTGGTGGGCTATATCCTCTCAAAGGTCTGAGTTTCACAAGAAGACAAAAATTTCAAAAACTTAGCTAATAGTGAACAAGAGTGGCACTAATATCAATTTTTAGTTATTATCTCACGTATGAGAGAATGACCAAAAAGGGGAGTTCTTAAATTAAACAAGGAGACCATTAGACTGAGGTGGTTCTAATACCTTAGCAGCCTCTGTAAACAAATCAAAACCTAAGACTGTAAATGCCTCAAGGTTAAGATATCAAACCTATGGATAGCCAATCACAAACAGCTTATTAGAACTTTCCAAATTAGGCAGCCACTTATGCTATAACCAATCAAATAATTTTCTTGCTTTGCTTCCACCTTTTCTCTATAAAACTCTATCCCCTATATCAGCGGTTCTCAATCTGTGGGTCGCGACCCCTTTGGGGGTCAAACGACCCTTTCACAGGGGTCGCCTCAGACCATTGGAAAACACATATATAACTACATATTGTTTTTGTGATTAATCACTATGCTTTATGTTCAATTTGTAACAATGAAAATACATCCTGCATTACGATTCATAACAGTAGCAAAATTACAGTTATGAAGTAGCAACGAAAATAATTTTATGATTGGGGGTCACCACAACATGAGGAACTGTATTAAAGGGTCGCGGCATTAGGAAGGTTGAGAACCACTGCCCTATAACCTGTTGGTGGAATATTCTAATCACTTCTGCTTTGGCACTGCCCAATTCGAATCAAGTTTTGATCAAATAAACTTAAAATTTTTTTAAAAGAGTCATGTCAAATAAATAAAATAAAAATTTCAACCTAACGGTTTTAATTTCTGCCTTGGCTGTTATGGCTCAGTTGGTTGAGCTTCCTCCCATGCACAAAGAGGTCGCCATTCCAGGGTTGTGGGCTTGATCCTCAGTAGGGGGATTGCAGGAGGTAGCTGATCAATGGCTCTGTTATTGATGTTTCTCTCTCTCTCTCTCTCTCTCTCTCTCTCTCTCTCTCTCTCTCTCCCTCTCTCCCTCTCTCCCTCTTCTTTTCTCCCTCTCTATCTCAAATCAATAAAAATGTATCTTTTTTAAAAGTTTAATTTCTAGCTCTGGCCGAGTAGCTCAGCAGGTCAGAGTACTGTCCTGATATGCCTAGGTTGAGGGTTCCATCCCTGGTCAGGGCACATACAAGAATCAACCAATCTACACTAATAAAAGAGAAAAATGGTAATTGGCGTACGGCGCTACCCTTTTCATTGGCTAATCAGGGCTATATGCAAATTAACTGCCAACAAGATGGCGGTTAATTTGCATATGTAGGCACAATGCAGGGAGGCGAAAGGGAAAGCAGGAAGAAGCCCCCTGCCACTGACAGTGATCGGAAACCCAGGGGGGAGCTAAGAGCTGGGGAGCAGGGCAAAGGCGGCCCTGGGGCCGCCTTTGCCCTGCCCCCCAGCCATGATCGGAGAATCAGGTGCCTTTTCTGCCCTGGCCAGTGATAGCAGGAAGAAGGGATGGAGCCAGTGATGGGAGCTGGGCATGGTCGAGGCTGGCAGTCCCGGGAGCTAGGAGTCCCTTGCCTGGGCCTAAAGCGAAGCCCACGATCGCGGGGCCGCTGCGGCTGCGGAACCCCGCTGCCCAGGCCGGACACCTAGGCCAGAGGCGTTAGGCCTGGGCAGGGGCGGAGCCTGCAACCGCGGGGAGCTGGGGGTCCCCTGCCCAGGCCTGACACCTCTGCCGGAGGCCTCAGGCCTGGTCAAGGGGCCAATCCGGTGATTGGTGATCGGAGGGTGATGAGGGTCAACTCCTCTGGCCGAGGCATCAGGCCTGGGTGGGGGGCGGAGCCAGGGATTGGGGGGATATGATGGTCCCCTTGCCCAGGTCTGAAGCCTGGGTCAGAGACATCAGGCTTGGGCGGGGGGTGGAGCAAGCGATCAGAGGGAGATGGGGGTCCCCTGCCCAGGCATGATTCCTGGGCCAGAGGCCTCAGGCCTGGGCGGGGGCCAGAGCCAGTGATCGGGGGGAGATGGGGGTCCCCTGTCCAAGCCTGACACCTCTGGCAGAGGCGTCAGGCCTGGGCAAGAGGCCGATCAGGCGATCGGAAGGTGATGAGGGTCTACGCCTCTGGCCGAGGCATCAGGCCTGGGCAAGGGGCAGAGCCAGCAATCGGAGGGGTCTGGGGGTCCCCTGCCCAGGCCTGACGCCTGGGCCAGAGGCATCAGGCCTGGGCAGGGGGCAGAACCAGTGATGGGGGGAAATGAGGGTCCCCCCCTTGCGTCAGGCCTGGGCAAGGGGCCGATCCTGTGATTGGAGGGTGATGGGGGTCAACGCCTGAGGGCTCCCAGTATGTGAGAGGGGGCAGTGGGCTGAGGGACACCCCCCCCCCACACACACACACACACACACACCCAGTGCACGAATTTCGTGCACTGGGCCCCTAGTAAATACATAAATAAGTGAAACAACAAATCAATGTCTCTCTCTCTCCCTAAAAATCAATAAATTTTTTTAAGTCTTAGTTTCTAATATGGTAAATGTTAATAGACATTACCTAAAATAAACAAGAACTCAATAATTTAAGAATATAAGTGTCCTGAGCCCAGAAAGTTACAAAGCAAACCACCAGTTTGTAGACAACCTGATGTGATTCCAATTACATTTTCAACTCTGCTACTTGTGATGTAACCTGGACTAAAGCTCTGTGTTTTATAAGAAAATGAAGAAGGAAATACTCAACTGTGTGATCTAGTAAGGCACCTCATTTTGCCTCTCTAAACTTAATTTCCCTAGTGAATTACCAGATTTCATGACCTTCCTTCAAAGGTCCTATTAACTCTAGGGCAGCAGTTCTCAACCTGTGGGTCGCGACCCCTTTGGGGATCAAACAACCCTTTCACAGGGGTTGCCTAAGACCATCGGAAAACACATATATAATTACATATTGTTTTTGTGATTAATCACTATGCTTTAATTATGTTCAATTTGTAACAATAAAACTGGGGGTCACCACAACATAAGGAACTGTATTAAAGGGTCGCGGCATTAGGAAGGTTGAGAACCACTGCTCTAGGGTTCTCTGACTCTCCACCTACCTTGCACCTACCATCCATTTCTCAAGTACTTATAGGATAAAATCCATATTCCTCATTGAGACAGATATTTACATCATAACCCCAAACTAATTTACTAGCTGCTCCTTCTCATTCCTTTGTCATGACCGTTACCCTATCCACTAATTATCTATCCACACAAGAACATTAAACCAGTTTCTAATCAGGTGCCTTTTAAAAAATTATTATATACTAGAGGCCCAGTGCACAAAAATTTGTGCACTGGGGGGGGGGGGGGGAGGTTCTCTCAACCCGGCCTGTGCCCTCTTGCAGTCTGGGACCCCTCGGGGAATGTCCACCTGCTGGCTTAGGCCTGCTCCCCGGGGGGGGGGGGGGGGGGGATCGGGCCTAAGCTGGCAGTCAGACATCCCTCTGGCAGCCCGGGATGTCCACTTGTCAGCAGGGAGCAGGCCTAAGCTGCAGTCAGACATCCTTAGCACTGCTGAGGAGGCGGGAAAGGCTCCCGCCACCACTGCTGTGCTGGCAGCCGTCAGTCTGGCTTGTGGCTGAGCAGAGCTCCCCCTGTGGGAGCGCAATGACCAGCAGGGAACAGCTCCTGCATTGAGCGTCTGCCCCCTGGTGGTCATGTGTGTCATGGTGACCAATCATTCCCAGTCGTTCTGCTGTTAGGGTCAATTTGCATATTATCCTTTTTATTATATAGGATAAGTCCTTGGTTAAATTTACTTCCTCTCTAATCCTTAATTTTCTTATATGTAAATCGTGATAGCACCTACCACTTGTGAAGGGCTGTGGTGAGTTATAATTACAAAATGCTTATTAGCACCCTGCCTAGCATATAACAAACATGGAGTGCTCTTGTCCAACCTATTCCTGTTGAAGGCACCTTTCTGTCCATCCTTGCCTGCCTTACCTTCAAGGAATTAGTTCTAAGGTTAACCTCCTGTTCTGTAGCTGTTCCTGACATCCACACCCCACCTACAGCATTCATTCGTTTCTTAGCTATATATTCCTGAGCCTCATTTACTACAGTGTCTATCTCAAATCTCAAATCTCTTCACTCTGTATCATAACTACTCATTTGAAAGCTCAACACTGGATTCATCTTTGTAAACACAGAGGCTGATATGGTGTTTGATATGTAATGGAGATATCTCCAAGAAATTATTGTCTTGAATTGTGCAAGCAATTGAAATTAATGCCCTGAAAAGTACACTAAGCTCATTAAAATAAAGGTATTAACTAAACTCAGTATCTAATCATGAAATAAAAATTTCTTTGTTGCAAACTGCAAAGTATTTCTTCTTTAATTACTAATTATCAAGAAATGACTGTTCTGAGGTTCTAGAACTGTAACTGAGACATATTAATAAGCTGACTGAAAAATCACTGATATCTATAAAAACAAAATCACTTCATGGATCCTGTTATCTAGAACTTTGTGGAAAAGGATTTAAACACACAAACAACAACAAAAAAGAACCATTTTCCAGGATGGAAGCAAAAGCACAATTAAAATATATATCCCCTACCCCCAAATTAAATGTCTACCAAAGTCCAGAGTCTTTGGATACACTATTCTCTTTCATTCACAAATCCTTCATTGGAATACCTACATCAGTAGCTCTTAATGGGGGTGATTGCTCCCCAATGGACATTTTTGGCTGTCACAACTCTGAGTGGGGATGAGGCTTACTGCCATCTAGTGAACAGAGGCCAGGGTGCTGCTAAACATCCTACAATGTACTGAACAGTCCTCACAACAAAGAATTCTCTGGCCTCAAATATCAATTAGTGCGAAAGTTGAGACCTACATTATTTCCTTTACTGCTTTCCCAACATGAAAACCCTACATGCTCATTTTAAGTGGCAATTCAAACGTGAGTCCCTTAAAGTGACCATTCTTCCTTATCAGTAATGTACCACTTTATAAAAGTCTTTGAATAACTCCAAAACTCAGGGGAAAACAGTGGGGGGGTGAGGGGGAAATCCACTTGTGAAAATTACACTCAAGAGGAAACTGGAATCTAAAACATTCTGGTATCACTCAATTTTGAAAAACACAGCAGAAAAGAAAACACCAAATAACTTTTTTATAATATGTGTTTTGCATTTCAATTGCAAGGTGAAAGTACTTGTGAACAAACTGTTTTATAATTTTAAACAAATGATGGGTAAAACAGTCAGTAATGCTACTCCTATTCTACTGGGGTTCACATCAATGAGAAGTATCCCATTCATATTAAAGTGGTTCTTAGCACAATAATAGCTTTCTTTATTCTCAACATAGGGATTTAAGGTGGTAGTTTAGAATCACAAATTTTTCCTCACCAAAGTACCATGTTTAGAAGAAATTAATAAAACTTCTATTTTGCAAAGAACTTAATGGGTTTTCTTGTTTGTTTTATAACTTTTAAATTTTAAGACATTTTAAATTTACACCAAAAAGGTTTCGGTTTTGATTTTGATCAGGACACATACCCATGTTGCTGGTTCAAATGCCCAGTTGGGGCATGTACAGGAGGCAACAGACTAATGTTTCTAACAGTGATGTTTCTTTCTCTCTCTCTCCCTCTCCCTCTCCTTCTCCCTCTCCTTCTCTCTCTCTCCCCCTCCCTCCCTCTTTCTCCCTCTCTCTCTCTCTCCCTCTCTCCCACCCCCTTTTCCTTTTCTCCTAAATCAATTTTTTTTTAAAATAGCAACAAAAACACCACACATATCCTCGGGTATTAAAAAAAATAAAAAACAAGAAGATATGACTCAATAGCAAAAAAAAAAAACACAAAAATAAATCAGATGCAAATAGGCATCTTGGAACTTGAACAGACATTTCTCCAAAGAAAATATACAAATGGCCCAAAACGCACACAAAAAGATGCTCAAGCCCTGACTGGTTTGGCTCAGTGGATAGAGTGTCGGCCTGTAGACTGAAAGGTCCCAGGTTCGATTCCGGTCAAGGGCATGTACCTTGGTTGCGGGCACATCCACAGGAAGAGGTGTACAGGAGGCAGCTGATCGATGTTTCTCTCTCATCAATGTTTCTAACTATCTCTCTCCCTTCCTCTCTATAAAAAATCAATAAAATACATTTTTTTTAAAAAAAAAAAGATGCTCAACATGAATACTTGTTAGAGAAATTTAAATAAAAACCACGAGATACCTTTCACAGTGAGGATGGCTACTATCAAAAAACAGAATATAACATGTAAAGAAACTGGATTCCTTGTGCATTGCTGGCAGGACAGTAAAATGGAAACAGTATAGCAGTTCCTCAAAAAATTAGAAGTACCATATGATTCAGTAATTCCACTTCTGAGTACATAACAAAAAGAACTGAAAGCAGGAACTGGAAGAGACAATTGCACATCCACATTCATAGCATGTGTAATAGCCAAAAGGTAAAAACAACTCAAGTATCCATCAACAGATGACTGCATAAACAAAATGTGGTATCAACATATAGTGGAATATTAATCAGACTTTAAAAGTAGAAGGAAATCCTGACATATGCTACAAAGTTGGATGAATCTTTAGTATATTATGCTAAGTGAAATAAGCCAATCACAAAAGGACAAATACTATATGATTCCATTTATATGAGGTAACCAAAGTAGTCATATTATAGAGACAGAAAGTCAAATGTTGGCTGCTAAGGGTTTGGGGAAGAGAATGGAGAGTTGTTAAATGGATACAGACAGCGTCAGTTTGGAATGAAAAGGTTCTGGGACAGATGGTGGTAATGGTTGCACAACAATGTGAATGTACACACTGAACTATATACTTAAAAATGGTTAATTGTGTGTTATTTTAATACACACACACATACACACAAAGATGACCTAAGATTCTTTGTTCCTTAGGAAAAGGTGCGAGATTCCAAACCAGTTAATGTAACAGGCTACCTGCTGTTTTGTCTCAATGAGGTTCTACTGAATCAAGGGGCCTCTCAGTCCAATTTACCCAGGTAAAGTTCCTCAGAAATGATTCAGCTCTAACTGGTGATTCTCCAAATATTGCAAAAGATATGGAAAAGCACTACAGGACTCAACTGTATAAATGACAAATTAGATCTTCAGAGCCAAAGTTAATGAAAAGTGGTCTAAATTCTTCAAATTTAGTATACCTATTGAGAAAAACTGTATTAATGTATTAAAAAGGAAAAATGTATTTTTATTATAGAACCAATATTTTAATTTCTATTTTGTTTCGGTCCACAGATTTCTTCTATCATTAGTAACTACAAAGACTTCTAACGGAAAAGATCTGATTTTTTAAAATCAATTTTTTTTTTGTTATGATCCTTACCCAAGGATATTTTTTCCATTGATTTTTAGACAGAGTAGAAGGGAGTGAGGAAGGAGGGCAGGAGGGCAGGAGGGCAGGAGGGAGGGAGGAAGGAAGGGAGGGAGGGAGGGAGGGAGGGAGGGAGGGAGGGAGGGAGGGAGGGAGGGAGATATAGCAAGAAAAACATGGATGTGAGAGAGACACATAGATTGGTTGCCTCCTGCACTTGCCAGAGATGGAACCTGCAACCCAGGTTCATGCCCTTGACCAGGAATCAAACCTGCCACCCTTCGGTGCTCGGATCAATGCTCTACCCACTGATGCACACCAGCTGGGACAAAATAACGTCTTTTTTTAAATTTAATTAACAGAGTGAAACTGACAAAAGAGAAAAGCTTTCTCTTATTAGACAAAGGTAGAAGCAGAAAGAGAACCATAATCCATCAGCAATAATTTTTCTTTTTGCTGTCATCAGCTTTTATTGCTGATATACAAAATTAATTTCCTAAGGATTTCTAAGTACAGTAGAAAATCTAGACTTTAGAAATTACCTTTTCTTGAGTTCTAGTTTCCATCTACCTTTCACCTATAAGTATTTTAAATTATCAAACATTTCTAAACCTTAGACAGGTACTGGCTCTACTTTATAGTTAGGTAAGATTAAGAGAAAATAGGTTTAGTGTTCATGGTCACCAAAGTAGTGATAAATTCAACCACAGTAATTAAAATAGTTGGTTCTATTTCTCTTCCTATTCTGAAGCCCAATGGTTTACATAAATGGGAAAAACAAAATTAGTAAAGACTACTTTTTTAACACCCATACGACTGTCAGCGGATTTCTCAACAGAAACTTTGCAGGCCAGAAGGGAGTGGCAAGAAATATTCAAAGTAATGAATACCAAGAACCTACAACCAAGATTACTTTATCCAGCAAAACTATCATTCAGAATTGAAGGTCAGATAAAGAGCTTCACAGATAAGGAAAAGCTGAAGGAGTTCATCACCACCAAACCAGTATTATATGAAATGCTGAAAGGTATCCTTTAAGAAGAGGAAGAAGAAGAGAAAGGTAAAGATACAAATTATGAACAACAAATATGCATCTATCAACAAGTGAATCTAAGAATCAAGTGAATAAATAATCTGATGAACAGAATGAACTGGTGATTATAATAGAATCAGGGACATAGAAAGGGAATGGACTGACTATTCTTGGGGGGAAAAGGGGTGTGGGAGATGCGGGAAGAGACTGGACAAAAATCGTGCATCTATGGATGAGGACAGTGGGTGGGGAGTGAGGGCGGAGGGTGGGGTGGGAACTGGGAGGAGGGGAGTTATGGGGGGAAAAAGAGGAACAAATGTAATAATCTGAACAATAAAGATTTAATTTTTTAAAAAAAGACTACTTTTTTCCTTTAAAAAAAAATATATATATATATGAGGAAGGGAGAGGGAAATAGATAGAAACATCAATGATGAGAGAATCACCGATCGTCTGCCTCCTGTACACCCCCTACTGGGGGATCAAGCCCACAACCCAGGCATGTGCCATGACCAAGAACCGAACCTCACCCTCCTGGTTCATAGATCCATGCTCAACCACTGGGCCATGCTGGCCGGGTTAAACATTATTTTTTTAAAAATATGTTTTTATTGATTTTAGAGAGAGAAAGGAACACAGAGAGAGAAACGTTGATAGATCAGTTGCCTCCTGCATGCCCCCTACTGGGGATAGAGCCCACAACCCAGGCATGTGCCCTGACTGGGAATTGAACTGGTGACCTTTTGTGCATGGGAAGATGCTCAACCAGCTGAGCCACACCAGCCAGGGCTAGAGACTACTATTTATTTTATTTATTTGTTTGTTTATTTTTAAATCCTCACCCAAGGATATTTTCCCATCAATTTTTAGAGAAAGGAAAAGACAGGTAAGGATTAACAAAAGAAATAATAATTTTTTTAAAAGGCTTAAACCAGCCCTACCCGGTTTGGCTCAGTGGATAGAGCATCGGCCTGTGGACTGAAGGGTCCCAGGTTCGATTCCGGCCAAGGGCGCATGCCTGGGTTTCGGGCTCGATCCCCAGTAGGGGTTGTGCAGGAGGCAGCCGATCAATGATTCTCTCTCATCATTGATGTTTCTATCTATCTATCCCTCTCCCTTCCTCTCTAAAATCAATAAAAAAATATTTTTTTAAAAAAGGCTTAAACCAAAAATATAATAGAATCAGGGGCATAGAAAGGGAATGGACTGACAATTCTCGGGGGTAAAGGGGTGTGGGGGGTACGGGAAGAGACTGGACAAAAATTGTACACCTATGGATGAGGACAGTGGGGGGGTGGGAACCGGGTGGGGGGAAGCTATGGGGGGGGGGGAAGCTATGGGGGGGGGGAGGAACAACTGTAATAATCTGAACAATAAAGATTTAATAAAATAAATAAAAAATAAAAAAATAAAAGGCTTAAACCAAGAAAGCATACAGATCAAGTGAAAAGGTGTTATTTTATTCCAAATGATTACCTACAACTGCTATAGCCTTTACCAAACCCACAAATAAATTTGAACTTTGAGGTTTGCCTTTTTCCAACTTAATTTTAGTGCTAATTCAGCAGTTCTCAACCTGTGGGTCGCGACCCCTTTGGGGGTCAAACGACCCTTTCACAGGGGTCGCCTAAGACCATCGGAAAACACATATATAACTACATATTGTTTTTGTGATTAATCACTATGCTTTAATTATGTTCAATTTGTAACAATGAAAATACATCCTGCATATCAGATATTTACATTACAATTCATAACAGTAGCAAAATTACAGTTATGAAGTAGCAACGAAAATAATGTTATGGTTGGGGGTCACCACAACATGAGGAACTGTATTAAAGGGTCGCGGCATTAGGAAGGTTGAGAACCACTGTGCTAATTCATCTTTTTCCTATTCAAAGTTTTTAAAAAGTTTGCTATTTTCCACTTCTGAACTCTCTATTAAGGAAGTGCCAGACCCAAAAGGTTATAAGGACAACAAACTCCCTACAAGGAAGTCTAAAGCCATCTACTATGTAGTGAACTTGTTTATTTATTTGTGAAAGACTTCAAATTACTAAGAAACTCCAACCTAAAATCTTTCTGCTTAAACAACTCCTTTGCAGTTTCTTCCAGAGGAAACAAACACAAAGCTACAGTCCAAATAGTTCTAACCACCATATGACACAGAACATTCACCAGGCTAGTCGGACCCTCCCTTCACCATTGAAAATAACATTCAAAGAATCATACTAGTTATAAAAATCATGTCTAGAAGGCAGGTGTCTATTAAATGTGTGTCTTACTTATTCTAATTCCAACAACAGAATTCCACTGTATGTTACCAGACACATTTTAAACTTCTATCGATCCCCAGTGTGGGGGTGTGCAGGAGGCAGACAATCAGTGATGCTCTCTCATCATTAATGTTTCTCTCTCCTCTCCTCCGTCTCTAAAAATCAATTTTAAAATATTTTAAAAAATAAAATAAAGTGAAAATACCACATTTTCCTTGATTTCTGTGCATAGATGATTCCTTGTTCAGGGGAAAATGATACCATGGCTTCTGAGAATGCCCACAGAAAGCCTTCAAGTGAAAACAACCCAAAAAAGATAAAAGAGAAGAGCATCATCACCCAAGCTGCTGAGTAAACTTTTACCATAAGTAAAAAATACTAACAGAGGTTTCAATCTCATACCAAAAATTTAAAACATAAGCAAGGCTATGGAAATTCACATTTTTTATATAACCCTGGCATCCAGAAAGACAAAAAATAAATGTACTCTTATTTGTAGCTTTAATATTTCTTTCTTTTTATTTTATTTTTTTAATATACTAGAGGCCCAGTGCACGGATTCGTGCACCAGTAGGGTCCCTCGGCCTGGCCTGCAAGGTTCAGAGATAGGGGCAAAACAGCAGTCTGACATCCCCCGAGGGGTCCCAGAGTGCAAGAGGGCACTCTGCAAAGCTGCTGTCACTCAGCATCTCCTGCGTTGAGCATCTGCCCCCTGGAGGTCAGTGCACATCATAGCTGCCAGTTGGCCGGCCGGTCGCTTAAGCTTTTATATATATATAGAAGATTTTTATTGATTTCAGAGAGGAAAGGACAGGGAGAGAGAGAAATACCAATGATTAGAGAGAGTCACTGATTGGTTGCTTCCTGCATGCCCCTCACTGGGATATGTGCCCTTGACTGGAATCAAACCCGGGACTCTTCAGTCCGTAGGCCAACACCTATCCACTGAGCCAAACTGGCGAGGGCTTTCCTTTTTTATTTTTTTAATCCTCACCTGAGGATATTTTTTCATTGATTTTTGGAGAGCGGAAAGACAGAGAGAAATATCCATGTGAGAGAAACACATCTATTGGTTGCTTCCTGAATGAGCCCTGACCAGGGCCCCGGCTGAAGAGGAGCCTGCAACTGAGGCACATGCCCTTGACCAGAATCAAACCCGGATCCTTCAGTCCACAGGCCGATGCTCTGTCCACTGACCCAAACTGGCTAGGGCTTTCTTTGGCATAGTATTTTTAATTTTAAAAATTATTATTTAAGCCCAGCTGGCATGGCTCAGTGGTTGAGCATCGACCTATGAAGCAGGAGGTCACGGTTCGATTCCCAGTCAGGGCACATGCACGGGTTGTGGGCTCCATCCCCAGTGTGGGGCGTGCAGGAGGCAGCTGATCAATGATTCTCTATCATCGATGTTTCTATCTCTCCCTCTCTCTTTCTCTCTCTGAAATCAATAAAAATATTTTTTAAAAATTGTTACTTGAGGCTTTAATCTGAATTACTTTTTGTTAATTTTTAAGCAATGTTTAGAAAAATTACATCAAGATTAAATTAGCGTTGGCCAGTGTGGCTCAGTTAGTTGGAGCATCATCTACACCAAAATGTGGCTGATTCGATTCCCAGGCAGGTCACATAGCCAGGTTTCGTTCGGGTTCGATCCCAATCTGGGTGTGTATGGGAGACAACAGATCTACGTTTATCTCTCTCATTGATGATTCTCTCTCTCTTCTCTCCCTTCCTCTCTCTGAAAACAGTCAAAATTACCCTAGCCAGTTTGGCTCAGTGGATGGAGCATCGGCCTGCGGACTGAAGGGTCCCGGGTTCGATTCCGGTCAAGGGCACATGCCCTAGTTGCGGGCTCGATCCCTAGTAGAGGATGTGCAGGAGGCAGCCGATCAATGATTCTCTGTCATCATTGATGTTTCAATCTCTCTCTCCCTCTCCCTTCCTCTCTGAAATTAATAAAAATATATTTTAAAAAGTAAAATAAAATCAGTCCAATTTTTTTATTTAGAAAAAAAAAAGATTAATTAAAATTCATAAGATACCAGGTCACAAGTTTACTCTATTTTTATTTCTTCTACTTGTCAATCAAATCAAATAAACCCAGCAAAACCCATGTATAAAGAAAGAAAAGGGGTATGAGAGAGAGAATTCTTTACTTTAGACTGACTTAACTAAAAGCAAAGTTCTTGGGGAACTTTGGTAATTAACTAATAAAATAACATTCTGGTCCAATTCTTTATCACCGAATGCAGACCTTGTCATGATGTACCCAAACAGTGGTATGGCAAAAGCTGGTCTTCAAGCCTTAGGTACTAAAAGGCAGAAGATTAAAAGTTATAGTTAAAGCAAGTGAGTAATAAGGAAAGACGTATTGAAAATAATGAGAATTTGCCCTGGCCAGTGTTGCTCATTTGTTAGAGCGTCAGCCCGCACACCAAAGGGTCTCAGGTTCCATTCCCGGTCAGGGGCATGTACCTGGGTTTCAGATTTGATCCCCAGCCTGGTCCAGGCACATGGGGGAACCAACCAATCAATGTCTCTCTCTCACACATCAATGTTTCTCCCCTCCCCCCCTTCCTACTCTATCTAAAAGCAATGAAAAAATATGCTCAGGTAAGGATTTTTTTTTTTAACATTTTAAGAAAAGAATGAGAGCCCTAACTGGTTTGGCTCAGCGGATAGAACGTCGGCCTGCGGACTGAAGGGTCCCAGGTTCGATTCCGGTCAAGGGCATATATCTTGGTTGCGGGCACATCCTCAGCAGGGAGTGTGCAGGAGGCAGCTGAATTGATGTTTCTCTCTCATCAATGTTTCTAACTCTTATTCCCTCTCCCTTCCTCTCTGTAAAAAATCAATAATATATATATATTTTAAAAGTCACTTTAAAAAAAAAAAAAAAGAGAAGAATGAGAATTCACACCAGCGTTCTAGTCTTCAGCTCCTTACTGTGTCTGAAATGCCTCCTCCCTAGGAACAAACCTGGATTAACTGGCAGCTAATTCCAGCTGCTCCTCCCTGCAGGCTGCCCAGTCACAGCACAGAAGCCAGAACAGAACTCTGGCAGAATAAGAAAGCCTCTGGAAAGTGGCAAGCAGCCAACTTAAACTGGATGATTCCAGTTTAGGTTGGTTGAGTCACAAACGAGCAGTTCCTAGCTTTCCCCATAATATTTAGACACCCTGGCTGCCCAGGCAGCACACAACAAACTCTTCTCATTTGCTTTCAGAGCTAAGTCTACCTTGTTCTCATCTCCCTAGCAGTAGAGAATCTTAAATGAAAGCTGGCTTCCTAATTTAAGAGTAAATATGGGTGATTCCAACACTTGTTTCCAAAAATGACTGCCTATTCCATATAACCCTAATATTGACAACACCTACACCTATACTTGACAAAAATGAAAACCATAAATGAAGTTTATCTATTTATAGATCTCAATAATATAAGTGTAGTCCACCAGAGCAATTAGAAGCAAACACTTCAGCCAGGCCCATGTGGCTAAGTGGTTGAGTATCAACCTATGAACCAGAAGGTTACATTTCGATTCCCAGTCAGGGCACATGCCCAGGTTGCAGGCTCGATCCCCAGTAGGGGACGCACAAGAGGCAGCCAATCAATGATTATCTCTTATCATTGATGTTTCTCTCTCTCTCCCCCTTACTCTATGAAATCAATGATAAAAAAATGTTTTTAAAGAAGCAAACACTTCCATTTTCCATATTTAGAACAAAAAGGCTTGTCTATAGGTTGAGTACGCTAGTAGCTTATTGCCCAATAACAAACTATACAGCAGCCTAGAAAGGAATGTGTTTCAAAGATGTAGGCTCTGCAAGTGATCTCTGCAATTTGCCTGCTACTGATGAGGATGGAAAAAATATTAATAAATTTTTTAAATATATATTTTTTATATTTGGTGTACTTTTCTCCAAAGCACACACTGTCAAATAGTTATTCCATTCTTCTAAACAGCACTAATCTGTATTAAGAAGAGAATGAGCAAATGCTTATTTTGGGGGACAGTAATAGGTATTTAATAAGGCAGCTACTCAAAGGGAGGTAAACTTAATGTGCATTTTAAATTTAACCATTTTCTCAGGATTGCAGACACACTAATATGCCTGTTTTTCTCTTCTTTCCACCAACCCTTCTTCCTCCAAGTAGGTAACTTTTTAAAAAACTTAGATACCAATATTTCAAGGAGAGAGAATACTCAATCAATAAAATCACTACTTGGCTTTCACTGAATTCCATCACAAATAAAAGTTGCAAATTTCAGCCTGCCTGGCTCAGTGGTTGAGCATCAGCCTATGAACCAGGAGGTCACAGTTTAAATCTGCGTCAGGGCACAGGCCTGGGTTGCAGGCTTGATCCCGTGTGGAGTGTATAGGAGATAGCCAATCAGTGATTCTCTCTCATCATTGGTGTTTCTCTCTCCCTTCCTATCTGAAATAATAAAAATATTTTTTAAACGTATTTTTTATTGACTTTAGAGAGGAAGGGAGAGGGAAAGAGAGACAGAAACATCAATGATGAGAATCATTGATTGGCTGCCTCCTGCATGGCCCCCACTGGGAATCAAGCCCACAACCCGGGCATGTGCCCTTGACCGGAATCGAACCCGGGACCCTTCAGTCTGCAGGCCAACACTCTATCCACTGAGCCAAACCAGCCAGGGCTAATAAAAAAATTTTTTTTTAAATTTCAAGTAGTAGCCAGAAAGGTCCAGGACAATTAATACATTTTATTCATAATAGTGATTTTCAGCATAATTTCAACTATCTAAAAAGGTAAAAATGAGACAGGACAAAATTTTAATAAAACAGGCAAAGAATGGTTGTAAAATGAAAATAATAAATTAGCTATTTAAACCAACAAATGGTGTTTTACTTAGGTTAAAAATAAGAGTACGGCCCTAACCGGTTTGGCTCAGTAGATAGAGCGTCGGCCACTGAAGGGTCCTGGGTTTGATTCCAGACAAGGGCACATGCCCAGGTTGTGGGCTCGATCCTCAGTGGGGGACGTGCAGGAGGCAGCCAATCAATGATTCTCTCTCACCATTGATATTTCTATCTCTCCCTCTCTCTCGCTTCCTCTCTGAAATCAGTGGAAATATATTTTAAAAATAAATAAATAAAGAGTACATATATTTCCCTTTTAAATGAAAATAAGGGGCAAAAGATTTTAAAAAATCCCTAAGAATATTTATTGTCCTTAACTTTGGCTTCTTTAAGGCTTAGATAAACCTTTACTGTTCCTCCTTAAAAGTCCTGAATGCTCCCAAAACTTCTTGTTATCCCCCAAAATCAAATGACAGGTATAAACAGAGTAGCAAAGAAGACAAAGATTGGAATTATGTAATAAAACCAATATAATTAATTTAGACTCTCATTTCAATCCTATACAGCTACAAACAGAACAGCCAGGAGGGAGGAAAAAGAAAACATGGTTTCTAATCACCAATTCCCTAAATATGGTTTAATATCACTTATAAATTTTTGTCCTGATACTAAAGGCGTTATTTTATCAGACTTTCTTCTGATTAAAAATAAAAAAAGGCCGAAACCGGTTTGGCTCAGTGGATAGAGCGTCGGCCTGCGGACTGAAGGGTCCCGGGTTCGATTCCGGTCAGGGGCATGTACCTGGGTTGCGGGCACATCCCCAATAGGAGGTGTGCAGGAGGCAGCTGATCGATGTTTCTCTCTCATCGATGTTTCTAACTCTCTCTATCTCTCTCCCTTCCTCTCTGTAAAAAATCAATAAAATATATTTAAAAAATAAAAATAAAAAAAAATAAAAATAAAAAAAGAATACAAACCATTTTGTCCCCACAAAATATACCTGAGAATAAAGAAGCATAGCGCAACAAAATTTTTATCTCCAACTGAATGCAGAAATTATCTGTCTATTCATTACTATGTTTTTATGATTAAACATTGTTAATAATCATCAAAAACCCTTTATTAATTACTTTAACATTGTAAGAAACTTTTACTTCACATATGTATTTAAACTACTGCCATATCTGACACTGTCATAGGAAATTGTATAGCCAGTTAAAATGAGCATTCTGCCCTAGCCTGTTTGGCTCAGTGGATAGAGCATCAGCTTGCAGATTGAAGGGTCCCAGGTTCAATTCTGGTCAAGGGCACATGATCGGGTTCTGGGCTCAATCCCCAGTCGGGGGCGTGCAGGAGGCAGCCAATCAATGATTCTCTCTCTCCCAATGTTTCAATCTCTCGCTCCCTTTCCCCTCCTCTCTGAAATCAATAAAAATATTTTTTAAATAAATAAATATAAAATGAGCATTCTTTCTTTAATCAATGTTCTAAATGAGCATACTTATAAAATAAGAGAGAAAAAGGTATACTGTCAATATCACTTTGATACACGCAATAGCACCATTCCCAGCAGTTTCCTTCTCACCTTTTCAGCCTCATCATATTCTTTCACAAGGCTACAAGATGACAGCAATTTTCCTACATGAACCTAAAGGGAATTCTCTCTCATAACCAAAATAAACAAATTGCAAAAGTTCCTCATCAAATCACAAAGAACATTTTAATAAAATTCCCCCTCTAAGAAACTATAATCTATACCATCTAGATTGTTCACAAAATGATTAGGAGAATTAGTCTTTATTTTTTTAAATGCTTATTTAAAATAAATAAAAGAATAAAAAAATGCTTATTAGATTAGGAACTCTAGTGCTAATACTTTAGCAGGAGGCAGCTGATCAATGATTCTTTCTCATCATTGATGTTTCTATCTCTCTCCCTCTCACTTCCTCTCTGAAATCAATTATATATGTACACATATACATATAAAATAATAATACCAACAATAAGAAATATTTTTTCATTTCCCTATCAATAAAAAATGAATTATTCTAATGCAAAACTAACATTGGACAAGGGAAGGGGCATAAAGCGTGACATATCTTAATATAGCATCAGAGTTGAAAAGTCTAATTGCTCAAAGTTCTATATGTTTCATTGTTCCTATAAACAAACACCACAAAGTCTACTTCATATTCCAGTTTTCAGAATTGACTTTGTGTCTCTTTCCCATACTGATTCCATTTTCTTCCTTGTGTATCTTCCAACTTATGACAATTCAAAAAAAATTCTAATAATGTAACAACTATACAAAGAAAATTTCCTCAAATACATTATTTAAATAATCTTATTTAAACTTTTTTTATTGATTTTAGAGAGGAAGGGAGAGGGAGATATAGAAACATCAATGATGAGAATCACTGATCGGCTGCCTCCTGCACACCCACCACTGGGAATCAAGCCCACAACCCAGACATGTGCCCTGACTGAGAATCGAACCATGACCTCCTGGTTCATGGGCCGATGCTTAACCACTGAACCACACCAGCCAGGCCATTGTTTTTGTTTTTTAAGAGAGGGAGGGAGAGAGTGAGGGTGGGAAGAAGGGAGGGAAGGAGGGAGACACATCGGTGTGAGAGAGAGACATCAATTGGTTGCCTCCCACACCCACCCCAATCCAGGCTGGGGACTGACCTGCAACCCAGGTGCATGCCCTTGACCAGGAATCGAACTCAAGACTTTTCCATGCCCGGGACACTGTTCTAACCACTAGTAGGCAACATCAGCCAGGGCACAACCTGTTATCTTATTCCATAAATTTGGTGCACAAAAACAGTGGTATTTGTTAAATGGCTGGCTAAATGTAAACTCAAAAGTGAACTTTTACCTAAAAAGAGATTTAGGGAAGTAATCTATTGAGAGGAAGGAGATGGAGCAAGAAAAGGTTGGGCTCATCCAACTCTCAACTCTTTCCTATTATCCTTTTATTCAAACCCCTCTCCCTCATCATTAGGTGAAACCTTCATAGGGTGTAGAATCAAGGACTAACTGCAGCTACTCAGGTGCCAAAAATCCTTTTCAACAATCTGGCAAAGTTTCTGGACCACTTTTCAGAATAATGTTTCTAAAAGCATAAAGTAAAATAAATAGGAATAAAAGGAAACCAATTATACTGACACATTAAAATATTTAAATTGTGTGATATAATGTCTTTATTAACATTAAATAAAAACACCTGCCACTGAGTTTAATAACAATATCCCAGTAAAGATTAATATAATCCCAATTTTGAGATATCTGCAACAATAATAAATTACCTGTGGTTTCTGGTAACAAAGTAACTCACACTGTTAATACTGCTGTTTTGTGTTGCCCACTTTCACAATGGGAGGCAATGCTCAATTTCAGTTATAGGTTAGGGAAAAGATATAATTTTCCCCCCATCCAAGTTCAGACTCTAAGACAGCCAATCATCTTTGGCTGTGACCAAAGTAAACAACTAGGAAACAAAGCTCAGTCTAAAGTACTTTGAGCCCTGACCAGGTAGCTCAGTTGGTTATAGTATTGTCCTGATACACCATGGTTGCTGATTCGATCCCCAGTCAGGACACATACAAGAAACAACCACAGAGTGCATGGATTGGTGGAATAACAAGTCAATGCCCACCCCCCACCTCTCTCTCAACTCATTAAAAAATTTTACTTTGAGCCCTAGCTGGTTTGGCTCAGTGGATAGAGCGTTGGCCTGCGGACTGAAGGGTCTCAGGTTCAATTCTGGTCAAGGGCACATGCCTGGGTTGCGGGCTCAATCCCCAGTAGGGGGCGTGCAGGAGGCAGCCAATCAATGATTCTCTCTCTGATGTTTCTCTCTCCCCCTCTCCTTTCTGCTCTGAAATCAATAAAAACGTATTTTTTAAAAAATTTTACTTTGAGATATTAGGAAAGTTTATAAATTTCTATCACCTTTTATCCCCTCTGTGCCCTCTACAACCTCCATCCAATTTTTTTGGCTTATTAAAGTCTTACAACATAATGGGGGGGGGGGGGCGCTCCAATGATAGAAAACTACAGAAATAAAGTACATTCAAACTTCAATCAAGGGCTTTACAAATAAATGCTTTTGTGAAATTTATGTATTTAAATTTTTCTGCTGAAAGGAAAGTGACTCCCTAAATAACCATGACAGAGAAAGAAAGAAACATATAGCAACACAGGACTGTACACAAGAAAGTTCATGAAGCACCAGTTCTCATCAAATACCATGAATAGTTTTGCAAAGATAGTAGGTGTATAAGGACTTCGAAACTAGACTGCCATTAATCCCATGTTTACTCATTTGAAATGCATCGCTAGGCCAGCCCAGTATTCGACCAATGAACCTGGAGTTTGATTCCCAGTCAGGGCACATGACCGGGTTGTGGGCTCAATCTTCTGTGGGGGACATGCAAGGGGGAGGGGGTGGTAGCAGCTGATCGAGGATTCTCTCTCATCGTTGATGTTTCTATCTCTCTATCCCTCTATCTTCCTCTCTCTGAAATCACTAAAAACATATTAGAAAAAAGAAAAAAATGCACTGCTAGGATTCTATTCACCAAAGCTGTAACAATTAAGGGGGTTAGAGAGTGATTAATTTCCTAGTCAGTCTTGCAGACAGAATAGAAACTTGTTTCTATAGATAAAACCAAACTATATTTTGTCTACTATAAAATGTTAGTTTTAAACTGTTTTTCCTTGTTAATCCTCACCTGAAGATTATTTTTTCCATTGCTTTTCTGAAAGAGTGAAAGGGAGGAAGGGGGAGAGAGGGGAAGAGAGAGAGAGAAAGAGAGAGAAACATCGAAGTGAGAGAGACACATAGACTGGCTGCCTCCCGCACGAGTCCCAATCCGGGGACAGGGAGTGAACCCGAAACCCAAGTATGTGCCCTTGATTGGGAATCGAACCATGAACCTTCAGTGTGGGGGTCAATGCTCTAACTACTGAATGCACCAGCCAAGACAATTTTAAACAGTTTTAAAGGACTTAGAGAATGTCACAGCTTCACAATCACAAGGTTTTACAGATTATAAAAGGAACTTATTACTTCCAACAGGATATTGAACATTCTGAATCTACGTGACATCTCAAAATATACTTTGAAGTCAATATAATTATAGAGGAAAAGAGGACATCTTGATAAAAGGGAGGCTGACCCCAGGGATAACGGATATGCTCTGAATGCCAAAGAAAATTTCTATGCACTTGTTTTAATCACAATATCATGACCAAATCTTTTAGCTATTTATATCAATTCTACTTTATCCCTTGTATTAACTAAGAATTGTATCTCAGTATTTCAACTATTTGTTGAACATGTACTCTGAAAAAGGCAATGTACTAGCTCTGCAGTGTGCCAAGACCTGGTCCTGTTGTTACAGGGTAGTATTGAAACGCCCATCATTAAAGTTCATTCTGGTTTTCATAAATCAACATCATCAAATTCTTAATACAATGTTTCTCCCACTTATCCCTAGTTAGACACTCTCACAGTCCAAGTCTTCCTTCTCCAAGAACTAAAATAGCCTCCTAATCAGAATCTGTTTTTCTATTCTATGCCCTTTTTTTTCTGATTTTTTAAAATATATTTTTCATTGATTTCAGAGAGGACAGGAGAGGGAAAGAGAGACAGAAACACCAATGATGAGAGAGAATCATTGATGGACTTCGTCGGGATCGAGCCCACAACCCAACATGTGCCCTGACAGGGAATCGAATTGTGACCTCCTGATTCATAGGTCGACGCTCAACCACTGAGTCACGCCAATTGGGCCAGATACCTTTTCTAAAGCACAGATCTCAACTAGCCATCTCCCTTCTCAAAATCCCTCAACAGTTCATCTCTGCATAAAGAATAAAACACAAAATCATTAGTGTGGTTAAGTCATTCTAAATTATCTGCTATTCTCAAAACATTCTTCCACCCACTTGTATCTCTTCAAGTAGCTCCTTCCACCCACAATGTTCCGATGTCTAGTCTAAAACTCCTTTTTCTTTTTGCTAAAATCCTACACATCTTTCATAGCCCTAAATCAGAAAAATTTCCAGACCTAAGTATGATTCAGGCAACTGACAGAAGAGGAAATATCCTTTATTTTAATTTAGTTCTTTAGTCCCCATGTAGATTTTCTAAGCTCATCCTGCCTTTGCCTTTGTGGCAGTTATCTTTCTGACTATAAATATTAAGAGGTATATAACTATTCTTTTGATTATGTAAACAGGACATGTCAAATTCATCGTATCACCTGTGGGTTCAAACTTTTGAGCCTACAATGCTAAGGGCCAAATCCCAAAACACTGTAACTTCCCCACCCAAGTACAATGCCTTGTGTATAATGTTTCTCCTCTAACTTCAATACCTCCATAATATGTGGGCTTTTCAATAAATTTCACCCAATGGAATGCAGTGGCATCCCTTTAATGAGATAGGTTTGGGAAAAATAACTAAAACTTAAGTGTCTTAGACAATTCTAGGTAGGAGAAAATGAGGCATAGTAAGATTTTATAATCAGTTTATAGAGCTCAAAAGAAGCTCGTCAATCATTTCTCTTGATAATACACCAAATGAAATCGAAAAGAAGTTGAGGATTCTTATCCATGTCACAGAGCTACAAAGCTAGAGCCAGAATCTAACTCTCCTGATTTCATAAACTAAGAGCATGCTTCATTGTAATATGCTCTATCTTCAAAAATGCTTTAATTAGCTATAGATAAATGTATAAAATGTTTTCATTTATTATTTTGAATTAGAACATTTAGGAGGCCTAAAAGGAGGCATTCATCAATTACATGATCATTTACCTTTTTTTTCCCAGAGATACAAGGAAAAGGGAGAGATAGAAACATCAATGATGAGAATCATGGATCGGCTGCCCCCAGTACGCCCCCACCCCCACCCCACTAGAGATCGAGCCCTGCCCTAACCAGGAATCGAACCATGACCACCAGGTTCATAGGTTAACATTCAACCACTGATCCATACCGGCTGGCTGGGCATTTACTTATCTTAAATTAATTCTAAGCAAGCAATACTAAAAGAAAAATAATTAATCTGAGCATTTAATCGGGTCAAATAATCTGTATCCTGTAAATTTAAAATGCACACCATCAAAGCATGGCACAGACTGGGGGTTCACAAAGGGAAGAGGGGAGGGAGGTAGGCAGAAAATAACAAAAGAATTTATATGCATAATCCATGGACACAGATAGTAGTGTGCAGGCCTGGGGTGCGGTGAGAACCCAGTGGAGGGGGGCAATGGAGGACATCTGTAATACCATCAACAATAAAGATAAATACAATTTTTAAAATCAATATAAAATACACACCATCTAAATTTAAAACTAGGATATCTAGGATTAACGGGTTAAATAACAATACTAGAAATGGGAAATGCTCAAAGACTTTCAACATTTGAAGTAGTAATAGTAATAGCTAGCAATTATTAAAGACAGTGTCTAACACGTATGGGTATCAAGCTAAGCATTTTACATACTTTCTTTTTTCATTTTCATCTTCACAGTAACTTTATAAAGCATGGTCTTTTAAAAGATGAGAAAGCTAAGGCCTAGACAGCTTAAATAACTTGTCCAAGATTATGAAAGTAGCAAACTATACTGTCTACCCAGACCTGTGTTTTTAAAACCCAAATACCTAACTTCTAAGCTATTTCCTGTTAAGACTACCTATATTATTTTCATCTTTAAAATAAAATGCCTTTGTAAAAAAAACTTCCAACTAATGAAGTCAGTTTAGTGAGCAGCCAAGTTACAACCTGCATTTACAGAAAAGCTTTTCTACTTGCATTTATAAATTGGCTATCTCCCTATGTTAAAATTAGTTAAAATGTATTCTAAAATTGATTTAGTCATTGATAACAAATGTCAACCATAATACTTCACCAATACACCTTTAACAAAATAGTTTTTTACAAATTTTGAACCAGAATAACAGAAGTAGGTTAATATTATATACCTAGAAAATTAAAAACTTAAAAGAAATAATTTTCAGTGGCACCAGATCTGCTTCACACAGCTAACCTTGCCACTTTTCTTCCTTTTTGGCAGTTTTAATATTGAGCATCTGGAGGAGGAAACGGTATTTGCAAATCATCACTTAGCTTCGGGTGCATCAGTTTCTTCACTCATTCTATACATGATTCAAGATTACTCTCTTTTAAAAATATTAATTATTATTCTAAAAATCATTACCATTGATCATCGAGAATTTATGACAATTTACTCAACAGCTCGTCTGTTATAACAAAAGGCTATTAACCTACCTGTCACTGCTGGTACTACTGCTGCTGCTGATTGAATCACTACTGGAGGATCTACTCCTAGAGCCGCTGCCGCTAGGGGACCTTGTGAGTCTGCTAGCCAGCCTCTGAGGAGACTGATTTCTAGATTGGGATGAATGCGGTGACCGACTCCTGCTGTGCTGGTAATTCCGCTCAGGCCTTCTGCCTCGTACCTCCCGGGTAATATCATCCCTGTAGATATCCCTGTGTACCACACTGGGCAGCGTAAACTGCTCCCGAGCCCTAGGTTCATATCGGGGGTCATGAGCATCAAAACGGTTTGGACTTCGACTCCGAGAAGAATAATAGAGCCCATGTTGTAAAGTTCGTTCGCGAGGATCTCTATAGTAATCCTGATCGTAATGTCTTGTCCGATCAAATCCTCCCGTCCCCCGTTCATGGTGTCCATAGGCACTATGTTCATAAGCACGCTCCCTGTTATCTGAAGCCCTGCATTTTAGGAGGGGGAAAAATATTTAATCAATCAGAAAGGGACAAGCAAAACTAAAAATAAGTCATGCAAAAATTCACTTCAGCATTGTCTGTCTTTACAACTGATCATTTTCTAAACAGCATTAACCTACTTATTAAACAAATACTAACAAGCTTAACATTTTACTTGACTCCAAAACTTATTTGCACAGCTGAGTAATCATTGTTTTAATTGTATATTGATTGGGCTTTCATGACTAGTGTTCTGCAAGTCAGTTACTCTTTTTATTAGGGATTTTCTGGCTTATATATAGAAATAGACATATGCTATCTCCTTTTCATTTTAAGTTTAATGGAACAAGAAGAAACTGTCATTTTAATATGAAAGTTTTCTATACTTTCATCTCATTAAAATATATACCAAACTTTTATTTACTATGTAAACGTTTTTTAGGCAAAATTTCCATGACACATTTTCAACACAGTCATGAAAGCCCTATTGTGATGTATGTCCCAGCTGTAGGAGGGCATTCTCAAAGAAGTCCAGAAAAAACTTCAACTATAACTTTTTCTCATTAACTTTCGACTTCTTAGGTAATTATAAAAATTACAAGATTATGCAAACTGCTGTGCCCAATCACATTTAATAATAAAAGTGGAATCTTAAAAAGAAATACTTAGGATATTAAAATATTGGATTGCCACATACTATTCTATGGTAAATTTAATTAATTAAAGAATAAAGGTTATTTTACCTCCTTGTGCTATCAAATTCCACATAATTTTTAAAACGTCTATTCCACGATTCAATTTGTTAATATAAGTACTTAATGGTTACAGGAAATATGTTCACTTAGGTTTTAGCTATACTCAATTTGCCTATGATGAAATTAGGCAACTTTTGGAATTTTAAGAGTCTCTAAGGTTACTTATAGCAATAGTTTAACTTAAAAAAAAATTTTCTGTAGAACATATCTGTCAACCTAACAGTGCAAAAATTGTTGCATGTACAATTATACACATGCAATTAAGTGTTAGTACTTAAAACTAAGTCTAATTCTACAAAGAAATATTATATTCTCTACTTTGGTAGGAAACCAGAACTCATTTCCTGAGTCTCTAAAAAGACCATTTCACTTGAATTTCAACTTAAGACTGAGTTTCTTCTCAATGTTATATTTGGAACTACCTTCTATCAAAAGAGATTAGGAATCATGAAAAATGTAGAAGAATTAGAATCTCTCAAATGAAGAATATCTGGCAAAAATCTTATAATACTATGTCCCCACTACATGCCTAGATTCCAAATTCCTCCACTAATCTTCATCTCATCCACCATTTCACTTAGTAACAAATATACCTTCCTATGCTGCATTTGTTTTTTGCAGCCATATGAAAAGCAACTGGCATGACAAAAAATTCAATATCTTTCCTACTTCAATGATTTTTTCCTTTTTAATTCACTACATTTCTGGAACTTGAATAGATATTTCAATGTCTAACAAACAAGAGAGTTTCCTTTCAGACTTAAGAGAAAGTTTAATAAATAATTCTATTAGTACCCTATCAAATATTAATCAGTGAGAGCTGTTATTAATTACATAATAAGCAATAGTTCTACGAGAATTACTGCTACAGCTGATAGTTTATAACTATGCAAAGTTCTTATCCATTAGGAAGATACAGAAGGCAGGCACAAGAGCTAGCAGAGCTGAAATCTAATAGCTATTCTTTAATTCATCTATTAGTACTAAATACTTCTAGAGTTAGTGGGGGGAAAAGAGAGAGTTTGACTTGGGTTAGGAGAGGGGCTAATATACACAGGTCAGGACATACCAACCTTTTCCAAGTGTGGAAACACGACCTATAATCCCAATTAAATCTAGGGAGAGAATTGTGAACATAACTTCCCCAATTTTGGCCCCTCTTACGGGGGTAATCCACCTTCTTAATGGGCAAGGGTGTCAAATGATATTTAGATGAACCACAAGGAAAAAAAAAATCTTAGTGATCAGATAAAATAATTCCACTGGAAGCAAGTTGTCCCAGACAAACTGTAACTCTCAAACCCCCAGACTTCTTTCTTGAGATAGTAGACAATTATAAATTGATCCACATTCATAAAAATTTCCAGCCCTATGTATGAATCAGGCAGCTGACAGAAGAGGAAATGATTCCACCAAATGAGGAAGGCAGAGTTGCTTGCCAATAGTTCACCTTTGTAGCCATCCAGCACAGTCAATTTTGATTATTGCAGTATCCACAATTGATCATCACCATGTGTTCAAACTAAAGTACCTTTAATTGGGCAGCAACTTGCTTCAGAAAGGAGATAGTAATCCTCTTCTCCTGGGCTAATGGAATTTTGACTGCATGACATCCCATAGACTCCAGAAATTAGGAAACAATGGCTATATTCCAGGATTTAAGAAGGTCCATCATCTCAACTTGCCCCATTCCATCCAGGAGTATAATTCCAACATGGAAATTGTGTAGATCCAAAATGGGAAAATCAAACATTGCCTTCATTCTTCTTCCTCCAAGTTACACATTTCCAGGTTAAAGTATTGTTTGTAGAATCCAAGGGGTTGAATCATTATGATGTGCTAGGTTTTTTGATGACAATCCAATTCATTTGTACACTTTATGTAGTGAAAATTGAGAAGCAGATATTAACTTCTAAAAGAATCTGTAGGCTCTAATATTCCAGAAATATTCCATATAGTATAACCACAAAATCTGTAGCCAAATAGCTCCGTCAGGTAAAAGGAATATATCCAAGGAAGGCCTTATCATCATCCAAGAGAAGAAATAATTAAATCTAGAAGACAGGTAACTCCAAAAATGCTGCCATATAAAATCTTCCACCACTTCATATCTCAGGAGTAGATATCCAACCAGCTGCAGGAAATATCCTCTACGATTCCATAATACCAGCCACTGGGATAGAAATTACTTCCGTTTCCAACCCAAAATAGGAAACATTGAAAATGCCCAAAACTTTAAATCCATCTGGGGCCCCTAAATATGAGTTTCTGTTTCTCACCATATCAAATACAAAATACCTGCCTACAGAAACCTTGGAACTTACCCATCAAGTCTCCGCTCATAACGTCCTTCTCGTGCATGAAGTGATGGTGGAGGGCCATAAGCAGGCCCTCCACCACCTCCTCTGAACCCAGAAACCTCTCTACTACGAGATGTTATGGAAACTGTATCATCCAATCCCCGAGCAGCACTTGGAATGGTGCCTGGTTCATTATAATCCGTGCGTAGGTCTCTATCTCCCATTTTGTTGACCGAGTTGTGAGCTTTCTGTGCACTTTTGATGTCCACAAAATCCACAAAGGCAGCCACTCCTCCTTCAGATCCCCTCTTAGGGAGAATTTTGACACTTTCCACGCGGCCATATCTAGAAAAAAAATAAACAACATTATTGTTGCACATCAATAATTTTCCAAAAATGGGTTTTTTAATTTGTTTCTTACTTTTAGAAAATATATATTATGTATGTATGGGGAAGGGGTTACAAAGTGACTTTTTTTTTTAATTTCAGAGAGAGGAAGTTGAAAGAGAAACATCAATGATGAGAGAATCATTGATCAGCTGCTTCCTGCGTGCCCCACTGGGGATCAAGCCCACAACCCAGGCATGTGCCCAGACCTGACTGAGAATCAAACCTTGATATCCTGGTTCATGGGTCGATGCTCAACCACTGAGCCACACCAGCCGGACCAAAGTGACTTTTTAAATGGCTTTTACACTCACATTTTTCTTTCTTGGGGAAAATATTTCGAAATGTTTTTACCACATTATTTTATTAGTCTCACTCCTTAAATATAGTATTTACTAAACTACCTTTTACCTTTCTAGAACAGTTAGCTGAAACATATCTCTCAGAAGTTTTTAGGAAGTTGTACATTCTACAAAGGGATATTGGACCTAACATTGACCAAAGTAACTTAGAAACCTTTGAAGATTTTTATTAAAAACTGTAGCCCTCGCCGGTTTGTTGGCCTGGGGACCAAAGGGTCCCGGGGTTCGATTCTGGTCAAGGGCATGTACCCCGGTTGCAGGCTCCTCCCAGGGCGTGCAGGAGGCAACCAATCGATGTGTTTCTCTCACGTCAATATTTCACTCCGTCTTTCCCTCTCTCTTCCACTCTCCCTAAAAATCAATGGAAAAACATCCCCGGGTGAGGATTAACAACAACAAACAAAAAAAACTAACCTGTAACTAAAAATAGTTATTCTACAGATTTCATTTTAACTTAATTCATTAAGTTAAAATGATCTTACTGAAAAGTGAGGTGATTTCAAATATTCCTTACTTAAAGGCAAAATAACCCAAATATTTTATGTCTATTTACAAATGACAATCTAATTCTGTTAACGTAGTTTTTTGCTATTTAATTTTCTTTTCCAAAGGGTTAAAAGAAAACTGCTAAGATTTATAATTTAGGTATAATTATTTCATATAAGTTAATAAGTCTAAGAAAATCTTTGGATTAACCGTATGTTCTCATTCTTATTGCCAAAAACTGTTTACTATGTGTGTAAAGAAAAATTTTAGGGCACCTTTTATATTTTGAAGCATATATGTTCTGAAAGAAATATAATTATTTGGAATAAAAAATTCATGAAAATTCTACAAATTTCAAGAGTGAATTATATTTTATGTACTTGCAATTTGGCCTTTTAGAAAGGCAGGTACAACACTTTTATTATCTTTTAAATATATTTTTATTGATTTCAGAGAGAAAGGAGAGAGACAGACAGACAGAAACACCAATGATGAAAGAAAATCACTGATCGGCTGCCTCCTGCACAACTCTGACTGGGGACTGAGCCCGCAATTCCATGTGCCGAGACCTGGAATTGAACTGTTACCTCCTGGTTCATAGGTTGACACTCAACCACTGAGCCACGCCAATCTAGCAGGTATAGCACTATTAAGTACAGAATGCTTATTCCTGGACAATTGAAGAGCATGATTTTACACTTCCTCTGAAAAAGCTGACAACATTATCAGAAAGCAGAACTTTTCTTTTTATATCTTCTCGTATAGTTTAAATTATTTTCTCTCATAGGGAAAATACAATCATCAAATCCAGTTTCAAAAGGCAACTGAACTAGAAGGAACAAAATTATTTGGTATAAATGAATTGATAAAAGAATCTTTTTAACTTGGGGGTTGGGGGATGACAGAAATTGAAATAGTTCATTCCATACAAACATTAAAAATACCTTCCAATGTATCTGACAAAGGATCTGTATCTAGAATACAAGAAATCTTACAGCCACCTATTTTTTTTAAATGGGCAAAACACTTCACCAAAGATATACAGATGGCAGATAAAGCACAGGAAGATGCTCAAAATCATTAGCTGTTAGGGAAATGCAAATCAAAACCAAGATGACATACCACTTCACAGCCACTAGAATAGCTAGTATTTAGAGAAAAAGAGAAAACAAAGAAAAGAATAAGTGTTAGCAAGGATGTGGAGAAATCTGAAACCTTGTGGAACTGTAAAAATGGTACAGCCGCTGTGGAAAGGGTTGGCATTTTCTCAAAAAATTAAGCATAGAATTACCATATGACCCAGCAATTCTAATCATAGGCATATGCCCAAAAGAACTGCAAACTGGGACTCAAACACATATATGTAGCACCAAGTTCGTGGCAGCATTAGTCACAATTTCACAATTGCCAAAAGATGCAAACCCAAAGTGTCCATTAACAGATGAATGTATAAAACAAAATGTGGTATATACATAAATAGAATATTATATTAAGACATAAAAAGAAGGTGGGAATGCAGACTGGTGCAGCCACTATGGAAGACAGTATGGAGTTTCCTTAAAAAACTGAAAATGGAACTCCCATTTGACCCTGTGATCCCACTTCTAGGAATATATCCCAAGAAACCAGAAACACCAATCAGAAAGGATATATGCACCCCTATGTTCATAGCAGCACAATTCACCATAGCTAAGATCTGGAAACAGCCTAAGTGCCCATCAGTAGATGAATGGATTAGAAAACTGTGGTACATCTACACGATGGAATACTATGCTGCTCTAAAAAGGAAGGAACTCTTACCATTTGCAACGTCATGG
This sequence comes from Myotis myotis, assembly GCF_014108235.1. Taxonomy (NCBI): domain Eukaryota; kingdom Metazoa; phylum Chordata; class Mammalia; order Chiroptera; family Vespertilionidae; genus Myotis; species Myotis myotis. Next base: position 7,867,028 of record NW_023416324.1, on the reverse strand, counting down.
ATGGAACTGGAGAGCATTACGCTAAGTGAAATAAGCCAGTCAATGAAGGAAAAATACCACATGATCTCACTCATTCATGGATAATAGAGACCATTATAAATTTTTGAACAATAATAGATACAGAGGCAGAGCTGCCTCAAACAGATTGTCAAACTGCAGCGGGAAGGCCGGGGAGGGTTGGGGGGCAGGAGGTAGGGGGGTAAGAGATCAACTAAAGGACTTGTATGCATGCATATAAGCATAACCAATGGACATAAGACACTGGGGGATAGGGGAGGCTAGGGGACTGTCTAGGGCGGGGGGATAAAATGGACACATATGTAATACCCTTTGTAATACTTTAAGCAATAAATTTAAAAAAAAAAAAAAAAGACATAAAAAGAAATGAAGTTTTGCCCATCTGGTGTGGCTCAGTGGTTGAGCATCAACCTATGAACCAGTAGGTCAGGGTTCAATCCCCAGTCAGGGCATATGCCCAAGTTGCAGGCTCGATCCCCAGTGTGGGGCATGCAGGAAGCAGCTGATCAATGATTCTCTCTCATCATTAATGTTTCTATCTCTCTCCCCCTCCCTTCCTCTCTGAAATCAGAAATGAAGTTTTGATACATGCTACAACATAGATAAACCTTCTGGACAAAGCCATGGTAGCAGGACCGAGACAGAGGAGATTAGGGGCGATCAGGCCGGCAGGGGAGGGCAATTGGGGACGAGCAGGATAGCGGGGAGGGGCAGTTGGGGGGCGAGAAGGCTGACGGGGTGGGGGGGCCAGTTGGGGGAGAGCAGGCCGGCAGGCAGAGTGGTTAGGGGTGATCAGGCAGGCAGGCAGGTGAGCAGTTAGGAGCCAGTGGGCCTAAACCGGCAGTCGAACATCCCCCGGGAGGGTCCCAGATTGGAGAGGGTGCAGGCCGGGCTGAGGGGACCCCCTCCCTAATCGCCTCTGTCATGGTCCCACTACCATGGCTTTGTCCAGAAGGATGTCTAGAAGGTCTCCCAGTCTAATTAGCATATTACCTTTTATTAGTATAAACTATAGGCCCAGCGCATGATTAAATCATGCGCATGTAGAGTCCCCTAGGCCTAGCCTGCCTTCGGGGCCATGTCCGCCGCCCCACAAACGCTGCCAATACCTCGCACACTCCACGGACACTGTCGGAACCCACCCTGCCCACCATGAGAGCCGCTGCTCATTTGGTCGTGATGCCGTTATGGCGTCACGACCACCGGCCTTTTATGATATAGACAAGATTACTAAAATTCTGAGACACACCAAAAAATATATTTTTTGCCAATCTGACAAAAAAAACAAACACCAAGGTATACTTTTGATTCATTCACACCAGACCGCTACTGTTGTGGTGGCTGTTGTCATTTTTTTGAAAATATATAATCTAAGCAAAAAGAGATCAGGGCCCCTGACTAGTCAGGTATTACATGTTTTAAAAATTCTTGCACCACAGCACACCAGTTGGAAATCACTAATCTAGAATGACAATGACGAATTTAAAATTTTAATTGTTAGCATGACAATGATAAATTAAAAGTTAATGATTTCATTTTATATAAAGACAAATATCAAAAATTGATATAAACCCATGGAAAACTGGAGGAAACATTTGCAAATTATGTAATGATAAGAAACTTTTACAATCAACAATGAAAAAGACATAATGCAATTTAAAAATGAGCAAAGGATATCATCTAGCCAGTATGGCTCATGGTGAGCATTGACCTATGAACCAGGAGGTCACGGTTTGACTCCCAATCAGGGCACATGCCCAGGTTGCAGGCTCCATCCCTAGTGTGGGGCATGCAGGAGTCAACCAATCAATGATACTATCTCATCATTGATTTTTCAATTTCTTTCTCCCTCTCCCTTCCTCTCTGAAATAAGTTAAAAAAATATCCTATCTAATAAAAGAGAAACATGGTAATTGGCGTACAACCACTACCCTTCCCACTGGCTAATCAGGGCAATATGCAAATTAACTGCCAGCCAAGATGGCGGCCGGCAGCCAGGCAGCGTGAAACTAACATGAGGCTTGCTTGCTTCAGTGACAAAGGACTCCAACGTTCCCTGCCTGCCTTGCCGGCCTCTGAGCTGCAACTCTAAGCAACTATGTAACAAATACAGAAGCTAAACAAAACCCCAGAAACCTGTTTTAGTCCGCTGGGCTTCAGCCAGCAGGATCGCAACATTGTAAGCAAAGGCCAGAATCCACCCCGCTTCAGCCAGCAGGATCGCAACATTGTAAGCAAAGGCCAGAAACCTACTTTCAGCAGCGGAAGCCTAAGAGCTGGAGCCAAGCCTCAAAGCTAAAGCTGGCCCAGAATAAAAAAAAAAGAAAAAAAGGAGCGGTTGGGAGCTTCAGTCACCCCCAGCCTGAAAACAGTCCTCAGCCCCTCACCCAGACTGGCCAGGCACCCCAGTGGGGACCCCCACCCTGAAGGATGTGTGACCAGCTGCAAACAGCCATCATCCCCTCACCCAGGCTGGCCAGGCACCCCAGTGGGGACCCCCACCCTGAAGGATGTGTGACCAGCTGCAAACAGCCATCATCCCCTCATCCAGGCTGGCCAGGCACCCCAGTGGGGACACCCACCCTGATCCAGGACACCTTTCAGGGCAAACCAGCCAGCACCCAACCATGCACCAGGCCTCTACCCTATATAGTAAAAGGGTAATATGCCCTCCAGCACCGGGATCAGCGGAGCTGCGAGGCCTCCCGGCACCGGGATCAGCATGACAGGGGGCAGCGCCCAAACCCCCTGATCGCCCTGCAGCTCTGTGTGTGACAGGGGGCGGGGCCACAACCTCCCTATCCGCCCTGCTCTGTTCATGACAGGGGAAGGCGCCCCAACCTCCTGATCAGCCCTGCTCTGTGCCTGATAGGGGGGAGCTCCCCAACCCCCTGATCGCCCTGCGGCTCTGTGTGTTACAGGGTGCGGCGCCCCAACCCCCTGATTGGCCCTGCTCTGTGTGTGACAGGGTGCGGCGCCCCAACCCCCCCCCCCCCACGGGCCCTGCTCTGTGTGTGACGGGGTAGAGCCATAACCTCCCCATTGGCCCTGCCCTGAGTGTGAGAGTGCGGCACCCCAACCCCCTGATCGGCCCTGCTCTGTGGGTGATAGAGGGCGGCGCCCCAACCCCCTGATGGGCCCTGCTCTGTGCGTGACAGGGGGTAGCGCCCAACCCTGATTGGCCCTGCTCTGTGCGTGACAGGGTACAGAGCCCCAACACCCCTGATGGGCCCTGCTCTGTGAGTGACAGGTGGCAGTGTCCCAACCCCCTGATTGGTCCTGCTCTGTGCATGACAGGGGGTGGCACCGCAACCTCCCCATCAACCCTGCCTTGAGTGTGACAGGGGGCAGTGCCCCAACCCCCCAATCGGCCCTACCCTGAGCGTGACTGAGGGTGGCATCACAACCTCCCGATCACCCTGCTCTGTGCATGACAGGGGGCGGCGCCCCAACTCCCCAATCAGCCCTGCTTTGAGCCCGACCAGGGGCTGCACCTAGGGCCTGCCCTCTGCCACCCGGGAGCAGGCCTAAGCCAGCAGGTCGTTATCTCCTGAAGGGTCCCAGACTGCGAGAGGCCACAGGCGTGGCTGAGGGACCCCTCTCCCCCCCCCCCCCCGAGTGCACAAATTTTTGTGCACCGGGCCTCTAGTTTAAAAATAAAAATAAAACTGAGCAAAGGATATAAATACACATTTCTCCAAAGACAATATACAAATGGCCAATATGCATATGAAAATTTATTCAACAACTTAGTCTTTATGGAAATACAAACCAAAACCACAATGACAGAGCATTTCACATCCACTAGGATAGCTAAAATAAAAAAGATAATAACAAGTGATGATGAGGATAAGGAAAAGCCTAAACCTAGTGCATTGCTGGTGAGATTGCAAAGTGGTGCAGCCACTTCAGAAAACAGTTTATCAGTTCCTCAAAATGTTAAACCTAGAAATTACCATATAAGCTAGCAACTCCAACTCCTAGATATATACCCAAGAGAATTAAAAATGTACATCCACATAAAAATGGTACAGAAATGCTCATAGCATTATTCATGATAGCCAAAAAAGGAAACAATCCAAATGTACAACAACTGATTAATGGATTTTTAAAATGTAGTGTGTCCATATAATGAAATTGTTCAGTAATACAAAGGAATGAAGTAATAAGAGATGCTATACAACATGGATGAACCATTATTATGCTAAATGAAAGAAGCCAGTCACATACTGTATAATTCCATATGTATGAAAGGTTCAAAACAGGCAAATTCACAGAAATAAAAAGCAAATTACTGGTTGCTACAGACTGGGGAGAAGAGAGAATGGAGAGTTAATGGGTATGGGGTTTCATTCTGCAGTGATGAAAATGTTCTGAAATTAGTGGTGATGTTTGCAAAACTCTGTGAATATACTAAAAATAGCTGAATTGTACACTTTATACACTTACACACTTAGTATAACAAAGCACACACCATTTTTAAACATTAACTGCAATATAATTTTTAAAACTATTTGAAACTTTACAAATAAGTCTTGACCCAGGAAGGCTAGTTTTCATGGAAGACCATAGATGGTTAGCAGAAGGTTTCATTTCAAAGTAACTGATACACCAATATTTTGTATAATGGACACATGGTATGTCTACATATTAAGCTTTTTTATAATCCAACTGATCATTAATATATACTTTTAAATCTTCATAGCATTCCAATGATCTTTATGTGCTATGAAGAATGATGCTATTAACAAGATTTCCTAAACTGAAAAGACCTTAGGCCAGCCGTGGGCAAACTACAGCCCGCGGGCCGAATCCGGCCAGTTTGAAATGAAAAAAACTAAAAAAAAAAAAAAAAAGACCGTACCCTTTTATGTAATGATGTTTACTTTGAATTTATATTAGTTCACACAAACACTCCATCCATGCTTTTGTTCCGGCCCTCCGGTCCAGTTTAAGAGCCCATTGTGGCCCTCGAGTCCAAAAGTTTGCCCACCCCTGCCTTAGGCCCTAACCGGTTTGGCTCAGTGGATAGAGCATCAGCCTGTGGACTCAAAGGTCCTAGGTTCGATTCCGGTCAAGGGCATGTACCTTGGTTGCGGGCACATCCCCAGTAGGGAGTGTGCAGGAGGCAGCTGATCGATGTTTCTCTCTCATGGATGTTTCTAACTCTCTATCCCTCTCCCTTCCTCTCTGTAAAAAATCAATAAAATATATTTTAAAAAAAGAAAAGACCTTAGAAATCTTATAATCCAACCCAACGTATGGGAAAAATTAAATCTACTCACTTTATATAATAAATGTACTCCTGAAGAGCTAAAGTGTCATATTTTACATATACCATCACATACTAATTGAATTTTAGGAGCTCTCTATAAACTTGGTTCTCTCTCATCACTGATGTTTCTATCGCTCTCTCCCTCTCCTCTCTGAAATCAATAAAAATATTTTAAAAAATAAACAGAATTCAAGCCGACTAAAAGAAACAACCTTAAAATCTAAAGGTTCAAAAAAAAAACTAAAGATTCCAAAATTGCTAAGATAAAATTGGGAAAAGGGAAGGAATATAAAAACAGAAAAAGTCCCCATGACAAAGACAGCAGTTCTAATCATGTCAATTTACATACGAAAAAAGGGGTGGTAGGGGGGGAGTCACAGGACACCACCTTTGTTGTATTTTCTAGTCTTAAAGATTTTTGGTAATTTTAACTTTTTCACCTCAACCTTTTTATGTCAAAGCTAAAATTACTACTTAAATATGCTGCTAGCATTCTATTCTTAACCTAAGGGTTTGCCTAAATGACGGGTTCTTTACCTTTTATACCACAGACTGCTATTACGGTCTGGTGAAACCCATAAACCCTTTGTCAGAATATCATTAATAAAATAAAATGCACAGAATTATAAAGAAAACGAATTATATTGAAATACAATTATGAAAATATTTTAAAATAGGGCCCTCAGTTGGTTAGAGTGTCATCCTGATATGCCAAAGATGTGGGTACAATCCCCAGTCAGGTCACATACAAGAATCAACCAACAAATGCACAAATAAGTGGAACAAATCAATATTTCTCTCTTACTCACTCTCTAATAAATAAATAAAATCTTTTTAAATATTTAGAAATATATCTACTTATTAGCTTATAGGAAATACAGAGGACAAAAGGCAATGTTAATATTGCCACAGGACAATAATATAATCAGCAAAACCCATACTAGGAGAAACTCTACAGAACAATCAAATTAAGTTGTAAGGGAAGAGGGAGGGAGGGAGGAAAGGGGGGGTGGATATTGAGATTAATGCCTATAGATTTAAAAATGTAAAGATTTAAAACCTATATTTTTAAAAATTCAACAAAACCTAACTTAAAATAGGTATTTTTACTGTAAGCAATTATACCTCAATAAAAACTTTACATATACATATGTATATATCACCAATTACAATTTGTGTACCTTATTTAGAGCCTAGGTTTTTAAATAAAAGATTCTTAAAACAATTACAAACTTTAATACTGACTGGGTATTTGAAATAAGGATACACCACAGTATTGTCATATATCTCTTTTTTTTTTTTGGAGAAAGTCTACTGTCTAGTTTATTATCATAATGTCACGTTCATTTGTTGCATTGTGGTATATCTTTAAAAAGTGCTTATCGTCTGGAGATAAATACTGAATAATTATGGAAAACACTAGTGGCCAGGTGTACAGACTCAAGCACATTGAAAGGAAATTAATTAGAAGGTGGCCAGCAGGGTGGGACTGGCGAGATGGGCCGGACACGCCCTGGAGCCAACCTCGAAGTCCCTCCCGGCCGGCTGCACTGGGGCGGCACAGCGGCTCAAAGGGCATCTGCAGTCACCACAGCTTAGCAGTAAACCAGATTTGGGGCCGACAGTGCCCCAGCAACAACATAACCCACACCACGACCGAAAGTGGAATCGCACGGCCCTGTGAGAAATCAGGCTCCCTCCTCTCTGGTTCTGGGGTGTGTCACCCTGGGTCGTAACGACCAGTCACGACCGAGGCTCAACCAACCAGAAGTCAGTCCTGCAAGCCAGCACTGATTGCTTCTGCTGCAAGCATGGTGCCCCAGCACTGACTGCTGAGGGGGCTGTGAATCAGGGCCAGAAAGAGGCCTGAAGAGTGAAGCAGGGACTGATCCGTTGCCTCTGTGGCAGCTTTTGATCAGCACTTGCCTCTCTTTTCCTCTCCCAGTCTGGCCAGCAGCCACGCCTCCATTTCTCTCCAGTCCTCCACAGGGGCTGCTGATCAGGCCCCGCTGATAGACCCAGAGATGCTGACTGGCATAGAAACCGACCAATCAGAACCAAATCTGGGTTAACTGTGAGGAGCCAATGGCTGCCTAGGAGGCGGAGCTTTTGACGCTGACTGGCATAGAAACCAACCAATCAGAACCAAATTGGCCAGCAGAGGCGGGCAATTGGGGGTGAGATCAGGCCTGTAGGGGAGGGCTGTTGGGGCAAGATCAGGCTGAGAGGGGAGGGCCGTTGGAGATGAGATCAGGATGGCAGGGGAGGGCAGTTGGGGGTGAGATCAGGCCGGCAGGGGAGGGCCATTGGGGGCGAGATCAGGCCGGCAGGGGAAGGCAGTTGGGGGCGAGAGCAGGCTGGGAGGGGAGAGCAGTTAGGGGTGATCAGGCAGGCAGGCAGAGGGATTAGGAGCAATCAGGCAGGCAGGCAGGCAGGCAGGTGAGCGGTTAGGAGCCAGCGGTCCCAGATTGCGAGAGGAATGTCCGACTAAACCAGCAGTTGGACATCCCTCAAGGGGTCCCAGATTGAAGAGGGTGCAGGCTGGGCTGAGGGGGAAAAAAAAAACCCCAACCTCCGTGCACGAATTCCGTGCACTGGGCCATTAGTCTTATATAATAAAACTCTAATATGCAAATCTACCGAATGGTGGAACGACTGGTCGCTATTATGTGCACTGACCACCAGGGGGCAGACGCTCAACGCAGGAGCTACCCCCTGGTGGTCAATGTGCTCCCACAGGGGGAGCACCGCTCAGCCAGAAGCCAGGCTCACAGCTGGCAAACGCAGTGGTGGTGGTGGGAGCCTCTCACGCCTCCGCTGCAGGTGGGCGGTAAGGAGCGAGGGGTCCTGGACTACGAGAGCCCCAGACATCCCTCGGGGGGTCCCGGACTGCGAGAAGGTGCAGGCTGGGCTGAGGGACATCCTTCCACCCCCCAGTGCACGAATGTCGTGTACTGGGCCTCTAGTGTGTGTGTGTGTGTGTGTGTGTGTGTGTGTGTGTGTGTGTGTGTGTGTATAAAAGGCTAATGTGCTAAATGTCCGATTGTCCAGATAATGATGTCACAGAGCAATGCCCGGCTTCCTCTCCCTAGTGACTAGCCTCCTAGCAATTACTTCAGCCCAGGAACACAACTTGCTTTACAGGCAAGTGCAAACACTTTACACTGTAACCAAAGTCTGTGAAACGTTTTCCTGTGCCTCATTTCATTTGATCCTCACAGAAGTCCTAGAGTAGGTAGACAGGAGACTCGGTTGAATCCTATTTTCTTTTCATTAGCTGGAAAACAGAGATTTAGAAAGCTTAGAAACTTGACCCAACTGAAAAGAAGAAATGGTGGACCTTGAAAATGACTTCAGGTTTTCTCACTGTGCAAAATATAGTCAAATACTGCTGCAGCTAAATATTTTACCCTTTGTTCTCCCTGTGTGATCTACAATAATAATCTGTTTCGTGTTGATATTTACTGCTGTGTTGCTGACAATTACCTGAAAGAGAAGTTGGGGTGCTTCACTGAGCTGGAAAAAGTTTAGCTAAATCAGAAAGCAAGCAGGTCTAATTAAGCAAGTTTATTCTATATCTTGGCTAAGTTGACTCATGCATGCACGATACACATAAAGCTCTCACTGGCGTCAATCGCACGCGTGTGTTTCGATCTATCATTGTCAATTGTGAATATGGTTGACACTTCTATTATAGAGAAAGGGCAAATAGCAATATTAAAATATTTCTTCTAATTAATTTCCTTTCAATATGCACAAATTTGTGCACTGGGCCACTCGTATCCTATCTAATAATAGACAAACATGGTAATTGACCATACCTTCGCTACACCTCCCATTGGCTAATCAGCACGATATGCTAATTAACCACCAACAAAGATGGCGGTTAATTTGCATACATAGGCTCCAAGTGGCGGAGGGAAGACTGAAGGCGAGCCGGAGCAGTGAAGAGGGAAGACTGAAGGCAGTTCCGGCCGGAGCAAAGGCCTGGGTCCTGGGTGCCAGAGGAAAACCTGTGCCGGCAGCCAGGAAAAGGGAAGGCCTACTGCACGAATCTCTTTGTGCAACAGGTCTCTAGTCCTATCTAATAAAAGAGAAACATGGTAATTAGCGTACAACCGCTACCCTTCCCATTGGCTAATCAGGGCAATATGCAAATTAACTGCCAGCCAAGATGGCGGCCGGCAACCAGGCAGCTTGAAACTAACATGAGGCTTGCTTGCTACAGTGATGGAGGAAACCAACCTTCCCCGCCTGCCTTGCCAGCCTCTGAGCTTGCAGTTTGAAACATTCTTACAAATACAGAAGCTAAACAAAACCCCAGAAACCTGCTTTCAGCCCACAGGGATCTCAGAGCTGGAGTTGATACAGAGTTTCAATTATAGAACCCAAACAAACCAGATACCTGCTTTCAGCAGCAGAGACCTCAGAGCTGGAGCCAGAGCTAAAGCTGGCCCAGAATTTAAAAAAAAAAAAGAAAGAAAGAAAAGAAAGGAGCAATTGGGAGCTTCAGTCACCCGCCAGCCTGAAAACAGCCCTCAGCCCCTCACCCAGACTGGCCAGGCACCCCAGTGGGGACCCCCACCCTGAAGGGTGTGTGACCAGCTGCAAACAGCCATCATCCCCTCACCCAGGCTGGCCAGGCACCCCAGTGGGGACACCCACCCTGATCCAGGACACCTTTCAGGGCAAACCAGCCAGCCCCCAACCGTGCACCAGGCCTCTATCCTATATAGTAAAAGGGTAATATGCCTCCCAGCACCAGGATCAGCAGCTGAGAGACCTCCCAGCACCGGGATCAGCATGACAGGGGGCAGCGCCCAAACCCCCTGATCACCCTGCAGCTCTGTGTGTGACAGGGGGCGGGGCCACAACCTCCCTATCCGCCCTGCTCTGTTCATGACAGGGGAAGGCGCCCCAACCTCCTGATCAGCCCTGCTCTGTGCCTGATAGGGGGGAGCTCCCCAACCCCCTGATAGCCCTGCGGCTCTGTGTGTGACAGGGTGCGGTGCCCCAACCCCCTGATCGGCCCTGCTTTGTGTCTGACAGGGTGCAGCACCACAAGCCTCCCCACACACACACAGGCCCTGCTCTGTGTGTGACGGGGTAGAGCCATAACCTCCCCATCGGCCCTGCCCTGAGTGTGAGAGTGTGGCACCCCAACCCCCTGATCCGCCCTGCTCTGTGCGTGACAGGGTATGGAGCCCCAACCCCCCTGATGGGCCCTGCTCTGTGAGTGACAGGGGGGCAGCGCCCCAACCCCGATTGGCCCTGCTCTGTGCGTGACAGAGGGTGGCGCCACAACCTCCCCATCGACCCTGCCTTGACAGCGGGCGGTGCCCCAACCCCCCAATCGGCCCTACCCTGAGCATGACTGAGGGTGGCATCGCAACCTCCCGATCCGCCCTGCTCTGTGCATGACAGTGGGCGGCACCCCAACTCCCCAATTGGCCCTGCTCTGAGCCCGACCAGGGGCTGCACCTAGGGATTAGGCCTGCCCTCTGCCACCCGGGAGCAGGCCTAAGCCAGCATGTCGTTATCTCCCGAGGGGTCCCAGACTGCGAGAGGGCACAGGCCGGGCTGAGGGACCCCCCTCTCCCCCGAGTGCACAAATTTTTGTGCACCGGGCCTCTAGTATATATATATAAAAGCCTAAGCGACTATCCAACTGGTAGCTATGATGTGCACTGACCACCAGGGGGCAGATGCTCAATGCAGGAGCTACCGAGCTGCAGTGACTTGGAAGTTGCGATTCTCAAGTAATGGAACCGGAACCAGAGAGGAGGGAGCCCAATTCCGGGGTGTGTCACCCGAGAACCGCCCTCTCACAATCCAGGACCCCTTACGGGATGTTGGAGAGTTGGTTTGCGCTCTATCCCTGCAGACCAGGCCGAGGGACCCCACCAGTGCACAAATACCTGCACTGGGCCTGTAGTATATAGATGTATGGCCCTAGTTGGTTTGGCTTAGTGGATAGAGCATCAGCCTGTGGACTAAAAGGTCCCAGGTTCAATTCTGGTCAAGAGCACATGCCTGGGTTGCAGGCTCAATCCCCAGTGGGGGCGTGCAGGAGGCAGCTGGTCAATGATTCCCTCTCATCATTGATGTTTCTCTCTATCCCTCTCCTTTCCTCTCTGAAAACAATAAAAAATAATATTTAAAAAAAGATCACTTTGCAATATATATAATATTGAATCATTATATTGTGTAACTGAAACTAATACATTATCTGTCCATATAAAAAGTAAATTTAAAAAAAAGAAGAAGAAATAGCCCAGCCAGTATGGGTCAGTGGTTGAACATCGATCAACCTATGAACCAGGAGGTCACAGTTCGATTCTCGGCCAGGGCATGATGCCCAGGTTGAGGTCTCAATGCCCAATGGGGATGCAGCATGCAGGAGGCAGCCAATCAATGATTTTTCTCTCATCATTGATGTTTCTCTCTCTCTCTTCCTCTCCCTTCCTCTCAAATCAATGTAAAAAACGTATTTTTTAAAAAATAAGGTTGAGATCAGTAAGGTTTGGGGGAAGATAGCGCCAGGGCAAAATTTTGCTAAGATACCACACAAAGTGAGTAACTGAAACCTAAATAAATGGAGCAATGATGATTCCTAATATTATTCCTAAGAAACAAACTCCCTTCTCTCTACCTCCTCTCTTCTATGTGACTCAGCATATAACGATCACAATGATCCAGTAATCAAGCTCACATCACTGTTGTGTCAGTGGTAGAAGTAGAAGCAAAACTAAAATTCTAAGAGTGGGGTAGCTCTAATCTGCTTAAAAAATTTCACCAGAGGCAAGTGATCATTTATTCGCAAGTTGTCTCCTATGAGAGAAAAAATTAAAAACAAAAACATGCAAATCACTTCGTCTCACCTTCCTTTCCTTTTTCCTTGTCTGCCCTCCCTCCCCAAAATGTTGGTTTCCAAATAAGAGTCATTGAGAGGGAGGGGATTGGATACAGAGGCAGCAGGACAATGTGCTCAGAGGTGGGGGAGGCAGAATGGTTGGGATGTTAGTTACACTGAGAACATAATTGATTGAGCAAATGAGTAAATACAATGAGAATAATGGGAGTCAGAATTCTCAAAGAAGGGATTTACACACATGGAAATGAGGAAGTTATAGAGACTCTTCATGTATTGAAACGTGTGAACCTTGAGTTTTTAAATATATGACATAGAGGTACATGTATATCATGTGTCCACACATCTTAGCTTTGTAGCAATGAGTAAACTGAGCACCCAGATTTTGGTTTGTAAATACCATCCTACAATAAAAGGAACCAGGACTTACAAAAACTGCTGAGTCCAGTAGTGGGGCAGGGAAAGCACAATATGAGCCTATGTTGTGCCATAAATAAAGAAATGCTTAGCCCAGCCAATGAACCAAGAGGTCACCATTCAATTCTCAGTCTGAGCACCTGCTGGCATTGAGGGCTGGGTCCACAGTGGGGGAATGTGTGGGAGGCAGCCGATCAATGATTCTCTCATCATTGATGTTTCTATCTCTCCCTCTCCACTCCTCTCTGAAATTAATAAAAATGTTTTTTTTAAGGAAACCATCAACAAAACAACAAGAAGACCCACTACATGGGAGAACATATTTGCCAATGATACCACCGATAAGGGTTTAATTTCCAACATTTACAGGGATCTCATGAAACTTAACAAAAGGAAGATAAACAATCCAATAAAAAAATAGGCAACAGACCTAGATAGACACTTTTCGAAAGAGGACATACAGAAGGCCGAAAGACATATGAAAACCTGCTCAAAGTCACTAATTATACGAGAGATGCAAATCAAAACGACAATGCGTTATCATCTCACACCTGTCAGAATGGCTATCATCAACAAATCAACAAACAACAAGTGTTGGAGAGGATGTGGAGAAAAAGGAACCCTTCTGCACTGCTGGTGGGAATGCAGACTGGTGCAGCCACTGTGGAGAACAGTATGGAGCTACCTCAGAAGACTAAAAGTGGAACTCCCATTTGACCCAGTGATCCCACTACTAGGAATATATCCCAAGAAACCAGAAACGCCAATCAGAAAGGATATATGCACCCCTATGTTCATAGCAGCACAATTCACCATAGCTAAGATTTGGAAACAGCCTAAGTGCCCATCAGCAGATGAGTGGATTAGAAAACTGTGGTACATATACACAATGGAATACTATGCTGCGGTAAAAAAAAAGGAATTCTTGCCTTTTGCAACAGCATGAATGGAACTGGAGAGCATTATGCTAAGTGAAATAAGCCAGTCAGAGAAAGATAAATACCACATGATCTCACTCATTTGTGGACTATAGAGAACAACATAGACTGATGAAAAGGGACAGACTCAAAGACTGAGAAACAGCGATCAGGCTATCAATCCCCAGAAGGAAAGTAGGGGAGGGTGGGGGTAAGGGGAAGAGATCAACCGAAGGACTTGTATACATGTATATAAGCCAAACCAATGGACATGGACAACGGGGGGATGGGAGCATGAGTTTGTGTGTGGGGGGGAGGTTGGGGGTTAATGGGGGGGATGAGGACACATTTGTAATACCTTAACTAATAATAAAAATAAATAAATAAATAAATAAAATAAAAAAAAGAGAGAGAGAGAAATGCTTAAACAATGATGGGGAAACAGCAGCCAGTCTGAAGAAGCTCCCTCCCACTGTTTAAATCTAGGATGGTCTGCAATGCAAAATAAGGCCTGGACTAAAGCGCACTGAAAAAATTAGAAATCTCCCTGAATGGATAGCTCAACTGGTTAGAGCAGTGGTTCTCAACCGTCCTCATGCCGGGACCCTTTAGTACAGTTCCTCATGTTGTGGTGACCCCCACCCATAACATTATTTTCGTTGCTACTTCATCACTGTAATTTTGCTACTGTTATGAATCGTCATGTAAATATCTGATATACAGGATGTATTTTCATTGTTATAAATTGAACATAATTAAAGCATAGTGATTAATCACAAAAACAATATGTAATTATATATGTGTTTTCCTATGGTCTTTGGTGGCCCCTGTGAAAGGGTTGTTCGACCCCCAAGGGGTCGCAACCCACAGGTTGAGAATCTCTGGGTTAGAGCATCATCCTGATATGCTAAGGTTGAGGGTTCAATCTCAGGTCAAGGCACATACAAGAAGCAATGAGTGCATGGATGCATGAAACAAACAAGTTGATATTTCTCTCTCTCCCTTCCTCTCTCTCCAAAATCAATAAAAACATATCCTTGTTTTTTAAATTTTTAAAAAGAAAGAAAAGAAAAAAGAGCCCTGGCTGATGTGGCTTATTGGTTGGAACATTATCCGGTGCACCAAAGGGTCGCGGGTTTGACTCCTAGTCAGGGCACAGGCCCAGATTGTAGGTTTGATACAAGTTGAGGCATGTGCAGGAGACAGCCAATCAATGTTTCTCTCTCTCTCCCTTCCTCTCTCTCCAAAATCAATAAAAATATATCCTTGGGTGAGGATTAAAGACAATTTTTTTAAAGAAAAAATATAAACCGTGAGATTTCTTATCTACAATAGAATAAATGTAGAAGGAGTAACAATAATAGACAATCATCTGGCAATAATAGATAAATAAGGCAAGAGTTATCAATGAATGCTGGTGGGTGTAGGTTTGATGATGGAAGAGACTATCGGTGTAATATTAATATATCTCCCCATAAAATGCTAATCAAATTGAAGGGGGAAATGATGAAGACACAAACTTGACGAAGTGATCAAAGTTCAAGTCACCAGCAGTAGGATGTATCAATATAGTTTGCCTCCTTATATGATACTCTTTGTGGTATTCTTGCCAAGAATGCATGACCTGATCTAGTCATGAGGTAATACTAGACAGACCCAGGTGGAGGGTCATCCTGCAGAATGAAAGACCAATGCTCTTTAAGACTATCAGGCACATGCATGAGAATCAGGGTAAGAATGAAATACTGTCCAGACTGATAAAACACAACAACCAAAGGCAACACGTGGTACTAGCTAGGATCCTAGACCCAAAAGGAAAAAGAGACATTGTTGGAATGTTTGGCATCATGTCAAAGGGGTCTATGGATTGGGTAGCAATGTTGTGGCAATGCTGATTTCTTGACTGGGAAGACTCTATAGTGCAACGCAGAAGAGGGTCCTTATTTTGGGAATGTATACGTTAGAAATTTTAAGGGTAATAGGACACCATGCCGGAAGAAAACAAGACAGAGTAATGAAGCAAATGTAACAAAAATGTTAGCAATGGGAAATTTGGGTGAAGGGGATGTGGAAAATTTTTATACTATTCCTAAACTATTTCAAAATTAATGTTAAATGGAGAAAAAATAACGCAGGAAGGAAAGAAGTGGGTCTATAAGTGTGAAGAGGCCTTTATTCTGGGGTAGCAAATGCCATCTTTTCAAAGAAGCCTTCCTCATCACCCCTATCCCCATTACTTTCTATCCCCTTCTTTGCTTTATTTCGTTCTCATAAAAGGATCAGCCATGGCTGACAGTTGTTGGGGCTAAATGATGGGTACACGGAATTCATTTATTTTTTTCTACGTTTGTGAATTCTCTGAGATAGAATTTTTAAAATGTATCTACAGCAAATATCAGTCACATAGTAATATATGTATGTGCATCTTTATTAATGCATTAAAGTATCTAGCAGCAGATTTAAAAATTACTGTAATTTCTAAGTTGTGATGAGCATAAATGAGATTGCAACAACTGTAATGTGAAATATGAAAATACATCTGGATTTGTGTTAATAATGAAATTACAGGTACTATTCATACTATCTACCATGTTGGTACTACCATAATATTACTATCTTGTAATAAAAGGAAATACCAAATTCTGATAACAAGTCAGTGAAAATAATGATATAATATTTTCCTATCCAAGTTTTAAGTATCTCCTCCTAAATTCTGGTCTAAATATAAATAATTTTCATTGTAGATTATAACATCCTTTGAGAAAATAAAGTGATAAACTTCTTCATCTTTATTTTAATCCAAGGTGAATTTTAAAATATTGGATGCAAAACAGCCTTTACTGTAGACAGCATAATTTGTAAAAATTAATGGTTGAGACCAAAAAAAAAATC
Source organism: Myotis myotis (assembly GCF_014108235.1). Lineage (NCBI taxonomy): Eukaryota > Metazoa > Chordata > Mammalia > Chiroptera > Vespertilionidae > Myotis > Myotis myotis. The sequence goes on along the minus strand of NW_023416324.1, from coordinate 7,850,638 downwards.
TACCACCTACCAAATTATTGACTTATAAAGGACACAAATCACTATATGCCAAATGTAGTTTTGTAAAACACAAAATGTTTTAAAGAAAAGTACAAATGTCCTAATTTTTAAATCAAAGGAATAAAATAATGGGTGATGGTTTTAAAAAAATCACTTAGAATCTATTTAAGAACCTATAAATGTATTATATGTAAAAGCATATGTAGTGTGTGTAAACAGGATAGAAATGTAACAAAGTCAATATAACGTATAATGAGAAAAATCTTCATTTCATTTGTCAATGTTCTCAAGTAACCCAAACTCAGCATCTAATACATAGACACAAAGACATACTGGTACACATACTCCTAGAGTTTAATGCTGGACTAAAAACCTAGCACCAGGTATATAGGACAAACAATAACTGTTTCCCCTTTGAATTTTCCCACAAATATTCCTTAACTTAAAGAACTGGAGCAGTTTGTTATATAATAAATACCTCAAATATGCTAGATTTAAACTCATCTCTACACTCAAAATGAAATCTTAAGTAATCAAGTCTAAAAATTCACTACATTTAAGTTACAGTTTTATAGACATTCCATTGTGAGATTTTTTATATGTTTATAATTTTCAACTTGGCAGACAGAGACACATGTAGAAGGGAAAATCTGAATATTGCAATACTTTCAAATTACGCCAAGAAAATACTTCAAAGCATATTTCCACAAACTAAAACTAGCTAGATATCACACAAAATGTATATGGTTTCTAATAAAATGATTAAAACATTCTAATTGGTTCCCACAATAGTGTATGCTATTTTCATTCAAATTATGAGTAGCTATAAGGAAAATAATAATTAAACACAAAAATAAAGAAAACAAATAAAAGTAAAAGTTAGTAATTTAAAAATTAGAAATTTAATTATAGAAAAATGTTATTGTATTTAGTCTCCTTGTTCACCAGGTTATGTGTCTGTTTCAAGGTGCTGAACTTTTATTCCAAATAATCCAATGATGAAAATTAGGAGCCCAGTTTTAATAAAACTGAAGATATTTTCTGACTACAATGTTTACTCTAAATACTATGTACTAGTTAACTACAGACCAAACACTACAGATTCTTTCTTAAAAGTAAAAGCAGAGAAATATATAGTCTCCAATTAAATATACTAGTTTTCACAAAATATTGTAAACTTTTTTTAATGTAAGCAATATTTCAAAAGAAGGGGAAAGTGAGACTTGGAATATTTGAAAGAACTTTTACAATACTGCTATCTTTACAATTTCTAAATAAGTATTCCCAAAGCATTAGCTTGCAGGATTAAAAATGTTTCATAAATCAAGCTTGAAATTTCTTCATAAGCGTACCAAACAATACAATGGTGGAACAATCAAGAGTCCACAATGAAGGTAGCTGGGAAAAGGTGGCCACTACACAAAAGTCAAACACCATCATTCTTTCTGGCACTGAGCCCTATGTTTTCCTCCAAACTGCTTGCCAGAGGCATTCTACTCAGGAAATAAAATAACATTTCAAGCATCTGTATTAATTTTTAATGCTATTTTTCAAGATAACTGATTTTTTTTTATTTTATTGTTAAAGTATACAAAAGCCTACCATGAAAACATTCAAAATTATAACATTCAAAACCAGAGGTTTCAAAACATAGAAACTGACTGGGCTCAAAAGAAATGATGTGGCAATGGTGTAGGCTACTATGAGTCAATTTTATTTAAGTCTAAAAATATCTCTGGTTATAGAGTATGTAAGAACAAGGAAACTCTTCCATAATATTTTATACTGTGTTCCAAAAGTAAAGATATCCAAATACATGTAACATATAAGGTATATTCCAAGTATTTAAACTCAGGAAAACCACTGAGATAAGACAATGAAAATTAGCAATAACAAAATACATTTTTTTAAATGGGTCTCATTCTTTGACAAAATTTTACACAAGCTGCTACCTTGCTCAACCTCTGCATAATCTTTAACCTATTCTCTAACCTGGGGAATGTATGGGAAGAACCTAAATATGTGATTTACTAAAATCTGAAAATAAAATATAGACAATTTTGTATTCTTTGGAGGGTTCTATTCATTTACTCATTCTAATACAGGGAGTCCCCTTTGCACACACCTCTCTCCCTCTGACAACTAAAAGACAGCAAGCAATTGTTGTATAACTCCTCCCTTCCCCCTTAAACCCAGCTAACATACAAAGGAAAGGACTTTCTCTATTGTGCAAATCCAGTCGCTGAAATGGATCTTTGTTAAATAAAATCTGATTCAGAAATAGTTGTCATTTAATTTTTTCAACTGGCATACTGAAAGCTGTAAAGGTAGTGAACACAATAGATGCATTCTTATTGCAAGAAGGTAAAGCCAAATTTTGAAAATACTCTGATTATGTTTTAAAGGTTTGGTTTTTCTCTGGCACAGATGGAAAAGCCAAATCAGCATCCTTCCCTCAATCTATTTCCTACCAAAAACACAAATCAAAATATAAATAGTAAAAAAAAAAATTGGCTCTGACCTTCCACCCCGACCCTAACCCCAAAATGCCTCTAAGCTGCCCCTGCTCCCAAAGCTGTCTGGTTTAACCTTTTTTTTTTTTTAATCCAAATACTACAAAGGCCTAATCACCGTTATGAGAATATTCATTTTGAAAACGTTTTAAATAATGTATTCCCAGTGTACACCTCTTAATCCTGTAAAACAGTTATTAGTTAATGTTGTAATCAACTGGGGAAAAGGGTAAAAGTAGGCAATATAGCCTCAGCTTTAATTTAGGTATTGCATGTTTTTTCTCATTCAGATTTCTAGAAGACACCAAAAGTGGCTATCCTTAAATTTTCTTGCACAGCTATCATTCTGGTACAAGTACATTTTTATCCCCTTCACTTAAATTATTCAGATTTAGTTGCCCTCCCAGTAACAATCACACGTTTTACAAAACATTTTCTACAACAGAGACAAAAGGCCATGAATTCCTCCAAACAAGGTCCATTTAGCTCCACAGCTGGATCAGCAAAAACATTTCTTGTTCTTGTCTAAGTATAAACAAGAAAGCAGAAATAGAGATTACCTGTTGGGGGTGGAGGTGGGAAGGGGAGGATGGGAACTGGAAATCCCAGTGTCGGGGTTACACTCTGTACTATCTACTCAAACACTTTTAACTCGCTTTTAAAACAAAGGAGTTTCAGGAACACACGGTCTGCTTAGTTTTAAGATAATCTGCTTTTATCAGTAGCATCTGCTTTAGCTCTGCAAAAGGTAAAATACTCCTTTAAGTGCAGTCGTGAGCAATGTGCCAGCTAATCCCTCTTTAATACAGTAACGTTCCTCCAGACCGCCGCTTTTCAAGGCAGCTCGCCTCCTCTGCCCCCTCCTCCCGCTGTGCATTCTGAGATCCGCTCGGCTGATTCCCACATAAAGTGGGTCCTGGCCGCCATTTTAGAAAGTCATTCACACAAGCCGGACCGCAGCACCGTCCAGTTAAAACCTTCCAAAATTCCCCTGGACGATTTCCTCTTTCCTCTCCCTAACATCTCCTCTTGCAGAGGGGTCAAACTCCCCGCGATAGGCATGCCATGTCTCCAGAATCTGCATAATGCAAAATGACACCTCTGGCCACACAACACTGCGAAGTGAATGCTGCAAGGCACGTGTTTGCACGTCGGTGCATACAAATTTCCCAGGCAGAGAGAACGTCCACAAAGAGATAAAGTGGCCACGTTAAGTGGGTTTTCCACTCCAATCATCTGCACCTAGATTATTTTTCGACCAGAACAGTGAAGGGTGGGGAAGCCAGGGGCGGAGCAGCTCCAGGGAAAGTTCCCATCTGCTTCTCGACTGAGCCCGGGGCATCTCCACGATCGCTGGGGTCAGAGGCGAGCTTTCGCTAGCGGCCTCCCCCTCGCCCGGTCTCCCAGCACGGCGTAGTAAACACCCGGAGAGTCCCTGGAAGCGCGCCTCCCCCAGTCCTGCCGCGGACAGCAGGTTATGAATGGCCTCACTATGCCCGGCTCCTTTTCACACGCGGACACGCGCAGACGCGCGCTCCGGAGGCGAAGCTTGAACACCCCGGTAACAGCAACCATCAACAGAATCAATGGTCCTCCATTTAAAAGACAGCGGAGCCCGGCCGCCGCCGCTTCCATTTCCTTCGGCAGGCTGCTCCCGCAATCTATTTTTCCCAGGGTGACTCACTAATAAGGGCGCTCCATAATCCCCTTCACGGACTACTAGACAGTAAGAGGAATGGCGAGTAAAACAGACTGAAAACCTTTCGGGGTCTTGAGTCTCGGAATCAACAGCCATTTGGGGAGGACAAGCACAGATGTGCTGCAGTCCTCCTCCGTGTGCACCAAGTGTAAGCACATCGTCCTTTCGGCGTTTTATACTGAAGGCTTACGGCACGCGTGTATTTCACAAAGACGGGCGCTAGATACTACGGAACAACTAAGAGGTGTCAAGCACAACACTTATTCCAACATTCCATAGACACAAAAAATATTCTAGCAAGTCGGTTTGGTGTTTTTTTGGGGTTTTTTTTTTTTTTAAGCCACATCTTCTCATTGTAAAAGGCTTGCATTTCCTAGCCATTCATTAGTGAATTCTGGGTGGGAGGGAAAAACGTTCCTTCAAAGGCGGCTCCCCCGGGGTGCCGCCGGCGGCCGCGGAAGCGGGGGTCCCGGGCTCCCGAGCGCCTGCGAGGCGGGGACCTGCCCGCGAGAGGCGGACCTGCCGCCGCTGCACGCCCTCGTCCTCACCCGCCTCCTCCTCCAGGGACCCAGAGCTGAAAGGAGGCGAAAGCGCCGAAACGGGCGCACCAGCTCCTGTGCAGGCACCGTCCTCTCCCCAAGCCCGCCACACAACCACCGTGCACGGCACCCCTTCCACGAGGCCCCTAGAACCCGGCGTCTTCGCAGTTCCAAGATGCTCCGACATCACCTACCCACACTTATTTTTGTAGAACCTGCCCTTTCGCACAAAACCCTCTCCAGGTCTGACGTTTCCGAGCGTCCGAGCTGGGGAGCGGGACTTGCTGCCGAACTCCGGAGTCGGCCGTGAGGGACGGGCGGGCGGGCGGGTGGGCAGGGTCCCGGGCCCGACCCGGCCGGCCCCTCGGAGCCGGGACAGCGACTCGCAAGGACGCGTCCCGCCGCCGCCTCGCCAGCGGGAGGGCACCTTCCCAGCGCCGGCTTCGCGGAGGCCGAGCGACAGCCTCCTCCTTATTGGGAAGGGAGAGCAGCAGCAGCAGCAGCAGCAGCCGCGCCCGCTCCGCCGAGGCCCGACGCCGGCCGAGACGGCCAGGCATCCGCGCGACCCCGCGCCCGTCCGTGGGTCTGGCCCGGGTCCCCTCACCAGTTCCGCGCACGAGGAGGGGCCGGCAACGGGCCGGAGCGGGCAGCGGCGCCCGGGCCTCGTGTCACTCACCGTTTGAAATGCTCGATGATCTTCTCTTCCCGCACATTCTCCGGTAAGTTGCCCACCCAGAGGTGCCTGGTTTCTCGGACCATGCTGGGCGGTGTGCCGGCGACCGCTGGTGCGGGTTCTCCCTCGCCGGCTTCGTGTGAGCCCGTCAGCGCCGGGAGGCGGGCGCCGAGGCGGCGGCGGCGGCGGCTGCGGCGGTGGCGTCGGCAGCGGCGGCGGCTCCTCCGGCTCCTCCCCGTGCAGAGACCATCCCTCTCCCCCAGGTTCTGACTCTCCGGGCTCGCAGCTCCGCTCTGCCGCCACCACACACCCGAAGCCGACCCTCGCGCTCAGGCAGCGCATGCGCCCGGGCGGCGGCGGGCGGGGGAGTGGGGAGGAGGGGCGAGCGGGCCCCGGACGGCAGCGAGTAGGACGGAGCTGGCGCTGTGGCAGCCGGACGCTTCCCACCGGCGCGCGCGGCCCGCCTTCTGACCGCGGGCGCGCGCGCGTCCGCCCGCCTGGCGAGGCGGAGACGCCGGGTTCCTCTCAGCCGGCGCGCAGGCGCGCGAGGGAGGGAAGGACGCTCGAGCGCTCGGGCCCGGTGCGCAAGTGCGCAGGCGCGTGAGGAGGCAGCCGCAGCCGCGGGGCGGGCGCTCCGTCAGTCAAGCCCCGGGCGCCGCCCCTGCAGATGCCCAGGCGGCCTCCAGCCCTGGCGGCAGAGGTCCCCGGCGCCGGCCTGGAAGAAGAAAAGAGAAAGGGGTTGGTTGTGACAGGACTGGGCATCCCAGCGGCCGCCAGGCCCCTCTCCTCGCAGGGGCCGGGACACCCACCCCGCGCCCCCTTGGGCCAGCTCCTGGCGGTTTCCCGGCACTGGGATGCCCGCCTGCTCGGGAAAGCGTCAGAGCAAGGCCGCCCTTCCCACCGCCGGTTAAACAATGACTCCAGAAACCCAGCCCTCCCAAGAATCATTCGCTTGTGATGTTAAGCAACTTCATTGTACATAGGATCTTGCGAAACTTTTTGCAAGATCTTGCTGATCCTGATGGTAGACGAGGAATAAAAGTGAAATGAGATAGATGGTCACGTGTTTACTATTGTTCCCCTCAGGATTGACTATAATTTAATATTTAAGCAGAGTAAGGGACTGGACCTCTGGTCCTTCCAGGCCTAAGGACTTTTAAAGCCTACAGTTGAACTTTTAGATAAAGGCTAGTTTACAGAACCGTGGGGAAAACACACAAAATTAAGACAACTGTATTTGAGTTCAGAAAAGTTGAATTGTTTAAAACAGCAACTCAATTTTCTTTTCCATTTTTCATCTATATATATAAAATAGCAGGTGCTTCCAAATTTTAAACATTTGGTCTCATCCACTGTCTCTTAAATACAAACCATCTTACCAAACTTGAATTGGAAACTGTGATCACCATAATCAATAGCACTAATACATGGGGTCACCTCTGCATAATTAAATTGTTTCTTTTGCTCCAGGTGGTAAAGCTCTAAGTAGTTTTTGTTGTTTGTTTTCTGTTGTAATCTGTGTTAAGTTTCTTAATGATTGTGTCAGAGTCTGAGAGTCACATCAGATTTTCTTGTATTTGGTGAATAGTCTCTACACTGTACTTTATTAATGATCTCAGCAAGTCTGATCAGTTGAGATTCTCTCTCTTTCCTCCTCTCTCAGGACTTTCAGAAAGCCAAGCAAGCCCCCAACCTAGACAGTTGTAACAATGACAGTACAAGATGTGTAATCTTACCATCCTTTGAAATGCTTTTTGGGATTTTGACAAGTTACTTCTAAAAATTATAGATTCTGAATTTACCCAGGTAATTTGTTTTCTGTGCTGTATTCCTCATTTATGTTTACCTTATCCATTTCAACACACCTTTTAATTTTTTTGAGAACGCTAGTAAGAGGCAGAAACAGAGCCCGGCTGGTGTGGCTTAGTGGTTCAGTGTCCACCCATGAACCAGAAGATCACTGGTTTGATTCCTGCTCACAGCACATGCCCAGATTGGGGGCTCCATCCCTAGTAGGAGGTGTGCAGGAGGCAGCCAATGGATGTTGTTTCTATCTCTCTATTACTCTCCTTTCCTCTCTCTCTAAAAACCAATAAAATGGATTTCTTTTTTAATGTTAAGAGGCAGAAACAGAAAGAGGAGGTCAAGAAAATTTAGAAAGAGAAAAAGCACAACCACAATACTAGCACTCATTCATAATTTAGTTAAGGTATTTTTTTTTTAGTCACATTATTTTAATTCATCTCAGACAGTGGCTCTCAGCAAAAAGCTATTCTTTACATTTTTGTGATTTTTAAAATTATTTGAAAACATTATTAGCAGATAGAATTTTTGCAAGTAGAATTATTATCCTTACTGCTGGAGAAGTTTTTTTTTCTACTTTTTTTTATTGTCTAAAGTTTTATGTAAGTCTCCTTTTTCCCCAACTGACACCCCCCACCCCCGTCAGTTAAGGTGTTTAGTGCCACCCCAGAGGTTCACCTTGTCTTCATGCAAATCAGTTATTAAATGAAATGGAAAATTTTGTTTTGAAAATATTATGGAATTGATTCCTACCAGGTAGTTCAGTGGTTAGAGCGTCAGCCCAAGCAATGCAGGGTCTTGGGTTCGATTCCTAGTCAAGGGCTTGTACCTGGGTCGTGCAGGTTCGATGTCACATTGGGGTGAATTCGGAAGGCAACCAATCAATGTGAGAGACATGGATATTTGTCTTTTCTTTCTCTATCTCTCTCTCTCTCTCTCTCTCTCTCCCACCCCCTCCCTTTCACTCTCTAAAAATCAATGAAAAAAAAAATACCATCAGGTGAGGATTAACAACAACAAAGTAAAAACAAATCAATCTTTTGGACTTTTACATTTGGCCATTGTTCTGTTTCAGCAATGATCATAATAAGGAATGTCAGGCCAGCACACAATTACCTAAACTCATGAACTGTATAGTTCTGTATATGTGCCTGCAATTAGAGTTGAACTGAAGTGCATTTTCCCAGGAGACATGAATTTCTTTTCCTTTTTTGAATTTTTATTGATTTGAGAGAGAGAGAGAGAGAGAGAAACATGATTTGTGTTCCACTTACTTCTGCAGTCATTGGTTGATTCTTGCATGTGCCCTGACTAGGGATGGACCCGAAACCTTGGCATATCCACAGGATGCTCTAACCAACTGAGCTATCCGGCTGGGCAGCATGAATTTCAATATAAGCAACCACGATATGAAACATATTTTAAAATGTGATATAAATGACTCATTTAAAACCTCAATTAGCTGAAACCACTTGGGAAAGACCAAAATGTCACCATGAAGAACAGAAGAGGCTTGGCTCAATTGCATTAAAAGGGGCAACTGACAAAGAGGATTCAAAAAACATACCTTGCAGTTAGAGAAACACAGGGTGAATCTCGCCTTGAATGCAGCTGTCAGCTAAAATCAGGCTGAAAAAAATTCAAGAGCTGGGAAAAAAGGGGGGAGCCTTTTAGAAGCAAAATTATTAGGAGAGACTAGTTATAGTTAAATATGGTATTTGGTATCTGTGACTCCCAGGGAACAACAAAAGGATAAACTAGAACAAAATAACCAACTAATATGTACTTCTGTTCAAATCTTAATGTGCTCCTATAATGCCAAAAAAATATTACTCTAATATCTTCATAGCAGATTCATTTGAAAATAGCTCACATACAAATGCTGAGTTCAAAAGAGCAATTCAGGTGGGAATTCTATCCATCTCTATAAAGGATATTTGCAGGTTGAAAAAATGTCCATGCTCCTTAATGATTCTTTCAGCATAATAAACACTATCTGTCCTTGAACTTTGGAGGACACTGAAAAACACTAACTGTGAGAATGAAGAACATTAGGTATTCTAATAAAGGAAGTAACCCTGGGTTAAGAGTCAAAAATTCGCCGAGGCCGGTTTGGCTCAGTGGATAGAGCGTTGGCCTGTGGACTGAGGGGTCCTGGGTTCGATTCCGATCGAGGGCATGTGCCTTGGTTGCGGGCACATCCCCACTGGGGGGTGTGCAGAAGGCAGCTGATCGATGTTTCTCTCTCATCGATGTTTCTGGCTCTCTATCTCTCTCCCTTCCTTTCTGTAAAAAATCAATAAAATATATTTTAAAAAAAAAAAGAGTCAAAAATTCCAGTTCCACTTTAGTCACTGGCTATATGGCCAGGCAAATCAATTAAATCCCCCAAAGTCTTACTATCCTTATCTGCAAAATGAGGATAAAAAATCTGTTTTCTCTACCTAGTATGGTTGCCAGAAGTATTGAATAAGATAATATATGTAGCCCAGCTGGTATGGCTCAGTGGTTGAGGGTCAAACCACAAACCAAGAGGTCACCAGTTCAATTCCTCGTCAGGGCACATGCTGGGGTTGCAGGCTTGGTCCCCCAAGGGGGGCTTTCAGGAGGTAGCAGATCAATGCCTATCTCATGAATGTTTTTATTTCTCTCGCCCTCTCCCTTTCTCTCTCTCTGAAATCAATAAAAAAATATTTTTCAAAAAAGATAATATATGTAAAAATATTTGGAATAAAAATATCATGAATAATATTGACTATTAATTTCATATTAATATCAAAAGTATCCATTGAAATTAAAAACATACCATTATCACCCTAGCTGGTTTGGCTCTGGTGCATAGAGCGTCAACCTGCAAACTGAAGGGTCCCAGGGTCAATTCCAGTCAAGGTCACATGCCCAGGTTGTGGGTTCGATTTCCAGCAGGGGACGTTCAGGAGGCAACCAATCAATGACTCTCTCTCATCATTGATATTTCTATCTCTCTCTCCCCTTTCCCTTCCTCTTTTGCACAGCCCCAAATCAAGTGTTTGATTTTCCTCAGTGATTTTCATTTTTATTGGCAATGTATGAGGAAACACTGGAGAAGCTTTTTCTATTTCTGACCTTGTTACAAAAATATTTACAAGGGCAGAATTTCTTCATAAGCATTTATCTTTGTATGTTTTCAATAGAAAGGCAACTCTGTTATTCTCTGATTTTTAATTTTATTTTCAAAAATTATTAATTCTTGAAAGTAAAAGATAAATTGAAAAAGATTTTTAAAAAGGTGTGACCTCTTTTTTCCATCTATTATAACTAGATGTTGAAGTGAATTTTCTCATTTGAGTATTAAAGATAATTCAGAAAGGTGACATTAAAGCAAAGCTATTTGCAAAGGAGAATTAAAGTAAATGTGTTTTTAATTAGGTCTTTTCGAAGACTGTGAGGAGCTCCCATATTTTGTATGCTAGAGTTCAGTCATGGGTAAGGGAAGCCCAGTTGGGGAAAGCACTAGAGCTTTGAATGCTAACCTAGCCAATAGAGCAGTGGTTCTCAGCCTTCTAGCCCTTTAATACAGTTCCTCATGTTGAGACCCAACCATAAAATTATTTCCGTTACTACTTCATAACTGTAATGTTGCTACTGTTATAAATCGTAATGTAAATATCTGATATGCAGGATGGTCTTAGGCGACCCCTGTGAAAGGGTTGTTCGACCACCCAAGGGGTCGCGACCCACAGGTTGAGAACCGCTGCAATATAGCAAATAAATCAATATCACCCTTTAAAGAGGAGAACAGGCCCTAAACCGGTTTGGCTCAGTGGATAGAGCATTGGCCTGCGGACTCAAGGGTCCCAGGTTCGATTCTGGTCAAGGGCATGTACCTTGGTTGCAGGCGCATCCCCAGTGGGGAGTGTGCAGGAGGCAGCTGATCGGTGTTTCTCTCATCGATGTTTCTAACTCTCTATCCCTCTCCCTTCCTCTCTGTAAAACATCAATAAAATATATTTTAAAAAAAAAACAAAGAGGAGAACAGAATAATTACCAAGTTCTGAACATGAATTTGGTTACAGATCAAGACCCATGCTACTAAAATTAAACTGTTTCATGAGAAAACAGACTTAAAAATATAAGCACCTAAACAAAAAATAATAATAAAATAAAATAAAATATAGGCACTTGCTCTTAAAGGCATTATGTAAAAATATATTAACTAGTTCTAAAATGATCAAAGCCTCTCCCTGGCCGGTCAACCAACTGAGCCACACCAGCCAGGGAGGATATAGATTTTTTTTTTAAGTTTTTAATACATATATATTTTTTATTGATTTCAGAGAGGAAGGGAAAAGGAGAGATAGCAACATCAATGATGAGACAGAATCATTGATTGGCTGCCTCCTGCACACCCCCTACTGGGGATCTAGCCCTCAACCTAGGCAAGTGCCCTGACTGGGAATTGAACTGTGACCTCCTGGTTCATAGGTACATGCTCAACTAACTAAAGTACAGCCACGCTGACTGGGCTAAAAGTTTTTATTCATCAATATTTTCTAAGCTTTTCTTTAACATGTATTGCTTTTATAATTAGAAAAAGTTATAATAAAGTGACTTTTGGAAGTCAGTATCTGGGTTACTTTATTTAAGGATTCCTTTGAAATGTTGATACTTGATTACATTAAATCAATACATTTATGTTAACTGACCCCACATGAACAAAATGTTATTATTCTCTATGTTATTATCCTCTATCAAAATACTGAGTTTAACTGTCTAAAGCCTTAAAAATAATTCCAGTGAAATTATTCTGGTTCAATGAACCAGATATTTCATTGAACCTTTTAAAACTATATTGCTAATTCTCATGTGAAAAAAACCTCTTCACTCTAAGTTATATACATTAGCCAAAACATTCCAGGTCTAGGAGATTGTAACTTTTAAACACCAGGAGGCAGAATATAAATAATATAAGTCAAGCTAGTGGTTACTTCTAAGACTATCAATGGAATCTGTTTGGTAACTTGTTACATATGCATTGAAATTTTCAGATTTAGAGTTTTTTTCTTTTTTCATGTTGCTTTGCTTTTATTCTTACCAGTTATGGTGTAATGAGATTTAGAGTTTTAAGTTCCCCTACCATTGCTTTCAAAGGCCTGGCTCTAGTTAGAAGTAGAAAATGCAAACAAAAAATTATTTATGTACTCATTCGAAATGTTTTAAAACTGTCTCCATTTTAAGTCAGTTGTTGCTATTTAATAGTAATGCTTCATTTATTTAATGTTTTTATTGCTTTTCAGAGAGAGAGGAAGGAAGACGGATAGAGAGATAGAAACATCCATGAGAAACATCATCAATTGGCTGCTTCCTGCATGGCCTCTACTGGGGACAGAGCCGGAAACCAGGCATGTGCCCTGATGGGAATTGGATGAGCGACCTCCAGGTTTATGGGTCAATGCTGAAAACCATTGGGCCACACTGGCCCGGGCAGTAATGCTTATTCAAATCACATAACTGCCTCAATATTTGACATTAATCTTCAGGATAGTAATGATTGCTAATTTTTTTTAATATATTTTATTGACTTTTTACAGAGAGGAAGGGAGAGGGATAGAGAGTTAGAAACATCGACGAGAGAGAAACATCGATCAGCTGCCTCCTGCACACCCCCAACTGGGGATGTGCCCGCAACCAAGGCACATGCCCCCGACCGGAATCGAACCCAGGACCCTTGAGTCCGCAGGCCGACGCTCCATCCACTGAGCCAAACTGATTAGGGCATGATTGCTAATTTTATGTAATATTCCATAATTAGACACTTGAACCCTTTGGCTTAAAATAAAACCACATCCTATTTAAAGACTATGATGGATTTCTGAATTAAATACTGGAATTATTTTTAAGGCATTAGACAGTTAAAATCAGTATTTTGATAGAGGAGATAGAGTTTTTTTTTTTTTTTTAAATATGTTTTATTGATTTTTTACAGAGAGTAAGGGAGAGAGACAGAGAGTTAGAAACATCGACGAGAGAGAAACATCGACTAGCTGCCTCCCGCACATCTCCCATTGGGGATGCGCCCACAACCCAGGCACATGCCCCCGACCGGAATCGAACCTGGGACCCTTCAGTCCGCAGGCCGACGCTCCATCCACTGAGCCAAACCGGTTTTGGCGAGATAGAGTTTTTTGAGGTCATATATTACAAAGGGTTGGGGATATCCCTTACACTATTTGGAAAATATTTTCACTGAAAAGATGGACTGTCACAAGATAACTCTCTATAAAGATGCTGGATTAACTTAAAATGGTTTTTCTAAGAAAACAGAACCGCCAAAAGTGATAACTAAAGATTCACTGTATAATGTTAGCTGGTGAGAGGGGCATGGTGAGATAGATTTCTATTTTCCCCACCCCCACAACATAAACACACTCAAACCTTTTACTTTAAAAAAAATCACCTGAAAAGGTGGCTTTAGGCCAGGACACTTCTGTCCTTCATAATTTTCAACTTTGTTTCCCTCAAGATCAGTTTCCAGAGAGTCTATTAGCACATAAGAACTCCGATTTTATTTTATTTTATTTTTTTAATATATTTTATTGATTTTTTACAGAGAGGAAGGGAGAGAGATAGTTAGAAACATCGATGAGAGAGAAACATCGATCAGCTGCCTCCTGCACATCTCCTACTGGGGATGTGCCCGCAACCCAGGTACATGCCCTTGACCGGAATCGAACCTGGGACCTTTCAGTCCACAAGCCGACGCTCTATCCACTGAGCCAAACCGGTTTCGGCAAGAACTCCGATTTTATATCTATTCAAAATTATAAAACGTACATACTCTATATTTTCTTTCCCTTATCTAGTAGTGTTATCCTTGCTGTTGGAACTTTGACTTTAAAGACTCTCATTCACCATAATTTGTTAAGACAATCTCTAACAGAAATTCTGTCAATTCCAGGGACAGTTGATATGGTCATTTCCAAGCTTCAAATTATAGTCCTGTTGCGGGGGAGGGGGGAGAAATTGCTTACTTGTACTTCAACGGCCTCCAGATAACTTTTATGTACTGAGGTTCCTGTTGACTCTAGCACCAACTCGAAATTCCCACCAGGAAGAAAAATCTCCCTTCCTTGGGAGTGGCTCCACCCAGGGTGATAACCTGGGCTGACCTAGATTCCCCTGGGGGAGCCGGGACGGTGCTTTGGCACCTAGGGACAGGTGAGCACCACCAAACAACTTCAGAGACAAAAATTCGGCTCGCGATTATCAAATTGCAACTGCCACCACGTAAGTCTTTAGGAGCCCCCAAGGTGCTTTCTTTGCAAACTGGCTCCCTCTTTTAAACCCTACTTCCATGAGGGTCTAAAGGTACGCCTGTATACAGGCTAACTAACATAGGAAAGCAGTCACTCCGGAGCGAGGAAGGAACTTAACAAAGAAGGGTGGCTCAGGCGTGGCTCCGTGGTTGAGCATCGACCTATGAACCAGGAGGGCATGGTTCCCTTCCCCGCCAAGGCACAGGCCAGAGTTTGGTGCTGGATCCCGTGTGGGGCGTGCAGGAGGCGGCTAATCAATGTTCTCTCTCATCATTGATGTTTCTATCTCTCCCTCCCTCTCCCTTCCTCTCTGAAGTCAATAAAAGTATATATATATGGAAGGGTGGCAAGGAAACAAAGCTCAGACTGGAGAAGAGGCCAGCTTCTGTGCCCTGCCAAAGGAACCTTAATCAACCTGCTGCATTTCAGAAGCAGGGTAGGAGAGCAGTGAATTACTTGGCGAGGTAAAGCTTTGGGAAAGGGGGCCGGGGGTGGGGGTGGGGGGGTAAAAGAACCCACAACCCTGCCAATAATGGCCACCGCAGTCCCTAAAGGACGGAGGGAAAAGGCACCTGAGGAAGGGGGAATAAAAAAGAGGAAACACGGTTACTATGGTTACCACTCTTCAAGCTCAATTCTGCTAAGGGAGACAGAACTGTCGCCAAGGCCCTTTCTTTGTCCGCATCCACACACTGAGGACAAACCTAGCGGCCAGCCCCGCCAACCCGAGCAGAGGACCAGGGGCAGCTTTCCAAAAATAAAAATAAAAAAAAAGGACACCTTTATTTTGGCTTAGCGAGAACTGCAGGCAGCGCCTCATGGAAGCCAGCCTGGCCAGCACCACGCAGTCCCTCGGCCATTGGAGAAAGCGTCTCCACACTCCAGACACCGAACCCCGGCAGGAGCTTCCAAATATGACGCGGGGAAGGGGGCCAGCCAGACACGGCCCAGCCTCGGCCCGGAGGCACAAAGGGCAGGCTCAACTCCAGGAAGCCCGCGGGAGAAGGAACCACCCCTCGAGCAGCGGCGGACTCCGCGAGCGGGAGGCGAGGACACAGTAACTAGGGCACCACGGCGACGGCCGGGCGCACCGCACATCAAAGACGCTACCGCACACACCGTGGAAAAGGCCGCCGGGCGAAGGCGACCCAGTGCGCAGGTGCGCGGAGAAACGACGGGCGCTGGCGGCCCGCCCCGCCCCGCTTCTCTCAAAGGCCAGGGGAGTCGCCCCAGTGCGCTTGCGCAACGACAGACAGTGGGGGGAGGGGAGAAAAACCTGTTCCCTTCATTGTGACCACACCGCCCGCCCATCCCGGCGAGCGCGCACGCGCGCGCACGTCCCACTCTCACACGCGCGCGCCGAGCTTGCCGCCCAGTCTCTCGCGCATGCTCTGGGAGGAAGGCGGTGGCGGAGCTTGAGGCTTTTTGCTGAGTTTCCCTGACAAGTTTCTAGAAAGACGGAACCCTGGGGAAGCTGGGGGATGGGCGGCGCAGGGAAGCGGCATATGAGCGAAAGAAAGCGAAAAATCCAAGTACACCCGCCACCGCCCTGCCTCCGGCCATCAAGCCAGGGTTCCAGCAAAGTCCAAGGCCATCAAGAGCCTCACGCCGAAGGGAAAAGCTTGGGGACCTCGGCAGCCGCTCCTCCTTTTGTCTGTGCCCAGCCCCAGGCCCCTTGGCACAGGGAGAGGGCGTTGGTCATGGGAGGGTGGCGATGGAAGGCCTGAGACGACCACTGGATGTTCGCGTGGTGGAGTGGATGCCCGCGCGCTCCTAGGCCACCGCACGCTTCGGCTGCGCTCTGCGTGTGGGCTCAGGGCGTTGGGATTGCACGCGGCGGCCGAAGGACTGGCCTTTGGGCTCTTGGACCCCATTTTCTTTCCTTTAACTTGGGTAGATCGTTTGATGCCCCCCCCCTTTCCTGTCTTCTTTGGTGACCTGGAGCTGCGACTGTGGGCATCCTAAGGAGGCACGCTTTTTCCGCCTGGCCGTGAGGTTCTGGGCTCAGTTCCTTACAGTTTTATCCTGTTCGCAAGCGCCTCCTGGACATGGGGGTACTTGGAAGAGGAAAGGCAGCGCCCGCTGGCCTGCGAACTGAAGGGGCTGGTGTGGGAAGGCCGAGGATGGCCGGGCAGCTGGTACGGTGCGCAGAGCTGGAGGGGGCCACCACCAGGGCGCAGCTCGGGCTGGCATGGCCGCGCCGAGGGAAGGAGACCGTGGCGCCTGTTTTGTCTCGGCGAGCGCCCGCTCGTGACCGTGCCCGGCTGCCATTTTGTGGCGTGGCCGCCATTTCGCGCCGCCGAGGGGGGCAGGACGACGGGGGAGGGGCGGCCGCTGCCCGCGGAGGTGTGGGGGCGGGGCGGCGGCCGCGCCCGGGCTCCCCGCCCCGCGCGCACCGGCGAGCGCGTCCCCTTTGTTCTTGGCCTTTGGGCTGGACCGCGGCCCGCCCCGGAGGTGCGCTGGTGGAACCCCGGAAAAGCCGCGGAGAGGCGCGCACATAGCCCCGATCTCTGTCCTCCACGCCCTCCCCAAAGTGGGATCTGCCCGCCCCACCCTGGCTGTGTGAAAGGAACACATTTTGTGGGGGAGGGCTCGGAACTCCACCGTGGGAAGCTGGAATGTCACCCTGAGAAGGAAGGCGCGCTCTGCCGCGCTGCGCTGGTGGAAGTCGCACCGCCCTTTGTGTCCGCTGCCTTGAGCCATGATGGCGCTCTGCACCGAAGTTACTAAGCAGCTTCGCCCGCGGGAGACCAACAAAGGTGCTAAAGCTAAACACTGGTGTGACCGAGAGGTCGGTCCCTTTAAAAAAAAAAAAAAGTGGTGCCTTTGAAGTGCTGTCAGCCTAGGGGAGTGGGGCGGCGGCTTCTCATTGGCTGGCCGCGAAGCTCGCACTGCGCCACTGTTTTCAGATACGGTTTTATAGTCCATTATTTATATCTGAGCCATAAACTGGAACAATAGTTGAGAGTATCTTATTTCTGTCCGTTGAGGACTTCGGTTTAAATTCCCTTTTTTAATTCCCTTATGAGCATGTAAATAGCAAGTTGACTCAATAAAATCTCTATTATGTGCCTTCCAGTGTCATTTCAAATCGTGAAAGAGCTATTGTTTTCCTGACTTCAGGGGAAATATTTAAATGGGAATCTTGGCATTTTGATGTTAACTTTGCGGCTGGACTCCACAAAGCCAGGAAATTCAAGAGTAATGCCGCTAAATTTGTCTTCCAGCCTTGCTTCTTGTGCAAGCAATTTTGTTTTGTTTTAATTTTTTTCCTCACAGCAGCATATGTTCATAATTGAGCCAGCCTTGTGTGTGTTTGTGTGTTTTGGGGGGTGTTTTTACTACGTGTAATTATTGGGGGTTGGTTGTCTGTGTCAGTAATGGGGGAGATTACACTCATAATGATGGGATGAAAATGTAAAAATATTTGTTGTTGAGGACACAGATCGGGATTTAATGACTTCTAGATAAAACGTCTCAGGAGTGTTAGAGTCCAAATTTTGTTTTTGTTCAGTTGGACTAAAAGCATTGCATAGTTTTAATATTTTTACTCTCCCAAGATTCTGTAAAGCACAATACTGTGCATTCTTTTACTAGTGAAAGTTTGTGAAATGTGCTTTTCTGCCTGCACAACCAAAATTAAATAATATGAAACTATTAGTTTTATTGGGAAATGAGGAGATGTTATTCTAATACAGACAAAATATTTTGCCCCTAATGAGCCAGGCACTTGAAATTCAGAGGATTGCACAATCCATCTTTCACTTTGTACAGATGGAGAAGGATCTGTTTAAACAATTCTAATTACTAGCATTTGTTTTTATTTATAAAATGTATACTTAATTCACACCATTATTACATTTAACACAAAAAGCACACCATTTTTTTGCACAAGAAATGTCTGCAATATGTATTTTCTTAAGTGGAGGTGGTATTTTGCATAATTCACCTCTCCCTTATGACTAGTGTCATACATTTGCAAACTAGCTGAACAGAAATTTGTAAATAGCCTACCTCCCCCAGCCTAATGTTGGCCTCAAAACATTTTCCAACTTCTAGGCCAAAAGCCCAAACACTTAAACAGGTGGACTTTAGATGTGCAGAGAGCCACGTTCAAATAAACAGATTTTGAAATAACCACAATCTCAGATTTGTCCCAGAAGTGAAAATGCTTTTGTGTATGTAGTCCAGTTTGTCAAGCCAGGCAGGACTAGTGAATTCCAAGATTAGCAGTAGTTTTTCTTATTCTAAAACTGAGGTTCTGAATTAATTTGTACCAGTTTGTGTTCCTTGAAAAAGATTAGGTATTAACCAAACCCTTTAATTATCACCAGATTCTTAAGGCAGCCAGTGTAAAATAGAAGTGGTATGTGCTAGGCCCCTTTGGCTCATGCCTTTGATTTCATTATTTTTTTTTCTTTATTGCCTTTGATTTTGTTTAGTTTTTTAGTGTTTGGTGAAGCTTATATGTACCTTTTCCTAACAATATATAGAAATCATAAATATCTCTTTCCATTGTTCCAGGAAAGGACAGCTTTTCATGCCAAACCCTATAATAGGAGGGAATTTAATGATAACAGTCACCTTTTCCTGGTAAAGATAAATGAGCTCCCTTAGAGACTTTAGCAATATGGGAAGTCCTTCAAAACGTTTTTGGCAGCAGCTAAGCACTCCCACATGCTGTAATAGTCTTTTCCCCTTTGAGCCAAACTCAGAAGTTCAGCACTTCAGAAGTATTGCAGTTCAAAGAACAAATCCTTTCAGCCAATGGCGTTCCTTGGAAAAAATAGAAACACCTATAAAAATAAAAAAACACTCCTGGAACAACCCAACATTTGTTTGTCCTACCAGAGTACAAATGGTCTACCCTTAAACAAAATTTAATCCTGACAATTGTGCAGATTATGTGAAACCTGTAAGTTTATAATTTTGGCATCATGGTTTAAATGGCCTAGGTAGACAATACATTAAAAAGACTTCTTAAAGTCAAGATCTTTACATGTTTAACAAATAATTTTTGAGCATGAACCTTGTGCCAGTTCTTTATTTTTTTCTAGGAAAAAAAAATTTTATTTAAAAAGAACTTTAAATTTTATTTTTCAATTACTGTTTACATTCAGTATTATTTTCAGGTGGACAGCTTGTGCCAGATCATATTCCAAGCACTTGGGATACACCGCTGAATAAAACAGATCCCTGTTCTCATGGAGCTTATCTAGTGGGAGGTGGGGGGCAGGGTTTGTGATGGGAGAGAGAGAAGAGACAATAAATATAAGAAAAAGTAAATTATTAGGAGGAGTAAGTGCTATGGTGAAAATACAGAGAAGAGAGATGAAACATGTTGCAATGTGGTCAGGGTAAGCTTCATTAAGAAGATATTTGAGCCGTAACCGGTTTGGCTCAGTGGATAGAGCATCGGCCTGCGGACTGAAAGGTCCCAGGTTTGATTCCGGTCAAGGGCATGTACCTGGGTTGCGGGCACATCCCCAGTAGGAGATGTGCAGGAGGCAGCTGATCGATGTTTCTCTCTCATCGATGTGTCTAACTCTCTATCCCTCTCCCTTCCTCTCTGAAAAAATCAATAAAATATATTAAATAAAAAAAAAAAAAAAAGATATGTGAAGACTTGAAGGAGCTAAGGGCACAAACTGTGTATCTAGGGAAGAGGTTCCAGGGAGAAGGAACAGCAAGTGCAAAGGTCCTCAGATAGGAGCATGACTGGCACATGAAAACCAGTAAGGAAACCAGTGCGGCTGAACCAGAGCAAGGGGGAAAATACAGAAGACAATGGATGTTGGGTAAGGGAGGGGGAGTCAGATCTACAGAAACTGGAGGACTTTGGCTTTTCATTGGCACGGAGACATTGATGTGAAATTACTTTGGTTTTGAGAGGTATTGAGAGCAAGAGGCCAAGAATAGAAGCAGGAGCTCAGTGAGGGAGACTATTTCAGTAATCCAGATGGAAAATAAGATGGCTTCCATGACTAAGGGATCCTTGACATTTATTTTGAAGGTAAATCCAAGAGGACTTTCGGATGGATTGAGTGTAGAGTTGATAAAAAGAGCCAAGGATGAGCCCAAGGTTTTTGACGTGGGCAACTAGAAGATCGATTTTTAATCAACAAGTAGGGAACATGGGATAGAACAGTTTTCCAGGGTGATATCAGAAGTTCAGTTTGAGATAGTTATTAAATATTCAAATGGAGATATTTATTAGATATTCACTAGGTAAGCTGTTGGATTTGAGTCGAGTTCAGGAGGAAGTACTGAAGATACATATTTTTTTTCTTAAGATATTTTTATTGATTTCAGAGAGGAAGAAGGGAGAGAGAGAGAGAAACATCAATGATGAGAATCATTGATTGGCTGCCTCCTGCACACCCCCTACCAGGGATCAAGCCACAACCCAGGCATGTGCCCTTGACCAGAATCAAACCTGCGACCTTTCAGTCCTCAGCCACTGAGCCAAACTGGCTAGGGCTAGATACATATTTTTACATGAAATTCGGGGTCCCTAGTGGCCGGTACTCCCTCCCTTACCCCCCCCCCCCCCACCGCCCTGTTCCCTGGTCGAACTCCCAGTTGAGTGTGAGTTGTCAGCATATAAAAGTCCAAACTGAATGAAATCACCTAGGGAGTTAAGTGTAGATACAGAAAGAAAGAACCAGGAAAGCCCTGAGGCACTTCACACTTATAAGATCTCAGAAGTGAGGAACTTGCAAAGCAACAGAAAGAGCAAACAGTTAGGTGGGAGGAGAACCAAGCAGTGTCTCAAGGCAAGTGAAGAAAGTGTTTGAAGGAGGAGGAGTGACTAACTGTGGAATGCTGCTGAGAGGTTAAGATGAGGCCTGAGAATTGACTGTGGGAGCAACATGGAGGTCATTGGTGACTTTGACAAGAGCAGTTTGGTGGAGCATGCGGGCAAAAACTTGATTGGACTTGGTTGAAGAAAAAAATTAGTGACTCTTTGGAAAAGTGGAGTTGAGCCGAAACCGGTTTGGCTCAGTGGATAGAGCGTCGGCCTGCGGACTGAAGGGTCCCAGGTTCGATTCCGGTCAAGGGCATGTACCTGAGTTGCGGGCACATCCCCAGTAGGAGATGTGCAGGAGGCAGCTGATCGATGTTTCTCTCTCATCGATGTTTCTAACTCTCTATCCCTCTACCTTCCTCTCTGTAAAAAATCAATAAAAATATATTAAAAAAAAAAAAAAAAAAGTGGAGTTGAGGAAGATGCCAGGAACTGGAATGGTAGAAAATAACCTTCAGTTGAAAAAAGTTCCTGGATCAGCCCTAGCTGGTTTGCTCAGTGGATAGAGTGTTGGCCTGCGGACTGAAGGGTCCTGGGTTTGATTCTAGTCAAGGGCACATGCCCAGGTTGAGGGCTCAATCTCCAATAGGGAGTGTGCAGGAGGCAGCCAATCAATGATTCTCTCTCATCATTAATGTTTCTATCTCTCCCTCTCCCTTCTGCTCTGAAATCAATAAAAATAAATAAAAAGTATTTTTTAAAAAGTTCCTGGCCGGCCGAAACCGGTTTGGCTCAGTGGATAGAGCGTCGACCTGCAGACTGAAAGGTCCCAGGTTCGATTCCGGTCAAGGGCATGTACCTGGGTTGCGGGCACATCCCCAGTAGGAGGTGTGCAGGAGGCAGCTGATCGATGTTTCTCTCTCATCAATGTTTCTAACTCTCTATCCCTCTCCCTTCCTCTCTGTAAAAAATCAATAAAATATATTAAAAAAAAAAAAAAAGTTCCTGGATCAGCCCCACTGGCTAGCATGGCTCAGTGGTTAGAGTGCTGGCCTGCACACCAGAGGGTCTCAGGTTCCATTCCAGGTTAAGGGCACATACCGGATTGCAGGTTTGATCCCTGCCCTGTGGTCAGGGCACATGTGTGAGGCAACCAATCAAAGTGAGAGAGACACAACTCTCTCACATCAATGTTTCTCTCTTTTCCCTCCCTTTCCCTTCCCTCCCATTCTCCCTAAAAACCAATGGGAAAAATATCCTCACTTCTCCTTGGGGGTGAGGATTAAAAATAAACAAAAAAGCCCTGACCAGTGTGTTCAGTGGTTAGAGCATCAGCCCAAGCACCGAAGGGTCCCAGGCTTGATTCCCAGTCAAGGGCATGTAGCTGGGTTGCAGGTTTGCTCCCCACTCCTGGTCAGGGCCTGTATGGAAGGCAACCAGTTGATGTGTCTTTCTCACATCGATGTTTCTCTCTCCCCCTCCCTCTCTTCTTTCCACTGTCTTTCTGAAAAGCAATGGAAAAAATATCCTCACAAGAGTATTAACAACAACAACAAAAATAATAAATAAAAACTAAAAAAATAAAGAGAAAGTTCCTGGATCAGCCCTTACCGGTAGCTTAGTTGGTGAGATCATGATCTGGATTTGCCAATGTTGCACATTTGATATTCGTTCAAGGCACATACAGGAATCAACCAATGAATGCTTGAGTGGGTGGAACAACAAATCAATGTTTTTCTTTCTCTCTCCCCCTTCCTCTCTAAAATAAGTAAATAAATAATTAAAATAAAATTTTTTTTAAGTTCCTAGATCAGTGCAAGAATCAGAAACTTGAAACCTTTAGGCTTCTGGAAGAACTGTTACACCCTCAGGATATGGTCTGTTTCAGCCTTGTATCTGTTCCATCATGACATGAATAATAGACGATTTCTTTGGAAAAGAACACTACTTCCTATAAAACCTGAAAATTCTGAACATGGAATTTGGTCAGTACTTGGAAGAATTTGGTCAGTAGGACAAAGAATCTAGTACAGAGATTCTCCTGGAATTGAAATAACCCTCAATGCTCACCAGTGGTCTGAGGTGATTCAGCCAGGCCTGCCGTGCGTAGAGAGGCAGCAAAGCAGACTTTGTCCTGGTTTCTCAGATGTATACCTCAGTAATCACTGAGGACTTGGCAGCCTTTGTTGGACTTCCTATAAAAATATTAGAACCATGGGCCCTGGCTGGGTAGTGCAGTTGGTGAGAGCATTGTCCCGATACACCAAGATTGCAGGTTTGATCCCCAGTCAGGGCACATACAAGAAACCAATGAATGTATAAATAAATGGCACAATAAATATCTCTCACACACAAATAAAAATTAAAAGTATGTATTTAATTCAAATATATACATATACATATATATATATACACACACACATATATCTATCTACACTAATAAAAGAGAAACATGCAAATTGGTGTCACTCCGCTATGCCCACCAGCCAATCAGGATGAGTATGCAAATCAACCCAACAAATATGGCGGTTAATTTGCATATGCAGGCTCAGAGCGAAGACTGCAGGCTCTGGCCCAAGCGAAGACTGAAGACTGAAGACGACTGAAGACTGAAGAGGCTTGGCTTCTCTGCTGCGGCCGGAGCAAAGGCCTGCGTCCCGGGTGTCGGAGGAAAACGGGTGCCGGCAGCCAGGGGAAGGAAGGCCTATTGCACGGACCTCTTCATGCAGTGGTCCTCTCGTGTATATATATATTAGAACAATAATGGCAAACTGACTGCATCACAAGAAAGGTAATGCCCTGAGAGTGAAGACCCCAGATGTTTCCTTTTGACAGGTTTTTATCACTTGTCACTATCAGCCTGGTCTAGTGCCACCAATCCCCAGTGAACATCAGGTAACTAGTTTGCCTATACAGTATACTTCATTTGAAAGTGTACTTATCGCCCTGGGTTCAAGCTCCGCCTCTGAATCCTGTGTACTGATATAGAAGTTAAAGTGTTTTTGTTTTGATTTTTTTCCTGCAAAAAGCTTTATTGTCTCATTTGGTCCAATGTATGGGAGAGGGCTCCAGGGTGGTCAAAAGAATGACTAGTAGTTTCGGGGAGAGGCTCAGGTAAAAGCCAGAGACACCAGGGGGATGCAGAGGGGGCCTCTGAAAGGCCTCTGGGCTCCAAAAGCTCCTAGTTGTGCTTGAGGGTGAGCCTTTCAAAGAGACAGTCGCCCAGCCCAGCCTGAGGCGGTAGCCTGCGGACGTGAGTCAGGTGTCGCCCATCTTTTTTTTTTTTTAATATATATTTTATTGATTTTTTTACAGAGAGGAAGGAAGAGGAATAGAGAGTTAGAAACATCGATGAGAGAGTAACACCGATTCAGCTGCCTCCTGCACACTCCCTACTGGGGATGTGCCCGCAATCCAGGTACATGCCCTGGACCAGAATCGAACCTGGGACCCTTCAGTCCACAGGTCAACGCTCTATCCACTGAGCCAAATCAGTTAGGGCTCGCCCATCTTTTTGATGAGTTTCACCTCCTCATCCAGGAAGTGGTTCTCCAGGAAGTCACAGAGATGAGGGTCTGCACGGGTAGAACCCAGGGCATGCAGCTCCAAAAGGGCCTGGTTCAGGTTCTTCTCCAAGGCCAGGGCGGCTTCCATGGCGTCCTGAGTTTTGCCCACTCACCTTGGGAGGCTTCAGTATGTCCTGGAAGAGAATGTGGCCGTTACAACGTTAAGAGATGTTCAGTGCCCTCGTGCTTCTTCTCCGCCAACTCGCGGAAAAAGTGGCCCACACCCTCCAGAGCCACATCGTCAAAGTCGAAACAGTAGCCCAGAGGTGGGTGTAGGAGGCCCGCAGATGCAGGTTGGCCAGGCGATTGACCGCAGCCTCCACCTCGGTGGAATAATTCTGACGAATTTGGGAGCTCATGGTTGTTCTGCAATAAGGAGTTAAAATACAAAAAATCCATTGTGTTGGCTGGTCCTGGAGGTGGTTCTGAAGGTGGTGACTGGCTGAGACGCAGGAGAGTGGATGGAGGCTGGAAGAAGGGGTGTCCCTGGGTCTGTTCCGTCCAAACACTGTTGAAGCAAGAGGCAGATCCAGGACCGAGAGGGCACTGCCAGAAGTTAAAGTTTTTTATCTTCAATTGTATTACTTTATTCTTTATGGAGCAAGTGATAAAATACAGTTAGAGTATCTCATGTATTTTATCTTGAAACATTGAAACAATCTTTATTTTGAATACCAATTTGGATGAAGCCTTTCATATTATGTAAAGTTTATATATTTTAATTACTCATGAAATATTGCTCTCTCCAGCTAATTTTAGACTCATTTTTAACTTTTTCCCTTGACTCAATACTCACTATACTTCAATCAGTAACTCTCATACTGGTAGTGATTCCTTTGGGGATTGAAGAAGACTTTCTCCCTGGAATGGAATATCAGATGTCCAGGAGAGCCCTGGCAGGTGTTCTCATGGGTTAGTCCGCGGCCTGCACACAAGAGGGTCGGGGGTTTGATTCCTGGTCAAGGTCACGCACCTGGATTCCAGGTTTGATCCCCAGTAGGGGGTGTGCAGGAGGCATCCAATCAATGATTCTCTTTCATCATTGATGTTTCTATCTCTTTCTCCCTCTCCCTTCCTCCCTGAAATCAGTAAAAATTATATATATATATATATATATATATATATATATATATATATATATATATAATCTCTGAGGAACAAAAGACCTTTTCCTTAATAAGCCAGTTAGCTGACTTGAGATGTATTTCTGATGGTATGAATGTATCAATTACCAGTGTGATGAAAATTCAACTTCCTTGAGAGGTCCAAGAATGCTACATTTTGAAAGAAAATATCTTCTCTCTTATTTGAAAAAATGTAGCATCCATTATATTGGATTTGGACAAATTGAAATTATTTATACAAATATGCTGAATGTTTATAACCATTGGTTATAGTTCTGCCTTTTGAAGAAATATAGAACCAGTTTTGTTTATTTGTCTGTTTTTGATGAGAAGTCCTCTAAATATTTGAACTTAGTTATCTTTATGTGAAACATCCCTGGTTCGTTTTATTAAGCATTTGTTCAATATTTAATTTAACTTAATTTTTAAAAAGTATTTTTATTGATTTGAGAGAGGAAGTGAGAGGGAGAGAGGAAGAAACAGCAATGATGAGAGCGAATCAATGATTGACTGACTGTCTCTTGCACGCTCCCTACTGAGGATCAAGCCCGCAACCCCGGCATGTGCCCTGACTGGGAATCGAACTGTGATTTCCTGGTTCATAGGTTGATGCTCGACCACTGAGCAACACCGACTGGGCTGCTGAGGAGTTCTTAATGTCCCCAGATATACTGGATTATATTCATGGTAAATCTACATGGTGTTCCCACATATTATAGGACTGATCTGGACCAAAGTTCTGGCTGAAAAAAATAAGAAAAACAAAACCCCATTCAGTGCATTTCCATTTTCTTAGCATTCCAGGGACTAAAGTAAGTAATGTAGTTAATTGCTGGAGTTTGAGAGCAATTTCCAATAAGCTGAGGTTTTATTCCTAGGAGAAACCTTTATCTTTGGACCTGGTGGAATACCTACAGGAAGTGAATCCACTCACTCAGGCCATCATTTTCAAGTTTTCATCATTATCACTGGCAGTTAGTACATAATTAACCGAGGTCATATAAGAGGATTCGGTGGAGCAATTTAGGATTAAATTTAGGAATTATACATTAGGAGCTCATTGGGACTCCCATAAGTGTTTTTAAGTGTTGCAGTATGGGGACGCTTAATTAGGCAACCAGCCTAGTTCCTGCTGCTACCCAGCACCGGGTCTTTGAGGATTACTTAGGAAAAATACTCAGATCTCGGAAAACCCCAGAAGTCAAGCTCAAGCTGAGGAAAGAAATTTGCTGAGTCATGCAACCCAGCCCCCTTCCTGGTAAGGCCGGAAGTGCCATATGTGTTTTTCTAATTAGGCCCACAAGACTTCTTCTAGGTGTGATTACGTGTCATAAAGCTGTTAACGTAAAAAAAACAATGAAACCTGTAAAGAATTTTTGTGAGTTTATTTGAGCCAAACTGTCGACAGATGCCGGGAAGCAGAACCTCAATGAATTGAGATAGTGCTCCGGAGAATGGAGGGTTACATCTATATTTATACATTGCAATCAAAGGAAAGGGAAGTAGGTTGGTTACATGAAATCCATTGGTGATAGACTAGAGAGGCGGGAGAAAGCAAAGCAGGGAAACCCCTGGGATTGGATAAAAAGTAAAATGATAGACACATACTTAGGTGGGTGCAGGAACACTTAACATAACAATGAAGGAATTTGTGGTATCTGTCCTGGAGCCCAGGCACATTAGATTGTGCCCCAAGGGGTCCAGAAAAAGGAAAGTTACAAGTTACCCAGACATTTCAAGGATATGTTATCATAGATGCAAAAAGACAGAGAGGCTCAGTTAAGGTAAAGGTTGACCTTGTCAGTGAAGATACCGGCCTAGGATGTAACTGCCCACCATAACTGCTTTTAGTTAAAGTTTAATTTCAGACCATCCTTTGTGATTACTTTAGGTCTCTGAGTTTGTAAGACCGCCATGCGGGCCTTCCCTGAACTTGTCAGGTCAGCATGTGGCCCCTTTCATCCACATAACTATTGTGCCTGGGGGGATGTATGCATTCTCAGAGAAATTGCTCTACACCGGCTGATGTGATAGTCTGCCTTTTACAGGTTTCCTGCAGCCCAGTTCTAGGTCATGTCGAAGGGTTGTGCCAGCCGGTCTTAACCTACTTACTCCTCCTCGCCCCCCACTGACTCAGTAAACAACAACAGTGGTGACACCCACAAAATATATCTGCCCTCGCAGTAACACCAGTCCACCTTGCATCTTGCACAGAGCACCTTTTAATCTGAAGGATCTCAAAAGCCCATTGCAAACATTAATTATACTTCATAAATCACCTCATTGATACGAGGCTGCAAGCTCCACTAGCCCCATTTTATTATTAGGCACCCCAAATTGAAGAGACCAAACCCCCTTCTCCAGCCCACACAGAACAGGAACAAATCTGGGTCATGAGCACAGCTCCAGTTCACCTACTTAGGAAGGTCCCTAGCAAGAACTAATTTCCTCTCCGTGTTCTCCCAACACTCAGAGAAGAGGTGTGTTTTTTTAAAGATGTGGGTGCTTTTGTCTTAAATGCCCAGCTTTCTTTTGTTGCTGATTTGGCTTCTGTACCTCCCATTCTAGCTAGATGTGGGGATGTTTGGGCTTGAATTCACCTTTGGCATCCAAACAAAACAAAAAAATTGAAAGTATCTTACATCTACACTAGTGTTTATACAGACCATCAAAACATCAAGAGTAATTCAGGCCCAGTGCTGTCTCTCTCCGGGGCATGCCCGTCCCCATTCTCTTCCCACCAAGTGCCTTCCCTTTACCTTACCTTAAGTTCCCATGACCCTTCTTTTGCCTCTGTAATTTGTTTCTTGAGCCCATTTCTTTCTTTTTTTAATTTTTTTTATTTTATTGATTTTTTACAGAGAGGAAGGGAGAGAGATAGAGAGTTCGAAACATCGATGAGAGAGAAACATCGATCAGCTGCCTCCTGCACATCTCCTACTGGGGATATGCTCGCAACCCAGGTACATGCCCTTGACCGGAATTGAACCTGGGACCTTTCAATCCGCAGGCCGTCGCTCTATCCACTGAGCCAAACCAGTTTCGGCCCATTTCTAATATGACTCACTACTTCCAGCTCAGTGACTTTCTAAATAAACTTTCTCTTATTATATATATAAAAAAAAAAAAAAAAAAAAAAAGCAATTCAGGCCCTTTATTTCTTTTTCTTTTTTTAGGCCAGGACAATATGTCTATTGATTCTATTTTGGTTGTCCCTCGGATAAGAGGTTGCACTCTGGAGTCACCCTAGTCAGTGCTGCCCTCTGCAGGTGACAGATGCAGCCGCCCATTCTGAAACCTAGAGTAGGCCTGTGTGTGAGAATGAGCAGAGATAAAGCATATTAAAGGACCAAGTGGTCATTGTCACGACACACTGAGAAACTTGTTTATCTGCTTCTATGCAGTAGTGTAGTGAAAAGAGCACTCACAGGGCACCACAGAGTTCTCATTTCAGCCGCTGGCTGGCTGTGATCTCAGGACATTTTCTCTTTGTGCTTCAATTCCCCAATTGAATAGGAGCTAGTCCAGGCTTCAGCCAACTTTTTCTTTAAGAGGCCAGATAATACTATTTTGGCCTTGTGGGCCATATCGTCTCTATGGCAACCACTCTACTCTGCCGCTGTAACTCAAACGCAGCCACAGACAAAATGTAATAAGAGACTGTGGAGGCGTTCCAATAAAATTTTATTACAGACACTGAATT
Source organism: Myotis myotis (assembly GCF_014108235.1). Classification (NCBI taxonomy): domain Eukaryota; kingdom Metazoa; phylum Chordata; class Mammalia; order Chiroptera; family Vespertilionidae; genus Myotis; species Myotis myotis. The sequence goes on along the minus strand of NW_023416324.1, from coordinate 7,820,975 downwards.
TTGAATTTCATATAGTAGTCATATGTCATGAAGCATTATTCTCCTATCAGATTTTTAAAACCATTAAAAAATGTAAAAAGCATTTTTAGCTCTCACACTATAGAAAAAAAAAAACAGGCAGTGAGCCAGATATGGCCTAGGGCTGAAGTTGGCGAACTTCTGGTCTAGGTAATTTCAGAGAACCCTTCCAATGTAATTCTCTACAATTTTATAAGTTGATTTAACTGTAGGTCCTTTTCATTAACTTTCCTTGGCAAACGACCCAGTCCAAGCTTATCTAGTGTGATATGAGGGACATTAGAAGATACCTTGCCCCACTTTGGCCAGGTAGTTAGAGCATTGTCCCAAATGCGAGGTTGCAGGTTCGATCCCCAGTCAGGGCGCATACAAGAATCAACCAGTGAATGCATAAGTAAGTGGAACAGCACATCTGATAGTCAGCTCCAAGGGAGTGCCTCAATGGGTTAAACCCACATACCTCATACCAGTCACCATACCTTGCAATGTAATTCAAATACGCACGCAATGCTTATTCCCACCACAGGACTTTGTCTTTGCTGTGTCCTCTGCCTGTAATGAATGCTTTGCCTCAAGATTTGCATATCACCCTGGCTGGTAAGAGTGTTGGCCCTCGCACAGAAGAGTTGAGGGTTGCATTCACAGTCAAAGGCAAGGAAAAATTAGCCTACGGTGAGGATTAACAACAACAACAAAATTAAACCAGCAAAGGATTTGCACATGGACGTCTTCTTGACATTGATCAAATCTCAAATAGTACTTCCTTAGGCTCTTTGTGACCATCAAGAACAGCCCCCCCCCCCAAAAAAAAAGAACACCCCCAGTACCTATATCTTTCACTTGCTTTATTTATTTATTTTTGCCCTTGTACTCATTTCTGCCTGCAACTGTTGGGGTCCAACCCCATCAGGTCCAGGGGTTACCAAAGGTGTGGACGGAGTCGGCGAAGAAGGAATGACACGGAGACAGCATTCAGTTGATCAGCAGCCTAGCCAGGTTCTGTAGCCAGGATCTCCAGCCAAGTTCTGTCTTTTATTGTCTTACTACATCTGTATTCATACCAGTTTATTTTAATCCTATCAATTTCTATTCCAAAGGTTAGGGCGTTTCTTATCTCCATTCCAGGGAGTAAAGATTATGTAGCTTAAGCGTGATTGTTCGTAGTTAAAGTGATTAATTACCCGCCTGGCACTTAGTTAAGGGGTTTTATTCCCTCCCTAACTTCAGGGAAAAATCCCTACCTGGGGAAACAACCTTTCTCAGAGAGGTGACCTTGGTTAAAACACAGCGCCAAGAAGGGGAGCAAACATATTAAGAACAGTATGCCATATACGCCAGGTCCCTTGAAACATATGCTGTGCAGATGTTTCTTCCCTGCAGCGACTGTCAAGCAGCAAGGATGGACCGGCTTCCGGCAAGCAACCTCTTGTCTCCTTGTTTTTGTCTACACCTCGCACTGAAACATAGGCTCCATCCAGTGCCTAGAACAGCCGTGGGCAAACTACGGCCTGCGGGCCGGATGCGGCCCGTTTGAAATGAATAAAACTAAAAAAAAAAAACAAAAAAAAAAGACCGTACCCTTTTATGTAATGATGTTTACTTTGAATTTATATTAGTTCACACAAACACTCCATCCATGCTTTTGTTCCGGCCCTCCGGTCCAGTTTAAGAACCCATTGTGGCCCTTGAGTCAAAAAGTTTGCCCACCCCTGGCCTAGAAGGTCTGGCAATAGGCACCCAGTTCAGTGAGTCTCCCCAGCCTTCATTCTCTCGGCTTCGCCACCGCCCTCCCCGAGCCAGACCAGCCTCAGTGCTACCCCAATGGGGGTGCCTGGGGTAGGGCGGGGCCTCTTCAGGGTGCCCAGTCACTACTTCTATCACCATGAAATATACATTTTCAGTGATCCATTTGTTAGATGCTATATTAGTCAGAACCGTTAGGAGAACCAGAATATAATCTAAGTAGTTCAAATAGAAGTGGCTGTTCTGTAGACAATCGGTTGCAAAAGGGTGGAAAAGGCTTGAGGAACAAAAGGAAGACCACTCTTGTCACGATGCTGACAGGCCACCCGGGAGCCAGGTTGCCAACCTCAGGGGATCACTGCCCTGAAACAAAGAACAGGCCACTTCGTTGCCCCTACAACCAGCCGGTTGCGTCTTGAAGGAAGTCACTGGACTCTAACCAAGATGGTATTTCAGAATGTCTTCAGGAAAAGAAGAAATCCGCCCCAGAGATGCACTCAGGAAATGGCTGTTGCGTTGAATTCCTAGTGTCTGCTGATGTTGCCTGTTGCCACTTCCCACAATGTATTCTCTCTTCCCCTTCCCCCTTCCAATTCTGCTCACCTGGCCAGCTCCACCTACAAGAAAGCACCCCTCTCCAGCCCCCACTGGCCTCTGAGGTCCTGTAGCATTTTCTCGACGTCACTCATCTTGGCCTTTTTTTCTACACAGGTTCCTGTTGTTCACGTCTTATCTTCCTAACTAGATGGTACACTTCTCGAGGGCAGGGAGCCTTCCACACAGAACTTCACACTAGGAAGGATCTTAGTGTTCCTCTAGTCCAGGGGTCCTCAAACTTTTTAAACAGGGGGCCAGTTCACTGTCCCTCGGACCGTTGGAGGGCCGGACTATAGTTTAAAAAAACAAAACTATGAGCAAATTCCTATGCACACGGCACATATCTTATTTTGAAGTAAAAAAACAAAACGGGAACAAATACAATATTTGTATTTGCACGTGGCCCGCGGGCCGTAGTTTGAGGACCCCTGCTCTGGTCCAACCTCTCGTCTGACGCCCGAGGCCCACTCCCGGCATCTCTGACAACTTCTGATTTGGTCACTTGAAGGCCTCCAGTTGTGGGCCTCTCCCTCCCCAAAGAAGCCTGGCTCAGCGCAAGGGGGTAAGAAGACGCTAAACACAAGGCTGCTGGGTTCACGCTCCTTCTCCCTGGAGACTGAGGCAGCCCTGGCTGGGGGTGGGATGCAGAAGAGGGAGAACGCCGAGGCCTGAACAGCTTTTTGGCTGAAAATGTTGCGGAACGCTTCCAACGAGCTCTGTCCAGGCTGTAGTTCCTGTGTTGTGACTCAGCCCAGTGTTATTTGGGGTAAGTGAGTTATAAAACTTACACTCAAATGCCTCTTTTTTCCTCCCTTTGCAAAGACCCTGGGGAGTAACCGTGGGGGATGACCTGCATGTAGAGGGCTAGGCAGACATCCATGGAGCAAGCTTTGACAGGAGCTTTGCAGCCTACAGAGCCCTTTCCAAAAGCCGGCTCATTAGAACTTTTGACGGAAGCAGCATTGCCCTAACTTTGTAAAAGAGGACACTGAGACACACAGTGAGGCCTGAGGGCAGCAGACCCAGCGCTCAAACTCGGGTCTTTAGGGCTCAAAACGTCTAGTGCTTTGTCCATTTTCACTAACGTAGACAACCATTCACCTAAAAGTAATAAACTAATAATAATTCACCACTAGAGTTCTCCCTGCTATATTAGTTTCAAGGGCTGAATGTGTCCCTGGAGAAAGAATCAGGGTCAACCAGTAGGGATGGATGCAATTCCCTACCAATGGTCGGGAAGCTGCGGCTCGGCAAACTATGGCTCGCGAGCCACATGCGGCTCTTTGGCCCCTTGAGTGTGGCTCTTCCACAAAATACTGACTTCTGCACATGGGCCATGAAGTTTCAATCGCACTGTACGTGCGCGCCCACATGTGGTATTTTGTGGAAGAGCCACAGTCAAGGGGCCCAAGAGCCGCATGTGGCTCGCGAGCCACGGTTTGCTGACCACGGCCCTAGACTCCAGGAATCCCGAATAAATGGCAGGGGCCAACCCAATACTTCTCTAGTCTTCCCCTCCCCAGTCTCCCCCTGGTCCAGTAGAGAAATAAATAAATTCCTCAAATTACCCGTCCCAAATGCTGTGAAACGTGGACCTGTGTGCCAGGACCAGGGGGTGGGTCCAACAGGTGTACCTCCTGGGTGGCATGATTTCAGGGGCCCCTCCACGATGATGCTGGCCTCCTCCCCCCTCCTCTCCCCTCCTCCCCCCTCCGTGGCTGCTAGCTCAACTGAGATGTCACTACTAGCCCTTCCCTCCTTTTGCTTTACCTGCGAACCCTGTTACATTGGAAAGACACCTTGGGAGTGATATCATTTTAACACCATCAGCCATCACCAATCTGAGTGAGTGAATTCCAGAGGTTTTCCCGGGAGTAGGTCCGTTTGTTTCTCACAGAAAGCGGAACGGATGACACGAGCAATAAGCCATTATAGAAAGAGAAGCCTCCCTGGTAGGACAGGAGAGTCCCGGAGCAGATCCGCACCGATGGGAAACGTGACTGCGACGCGTGGCACTGCCACCATGGCGAAGGGCGAGCCGGTGAGGAGACGGCACTGGGATAATCCCTACCCGCGGGGAAAGACGTGCGATGGGTCTCCTCTCACTACACTGGGGGAAAAAGCAATCCAGATACTAAGTATGAAAGCAAAACTCAGAAAAAATATGGGTAACTGTTATGAGCTCAGTGTAAAGAAGGGTATGTTAAGCACAGGCCGGTGGGTTCAGTGGTTAGAGTGTCTCTGGTTCGATTTCTGGTCAAGGGCATGTACCTGGGTTGCAGGTTCGATCCCGGCCCCAGTTGGGGCACGTGCAGGAGGCAACCAATTGATGTGTCTCTCTCATCTAGATGTTTCTTTCAATGGCTGCAGGTCCCAGGCAGGAATGAAAGATATCCATCAGATGACCTTAATCTTGCATCCCATTTCCAGGCCACTCAGCCTGTGGTCTGTCATGCATGAATATTTTTATAATTCCTACAATCTCGTGACTAAGCTTAATTGCATTGTGATTTGTATGTGTCTTAAAAAGTTTCATGTGTTTAATGAAGCATTTAAAATGTACTGATAGTCCTGGCCGGTTTGGCTCAGTGGATAGAATGTTGGCCTGCCGACTGAAGGGTCCCAGGTTTGATTCCGGTCAGGGCATGTGCCCGGGCTGCAGGCTCGATACCCAGTAGGGGGTGTGCAGGAGGCAACTGACCAATGATTCTCTCTCGTCGTTGATGTTTCTATCTCTCTCTCCCTCTCCCTTCCACTCTGAAATAAAATAAATAAAATGTACTATGATTTTTACAAACCTATTTTAGCATTGCTTCATTTGGTATTGTACTGGGGACCCCAGAATGGAAGCATTCCAGGGCCCTCTTAGTCTCATAGGACCCTCATTCGGAGGCACTTGTCTCTTTTAAATTGTGACTATCCATTGTCAACTTTTTGAAGGCAGGAGGCAGTCCTAATGTTCTGGCCACAGCTGCACCGATATTCGTCGGGGAGGTCACTGTCAAAGGAGGTCACCACCATGCCTGCGGCCTGCGTGGGATAATGAGGCAGGTATGCCACCTACCAGAGAGAGCCGGGCTTGGGACTTGGGTCTATTTCCCCACAATGCTCAGAGAACACCCCCAGCTCCCCACTCAGGCATTTTCTTTCTCCTGTCCTGACCGTATGGCCCATGAGCCAGAGACCCCAGCATCCAGAGACAAACTCACATGCTGGGAAGTGACAGGCTGAACTGAGGGACAAGCCTCTGGTGTTATTATTATTAAGGAACCAGCATAGAGTTGGGCATTTATGAAAAATATTTTTTTAATTATTCTTATTCTGCAGTTCATTTTTTAAAAATATATATTTTTTTATTTATTTCAGAGAGATAGGGAGAAGGAGAGAAAGATAGAAACATCAATGATGAGAGAGAATCATTGATCGGCTGCCTCCCGCATGCCCCGCACTGGGGATTGAGCCTGCAACCTAGGCATGTGCCCTTGACTGGAATCGAACCTGGGACCCCTCAGTCCGTAGGCTGACACTCTTTCCACTGAGTCAAACTGGCTAGGGCTACAATTGATTTATTGATTTTAGAGAGGAAGGGAGAGAGAGAAACATTGATTTGTTGTTCTGCTTATTTATGCATTCATTGGTTGATTCTTTTTTAAAAAATATGTATTTTTTTATTGATTTCAGAAAGCGAGAGGGAAAGAGAGATAGAAACATCAATGTTGAAAGAGAATCATTGATCGGCTGCCTCCTGTATACCCCACACTGGGGATCAAGCTTGCAACCCAGGCATGTGCCCTGACTGGGAATCAAATCATGACTTCCTGCTTCATAGGTCAATGCTCAACCACTGAGCCACACCAGCCAGGCCATTGGTTGATTCTTGTATGTGCCCTGAATGGGGATCAAACCTGAACCCTTGGTATATCTCTAACCAACTGAGCTACCCGGCCAGGGCTAGAGTTGGGCATTTGGTCTCTAAAGCAGATCACCTATTTCCCACTTCCGGTCGCAGTTGTCAGGTACTGTTTCCACCGCTCACGTGTCGTGGTAGGAGGAGAAAAGACTAAGAGGCTCAGCCAGGTGCAGTGGCACCTGGACTGTGGGCCGGAGGGAGGCTGCCGCTGGCCGCTCTGTGTGGTAAGCCAACCAGCCTACACATTGCCCTCTTGTTGTCGTCGTTTCATTTAAACAAATACACGTTTGTCTTGGTCCCTTCAGGCTGCTGTTACAAAATACCGTAGACTGGGTGGCTTATAAACAAATAAAGCTATTTTCTCATAGTTCTGGACACTGAGAAATCCAAGATCAAGTCTCTGGCAGATTCGCTGCCTGACCAGGGTCCTCTTCCTGGTTCACAGGCAGATGTCTCTTTGCCATGTCCTCACCTGGTGGAAGGGGTGAGGGGGCTCTCTGGCATCTTTTTTTTTTTAATTTTATTATTATTATTATTTATTTATTTATTTATTTATTATTGCTTCAAGTATTACAAAAGGTATTACATATGTGTCCTTCTCCCCCTCCCCCCGACCTTGACAATCCCCTGGCCTCCCCTACCCCCCAGTGTCTTATGTCCATTGGTTATGCTTATATGCTCTCTGGCATCTGTTTTAAAAGAGCAGAATCCCAATCGTGAGAGCTCCGCCCCCATGACTCATCACCTCCCAAAGGCCCACCTCCAAGTACCATCACCTTGGAGGTTAGGATTTCAACATAGGAACTGGGGACATAAACATTCAGTCCATTGCAATGTTCACTGTAAAAAATTTAAAACATATTTTAAAGTGGGCAAATGGTCATCTCCAATTATTTCTGCCTCTATAAGTAGTGCTGAAATAAATATCCTTTTATACCCATCCTTGCATACATCAAAAGGAATCTGGATGATTAATTTTTTTGTCCTGGTTGGTGGGTAGCTCAATTGGGTAGAGTGTCATCCCGATACCCCAAGGTTTCAGGTTTAGTCCCTGGTCAGGGCATATACAAGAATCAACCAATGCCTGGCCGGAGTGGCTCAGTTGGTTGAGCGCCATCCTGTGCACCAAAAAGTTGCTGGTTTGATTCCAGGTCAGGACACATACCTGGGTTGCAGGTTCAGTCCCAGGTAGGGGACACACTTATGAAAGGCAACTGATCGCTGTTTCTCTCTCACATTCATGTTTTTGTTTTGTTTTTTTTTCTCTCTCTCCCTTCCCCTCTAAAATCAATAAAAATATATTTCTCTCTCATCGATGTTTCTAACTCTCTATCTCTCTCCCTTCCTATCTGTAAAAAAATCAATAAAATATATTTTAAAAAAAATATATATGTATATATTTTTAAATATATATTTTATTGATTTTTTACAGAGAAGAAGAGAGAGGGATAGAGAGTGAGAAACATTGATCAGCTGCCTCCTGCACACCTCCTACTGGGGATGTGCCCTGCAACCAAGGTACGTGCCCTTGACCGGAATCGAACCCGGGACCTTTCAGTCCGCAGGCCGATGCTCTATCCACTGAGCCAAACCAGTTAGGGCAATAAAAGTATATTTTAAAAAATCAACCAATGAATGCATAAGTAGAACCACAAATTGATGTTTCTCTCTAAACTCAATTTAAAACGTTTAAAGCATTTATTTTTATTATTTCTAAAGAAATGTATGCACATAGTAAAAAGGTCAGAATGAAACCATGAAAAATGGGAATCACTACACCTGATCAACAGTCCCAGTGCCCGAGATAATTAATAGCTGGTCTTACAAACTCTTCTCTACCTGCATTCCAACCTTTTAAACAAAAACAGAATCAATCCATGTATGTGCCATTCTGCAACTTGCTTTTTCCCTCGCGATCTCAGAATATTTGGGTTCATTCTTTCAAATGCAGTGCTCTCAGGAGATAAGGGCCCAGCAATGGTCTTGCCTTCAAAGGATTTACATGCAGGTGGAGGAGACACAGACAGAGAGGAGAAACAAATCAACAACTAGTAATGAAAACCAAGAAAGAAATGGCAGGTGACCAAAGTTCACAGGAAGGCGGCGTGTATGGCGTCCTGTCATCTTTTAGTAATTCCAAGGCTTGCCATGGGGTTTCCAGCTTTTCTCTGTCATAAATCATGCTCCGAGGAACATCTTAGTCATCTTAGTAAATTTGCATGTCTACAGGAGCAGATCTTAGAGCTTCGATATCTGACACCCTTTTTCCACCTGGGCTAGCAGCTGTTGCCATGGCCACAGCTGAGGGGTGGCTCCCCTGAGCAGCAGGGGCTCAAGCACCGGGTTTGGAGTCAGACTGGAGAGCACCCCACAACACTGCCATTTGCCACAGAGGGACAGGACAGCCTTCTCACCTCACAGGACTATTGAAAGGGGTAGGTGACCCTGTTTCTCCTCAAATGCTTCGCTCATCTACTCATCAACAACTCTGAGAGATCCATCCACATACATGCAAGAGGGTCAGATTTCCCTCAGAAACAATGGCAAGAACTGGGGGCCCCTGGGTAGAAAAGCTAGAACCCTGCTATTTAAATTTCCGGTCTCAGCACCAGCAGCATTGACGCCGGCCACGGGGCAGCTGTTAGAATCACAGAATCTCAGGGCCCACTTCAGACCTATTGGTTCAACATTTGCATATTAACAAGGTGCCCGGGATTCTGTGTGCACATATTAGGCAGAGAGAGAGAGAGAGAGAGAGAGAGAGAGAGAGAGAGAGAGAGAGAGAGAGAGAGAGAGAGAGAGAGAGATAAATGGCCCATAGAGTTAAATAAATAGCGATTCATCTCTATTAGGGATCGGAGAGGGTGTGACCTAAAGCATTCTGGGTTTAATTTGGCCTTGTTGCCTAGAGACTACCAATATTATGGTATTTATTCTTCAGGGAGAGAAGACAAGATCATGTCCTTCATCTGCCTCTCTAACCAGGTGTGGAACCCACCTGCCTCCAGAGCCTGAGCTGTCAGGGCTGGGAGGGGCCAAGTGGTCTTCATTCCAGCTCAGCCCTCAGAGGCTGCCCTGCCCACCCCGGCCCGTCTCCACTCACAGGTGGGGCTCTGAGAAGGGTGGTAATTTGCTTAAAGTCACATACCAACCGGGTGCTGGCCTCCTCCAGCCCCGGCTCCCAGCTGGTCCTTATCTCTTCCCGATCTCAAAATCTGGGCCATTATTTTTTTCTATGGATTCTGCTGATCTTTTCAGAAAAATTATTTATTAGAAAATGGGCATATAGTAAAATAAGTATGTGCTAATTATAAAAAAATTCATTCCAATTCATAACAATGTAAATATTGACCCAACAATTCCACTCTTATGACATACCAAGAGAAATAATATGTCCACACAAAAACCTGAACATGAGCGTGTACAGCAGCATTCCTCACCACAGCCCCCAAATGGAAACCACCCAGGCCCCTCAGCTGACAAACGGATAAGCAGAATGCGGTAGGTTCAGACAATGGGACAGAATTCAATGATGAAGAGGAATGGAGAGCTGACACAAGCCACAGCCTGGAGGAACCTTGGAAAGGCATTAGGCGAAAGAAGCCAGCCACAGAAGACCAGGTCTTGTATGATTCCATTTCTAAAAATGTCCAGAATAGGCAAATCCATAGAAACAGGAAGTACATTAGCGGTTGCCAGGGGCTGGGGGGAGGGGACCTGGGGAGTGACGCTCATGGGTTTAGAGTTTCTGTTTGAGTCAATAAAAATGTCCTAAGATTAGATATAGTGATGACTGTACAACTCTATGAATTTACCAAAAACTACTGGTAAAAAAAAAAAAAAAAATTTAAAGTGAATTTTGTGGTATGCGAATTATATCTCCATAAAGTTATTTTTTAAAAAAGAGAGAAAATAAAACATCCTTTAAATCACCCCACCCCAGATTTCCCATGTCGCCATTCATTTACTCGATGAATATTCACTGAGGGCCTCTGTGTAGCGGCTACACGGAGGCAAACTCATTAGTCAACAGAACCAAATATCAACAGTACTTCTTCAAAATAGACTCGCTCAGGCTGAAAACCGACTTCTGCGCATGGGCCACGAAGTTTCAATCGCACTGTACGTGCGCCCGCACGTGGTATTTTGTGGAAGAGCCACACTCAAGGGGCCAAAAAACCGCATGTGGCTCGCGAGCTGCAGTTTGCCGACCACGGGTGTAGACCATCCACTGGGGACACAAGCAACATGAAACAAACAACTCACATCCTAAGCGCAATGGCACCCCAATATTCAGAGCCCCACGACCAGTGCCTGCACTGCCTGACCACTGACCCTCACCTCCTTCCTTCTCTTGACTCCGTCACCTCCAGCAATCAGGGGCTCACTGCTGTCGCTGTCCCTCAGCCCCTCATTCCTCACCGCCATTCCACTCAGTCGCTCGCCGCTGCCACAGCCCTCTTCGTACCTCGCATCCCCAATCTCACCTGACAAAACCCCCACACTGGTCAAAGGCAGCTCTCCCCCTGCTCTGCACTTGCACCTGGGTGGCCGAACGTGGCTGGAGAAAAACACTCCATCTTGCCCACCGTCTCACTTTAAATTCACGACATGCGTCTCGAGTGGGTCCTTAATGCTGCCCGATGTCCTGGTCATGGTCCTTCACTCTCCCCAGGTGGTACGCCCTTCTCCCTCTATAAAATGGGACAGTAACGTTTCTGTACCCTGGGGCTGTTGGCTGCATTAGCACTGGGCACACAGTAGGGCCTCAACCACTGATAGTCACTGGGATTATCACCTCTGATTCTCAGTCCAGGGGCCCCCTGGTGGCCCGGTCTCTGAGCAGACCCACCCTGCGGTCAATTATTTTGTCCACTGGCTGGGCAGCCCTGGGTACTTTGCCATATTGGGTGCGGAGGGGACGTGGCACAGGGCAGCGAAACGCATGGCCACGCTCAGTGGTAAGACAGGGAAGCTTATGACTTCCTGCAGCCGATGTCCCGTGTGATGGGCCGAGCCTGAGTCAGACCACAGGGCCCAAGCGGAAAGTTACCAGGGCCTCCGAGAGGGAGGGTGGAGGCTCGCGGGGTGCAGCCAGCCAGCATGGCAGTCTGAGCAGAGCAGGATGGCTGCCCCCAGGAATCCAGGCTGCACCTCCCTCGGGGAGCCGAGATCAAAGCCCAGAGGAAGGAGGAAGTGTGAGCCCCAGTGACTCACTTCTTCCATCTGGGGCGAGTCACCTCTCACCCCTGCAGGCAGCCTGCCGCCTGCCTCCGCACCAGGCGGGACCATCCGACCTGGGTCTGTCTATTCATAACCCTGACCTGATTCACCCGCCCGCCCCCTGTTCCGCCACCTCCGTGTAGACCTGCTGAGATGTTTGCAGGTGGCAGAGCCTACAAGTAGGTCTTGGAAAACGAGAGAGAGAGAGAGAGAGAGAGAGAGAGAGAGAGAGAGAGAGAGGGAGGTGGGAAAAGCCCTGCTCTGAAGGCAGGACACCTGGGTCGTGGTTACTGACCGCTGTGTGAGCCTGGCAGGTCTCACACCCCCTCTGGGCTCCAGTCTCCACTTCTCCAAGAACGGGCAGCCCGACTCCGTGTCCTCCTGGCTCCTCGGCTCTGGAATTCTACCAGGGCTTGGGGATCCTCCCCTCACATTGCCCTCTGGGAAACAGTCCTACAGCCTAAGAGGCCCTGGATGGTTTGCTGCCGCCACACCTGCACCTCATCCCTGGTGATTCCCGCACCCCCAGCAGCATTCAGCGGTGCCGGCTCCGGCTCCGCACGCACAGCCCGGCTCTCCACGTGGTGCTTCAGCCCGGGCTGAGCGCTGTCCTCCTTGGGGCCCAGCTCAGACGTCACCTTCCCCGCTGCCTTCCTCTTCCGACCTGCCAGCCGGGTGTGCCCCCGGCAGAGGCCGTTTTGTTCCTCTTCCTCATTCAACCGAGCTCTGGGCCACGGGCAGCGACTGGCACACAGAAGGGGTCAATAAATACGTTCCGAATGAATGACCAAGTGGAAGCTCCCAGGCAAGCTGGAGCGAGCCATGGTTTGCTTCCCTCACGTGGGCCCTGGTGCGAGGCCACCCCTGAGCGCTGCCCTCCGGAGGTGGGGGTGCTGGTGGGAGGGGTGTAGATTTCCGAGGAGGTTCCAGCTGGGCTCCAGCCATGCCACAGCCCCAGGCCGCCTGGCCCATGACTCACAGGCCCCAGACAGCTTTCCTAACCCTCGCTGGCCTCCGCCAAACTGCCGGCTGGTCGGGCCTTCAGGCTGATACCTCTCCGGTTTCTCTCCAGCTGGGCCAGCCTCTCCCTATCGGCTTGAAACGTCCAACTGCTTAAAGGGCCAGCTCCAGACTCCTGGGCTGTATTATGTCTTCCCCAGAATCCTTTCTCTGTTTACCGAGGGGGGAAAAGTTGCCAGCTACCCTGGCTAGAAGTCATCCTGATTTTCTGAGACCCTTCACCACCTACCTCCTAGTTGGCATTTGTCTAGGGGTTGCGGGGGTGGAGGGGAGCCCCAGCACTTCCCCCACCCCAGCATTCCCACGCTCAGGAGGCCCCAGGGTTCGGGAACACCAGCCCCAAAGCTCTGGTTTCCACTGGCAGCCTGACGTTGGCCATCGGGGGCCACCAGGGGCTTGCTCCAGTCCCGGGAACAGTCAGGAACCCGCAGAAACTGGCTGGGTCCTGCATCTCCCCTTCTCTGCCCTCTCCTCCCTGCGTGGACCCCCTCCCCCGGTTCCAGACATTTTCTCTCCCGTGTCCCAGTTTGCAGATAAGTATCTGGTGGCCTCCTCTAGTCCTGTGTCTTCGAATCAGTGAGAGACAGCGTCTCCTGGAGATCACAGGCCCGCCCCTTTATCCCGTTACTTTTTATTAAAATAAACTTTTAATTTTGGAATAGTTTTAGATTCACAGAAACGTTGCAAAAGGTCACACAGTTTCCAAACACCCTTCCGCAGTTCCCCTTCTGTGACATCTTACATAAGGACGCAGGAACCCCAGCTGCATTGAGTCAGAAGCTGTTGAATCTCTTCCCATGTGTTGATAATGGTAATTATCTCAGATGAAGGAAAGAGCCTGGGAGGTGAGTGCCTTGCCATAGGCGAGGGCCAGAGGCACGAGGGGTGTGACCTCGAGCCCTGTCTCCCAGCCTGAAGGGTGGATCAGAAGCAATTTCTTCAAGGACTACATGAGATCACGTCTACGGGCATCTCCCTGCCCCCGAAGTGGCCGCTGTGGTCATTGCTGTCGGCATCATCATGACTAAGGAGCCTACATCACTTAAGGGTTATGTTTGAATAAGCCCCCCGTCCGGGCCCCTTCGCTGGGGAGCAGGACGGGCCATTTCAGACCTTGCTCTGACCAGGCCCTGAAGACTGAGCGTTAGGAATCCCAGGGTGCAGTCCCATGTGGCCACTGGCTGTGGGCGAGTCACAGCCTCTCCCTGAGCCCCCGTCTCCTCACCTGCAAGATGGGGATGATCAGAACCTCCCACGCAGAGGTGTTGGGAGGGTCCCGGGAACCAGCATGGAGAAGCCGGGACCAGCCCCCAGCAGCTGTGAGTGTGGCCCTCGTGCCCCCTGAGGGGCAGGCAGTCTGGGTACCTGAACGGGCAAGCTACCCAGCCCTGCTGAAACCTGCTTCTTGTCAGGAAGAATCAATCAGCGGACTGCTCTAGCCTCACCCCACACAAGAACTCAGGAAATAAAAGTCAGTTTCTACTGTCCTCAGGCCTAAAGGGTTGTCTGAAGGTCAGGTAGCTGGTTACAGGCTCAATCAGAGAGAGCGCCTAGGATGTGCTAAGACCTGTGGCTCCCCCTCCCCCTCATTCCCCCTCTTTCTTTTTTTTCCTTTTTTTAAAATATATATTTTATTGATTTTTTTACAGAGAGGAAGGGAGAGGGATAGAGAGTTAGAAACATCAATGAGAGAGAAACATCGACCAGCTGCCTCCTGCACATCCCCTACTGGGGATATGCCTGCAACCAAGGTACATGCCCTTGACCGGAATCGAACCTGGGACCCTTGAGTCGGAAGGCTGACGCTCCATCCACTGAGCCAAACCGGTTTGGGCTCCTTTTTTCTTTTTAATATATTTTTATGGATTTCAGAGAGGAAGGGAGAGAGAGAGAAACATCAATGATGAAAGAGAACCATTGATTGGCTGCCTCCCACATGCCCCACAACTGGGGATCAAACCCACAACCTGGGAATCGAATCGTGACCTCCTGGTTCATAGGTCTATGCTCAACCACTGAGCCACCCGGCTTTTGTCTGCTGCTTCTCCAGGCTCCTAAACACCACCTCTTCTGGCCTAAAGGAGCCACCCATACACATCCGATGAAGGAAGCATCACATTTTTCACAAAGAGGTAAAACCATGACTCCCACACGGATATAAAATCAACACATGTTACACATTTCCTTTTGCTCCTGAGACAGAGGTGGGGAACGTCCGGCCCGAGGGCCACATAAGCCCTCGAAATCATTTGGTCTGGCCCTGCCAAGGCCACCACAGGCGGGACTCGAAATTCAATAAATCTAGGAGCTTTTTTTCATAGCAACAAACATGAACATTAAGTGAATGATGTTAAGAGGACGATGTTATAAGTGTCCAAATGGTCCCTGGCAGAAGAAAGTTCCCCACCCCTGTCCCAGGGGAACCGGGTGGACAAGTTATGAATGACCAGCTCCAAAGGGCGACAGAAGAACACGCCGTGTACAGGTCAGGAAGGAATATCGAAATGAACGTGCAGATGGGTTGAAAGTGATTCCCCCACAAGGGGCTGAGGGCTGCTTCCCAGACGGGACAGAACTGACCAGTGGCCCGCAGTTTACATTGAAACATAGCTCAGAGGCAGCGCCCGACTGGGCTCCAACGCCCAGGAAGGTCTGCTGTGGACAGCGTGTAGTTTTCCACTGACGTGCACGCTTCCTTGGCAGCAGGAAGGCCACCAAGAGGGTGCGCTCCGTGGCCTCTAACCTGATGACCGCTCACGAGGTCAGGATGACTCACACTCTGGGTACAAAGTCCTTTCCGAAGGAATTGGGGAAGTTCATCTCACGGGCAAGCGGGAGGCCTACAGCCTAAAAGCAGCAGCATTTAAGAAGAAGGGTGCACGGCAGTTATGTTTTTTCAGCTGGATGTTGGCATCTGGAACATTCCGGAAGGTACGTGTTTGTGACCTGAGTTGGTGGCAGAGGCCTGTAGTTTTCACTGCGCAGCCCTGGGTGGTTACACCACTTCTCTGATGTGCCCTGTCCCTGTCTCTGAATCGGGGTAGTGATGGTACCTACATCATAGATTGTGAATATTTTTAATGAGCAGCTATTCACCTTATGAGAAGTGTATTTTTACATTGATCAGACTAACCACATTTCTTTGACAATGTGGTCACTGGGATATTTTCAGATCAGCCCAGCCTCCTCCTGTCCCCTGTGGGCTCCCCATGAAGTCCTTATTTCCATCCCCTGTGTTCCTAGCCGTGTGGGGAGCAGCATTCAGCTGCCATGGACACATGCTGGTGTGAACTACACCTTCGAACACCTGGGTGTGGCCTCAGGTAAGGGGGCCCTGGGCAGGGGTGACAGACCAACACAGGCCTCCCTCCAAGAGGGTGTATTCTGGCTGCAGCAAGGCCACAGTTTTCGTCTCTCATCCTCATGGCAATCGCGCACAGTAGGCGGGCAGGAAGTATTCCCCTCTTGCATCTGGAGAAGCCTGCCCAGTTCGCTAGCCCACGCTGCCCTCTAGTGGCTGTGCGCGGTAGCCCAGGTCAGCCGGCAACACCTCCCTGGGTTTGCAGGCTGCATGACCAGCCTTCCTAGGACCCCAGTCAGGGGTACCTATCTCCCCTCTCAGGACTCCTACATCACTTTATCAGCCCCTCTCTGTCCCTGAGCATTAAATATACATATTTAATTGTCGTAAAATATACATAACAAAATGTAGCCTCGTGACCATTTTTAAGTGGCATTCGATTCACACTATCGTACAACCATCTCCCCATTCATCTCTAAACTGTTAATCGTGCCAATTGAAACTCTGTACTCCTTAAACAACTCCCCAGCCCACGCCGCCCCAGCCCACCTTCCGAAGGGCTCTCCACACAGGACCGTCTACTTTCTGTCTCTATGAATGTGACTACCCCTGATGCCTTATCTAAGTGGAATCATACAGCACATCTTTTTGTGACTGGCTTATTTCTCACTGCAGAAACCCCCCTAGAAGTGTCCCCTCTATGAAGTGGTGTATAAATGTGCAGCCTGGAAGACAAAAGCACCCCCCAGATTTCATCCAGACCACATCCCTCCAAAACCACCAACCGGGCACAGGCTGGGCCATAAGCAATCACAGCACAAGGGTATAATTTAATGGCAGGAAAAACCAAGCCAGTGGCCCGACAACAGGGAGCTGGCCTGGCCCTCAGAGTTGGGCCTTGGTGGGCTCCAACCTCACAGCTCACTGTGGCCACCTCTGGGCCCGCTGCAAAAATGACCAGCACCCCATCCTCCGAGCACTGCTGCTTCCCCACCAAGCACAGCTGTAGGGCCACACCCTCGATATAAAAAAAAAGCTTCTCAATCATAGCATTACCCCTGCTTCCGGAGAGCACACACTCAGAGCAAACCCCCACTTCCTTAACTCCTCTCCCAATTCCTCAGCACCTGCCCAAGTCCTGTGAGTCCCTCCTAACGCGGGCTGTGTGCCGCAGCAAGCACAATGAACCCCACTTTATTGCCTGGGGCATGTCTCTGATGGATGGGCCTCAACAGGGTCATTGAGGAATGCTGATACAAGGAGTAATGACCAAGTACTACTGGCCAGTGCCCCAGAGAGAGCAGGTGACTCGGTTAACTAGTCAGCAACCCGCCAGCCCAACATTCTGTCCATCACAGCAACCTTATATGATGGACAGTAAAGTTGTTCCCATCTTACAGATGAGAAGATCAAGGCTCAGAGGATTCAGAACTAGTCCACGTTGTTGAGTGTCAGCACCAGGTCTGAGATCCGAGTTGCTTGCTAGGCATGAGTCCCCCGATCTGCTGTGCTGAGCACCTCTGCAGGGAAGGATGCACTTACACTCGTGTCACTGTGAACAGACGCCCAATGAGCATCGTCCCAAGGCTACTCCAAAGGTTCGTGTCTAGCTAGGCGAGATCTTAGACGGAACACAGATAGACTTCTAATAGTTACGCATTTATTTCCATGTATAATAGGAAAAAAATAGAACTAGCACATCAACAGTGACTGCATGGATATATTGTTTAGCACAAGACTAAAGTTGGGAGCAAAAAAAAAAAGTATGTTGATGTTTAAAGAGAATATTAAGGAAACGAGAGGATGTAAGGTCTTTGATGATCCCCGTTGTGGCCCTGGAGTCTGGGACCCCTCCTCCCAGCTTCAGGCAAGAAGCTGTGCTCTGCTCTGAAGCCCTCAGGGCTCTACAGACAAGCTCTCGGAGCTGGGGGCCCGGGGCAGCCTCCTAGGAGCCTGTGGTGCATCAAGACCCCAGGGAGCAAAGCACGTCTTCATCTGTTCATGTTCTACAAAATGCCTCAGGTTACAAAGCAACAGAAGTGATTTTCCTCAAAAGGGAAGATGGATCTTCTAGGTGTGGCCTTGAAGAGGCAGTGGTCACAGGGCAGCCTGTGGGAGGGTCCAAGTGGGACTTGGGGAGATAACCAAGGGGCTGAAGGGGCAGCCCCCCCTGGCACTGTCCTGAAGGAGGGTAGGTTTTGGGGGGGGGTGCACAGCCTCCATCAAGGCTGCAGGAGGAACACGCAGAGCACCTGCACCCTGTTCCCCTGCAAACAACAGGCACCCGGTCAATGTCAGCTGACTGGCACACAGGAGCACCAGGCGGCAGGGTGGAGCATGGCCAATGTCCTTGGGTGTCGGCACATGTCACCCTTTCCTTCTGCCCCCGTCCTAGGTTCACAGCCGGTCCTGGGCCCCATGTCCCCCGGGTGAGAAGGCCACGGCCATGCACCACCATTCTTGTCCATTTATGAACAAATGGGAGACATTTCCTATTAAGATACAAGCACCCCCAACAAAAACAAAATCCAAAGAATGTTTCCCATCATTTAACTTTTTTAAAAAGCGGTTTTTAAGGAACCTTGGAGTTTTACTCAAATGGCTCAGTCCTGCAAGCCAGGGCTGATCTCAGCACCTTATGGGACAGCTAAAGTGTCATTGCTAGGGACCCAGGGTGCCACCCGAAACTCGCCCCAACTCACTCCTGGAAATGGGGGGTCAAGGCCAGCACACAAGAGCGACCAGAGCCTCGGACGTGAGCACCCAGGTGTGATGCTCATGGTATAGCGATGCCCCGTGCCCAGAGGATGGAAGGAAGAGGCGACAGTCTGAGGGGCACCGTCTACAGCCACCCATCGCTGAGCTAGGAGGAGGCTGGGGCTGGGGTGGCTCAGCCCTGCACCCCAGACGGGATGGGCTGGTCCCTGTAGTGGCTCGGAAGGGAACTGTGCAAGAGCAGGCCAGGATGGGAAACTGAGTCAGGGAAGGGACCCCGACCGGGGCGAGCGGTGGGTGCTCTCAGCAGCACCCCGCAGCGCTCCGCTTCACGTGGCACGGCTTACAGAAGAGACGGTCGTTCAGCGGGTAGCAGCCTTGGTCCGTGGGCTCCACGGACAGGAGGATCCTGCAGTCCTGTGGGGACAAGAGACATGCGGGTGGACCCAGGCCTGAGGCAGCACGGAGCCTCCCCAGGGAGGGGCTCAGCCAGTGAACAGACTCCCTGAGGGTGAGGAAGGCGGCGGCTCCTCCTTCCTGTGCCCCCAGCACACCTGGGCCAGGTCTCCATCAGGGAAGACAAGGCACGCGGCGCTTCCCCCCACGCGGGGCTGTGAGTGATGAGCAGCATCAGTTGAGGGGACAGCTGAGGACACTGGGTGACGTCCCTTGAGGGGTTACGGAAAGAGCTAGAAGAGGCTTAGCCACCACCCAGCAGCCCTTTAGGATGTAACCTCTGTGAAGCAGTAACCCTACTTCCTGCTGGATCCCGCCCAGCCCAGAGCCTGGTGCGCCGTGGGCTCACAGTAAGCAGGTGCTGAGTGAATAACTAAACCAGCCCCGGCCTTCAGCGCACAGGTGGGGACACTGAGGCCCAGGGAGGGGTGGGGCTGGCCTCAGGTCCCAGACTCAGGGTCCAGAGGGCTTTCCATCGCTCCACTTCCTGCACAGCTTCAACACTGGCACATGCTTTAAAACCCCAATTTTTCAAATCACCGAAGGATGTCAGACCAGGAAGATGGGGGTTTGGAGCCCCGCCTGCTCAGTCCACCCGGCTCGTAAGCCCCTACCCCATCTGAGCTGCACCAGGGCACATGCTGGGGAGGAATGGGGACGATGAATGCCGGCGGCCTCGGTTCGGGGCGTGGCTGGCATCCCCTGGAAGCTGCATTCATCAGTTGGTCCCCACAGACAACTTTGGGCACATGGGTGCCCTTCGGACCCAGCAAGGCCAGCAGAGGGCGCCCTCGTGCGTCACTTTTCTGCAACTGCACCTGGAGTCTCTCAAGGACTATTCAATGCCGGGCGGGAGCCCTGTTATTCCCGTCTGCCGCTTGTTTGGCACTCTGAGAGCATCAGTGCCAAACACGCAGTCCCCAAGGGGCACATGTGACCTCTTCTAAATTAGAATCAAGTGAGGAAACATCTCCACTATGACCGAGTCACACGGCCTGGGAAGGAGCTTTGGGTGGCAGACAGCTGGCTAGACCTGGTCCGGGCGAACAAGGATTGGAACCCCTTTTCTCAGCCTCAGTTTCCCCATCTTAAATGGAGACAATAACTCCCTTCTCGCAACATCGTCATAGTTGATTAAATGAGGCGACGTCCACGAAAACATTTTATAAACTAAAAAAACACGATCCAGGTACAAAAGTATCGTTCCCCTCCCAGCAGTGGAAGTAACGGGGACCATATTGAACAGGGCTGACGAGAGGAGCGTGGACGGCACCTCGAAACCCGTTTCCCTTCCTGGAGAAGCAGCACCCCGATCAGCTCCAGGCCGCCGTGGTCTGAGCCTTCCCATCTGGAGCGTAACTGCTGGAGTCCCAACTGACGTTCTGCAGCAGCAGCCCGGGACGCCCGGCAGCCCTGGCCATGCTGACCAAGGGCATGCAGGGAGGGGTGTTTGCTCACTGACCGGGCCCAGGGAGATGAGAATCAGCCCTGGACCTTAGGAGGGCTGTGGGGGTGATAACAGCGCTCGACTTTCCTCATCGTTCTTTCAAGATGCGTTATCAGTCGGACTTTGGACTCTAAGCAGCAAAGACAACATGATTATGCAGCGATCTGTCAACTTTCGGACCAAGCTCCCTTGTCACACTCCGTGAACACAGCCTCTTGGTCCCATTATCTGCATGAACGAGAATTACTCACTAGCTGATTAAGAGGTTTGCCCTGGGAGCTCCCACTTAGGTGACACCCATAAAAGCTGCTACCATTTGGACCCATCACCGGAGAAGACAGACACCTCAGTGGCATGGAGGTGACCGTGGAAGGAAGGGGGGACTTTTAGAGCCTCCCCAACAGGACTGACTATATAGTTTGCAGGGCCTGGGGTGGGGGGGGAATGAAAACTCACACCCCTGCTCAAACATGAAGCCTGTCATGGATGGTAACAGCAGAGCTTCAACGTGTCTGAGTGTGGGGGCCCGTGCGACTCCCTGGGCATGTCTCGCTGGGGCGACGGCACTAGCTTCCAGACAGCCTTCCGTCTCAGCCTCATCCCTGCCTGCAGCCCGAGGCCCAGGCTCCTTAGCCTGGAACATGGGGTCCTTTCCTTCTCCCTGACCACACCCTCCCACACGCAGCACTCCAGACACAGCCAGGAACTTCCACTTGCTCCGACCCTTCAGGCTTGCTCACGCCAAAGTGGGTTTTTACAGGCCTTGCCTCTTTCTGGAGGTCCTTTCCCCTCTCTGAATACCTGACAAACTCTTATCCCGCAAGACCCGCAGTCAGCATCACTTCCTCTACCACCACCCTGGTTAGACGCCATCGCTGCCTTTTTAGTCCCCATGCTTATTGATTTGTTTATGTGTTTTTAATTTTTTAAAAATACATTTTTATTGATTTCAGAGAGGAAGGGAGAGGGAGAGAGAGAAACATCAATGATGAGAATCATTGATTGGCTGTCACCTGCACACTCCCTACTGGGGATCAATCCTGCAACCCAGGCATGTGCCCTTGACCAGAATCAAACCTGGGACCCTTCAGTCCGCAGGCCGAAGCTCTATCCACTGAGCCAAACCGGCTAGGGAAGTCTCAACGCTGATTTAAACGTGCTCTTTCCCAGCACCCAGAAGGGACATCTGTGGCGTGAGTCTGCCCTGCTTCCCTTTCTTCTTCCTTCCTACAGTTGCATCAACTCCTGTTTCATATGGTTCTGCCTCTGGCCCCACAGCCCCTGGCCAGTGATTGTGTCAGGGGCAGAATTAGAATATTAGGGACTCGCTATAATTGTAAGAAATATACACCATGCTCTGGTGTCCGTGATTATTCTGATCAGAGGAAACACGTTCTCACCTGGCTGAGAGTAGTGCGCCCTGGGACATGGGGGCTCACATCGGAATGCAGTCCAGCCTCCTTTCCCGAGAACCGCCTCTCGTTACGGAAAGATTTACAACCTCGTGGCTGAGACAATCTAGTCCCGGAGGCGCCCGCCCTTTGCAGCTCCTATTGCCTGTATTCCTGTTTCTGAGGTGCCCGGAGGCACCCGCCCTCTGTGACCCGCCAGCCCACATTGCCTGATACCTGTAACCATTATACCTTGCCTACTTCCCACGCCTGTAATTCTTACTCTCCCACGTAATCCTTGTCCTGCCCTGTATCAGCAGCTGGCTCACGGGGGTTGCAGAGCAGAGTTCTGTGGATGACCCTCTGCTCCCCCGAGCTGCTGGCAGTATTGGAATAAACGCTCATATATGCTTCAACCCTGTCTCTGCTTAACTGGCTCAAGTAGTGGCAGGCAGCCTGGACCCCCTGAATGTCCAGTTACAATTGGTCCAGAATAGGCATGTGACCCACAATGAGCCTATCAGAGGCCTTCTTGGGGCTGAATGGGATCCCGGATGTGGTTTCTAAGTTAAAAGGACATAAACCTGGCCCATGCACTGCATCCGCGTCCTTACAGAGGATGCCAGCCCACAGGAAGAGAAGATGAAGCAAACACATAAAAAAGGGCAGAGAAATGGAGAGAGAGAGAGAGAGCGCCCTAACGATATCATTAATGATGTCACCATGAGCCTCCCCATGGTTCCCTTTCTTTCTTTCTAAAGTTTTTCGTTGATTTTTAGGGAGAGAAGTAGGGAGGAGAGAAACATCAATCATGAGAGAGAATCATCAATTGATCAGCTGCCTCCTGTGCAACCCCTAGTGGGGATCAAGCCCACAACCCGGGCACGTGCCCTGACCAGGAATTGAACCTATGACCTCTTGGTTCACGGGTCAAAGCTCAACCACTGAGCCACCACAGCTGGGCCTGTGGTTCCCTTTCTTGCGGAAAGCAGATTTAGTTTCTATCATTAATCCAAAGAATTCTGATTAATAGACTCTATTTGTAACTATTTTCATTCTCTTTAAAAAAGATATATATTTTTACTGATTTCAGAGAGGGAGGGAGAGGGAGGGAGAGAGAGAAACATCAATGATGAGAATCATTGATCGGCTGCCTCCCCCACGCCCCCTACTGGGGGTTGAGTCCACAACCCAGGCTGGAATCAAACTGGGGACTCTTTAGTCTGCAGGCCAACCCTCTATCCCAGGGGTGGGCAAACTTTTTGACTCGAGGGCCACAATGGGCTCTTAAACTGGACTCAGAAGAAGGAGCTGCGGCCGTGTTTCCCGACGTTGCCATGTGAACACTGCTGCTGGTGAAGGAGCGGAGGGGAGAGCAAGAGAACCCTCCGCTCTTTCGGCTCCGCGGGCCGGATAGAACAGCCGACGGCTGCTCTATCCACTGAGCCAAACCAGCTAGGGCTTATTTCCATTCTTATTTATTTTTGCTATTGGGCAGGGGGCCGAGCCCGACCCTGACCTGTCCCAGCCCAGGGCCCGGGCGGTGGCGGACAGAACCCACAGCGTCGTTAAATCACCGCTCTACTCACCTCGCACCTGTAGCAATTTTCATGGAAGTTTCTTCCCATGCACTCGATTTTAAAGGCATCCTTCCCGTCTCGGGGGATGATGGGATTCTCACAGATGCTGCACACAGGGGCGAATTTCCTAGAGGGAAAGGAACCCACGCTGGGGAGGCGCTCGCGCCAACCACAGAAATTAGCTGTCAGAACGGGGGCTGGCTCTCAGTCAGCTCCCAGTGCTATTTCAGACCTGTTGCTATGTGACTGCACCTGGAGTACAACCGCAAAGGCCTATTTCTTCCTGGCAGGAGCGGCGGAGAGACGTGTGTAATTAGACCCGGCTTCCCAGGGTATAATTAGCTGGAGGCAAGGAAGTGACTAGGGAATGTCAGCGTTTGAGAAAGCAGAGACTTCTCACGTGAGTTGGGGGGGTGGGCCAGGGCCCATTTCATTGGTCTTGTATTATAGGACACTACTTTTTCTTCTCTTCTTTCTTTTTTTTTAAATGTCATTATTGATTTCAGAGAGAAGAAGGGAGAAGGAGAGATAGAAACATCAATGATGAGAATCACTGATCGGCTGCCTCCTGCACTCCCTCTACTGGGATCGAGCCCTGACCTCCTGCTTTACAGGTCGACACTCAACCGCTGAGCCAGCCCCTGGGGCTCGCTGCTGCTTCTTAAGGCTCCAGCTCCGAGGGAGGCACTGTGATCTGGAGGTTGAGGGCAAGGCCCCAGATTCAGGCTGACAGGCGTT
Source organism: Myotis myotis (assembly GCF_014108235.1). NCBI lineage: Eukaryota > Metazoa > Chordata > Mammalia > Chiroptera > Vespertilionidae > Myotis > Myotis myotis. Next base: position 7,796,836 of record NW_023416324.1, on the reverse strand, counting down.
TGTTGCAGCTTCCATACCCACCAGCCAGGAGACCCTGGGCACTTACCTGCTGCGTGCCTCAGTTTCCACATTTGGTAACATGGAAACCTGAATAGTACCTGCCCTGCAGGAAGTGATGTATTTGTGCTTCGTGGCCTGATTCAAATGGAGCTTTCTGTTCTTAACTTACTCCTATATTAGTTTTGAGGATGAAATAGCCTAACCCGCGGGCAGTGCCCGGCACAGTGTAGGTGCTCACAAAGCCAGCTGCAGCCCTGGCTGGTGTGGCACAGTGGATAGAGTGTCGGCCTGCGGACTGAAGGGTCCCGGGTTCGATTCTGGTCAGGGGCATGTGCCCGGGTTGTGGGCTCGATCCCTAGTGGGGGGCGTGCAGGAGGCAGCTGATTGATGATTCTCTCTCATCAATGATGTTTCTCTCTTTCCCTCTCCCTTCATCTCTGAAATCAATAAAAATATATTTAAAAACAAAGGTAGCTGCAATCAGGTACCTGGCCAGGTAGAGGGTGTGGACCAGGCAGACCCGGTTCCTGCAGGAAAGCTTGGACCCAGGACTCAGGCTCAGTTCTGCGCTTCTGCCCGAGTCCCACCTGTCCTCCCTGCCCCACCCAGAGCCCAGAGCCCAGAGCCCAGAGCCCCCTCGTACCGATAGAAGTCGTCCAGGCAGTACACCTCGTTCTGGCTGTCCAGGGCGAAGTTCTCATCCCCGATGCACCGGGCACACATCACACACGTGAAGCAGGCTGGGTGGAAGGCCCGGCCCAGGGCCCTGATGATGTGCTCTCGGACCACCTCGCCGCACTTGCCACACTTCTCCAGGGTGTCCTGGGACAGAGGGCCCATGCCTCAGAGCCATCCCACACATGTGCCCACGCCTTGCCACAAGGGGCTTCACACCAACTCTGAGGCTGACCCAGGCCAGGGGTACAGGAGAGGAGCTCGAATCCATGCAAGTGACCTATAACTACGGCCCACTATTCCCTAAATGGATCAACAAACCTCCACTATTCCCTAAAATGGATCATGCCTGGGCTTACAGTAAGGAATCCTGCTACGAAGCGATGGCTGCAAGTTTTGTTACTAGGAAATGCTGAGGCCAGGGTCCATGAGGGCCCGTAGAAGAAACTTCTCTGCAACCTCAGAGTCAGGAAAAGGAAGGCCGAGAGAAACTGGTGTGCTTTTTTCCCTTATGGACGATAAACCTTGAAACTCTTCCCCTTTTCCCTTTGGCCACTCGGAAGCTCAGGGTCAAATGCCATGCTCCACTTTTAGGAACAACGAACTGTAGGGGTCTTTTATGCATATATGCAGATTACCAGGTGCTGCCAATTCAGGAGGACAAGGTGAGGCCTCCGCACATCCAGGTGACGCGTCTGTGAGTGGGGTGCACACCACACTGTAACCACCACCACACCCCCTCGCAGAGTCAGCAATTCCAATACCTTGGCACCCAAACCAGCGCTCCCAGACTGTATTCGGTGCCCGGAGGTGACACCGACTCCCCCTTTAAGTCATGCAGCAGCACCTCATGGCTCTCGGTAAGAGCGGCCAGACCACAGGCGGGCCCCAGAACTGGATGGGCCTGGGTAGGACCCCAGCTCCACCGCCGTCTGGAGCGTGACCTGGTGTGAGAGGTGAGTGACAGCCCCCAAGACACCCAGGTCCTCGCCCCTGGAACCTGTGACTACCTCGAACGGCAATGTGACTGAGTTCAGGCCCCTGAGATGGGGAGAGCACCCAGCGTTATCCAGGTGGACCCCAAATGCCATCGTAAGTGTCCCCGTCAGAGGGAGCCAGAGGGAGACTTGACACAGGAAGTATGGTATTGAAGCAAGATGCTACCCTGCTGACTTTGAAAGTGGACCAAGGAACCCAGGAATGCGAGGAATGTCAAGTTAGATGCTGCAAAGGGCCAGGAAACGGATTCTCCCCTAGAGATTGGGGCATGGGGGTAGAGCTCAATACTGATTTTTGACTCAGTAAAACTGATTTTGGACTTCTGATCTCCGGAACTGTAAGAGGGTAAGGGTGTGCTGTTTGGTGCCACCAAGTCTGTGGTGATGTTATATTAGTCACAGGAAACTAATATACCTTGGCTGAGCTCCTCCCCGCCTCTGAGCCTCAGCTTCCTCATCTGTGAAATGGGTCAGTAGTGCCTACCTCCCAGGGTTGTTGTGAAGGAAATAATATAACGTCTCCCAAGCGCCCAGCTCAGTGCCTGGCACCGGGGAGCTGCTGCGGGCGGGGGAGGGGGGGTACCTGGTAGCAGGGTTCGCAGAGGGGCCTCCCGTCCTTCTGGTAGAAGCGCTGCCCGGCCAGCTGGCGGCGGCAGGTGCGGCACGTGAAGCACTGGGCGTGGTACTGCCTCTTCATGGCTTCCACGGCCAGCTCTCGGGGGGACACAGTCTTGTGGCAGAAGGCACAGACGTCTGGGGTGGAAGGGACACAGGCCATGACCCGCCCAGCCTGGGAGCGCTGTACCCGTCACCACCCACACGTGCCCGAGTGCCAGGTCTCTGCCTCGAACCCCGGGGGTCCTGGTGTGACCTCGTTCCTGGGGAGGGTCATGAGGATCAATAGAGAGCAGGGCGAATGGCCTTTGGAAAGAGACACAGTGTCAGGGCAACTGGGTTCTCATCGGCAAAAACAGTAAAGTGGGGGGAGGCCTCCCTCAGGACACCTCACACCCGGATCATCCCAAATGTGTGGAAGATGTGGAAAGTGAAACCCCAGGACACTAGGAGAAACCAGAGGAGATTTAGTTCAGAAGCCTGGAGTGGCGAAGGCCTTCTGGTGCGTGGTAAGCACTGAATGCTGTTTATACAGTGGGGCCTTGACTTACGAGAGTCCCGACTAACGAGTTTTTCAAGATACGAGCCGTCTCTCGGCCAATTTTTTGCTTTGAGTTGCGAGCTAAAATTCGGGTTACGAGCCAGCTTCAGATACCCCACCGCTAGTTGGCGCAGCAAATGTCACAGTGAACGCACAACATCAGCCCAGCATCACCTGTCTCACTCGTTCACTTTTGATTTGACATACGAGTAATCTGAGTTATGAGCTCCGTCATGGAACGAATTAAACTCGTTAGTCAAGGCCCCACTGTAAAGTGAGTAACACCCAGCGCTGGAGAGGCTGTGGGCAAGCAGTCACGCAGACCTGCCGGCAGGAGTGTAGATCGGGCCGATCATGAAAGGCAATTTGGCAAAAATATCGGAGTTACAAATGCACCCCTCTCTGGCCACTGCACTTTCCCAGGAATTTATTTCACAAACTTGCACACAGGCCAAACGACCCACGTGCAAGACAATTCATCTTGGCCTCGTTTTTTACAGCAAGAAGCCACCTCGGCGCCTGTTCATAGGCGACTGGTTCAGTGCACATGGCAGGGCCACGCTGAGGAATATTATGCAGCCAAGAAAAAGAACAAGGAGCCACTTTCCGTTCCGATGTGGAATGAGCTCGAAGATGCCCGAAGGAAAGAAAGTGCAGAACAGCATGGAGTTTGCTCCTATTTGTGGAAAAATGAAGGGGGGGGGAGGTGGATACATATTTGTGTTTGCTTACATACACATAAAACATCTGGAAGAATATACAGATGTTAACAACAGAGGCTGTCGGGAAGGAAACGGTGATGCAGGGATGGGGCAGCGGGAAGAGCATGCTGTGTACCCTCTTAAGGTGAGGGTCTTCTGTACTCAAAAAATTAAATAGTGAGAAAAATTCAAGGTATTTTTGCTATCAGAGCAAATCTGGTGACCAATTTTAAGTGGGTTTTAGTGCTACAGGAGAAACAGTTCAGGTAATAAAAAAAAAAGTTGATGTACAACTATCAGGCCCGCACTGAACCGTGAGCTGGAGAAGACACCGGTGGTCCCTGCTGTCCTAGTTCCCACGTGGAAGCCCAGGCCAGCCCCCCGAGGGCCCCCCCTTCCCCCCAGCCCTGTGCCCTTACCTGTGGACGCCTCTCTCTCCGGGAAGCCAACAGGCTCCTCTGGGGGAGGCGGCAGCTCCTCCTCTGCAGGCCTGAGTCGACTGGGCCCAGGCTGGGATGGAGGCCCCTCTGCCAGGGACTGTGGGGACACAGGGGTGGGGGGTAGGAGAGAAGTCATCCGGGGGGGACCCCACGCGTCCGCCCTCGCAGTTCCGCTCCTGATCTGGTGGCTCCAGGCACCATGAGCCCAGGGACAGAGGAGGAAGCCGAGGCCCAGAGGAGCGAGTGGCCCAGCTCAGGCCACGCAGCAGGAAGGCCACAGGGGCGGCTGGAGCCCAGGGCCTCCAGCTCCTGGTCTGGGTTCCCCGGACCCGCAAAGCCACTTCCTTCTCCTTCTAAGGAAGCTCCTGGAATCAGGATTTTCCTTGGCCCAGAGCACCTCCCATTTCTACAGTGGCCTCTGTTAAAGGCAGAGGATTAAAAATGGGTTTCACATGGAACAGAGTGCGGAACCTCAAGGGAAGGCAGGGAGGGTGGGTGGGAGGGAGGGAGGCCTTGTGTGCATATATGCATAACCCATGACACAGACAGTAGGGTGCTGAAGGCCTGGGATGGGTTCTGGGTGGTCCCCAGAGGGACGGGGGCGGGTTGGAGGGGGCCAATGGGCGGGGGGGAGGGACATATGTAATACTGTCAACAATAATTATAAAAAAATAAAAATGGGCTTCAGCCCAGCCAGGGATGCCTCAGCGGTGAGCATCCACCCAGGAACCAGGAGGTTACCGGTTCGATTCCCGGTTGGGGCATATGCCTAGACTATAGGCTGTCACCAGTGGGGGGTGTGCAGGAGGCAGCCGATCAATGACTATCACTCATCATTGATGTTTCTCTCTCTCTAAAAATCCCACTAGATGATACAGCTCAAAAGAAAGGCAAGACCCCGTGTAACACATTCATTCTCCCTTCCTCTCTGAAATTAAAAAAATACACACACACACACACACACACATTTTTAAAATGGGCTTCATATGTAGCATAAGGGATGTGGGTTAGACCCAGGGGAACATCTTCTTAGAGCTGAAGGCGCCTGATGGGGAAAAGGGGGGCACAATCACTTTTACAGCCTCAAAGAGCTTCAAAGAGGGGCTGTCTTCTAACAGGAGAACGGACCGAACAATCTCCAGGCTTAAAATCCCTAAAGGCCCAGGAAACTCAGACCCTCCCTCCCCTGGCCCATGGGGCTCCGCCAGGGTCAGGGGTCGCATACCTGTGATGGTGGTGGCGGTGGGGACAGGTGTAGCTGTTCTAAGTCAGAAATGAGCGCGGCCCCCACGGGGGCTGGGAGCTCGTCCTCAGGAGGCAGGTATGCTGGTGGGGGCGGCGGAGGTGGGAGCAGGTCCAGGTCCGGGAGTGCGTCCTCGCCATCCCGGGAAGGAGGCGGAAGAGAACGGCCTGCAAGCGGAAGCAGGGGTTATGCATTGTGGTGGCCGAGGGCTCAGGCCCAGGGGCACCCAGACCTGGGGTCCATCTGACTCTGCCACTGGCTTGATGCGATGTGTCCTCAGGCAGAAGCCTTAGTCTCTCCGGGTCTCAGCTTTCTCAGCAGGAAAATGGGTATCAGTTGCCAAGGATTGTTATGAACACGATGAGATGATGCAGGCAAGGGCTTGGCATGTGGCACAGGCTCAGAGAACAGCAGCTGTCAAAGCAGCCTCCCCCACAACCTGGGTGCTAGTGTGCCCCGAATCCCTGCTAGAAGGCCTTGTGGGGATACAAGCAACACCAACCCCGAAGGCTGTGGTTCTCAAAGACTGGCTCCTGGACCCACAGCACCTGGGACAGCGAGACTCGCACCCACACCACAGCTTCCCTCCTGACCCCCCGGTCAGTGTGGGGGAGAGGTCTTCTGCAGAATTAAGACACTTTAGAGGAAAAGGGCCACAGAGAGTGTTTACACTTGTCCTGTCCTATGACGTTGCCTCCAGCCCACACCGAGATGGGCTGGGACACTCAGGACAGAGAAAGGAATGTAAACTGCCTCATAATCACCTTTATGATCACACGCTGAAATGACAGTCTTTATATACTGGGTTGCATAATGTATTATGAAAAGTAATATCACTTAATTCTTTTACTTTTTTTCAATGTGGATCCTAGAAAAATTTAAATTACATACGATGCTTACGTTTGTGGTTCACTATATATATAGATATCTATATATAGATATATAGATATATATTTTATTGATTTCACAGAGGAAGGGAGAGGGAGAGATGGAAACATCAATGATGAGAATTATTGATCAGCTGCCTCCTGCACGCCCCACACTGGGGATTGAACCCACAACTGGGGCATGTGCCCTGACCAGGAATCAAACCGTGACCTCCAGATTCACAGGTCGAAGCTCATCCCCTGAGCCACACCGGCCGGGCACACGTTGTTTTTATTGGATAGCTTTTGTACAGACCTTGTTGGATCCTGATTCAAAGCATGAATCATCTCACTTAATTCTCCTCATTTCGCAAACGAGGAAAAGCTAAAAATCCCGCTAGATGATACAGCTCAAGAGAAAGGCAAGACCCCGTGTAACGCATTCATTCCACTACAACCCAACAGCTAAAGGGCATTTTTATGACAATTCAGGGCAAATGAGTTATGGATTGTGTACTAGATAATCATAAGGCATTCCTGCTGATTTTGTTTGGCCACGTGGTTACATTAAAAAAAAAAAAAAAGCCCAAATTTAGAGATGTATCCTGAAGAACGGGGGCTGAAATGACCGGATAACTGGAGTTTCCTTTAAAATACTTCAGAAAAGGAAAGAAAGGGATCGATATGACAAAAGTGGCGAAGTCTTAGCAATTGTTGCAACAGGATGTGGAGTACACAGGGTTCCTTGTGTTGCTCTCTCTACTTCTGTGTGTCTGAAAGTCTCATTAAACACACACACACACACCCCCTATCCAACAGCAAACACGCAGACACACGGGACAGGAGTGACATCGAGGGTGTGGTCCTCAGTCCATGCGCACAGCCCTGGCAGGGAGGGGGGAGGGGGCTGGCCAGTCACAGAGCTCCGGTCTCAGCCCCAGGCCCTCCCTGTCCAGCCATCCCTGAAGAGGGGACAGGCCAGGAGAAGCTGTGGTGGGGGGCTGCCGGACATGCCCATGAAAATCCTGTCACTGCCCCACAGTGTCCCAGCCCTCAGTCGGCTGGAGCATCATCTCATATACCAAAAAGTGGCGGGTTCAATTCCCGGTCAGGGCACATACCCAGGTTGCTGTTCAATCCCCAGTCGGGATGCAAACGCAACCGATCCATCTCTCTCTCTCTCTCTCTCTCTCTCTCTCTCTCTCTCTCTCTCACTCTGTCTCTCTTTAAAAAAAAAAAAAAAAAAGTGGCCCTGACCAGTTTGGCTCAGTAGCTAGAGCAGCCGTGGGCAAACTACGGCCCGCCCGCGGGCCGGGAAATGAATAGAACTAAAAAAAAAAGACCGTACCCTTTTATGTAATGATGTTTACTTTGAATTTATATTAGTTCACACGAACACTCCATCCATGCTTTTGTCCGGCCCTCCGGTCCAGTTTAAGAACCCATTGTGGCCCTCGAGTCAAAAAGTTTGCCCACCCCTGAGCTAGAGCGTCGGCCTGTGGACTGAAGAGTCCCAGGTTCGATTCCGGTCAAGGGCATGTACCTGGGTTTCGGGCACATCCCCAGTGGGAGGTGTGCAGGAGGCAGCTGATCGATGTTTCTCTCTCATGGATGTTTCTAACTCTCTATCCCTTTCCCTTCCTCTCTGTAAAAAATCAATAAAATATATTTTAAAAAAAAAAGTGGTCCTAGCTGGTTTGGCTCAGTGCATTGGTCTGCAGACTGGAGGGTCCGGGGTTCGATTCTGGTCAAGGGCACATGCCTGGGTTGTGGCTTGATCCCCAATGGGGGATGTGTAGGAAGCAGCCGATCAATGATTCTCTCATCATTGATGTTTTTTTCTTTCTCTCTCTCCTCCTTCCTCTCTGAAATAAAATTATATATATATATATATATATATATATATATATATATATATATATATATATATATATATACATATATATATATATTAAAAAGTGTCCTGGGAGAAGGGACACAGAGGCACTCTGCCCACCTCCTGTCTCGGAGGCACAAGGAAAGCCAGCCGCAGCAAGGCAGGGCCGCCCTGTGCCCAGCCTGAGACACTCATGGAAAAGAGGGAACGTGCCCAGGGCCCTGCCCGTAAAGACCTGGGCTTGGTCCAGGCTCTGCTAATTCCCCGGCTCCTCCCTGGGCTTCAGGATTCCCGTCCATTGGATGCAGATCATGAAGCCCTCTCCTTTGTCCCAAGGGCTGAGGGGACTGTACAGATGGGAAGCTTGTTCCAGCCCTGTGAGCACCCCACTACAGACTCAGGGGGGCCTGTTCAACTGCAGGGGGCTGTGCGTCCCCCCGGAGCTCCTGACCCAGCAGGTGAGGGGTCCGTTCCCCGAATTTACATCTTCTGCAAAGCTCCCCAGGGCTGGTTCAAAGGCCACACGCTGAGAACTGCTCTGCTAGCCCCGCATCTCACCTGCTCCATGCCTTCGGACCAGACCATAGTTCTCAAAGTGTGGTCCCTGACCGGAGTGTCAGCATTGCCGGGAAATGCGGAAGAAATGTGAATTCTTGGGCCCCACCGCAGACCTGCTGAATCAGACACCCGGGTGGGGCCCGGGCCCAGGAGGCTGTGTTTGAACAGGCCCCCAGGGATGCTGAGGTGGCTGAAGTGTGAGAACCTCCAGGGGACCTGACGTGAGTCAGGAGACCCAGCAGGAATGCTGCAGCCCCTCCCAGGACCTGCCTTAGGTTCTAATCTAGACAATGGGCCGGAAGGTGGACAGGTCCTGGCGGGGGCAGGAATGAGGAGAAGGCCCCAGGCCCAGGGCAGGCGTGCAGGAAGGGGGCCAGAGAGCGGGAGGAGGGGCAGCAGCCTTTTAAAGAGAAGCCAAGAGAGAAACTGACTTAGGAATAAGAGACTGGTGGGGCCGACCTAGGGCGGAGAGGGGAGGAGGGGGAAAGGGTGGGGCTTCTGTCAGGATGAAAGGGCTCCAGAAATTCGGGCGGATTCCTGCGGGGACACCAGATGACAGCCTGCGGTAGAGGTGGCTTGGAGCAGCAGGCAGGGCCCCAGGGCCGCTTTGGTGTCCGGTAGTCAGACCCGACTCATGACCAAGCAGCTCACTTAGAACTTACCTCACGTCTGCCAGGCTGAACCCCAAGGTCGCCCAACCAGCAAACAAGGTGGCTGAGCAGTCCCTGGGAATCCCCTCCCCCGCTAGCCACCCCACCCCCCACCCCGACCCCCGCTTCCTGAGGAAGGTCTGGTTTTATTGTCACACTCCCGGGATCTTCTGCCTACAATTCCCATAACCCATGGGAATGTCCAGGAAAATTTGGCATCTACTAGTAAGTGGTATTTCTGTCTTTCTTTTTCTTAATTCTCACCCCAGGATATTTTTCCACTGGTTTTTAGAGAGAGTGGAAGGGAGGGGAAGAGACAGAGACAAACTGATGTGAGAGAGACACATCGAGCCGTTGTTTCCCACACGTGCCCTGACCAGGGCTGGGGATCGAGCCTGCAACCGAGGTTCGTGCCCTTGACTGGAATCAAACCCAGGACCCTTCAGTCTGCAGGCCAACGCTCTATAAATGATATTTCTTGAGCTCCCTCTCCTACCCATAAGGGATATATTTTTTTCCCATTGGATCAAGTGTCCTGATGTGTGAATCTGGGTCACCAAGGTCCTGGCTCTGCTATTTGGAGAAGCAGCTGAACAAGGCTGTGTGGTTAGGCTGTGTGGTTGGGATGGAAAGATCAAGGCAGGAGGTTGCATCCTAATGAAGACGCATGCTACATGAATGTCCACGTTCTCCCATGTGTGTGCTCGTGTGGCCCCTTCTCTGGCCCCTTTCTGGCCTCCTGTACCAGTAATCGGCATTTCCTATTGGTCTCTGCGTGGTTTCCATGGTGATGGCTGCCCAGGGCTGCCCTAGGCTAGCAGGATGCCTGACTAGGCACCGGGGGATCCTGAGGGGTTCAGCTGCCACCCTGGAACATGGAAATGACATCTTGTTCCAGCTGGTGCCCTGACAGCGAAGGAGCCGCCCCCCTGCCTTGGGTCCCTGGCTTGTCATCCTTCATCGCCGCTACTAGGGCCACCTCAAGTTTGGGCAAAAAAACAGTCATTTACCAAGTATCCGTTCTGCAATGGATGCGTCACATACACGACCACATTTTCATTTTCCAGAGGACACCAAGCGAGGAGACAGCTTGTCTAAGATCACGAGACAGCGAGAGAACAGCAGAGCCCCAGAGAGAACATCGCCACCTTTCAGGTCTTCTGCCTGCCAAACCCATCCCTGCCCCAGGGCCTTTGCACTTGCTGTTCCCACTGTCCTTCAAGCTCTCCTGTCCCGCCCCCCCAAACTTCCCCCCAGCTCCACCCTGTCACTCAGGCCTTAGCTAAATACCACCTCCTTGGAGACTCCATTCTGACCACCCCATAAAAAGTTACACTTCCTTACCTCTTCACCGTGTTTTATTCCTTTATAGCACTTGCATTTTTATTATCTGTTTTCCCCACTAGGACAGAAAAAGTCTCGTGCAAGCTGACAACTTTGTCTCTTTATTCATGTCCCCAAGTGTCTGGCCCAGAAAAGTAACAGCAGCTAACACTTTTTTAATATTTGACACTTTCTATGTGATAGGTGCTGGGCTAAACATATGAATCAACTCATCTAATCTTCACAACAAACCTTTGAGGAAGGTACCGTCACATCCCCATTTTAAGCGGAGGAGCCAGGATTCAAACCCAGGCAGATGGGCTTCAGAGTCTGCCCGGCACATAGTAAGTGTTCGATGAATGAATAAATGAATGATCCATCTCAGAGCCCACCCTCTCCCCCACCCCGGTGCACCTCTGACCGGGTCTCCCGCCCAGGCCTCACCTCCCGCCCAGGCCTCACCGTCTTACCTCCGTTGGGCAGCTGAGAGGGGGCAGCTGGCCCCGTGGCTGCAGCCCTGCCAGGCGGTGTCCAGGGGCTGGGCCTCCCCGCCGAGCCAGCTCCAGGTGCCTTCGTGGGGGCAGCAGATTCCCAGGGGCGGCCAGGCCGGGCCTCGCAAGCTGCCCGCCTCACTTCCTCAGCCACAGCCTCATCCCGACGCGGGGGTGCCAGGGTGATAAAGACAGACGAGGCGACCCGCTTCTCAGGCTGTGAGGCCATTGCCTCGCTCCGGGGGGGCTGGGGGGGAGTGGAACGCGGGCTCAGGGCACAGGATACACTCCTCCTGGACACAGACCCCTCCCCGGGGCATGGAGCCTTCCTCCTCCTACAAGATGGCGCGGCCACCCCACCGGCCACCGCACCAGAGAGCCCAGCCCAGCTAAGGAAGGGGCTGGGATGTCCTTGGGGGCGGGCAGGTGTTCACCAGGTGACTTGGCTACAGGGTGGGACCCAATAGTCCTGACTGCCCCTCCCCCAACCTACACACCTGGGAGGGCAAAGGGCAACCCTGCCCTGCTCACCTCCCGGTGATTAATCTTCCTCCTGATTAATTTTCCTCCACGGAGAAGTGAGGAAGGAGCAGCTCCTCCAGCTCCCACCCAGCAAGCTGACTGCCCTCCCAGCCCAGGCCACACCCCCAGTTCCCTCCCTCACCCGGTCCGATTCCTGGGAGCGCTGAAGTCCCCAAGGGTCAGGCCAGCTCCCCGGTGGGAGGGAGACAGCCTGATCCGCTCAGAGCATCGGGGCAGCGGGGACAGAACCATCAGGCCGAGACCGACTCTGAGACCGACTCTGTGCCGTAAGCGCTTGCTGCCCATTAACTCATCAATCCCCCAACGCTGCTGGGGGAGGGGCACTGCTGCGATCCCCACCTTCCACCAAGAGGTGAAGAAAGTCACTTGTTCAGGGACATGCAGCAGCAGAACCTGGATTTGAACCCAGGGCCCAAGTTCTTGGCCACTTGGCTCTGCTGCCCTCTCCGGCCCAACCCACAGGCCAGCATCCTCTTCCCTACCATCAGTCTCCATATTCAATCAAAGCTGATTCTATTGCTGGAATCATAGCACCCTGTCCCATTTCCAAAGCTGCAGGTGCCCCGGTGGGCTCCAATGCTGCCTCCTACCCACTCCCTGGAGTAACCTTTCTAGAGTGTGAGGTTGTTTCTCCCCGACTCAAAAGCCTTCCACGGCTCCCGACCACCTTGAAGATCAAGTCCCCAATTCCCCTGGCCTCAACCTCTTTTTGACCACCTGGACCTCTCACCCTTCCTCGACTCTTTCTCCCTCACCTGCCTGGGAGTGTTTCCCACCACAAGGTGAATTTCAGTTTTCCTTAGAGGCTCAGCTCTAACATTACCTCCTCCCTGGGCAGCTGTCTGCTTCCATGGGGCGAGGACAGCCCATCCCAGGGCACGCTGGCTCACCGTCACCATGCCTGTCTCCCCCTTCCCTAAGTGACCGCATGTGCCATCAGCCGTGTCCGGGATTTCTGTGGGAGCCGAGTCCAGCGCACGGTACAGGCATCAAAGCATGAACCTGGGAGCAGGGCGGCTCCCCGACCAGGGAGAGCCCACCTTTCATTTCTTGGGTGGTTTTTGCAGACAGCAGCCTCCACGGCCAAGGCTGAGCTGAGGCCCCAGGGTGGCAAACCAACCACACTCAGCTCACACTCAGCTGCACTTGGCACCCTGTGGAGAACGTGCCCTTTCTCTCTCTCCAGCTGGGTCACCCTGACAAGGCCTCAGAGCCCAGCCCACAGGTTCGTGGGGAGGAGAGAAAATAGGGACCCAGAGAGCAAACCTCGAGAAGTGGGGCTGGGCGGGCAGGGCATGAGCACCGAGGGACCCTACCGGTGGCCTTGGAGCCCACGGGGCCACTCAAAGGCCTCCCTCCATACACAGTCCAACTGGCCACCGTGGGCAATCTTGGCGACTGACGTAGAATAATAATAACGAAAACAACACCATATGCTTGGAAATTCCTCTTAAATTGGTTTATGTGTTTGGTTAAAATGTATCGATCAGTCTGATAATAAAATAACCCTTCCAAAAAAGACACCAGTATATGAAGAAATCTTCAAAGGTTCTTTAAAGCACTTCCCTTTTGTTTCTTGCTTTGTATGCGCTGTTGGGAAGTACACTGAGTGGCCAGATTATTATGACCACCCTGTCAGTACAATGAAGTGAATTAGTTATGCAAATAATAATAATAATAATAATAAAACCTTGAGAGTATTTGCTTAGGAAGTTTTCAATATTCAGTATTCTTGGAAGTGTCAATGGAGTACTGATGGGGTGGTCATAATAATCTGGCCACTCAGTGTATATATGCTTATATTGGCTGTCATCGTCTTTGGTTTTACACCTTTCTACAAATTCATTACCTATTTTTATAAACAAGTTTCAGAGGGCATCTGAGATTTAAATCCAAGAAACGACAACAAGGGCACTGGCGGATAAAGTGCCCGCTGTGTGCCAGCCGCTGGCTGAGCTTTCTGTGCCTCAGCTCACCCAATTCTCACACAGCCCGTCCTGCCCCCACTTGACAGATGGGCCAGTGAGGCCCCACGAGGGTAAGTGACTTTTCCAAGCATCCGTGGCAGCCTCGGGATTCTAACAGAGAGAGCACCATCCGACGCGAGTCCACGGGGCATCCTTGGGCCTGACACACACTTTTCTTTCCTGGACGTCATGGGGGCCCCCAAATTCTCAGGCCCGTTCTCACCCCAGAATGGCCCAATCCGGGCCAATTATCTCGAGGCCGGGGCACTCTGGGCCGTCCCCAGAGCCTGCTGTGGATGCCCTCGGCCTCCTTCCCACCCTGCTCTGACCCCCATTCCACCCCAGGAAGTTGGATCTGCTGGTTTCTCAGAAAACATCCCAGGCGCACGTCCCAGTGCTGAGGCCAGATGTTCACAGCTGGGCACTCCCACCCTACACACACACACACACACACACTGCGGTTTCTGTAGGGACTTCAGGCCCCAGGGGAAGGGGCCCAGCTGGGGAATTGCAAAGCCTGGGCAGCGGGGCCAGCGAGGCCCCAGGAGAAGGCTCGCTCTCCTCCAGTCCCTCTGCCCCTGGACGGGGGTACCTGGGAGACAGCTCCCTGTGGGCAGCGTCCCGGCCAGCTGACCCCAGACCCTCCACCCCATCCTCCCTCCCGGCAGGATCTGAGATCCAGTTGGGTAAGCGGAGAAAGTGGGAACAAAGGGAAGGAAAGTCATTTCCTGTCAAGAGGAAGGAAGGAGGCTGAGATCCAGCCAGCCAGCCACCCAGCCCGGCGGAGGCTGCAGCCCAGGGCAGGGCCTCCAGGGGATGAGGGCCTCCAGGCAGCACCCCCTCCTGGGTCCTACTGCTACCCCCCTCCCAAAACTCTGGACCCCCCTCTAAGCTTTGTTCTGTGCTTGGTTCAGAAGTAAACTTCCTTAGCTGGAGGTGGGGGAGGCACTGCACCTCTCAGCCCCTGCAGGGGTCCCAGCAGCCTTCCATAGGGGTTCCCCCTCCCTCTCTCCCACCCCAAGAAAGGGGAGCACACACACAGGCTGGGTTCACAAGGGCCCCACCTCTTTCCTGCTGGGTGACCCTGAGCAGGTCACTGAACCTCTCTGGGCCTCGGTTTTTTTCCTAAAGTGAGAGCAATGAGGTCTGTCCTACAGGGTGGCTGGCTGAGCGGGTAAGAGAGAGGGCGCCCAAGATCCTGGGTCCTGGGTCCTGCGGGCAACAAGGACAGCTGGTTACTCAGCCCTGGAAGCGGAGGGGGGCCTGGGGGCTGGGCTCCTGGGGGCGAGGGGGGACCAGGACTTCGCTTCCCAGCTGACGAAGAGCCGGAATCTAGGCGCTGCCCAGCCTCTGCCCGGGTCCTCGGGTCTGGGCTGGGGCAGGACCCGGGCCAACGGGCACACACCTTGGGGACCGCGCAGGCTCGCCCCTTCCCAGCCCCGGACGGGGACCGAGGCCCACAGAGGGGCAGCCCTGCGCCCTGCCCTCCCTCTCCGACCCGGCAGAGTCCGGGCGCCGGGCGGGAGCGGGTCGCCGCGGGCGCCGGGGCTTTAACCCGATCCATGTGCGGGACGCGGTCCTTTGTGCGGGAGCTTCCGCGGCCCACCCGCCTCCGGCGCCGGCGCCGGCAGGGACCCCAGCCCTTCCCCCGCCCGGGACAGTGACCGAGGGGCCGAGACGGAAGGACACCCGCCCCCCCGCCCCGCAGGCCCCCCGGAGCGGGGGCTGGGGTCCCGGCTGGGGGCGGGGTGCGCCCGGCCCGGGGCTGCCCGCTGTCACCTGTGTGTAGCGGGGCCCGGGCGGCAGGACGGCAGGGCGGAAGGACGGGACCCCCACCCCGCTCAGCTTACCTGGGCCGCCGCGTCCCGCCGGCTCCGATCCGATGCCGGAGCCACAGAGCCCGGAGCAGCGCGGGCCGCCCGCCCCTCCGCCCTCCCCGCCCCCTGGCTCCCTCCGCCCCGCGCCCCGGCCGCCTTACCATAAAAGGTGAGGCTTGGGGGAGGGGGCCCGGGGCTCCCGCAGGGCGGAAGCCGCCCCCCTACCTGCCCCCCCACCTGGCTGGCCTCGCCCCGGGCCGCCCTCTCCCCTTCTCTTTGTTCCCGCGACCCCTCCTCCCTTCCCCGGGCCCAGGCCTGGAGGGGGGGGATCTCCCCCGCTGCCCACCCCCGTGTCCCGTGTGCACCCCGAGTGGTCTCTACCCTTCCCCTCCCTACATCCCTTGGGCTGGTGACCCTACCTGCCCAGCACGGGGGAGGGGTACTTACCCCTCAGTGTGGCCTGGAATTTCCCAGGTTCCCAAGAGTCAGGTGATGGGGTCCCAGGGCCATTCGCTCACCCCAGTGGCCCTGGGCCGTCACTCCATCTTCCTGAGCCTCAGTGTCTCGGTCTGTAAAACGGGGGTATGGCTGCCTTTCAGGGTCAGGCTGAGGACAGAAGATGCCAGTGGCGGCGAGGAGAACGCAGAGAGTGGGCACCACATGCGGGGCGTGGGCCCCCGAGGCAGGCCACCTGGACGTGTGTCCTGAGCGGGCACTGCCTGTCGGGACCCTTACGCAGGTGGGCCCCAAGGTCCTGGGGACAGGCCCCCCCAGGAGGCCCGGTAGGCAGGGCGCAGTTGGCAACGCATCACCTCCCTCCTCTCGCTCACCTTCGCCCAAACTGGAGCGGGTAGATAATGGCCTGGGGAGGGGAAGCTGAGCCGGGGCCCTGGGGCCGGAGATGGAGCCGGGATGGGCTGCCCGGGTCCCTGGAGGCCTCGGGAGCATTGCTGGGAAAAGGAATCTGGGTCTGATTCAGAGGCAAACAGATTGTTCTTTTGATTAAAGCCACAGTGGCTGGGGCCAGAGGAGCACTGGCCCCAGCGCCGTCTGGGGGGAGGCCAGGCAGGGCTGGCTCTCCTGTGTCGGGGAGCTACAGTCCACCTGCCGCGATGGCTCTTGGGCTGCTCAGGAGGGGCTCACGCTCCAAGGGGGTGGGAAGGGGGTGCCCACGACACTGTCCCATGCTCCTCCACCCCCACTACCACCTCCCTAATCCCTCACCCACTCTTTGTCATCCTTTTTCATTTGATCCTCACAGCTGACACTGAAGGTCCCTATGACTTCGATTACACTTAGTTTTAAACCCTAGAAATCATACACAGCTAAGAGACCTCGCCCCCCTTCCTCACCCCTCATCATCCGCCACCTCCAGGCAGCAGAAGACAGTAGCCAGGACTGACTAATGCCACACAGCCAGGACACAGGCGCAAGTTACGTTTCATCTTGACCTAAGTTACGTTTCAGCTCCTGAGCCCTCAGGTGGACCGACCCCTCTAGCCTTTCCCAGGAGACAGAGAAACACAGCGAAAGATCTCGGAACTGTCCTCCAGACCCGAAGAGATGATTTATTGCCCTGCCCTCACTCCCCACCAGCCAGCTCCCAGCACAACCCATCCCACAACCCACAGAGTCTTGTGATGGTGCCCCAAATGGTCTGGAACCGACACACCATTGAGGAGTCAGGTTTTTCAAGCATTGGCCAATTCAGTATTAACTATTTTTCTTTCTATGCAAACTCCTGCTCACGTGTGTGTCTGGGCCAGTGCGGGCAGGCAGGCTGACAAGGAGAAAACACTGGGGTTCCGGTAACAGGGCCACGCTGCGATCCCAAAGCAGACACAGCTGTTGCCGTTTGTGGGGCTCCCATCAGCCGGTGCCTGGCCTCCAGGCCTCCTTGCCGTTTGATCCCCAGGAAATCTCTGTGAGGTGAGACTGCTTTATTTATGCTTCACAGACGAGGAAACTGAGGCTCAGAGAGGCTCCAGGCTACACAAGGGGCGAGTGGCAGATCTGGATTCCAACCCAGACCAGTAGCCCCAGGGTGCACTGCTCTGCGGGTGCCAGGGCTGTGAGGCTGCCACCCTTCAGACTGGGGAGTGGAGGCTTGGAGAGGCGACCAGGGAGGGAGAGTCAGACCTCAGAAGCCTGAGCCTCTGGCCAGCTCCTTCCTGGCTGAGCAACAATGCCTCCCGCTTTGGAGTAAGATCCCCTGGCCTGGCTGGTGTTTCCAATGGTTAGAGTCTTCAGGACTCTCGAGTGCCAGCCCGCACACCGAAGGCTCGTGGGTTTGGGTCCAGTCAAGGGCACATACCTGGATTGCAGGCCTAGTCCCTGGCCCTAATCAGGGAGCATGTGGGAGGCAACCAATCGATGTATCTCTCTCACATGGATGCTTCTCTCTCTCTGTCTCTCCCCCTCCCTCCCAATCTAAAAATCAAAGGAAAAATATCCTCCCATGAGAATTAACCAACCAAACAAACAAACAAGAAAACAGCTTCCCTCTGGGACACCGGAGATGGGAATGACCATGGGAGGAAGGTGAGAACCAAGGGTGTTCAGACACTTTTGGCTGTAGAACCCCCTTTTCAAGTGCTCTGGGGCCCAAAAGCTTTTATTTATTTATTTTAAAAATATACTTTATTGATTTTTTTACAGAGAGGAAGGGAGAGGGATAGAGAGTTAGAAACATCGATCAGCTGCCTCCTGCACACCTCCTACTGGGGATGTGCCCGAAACCAAGGTACATGCCCTTGACCAGAATCGAACCTGAGACCTTTCAGTCTGCAGGCTGACGCTCTATCCACTGAGCCAAACCGGTTAGGGTCCAAAAGCTTTTAAAACAGAAAATGCAGCTGCCCTCCTTCATCTCCATGATACCCCCCAAGCCACCTCACTGCACCCCATGGGGGGACCATAAGGCACCAAAGGGTTGATTTGGGGCCTTGTCCAAGGTCACGCAGACTCTGGGACCCGGGCACCCTCACATGTGCTCTGGGCTGAGACTGGCTCAGGATGAGGGAAGGTCAGAGGGGAAAGTGGGGGTCCAGCTGCCACCACTTACCTGCCGCCCAGCACCCCTGGCCACCTGTCTCACCTCTGCCGCTGCTCCCAGGCGGAGGAGCGTCCTGGCCCAGGGTCCCCTGCCCCACCCCAGGTGTCAGTGTCACCTCAGCAAGTGCCAAGCTTCCTGCAATGGAAACCCAGGAAGTGCGCTGAATGAGAACACACGCCCTTTGTCCGCCGGCTCAGAGGCCCCGCTCCCCTCCTCCTTGCCTTCCAGCCTCGGACCAGCTTTCTTCCAAGCAATTCATGAAGGGGCTCCATCTTCTATTAGGGCTCAGGCAGCTGAGACGCTGGGTGGCAGGGAAGGGTAGAAGAGAGGTGTGGGGGCAAGACCCAAAGCAGGGGGGGCACTGGCTACTGTCCAGTCTGCGGGCAGCACGGTACCTGCTGCCGCCAGCAGGAGGAGGGCTTTGATCCAACAAGCATTGATGGGCACCGACTAGGAGCTCGAGGGAATCAGGTCAGACACAATCCATCCTTGTCCCCATGGAGCTTACAGAGAGGTGGGGGCGACCAACACATAATACCAATTAATGTAATTACCAGTGGTGACGTGTGCTCTGAGGGGATGAACAAGGTGCAGGTGAGGGTAGGGGTGGCCTCTGGGGGGGAGGGGGCGGCTGACATTTAAACGGAGATGAGGAGGGGTCATAAGAAGGTCAGGGAAGGGGAGGCAAAAGGGAAAACATGGGCTTTGAGGTCAGACTTAGGCTTAGCTCCCAGCTCTGGTGCTGGCTGTGACCTTGACCAAGTCCTTCCCACTGCAAGGCTCCCTCTCCTCACCTGTCACATACGGAGCTGGGCCGGACGCCCTGCAGCGGGGACATGAATGCTTCCCTTAGCAGAACCGCCGGGCACAGAGCCTCACGCATGGCGGGAGTCCCACTCTGTGAATGTAGCACTGGCTTTCTCCCCGCACCCTCGCCTGGTTCCGGAGCTCTCCGCCCACGTGGTCCACAGGCTCTGCAGCTAGATCCCAGCACAGGGACAGGGTTCCTGCGCTTAAGTCCTCGGGGCCCAGAGGCGGAGGAAGGGAAGCATCTGTTCAGCAGCCCTTCCCCTTGACAGGCTCTGCTGGGGCCAGGTCAGAGCAGATGTCAAGCCCAGCCTGGCGTGCCCAGGTGTGCAGCTGCAGGAAGCTATACATCCAGGTCAGGTGGGGGTTACCCACAAGTTAGCAAACACACGCCCCCCCGCGTCTCCCCAACCAGTTAAAAGCATGTTTCTTTTGCTTACAGTGGAATCGTGATGAAGACGGGTGAGACTCTATGGGTCTGGATCACCTTCTCCTGGCAAACTCTGCACCTTTATCACCGCCTCTGAGAAGCCTGCCCTGATTCCTCCAGGTAGGCTTAGGAGTTGTCTCCATCCCATGGCTATGTCCCCAGGCTGCGGGGTTGTACTAACATGCTTTCCCCATAGAAGGGGGACAGAGCTGTGTCTGATGACTCTCCAACTCCCAGCTCAGTGCTTGGCATATGGGAGGGGCTCAGTAATTCCTACAAAATGCACAAGTAGGTCTTAAGCAGCTGATATGCAGATCACGTGAGAAGTCTGTAAAATGTAGTGAGCTGGGCTTTGGGGTCAGACCCACTTGAATTTGGATCTTGGCTCCCTCACTTATTAGCACTGTGACCTTGAGCAAGTCACTTCATCTCTCTGAACTTGAGCTTTCTCCTGGGGAGAAAACAGTAATCAACTCCTGACAAGGTTGTTCTGAAGGCTGGGGGGTGTGGGCGGGGAGTAATGCAAGAAAAATGCGCAGCATGGGGTTGTAGCTCCTCAAGGAGGGTTGCCTATTGACAGCTCTCTGCAAGTGAAATGCAAATGTGCTCATCTTTCTCTGCCTGGGTGGGGACACACCGCCCCCACCCCCCACATCCTTTCCTGCTCCATCACCTGCCTGAGCCAGTGCCTCCTTCCCTGTCTCCTTACTCACATCAGAAAGGTGTGGTTGAGGCGGAGTTCCAGTTCCTTCTTGGGTGAGGGGCACTAGAGGCTATGGACAGGCTCTGGGTTAAGTGCCCTACTTCATCAGAGAGCAACTTGCTCAAGGTCACGTCCATTAGTAAGCTTCATTCAAGCCCAGGTGGTCCACCTCCAAACCCCCTCACTGAACAGGTCAAGTTTATAAGAAATGTTCAGAAACCCAGGGGGATCTAACTGGGCCATGGTGAGAGCCTCAGCGATAGCCTTTCCGTGGCTGACTCCCTCTGTCCATCCAGGCCTCCTCAGTGAAGCCCTCTGTAGAAGGCAGCTTCTAGGGTGGCTCCCAGGGATCCCCACTTTCTGCCAAACCCTTGTATAACCCCCTCCTCTCAAGGATGACTTGCTTCTAACCAACAGAACACAGCAAAAACAGTGGGAGGTTACAAAAAGATGGTGACTTTTGTCCTGCTGTTCTCCTCTCTCTCCCTCACTTGCTTGGTTGCTGAAGGGAAGCCAGCCATCAGGTTGTGAGCTGCCCTATAGAGAGGCTCCTGTGGGAAGAATGGAGGGAGCGCCCTGCCCAACAGCCACAGGGGAAACCAGGCCCACCAGTAGCCCAGGAGAAAGTGAATCCTGCCAACAGCCATGGGTGTGAGGTTGGGATTGGATCCTTCCCCAGTCGAGCCTTAGGATGACATCACAGCCTCCGCCAACATCTTGACCGTGGCCTGTGAGAGACCCTAAGCCAGAGGACCAGTCAAGCTGCACCCAGATGCCCAACACACACAAAAAGTGAGACAATAAATGTCTGTTATTTTAAGCTGCTTGGTTTTGGGGTCATTTGTTATGCAGCTGTAAATAACAAAATACCCTCCCTAGCCCTGTAGCCCCCCCATCACTCTATCCCCTTACCAGATGTTCAGTAATTATTTGTGAATGAAAGGAATGCGGGACACCCTGAGGGACAATGCTATAGCTCAGAAAAGCCAGAAGTGTGTGTGTGTGTGTGTGTGTGTGTGTGTGAAGGGGCTCAGGAGGGAGGTGGCTGGCTCGCCCCAATCCCAGCTGCCCCAGGGGTTGCCATCATGCCCAGGTAGCAGGGAGTGGACGCTCTGGTCTCCCACCTCCTTAGGACGCTGGTCAGGGCCCAGGCGTGGGCTCTCGTGGGCTCTGCGGGATCAAGTCTCAGAGTCATGCCCCAGCTCCAGGCCACCCCTTTGCATCTCCGCTGCCCTCTGGACCTCAGCCCTATTTCTCTTTGTTTGGAATGTAGATTTGCTAAATGCCTCTCTTGAGTGATCTAATGTTTATACCCTTGTTGGACTTTTCACAAAAATAATTGAGTAGATAAGAAAAGAATCCCATTCCAGCCCACTGGCCCAGGTTTTGTTTGGAAAATGGTCCCTGTGCCCATAAAAAGGAAAGGACCTCGAGTCCAGTCCCTCCCAGCCCGTCCCCACTGGGTGCTAGGCTATACGGGGCCAGAAGGTCAGGGAACCTTCCAGCAAAAACATCAGAACAGTTGGAACCTGGTGCCCAGTCTGGGTCCAGCAAGGAGCTGGCCCTGTGCCCACCTAACTGAGCCATTTCCTCCTAGACGGGGGCAAGTTTCCTGCCCAGAGGGAGCTGAGCGCACTCCCAGGCAGAAGGGGGCTGGGTCCTATATTGGCGGTGGAGGGGCCCATTGCCTTGTCCCCACCTCAACTACTCTGGGGCCGAGAGGACCCTTCTGGGGGCAGGACAAAGCAAGGGGTCAGAGGTGGGGCTCCAGCTGTGAGTTGGGTGGCCACTCCTGGAGGAGGCAGCATTCAGCCTGGGCCAGCCTGCCCTGTATCCCAGGGGTGCCCCAAGGTGGAGGGTGGAAAATCCTAGGCCGGACTGTCTGCTCCAGTGCAGCCTTTGGGTGACCGTGGCGGCCTTTGCTGAGAAGCCAGACCCGTCGGAGCCAGGAACCCTCCAAGAACCTTCTCCAGCCTTCAATCCCCAGAGCTGCCTCATGACCCCTTGGAAGCCCTGGCTGGCCGTCTCCTTTGCCCCATGGGGCCCCTGCTGGGAAAGAGCCCCAGCTCAGTCCTCAGGGAGCCAAGCTGCCCTATGGGGCTGGGAGTCTGGGCCAGGAGAACATGACTGTGATGGAGCCTCAGGCTACCCCGGGCAAAAGGTGGCCAGAGCCACATTCCAGAACCTGCCAAGAATGGACCTGCCATATTTTTCATGCCCACCTGTTAGTTTTTCTGGCTCCAATTCTTCACCAAGAAGAGGGTAGCAGGAAGCATGCAAAGCACTTGAGCTCTGGGGGTAGGCCACCTGGATTCAAACCCAGACTTCACCACTAACTAGCTGTGTGCCCTTGAGAAAGTTATTTAACCTCTCTGAGCCTCAGTTTCTGAATCTGTAAAAACTTGGGGCTGATGTCAGAATGAAATGAGATGATTAAAAAGGCATACAACCCATGGTAGCTGTTCTGATAGGCTCAGAGGGGGACAGCAGCCTACCCAAGGGTGCACAGCAGGCCAGCCGAGGGGTCGGTATTCAGCCTTCTGTACTCGCTGGAAAAGCAGGGACATGAGGCTGAACGGAGCTGAGACAGGAAGCATCCTCATGGGATTAGACAGGCCAGGGTGTGGTGGGGACCGAGAGGCCCTTCCAGCCTTGTGTTCCCTTCAGCTGTGCCTCAGCCTCAGATGGGACAGGACAGCACCGTCCCCCCAAGATGCAAGTGGGTGCTCGTGCATGTGTCCATCCGCCGCACCCGACCGCCTCCTCAGCCACCTCAGTAGCCGACTCCTGACACATATCCCAGGAGCCCGCCTGGCCAGGAAGCTGTGTGGTGGGAAAAGCCTTGCCCCTCTGCATGCTCATGATTCTAGCCACAGGGTGAGAAAAACACCTTTATTGTCTGAGGAGAGGACAGAAGGCGGTAGGGGGAGGCCCTGGGGCAGGTCTCAGGACTGTGTGCCCCTGTCCACCCCAGTAAAGGATGAACCCAGTGGCCCCAGGTGCCCCCTCCTAACCCCAAATCCTCCCCTCCCTCTCAGGGGCTCCAGTGCGAGTTCCAGGTGGGGCCAAACCTGCCCCCTGCCTCCGGGCACCGTTCTGGTGTCAGGCCTCCAGGTGAGCCTGGGTGGGTCCGGGAGTCCGTTCTGGGGGGCAGGTCAGGAAGGGGCCGTCCCCTGGGTCTGGGCAGGTGCCGAGCGCTGGGGCTGGCTTGGAGCTGACACAGTAGGCCTCTGGGGTGGAAAATCCTGAGGGAAGGCGGGGAGGAAAGGATGGAGGGTACCCCACCAATGCCCGTCCCCTGGGGGGGCTTCAGGCCTCCATTTATTCAAGGCCTTCCTCCTATTCAGGGCCTCTGGGGCACAGGTCAAAGGTTAACACCAGGTGAGAGAGGGGACCCGAGCTCCTGCCCCCACCCCAAGAGAGGTTTCCCCAGCTCACCCAAGGATATTTTTTCCATTGATTTTTAGAGAGAGTAGAAGGGAGTGGGGGGGAGACAGACAGAGAGAGAAACAGCCATGTGAGAGAGACACATTGATTGGTTGCCTCCCGCACGTGCCTCGACCGGGACAGGGGATCAAGCCTGCAACCGAGGTTTGTGCCCCTGACTGGAATCGAACCCAAGACCCTTCAGTCCACGGGCCGACACGCTAAGCACTGAGCAAACCAGCGAGGGCCCAGCTCTTCTTACACTCGGGCCCGTGGAGGCTCCCCGGCTGTCAGGAGCAGGCGTCAGTGTGTAGGGGACGCGCGGGGTTGGGTGCCCACCTGTTTCTGGCAGAGGTCAAGCAGGGTGCGGACGCCCACCAGGCACCAGAGCTCGCCCAGCAGGGAGATGAGGACGCCCAGAAGGTCCAGCCAGCGGCCCACGGTCAGCAGCAGCACGAAGAGGCCACCCATGCGCACCAGCACCGTCTGGACCTGGCTCTGCAGGCCAGGGTGCTGCCGCTGCTCCTCTGTGGGACACACCGCCTGTCACCGCCCACCTGCCGCAACCGGCACCCCAAACTGAGGTCCAGCTGGATCAGGCCTGGGCCTCCCTGCTCCGCCACCCCCTCCCAGTGAGAGCCTTCCCCTCCCTCCCCCTGCAGCCCCTCTCCCTTGCTTCTGGCCCCACCCCCACTCTTGGAGCCCCACAAGGCACCAGGTCCTCTGCCTCCCAGGCCTCAGTGCTCACCTGCGCCTCCTGCTGGTGTGCCCCTCCTGCGCTCCGGACAGAGCACGCCAGCCTGCAGCCCGACTCCTCTCCTGCACGTCTACGTCTCACCCCTCAGTAAGCCTGTCCACTCTGCCAAGCAGATCCCCACCCAAGTCGCCTCGCCACTGCACTTCCCACCCCGGTCCCGGCCACCTTCATCTCTCCAAGCAGCCTCCTTACTGGACTCCTGGCTTCTGTTCTTGACCCTACAATTCAAGTGTCTACTCAACAGCTCATGACCTTCCAAACGCACCAGTGAGAGGACGTCATTCCTGAGCGTGTCACCCGCCAGCACTTCCCGCCGCATTCGGAATGAGCTGCACACGCCTCACCTTGTCTGTGAGGCCCTGCTGGATGTCCGGTGCCCACGCCCAACTCATCTCATCCCTGACTCGCTCCCCTTTACTCAAACCCACAGCCACTCGGGTTTCTTTGCTGTTCCGCGAGCACCCCAAGCTCACTCCCACCCCAGTGCCTTTGCACCTGCTGCTCTCGGCCTGACTGCCCTTCCTTTTCCGGCCACCCTCACTTTGTCCAGCCCATCCCCACTCTGCAGCCAGGAGCCTCTTCCTAGAGCCCAGATCTGATCAGAACCACACACCCCGCCCCCCGCAGCCCTGCCCACGAGGACTCTCCATCAGGCCCCAGTGAACCGCGTCAGCTTCAGCCCCTCTTGGAGTGACAGCTACACTCAGCTTCTTCCAGTTGTTTGAGGCTGCCATGCTCTCTCACCTCTGAGCCGTGGCGTACAAGGTCATGTCCCCCTCGCCTCTCTCAGGGGCTCCTGCTTACCCTTCAAGGTCCAATTCCAGCACCATCTCCTCAGGGCACGCTGCACCCCTCTCTGAGTTGCCCCACCACTACGTGGCCTCTGCCACAGGCTAGGCGCCCTGAGGTGGCAGGGGTGGGGGCTAGCTTGTCAGTCTCCCGGGATCTAGAACAGTGCTGGGCCGCCAGACAGCAAATGCCCAGCGGGTGCCCAGCCCCCCTGCGGCCCTCACCTTGCATGTAGATGACCAGCAGGGTGTAGCAGATGGTGAGCGGCGTCCAGAAGCGCACAGCCTCCGAGGTGGTCATGAAGTCCCGGTTGATGAGGGCCACGGCCGCCAGGTCGCCCACAGCAAAAGCCACGACCAGGGCGCGGCCCAGCAGGCGGGGCAGGTCACACGCCCCGGCCAGCAGACCCAGGCAGACCCCACAGTAGTGCTGGCTGCTGTGCAGCTCATAGAGGCGGCAGATGTGGCGGAGGAGGCGCTGGGCCAGCGAGCTCAGCAGCGCAGCCAGCCCGAGGCCCAGCAGCAGGTTGAGCGTGCGGTGAGAGGCACCCTCCTGCAGGAAGCTCAGGCCGCAGCTCAGCCCACAGCCCAGCGAGTACTGGCCCAGCAGGTACAGCTGCAGCCTCTCGGTGCTCCCGGAGCCCTGGGGGGGAGGTGGCAGAAGAGGGGCCGGGATGATGGTCCCCTCACCACCAGGACACTGAGGGCTGGCAGGGTACAAACGCTTCAGTCTACAGGAGGCTGGGCCCCAAAGGAACCCCTCGGATCATTCCCCAAGAGGGAATCCTGCCTCCCGTCAAGCCCTAATGGGGTCATTTCTTCCCGCTTAATTTCCATCCTGGTTGTTACTGGCACCCATGTGCTCGCGGAAGCACCAGTGGTGGCTCGGAGCCTTGGAGGCCTGGGTTTAAAGCCTGACTCCACTTCCTGTGGGTCACCCTCTCTGAGCCTCAGTTTCCCCATCTGTGAACGGGGCTCACACAGACTTTCCCCCGTGCTTGTGAGGACCATGGGATGATGCACTCCAACGATCTAGCCTGCGGGGACAGCAGTGCGCACCCACCACCTCCCGGGCCTCACCTTGCCCAGGGACAGCAGCGTGGAGACAGCCCTGAGGGAGAACTCCAGCACCACCAGGGAGGCCACCCGGGGCCCCACGAGGGTCAGGATCAGGGCCAGCCCAGGCAGGTGCACGGACTCCAGCAAGGCCCACCGGGCCTGCAGCCGCTCCTTTTCCAGCCGCCATTCCGGGTTGCTGTGGGGGCAGAGGGGGTGTAGGCAGAGTGGCAGAACCAGCAACCTGGGCCCTGGAGGGGCTCCCGGGTCCCCGGCCACACTCCCTGGCTCGACTGGACGGGTGGTCTCTTGCCCCCAGTCCTCCCTCAGAGACCAGAGTCACAGCTGGGGGTCAGGGGCCTGAAAGGGGCTGGGAGTGGGCCGGGCAGGTGGACACTCACTTGGCACAGCCCACGAAGAAGTAAACCTTCAGGAGGCTGTTCAGGACGGAGACTCCGCAGGCCCCGATGAGGCCTGAGGGGAGGGAGGGAGAGTGGGCGTGCTCGTAGGGTTAGAGGAGGGGCAGCCTAGGGCTGGGAGACCTAGGGGTGGGGTGCACCCTGCACCACCGGAGCAGGCCCTGGAGGGGGCGGGAGGAGGCGCTCACCTGTCAGAACAGAGTCGAGGAGGAGGCCGGAGCCCCACTCGAGGGAGGAGAGGCCCGGGAGCCAGGAGGGGAGGGACAGCAGGGAGAACATGGCAGCCAGATCCAGCCCAGCCTTGGCCTGGACTGCTCCGGAGAGCTGACGTCACAGGGCAAAGGTGCCGGGCGAGGGAGGGAGGTGGGAGGGGTCAAAGGCCCAGGGCGGGAGGGCAGGGAGGGGAGCGGGAGGGTTAAGGGGCGATGGGACCAACTTTGGCCCAGGTGTTCCCCATCCGGGCAGCACCAGGTGAAGGGGCATCTCAGGGGTTGGTCTCTGTCCCTGCTCAAGCCTGGTGCCCACTTTTCTGACCCTCCCTAGGGCTTGCCTCACAGTGGCTTCCTGAAGCCCAGGCCTCTGTCCTGTCATCCTTTGTCCCAGCCTTCGGTCTGGGCTCTGTCCTCTCAGCCCAGGATCTGGAGGGCGGCATCTATTCCCCTACATTCCCGAGGTCAGGCTCTACTCTCAGCCCGAAGTCTGGAGGGGGCGTACATCCGCCCCCAGGCTTGAGGCTGGGATCTAGCTCTGGGCCCCACCACCTCAGCCACTGGCAGCGCCTTGACTATCCTCTCTGTGTCCACTAGGTGGCAGGCTTTCCTGGGGCCAGATGGGGTGGGGCTGGACCGCCCAAAGCTTTTGGACCCTCCTTCCCCAGACTGAAGTAGCCAAGGAAAGGGGTTCAGGGGAGGGGGAGACTAAGGTAGAGAGCCAAAGGGGTGGGGGGCTCGGGTGGGGGAGACTGAGGCTGCCGGCAGAGGAGACTCATTGAAGTAAAGAAAATAGAAAACTTTATTGATTTGGAGTGTTGGTAGGCGTGCCCCGGGAGCAGCTTTTCCAAGACTCGGGTGTTGGCAGGGAAGGCAGTTCAGGCTGCTGGGCCCGGGCCAGACCTCCCCTTTCAGGGGCCTGGGCGTCCACCTCCGTGGCACAGAGGTCAGCGCGGCCTGAGGGACACCCACGCGGGGAGTGTGGCTGCAGCTTGGGGGAAGCGCCGGAGGAGGATGCCTGGCTCTGCTACTCCACTTGGGCCAGCCACTCCCCCAGCCTGGCCTCAGTCTCCTCATCTGAACCACAGGCTTCCCGAGGGCTCCTTTCCAGGGTCGCCATGCGGATCTGTGCAAATGCCCGCAGTGCTGGGCACGGGAGGGCCTCAGTAGAGCCATCGTTGACGTGACAGGCTGAATTGTGTCCCCCCCGCACCCCGATTCATTATAACGAAGTCGTAACCCCAGGACCTCAGAGGGTGGCTGTAGTTGGAGAAGGGTCTTTACAGAGGTGATTAAGTTAACATGGTGGCCCTAGTCCCAAATGACTGGTCCTTATAAGATGAGATTGGGGCACAGACACGCACAGAAGGAAGGACACACAGAAGTCAGCCATCTCAAGCTAAGGAGCGAGGCCTGAGAAGAAACCAACCCTGCTGACCCCTTGATCTTGAACTTCTGGCTTCCAGAGCTGGGAGAAATCACCGTCGATGGTTATAGTCGCCTGGTCTGAGGCACTTTGTTCCGGCAGCCCTGGCGGACCGCCACGGGAGAGGACACGCCTCCGGGGCACCCAGGGTCTCCTGTGTGCAGTGATCCCTTGGGGACACTCCGCCCCTCGTCCTGGTCCTTGCCAAGGGCACAGTTCTGGGCTGGGCAGGGCTGCTCCAGTCCTGGCTCTGCCATCTCAACGCTGTGTGGCTTTGATCAAAGCTCTTCACCCTTCTGAGCCTCGGCTGGCTCCTTGGTGAGAGGGTTTGTCACCTCCCACTGTTGTTTCCGGTTGAAGCAGCTGATGCAGGTAAGCGACCCAGCTCATGGCTGGGCTCGGGGCAGTCATTATAACGATGAGACCCGGGGCAGAGCCTGGGCCTGTGGCTGGTGAGAGATGGCCGTTCCCAGCTGGAGCGGGGTGATGGGCTGTGTCAGGCTGTGGGGTGAGGGACGCCCTAGATGCCCTGGCCCCGCCCTATCGGGCCAGTTTCCGGAGCTCATCCCAGAAGAGCATGCTGAGGATGGTGTGGGGGCCCAGGCGCAGGTAGGAGGGGCCCAGACCCTTATAGAGCGCCGGGGGTCCCTCCTGCCGCCAGATCTTCACCAGGCAGTCAGCCAGGCCCCGGTACAGCCGGCCCTGGGGACAGACACAGGGTGGGTGTAACTACAGGGGCCATGGGGCCCTGGCTGGCACACCAGAGTATGTCTGTGTGTTAGGGCTTCTGTGGCACCTCGGAAAAGGCACCCCCCCCCCCAATCTAGGGAAATTACAGAATGAAGGACCTTTACATGGCAACATTTTAAAAGGAGTCTCTTCCTTCAGGCAGCCCCAGCCCCAGCCAGGGGCTCAGTTTGGCTAGTGGCACACAGGTGGGTTTCATTCCTAACTCAGCCTGTGGAGGGCACCTGCGTGTTGGGCACAGCTGCACCAGCGTACACGATGGCGGGCACCTGTCTGTGAGGCCGTGGGGTCAGGCCTGGATTCCAGTGCAGGGTTCTCCACACATAACAGCTGGGTGACCTCAGGCAAGTCACGTGATATCTCTGAGCCTCAGTTTCCTCATCAGGAAAATGAAGGTGGGTGTGAGGATGGAATAAGTCCCAGATGTGAGACTGCTTAGCACGTGCCTGGGTCATAGGTGCTCCGCACACAAGCCGAATGAATGCGTTTGCATGTATGTCACATGCCTGTGTGTCTCGGCTGTGTGTGTGTGTGTGTGTGTGTGTTGGGACGGGCGCTCTCCAGCTCCCACATCCTCGCCACCTGGTCCCCTGCTCACCCTGCCAGCTCCATCCACGGGCTGATTGTACAGCCGAGTGCTGACCACGTCGAAGGGGGTCATGACCGCCACCACCGCCACACTGCTGATCATGCCTCCGGCCAGGGCCACCAGCCAGCTGTCCTCCGGGAGCCACTGTGGGGATGGCACAGGCTGCTGACACCTGCCGCTGCTCCCACCAGCCTCCCTCCACCTGGGAGAAGGGAGAAGACAGGGCCCCTCCAGCCACCCCCCACCCACATCTCCCCACAAGGTCCTTCACACCTTCAGGGTTCACTGCTGGCCCCCCATTCCTGCTGGGCCCAGGGGTCCTATGGGGCCTTGTCTGTCACCACCCACTGGGGTTCCCTGTGTGAGAGTCCAGCTGGAGATGCTGAGGTGTGACCCGGGCCCAGGCAGAGAGGGAGAAAGGAGGCAGGTGGCCCTCCTCACTCCTGTGTGTGTGTGTCCCTGGCCCCTCACCTGTCGCTCCTGCACCCAGGCCTTGGTAGAGGCGAAGGTGGCCAGCTGGGCAGCTGAGCCAACCATGACTCGGGGCACAGCCCCGCCCACACCCCGCCACAGACCTGCCAGGCCCTGCTGCCGCCAGATGGTCTCCATGGCGCCCAGGACGCTCTGTGGGGAGAGGGCACAGGGTCACTGGGCAGCCCCTTGCCCGCCCAGGAGCCCACCCAGCCCAGGGAACTCTAGGGAGTGACAGTCCCACCTGGTGGTGGTGCTGGTGCCCCACAGCCATCTCGGCCACCGTCTGGGCCTGCAGCTGCGTTTTGACCTGTGAGAGCAGAGGTGATGGAGGGCTTAGGGCCCAGCCTGGGGAGCCTGGCTGAGCTGTGTGGGTGGAGGGCACCCTTTCCTTGTTGACCAGGGCAGAGTGCAGACCCAGGCAGCGATGTTCCAGGGAGCAGTCCCACCGGGCACCTGGACCTCCAGGAGCCCACACCTGCAGCTTAGGGGGCGTGTGAAACAGGGCTGGGGCGAGTCTCCAGAGTTGGCCGGTCTGCACACACCTCCTGTGTCTGCTTACCTTCGAAAAGCTGTTCTGAGGGCCGGGGAGAGGACAGTGGTACCGCACCCAGCCTAGTGCCGGCTTGGCTCCAGGAAGCGTCATTCTTTTTTATAGAGAGAGTACTTATTCATTTTTTATTTATTTTAACTGTTTTTTATTGATTTTTAGAGAGAGAGAAAGGGAGAGGGATAGAGATAGAAACATGGATGAGAGAGAAACATCACTGATCAGCTGCTCCCTTTCCGCCCCTGACTGGGGATGGAGCCCACAACCTGAGCCTGTGCCCTGTCCAGGAATAGAACAGGTGACCTCTTAGTTCCTGGTTGATGCTCAACCACTGAGCTACACCAGACAGGCAGAGGAGCTTTATTCTTTTTTATTTCTTAATATGTTTTTATTGACTTTTTTTAAGAGAGAGAGAGGGAGGGAGAAGGATAGAGAGTTGAGAGAGAAACATCGAAAGGCTGCCTCCCGCATGTCCCCCAATGGGGATCGACCTGCAACCTGGGCATGTGCCCTGACTGGGAATTGAACCAAGGACCTCTTGGTTCATGGATGGATGCTCAACCACTAAGCCACACTGGCTGGGCTGGAAGCTTTATTCTTGACTTGTACAAGCCACACAAGTGCACACCTCCAGCACACCTGCTACCCTCTGCCCGGCCCTGGCTCAGGACCTGCAGGATGGGGGCTCCAGGGGACAGAGGATGGGGCAAGGTCCTGGGGCAGATTTCAGTCCTGGGAAGGGATGTTCCAGGGGGCAGCCCCACCTAGCCTGCCCCCACCCCCTTCACTGTCTACCCTCCCCTGCCCCCCCCCGCCCCTCCCCCCGCCCTGGCCACAGAGGCCAGCCCTGGAAGCTTCGGAGCCCTGGCGGGAGTTGGGTCACGGGATGGTGGAGGATGGAGACAAGGCACTCACCAGGTAAGCAGGGCTCCCCACGAAGGCTCCCAGTGCCCCAGCCACCGCACCTGCGACCACGGTGCCACCTGGCTGCTGGGTGAGGCCGGCCTGGCAGGCCAGGCTGTAGCAATAGAAGCGGACGCTGTTCATGAGGCCCTGGTAGAGCAGGCTGGCGGCCAGCCCCTTCTGCAGGCCACTCAGCCCATCTGCTCTGGCCACGGCGGCTATGGAGGCCACAAAGCCCCGGTAGTGCTGAGGGTAGGTGCCCGGGGCCTGCAGCTCTCCCTGCAGCTGCAGCCGAGTCTTCACCACCTCCAGGGGGTTGGTGAAGACGCAGGCCAGGCAACAGGCCGAGGCACCCAGCACCAGGTCCACAGCCGGGGCCACCGCTCCCGTGTCCTCTGTGGCAGCAGCCGGCTGTGCCCGGGTCAGGGGCATGGCACAGACCCTGGGGTGGTGGCGCTCAGGTTGCCTGTACCCCTGGAGGGTCACAGGGCTAGGGATCGAGGGGCCCGGGGGCCATGTCTGGAGGGCAGGGTCCGGTGGGACAGGCCTGCAGCTGCCAGGCCGTTGCTGATCTATCCCGGGAGTCCACCTGCCCGGCGCTCACGCCTGGGCTGTGGGTGCCTGGGACACACCCCTGCTGGGTTCTGACCAATCCCAGCTGCCTTTGTTCTCCACACCTCCCGGCTGGGCGGACCTAGACACTGGGATCTGGGGCAAAGGTCACCTGGACCAGCAAGAGATTGGGGGCGGGGAGAAGGTGCCAATCAGCTGCGCCTCCTTCTCCTCCCCTTGTCCTCCAGCCCTCCCTGTGGTCCCTGGGGCAAAGGGCTGGTGCTTCTGCCCCACCTTAGGCTTAGCCAGTCCGGCTGCAGCTCAGAGCCCTGGGCATGGGGAACTGCCCCGGGGGCTCCTGGCCACAGTCTGCCGGGCAACTCAGTCACAGCCCCACTCCTACCCCTGCCCCGTGTGAGGGCCCCTCCCCGGCCTTCCAGTCTGGCTCCCACAGTCTGCGGTCCCACCTTCAGGGAGGGCAGAGGAGGGACTGACCTGGACTCCCAGCTGTGCTAGAATGGTCACTTCCCCTGAGCTTCAGCTCTCCGTTTGTAAAAGGGGGGCGTCCATACCCACGGCAGAGCTTCTCTGGAGGGTCAGCGATGTGTGAAAAGCATCTAATAAAAGGTGGTCCACATCCCCCCTGCTGGGTAGGAGACCTCCAGGAGTGACCAGTGGCTTCGGCCGCTTACCTGGTAGGGACTTGTCCCTCAGCCCTACCCTCCTCCCAGTGGGAGCCCCTCCTGGGTTGTGGCTTCTGGAGGAGCCCCTGCAGGAAATGGCCCTTTGTGCCTGGTGAGAAGGAACCCGCCCCCCCCCCCGCCCCCCCACACTGCTGCCAGGCGCCAGGCTGCTCACCTTGACCTCTGCCCTCAGAGCAGTTCTCTCCTGCCAGGGCCACCCTGTATCACCCTAGGCGCTGGTGTCAGTGTCAAAACCAGAGGCAGAGCCGCCCTGCCTGGAACCCTGCCTCGGGGGCGGCCACACCCACCCCCTCCGGAGTCTACCCCTTTCCTCCGGTGTGTGAGGCCCTGGAGGTGGCAGTGGCGAACGGCTCCCCAGCCTGGTAGGCTTGGCATCCTCCAGCCAGCCCCTGGGGCAGCAGCTCGACAAGAGGCCTCGGGAACAGCGGGAACTCTCCCGGGTTTACCCGAGTGGCTGGCATCTACCCCCACGGCTGGGAGGCCAGGAGGCAGGAGTGTCTTTCCGGTAGTGGAGACCTGCCTAGGACTGGGGCCACCCCACCCCGGCCCCTGCAGGAAACGGGAGGGAGGGCAAAGGTCAGGCCGTGGAACTCCCAGGCCTGGGCTCCTCCAGACTCGAGTGCCCCAGGGCGCAGGGACTCTGGTTCCAGTGTTGGCACCGGCGGCTGATGGAACATTGTGGAATGAAGAACGAGGGTCGAGGGGCCTGAGGAGAGGGATTGGAGGTCCCCCACCCCATCCTGGTCAAAAAGGGCCAGTGACACGTCTTGGCAATATAACATCTATTTTATTTTAAAAAACAAAACCCAGACCCGACTCCTTCCCCGAGAGGGCCCTTGACAAGCTCTTGGGAAGGGCCTGGCTCTAGCCAAGCAGGACAGTCAGGAGGCTCCAACGTGGACCCCAGGCTGGTGGGCTCTGCCCCGCTCCATGCCCGCCTCCCTCCCCTCTGCTCCCGGTGCAAGGACACAGCCTGATTCCTGGGTCCACGGCACTGCCAGGTTCAGGGAGAGGCAAGAGCAGGGGCCCACGGACATGCAGGGCCTCCTGGCAGCCAGGGAGGCCAGTCCTCCCCGGCCCCGCCCTGGAAGGCAGGCAGCAGTGCGCGTGGGACGGGTTAGTGAGGAGATGACATGCACGAAGACCTCAGTGCTGCGCTTCCCTGCACGGCCGGGTATATGTTCAAAAATGAACAGGATGGCCAGACACTCCGGGCCCCAGGGCGGCCTGAGCATCTGCCCGGGATGGAGAGGAAGAGGGGACCCCCCCCCCCATCCTTCTGCTCCCTCAGGGTCGGTATTATTCCCATCGCCATCCTAAAGAGATGGCGTGGCTGAGGCGTGGCCCTGGGAGGAGGCTGTGCAACTACAGAGCCCATAGGGCTCAGACCTCTGCCCCTGGCATTCCCAGTGCCCACCTGCTGGGCAGGGTGCCCAGGGTGTTCCGCACCCGCTCTGGGTCACAGGGAGGGACAGACCCTATCTCAGCCCCGCCCGCTGGTTCTGCCGCCCGGGGTGGAAGTGGGCTGTGGAACGGGGGAGGCCCGGCCCCCACGCAGCGCGCCGCCGCCGTGGTGACCGTGTGTGCCCCGCGCGCCTCCCCGTCCTGCCCACCAGGACACCGGCCAGCTCCGCCTCAGCACCAGGGGTCCCGGGAGGCTCTGCCGCGGCAGAGGCTGTCGCTGCGCTGCCACGCGCTGTGGATGAGGCTCAGGGCGTCCTCGAACTTCTTGTGGGAGGCCTCCTGGATGGCCTTGTGGGGGAGGTCCACCTGTGTCGGGCGGCAGGGAACGTGAGGGCACGGAGCCCCCGCACCAGGGCGGCCTCGTCCGTCCCCTGAATTCTGCCCTTCAAGGTGGGGCTGAAGCTGAGACCAGGTGATGGCCCCGAGCCTCCTTCCGGGGCAGGCCTGGCTCTTGGTGGGCGCCCGCCTGGCAGGCCCTGCGCTCTAGCTGGCTGCACACCTGAGTGTCCTGCTTACCTGGAACAGCTCGGCCTCAGCCCTACTTCAGCACTCAATTCGCGCTATTCTATTGGAACCAACAAGGCCCTGGGTGGCCCCAAGTCTCAGACTCCTTGGGAGTCAGGGTTGCCCTTTGGTCCTAATGTTCATGTCTGTCCCAGAGCTACAGGTCCGGTGCTGCCCCCAGGCCCCCAACCCCTGCCTTGGTCTGTGCCAGGCAAGGCTCCTCTCTGTAGGAAACGGCTCGCGCCGCAGGGCCCCGGCCAGCTGGGTACCTGGTAGATGGTTCTCCACCCAGAGTTCAGTGCAGACAGGAACCGGTCCAGCTCAGATGTGCAGCTCAGGTAGACGACCCAGGGCGGGAGGGGCTGCTGGCCGTCCCGGGAGAACTCCTGGGGAGAGCGGGGCCGGTCAGCCGACACAGGGCTCCTGCGGCAGGGCCTGCCTCCAGCATCCCCCACCGGACTCACCAAGACACAGTACTCCCTGCCCGGTTCCGTGGAGACAGCGCTGATGTCGGCCAGCGCGGCTGTGCCCAGGGAGCGGAAGAAGCTGGTCTGGCAATCCTCGTGGCAGGTGAAAAGGCGGTCATCGGTGATCACCAGGCAGCAGGGGATGCAGGGGCTGGGAGGCACCCCCTGGGGGATGACCTGAGGGCATTGGCAGAGGGGCAGGAAGCAAGCTGGAGCTCCTGCAGCCGGTCTCTCCATCCAGGGGCCCAGCCAGCCCTTAGCCCTGCCTCCGGAAGTCAGGCAGGCTCCGCCCACTCAGGGCTATAGGTGGGGGTGGGGTGACCATGAGAGTTCCAGGGCCTGCTCCTGGGCTGTCCCTGGAGGAACCTGTCTTGGTCCCCGCAGGTTGCTCCATGACTGGTGTGGGTTTAGGGAAGGGACACGGAGCGGGGTCGGGAGGCCAGGTGAACGGTGGAGGCAGGAGCAGCTCACCCCTTTGGACACGGCCTGGCAGAGGTGTTGCATCCAGTCGGCCATCTCAGCCTCGCTCTCAGCGCTCAGCTCCAGGCAGGGCCGGTCAGCAAGGATGACCTGGAAGGCGTGGGGCCGATCCGTGGTGTTGGACCTCCGACAGCCACCGCACTGCTCCCCCCTGGGCCAGAGGAGGAGGGGTGAAACGGGAGCGAGGAGGCAGGGGTGGCTCGGGGTGGGAGCCCCTGGGTGTGGCTCAAGGCCTGTGGGTACAGGGCCGGCCCAGTCCCAGGGCGGAGGACACCGGAAGAAGTCCAGACCCCTCTGGCTCTCAGGAGAGGCTGAGAGCTGCTGGGCAGCCCCACTCCATCCTGTGTAACGCCGTTTATGTCCATAATCAAAGACCCTTCTAGATTCTAGAACCTAAACATGGCCAGGTGAGGGGTGAGAATCAGCTTAGCTCTGGCCTCTCAGAATCAGGGCACATCCTCATGTTCCGTCAGGGCTGACGCTTCCTCCAAGTATGTGTGCGTCCATCTTCCACAGCAGGGCAGGCGCTTCCCAGGGAAGGGACTGTCCCCCTGTGAGCCTAGGGACTGCCCCCTATCAGGCCAGGCGACTGCCTCCCCTATCAGACCCTTTCCTGGCAAGAAGCTCTTGCTTCCCTGAGAGGAGCTTTCCCTTCCCCCTCCCTGGGTCCAGCAGTCCTCAGAGCTCAGCAGGACCCAGGGCACAGGGTCAGGGCGCTGGATGCAGTGCGGTGAGGGGCAGGCGAAGCTGACAAGAGGGAGAGCCAGGAGCTGTCTCAGGGAGAATAGGAGTGCGGGCCCCAAGCTCAGCCAGAGCCTTGACCTTCAGGCCGCGATGCCAGACCCCACCTCCCCAGCCCTGTCACCAGGACACTCACCCCATGTTCACCGAGAGCAGGGGGATGACGTCGGTGCGGTCGGGGTACTGGTAGAGGATCCCGTTGCTGCAGGGACACACGTGGCAGGGCTGAGGCCTGTCCCAGCTCGGGACCAGGTGGAGCCCAGATCCCGGGGACTCCCACAGGCTGGAGCCTTGAACCCGAGGCCAAGGAGCAGGGGGCTGTCTTCTGTGGCAGGGAGGGTAAAGGACTGCAGAGGGGCAGCAACCTGGGAGCTCGGGGCAGCCCTGCCCAGGTCTTTGCCTGCAGCCTTCCAGGCGGGCTGCTTTGGGGTGGCCGGGGTGGGAGCCCGGGGTGGCCCCCAGGAGGCTGGCTTTACAGAGAAGCTCTAATATCCTAGGTATGTCTCCTCCTAAGCCCTGTGGGGAGGGAGTTTCCCCCTCGGTTCCCTTCAGTGACTTGCTGTGAAGGCTCCCACCTGAGCACCACGAAGCAGGTCTTCCAGAGCTCCTTGCCCAGGTAGGAGGTGCCCGCCTTGTAATGCAGCATGCCCTCCTTGGTGATGGCGCCCTCGGGGGGTGAGCAGTGGCAGGGGACGGGGCCCAGGGACTCGTCAGTGGGGTCCTCCCAGTGCACCAGCCCGTAGAAGCGCACAGTCACAGCAGCTGCCTGGGGCGGGGGTGGGAGGGGCAGTAGACAGCGGTGAGGTCCCGGCCAGCACCAGGGGGGCCACTGAGAGCAAGGACACGCCCCAGGCCCAGGCCCTCGGCCCCTGCCCCCGCCTCCCCAGCTTCTTACCTCACACTTAGATTCCTGGGCCACGAACTTGGCCAGTGCCAGCTTCTCCATGGTGGCATCGGTCAGGATGCTGGGGTACGGGGGTTCCCGACAGCCTTTGATCATGGCCGACTTCAAAGAAGCCAAGAAGAACCTGCATGGGGAGTGGGGTTTGCCGTCAGAGGCACGTGCCGCCCCACCCGGCCGGGCTCACAGACACTTGGGGGAGGGACCTGGCTGGAACCAGAGCTCAGGGCAGCGGGCAGGGCAGTGATGGGACTGCAGGCCACGGTCACCCAGTGGCGACTTAGAAAAGGCCCTACCCATTCCCAATGGCCAAGGGGCCTTGGGTTCTGACAGCGAGGGGAGACTGGCAGGGGCTGCAGCAGGACTGGAAAACCAGTGCCATCTGGCTACATGCAGGCTCCGTGTGGAGGCCTGGGGCGCCACGGCCCAGCAGCCAGGCTATGCTTTCTTCCTGCTGAAACTCATGCCACCCCTTCCTCTCTGCAGTCGCTTGGGTTGACCACGAATCAACCAGTCGGCATGTCTGTCTATTTCCTTGCCTCTCTGACCAGACTGCAGGGTCCAGAGGGAATATACCTCTGTCCCCACTTCTTCCTATGCCACTTCCCACCCTCTGCCCGAGGGCGGGAGTCCAGGGCAGGGCCACCGCAGTGGCCGAGGCCGATCCTCCAGCTCCGCGGAGGGCGGGTGTCACTCACTCAGCCAGAGCCGCGTCGGCCGTGTCCAGCAGAAACTGCTTCCTGCGGTTGGTGCACACCAGCCTCACCGCCTGCTGGTCCAGGCCCACCTGCCAGAGACCACACTCCCATGCACACGGGCCTGGCCGCTGCCAGAAGAGCAGCCACAGCCAGACTGAGGGCCAGGCTGGGGGGCGGGGAGGACGCGCACCCTGGGGTCGCCACAAGGTAAAGCTCCGGAGGCCTGGGACCCTGGCCCGAGTTAGGGAGGGACGGACGGAGAGGCACCCTCAAGCTCGGCTCCTACCCCCAGCACCATGGACAGAAGCTGCTCGGAGAGAGGAGCTGGCGCCCAACCCCGGGGCTGAGGCAGGGGCGTGCTCTGCTCTGTGTCTGGCTGGGCCTACAGCAAACAGCAGCTGCAGAGCCTGGACTCACCGACACGTAGTCAAGCTCGTTGTACGAAACAGCCTCTTCCACCAGGTATGGCTTCTCTGTGGCCCCTGAGAGAGGAAATGCCAATGCTCATTACCCACAGCAGCCTCTCTTCCCGCCCCTGCCCGTCTTCTAAGACCTGGCCCCTCTCTCCAGGAGTCCCGCCTGGCCCCGGGATCTGAAATGATGACATGGGTGTGGATGGCGAGGAGGCCCGGGCTCATGTCTTGGGGCTGCTGGGCCTGCTGGCAACACCTCCTGTGGTGTGTATTTTCATCGCCACACGCCAGGCAGCTGAGGGACACCCGGGGTGTGGGGGGCTTGGGGAAGGGGGCGGCAGGCACCTTTCCGGAGCAGGTAGACATAGCAGTCTGTGAGCAGCACGTACAGCAGCTGCAGGGTGCCCTCCATGTGCCCCGTGCTCATCCGGATCATCTGCGGGTGAAGCAGAAACCGGTCAGGCACGGTGGGTCCTGCCTGCCAGCCCCGGGCAGCGCGCCTCCCCTTCTGACTGCTCGGTGGCCCACCTCGCCCTGCCCGGGCTGTGCTGGGACTTACTTTGAAGAGCTGCTCTTCGTTTTCTCGAAACACATGGATCATCAGCAGGAGTAAGTGATTGTTGTCTACTCTGTGAGAGGAACAAGTGTGGGGCGGGCGCGGTGTCAGGCTGGGGCAGGGGCAAGAGCGGTGAAACAGGCACAGAGAGGAGACACATGTACAGAGTTGGCACAGGCACCCAGAGGGCACATAGGCACCCAGAGGCGGTGCAGGTACCAACAGGGCGTAGAGGCACCCACAGGTGGTGTAGGTACCAAAAGGGCTTATAGGCACCCAGAGGGCATATAGGCACCCAGAGGTGGTGTAGGTATCAGAGGTCGTAGAGGCACCCAGAGGTGGTGCCCCCAGAGGCGGTGCCCCCAGAGGCGGTGCAGCTGTCGTGGCTCTGTCCCCAACCAGGAGCCAAATGAAGGAGGGGAGGACCATACCCCTCCTACCTCCCAGCCCAGGTTGGGTCTCCTGGGAGTTATGCTTATTAGTTTATTGGAAGGACAGACCCCAGGGCCCCTGCTTCAAGGACTGGGAGTGTCTCTCACCAGCACACACAGCCTTGCTCACCTGAACTCAGCCGAGTGGGACATCTCAGAAGGGCTCCCCTGCCCCTCCTCCACCCCAGAGTCCTCGGCGCTGCTCAGACATGGGCTGGGCTGGTCTCGCTTGAGCTGACAAAGAGCCTCCTGGGTCCCAGACTCTGGCTCAGGCCCAGGCCCCTCCTTGACAGGGGGCACCTGGGTCTCCGGTGCCTGGGCCTCTGGCTCCTGAGCCTCCCCCAGGGTGGCCCCTAGAGGCGGAGGCGCCTCTCCCTCTCCTCCTCCTCCTCCCTCTTCTTCTTGGCCAGCAGCCGCAGGGCCACCAGGAACATGCAGCGGTTGGCTAGGCCCTGCAGGGTCATGGTGGCCGCCACCTGATGCAACAGTGCTTGGACTCTCGACGGTAAAGCGGTAGAAGTCCATTGGGGCTGGAAGCCCCTCACTAAAGTCACAAAACGGCGGTCTCTCCGGGGTGTCCCCCGGAGAGCCGGTCCGAAAGGGCTGGTCTGGGGGCTCGACGTGGGAGCACCAGGTGCGCGGGTCCAGCTGCCCGTTGAGCTGGTCGATGACTTTACTCAGGGGCTGCCCCACGCGCTCCATAGAGGTGTCCTTCATTTCAGGGATGAGCAGGCCCATCTGGCTGGGCTCTGAGCGCTCGCTGCTCTCAGCAGCGCTGCTGGGCCCCTCTCCCTTCTCCTGGGGGGAAGCCAAGGTGGTGTCTGGTGAGCCCCGCCCAAGGCCTGGGCTGCTGACCCGGCTGTCGCCATCCCCCCTCCTGGCACCCGTGTGCTGGGCGGAGGCTGGGCGAAGGGGACTGGCTTCCTCATCTGATCTGGTCTTCTTCTTCTTGCCAGTTTTCTTTTTCTTAGTGACCCTGGGAGAGAGGCGAGGGGAGAAATTAGCCTCTGAGCACCAGGCACGCAGGGACATGGATGGGTGGGGCCAAAAGAGGTGATCCTGGGTGTGTGACCTCTGAGGGCATGGCCAGAGCTTCAGTGGTCCCGGGCAGTGCTGGGTGCAGGGTCCTGGCTGGGGGCAGCAGCGGCTGGGCCCCTGAGGTCTCCCCCATGGCTGGCAGAGGCAGGGACCAGCCCGAGGAGGCACAGATGGCAGCAGCCAGAGGCCCCTGAGCAGGTCCTGCAGTGCAGCTAGCTGCGTTCTAGGGAACAACAGGCCATGGTTGGTCAGGCCAACAGTCCCTCTACTCAGCCCTTCCCTTAGGACATGGGCCATGGCCCCTGCGCTGGCCTCACTTCCCATCACGGACAATTCAACCAGAAATGGACTCAAAGTCTTTGGGTTCAAACTCCTGGCACCCACTTTTCGGTCCCATGTTGGCTGCGTGGGTCTGGCTAAGGGACCCTGGGTCTGAGCGGCTCAGGCTGCTCTGGACTCGGACCAGCCAGTGCCTCTGTCTTCCGGGCCTGCTATTCCTCTTGCTCAAGGCACCAGCAAGGGAAGAGGGGGTACTTCGCCTCCAGGAAGACACCCAGCTGCCTGCCTGGACTGAAGAGTGATGCTCACCCCCTCCCCGCTGACCTGATGACCTCGAGCTCCGTGCCGGCGTCCAGCAGCTCCGAGGGGTGCGGCTCCCTCCCCTGAGAGGCGGTGTGCACAGGGGTGGTGTCGGAGGAGGAGATGGCCTCTGCCTGCTCCTCATTGAAGGGGTTGTGGCGCTGGGTGGGACTCTTGGTGGAAGCCTTGCTGCTGGTCAGGTCGGAGGCAGTGGAGCGGGGCCCACTGACGGTGTCTGTGAGGTCCCCATCTGCGAGGAGGAAGAGCAGCAAGCAGGACACCGCCCGTCAGACACCCTCTGGGGCCCCCAAAGCAGCCTTTCCTCATGCGGAGGGCGGGCGAGTTCCTCCCAGGGAAATCTGATGGGGTGGCCCCATTTCAAGCGTAGAAACCCAGACCCAACAGGACACGGGATCTGTGCTTTCAGGGCAACTTAGAGGGACCACCATCACCACCACCACCATCACCAGAAGCAGGAGCCCTTGAGAGCCACGGCAACGTGGCCAAATTGGAGGTAAGAGCTCCAAGCTGAAGCCCCCGGGTAGTGACCTCGGTGCCCACAGAGGAGCGGGCCGCACGCCTCTCAGTCTAACCCTCCCTCAGCGGAGGCTAGAGGGGTGCCTGCAGCCTCTTCAGCGCCACAAGGCACTGGGAGGACTGAGATACCCCAAGTCCTCTGAGGGTCCCCACAGAGGCAGATAAGAAGGAACAAAAGAGAGGACAGAGATCAGAGACCATGAGGGTGCAGAGTGAAGAGTGAAGGCCAAAGGCTGAGGGGTGAGGAGCAGGGGGAAGGGCAGAGAGAAGGAGCCAGAGCACAGGAGGGAGGAGATGTGAAGGGGACAAGAAACATGGGCTGCGTGGCTGCCCCCACAGATGCCTCGTGGGCCCTTCAGTGGCTGCCTCTCTCCCTGACGACCCACATGCTCCAGGGGCAGGACCGGGGGCCCCTGTAAGGGGGGTGCTGAGAACTCCCTTTCATTCCAGCCTCAGCTTGCATACGGGTCCACTGTCACCCACCTCCACCCCGGGGAGAAGACGGGTGGGGACGCTGCTGCCCCTCCAGAGTGGACCTGGTCTACCCCCCCTCCCCCCCGCCCCAATCCATCCGGGTCACCAGAACAGGACAGAGAGGAAAAGCACACGGGACATTTATCTGGTGGCAGATGGGAGCTGCCCAAGCAGAGGCCGAGGCCTGGCTGGGGGAACAGCCTGGGTGAAGGTTAATGGCAGGGACACAGGCCGTTCACGCTCCATTAGCCACCTTGTACAACTTGTACACCTCTTACTGGCCATTATCTGCCCCGGAGACGGGCAAGCATGCTGCCCACCCTCAGCCTCACCCGAAGGGCCTGGCGGCCGTCAGCTTCCTAGTGGTTCTCGGGACCGCTGGCAGCTGCCTGCTGACATAGCACGCCATCCGTATTTTTCAAAAAGTACATTGTCTTTTAATATAAGGGCAAAGGAGGCAGCTAAAAGCAATTGCCAGCCCTGCCAGAAAAAAACACCAGCAATAGCCTGGCAGGTGTGGCTCAATGGTTGAGCATTGACCCATGAACCAGGAGGTCACGGTTGGATTCACGGTCAGGGCACATGCCTGGGTTGTGGCTTGATCCCCAGTAGGGGGTGTGCAGGAGAAAGCTGATCAGTGATTCTCTTTCACCATTGATGTTTCTCTCCCCATCCATGAAATCAGTAAAAATATATTAAAAACCCCAAAACCACCAGCAATAGATGAGAGTTTCTCCTGACGTCCTGGGACCACAGCGCCCTAGTTCTCAACGCAGAAAACCTTGCCCTTCGGTCTCAGAGAAGGTTCCTGCAAAGCCCAGGCCTGGGGACCTGCAGCTGCTCCTGGGAGGAGCCCGAGAGGTGAGTGAGCAGACCACCGGACGTGGTGGGTGTCAAGGCTGGGGTACCTCCAATCCTGTAAATGAGCCAAGGACCATGGGACAGCCGCCCAGTCCCCACCCCGGGGCCCACAGGGCGCTCTGCAGGGCCCTGCTCGTCAAGCATTGCAACAGGCAACAAGTAGCGGGTCAGGAGGGTTAGCGGTTAGAACCAGAGGGGAAATGTCGATGCCCAGCGCGCCTGCTGCGGGGAGAGAGGCTGAGAGGACAGGTGCTGTCAGGATGGAATTCTGGACTTCACACTACTCTTAGCTGCGAGGTGGGACTCTGAGGCTACGCTCCTGGCCAGGTGGCGGGATTTCCTGTTCCCAGTGCCATCTTATTTCCCTCGGACTTCAGCGGTTTCATCCGCACGTGACTGGGGCAAAGGTCATCTGTCATCCATTACTCAGGGATCACGGCTCTCATAACAAGGGGCCAGCTCCGGAGCAGTGGGAGGGCGCCTGTCCCTCCCCTTCAGAGGCTGCCCCCACCCCACCCTGGATGGAAGTGACCCACAGGGCAAGGGGTCTCTAACACGGGGCCTGGTTATGGCCTCAGATTTAAAGAGGATGAGTTAACGTCAGGAACATGCCCTGTGCTCTGAGCAATCACGGA
This sequence comes from Myotis myotis, assembly GCF_014108235.1. NCBI lineage: Eukaryota > Metazoa > Chordata > Mammalia > Chiroptera > Vespertilionidae > Myotis > Myotis myotis. The sequence continues at coordinate 7,753,161 of NW_023416324.1, read as the reverse complement.
ACTGAACGTAAAGAATAGCTTCACGAATTCTCACAAGCCCAGAAGTGGGGCCCCCTCCCCGCCCAGCCGGAAAACGCCTGAGGATTACTGCCACCTAGTGGACACGGTGGGAGGGTGGGCTGAGTGAGTGTATTTTAATCTGCCTTGAAATTTCAGAGAATCTCTCCAGCGGAAGGTTCATCTGTATGGTATGTGGGCAATTTCCCTCAATCTCCTTCAGAAATGTCCGAGAGGGAGCCATTAAGAACGGACTGAAGGAATCAAGCCTCTGCCTTTGCTTCTTGATGCTTCTGACACAGGAATGCGTCTGACCTACAGGAATTTACAACCCACACGCTCCACGGCATCTCTCTCTAGAACGAATCTGCACTCGCGGGGTCAGGCCCCAGTGCGTGCCCAAGGCCAGCAGTTCCCCAGGCACATCCGGTGCATGGAGTGGCACCATCTGTGTGTCCCTGAAGCAGTCACGTGACTCCACAAGGCCACGGCCCAGCCCGCAGGCAGGAGTCCTGCCTTGGGAAGAGGCATTGGCCTGGGGCTAGAGGTGGAGCTCTCCTCCTGCAGAATTCCATCTATCAGGACACCAGGCTGGGCTTTAGTACGATCACTGACATGATTATTGTAAGTATCGAGCTGATTTTGAGTCATGCAGCAAGCTTGGCATGGAAACGAGGGTAAGAGCGGACTCTGCCCACCTTCCCAGTCTGTGCTGGGTACAGACGGCACTGCTGGAAACACATCTCCAAAATCATAATCTACAAAAACGGGGACAAAACTGACCATTAGAAACAGGAAGTGGAAGGACAGGGCGGGTGGGGGCAACAGGGCGGGGACATGGGAGACCACAAGAGGAAAAGTTAGACTTTCTACATTTTATCTCACAGCCAACCTCAGGGGACTTACTCGGACCCCAGTGGCCTCTGACCAGGGGGGAAGACGTCGGGGGCCGGGAACCTGGTTCCAGCAGAGAAGGGGGGCCCACGTGCTCCTGACCGTCTTTTCTATCCTGAGCCTTCCTTCCCTCCGCACCAGCAGCTGAGACAAGGGGGGCTGCTCCTTTGGGGCGCCCCTCTGCCTTCTCTGAGGCAGCCTGTGAGCCCTACCCTCCGTCCACTTGTACAAGGAGCAATGCAAGTCTTGCTAACAGCAAGTCAGCCAGTAGCTGCCCTCTCCCTGGCACGCATGGCTCATGGCACAATTAGAAATAAAGAAAAAGGTCAAGGCCTCAATGCTGATGCAATTCTAGGGAGTCCCAGGGGCTGAATGTGGGCTTGGATCCCCCAGCCAGTTTTATAAATGAACACAGCCCAGCCAGCGGGGCTCAGTGGTTGAGCATTGAGCTATGAACCAGGAGGTCACGGTTCAATCCATGGTCAGGGCACATGCCCGGGTTGCGGGCTCGATCCCCAGTGAGGGGCAATGCGTCTCTCTCATCACTGTTGTTTTTATCTCTCTCTCCCTTCCTCTCTGAAATCAGTAAAAATATACTTTTTAAAAATAAATAAATAGCCGAAACTGGTTTGGCTCAGTGGATAGAGCGTCGGCCTGCGGACTGAGAGGTCCCGGGTTCAACTCCGGTCAAGGGCATGTACCTGGGTTGCGGGCACATCCCCAGTGGGAGATGTGCAGGAGGCGGCTGATGGATGTTTCTCTCTCATCAATGTTTCTGGCTCTCTATCTCTCTCCCTTCCTCTCTGTGAAAGATCAATAAAATATATTAAAAATAAAATAAAATAAAATAAAATAAAATAAAATAAAATAAAATAAAATAAAATAAATAAAATAAAATAAAATAAAATAAAATAAAATAAAATAAAATAAAAAATGCATGAACACAGAGGCCCAAGGCTTGGAAGGAGCCAGGCTGTTTCGGTAAAGCTTTTGGATCAAGACATCACAATGACCCCCAGATGCGATGACCTTCTGTTTCAGCCTCTGATGCGATGGGTGCAGTCCTCGCGGACACACTAACAAGTGCGGGAGGGACTCATGAGAAATGCTGGCAGGTTTCCCCTAAGCTTTGCATCCACCTGGCTTTCTTCTCTTTCCAGTGGTTCCTTAGCCTCTTTCTGCCTAAAATCTGGGGTGGGCGCCCTCACCCCTGCGATGAGAGGAAGTCTCCTGGTCACACGCTAATCCCTCCTCACTCGGAAAACTGCCCGGGCCTGGGGCTACAGCCTTCTAGAAAAGTGTCTCACACCCCCAAGATCCGTCCCAAGACTGTTTCACTTTTTGTCTCCAGAGTCACTTTCTTTGCTTCCACAGGGGCTTGGAAGAAACGAGGACCTGAGAGACGCTGACCCTGTTTGACTTTCACTTCAGCCACTGGACCAGGACTAGGGACCAGGAGGAGCCGAGAGAGACGCCGCCCTGCCCGGGCACAAGGGGCTCTCGAATCGGTTTTAGCGCGGAGGCCTGGCTCCTGTCTGCCCGGCCACCTACCCTCACTGGACGGGGCGATCGCACTGTCGTCCCACTCCAGGTTGGTGGAGGTGACCGAGTTGAAGGAGTTGAGGGACAGGCTGTCGGAGCCGTGGGCCGAGCTGGGAAGGCGGTCCTCGAAGTCCAGCAGGTGCTGAGGCTTGTAGTAGTCGGGCATGTAGGGGGCCAGGTCTAAGTAGGGGGCGTCCTGAGGCGAGAGGAGAAAGACAGGTCTGGGGCCGGGTTCGAGAGCCACGGGCCTGCCTGTCACACCCTCCCCCGTGCTAGCGTTTCTCTGGGAAACCAACGGGCTTAAGGCACTAACTGCAGAAACGAGCTGCTAACGAGTGATGCGATGGGTGTGGCGCTGAGAGCCGGACCCAAGGCCCACAGAGAGGACAGGACCAGCGAGGCCTTCTAGTCCGTCTCTGACCTCTCACTGTTCGAATTGCTCGTTTCCCCTAATTCCTCCTCCTCTTCAGTCTGTGCCGACCGGGCAGGGACCCAGGAAGGGGATTGGATTCGGACGGGGCAGCTGCGTCCGAGGTGCCATGGGCCCCTTCAGCTCGATCTGGGCCGGCACTGAACGTCTCTAGTGTGTGAATGTAGGAGAGAGGCTGAGAGCCAGAGCCGGTGGCAATTCCAGGACCCCAGGAGGCATAGGGGTGCGTTGGCCTTGTCCCCCTCAAACACTCATGTCCTAACCATCCAGGCAGCGTGGCTCTTCTCCCAGGAGGAACAGAGATGGAAGGAGTCAGCCAAACCAGGATATCTGGCCTCAGGCCAAGAGAGAATCACACCCTTCCTCTCACTCCCAAGTGCCGACCCTGACCCGCCCTCACCTGCATAAACACAGAGTGGCTCAGGCCCGGTCACACCTGGAGACTCCCCAGAATGGACACCACGTGCCCACCCACCCACTCCTCTGCCCCGAGAGCGGGGAGAGCCACGGGGTCTCACCAGGTCCAGGTCGAAGCGGATGAACTCCAGCCCAGACACCAAGGTCAGGAAGAGAGTCAGGTGGTCGTGGCTGCAGACCAGGGCATTCCTGTGAGGCACGGAGGGGACGGTGGTGGTGCTGGGCTGGGGTCCAGCTCGCCCTCCCTCGCCAACAAGCCCGCTGTGTTGAAATGCGACATGTGACACCCCTCTCCCTGAGGGCACCTGGCTGGAGGCAGCTTCACCCACCCCTTCCCAGCCTCTCCTGCTGGGTTTGGGCCACACGGCAAGTTCCCGCCAGTGTCTTCAGATCCGGGGCCTGTGGCGTAAGGCCCAGCTGGCTCACAGCAGCTGCTATAAATACTCGGATCCTGCAGCGACCCCAGCAAAGGTTGCACATTCTAGTCTGGTCTGAGGCCCGGGGAGAGGATCAGGCGGGGGCAGAGCACCAAACACAGGAGCCCAGCCGGAGCCCTGAGCTCCTGGCACCAGCCGCACAGGCCGGGCTCGGAGGGCCCTGTGGCCGGCACTGACGTGTCCTCAGCAGGCAGTGCCAGGCCGGGCCTCTGAGGGGGCATACCACGGTGTCTGCATGTGGCAAGAGCCTGTGGGACGAGGCGCCAGGGCAGCTCGGGGGCTGCGGGGACAGACCGCGCACTCACTTGACGTAGTACTTGTGCAGCAGGCCCAGGTTCTCCTGGAACAGCCGCAGGTAGCTCTCCAGGGAGTTCTCGTTGAGGGCCAGGTACAGCCAGGCCCGGCCTGCAAACAAGGGCAGGAGTCACTGGGAGGAAGGTCTGCCAGGGCGCAGTGCGTGTGCCAGGCCTGGGCAGGGAGGAGAGACCGCGCTGGGGAGGGGACCACGCACGCCAACAGCCTCGCCTCCTCCTGGAGGGCCACGACCCGGAAATCTTTATTTTCCCGTAAGCCCCTAGCTTGTGGCTGCCCAGGAAGCTGGACAAAGAGGGCAGATTTTAAACTCCAGGGGGTTGATAAAGGCAAGGATTCTGCACGACCCTGCAGGCTAACACTGATCCTCATCAAGGAGGGAAGCGGGACCCATTATGTGCTCGGCTGGGGTTCTCTTCAGTATCCCACTCTCCTTCACCCCGTCCTCAACGCTCCCACAGACTGCCGTTCGCAGGGAGGAGGGGCCTCTGGAGGGCACTGGCATTGGGGGTCCCACTGCCTCTGGACATCACACGGGAACTGGCTCCCGGGGCTGACCAGGAGGCCGCACCTAAGCCCCGAGCCACCCACAGGGAGAGCGGAGCTGGCCCTTCCCAGCATCCACCTGCACTACTCACTGCGCCCCAGGTTGGTGGCCACGTGCTGCAGCACCTCGATCTGCTTGATGGCCTCTCTGCGGGTGAAGTGCAGCACGAGCACCCAGTAGCCAGAGGAGAGGTCCTGCAGCCTGAGGAGAGGACAGGAGCTGCTGTCCCTGGGCAGGGCTCCCGGGGAAGGTGCCGGCAGCGGGCCCACCAGCTGCGTCAGTCGTGAGCTCAAGGCCAAGAGCCATGGCTTCCCGGCGGGACCCACAGGCACCGTGCCTCCCCATTTCACCTACTCCTTCTCCCCCCTTCGTGTGCCTGCTCAGAGACAATTTACCCGGATAACCACAGACCGCCTGCGGCCCACCTGAGCGAGACACATTTCTCCCCGCCAAGGGAGGGAGCAACAGAAGGCGGACGAGGCCGGGGACTTCTCTCCGGAGGCCGCGCATGGCCCGGCCGTGCCCTGTGCTGCCCGCCGCCTCCTCCAGCTGCCCGCTTACCCGTACAGCAGGGCGTGGTCCAAGTGCTCACACAGGCGCTGCAGCACCTTGTCGTGGTTCCGGATGGCAGGGGTCTCATCTTCACACGCCGCGAAGTAGCTCTGCAACTGAAGGGGAACAGCCACCTTAGATCGGAGATGGAGACAGAGGAGGCCACAGGAGCCCGGGAACCGGGAAGGTGGCTGAGAAAACCAGACGAAAGGCGTCTTCATGGTGACCGAGAGGGGGTCCGCCTCCATCTGCCTGCACTGCTGCCCGTCCTGCACTGCAGGGTCCAGAGACCAAGGCTGTGTCCTTGCAGCTCAGGCCCCTCAGGCTCTGCCAGGTGCTTTGCATGCGGAGGTCTCAGGTGGTACCAGGGTCCGAGCCTGGGTCACTGAGCTACACAGCCCCAGGGTTGCTAGTTAGAATGTTATTACCCACTTAAACGAACCCCCGTGCCCAGTGTAAATGCCCCCCCCGCCCCCGGATTGTGCCACACAAAGGCCTTGCTCCAAGCTGCTCCTCTGGAAAAGCTAAGGGCTGATGGGCTCGGACACTGGCTGCCACGGTCTCCATGCCAGCCTCCGGCAAGGATCTGCCTGAGGAGCCTGACGAGGCTGGACACGGATCTGGGAACATGCCAGGCTCATGGCAAGCCCTACACCAAGGAGGACACTGTCCTCAGGTGGACTGATACAAGATGTGGACAGCGGGCGGGACGAAGTGCAGCTCCGAGCAAACGCCACCCGGCTGGCGAAGGTGAGGGCAGCTCGACCCGCTTAGTGAAGGCGAAGAAAGCCCAGATATTTGTGGGGGTTTATTTATTTATTTATTTTTAATTTGTGGGTTTAAAAAAAAGTCTTTATTGACTTTTAGAGAGAAAGCAAGGGAGAGGGAGAGAGAGAAACATCGATGAAAGAGAAACAGCATTGATCAGATGCCTCCTGCCTGCCCCCTACTGGGGATTGAGCCTGCAACCTGGGCATGTGCCCTGACCGGGAATCGAACCAGCGACCTCTTGGTTCACGGGCTGATGCTCAACCACTGAGCCACGCCGGCCGGGTGAAGCCCAGATGTTTGGACTGAGTTCTCTGCAACCAGTTAGGAGGCAGGAGCCCCTTTCAAAGAAAGCCCCAGGCACCGTCTTTGCACCTTCATTTCAGCCATTCTCTCGTGCTCTGCTGTTGCCCCTGCCATGGCCTGAGGGGGAAGGACACGATGGAAGAGCACATCCCTGTTCGCTCAGCTCAGGTTTAAGCTCTTGGCACTGGACAAACCTGCTCTCAAGTGTTCCTGAAGCCGCAGTGGAGGCGGCAGCAGGCGAGACGCATCAGCCACACCAGCAAGCACGCGCTCCTGGAGAGAGGCCCCCATCCGGCCGCACCACAGAGACAGTCTCTCCCCAGCGACCAAGTGAGCCGCAGGCCTGCGGGCCAGGGCAGGCTCGGTCCTTCGGGTCTGCCCTGCGTCCCGAGAGGCAGGCAAAATAAGCCCAGGAGGAGAGGTTTCCAGAACGGACAGGAAGAGCAGTGAGCCCGTGAAAACCACACGACTCCCTGGCAGCAGCGGCCAAAAGTCTTCTGTGCACTTGACTACCGAAAACCACACCGCCAAGGTCCGTGGTTGTGTTTTTTTTATTTATTTTTTATTTCAAAATCCAAGGAGATCTGAGGTCAGGGGCTTAATGTTAGAGCCAGAAGCACCCTCAGAGATGGAGTGTGACTCCCTAAGTAAAAGAGCAAAACAGGCCTATCCATCTTCTTCGCTGTGAAAGTAGCCATGCCCACTCTCCCACTTGAAAACATGGACAAGTTTTAAATTTTTACTCATTTATGTTTAAACAGAGAAGGTGACTGAAGCCACCTTCACTATGTGTTTAGCTAAATGAGGGAGCCACGGCTAGAACGCAGACTCCCTTCTCAGGTCAAGATACCTTAAAAAAAATTATTCCTCCCCGGCCGGCATGACTCAGTGGTTGGGTGCTGACCTATGAGCCAGGTCACGGTTTGATTCCCAGTCAGGGCACGTGCCCGGGTGGTGGGCTCGATCCCCAGTGTGGGGCGTGCAGGAGGCAGCCGATCAGTGACTCTCTCTCAACATTGATGTTTCTATCTCCTTCTCCCTTTCTCTCTGAAATAAATTAAAATATCTTCTTGAACAAAATTATTTCTGAGCCAGCTGCTGTCAGGCTGGGCTCAGGGGTGGGGGTGGTGCCAGAGGGGCCTGTCTGCTCCCCTGGCTCCTGGAAGTGCGAGGCCCGGGGACCCATGGAGGGAACCGCGGTGAGAACCGTGCCTTTGCTTGAGGGAAGGCGCTAGGACGCAGCCCGTGCTGAGTGCTATTTTGGGAGCAGCAAAGGCCTTCCACTGACGAGTGTGGGTAAGCTATAAGCGCAACGATTTCCTTTTAATGCACATTTTAAATCAAGCCAACCACAGAAGCTGGTGCTGTGCAGATTATTGTCTTTTCTACTGAAGCAAGAACAGACTCCTTGGCTCCTGCATTAGCACGGGCTGTGTCCTGGCGAAGCTCGGCATGTTTTATTCCACTAAAGTAGTCTCCTCACAGTAAAAAAAAAAAAAATTATTCTGGAAACAACATTTGCTCGTCCTAAGAATGCGAGTGACACAGAAGTGGATATAAATATGAAAGCCGCCTACTCCCTGTTCCTCACTGTCAACAGCTTGTGTGTGTGTGTGTCCTCCCAGCCCTTTCCCTGCATACACAGATTTTATTTAAAAAAAATATATTTTATTGATTTCAGAGAGGAAGAGAGAGGGAGAGAGAGATTAGAAACATCAATGATGAGAATCATTGATCAGCTGCCTCCTGCAAGCCCCCTACTGGGGATCGAGCCTGCCACCCGGGCATGTGCCCTTGGCCGAAATTGAACCCAGGGCCCCTTCAGTCTGCAGGCCGATGCTCTATCCACTGAGACAAACCAGCCAGGGCCATGCACAGATTTTAAAAAGTGAAATAGGATCATACTGTACTCATTGTTCTGAAAGCGGCTTTTTCTTAACAATACATCAGGTGTATATTTCCACATCACTACATCCACATCCACTGTGTTCTTCTCATAGCCACACTGTATTCTACCATGGGCGGCACCATGCTTTAACCATGGTCAGACATGGCTACTAGCTCCAATTCTCTGATATTGCACAAAATATTGCGACGAGCATGGGTGGATCCCTGTGTGGGTGATATGCCCGGTGAGTGCTCAGCGTGGAACTGCGGAGCTAAAGAACACACACGTTCACCATGTGGCTGGAGCCGGCCACTCGCCTGTCTAAAAGGTGGGTCAGTTTCCACACTGACCAAGCTGGCCAACACAGGATGGACCTAGTCTAATTTCTGCTGCTCCAACCGATGGAAAACAGTGCTTAACTGCTTTAAATTGTGTCTCTCTGATCACTAATGCGGTTGGGCAGCTTTATTAGCCATTTGTCTCTCACATTTCTGTGAAGCGCCTATTCATAACCTCCCCAATCTCCTGGCTGCTGGGCTTTGCTTATCTGCTGCGGCTCTTTTTTTTTTTTTTTTAAAATATATTTTATTGATTTTTTTACAGAGAGGAAGGGAGAGGGATAGAGAGTTAGAAACATTGATGAAAGAGAAACATCGATCAGCTGCCTCTTGCGGATCCCCTATTGGGGATGTGCCCGCAACCAAGGTACCAGAATCGAACCTGGGACCCTTGAGTCTGCAGGCTGAAGCTCTATCCACGGGGCCAAACCGGTTAGGGCGCGGCTCTTTTTAAAAAAAAAAATCATTATTGTTGAAAGTATTATATACGCCCCCCCCCCCCCCCCATCTGCTGCAGCTCTTTATTCGTTAAGAATTTAACCCTGTTTGTTGCACTGTTTTCTGTTTTGGGGTGTGTTTTTGTTTGTTTGTTTTTTCCCAGTCTCAACTGACATTTAAACTTTGCTTTTGGTGTGTTTTTTCCTATTGAGAAATTTTAATTTTTTTATGTAGTCAAATCTGTCAGTATTTTCCTCTATAGTTTCCCATTTCCCCCAGTTCTTCAGTTGCACTATTCACATTTCAAATGCTCAGAGACCACGTGTGGCTGGAGGGTACCCTGCTGGACGGAGCAGACACAGGCGTCCCATCACTGCAGAAAGCGCTGAACAGCACTGGTGTGGAGGAGCGAACGGTATAAAGTATGGAAAAGGCTTAGCACAGGTCCCAGTAAACAGCCAGTGCTCAACAGACATGAACCCAGATCATGAGGAATAATGAACTCACGGTCTTCGTCAAAATGATAAGACAGCACTTGGCTAAACGTAAGCTCAGGTAAGAAGACAGAAGGTGGCTCTGCTCTCAGGACTGATCTGCTCTCCATTCACGAGCAGGTGGCTCCAAGGCCTGTCCTTCAACCCATCTCACAGCAGGTTGATAAAGATTTCCCATGATCTCAGGGGACGAGGAGAGTCTGAATCAATGCTGCCACTCAGCAGAGTCCTAGAGAGGAGCAGGAAGAAGAAGGGGAACCCCTATGGATCAAGGTCAACAGCCCGAGCTCCTGCGTGGGGAGCTGGTCAGTGATGCATGACATCAAGGCAAACGGCAGAGGTATTCAGCAGGTGGCCACTCACTGCACCGGTCAGACCAGAGGCTCTGGAAAAGCAAGGAGTGGGAGGAGAGCAAGATGGAATGCATGAGGGCTCCTGAGCAGCAGGAGGAATGGAATGAGTAGAATGAACACAACTCAGCCTGGAAGTACAATGACCACCTCTCTTCCAAATTACTCTGCGGTCACACACACCGCCTCCTGGCAGAGCTGACACCGGCTACAATTACAACCACCACTTACTGAGCGCTTGTTAGATGCACTAAGAAGGAGGCAGATGGTTAAGAGCGTGGATTCCGGGGTCAGACAACTTGGAATTGAATGTGGGCTCTGCTACTCACTCACTGTGTGACCTTGGGCGAGTTAGCTAACCTCTCCAAACCTGGTTCCCTCATCTGTAACATGGGCTTAGGAGCAGGACCCTCCCATAGGTTGCTGTGAGGGTTCAGATACTCCCCATGTCATAGCAAGTGCATGACACCTTGCAAACCCTTCCTAAATGTAGCAGCAATGATGACTCACGTTACAAAGACTACTTACTGTAGTCATCACAGCACCCCCATAAAACAGGTCACAGAGCTAGTAAGTGGCAGAGCCTGATTTTAAATTGTTTTCACCTGTGCTGGGTTCAAGACCCCCTAAATGAATAATATATATAAAATGTTAGAGTCTGCTCTAATATGTGGTAGGAGAACCCAAGAGAGGCAGTCCCCTCTCGTACAGTCGCAGGAACTAAAAAGCGCCACAGCGGACGAGCTCTGTGTCCTCAGCTCTGCTTCTTGGAAGATGGAACAAGGAGAAAAGCCAGCGCGGCATCTTTAAGAAGACAACTTGGCCCGGCCGGTGTGGCTCAGCGGTTGAGCATCGACCTGTGAACCAGGAGGTCGAAGTTCGATTCCCGGTCAGGGCACATGCCCAGGTTGCGGGCTCGATCCCCAGTGTGGGGTGTGCAGGAGGCAGCCGATTAATTATTCTTTCTCATCATTGATGTTTCTGTCTCTCTCTCCCCCTCTCCCTTCCCCTCTGAAACCCATTAAAAATACATATGTATTTTTTAAAAGACAGCTTTCCCATTGCCCCCTCCCTCCTCTTGCCACACGCGGGCCCCTCCCCAGGGTCCCAGGGCGGGTGTGTGTGGTTTGGTTAACGCAAGCCGCAGTGGCCCGGGGAGCAGCTCCCCCACTTCTGGGAAGAAGTCCATCCTGCGGCTCAGGCTGCCAAGTAGTTTTGAGTGTTTCCTTCCCGTCCAGAGAATTTCAGAGCAGGGGTCGGCAAACTGTGGCCAGTGGGTCCACTCCTATGCTTGTAAATAAAGTTTTATTGGAACACAGCCACGCCCATTGGTTCTGTATTTTCTTCAGCTGCTCTCGTGCCATGTGCCATGCCGAGAGGGGAGCAGATGCAGCGGGTGCTGTATGGCCTGAGGAACTAACCTGTTTACTACCGGCCTTTACGAGTGAAGGAGGTTTCCAAAGGTGGGGATGAGCAGTCCGTCGGGTCACATTCCCACAGAAAGGGAGGCCACAGAGGGAAGTGACAAAGGGGGGCCTGGGAACCTCGGCGAGAGCAACGTGAGCGAAGGGGGAGGGACGAGGGCCTGGAGGGGCTGCCGAGAAGGGACGGGGCTTACTGGGATCCTGCTTCCAGCACATGAGGCATTTTTAAAGTGAGATCCGTGAGGCCACTGGAACTTGAAAACTTCGTAGATATTTGATGGTACCGAGGAAGGATTAGCATTAAAATTCTAAAGGTGTGACTGTGGTGCTGGCTTAGGTGAGGAAAGCCCCTCCTCTTTGAGCAGTGTTTACTGACGATGTGATGGGTGCCTCTGCTTCAAAACAGCGACGGGAGGGGGTTCCGCAGACATAAGACCTCGTGAGATGAGAAGAGCTGCCCGTGGACTTCTGTGAATTATAAAGTGTTGCCTTTTTGGTTAGGAGAGCGGGGCAGAGAGGAAGAATGGGGGAAGGAAGAAGAGGAGAGGACCCGGAGCAGTTCTGCCGAAAAGATGGCAAGATAATGGGGGTGGAGTGAAAGTGAAAAAGTCAAGTCCTTGGGCGGGAAAGACAGGATGGCCCCAATGCGAGCCCAGATGGGGGCGGGCCCTGCTGTGAGTGGTGGTGGGGGCATGAAAAAGCTCTCAGCGGAGGAGTATCTAAAAATACGCAAGGTCAGCCCTAGCTGGTTTGGCTCAGTGGATAGAGCATTAGCCTGCAGACTAAAGGGTCCCAGGTTCCATTCCAGTCAAGGGCACATGCCCGGGTTGCAGGCTCGATCCCCAGTAGGGAGCGTGCAGGAGGCAGCCGATCAGTGATTCTCATCATTGATGGTTCTCTCTCCCTCCTCTCCCTTCCTCTCTGAAATCATTAGAAATATATTTAAAAAATAAATAAAAATAAGCAAGGTCAGCTGAGGATGAAAAGGATTAAGACAAAGTAATAACCAGAAAAGAGCTGTGGTTCCCCGAACTCAGGCCTGTTCTCAGACCACGCCCTGGGCTGGCCCAGCTGCTCCTCTCCGCGCTCTGATGCTCTGGGTGCGCTGAGGCACCGGGCGGGGAGCTGGCCCAGCCCACCCGACTCTCTCTCGGAGCCAGGAGGATGGTGCTCCCTGCCCGGCATGACTGTGCCAGACCCCGTGGCTGCGGGGAAATGTGGGTGACAGCTCCAGCCAGCCAGAAATGCCTGACTCAGAGCATGTTAATCAGGGCGAGTCCCACTCTGTGCTCTGAGCTGCCACCGCCTGGCCCTCTAGGTCCTCCAGTCTCTTACAGACACACAACCACAAATCAATTCCTAGTCCTAGGCTGGTACTAAGGAATCCTTCCAGAATTCGTCCCTAATAGATAACCCCAAGGCAGCGGTGAAGGAGTGGAAGTGGCCACATGAAAATAAGACACTACAGGTGCCCTACTTTCTTCCTCCCTCTCGGCTGAGACTACAGAGGCTGTGGGGCTGCCCAGTAAGATTCCAGATGGGAGGCCTGGAATCTAACTCTGCTACCTACTCAGCGCTGCGCTGTGGGGCGCCCACGCACATTCGCGGAGCAGGATGGAAAGCGCCCCAGCGCCGGGAGCGTCTGCACACAGGGCTGGAGAGACGAGACACAGGGCTGCAAAGGCGCCTGTGCAGACGGCCGACCACCATGCGGCCCAGTGCTGGGCCTCCTCCATCGCAGCTCAGTACACAGAGGGCTCGGACCTCTGGGTGCTGCCGGGAGGCATCGCCAGGGAACAGCAGCCTCCCTAGTGGCTCCATGCCATCGGATGTATTTAAACAACAGGCAGTTTAGAACAGCTGCAGCAGGCCGAGCCTAGGAGGTGGAAATCCAAAAGCAGAAAAGACCCCAAATGAAGGAAAGGTGGGCTGCCACCTGACCGGAAATCAGCTCTTTAAAAAAAACAAAACACACACACACACACACACACACACACACACACACACACATTTAATTGATTTCAGAGAGGAAGGAGGAGGAAGAGATAGAAACATAAATGGCCCAGCCGGCGTGGCTCAGTGGTTGAGCATCGACCTATGAACCAGGAGGTCACGGTTCGATTCCCAATCAGGGCACATGCCTGTTTGTGGGCTCAATCCCCAGCGTGGAGCATGCAGGAGGCAGCCGATCAATGATTCTCTCTTATCACTGATGTTTCTATCTCTCTCTCCCTCTCCCTTCCTCTCTGAAATCAATAAAAATATTTTTTAAAAAAAGAAAGAAGCCCAGCCGGTGTGGCTCAGTGGTTGAGCGTTGACCTATAAACCAGGAGGCAGCCAATCAATGATTCTCTCTCATCTCTCATCGTTGATATTTCTATCTCTCTCTCTCCCTCTCCCTTCTTCTCTGAAATCAATAAAAAATATTAAAAAAAAGAAAGAAAAGAAAGAAACATAAGTGATGAGAGAGAATTATTGATCGGCTGCCTCCTGCATGGCCCCTACCTGGATCGAGCCCACCCTTCCTTCATTTTTTTTTTTTGCTGTTGGCTTTCCACCGCAGCTGGGCATGTGCCCTGATTGGGAATCGAACTATGATCTCTTGGTCCATAGGTCAATGCTCAACCACTGAGCCATACCGGCCGGGATGGAAGTCAGCTCTATTAAAAATTAAATCCATGATGGCACCGTTACATGAGCTCAGCTCAAACGCAGAGCCACCCTGAGCTGCAGGACCCTCTAGGCCAGTGATGGCGAACCTTTTGAGCTTGGCGTGTCAGCATTTTGAAAAACCCTAACTTAACTCTGGTGCCGTGTCACATATAGAAATTTTTGGTACTTGCAACCATAGTAAAACAAAGACTTATATTTTTGATATTTATTTTATATATTTAAATGCCATTTAACAAAGAAAAATCAACCAAAAAAATGAGTTTGCATGTCACCTCTGACACGCGTGTCATGGGTTTGCCATCACTGCTCTAGGCCAAGCATGTCAAACTCAAAGGCTAACATGGGCCAAATAAACAAGACATGCGGCTGTGAGTTTGACATGATTGCTCTAGGCCACCCAATCCCCGAGGCTGCCTCCACGGGATGCTGCTGCGGGTGCACGGCCAGCCAGGGACGGGCCTTGTGGGAAAGGCACCGCCTGCCTTGCCTTTGGGATTCTATTCAGACTGTGGCGACTGCGTGTGATACTACTGAGTACCTTTCTGGTTGGGATGTCCCCAAACCTTGATGCCTGGACTCCCTCAGGGAGCAGGACCCTAAGAGGGCCCACCCAGGTCAGTGGCAGCTGCCGGAGGGTTGGTGTGGCTGGAGCTCCCCAATGTCCCCGTCAGGTGGCCACCACATCAACGGACACAAGTGAACAAATACATAAACAAATAAGGCGGGCAGACTGGCGTCTCCCAGCAAAGCTTCTAAGAGCAATAGCACCTCTTTTCCACGATCTGAGGGCTAGAAGGCCAATGCCAACAGCGTTTCTGTGAAGATTCTCCACTGGAACCTAAGACAAGGCCGGGTGCTGACCGGGCTGAAGAATTTCAGGACCTAAGAGCAGAAGAGCCCGTAGAAACCACTGAGTTGCTAAGCGGAGTTTCCCGGAGGAAACTCATTCAGTGAGAATGCCCTGAGCCGCAGGGGCGTGAGCCAGAGACAGGCTATCAGCGAACGGAACTCTGACTTCTGATGGCGAACCTTTTGAGCTCAGCGTGTCAGCATTTTGAAAAACCCTAACTTAACTCTGGTGCCGTGTCACATATAGAAATTTTTGGTATTTGCAACCATAGTAAAACAAAGACTTACATTTTTGATATTTATTTTATATATTTAAATGCCATTTAACAAAGAAAAATCAACCAAAAAAATGAGTTTGCGTGTCATAGGTTCGCCATCACGGGCTTAGCCAGACCCGCATTTTGCAGGCAGGGAGACTGGGGCCCAGGGAGGTGAAGCAGCTTCTCACAGCTCCTGGCTGGGCCCCTGGGTCCTTCTGCTTCACTGCAGCCTTGGCCAGGTGTGCGCAGACGCCACAGAGGGAGCTCCCCTGCTTCCAGCCCACCTGGGGATGAAGCGAAGGCCAGGGCACCTGCTGGAACCATGTGCAGAGTGCTCATCCCACACCTTCCTGAGGAGGGCAGCGCAGTGGGCCCGTGGGCCATTCCCAGGGCTCTGTAAAATGCCAGTGTCCTAATCGCTTCCTTCCTAGACAACGTGAGAGGGTCAGAGGCTTTGCCTGCTGGGTGCCCACTGCCCCACCAACCCAGGCAACCACAGCGCTCCTGACTTACTGACCTAATTTTAAGATCCCTGAGATCCCACCCCACATTAGCCTGGAAGATATTTCACACCCAGAGACAATCAATGACAGTAGGTTATAGAACTAGAAATCTCAGAAACCACCCCTGCACGAGAGCCAATCAGAGGTCCTGGTCATGAAAAACACTGCCCTTCGGCCAATGCCCCTGCCCAGGATGGACTCGTGCCCAGGCTGGGCGACATGCTGGGGCTGGCTGGCACCCCACACGTGGGGTCGTCACGAAGCATGTGCTGTTGTTTACCAGGGGCCCGCTTTGTTCTTTAAGCAAGTCGGGTGAAATCAATGCTTCGTAACCATTCCTTCGCCACTCATACCCCCGTGTCCAGCTTTCTTTCCCGCCCCCCAGGTCACTGGGCATGAGCCTGTGGCTGGGGAGCTGGCGGGCCCTCTTTTATTGGCAGCTCTGTTGAAAGACATGCAGGGGAAAGGCCGAGAAAAGCAGGTACTTGGATTTCGTTCTTCTAAACTTCCTCTGGGCGCCGGAACAGCGACAGCAGAAGGGGGCTGGCTGGCTGGGCACAGATCTCTTGGGTCCTGTGACAGAACGTGGAGTCCAAAAGCAGACAAGTGCTTCTCCTTCCCGGAAGGGGCATGACCAGCCCCAGGTTCTAGGATTGCTCTGCTTCTGAACTCCGCAAGGGCCTTGACCTCTTGTGGAGGAAGCAGGACTCCCTTCAGAGTGGGGAGGGAACGGCAGGGGCTCTGCCAAGAGGCAAACACCAGGGGCCAGAGGCCAACCCAAGGCCTGAAAGAACACGCATGCACGGCTCTATTCCGGTCCCACCCCGTGCTTTTGCCGCTGGGGTGGAAGCAGGGGCTGGCAGAAACCCTGCGCGCGCTTTCTAAGCGCTCCATGTTGTGCACTCTTGGCATTTTTTTGGCAGGGGGGGAGGGGGGGTTCCCAAAGCCTCATTTTAATCAGTCTTTCGAAGCCTGGAGCCTTCACTGGTTCTGTGTTCACCTTTCACTTCCCCCTTCCCCTGCTGCATCTACTGCATGATCGTATGCGTGCTTCCCCACCCAGCAACCACTCTGCTGCTCAGGAAAATGGCCACCCAGTCTCTGTCTAAATCACAAGATTAGATGGGAGTGGTCAGAGCTGCCCCGTGGACACGGGGACCCTGGCCTGTGCAATGCAGTCCGAGACTTCAGAGGTTGAAAATGTAAACACAGAGTTAGGAGGCACAAGGAAAACCCCACGGGTTACCAGGCCATCATGGTGGTTACAGGACACGAGGGCCCGGGGTTTACGCCAAAGACATTGTGATCTGTTTAAGGTCAGTATCTCCTTCCAGAGAGTAAGCCGCCAAGGGGGCAGGGACGTGGTGGGTTCTGTTCGCTGATGATTCCTGGGACTAGAAGAGAGCTCAGCACAGCGCAATCACTCAACAAAATATCTGTTCAATGAAAATGGAGGACTACCTACAAGACTGGCCTACGGTTATAATTTCAAGACAAACGTTATGGAGATGGCAAAGGGTCAGAGAAACGGAAAGGTATGAGCCAGACCATGGTTCAAGCCCGGCTCTGCCCCTCAGGAAGCTATGGTCTTGGGCAGGTTATTGCTCTGAAGTTCCTCTCCCTCAGTATTAAACAGGGATCACGACTCATCCGGGAAATGTGCTGTGAGCCTGATGGAGGACATGGGTATGAGCAGCAGGTGCGTAAGCAGCAAGTCAAAGTGAAGGATGCTCTGGCATTATTACCGCCCCCTCCCCGCCCCTCTCAGTGTGTTTGGACATTTCATGCCTCCGTAGTTTAAGACCAAAAATAAAGAACGTAGGGTGAAAGTGTAAATGGAGATTGACAACTTACAAAAATTAAGATTTGAGGTTTTTGTGGATTTCAACTCTACAATAGTCTCTTCCTTGTTCTCAAACATTACTGGGTTTCTCAGAATCTCTTAGTTCCAACGACAATGACCCAGGGAGGAAGGGAGATTATAGGAAACGAACACTTTCTTCCTTGTGTATTTCTACAATGTTGTCAACACTTCAAAGCAACAGGGGAAAAAGATAAATTACAAAGACATCACACGGGGAGAACGTCCGTGTGGCCGGGCCAGCCACTTTGCCAGGGAGAGAGAGGAGGCTCCAGGACCCCAGGCGGTTATAACAACCGAGATCGATGACCTGACCTTCCGGCTCCAGCCAAATGGACTCACCCAGAACCTGTCCTTACTCGCCACTCACACAGTTCTAGGACGTTCTAGGACATTCTAGGTCACTCGCACCAGGAGTGCGCAGCCGCAGGAGGAGAATGGGGCTGGGAAGGAAAGTCCACCCAAACCAAGGATGAGAGCCCTGGGCCCAGCGGTGGTCACTCCACCTTGCACTTGGGGCTCCAGGTCCCAAGCGAGACACCGGCTTTGGCAGCAGTGAGGCCACCAGCAGAGCTTTTTATCCAAAGGGAACAGAGACCCGCTGCCTTCCTCAGACGTAAGGGCACCGCCAGCTTCAATGGCACCATTCTACTGCCAAGCTGGAACGTCCTCAGGCCTGAGATGAGCACCAAAGACTCGAGGGGGAGGAATGACCCACCCAGGAGCCCACAGTGAGTACAAATGCCAACCTCCTTCTTCCCTCAGTGCTCACTCCCATACCAGCTCCTTTCTTTCCACATAAAAACATGACTTCGCCACTCCACCCCTTACTCAACATTAGTTTCCAGGCCTAACATTTTTTCCACCAGCAACAGATTTTCAATTTTGCTGGGAATTTATTTTCATAACTAGAGGCCCGGTGCATGAATTTGTGCACCAGTGGGGTCCCTTAGCCTGGCCTGTGGGGTGGGGCCGAAACCAGCTCTCCAACATCCCCCGAGGGGGTCTCAGATTGTGAGAGGGCACAGGCCAGGCCAAGGGACCACACCGGTGCACAATCAGGACCGGGGAGGGACATGGGAGGTTGGCCAGCTGGGGAAGGATCCCAGGAGGATCTCCAGGGCGTCGCTCAGTCCCAATTGGCCAGACCCCAGCAGCAAGCTAACCTACCGGTTGGAGCATCTGCCCCCTGGTGGTCAGTGCAAGTCATAGTGAGCAGTTGAGCGACCTTAGCATATCATTAGCATATTACACTTTGATTGGTTGAACAGCCGACAGGTCAATCAGACACTTAGCATATTAGGCTTTTATTATATAGGATGGGCTCCACCTGGATGAGTTTGGGCTTTTTTGGGGTGGAGGTGGGGGGTGGGGGGAGGCTGTGGGACTCGCCACTGCTCCACCTGAAACTCCGAGTGGTAACTGTGACTACAGAGAGACAGCTGTAGCCCACCCCGACTGACAGGGGCCACCTGTCTATGTCCAACCCCAAGTGCAGGTGAGTTTCTGCTGGGCCTCCAATCATCTGGATGGGCCTCACGCTAGAGCCAGGCAACAGAGAAAGAGGGAGGACTGCCCTAGCCTATTTGGCTCAGTGGGTAGAGCGTCGGCCTGCAGACTAAAGGGTCCTGGGTTTGATTCTGGTCAAGGGTACATGCTCATGTTGTGGGCTCAATCCCCAGTAGAGGCATGCAGGAGGCAGCCGATCAATGATTCTCTCTCACCATTGATGTTTCTATCTCTCCCTCTCCTTTCCTCTTTGAAATCAATAAAAATATATTGAAAGAAAGAAAGGAAGGAAGAAAGGAAGGAAGGAAGGAAGGAAGGAAGGAAGGAAGGAAGAAAGAAAGAAAGAAAGAAAGAAAGAAAGAAAGAAAGAAAGAGGGAGGACCACAGTCACAAGGCTTCAAACAGAAACCTAATGTTAGAGAAGCATTTTGTAAAAGGAGAACCATCTTAAAATGGAATGGGCAGGGCCGTTCACACTTCTCCCCTGGCATCTAACACCAGGCCTGGGTGGGGTCACCATGGGGTCAGGTGCACAAGCCTGGGCCGCCTGGTTGGGGGTCTCTGGCCCCTCGCACCCCTCACTAGACAGCCTCCGTTCAGCAAGAGGAGAGGCGCAGAGAAGTAGCTGCTGCCAATGTCAGGACGCAGGCAGGGAAAGAGGAAGCGAGGAGAGGCAGCCCGACGCTGCGCCTTCAGTTTATAAAAAGCGTGTGTAGATATTCTTTTCTTTAGAGCTTTGCCCAAGTGACTTTTTTAAGATTCTTAAAACTCTAAATAGAGTTTTTCCATGAAACCAGAGAGCACAAAACTATTGATTGAAACCAAATGGTCAATATAATTCCCACATTTATCTGACTACCAGGCCTGGTCTAGGAATGAGCCGCCCTAACGGTTCATTTCTGGCAGATCTAAGCGTCTGAAGGAGTGGAAAAATGGGAACGGGGAAAGCCCACGCCCCACACAGCACTGACAGGCTAGATTGGGAGATGGGAGAGCTGCTGCTCATTCACCAGCTGACCGACGGGGAGACCCCCGGCCCAGGAAGGCTGTGCCTGGTCAGACAACCTCGCTCTGGGCGGGACACTGGTTGCCCCGGGCGAGGGAAGGTTGCCACAGCCCAGCAACATTCCCTGAAGGGCGTGACTTTATCAAAATTCATTTCTGTACCCTGCCCAAGGGGAGCAGACTTGGGGCTGAGGAGACGGAGGACAGGGGTCGCTTACTTTTCCTTTCTTACACTTCCGAGATCTCTGGGTGCTTTTTAAAACAGCTGCTCATTCTCTAGTCCTAGGCAGTGCCCCTGCTGGATGCAGTGTCACCTCCTTAGGCAGGCCTTACTGACACCTCATCCACAGCACACTCCCTGGCCAATTACTGATCACGTTCTCCTGCTAAAGACTTGTCGCCGTCTGAAACTATCATTTTTTTTAAATATTTTTTTTTATTGATTTCAGAGAGGATGGGGGGAGAGAGAGAAAAAAATCAATGATGAGAGAGAATCATTGATCGGCTGCCTCCCACATGCCCCGCATGGAGCCTGCAACCTGACATGTGCCCTGACGGGAATAGAACGGTGACCTCCTGGTTGATGCTCAACCACCGAACCACGCCGGCCAGGCTGAAACCATCTTTGTGGAGGTTTGTCTACTCATTTCTCCTTCTCCTGCAATATCCACTCCATGAGGCCAGGATCTTATCTGCCTCGCTCGCTACTACCCTCCCTCCTAGGGCCCAGGACAGTGGGGACAGATGGAAGTGATCATGTTTGAATGTATGTATGTATGTTTGAAAACCTGAATACACGGACATATGATGGGACTGACAAGTGTCCACATTCATTCCACAAGCCTCACAAAAGGTGCTCACACACAGGCACAACAGAGGTTTGGTTAACTGGACCAGTCGCACCAATGTCTCTGAACGGGACCCCTAACCTACCCCCGCGAGGACTTCTCCATGTGAACACACATGTGCACATACAAAGGACGGCCTGCCCACTCCAGCCTGCTGCCTGGAGCTGTAGCGAAGGTTTACTGGGACGCAGACATGATTGGGCTCTCTGAGGCTGCTTTTTTTTTTTTTTCCTACCAGGGGAGACCTGAGTAGTTGCGCCAACGACTGTATGTGCTGAAAATACTTACCATCTGGGCTTTTAAGAAGTTTGACAGACCCTGAGCTTGCAAAAAATAGGAAAGTGTAGTGTTACGACTCTGCCTGCCCAGCTGGTGTGGCTCAGTTGGTTGAGCGTTGTCCTGTGCCCTGAAAAGTCACCAGTTCAATTCCCGGTCAGGGCATGTGCCCGGGTTGTGGGTTTGGTCTCCAGTCAGGGTGCAGAGGGAAGGAAACCGATCAACGTTTCGCTCTCACATTGATGTTTCTCTCTCTCCTCCCCCCCCCCCCCCACTTCCTCTCTCTCTAAACTCATTAAAAACATTTTTTTAAAAAACAGTTTTCCTGGCCCTGGCCAGTGTGGCTCAGTGGATAGAGTGTCGGCCTTCGGACTGAAGGGTCCCGGGTTCGATTCCGGTCAAGGGCATGTACCTTGGTTGAGGGCACATCCTCAGTAGGGAGTGTGCAGGAGGCAGCTGATCGATGTTTCTCTCTCGTCGATGTTTCTAACTCTCTATCCCTCTCCCTTCCTCTCTGTAAAAATATCAATAAAATATATATTTAAAAAAAATAAAGTTTCCCTGAAAACTGCATGAGCGTACGTGCAGAGCTGACACAGACACTCACCGGTAAAGATGGCAGCTGTGTTTTATTCAGGCCCCGTTGTGTGCTAGGCTTCTGCTGAATGCGCTCAGTGTGTTGTCTCCAGTAATTTCGCTCTCATTACAATGCCACGAGTAAGCTGCGACTGCTGAGGCTGGCTGAGGTCCATTTGCCGGGTCAGCATGGTCCGTGACAAACCCAGAATTCAAACCCAGATCCAGGTCTGTGCCCTGACACCTGGTTTGTATCCACTGTGCTGGGCAGCTTCCAGGGAGAGCACTTTCCAGCCCCCCAAGCCGCGCCCTCGGACACCGGTCCGTCTCCTCGCTGTCCTCAGAAGTCCCCCGGACACCCCCACTTCCTTGGGGGTACTTAGGCCGCTCCTTCTATCATGAATGCCAGCTTCCTCTCTTTCTCTGAATTCCACCCATTTGTCAGACTCAGTTAAGTCCTCCTCTGGGGCTTCTACTTCTGTAATGATTTTTGAAATTCTCCCTCCAACCAATGTACAGGCTGTCGGGGCGAGGAGATTGGGTGCGGGGGACAGAGGCTGCCTCTCACAGCCAAAGCCTTCGCTCACATGGCACCTGCATCAGCAGACACGGTCCCCAACACCGCAGCAAACCTGCTTCCGCCCTGGAGGGGATGCTATTCCATTAGCACCACGGGCCGATGCAAAAGGCCTTTGATTCGGATGTTTCTCTTGAACTATGAACAAATCAGCAACCACAAGCTCTCTTATCCGCGCCTGGGATGTTTCTGCTACTCTCTCCCTTTTGAGAACACGTGGAACTTGCTTTCACTGTGACCATTCTCATTGACCTGCGCTCCCTATTAAACTCTTCTCTCTCTTTAATCCCCCGGGAACCCTGCCTCCGAGAACACAGGTTCCCTCGGATCCCGGTGGCTAACAGCTGCCTCACCTCTCTGGTGTCACAGTGTGTGTTCACCATCACAGAATCCAGGTGGGAAGATAGCTGAACTTACCAACAGGCCTGGGGAGAGGGGTGGTATACACTTGGGGGTGAAGCGGCTGGGAGGGGAACCTGGAACCGGAGAGGGGGGCTTCTGGGATGACGGCTATGTTCTGATTCTGGATCTAGGTGCTGCGTGTGTGAATGTTTCCACTCTGTGAGAACTCACCCAGGTATACAGGAGTGTAGGTATATTCTACTTCGATAAAAAGTCTAAACTACCCTCTCCCAACACAGTTATACACAATGAATCCTTAAACTTTTTTTGCAGAAATACACATCTCATTTTTTCTTTTTAAAAATTTTTTAACAACTATATATTTTTATTGATTTCAGAGGAAGAGAGAGGGAGAGAGAGACAGAAACATCAATGATGAAGGAGAATCATTGATCAGCTGCCTCCTGCACGCCCCACACTGGGGATGGAGCCCGTAACCTGGGCATGTGCCCCACCAGGAAGCTAACTGTGGCCTCCTGATCACAGATGGACAACCACGTACGCTGCAGACTGAGCCACAGCAGCGGGGCCACATCTCATTTTCTTTATGCAACAAGGATCCGGAGGCCGTTTCACTAGCGGTGCATGGAAGGAAAAGGTGGAGCCACTCTCACGGGCTGGACAAGTGTAAGTGACACTGGTGTTCCCGGGCAGATCTGCCCCCAAGACCGCAGCCCGCACCGCCTCCTGCTGCAACCGAACCAACCGATTCCTACGAGAAGCAGATCCTCAGGAAACCAAAGGCACCTCATGGTGCAAGAATCATAAAACAGTTCTCTGAGACACAGCACACGAAGGAAGCAGGCGGCAAGTCCAGAGGGTTGTTGTACAACCTTTAGGTGGCGAGGCACTAAGCCGTCTTCAGATCTTATAAAAGTAAGGAATTATTAACTCCATGACAAACAAACAGAAACGACCACTTAGCTACAGACTGAACGTGTGTCCCCCAGGTTCAGAGGCTGAAGTCCTGACCCCCAATGGGGTGGGATGAGGAGTTGGGCCTTTGGGAGGTGCTAGGTCGAGGGTGGCAGCCTTACCAAAGAAACCCCGGAGAGTCCTCACACCCCTTCCCCCTGTGAGGACACGGAGAGAGCAGTGGTCTTCGCCCGGAGGAGGGGAACTGTGACCTGTGACCAATAAGTGCATGTTGTTTTATAGCCACCCAAACAGACGAAGACAACTTACCCACTGAGACCGGGTCAAGCATCGTGCCAAACACTCTACATACATCCTCTCCTTAACTCTCCAAAACGACCCTGATTTTATCCCTGCTTTACAGGGGGACAAACCGAGGTGTGGCGAGGCGGCGGAACCTACCCAAGATTACAGGGTTATTAACGGGCAGGGCAGGGGTTCAACCCAGGCAGCTAGACTCCAGAATCCATGCCCGATGCCAGGATGCCAGTCAGTCAGGCCCTCCCTGGCGACGCACCCAGGGATGGGTTTCTGGGTTTCTCGTGTGCGACTTGCATCGTCTGGCGTTCATTACGGCTCAATAAAACGTGCCTGTCCCAGCCCATACAATGATAAGAACTTTGACAACTCCTTCACAATTCACTGATTTACGGAGGTGTCTCTGCCTTCAAAAATATCCATGTTTACACTGATGACAACGTGTCCCTGTCCGCCGCCTTGATACCTGGAAACCCAAAGACGCAAGGCCTGGCCTACCTGAGGCCGTAACCAGCCCAGATCAGATCAGTAAAGTCAGCAATCTTTCCCTTCCATTGCGAAAGGCGTATTGCGTTTTAACAGAGTCTTGGCTCATTCTGCATTCCTTGGGTAGGCAAAACCTACACCCCAATCGCCTTAGCAAAGCTGGGGGTGGGGGGGGGGGAATGAGAGAAATAAAACTTTGGTTGGATGCCTGCAATGGAACTTTTAGTTGTGCTTTTTAGAGGGATATGTTAGTAAGAGCATTTCCAATCTTTTTAAGCCACGCGGACCTTTACGAAAGGTAAAATTGCTTGCCTATGGTACTACTTTCGAGGCATTTAAATGGGGAAAAGCTATTTAAATATAACGGTTGACTCAATTAACTTCCTTCATTTGGTGTGTTGGAGTGGTCAAATCCTCGGACGACCCCTCCACCCCAAGTCACCCCACCCGCACCCTCCAGTTTCCGAGACTGAGACGGGTGATGGAGGAATTCAAGCCGAAGAACAAAATCCAGCGACATCCTGAAATGCTCGTCGCGTCTAGCCTGGTTTTACCGACCCGCATTCTACCTTCTAGACGGGACCCTTTCTTTCCCAGGAGCGGACTCCCGCCGACAGCCGCGCCCGCGATAGGGAATGCGGTCTTTCCGCCTGGAAATGGGCCCACGGTCTCAGGGGCTGGGAGCCCCACGCAGCGCGCGTCCGCGGTGTCGCTGGGTCCTGGGGGTCCGCCAACAAATGCACCCCAGGGCGCAGGCTCCGAGAAGCCCCTCCGAACTGCCGGTGATCGGGCGGCTTCCCGGGACCGGAGGCGATGCCCCGGAGCCGTGCGAGGCGGGGGGAGGCCGGGGGCAGGGACGCGGCGATGCCGCGCGGGGTCCCCCAGGGCTTCGCCGCGGCTCGAGGGGGGCAGGGGGCCCGGGGCGGCGGGGGCAGCGCGGAGGATGCTGAGCTCGACTCCGTCCTTTAAAAATAGCCCGAGGCCGCGCTCACGTGAGCGCCCCGCGCCCCGCGGCGGCCGGACGGGCGGGCGGCGGGCAGGGCGGGGGCCGACGGGGCGAGCGGGGGACCGGCCGGGAGCGGCCCGGGCGGGCGGGGCGGCCGGGCGCCGGGCCGCGCTCACCTTCTTCACCGACAGCGAGATGTTCTCCAGGATCCGGTCCTTCACCTCCCGCGGCTCCATGGCGCCGCCGCCCCGCCGCCGCCGCTTCCCGCGCCGCGGGCCCGGGGCCGCCGCCAACCGCTGCGGCCGGCCGTGCGGGGGCTCCGTCGTGCCGGCCGCGGGCCCGGCGCCCGCCCGGCCTCGCCTCCCGGCCCCTCGCTCCCGGCCCGGGCTCCGAGCGCCGGCGGGAAGGAGGCCGCGGGCGGCGGCGGAACTGATGTCAGCGGGGCGGCGCCTGGGGGCGGGCGCGTCCGGGCCGGGGACCCGGGGACCGGAGGCTCCCGTCAGCGCGCAGACCGGGGACCCGACACCCCGACACCCCGACACCCCACTCAGTCCGCTGACCCGGAGACTCCCATCAGCGCCCAGACCCGGGGACCCCGACACCCCACTCAGTCCGCCGACCCCGGGGACCCGACACCCCGACACCGCGACACCCCACTCAGTCCGCTGACCCCGGAGACTCCCATCAGCGCCCAGACCCGGGGACCCCGACACCGCGACACCCCACTCAGTCCTCTGACCCGGAGACTCCCATCAGCGCCCAGACCCAGGGACCCCGACACCCCACTCAGTCCGCCGACCCCGGGGACCCGACACCCCACTCAGTCCGCTGACCCCGACACCCCGACACCCCACTCAGTCCTCTGACCCGGGGACCCGGAGACTCCCATCAGCTCAGAGACCCTGGGGACCCCGGAGACACTCACATTATCCGTCCCGCCAGCTGAAGACTCAGCCCGCAGACCCCCCCAACACTCTCCCCTTCCTTTTCTTATAATTTTTTTTTTACATTTTTATTTATTGATTAATTGATTTTAGAGAAAGACAGACATCTATTTGTTGTTCCACTTATTTATGCATTCATTGGTTGTTTGTTTTTTTTAATCCTCAGCCAAGGATATTTTTCCCACTGATTTTCAGAAGAGTGGAAGGGAGGGAGGGAGACATCAGTCCCACAGGGAGAGACACATCAAGGGGGGCCTCCTGCAGGCGCCCCCAACTGGGGGACTGGGGCAGGGACCCACCTGCAGCCCAGGTACCTGCCCTTGACTGGGAATTGAACCCTTCCGAGCGCAGGCTGGTGCTCTAACCACTGAACTCGCTGGCCAGGGCCACAGAGACGGCTGCCATGCTGGGACCCCAGCCCCCCTCCAGTGCACAGGCCTAGGCCCCAGGCACTGAGGAGCCTAGAGACCCCAGCACCCCGACCTTGACCTGCCCACAGCCCCCAGCCCCCTGGCCCTCACTGGCCACCCTGGCCCTGCAGTCCTCAGTTCCTTACCCTCACGCTCAGTCCTACACTTTCAGGCCATGTCAGGTCCTTGGTGCCCCTCCTCACCCCAAACACCCTCTACTCCACCTGCAGCCCCAGCGCCCTTCCTCCTCTCACCATCCCACTGCTTCAGGGTCACACTCCCTGTGGGCGCCAACTCCCTCAGCCTGAAACCCACAGCACTGCTACCCCTCCCCCACCGCTCCCCTCCCCCTCAGACACCGCTCTCCTACCTGGCTCACTTCACTCCTTTGGTCCCAAATAAATATATTCCTTTAGTCTCTCCTTTTTATTCTTTTTACAAATGTCAATATATACTTATTTTTCACTTCCAAAAAATTTAGATATAGCTGACATAACATTAGTTTCAGGTATGCAACACGATTCAAGACATGTATATATTGCAAAATGATCACTCCCCTTTTTATGCTTAAGACACCCCATTTCTCAACTTCAGCTCCCCAGTTTTTCCTCTTCTCTGCTGAGGTTACCCCTCCCGCCGCCTCCCACACTTAGTCACCCTGGCACCTACCTGAAACACTGATCCTACAGCTTGTTCTAGTCATGGGTGGGGAGCCTTTTTCCTGCCAAGGCCCATTTGGATATTTATAACATAATGATTTCTCTGGCCTTATACAGCCCCGGTCCTTGCTGCCCCTCCCCACCTCCAAAACACCCTACTCCCCTCAGACATTCCCCATCCCTGTCCTAGATGGGCCTCACCCCATACACTCCCAAGACCCCCCACCCCTCAGTTTCTCCAGGGGACACCCAAGATGGCAGTAGTTGTTTTGTTTTGTTTTGATGTGACTGAATAGGGGACGAGTGTGTGTCAGGAAAAGGAAAGAGAACTAACTACTTGAGAAACTGGGCTCGCCGCATTCTGTCACCACCTCACGACCCAGGGCGAGAGCTGCTCATGGGAACGATGATGGCGATGATGACGTGTTGGATGCTGACTTGTACCACACACTGAACCAAGTGCCTACATTTGTCTCATGGGTCCCCCCAGCATTCCTGTACAGATGACATGGGCGGATGGGCTAATTTGCCTAAAACCAGACAGCAAATGGTGGAGCCCAGAAACCATTTGTATCCTTTTCTGACCTAAAGATCCCTTTTCATTTCTTCATGTTATTCTAGGAGGTGACCCCTTTGGCCTAACCAGTGGTCGGCAAACTCATTAGTCAACAGAGCCAAATACCAACAGTACAACGACTGAAATTTCTTTTGAGAGCCAAATTTTTTAAACAAACTATATAGGTAGGTACATTGTTATGAACTTAATTAGGGTACTCCTAAGGCTTAGGAAGAGCCACACTCAAGGGGCCAAAGAGCCGCAGTTTGCCGACCACGGGCCTAACCCTTTAGGGAAGGAAGTAAGATCTCTGAACCCAGGGCATTTTCTCATTAGTTTAAAAAAATAAAGAGATGGCCTCCGTGGAGGTGGGCAGGGGCAGAATGACAGGTGGGGATGGAGGCTGCAGCTACTGAACGGGTGGAGCAGAGGCGGACAGCAGAGGACACATCACTTTGAATAAGGAAAGAAACAGTCGGGTGTCTGAAGTGTTTGTGGCGAGGAGGAGGAAAGCCGGCTCGAATGGCCAGTCTCATAGCTGTGGTGCACTCCCTTCCTACTCCACCCGCGTTAGGGTGCGTACAGGCCCCAACCTGTTGGGTGCAACCCTAGCTCATGAGAAGCCATTTAACCCAGAGTGGAACCAACTGGCTTTGTCATTCCACTGTGAAGCAGCAAGCCCTCTTTGGGCAGCACCTTCTGCCGGGCGCCACCTTCCTGCCATGTTGCGTGGGCACTTGACAGCTTCCACAGGTGCGTGTTTTCATCACTTGGCTGTTCCCCTGTGCTGTGAGGTGATGGCATTTCTGCCCTATTGCTTTCGTCGTCGCACACTGGGTAAGGTTACAATCAACTTTTTACAACCTGCAGGAGCAGCATCCGGTCTCAGGGCCTATCAAATCCCTAAGGTTTGCATGGGTATGAGAGTGGGTGGGAGAAGAAAGTCTTAATCTCACAAGGCTTTTTTGCAGGAAAGGGGAGAGGGGGGCCCCGTGTGGGTGTCCATGTGCAGGTAAAGGTCCCATGCCTGGAACTTGAATGTGGAATCCATCCTTGCCTGTCAAACACAAGGCAATTCAAACGCAAACAAACACCCACAACCAGGACGCCTATCAATCCTGTTATGGGGAGTCATTTACACTCACAATTGAAGCCCAGTCATTTATTGCACAACCCTTGGCGGATCACATGTGAAGGGCACGAGACTCTGAGGCATCGGAATCAAAAGCTTCGACTGACTCATGCGAGGGCCTCGAGCAAATCACTGTCTTCGTTTCCAAATCAGTGACACAGGAACAATGATTTCGTTGTTGTTGTTCCTCTTCTCCCCTTCCTCCTCCTCCTTCTTCATTTAATTTTGTCCTCACCTAAGTCTCCGACTGCTGAACTACATCCGATGAAGGAAGAAGTTGGGGAGAAAGGCAAGATCCTAGAGAGACCATAGCCCTGGCCCACGTCTCCTTTACACTTCTTCCTGAAGCTGTGCTATGCCTCAGAGAGGAACCAGAAAGTAATTCTGGCACCTTCATCCTCACATCCTGAAACGGTCACTGGACAGGACTGTCAAAAAAGGTGCAGGATGGTTTAAAGGACTAATTCCTCTCTTTCCCCCCCCAACTCAAGGCAAATATATTTGTTCCCAAAGGAGGGAATAAATATAGGGTGTCCCCCAAAAATGTATACACACTGTAAGAGCTGAAAGCTCAGTTTTGAAAATGAAATGTATTTTTTAAAAATATTTTTTTATTGATTTCAGAGAGGAAGGGAGAGAGATTAGAAACATCAATGACAGAGTCATTGATTGGCTGCCTCCTGCATGCCCCCCCACTGGGGATCAAGCCTGCAACCCAGGCATGTGCCCTTGACCAGAATCGAACCCGGGACCCTTCAGTGCACAGGCTGATGTTCTATCCACTGAGCCAAACCAGCTAGGGCTGAAATGTATTTTCATAAACACTGCCTTTATAATTATTCAAATGTGTGTATACATTTTTGGGGGACACCCTATATTTACTCTCCAACAGGCTTGTGAAGCTGATTCCCATCTGAGAGAGGGAGGTAGGAGGGGCTGGTTGTACATAACAGCAGTGGTTCTGCAAGTGCAATCTACAGCTCTAGGACTGAGTAAACCAAAACAAGGCAGCTTTAATCTAGGTGATTTTATTTAAAAAATATTTTTTATTGGTTTCAGAGAGGAAGGGAGAGGGAAAGGGAGAGGGAAAAAGAGATAGAAACATCAATGATGAGAGAGAATCACTGATCAGCTGCTTCCTACAGGTCTCACACTGGGGATCGAGCCTGCAACCTGAGCATGTGCCCTGACCTGGAATCAAACCCGGACCTCCTGGTTCATAGGTCGACGCTCAACCACTGAGCCTCACAGGCCTGACTCTAGGTGATTTTATTTTAAAATGTTGAACAGCCGAAACCGGTTTGGCTCAGTGGATAGAGCGTCGGCCTGTGGACTGAAGGGTCCCAGGTTCGATTCCGGTCAAAGGTATGTACCTCGGTTGCGGGCATATCCCCAGTAGGAGATGTGCAGGAGGCAGCTGATCGATGTTTCTCTTATCGATGTTTCTAACTCTCTATCTCCCTCCCTTCCTCTCTATAAAAAATCAATAAAATATATTTAAAAAAAAAATAAAAAGTTGAACATCAGTCCCTTCCTCAGTACTGTCCAGTCAGCAAGATGGGGTTGGTGAAAATGGGGATATCACCCAACCTCCTGGCTTAAAAGCCTCCAACAGCTTCCTGTCATAGCATCTGGACTGACATCCATACTCTTTTCTCTGGCCTCCAAGGCCATAGCTGATTTGATCCAGCCTTCCTCCCTGACGCATGTCCGCTGGTGTGTGCCAGTCCCCACCAACCTTCTGTTTCTCAAACATGCCAGTGTGTACACATCTGAGGGCCTTTGCTGGCATAGTCTTCACAGCATGGCAGAGGGCCTCTAGCTGTTCACCCAAATCTGCTCTCTCCACAATGATGGCATTGTAGTCAGGCAGTGCTGGACTACATTTCCCAGCCTCCTTAGCAGTAGGCAAGACTCTACTACCAAGTTCTCCCCAGCACAGCATGAACAGAAATCATGTGATCCACTTCTAGACTGGGCTTCTCCATGCTGTTTCTTCTTCTAGCTACCAGGTAGGATGAAGCAAAGAGGATGTCGGACTTACAAGATGTAAAGAGCCTGGTTCCCTGAATCACTACGTGGAGGAGAGCTGCCCATCAATCAGGAACACTTGCCTTGGACTGTCATATAGGCAAGATAAAAACTTTTGTGGTTATAAATTATGGAAATTTTAGGCCTCTTTGTGCCCCTCAGCCTAACATAAAACACCTCAAATCCTCACTTGGCACTCAAATGTTAAAGGTTAGCTTCTCAGAAGACCTTCTCATTGATTACTCAACATTAAATAGTCTCTAGTTCCTTCTATCATACCAATCTAGTCAATTTTCATCATAGAACTTAGTATTAACTAGCATTTTGTTTGTCGTCATTCTTCAAAGAGACCGCTGTAATGTCTCTTTGGGACCGCTGTAATGGGAATAGGCATCTTAGCTCGGCTCATGCAATCTGGCACATGACTCAATGTTTATTGAATTAGTATCTTCTGATGAATTTTTTTAAAAAATATATTTTATTGATTTTTTCACAGAGAGGAAGGGAGAGGGATAGAGAGTCAAAAACATCAATGAGAGAGAAACATCGATCAGCTGCCTCCTGCACACTCCCCACTGGGTATGTGCCCGCAACTAAGGTACATGCCCTTGACTGGAATCGAACTCGGGACCCTTGAGTCCGCAGGCCGACGCTCTATCCACTGAGCCAAACCGGTCAGGGCTCTGATGAATTTTTTAACTCAAAGGGATGCAGAAATTTTTTTAGCCATCTAAAGAATTAAAAGGCCAGAAAAAACAACAACCAGGGACCGATAGAAGGTTGTTTCTCGTTGTACCTGATTTGGGTCTATTTTAGGAAGATAGTGGATGAAGAACTATGGCCAGTCTGTACAACCATTTGCAGAGAAGTGCAGTTTGTCGATATTTCAAATTAGTCTTACATTTGGATATAATAAAAAGTACTACTTCACATGGATACCTGCAAGCTTACTAACCTCAGAATGTCATCTGTCTTTTAAAACCTACATTAGCCCAGTGGGGTGCAGCTCAGTGATTGAGCATTGACCCAGGAACCA
Organism: Myotis myotis; assembly: GCF_014108235.1. NCBI lineage: Eukaryota > Metazoa > Chordata > Mammalia > Chiroptera > Vespertilionidae > Myotis > Myotis myotis. Next base: position 7,721,315 of record NW_023416324.1, on the reverse strand, counting down.
AGAGGTCACTGGTTCGATTCCTGGTCAGGGCATATGTCCGGGTTGTGGGCTGGATCCCCAGCAGGGAGTGTTCCAATCAATGATTCTCTCACATTATTGATGTTTCTATCTCTCCCTCTTCCTTCTCTGAAATCAATTAAAAAATATATTTAAAAGAAGAAAAATAAAACCTACATTATTCAAACTCAACAGCCATCCTGGTCTAGAATCCCTAAAACCTGCAAACTGACCTCAACAACCCAGTTCTGCTATGTCACCCTTAGGGCCTTTGAGCTGAGAAACTGAGGCAGTGTAATGGTGTTCATGGATTTATTCATTCAAAACCCTACTAGGCATCAGGCACTGGGGATACAGCCGTGAAAAGGACAGACGTAAATCCCTACCCTCATAGACCTTATGTTTTAATGGGGGAGGAAGACAATAAACTAGGTCAGAAATGACATGCAGAGTGTTGGGTAGTGGGGTCACTGCTGAGGAAAATGAGTAAGGGCAGTGAGTGACACAGGAAGAGGAGTCGGTGGCTATAATTTTAGAAAAAGCAGCCAGAAAAGACGTTACTGAGGTGACATTTGAGTAAAGACCTGAAGATAGCGAGAGAAAAAGCATGAAGGTGCCTGGGGAAAGAGCATTCCAGACGAGGGGACAAATACACAAAGGGCCTGAGGTGGAGAGCGAGGTGAGGTCAAGCAGGGTCAGGGGGAGGGAAGCAGGAGGTTAGGGCAGAAGTAATAGCGGCCTTGGGGGCCCTGTAAGGACTGTGGCTTTCACTCTGGGATGGGACTCACTGAAGGGTCCCAGCTCACACTGGCAGCTGTTCTAAGGGAAAGTAGGCAGACAAGGGCAGGAGCAGGGAGGCCGCCTGCAATAACCCAGCTGAGAGGTGCCCCTGCCTGGGACCAGGGCTCTAGAAAGGATCAGATTTCAAATAGACTTTGAAGTGGAGCCAACAGGACTTAGGGTAGATTGGATGCAGGGCATGTAAGTCGTCAAGGTTTGAGAGTGAGCAACCGGAAGGATGAAGCTGCCATTTACTTCTCCGGGGAAGACGGTGAGAGCAGCAGTTGGGGGTGGAGGATCTGGGGCTGAGGGCACTTCAGATTCCTGAGGCAGAACAGGAAAAATGATGTCGGCGTTAGGAACTTTCTAGGAGGAACCAACCCACCCTAGCTCTAAGTTTTTAAAGGACAAAAGCCATAGATAAGCATTGATGAATTTGCTTAATCCCCTTCCCATACCAACAGCTGCGAGCAGGGACGCAGTATAAGCTGGTAAGTTAGCACTTCCATGAATTTCTACTGCAGCTGCCTGTCCCTGCGCCAACACTTGTATACGGGTAGGAGCAGTTAAGGCACCTCCAGTTGCTTGTCAGACCTTAAAAAGCCACAAGCGAGAACAGGGCATCGCAGAAGATTCTACTAGACGGAGGTCTGTGGCATGCTCAGGTGGGGGGTGGGGCGCTCTCCATGCCTGAGGTGAAGGTAGGGGACTGCTGGCTGACCACCATACTGCACTCCTCATCTCGGGCACGCAAGTCGATCAGACCTCACAGCCTCCCTGGCAGTGTGGCATGGCCATGCGACAAAGTTCCAGCCTGCGAAATGCAGGAGAGAAGAGATGAACACCCCTTCCAGGCCTGGTATAAAAGCTTCCACGAACCCTCATTCTCTTTTCCTGGTATGTCAGCTACGTGCTGACGTCCAAAGTAATCTTGGAAGCCACATTGTTGAAAAGGGCAGAACCCTGGTAGCCGAGGGCCCTTAGTGATTGAGCCCTCCCTTCCCACACATCACTGCTGGAGTTGCCCGACTTCTGAAAATTTCCCTTAGCATCCTCAAATCTCGCGTGATGCAATGGATGCTAGTTAATATCTAATGAGCACTTACAACGTGCCAGTAATTTTCTAAGGACTTTATATGTATTGTTTAATTCCTGTGACCTCCAATTGTCCCAATTTTACAGGAGAGGAAACTGAGGCACCGAAAGGTTAGGTAATTTACCCAGTCACATAGCTAGTAAGTAGCAAAGCTGAAATTCACACCCAAGCAGCCTGGCTCTGGAGACTAGCCTGAACCACAGTACCCCATCCCCAGTGCTGTTTCTATTACTTTGCATCAACTGCCTATGTGGAGCCACAACGCACACCTTATGAACAGCAACAGCCACCCTCCTGCAGTGGTTATCTGCAAGTTACTTTAATGGCGTGGAGATGCCCATTTCTTCTGGGTTTCAGGCACATGGCAAGTCACAGAGCCTGGGAAGAAGTTATTTAAAGGGACAGGGAGATAGAGACAGGGATACAAATTAATTAACCATCTCCACTGAAAAGAAATTGGTCAAACAAGAGTCTTATGATAAAAACTTTATTGTTTAAATATCAAATGTTTTACACATCACTTTTCTTCAGAAAGTTCCTATTAAAAAAAAGAAAAGAAAGTGTTTTGATTATTTAGGGCTGACTTACATTTCATTACGTGACACACTCAAACCCAAATGCATCTAATTCACTCAGCTACAGACTGGTCCTATGTCCAGCCCCTAAACCAATGGCACAATGCAACCAACTTCGGGATTCCTGAGTGTGGTTCCCTTAAGTTCTCAGAGTTTCCCAACTCTCAAAACCAAAGCATTCTGGGAGAGACTGAGCTATTGGCAAGCCTATTTTGCCAATCAGCCCAGTTCTTCTAAGATGCAGTAGTCTCAAAGTGTAAAGAAAAGCCAGGAAAGCATGAGCAATAGCAAGAACAAATAAAGGGAAAAGAGCATGTCTACTTGCTCAGATTTGCCAAATATGGCTACACAACTGGTAAACAAACCTTGAGTGCAAAGGCCATTGGCCCAACTTGCCATGAAGATGAGATTTAGAATTAAAATGAGGAAATTAACTTCCACCAGAGGTGCACAGTGAAAAAAGCAAATGCAATTACTATGCTGAATTGCTCCGAGTTCATCACCAGAACCAGCTCAAAAGAATGACAAAAGAACAGAGAATGGAAATATAATCACGCAGAGGGCAAGGTCACAGGTGGGTGGCATTAACTCAGCTGTGGAGCCTTCAGGGAAGGAAAAAGTCTGGTCAGCATCAGGTAACCTCAGACCAGAGGGATTTAGAAATAAACCCAACTGCTGCCTCCGGTAGGAAACTAGTAAGGGTCTGCCTTTCCTTAAGCCACAGATGCATTCATTCAAGGTTGTGAGTAAAACAAACTCCTGGTAAACAGCATCACTTCCCATCAGACATGTATTTCCCAGGGAGAAAAATCCCAGCATGCCCCTTCCTCAAGTCAGCTAATGAAAACCGTACGGTACATATTTAAAGGGATATAGTTCTGTAAGCATTACCCTAATTTTGTATTCCACGCCTCCATTCCAGGTCTTTTGTAGTTTGCTTAGTTTTAGGCAAAAAATATTTTCTAACTTCTACACTCTTGAACCATTCTCTGCAGATTTCATTTTATAAGATTGTGTCCTAAAACGTATCAGCTATAGCCTCTCACCTTGGAGCCGCCAGAGGGTTTAGGTTACCAATCACCAATACATAACTCACTGAAACCCAAATCACTAGTAGTTAAAAAGTCCAGAAATCCTCCCAGTATGCCGCCGGATCACAACATATGTGATGACACTTAAATAATGGGTTGAAGACTGTCCTTTTGATGGAGCTGTCCCATAGAAAGGTTTGCTAGAGCCTTGAATCCTTATAAATGCTGCCCATCACTGGTCCAACACCCTTGCTTGCTACATGTCCTGCTCTAGGTCCCCATTTTCACATATTGCACTCAGCTGCTGTAGAACAGCAAGACTGGCAGCACCCTCTAAGTCCTGTTAGCCCTGATGGTCAGTGTTCTGAGCAGCCATGCTTGGGGGAACCGGGGAGGATGCTACAGCACACCCGTATCTCCATCATGTCTCTACCCTGCATGCAAGGGTCATCTTCCATTTACTTGTACTTCTACCCTCCCCCACCCCCCAGCATAAACTGATTTCTGAATACCTTCTCTCTTCAATTAGTTCTACCAAATGACTTGGTGCAGGACCATTCTGGATGAACACTAAAGGTGAGCCTCAAGGCCGCCCCATGTGTGCCCCCTATCTTCAGGAGGGCCACTTTCAATGGAGGCCTCATACTTTTCATTTCCCACCAAAAGTAGATGCCTCTGCTATTTGGAAAAACCAAGGCACAAGAGAAGGTTCACCTGAAGTCTTTAGTTTATGCAATGAACTCCTAGAGACACCTACTGAGGGACCACTGAGGAACAGAACCTGAGCCACGGTTTTACATTTCCCGTTCTCAAGGACATGTTCTGAATCTATTTTGTTAAGAGGAACTGGCACTTTAAATTCTTTCAGAGGAAAAGCTTTTTACTTTATGGAACTCCTAACACGAAAGGGAACAGTCATCTTCTAGGATGGGAATGGGAAACTTTTCTAGCAAAGCCACAGCGTACACGAAGTCACCAAATTCAAAGGAGAAACGTGGCTTTCTGGAATCTGTGCTAGAGAATGGCAGAAGGCATCATCCAATCAGCTTCTCTTACTACGTTACCAGTGATAACAACTTTGGAATATTTGACAGTTCAAGTATCCTGTTTACCCTCAGGGCAGGTGTCAAACAGGTAAGACAAGGAAATCAGAAAGCACTGCAATTCCTAGCCACTTAGTTGTAAGGCTGTTTTTATATACAGAGGGGGGTAAAAGCCACAAGTGAAGAATAGATCTGTAGATATGAAAAATGTTTGCGTTTTAATCTATGTAAAGTTAACTGTAGGATATTTGTCAAGCACACATGTATATATATACACTAGAGCTGGCGGTTTAACCAACATTTTTATGGCTTTTACTAGAGACAGAAGTGCTAAGAACAGGCAGATTCCACTACAAATGGTTATAATAAAATCAGTGACATGAAGCCTCATGTATCTTTCCATTTTTATGCAACCCTCTTGCTGGGTAAGTATTTTACGGAGAAACACGTGGGGTAGGCTGCAAGGCAAAATAGTCTTAACACACACTCACCATCTATCCAGTTCCCTTCGCCAAGCAATTGGTAATCTTTATGCTTATGGCTAAAGCCCAAACTCTGGGATGAGGGCTACTGGCTGACGTCTGGGGGCCTAACCAGGTACAAGTGGAAATAATTCCTATCACCTTCAATGGGCAAAATCTATAACGTAGATATAGGTGTCTGGTTACCAAACACATTTTTACACACAGGAACCAGCTTCAGGAGAAATGCGGAAGTTATACATAAAAATCTTCTCCTCTCTGGTGAACAGACCAGCCCTGGAGGTGAGCACTAATCAGAACATTGTCCACGACTGGTAATGGTGAAGGAGCCGCCTAGTAAAGGGGCCCATTACTGGTCGGGCTGACACTTAACAGTCCTGCTGGCAACCAAAGGAGTTTCACAATGATTTTATTTGATTCCTAGAGAAGTTAATCTCTAATTTCTGCACTTGGAATAAAAACTGCCAGTGAAGGTTCACTAGTGTCACACTCTAGAGCTTCTGAACTTACAAATGACTCAAAACCCTCACAATATCAACAACCTAACTTGCATAAAAAATGATGGACAGGAAATAAGATCTTAAACATAAAAAGCAATTATTCATTGGAAAATAAATGATGGAAAAGGACAAGGATATTTGGGTTAAATTCATTCAAAGTATTCCTAACAAGAATACATGGACACCTACAGGCCTAATCATAAATACACATGCACTTAAAGGCTATTGCAATGAAACCTGTTCCGGACTGATCTTCCATATTCCATCTCTGGGACTGATTCCCCAGTCCCCACACTGTGAAAAGACAGTGGCCAGCCCTCTGAGTGGTGCATGCCACCTGCTCACAGAACAGCGTGAGGTCCATCTTCACACAGGCCTTATTGTCATTGCTAAGTTCTACCCCACCCACCACTCTGTGGCCCTAAAGATTTATAAACCCACAAAGCAAATATAAGGACCCCTTTGCACTGCCACCGATTTTGCCCCAATCACAGCACTACTTCATTACAGTCACAGCTCCCGGAGGCGGCGGACAGAAACCCAACAAGCAGTTTCCTAGTCCATCGTACATCTTTGGTGTAGGGCGGGCGAGAGGGTCTGCAGCACATGACTGTCTGAAGGACATTTTGAAGACAATCTGGCTAGCCTGTTGTTTTGAGCGCCCTCTTGCAAACAGTTAACTACAACTTGTCACAATCCTGACTTCAGAGGATCGTGACGGACCTAGGTGATGTTCCATCACGTTACTAAAGTCTCCTAACACGCACACGAACAGCACAGCCAAGAGAAGATGGAACAGGGTACAAGAGAAATGCATGAAGTAGCCACAAATTAAAATTTCAAAAACTCCTGAGATATGAGCCTCCATTTTGATTGTGCTAAAATGACTTGAATTTTGATGTCAAGAATAAGCTTTTAAAGAGAGTCAGACTTTAGACAAAATCACTGAACACTAAGTTCACAAATCACCATTTCAAAGGTTGTCTCAAACACGTTGCAAAGTGTAACCGGAATTGGGAATTATCATGCTCAAAATTCTTTTCAATAAAACAAGATTTCAGATTCCTTCTAGGTACAGAAAAGAGCAGATGTCTTTCCAGTAGCATTATTGCACAGTGGGGCCCACAGGACAGTGATTTCCAAGGGCTAGTCCTCATCTAGTAAAAGGCCACAATAAATACCGCTATACACTACGCCCCACTCCGACTTGACATGGTAAACACAAATGTGATGAATCTTGTTTAATAAAAGAAACTCCTGAGAAAAGACGGGGATGGAATACACTACCAACCATCTAGTAAAAGGCCACGGAGTCAGAAACTGCCATTACTGTTTATTTCTATTGCCACGAAGCACACTCGCCAGACGGACATTCCAAGCCCCGTGACAAACCAGTGGCATGGTTCACACTTCACTAGTTCACTCAGATCACAGCTCAAACTGAGCTTTAGTAGAACTTCCCAGAAGATGGATTTAGAAAGGAAATACACTGCTGACAATCAGTCCATTAACTGAACTCGAGATCATCATTTGTCATTGAGGGTGGAAGTGTGATCAGTGAGATGCTAGCAAACCCACGCGAGTAAATTCCAGTGTTTAGGTCACTATTTTTTCACTCACAGTTCTTGAAACATCACCAAGACATTTGCAAATGGAATTCCAGGTTTGTTTGTTTTTTTAATCTGGGTAGCACCATGTTTCACTCTAATGTCAATTCCCCTACAATACCCCATCCAAGGTGGCAATCCATGCAGCAGCCTATGATGTACAAAGTAACTCAAGTTTTAAACCCTCCTGATTCATCCTTCTAAAATGTCAAATCCTAACCACAAACCACGCCAGGCAATATTACTCAATTATTCTTCAATTTTCTTGTTATAACTGATGAGTCATAATACACAGAGCACTGGGTAGAATTCCGAACACCCAAACTATGTGATCAAAAGTTTGTAAATTGACAATGGAACCAACAAGCCATACCACCTTGCCTGTGGTACAGACACAGCCAAAGTGTGAACTTAAGCTGCTCTTAGCTGCATGGGTGGTGGGATTTCTCAGGGCTTCTGCTTCTCCAAGACTCACTCTCATTCTAAAATGGTATGCTAAACACAAAGCCATCAATTTTATTCCAGAATACATCATCTTAATGAGAATAAAAAGCTTTTGTATACATATACTGCCATTACATTTAAAAAGGCCCAAATTTTAACTAATAGACAAATTCATCAGACAAGAGATCATAAATTACTTTGGCTGAAAAAAAATCTTTAAAAAAAATCTGGCTCAACATTCTGCTTGCAGGTTTCTACTAGTACAGGTGAGTGTGTGTATGTGTGTATAATAGCTTTTTTCCCCAAGGGAATGGAGTATGGTCTAGCCCACTTTTCCATGGTTATGTAGGAACTACAATGTTCTTTGCTAGCAAAATAAGAAGTGCAAGGTCTGCATTTCCACCACCTTGTTGCAAAGCCCCAAGAGCTTCCTGCAAAGTAAAGCCGGCATGGAGAATCCGGTCAATGTCTGCAGCAGGAAAAAGTAATGGTGGGAGAATGGAGGGACTTGATGATGGATAGCTGATAGGTGGGTCAAATTCAACAAGTGGCCCTGCAGCTTCAGGACAGACATCTTCTCTGGTCTCAGGCCCATCTGTCACTGGATTCTGTGTGTCCTGACCCAAATCTTTAACCAATATGAAATCTGATGACAAGGACTTAGTTTGCTCTGAAGTCTGATTGAGTGCATCCTCCTCACCTGCGAGAAGTTTTGGTGAAATTTCTACACCTAAGGTGCAGTGTAATTGATTAGACGTTTTGGCTGAGGCTAGAATGACAGAACTCTCATTTACTGATTCCGTAGACCGGGGGACACCTTCCGAGTCAGTTACTAGGCCGTCAGCGGGACCCCTGAAGTTCACATCTGCTGTATCTTCCATTCCAGTGCCAGCGGAAGTGTCTACTAATTTTTCTGTCTTTACTGAAACAGATGTGGCCTGATGAAAGGAGACCTGTGAACACTGTTCACTCTGGATCCATCGTTCAGAAAGGACCTCCAGACTTGTTTGGCCCTCAGTTACTGTTTCTGATTGACAGATAACTTCTTCAGATGGAATTTCTGAAGCTGGTTTACTACTAGTGACCAGAAGTCCTTGAAGTTCCTTCAAGGCTGCTGTGATGGAGGAGCAAGATTCCTCTGCTGACTCCACAGAGGGCTGACAACTGCCACAGAGACTTACAGCAGGGGAGCAATTCCCAGTGTCTGCATTTGTTCCAGACATTTCCACATTACTTTCTGGGAGCTGTAAATTCTGAGAGGAAATGGAACTACTCAAGGTTTCAGATGAAGGGTTGCATTTTGATGTTTCCACTTCCATCAAGGGATTATCTAAGGTGAGATCAGATGCACTGACACTCTCGACATTGGCATTCTGGCCGCCTGCCAGTAGGGGCTGTTCAACTACATCTACTTCCATAAGTGTTTCTGAACTGGAGCAGTCAGAGCACCCTGAGGGTAGACTGCTCTGTGCACCTGGGAGGTCCATATTCTGCTGCAGCCTGTTTCTTTTCATTGCAGCTTCCACATCCACACTTTTTGGTTGATTCTGTTGCCTTTCTCCAAGAAGCTCAAGGTCCCCCTTGTTACAAAGATGTTCTCGGTCATGTGGCACATTCTGTTGTTCAATCTCATGCTGGCCATTCTCTGGTTCCTCCTGCTGCTGAAGGCCATTCACCTGACTCAGAGTCTGACATTCTGGATGCCAACCCTTTTCACCTAGAAACCTCTGTGGTTCTTGCATCCTGGTCGCTGTGACAGACACTTCCTGTGTTGGGTGGAGGGGAGAGTTGAGGCTCTGGGTGCTTCTTTCAGCAGGAGATGGCTCCAGATTATCTGCAACAGTGGCTTCCTCGGGTGAATTCTGCCAGGGCACAGCCAAACTCCAGTCCGCTGGAGAAGCAGGACCAGGGAGATCCTGTAGAGGAAGAGGCTCTTTCTTTTCAGAGGGAATCTGGAATTCAGTGGTAGCCTGTGAGGCCTTCACAGCGTTCGGTGCGATGCTGTCTGGGTCACTGGGCTTGAGGGGGCAGACTGAAGCAGAGACAGAGTGAGCGAGACCCGCAGGATTACCAATCTCAGGACTCTGTCCTGAAGGACGGGCCGGATGGTTAAATCCATCTGAAGTTGGTAACGATGACAATCCCAGTGAGGTAGTTTCTTCACCACTTTTCTCTACATGGAACAAAAGGGAGAGGAAAAGAGATCAGCAGGTTATGAAGGCCACTGAATTACCAGAGGATACAAATCTAAACATGATAGGACAGGTCTTAAACTTGGGTTTGCTTATATTACACAAGAATCATTCCCACTGTGGTAGACAATTTAACATCACAGCATGAAAGTAAGAGGTGGGAATGTTAATAAGAGATGCATACTGCACTATTTAAATATCATTAATAAACATACACATGATGGCTGGTTTGTGCTCAAGACTGAAGGCCATTTCAGTACCTTTATTCTTTGTGAGTTCAGAACCCTGGGATACTTTCCCCAGTGTGTTCTCTCCACCACTTGTCCTAAAATCACTGGGATGTTTGCTAAGCACACATATTTTGGGACACTTTCTTGGGAGTAAACCTAGGAACTTGCATTTCCAATAAGCTCCTCCAGTAATTCTTAAGCACATTACAAATTCTGAAGCTCTCTGACTAGAATGATTCTCATGCCAAGATACTTTCAGTGTTTCAGATGTGAACACTGAGGTTATAAATGACAAGTCTAAACCAGGCATATCATCTGGGTCAGAGCAGGACTTATAAAGAGGAAGAAGAATGTAATGCTTGGGGATCTCCACAAGACAGAGAGGTGAACATTCTATTTATTTCTATCCAAACCTCCCCCAAATAACAATAAAACTATGTGAGCGTTGACGGTGAGAACAAAAGTAAAGCTAAAGACCAAACAGATTAAATCCCAGTCATCATCTTACCAATAAAAAGACTGCCAGTTACTTTTATCACATGAACACAGTATAACTAAGTAAGAACACTTAAGTATGTTAAGGGCAAGGGAGTGGGGGTGGAGGTAGATCGGGCAGTGGAGGGAGATAGTTTTCAATAGGCAATGACAATGGACCCATTGTAGCTTTCTGACCAGTCACACAAGATGGCAGGGTCAAACATTACCTCAGTGTAAACATGCTGTCATTAAACATAGGTTCCAACTCTCCTTTTGCCACTGATCCAGTTAAAAACTGTCTTCTATGCAATTATTATACAATCTTCAAAAGTCAAAGGCTGGTAACAACAATGACTTCACAATACAATCTATTAGGGCAGATACAACTCAGCTGCTTCATGCTCAACATTAGTGTCCAACATGGGGGCTTGATCGTGACTTAAGAAGTCATGAAGCAATGCAGTTACAGTTCAGATGGCTCTAGATCATTCTGACACAACACTGGTTAACAGCACGAGACGATGAAGCACTATGCCAGGGAGTGACAGGCTTCTATGAAACAGTCTTACTTATAGTTTAGGGGTAAACAGGAAAACAGCATTTATCTCAGTGCAAACCATATCCCTTAGAGTCTAAAAACAGTTATTAGTTTTTCTTGTCAATCTCTAAGGCTGACCCTGAAAAAGATTCAATGTTGAGTTACTGTGAACAGGAAAGATGCACTGTAGTGAAATATCCATGTTAACAGCATGGGCTGGGGGCAGAATGACAATGGCCTTCTGGCAACTGATATGACAGCTGTAACAACTGGGTGAGGTCAAGGTGACAGGGTCTGAGTGTATTTTGTACTCACTACGAAAGCAGCATACATCCTCCTGTAGCTGAGAGGGTCAGTTTCACTGGCCTAAGTCCTAAATGCAGGGGAGGACTGGGTCAGTACCATCAGATAGGAGAAGACGATGAGGGCAATGGATATTAAGAATAATTAAACTATGCCTGCTTTTTACCCAGCCTTTCAAGAAAAAGAAAGAAGAAATTAAGTCCCATGTATCTCATTACAACCAGCCTGCAAATCCCTATAAAGTCCAAGGTTGATAGTTTAAAATACCGATTTTCCTCCTCTTGATGTATTAGCCAATATACTCAGGCTGACAATGGCCACCTTTACACTGCAGGGAAATAGAGGGAGGGTGGGGATGGGGAAATCGGTCTGGCCAGGGAGAGGCAAAAGCAGGGTCTCAGTTCTCATTGCTGGGAGTATAAAATGCCAGTTCCACCTTTATTATTGACTTGGTGACCCTGCACAAGTCACCTGGCCTGTTTCCATTTCTTCTTCAACAGAATGAAAATTTCTACCGCTCTATAGCTCTAGGTAGGTGTGTGCAGTAATGTGCAAAAAGAACTTGCAGTTTTCAGGTCTTATGAAAGCCCTAAATGACGAGTTATCCAACAAAGGGCTGTGAGGCTGATATGCTTGATTTGAAATTCACAATGGTCGGTTAGATGGACATTGCTTTTCTGGGATTTTCCCCTTGGACTGTTCTAATAATGGATAAAATTTTAAATAAGAAATTATGTTTAGATGTGTATGTATGCTAACATACAAACATGTATACAGGCTAGTTGTAACCAGATTAAACAAGGTGAAATGGTGAATGACGGACGCTAAGTTCCAAAACTGCTGCAGATATAGACCACGGACGACTGATGGAAGGCTTAGGGAGTGTCTATAAATACCTGGTCTGGGGCCCACTCCAGCTGCAGTACACACACACTACATGCATCATGGCTTCTGACGCTCTGTTTGAATTAGGAAACAGACAAGCAAACTTGGGTTAACAATGCAAACCACACAGCATGCGGGGTTATAGTCTCCATTCCTTTGCCATCTTTAACCTCAGGAACTGGCAGTCAAAGCTGGGGAATGTTTCTGTAGTTTGGACATCAAAAGAACTCTCTCACAATACATAAAATAATGTGTCAACTTCAACAGATTTTTAATAGTACTTGGAAAGAAATTAATTTTACACACAGAAAATTCATGGACAAACACGTCAGACAGGTGAAAAGAGGTAGGCCCATATGCAGAATTACATGACATGGACATCCTCTTATGGAGTACACGGTAAGTGAACACACGTAACAGACACTTTCCAAATTCCTTTCTCAGTTGAGACTTATTTATAGAAGAAATACAAACCAAACATGATTATCTAGCCTGGCTTAACTTCTTTATTTTTTAATTAGTTTTTAGAAAACAGATCAGATACAGCTCTTATTCTGAATTATTTTTTCAACTACTAGAAAAGATAGATACTTTGGTAATGAGTAGCCACCAAAGAAGCAGTTTTTAGCAAAAATAATTTCACCTTTACGACCAGAATTTCAACTTTGATGATACTGGGAAGTCAATGTCCCAAACAAATAGAACCTCATGTTATACAATCACCTCATTACTTAAACATTACAAACACAGCACAAGCCAATACACATCAGCAACACAAGGTCACCTGGGTAAAGAGCCATTTCCTTTTAATCATTTGAAGTGGATACATCTTCACTTTAATGCCTGAAAACATCTGTGGTTTCTATTTTAATCTCCCAAGCTTTCTAATAAAAGGTAATTACCCAAAGAGGGTAACTGTTATTAGTTTAGATAGCACTGCTACCATCAGCTAGTGTTTCCTAAATAAAAGCACCAAAACCGTGGGGGGAAAGTAGAGATTTCACAAAATGATAATACATTCTATTTTACTAATACAGAGTATTATGACTAAGCTGACAAGTTACTAAGAAAATGTGAAACATTCTAAGTAGGTATGTCAATCTCATTCAATCTTGCCTTGTGGGTAAGACTGAAATTGAATTTGCCCTGGCTGGGTGGCCTAGTGGCCTAGTTGGTTACTGTCATCCTGTACACCAAAAGGTTGGTTGTGTGGGTTCAATTCTGGGTCAGGGCACATACTCAGGTCTCAGGTTTAATCCCCGGTAGGGGTGCATAGGGGACACAACTGATCAATGTTTCACTTTCACACTGATTTCTCTCACTCTCTCTCAAATTAATAAAAACATTTCCTTGTGTGAGGATAAAAACAAAACAAAGCAAAACAAAACAGAATTTTTTCTTCTTTGTTTGGTTGCTCAAAATTCTCCCTTTCCTATAAAATACTTAAGTCACATTTAAAACTGTAGCCTGTAGTAAATCTGAACTATAAGATAGTGGAGTAGACTGCAAACAGACCACCTCAGAAGTCTCCATCTGCTACCCATGTCCATTCGAGGGGGGTTCAAGGCTGACGCATTGGGTGTTCTCCAGTAATAGACACTGGCAAAATCTGGCTGCTTACTTTTAAAGCTCTTATCTTTTTTGTCTTTAGAAGAAAGCTAGTCCCTGAACTTGTAGATCCAATCCACTTTACCATATCGAAAAAATGCAACATGTGATACTAGTCACTGATGAATAATGACAACTCAAGACTTTAAAATAACCCAAAGTTGCCCTAACTGGTTTGGCTCAGTGGATAGAGCGTCGGCCTGTGGACTGAACGGTCCCAGGTTCCATTCCGGTCAAGGGCATGTACCTTGGTTGTGGGCACATCCCCAAGGAGGGGGTGTGCAGGAGGCAGCTGATCGATGTTTCTCTCTCATCGATGTTTCTAACTCTCTGTCCCTCTCCCTTCCTCTCTGTGAAAAATCAATAAAATATATTTAAAAAAAAATAACCCGCCCTAACCGGTTTGGCTCAGTGGATAGAGCATAGGCCTGCGGACTCAAGGGTCCCGGGTTCGATTCCGGTCAAGGGCATGTACCTTGGTTGCGGGCACATCCCCAGGAGGGGGTGTGCAGGAGGTGACTGATCGATGTTTCTCTCTCATCGATGTTTCTAACTCTCTATCCCTCTCCCTTCCTCTCTGTAAAAAATCCATAAAATATATATATATATTTTAAATATATTTTATTTATTTTTTACAGAGAGGGAGAGAGATAGTTAGAAACATCGATGAGAGAGAAACATCGATCAGCTGCCTCCTGCACATCTCCCCACTGGGGATGTGCCCGCAACCAAGGTACATGCCTTTGACCGGAATCGAACCTGGGACCTTTCAGTCCGCAGGCCGACGCTCTATCCACCGAGCCAAACCGGTTTCGGCCATAAAATATATTTTAGAAAAAAAAAAATAATAACCCAAAGTTAAAAGTTAATTCTCTTCAGCTTCTAGAAAATGCACCTGAGTCACTGTTCTGTAACAGATAGGGAACAATTACCCATGGGATTCAGCAAAACCATGCCCCTCCATTTTACCCAGAAACTTGGCTTGGACTTTAGATTGAAATGGGCTACAATTCAGACTTAGGAAAAAACACACATATAGGTGGCTTCACTTCAATAGCTCACATCCTGTTCTAACTGGCTCACTACTGTGACCTCATTAACAGCATAATCCTGTATGTTGACTAACGTTCAATGATGCTTCTTACTGTTGGTTCCTTTGGTGGCAGCACTTTCAGTCGATAAAAAAAGGTTTGGACTGCTTAGTCATTATTCAAAATAAATGGGCCTACGAAAAGGAAAAGAAATTTTCAGGGAAATACTGTTGGACTCAAAAGGAAGTGTCTGCTTACTCTTACAACTTTCTTTAGGAAAAAAGACTTTTCAGGAAGCCTACCAAAATGCGCCTAAGCAAACAGCTCCCACTCTGTCTTGCACACAGCAGTGGATTGCTGTTTCTTGACCCTGGAAACACCAAGTTTTCTCTGTTGTGCTGAGGGACAGGAGAAGGTGGTAAGAGGACAGAAACACATCTGACAGGACGATGAGACCGATCACGACCTGGAAAGGTTCCTACCCTCTAAAGCTCAACTTCCTTGCTCACCCACCAATAAAAAGTTAGGTATTCAAGAGCCCAGCACTGCAAATACCTGCATCCTGTACAGATTTCTGAAGGGCTTCTGCTAATTCTCGGTCTGCAATCTCCTCCGGCCGGAGCACCTCCTCCCGCCCGGCCCCATATGCCAACCGGGCACACTCTGGTAGCTCCGCCTCGGGGAGGAAGGTGGTCTGTGAGCCTGTGGTGCCGATCACGAGTACATTTTTCTTGAGGTCAATGGAACACTTAGAAGGAAGAAAGCAAAGACTGATGATGGCAGATGAAACACATGCAGGAAAATTATGATCCCGAATTTAAAACTCATTCACAAAGAGCGACATGGACAGAGACAGAGATGGTTCCAAACAACTTTGCCTGAAAGCATTTAAACTTTAACCTAGATGACACTGTTAATTTAGAATTTGTTTAATGAAGTTTACAGCAGAATAATCTCTACAGAATACAGTTCACAATTTGTTGAACACAATGTATACTAGTACTCATGTCTAAGTTTAAATATAATACATATTCATTGTGCAAAATTTGGGAAATTGCCAGGCATAATCAATGGCTCCACCTTTTACAAACATGACTCTTAAAAATAAAACTGAGACATATCATTTATACAGTTTAACATTTTGTTTTTTGTATACATACAGCTTATATTTAAACTCTGTACTAATGGTACAGAGTGGTATAAAGGCAAGGCAATCTATATAAAACTAGACTTTATTTCATTCTTTGTGTATTTTTATAATTAATTAATATAGGACAATTGCATACATATGTGCTTTATATTTATAATTGGAGATACCATGGTCTATACCAGTGGTCGGCAAACTGCGGCTCGCGAGCCACATGCAGCTCTTCCACAAAATACCGGCTCTTCCACAAAATACGACTTCTGCGCATGGGTCACGAAGTTTCAATCGCACTGTACGTGCGCAGCCGCACGTGGTATTTTGTGGAAGAGCCACACTGAAGGGGCCAAAGAGCCGCATGTGGCTCACAAGCCGCGGTTTGCCGACCATGGGTCTATACCATAACTAAAAAATAAGGAAAGGCAGCGACAATAAAATAGGTTTTATTTATACATGCATTCACTCATTCCTTCTACTTAAAAGTCTGCACACTGAAATTCAGTATTAAAAGAAGTTTAAGGAGCCCTGACCGGTTTGGCTCAGTGGATAGAGCATCGGTCTGTGGACTGAAGGGTCCCAGGTTCGATTCCAGTCAAGGGCATGTGCCTTGGTTGCGGGCACATCCCCAGTAGGAGATGTGCAGGAGGCAGCTGATCGATGTTTCTCTCCCACTGATGATTCTAACTCTCTATCCCTCTCTCTTCCTCTCTGAAAAAAATCAATAAAATTAAAAAAAAAAAAAAAAAAGAATTTTAAGGAGTATTAGTGACATAAAAATATTGGCTAGATATAAAATCTTGTGAACAATTTTACTACCCAGTGGACACTAATTGCTTCTTCACTGAGAGTTGTTTATCTTTAAACAAATTATTAGGCTTTGGAGTAGAAATATAAATATCACTGCGAATGAATATAGTGATAAATCATTCTCTCTGTAGTAAATAAACATTTCTATTTCCAACAGTTATGGTCTTCTCCCTTAATCCTGAAGCTCTTCTTCCCAAGTATAGTTTGACCAGATATTAAGGAACTTGCTAAACTCGCACTTGCATAAAACCACCACTGTGCATTACTCACACTTCCCTACAAACCCATCAAAAAATTACTTGAGTTCTAATCAGAAACGAAACATTACACAAGGGAACCAATGCCCATTTAATCTCAAAACAGATGGATTTAACACACTGCGGACGGATCACGAGAATTCTTGCTTCATATTACACAGTGTTTTATAAAGTATGACACTTTAAAAAAAGATTCTATTTCTACTTACACATCATTTCAAACTTGTATGACATCGTCATCAATTAAAGACCTTTCCAGGCTCAAAGAGCCGTGCTTCTTAGTTTTCCAGTGGACACGGCCAAGAGGAATGATGCAGGAATAACCACATAACACACAAAAGGCGAATGCAAAAGCAAGTGAAGCTCTGAGTACCTGATGTCGTTTCAGCATGTCCAGGCCCAGAAGCATGTCCATGGGCTGCTCCTCAAGTATGGAGAAGGAGCACGCCAGGAAATCTCCCTCGATCTGCACCTGAGCTAAAGCACAGGAAGGAAAGAAGATGGTACCGATTTTTACTCAGAAGCCCGACACAAACTTTGGAAATGTATCTTTCATTCTGTGCCTTGCTTCTCCCAGTCAAAACCAAAGCAAAGCATGCAAAGAGGGAGAGTATAAAAAGAAAATCCTGTAAGACTAATAATCAGTTTAAAAGCCAATGAACCAATGAAGGCACCAGATGGTAAAGTGGATTAAAAAAAAAAAAAAAAAAGGACCAATCCCTCCAATAAACTACCCACTTCCTATACCAGTGATGGCGAACCTTTTGAGCTCAGTGTGTCAGCATTTTGAAAAACCCTAACTTAACTCTGGTGCCGTGTCACATATAGAAATTTTTTGATATTTGCAACCATAATAAAACAAAGACTTATATTTTTGATATTTATTTTATATATTTAAATGCCATTTAACAAAGAAAAATCAATCAAAAAAATGAGTTCGCGTGTCAACTGACACGCGTCATAGGTTCGCCATCTGTGACCTATACACTTACAAAAGGTTTTCTAAAGGGAAATAAAATGTGCACACTTTAAATTAGCCTCTGAAGAGTAAACTGTTTATTACTGCCTGTGATAATCAAGTTTCTATTTGCCAAACCAGAGATAACTCCAAGGCCTGTTTGCCTTGACTCTCTCATCAATCTCTCCCCTTACTTAATATGTAAGATTAAAATATGTACTTTGCTATGTTTTTAAAAATATATTTTATTGGTTTTTTACAGAGGAAGGGATAGGCATACAGTTAGAAACATTGATGAGCCCTGGCTGGTTTGGCTCGGTGGATAGAGCGTCGGCCTGCGGACTAAAGGGTCCCAGGTTTGATTCCGGTCAAGGGCATGTACCTTGGTTGCAGGCACACCCCCAGTGGGGAGTGTGCAGGAGGCAGCTGATCAATGTTTCTCTCTCATGGATGTTTCTAACTCTCTATTCCTCTCCCTTCCTCTCTGTAAAAAATCAATAAAAAAAAAAAAAGAAACATCGGTGAGAGAGAAACATCAATCAGCTAGCTGCCTCCTGCACACTCCCCACTGGGTATGTGCCCGCAACCAAGGTACATTCCCTTGACTAGAATCGAACCTGGGACCATGAGTCCGCAGGCCAACGCTCTATCCACTGAGCCAAACCGGCTAGGGCAACTTTACTATTCTTAAGTGTATAAATAGGAGTGTATGAAACATATGCACAGCATAAAGTCTGAGAAAACGAATACCCACAAATCTCTTCCCCAAGTTAAGGAATAGAAAACTATGAAGTCTCCATATGTCCTACTGATACAGCTTTTTCTCTGCTTCCTCCCACTCTCCCAACTATCCCAGGTTTTGTGTTAATCACTCCCCGCATTTCTTATAGTTCTTACCAGCTTTGTATGATTTCAAAGCAACATATTGTTTAGTTTTGTGTTTTTAAACTATGACCTGCTCTTTTACTCAAAAAATATTTTGAGATACTTGGTCCCTGTAGGTGCACATGTCTAACACACCAGAAGTGAGGTACCCACTCCACTCCTATGGGCCTTTCTGGGGTGCTTTGGTTCTGCTCACTTGAACACTTCTGTACTTATCTACTGCTGTGCCACAAGTTCTTCTAAGGTACAGTCTAAGAAGTGGAATTACAGGGTTCTACTAGGCTCAACTTTGCTTGGTGATGCTGAATTGTTTCAAAAATGTTTCCAGCAGCGCATGAAAGTTCTCACTGCTCCACATTCTCACCAACACTCAATACGATTAGATTTAAAATTTTGCTAATGTGGCAGTAATTTTGAATTTCCCTGGTTAAAAATGAGGTTAAGCAACTTTTCATATATAGTACTTATTAACCATATCGGTTTCCTCTGAAAGTACATATGTAATTTTTAATATTGTCTTTCTTATGGAGTTGGATATGCAATCACACAGAATACGTGTATTCTGAATACGAATTCTTTATTAGTTACATGCATTACTAAAATCTTTTCCTAGTTTGTGTTTGTTCACTTTTTTGTCTTTTGATGAAAGGTTCTTAATCTTAATGTGGCTGAATTTATCAAGTAATTTCCTTCCTATCTTTGAAAGAACCTGTTCCCTATGCAAGATATCCTCCTACATTTTCTTTTAAAAGCTTTTTCTTGAAAAATTTTTTTATTGCCTCAAGTTTTACATATGTCTCCTTTTCCCTCAATTCCCCCTCTCCCCCCCACCATCCCCACCCAGGGTCTTCTAAAAGCTTTGGCTTTGACCTACAGGGGCCAGGGCTACCCAAGGCTTTTATCTGTGCAACATTGTTCCTATCTAGCAGTTTCCTCCCATGCTTAGTTCAACTTTCAGTTCAATTTTCCATTCCACAGTGGAATCTGAAACAGTGTAGGTCTTTTTGTTTTTAATCCTCACTAGAGGATATGCTTAGAGAGAAGGGAAAGAGAAACATCAATTGGTTGCCTTCTGTGTGTGCCCTGACCGGGGATCTAACCCGAAACCCAGGCATGTGCCCTAACCAGGAATTAAACCAGCTGAGCCACTCTGGTCGGGCGCATCGAAGTTAGCACATCATGTCTGTCTGTCTGTCTCTCTCTCTCTCACACACACCCCCTCCTGGGATTTGGATATACTAACAAAGATTCTGTTGGTAAATCTCTCCTTATTGTTAAAAGGTTTTCTTCATGCCAATCAGACTCAAAGTTGCAAAACAGTACAACTTGTCCACCCACAAGGAAGGACACAAGGGGCTGATATTACTTTATCTCCTATTATCTTCTCACTTAAAACCATGAAAAATCTGAGACCTCAGACTCTGAAGCAACCAATTTGTGGTATTCCTACTCAATTTAAGTTCTACTCTGTGTAAGAAAGTATATGAGAGTAAGGTATTTAGATAATCCAATGCTACGCAAATCAATAAAAGAAAATAAGACTCTAATAAATAGACATATTTAAAAAGAAATATGGCCCTAACCGGTTTGGCTCAGTGGATAGAGTGTCGGCCTGCGGACTCAAGGGTCCCAGGTTCAATTCCAGTCAAGGGCATGTATCTTGGTTGCCGTCACATCCCCAGTAAGGGGTGTGAGGGAGGCAGCTGATCGATGTTTCTCCCTCATTGATGTTTCTAACTATCCCTCCCCCTTCCGCTCTATAAAAAAATCAATAAAATATATTAAATAAATAAAAATAAATATGAAGAAAATAGGAAGAAACTTTACTTGCAATTAAAGAAAAGTAACTTATAGTAAGAAAATACTTTATCTGCAAATTAAAGGTGTTAAAACTAATAATACTTGATTGTACAAGGGCACTAAGATGAATATTCATTTATTCATTCAATTAGCAATAACCACGCCTCGGATAAACCTCATTGGCTATGATACTGCCACTTGTGCAAAGCTGAGATGAATATTCATTCAGGGCTGGGGAAACCAGATTGGTACCAGTTAACAAGAGTCTTAAAGTATCCATAACCTTTGATTCAGTACTTACAGGAATCTTGACTAAGGAAAAACATCAGTATACACAAAACTACACAAAAATCCAATGCCATGTTACGACAAAATATCAGATAAAAATATATCCCAAAAGTTGACCACTAAACCACAACAGACCATTACTCATTTACTTAATGATGCTTATGAAATTTTTAGTAACATTTGAAAAATGCTACGACTGTTAATTTTTCTTAAAGCAGAGAATAAAATTCTATCTGCGGTGTGACTACCCTTTACAAGAAAAAAAAAACAAATGGAAACAGATCAAAAAGAAGCATGTTCAAGTGCTATTAATGGCTGATTCTCACTTAAAAGGATTTAAGGTATTTTGACTTCTTTGCTTATTTCTATACTTTTGAACTTCTCTACCAGCATAAAATCACTAAGGTCAAAAATGAAAGAGACAAGTGAAACACAATTTTGGAACTAGAAAGCAGATGACAGAAAAGAAAACTGAGAAGCAACCCAATTAACACCCCAGACCTCCCCAGAGGCTGATGAACTGGTAGAAACAAGTACTTCTGAAAACAGGGGTAAAGGCAGGTCCAAAGCAGAGAGACTCACTTAAGGTCTATGCAGGCACAGTTAGATCTTGGGGTTCCTCTCCTGCACTCTGCTCAGCCACGTGGCCAAGTACCTCCCTCTACCTCAACAGTAGGCTGGAGGGTTTTTTTTTTCTCAAGAGGGTGAAACAGAGGCTCTCATAATAGATGGGCTGGAGGAAGACAGGGACACAACACAAGCACCTAATGAAAACCAAGGGGATTAAGTGAAAGCTTACTGAGACTCAACTTCTAGATCACCCACAACCGCCATGGCTGCAGAGGGCACAGCCCTCTTAGCATAATTAGGCTTGACCTTATGACCTCCCTAGATCTTATCTGGGTAGCTAATGGGCTGAGGGAGATTCAGCAAGTGCTGCCAAAACAAGTGAAACTCACAAGAACACTGTAACTATGGTGACTGCTACCTTGTTTACCTCCGGCTATAAAACCAAGGTTCAGCTTGCTGTCTGGATCTCTCTCTGTGGCCTCAGCCAGCCACAGGAAGATCCACCTAGACCTAGCTTATTCTCTCCGTCTGTCTTTTCTACATCCTTTACCGCCCCCCCTCAGGCTCACCCAACCCTTGACTGAGCTGGCCCAGCACAGCTGCCCACCCGAGTAATCTTCCGAATAGCCTTTTGGTGTTCCACTCTTCAATATGAGCAGGTGCCAAGGATCACCAGACATCTGAGAAAACCATCTAACACGAGAGACAAAACAAAACAGAAAGGTTGGAAGGCAAAGTTGAGGAAATCTCACCCAAGCCCCCCCAGGGCACAATGAATGAAAACAGAAAACTACAGAACAAGTCCAGGACAGGAGACCATCCTCCCTGAATAACAGACACCCTAAGGAGGGAAGTCGTTCTCAGACTGAAAGGCACTCAGCACACTAGATGAAGAGAGCTAGACCCAAGCACATCACCGTGTAATTTCAAAACACTGAGGTCAAAAAAAAAATTCTACAACCTTCAGAAAAGGAAATCTTTCACATAAAGGATAAAGGATCAGAACAGCATCCAGCTTTTCCACAGCAATACTGTCAAAAACTGTGAAAGAAAATGATTTCCAACTTAGCCGGACTGGTGAAATGTAGGGGGGAAGTCGTCCTGATTTTCAAGAACTCCATTTACTACCATGTACTTTTTGTCGGGAAGTTACTGAAAGAGGTGCTCTAATAAACTGGGGAGCAAAATAGAAAGAGGAAGACATGGGGTTCATGTAGCCCAACATTAGACCAAGGACAAAGGAACCTGGGGACTCAGTCAAGGGCGACTCCAAAACAGCAGCATGAAGCAGCCCAGGTTCTGAAGAAGCATCTTCAATGGGATGGACTGCAGCAAGGACATTTACACAAGCAGGGCAGTGTTTGGGATGAGTGACACACCAAAAACCCAATGACAGAGAGAGAGAGAGAGAGAGAGAGAGAGAGAGAGAGAGAGAGAGAGAGAGAGAGAGAGAGAGAGAGAGAGAGAGAGAGAGAAAGGATTATTAATTCCAAAAAAATGGAAAAGCAATTATATTCAATTAGATGGCTATGCTCTCAATAGTATTTATATAATCATATGAGTAATAAGCACTATAAACATGTTATTTAGAAATGTGGAGGCAAGCACCAATAGAAGTCTGATAAAATAGTTGGAAGGAATTATCTGTCAGGAGTAGAAAACAGAAGTACATAGGGGACTGATAATCTTTCTGTCACCAGCTAATATGCACATATATATGACTTCGATATAGAGTTTAAATTTCTCTAAGGCTTGCTGGATCAGATGTACCTGTCCAAGAGAAAAGTTTTTAAATCCACTACTCTACCAAGCCTCCCAGTGCCTCCACTCACCTAGGTGCACCCTTCCAATAATCTTCTGGGTGCCCACTCCTTTGGCAATCCCTGCCCACCGACGATCCACCAGCCTCATTATGTTACACCTTTCCGCACAAGCTTGACTCATAATAGTCATCTGGGCACCTGGAGGTGGAGGGAAATATCAGATAATAAAGACAAAACCCACATTTGTGTTAAGATTAAAAATGCAGCACTAAGAACACGGCAAAGCAAGTATACCCCAGGCTTTTTCTTTTTAACTATTTCTTTAGTTCATTTTAGAGAGAGGAAGAGAGAAACATCAATGAGAGAGAACCGTCAATCATCTGCCTTCTGCACAGCCCATTCTGGGGATCAAGCCTGCCACAGGGACATGTGCCTGATGGGCAACTGAATCAGCCCCCTCAGAGCTACCCAAGGCTTTTATCTGTGCAACGTTGTTCCTACCGAGCGGTTTCCTGCCAGGCTTAGTTCAACTTTCAGTGCCACAGTGGAATCTGAAACAGTGTAGAAACTTGACATTGAGAGAAAGAATATTTTGTTTAAATGTAATTATTAAATGATACTTAAAAACTTTACCAACAGGAAGCAAAACAACCTGAAAGGACTTCCAAAAAGTCAAAATGACTACACCCAGAAATGCTCACCAAGTATTACTTTACCTTCAGGTGCGTTGCACAAAGCACCTCTAAACATCGCGCCAAGTTTTGTCACTCCAAATTTTGGGGCACTCTAATTTACCAGTTAAAAAATACATCATAGTCTCTCAAAAAGCTGGATGTGAACTCCCTATTGTCTGCTCCAACAGTCAGACCCTCTTCCCTCTCAGGGAGCGGGCAGCGAGGGACTTTTCTCCTGCAGTGACATGTACTCAGCCACAGCTGGAGGTGGCCTGGGGGAAGACACTCCTCTAATCTTTCTCTACAGTGCTAACTTCTCCCAGGACTCTAGCTCCCACTCCTGTGTCAGACACTTCCATTTCAAAGCCAACAGGTATAAAACTGTTTCTCCCCAAATAATTCTCACTTTGGATTTCTCTTCCTGCCAACTGAATTGTTTTCTTGCACTAATAAAACTTAGGCACTGTTCACTTTTGACGCCTTTTAGCCTTTCCCCACTTTCAAACTCTGGTCCAATCCTGCTAATAAGTTCTGTGCTATTTCTGACGCTCCTTCTTCCAACCACAGCAGTGTGAGCGTAGCTCACACTATATCCCCCTTGCTAGTGGATGAAATCTCTGCTTTCCAAACCACTGTGGATGTGTAACTTAAAGCAAGGAGCCAGTTGACCCTGAGTGGCACAGAATTCTCCAGATCTGTCACACTGCCTGTCTTCCTATCTATCACCTTTTTCCACTCACTTAATGTATCTGCTCAAAGATCCTCAATGGCTCCTATTCCTTCTAAGACCAACTTCAAACCACAACCAGCCTCAGAACCCACCTCCACCTCCCATCCGGGCCAGACCTTTTCCAGCTGCTGTAGATTGAACGTTTCATGTTGAAACCTAATCCCCGATGCAATGATAAAAAGAGGCAGGGCCTTTGGGGGTGATTAGATCATTAGAGGAGAGGCCTCTTAAATGGGATTCGTGACCCTCACCACTTCCACCACATGAGGACCCAGGGAGAAGACTGCCATCTATGGACTAGGAACCAATCCTGCTAATTGCTAATCCTCCAGCACCTTGATCTTGGACTTCCCAGCCTCCAGAACGATGAGAAATAAATCTGTGTTGTTTGTAAGCCACCCAGTTTATGGTATTCGATTATGGCAGCCCAAGCAGACTCAGACGACAGACTTATATTCCAAATGCCCTACACCTTGTACCTGACCAGGGGGAATGTGTTCCCTTTGCCTGTTACTCACTTTGACCCGCCGGGAGAGTGTCCCTCCCCTGCTTCCACTTTCTAATTGTGCTTATGCTTTAAGTCCAGTTCACGGCCCACCTCCTCCCCACTGACTGTCCTTTCCCTCAGGATGTCTCCTCAAACCCAATCCCAACATTTTCTGTTCATGTTGCTCATTAAGGCTTCTTACACTACATGGGCACTGGAAGGTCTTGGCATCTGAAGGAGGTTAGATTTAAGAAGGCCCAGAAATAATGAAAAAAAAAAGGGGAGTTTGGGAAGACGATTTTCATTTACCTTCCTCCTTCCCTCCCCATTTTACTCCCCAAAAGCTAGTTACTGATGTACAGGAAGCAATCCCAGGATGGGAAGGGTCCCTTTTACGCGCTCCTGCCTCTTTTCAAGCCTCATCTCCAAGCCCCACTCCTCTGCCCATGGAGATAGCTCAGTTCAAATGGCCTCTCTTTAGAAGCCACACCTGAGGTGAAGCATCTGTCAGTGAGAATGTGGTTTCTATATTCATCCAACATGCACCTGATTTTTGCACAGTGCTTGAGTCCTGGCACCAAGCAGACCAGGGGCTGGATCCAAGATCTACTGCTCGTGAACTCTGGACACCTGGAAGAATGACTTCCCCTCTCTATGTCTAAGTTTCCTCTCCTAGAAAACAGGGGTAACAGAACGCAGTTCTTGGGGGACATGCTGAGGATTAAGTAAAAGTGATAAACTAATCTATATTAAGCACCTTAGGTAATTTAGCATGAATGAGCACGGTGCTTACCATACAGAAAGGGCTCAATAAATACTGGTGTCAGATTAGGGTCTCCTATAGGTATCTGTTACTGTGAAGCACCAGTTAGTAAGTCTTGCCCCCCGAGCACTCAGCACAAGGCCCTGTACATAGCATTCAACAGACATTTGAAAACTTGAATAATCAGCAGTTTACTTCTCCCAGGAATGTATGCATCTCAGTATAAGCTCTTTCCAATAGTTGAAACCTAGCATGTTCTTAAGTACTTGTGGATGAACAAATGGAGGAAAAATGCCTGGCCGGCGTGGCTCAGTGTTGGAGCGTCAACCTGTGAACCAGGGGGTCACGGTTTAATTCCCGGTCAGGGCACATGCCCAGGTTACGGGCTCAATCCCCAGTGTGGGGTGTGCAGAGGGCAGCCGATTGGTGGTTCTCTCTCATCACTGATGTTTCTCTCTCTCTTTTTTCTCCCTTCCTCTCTGAAATCAGTAAAAATATATATATATTAAAAAACTGAAAAACAAAACAAATGGAGGAAAAGTTAACTTGAGCAGGAGCTTTTAGTACTCTAGGAAGTCATACCAGGAAGACCGTTGTCACACCCACATGATGCTGCCTGTATGTGGTCTCACTAAAAAAGCAAAGAGCTGTTACTAAGAGATAAGGTGACAGTTAGTACAGGGATTATCTGAATCTTCAAGTGCAAAACCCCCTGCCTCCTTTCCTGGCCGTTCTTTCTTCTTTCAGGGCAAGAACCATGCCCTGTCTCCTACACTCCTCATTGCTCCTGGCACACAGACCAGGCAGAAATACTGGTTTGACCTACACTACATAGCTCCTTTAAAAAAAAAAAAAAATTCTTTATTGATTTCAGAGAGGAAGGGAGAGGAAGAGACAGAAACATCAATGATGAGAATCACTGATCATCCTCCTGCACACCCCCTACTGGGGATCGAGCCTGCAACCCGGGCATGTGCCCTTGGCCAGAATCAAACCCAGGACCCTTCAGTCCGCAGGCTGATGCTCTATCCACTGAGCCAAATTGGCTAGGGCTACACAGCTCCTTCTTTATTAGACTCTTATCCTAAACCAAATGAGTCCTCAATTCCTTAGAGGTACCCTAGAATTCAGGATGCCAAATAAGGGGCACAGGAAGAAAAAGGAGACACCGAAAAGACAAAACTGGTGAAGAAATGATTAAAAAAACAAGCCTATCACAAACAAGAAAAGATGGGAAGTGAAACAACCCCCAGGTTTGCTGGCGAGCAGTCCACAGGACAAATGCCATCTGTAAGGACACCAGGGTCTCTCCTTCTTCCTGTGTCAGGTCAGAATGTTCGCTGGAGAGACAAAGATACAAAGGATGGAGACTTCACCTGAGTCAACAAAGGCTTTCACAGGATGTCCATTCACTTTGCAGTTAATATAAAGCATCACTACTTGGCCAAAACTTTCCGGAGCCTCCTCCATAGCTATGGTCATGTTTTCCTCAATGTTCTGTTGCCTGTAACAAACCAAAACCAGGGACACTAAGAGCATTACTTCCATGAAGAGAGATCTGTCTCAAAGTCACGATATTAAAACAGATCTGTGCGTATCTTTTGTCCCAGCAATAGCAGCTGAGTCATTAAAATGGAAATTGGTACTCTACCCTGCAGTCTGTGATTTAGTAGGAGGCAGTGAGATACACAGCAGAAAATTAAAGGCAAAGAAATTACCCTCATGTAAAATGACTAAGTTTGTTCCCTTTACAAGCTCAGAAACAGGAAAAGAAACTTCTGGAGAATAAGGGTCACAACCCTTTTTATCCTACAGAACGTTAAAATTTCATGAGTGCTCCAATTTTAACTGAGGACTTACTGGGTATCTGGGTACATTTGCTATGTCCAGGGCATTAAAAAATTGTTTGCAAATACAATACCGATGTCTTAACTGCTTGTTGTTGCATCTGCTGCTTAATCTCTAAGACTGGGTTTTCTAATCTACAAAATGAGGATAATTCATTCCTATTACAGGATTGCTGAGAGGTGGAAAGCATCATTATATGATGCCAACATAAGAGCAGATGTTAAAAAAACTCAAAAAATAACCTTCTACCCACCTATTGCTTAGAAAACTATACACACATATAAATCACTGTTCACCTGGTCATCAAATAATTTCTTCTAAAATTGAACATTCTAATTCTTACATGAGAAAAGCACATAAAAGGGAGTTCCAGCTTACTCTAGCATCTCATGTCTCCTCCATTCCCAACCTCCTTTAAAAAAAAAATAACCAAATAGGACCAACATTAATGGAAACTAGGGCAGGGGCTAGGCCACTTACTTGAAGACAGTAACAAAACAAGGTCCAATGTTTGGACAAGTCACACTGTAAACCTGGCACTAGAAAACTACAGCCCAGTTCATTTACATCCCGGCATTATCTCTGGCTGTACCTTACCGCGCTGGCAGAACTGAGCACCCGCCATACAGATGGTGTGGCCTGCAATGCCTCAACTATTTACTATTTGGCCCTTAATCGGTAAAGTGTACTGACCCCTGCTCTAAACTGTCCTTTCTGTAGTAACACTTTAGCTCAACTGAACTGACGGTTTTATCAGCCATTCTCTATTGGAATATTAAACTTTTCAGAAAACCAAAGGCACACTCCTTTAACTTAGGCCAGTGGTTCTCAACCTTGGCTGCACATTAGAATCACCTGGGAATCTTCTTAAAATCCTGATTTCTGGGCCTCATCTTCAGGAAACTCTGTTTTTTTTTTGTTATGGGGTGAGGCCACAACGTTAGTAACAAAGAAACAGAATTCCTGGAGGATGAGGCCCAGAAATCAGGATTTTAAAAAGATTCCCAGGTGATTCTAATGTGCAGCCAAGGTTGAGAACCACTGACTTAGGCGAACATGCAAGCTATTATACCTTAGTGTACACATCCCCTGTACAATCACTGATGAAGCATAAAACTTTAATAGGCATTCAATAATGACAACTTTCTCGTGTGCCGTATTATTAAATTTAGAAATAGCGTAAAATTAGTTGTGCACTACACACTCCTGACACTGCAATGACTCCAAAAACCCTCTGAGACAATGCCAGTTCCTTTGGCTATTCTGGGCTCTGTATGTAAGTTCGTTACAGGTACTAGGTTTTCTCCTTGGAAAGAATGTGTGCATCCCCATTTCCTTTACCCCGCTCTGGGAGGAAACACGAGCCACATGGACATGCCTCATTTCACTTCTGCTCTTCCAATAGCTCAGTGCCATGGTTTAGCTATGATGCCTCACCACGCTCCCTCCCACACCTCCCGCTTCCCGGGTTGAACATACTCTTGAGAATTATGTAAGGTTCCCTTACAGTTGTAATGCAGTCTAGTTCCGAGAACACAAATATCTTCCTATTTCTCTGAGTAGATTTAACGAGTGAGATGTTTCTCAAAGATATTCATGAATTCTGATATAATTAATGGGGACACTTAATAAGGACACAAATGGCTTAGGGCTGTCATGTGATTCTTGTGTACAATGTACATTTCTTTGATTTCAAATGCAATCAGAGAAATAAGAAAGAAGAAAACCATTATTTAACTTCCAGGCTGACAGTATAATGACCAACTTAGGCATCATGTAAATGACCAAAGATGATGACAAAGCCCCTAAAAGTAGTACTGGTACAGTTATGGTCTTCATATTTATACTAAAACCATTACAATGAGGCACAAAAACTGAGATGTGGGTGGTGGTGTTGAGGGGGTAGCAGCTGTTGTTTTGACTTCAAAGGGAGTGACTGAACACTATCTGGCTTGTGGCTGGTCATGTGATCGTGGCTGGTCATGTGATCAAGGCTGGCATTAGCATTATTGTATCTGTTTTAGGAGTGGAGCCCAAGCATGTGCATTTTTAAAAGATTCCAAAAAGATTTTAATGCAGCCTCAGGTGGGAACCACATCATGGAATCCTGGGGTCATCTACCTGCAGTTGCTTTGATGACACACTGGGCTAGTCAGGGAGTCTTTACTAACATTTTAGAGGAGAAAAGTCATTTGTATGGGTACCTTTGTAATGTTGAATCAAAATGTGAGGAAAATGGGAGTTAGAATGAAGGAAAGGACTGAAGTTACTATCTTGGGTGCAAAATAAGGAATCTACCTCAAAGCAGATGCCCAACCAATACAAGACAGCCTGTAGTTTGGGAAGTCTCCATTCTCTAACTCTTGCTGTTTAGGTGAAGGCATCATTACCTTATATCTTCTTCTATTTTTGCCTGAGCTTCAAGATCAAAAGGGTCAGCAGAAAAGAGACGAATCCTCTCTTGCTCTCTCCGGGCTCGGTCCTGCTGCTGCTCCACCAGGACCCGAGTAAATTTCTCTACAAAAGGAGGAGAATCTTAAGTACCACTAGATTTTCATTCTTTACTAGTACTTTCCCTCATCAGACAATTACTCAAAATATGGCTGTAAGAGATGCAGAAAAGATGCCTAAAAAAAATATTTTTTGTTTCTGACTCCTTTCCCCCCCTTTTTAATGAATGTATTGGGATGATACTGGTTAACAAAATTGTACATGTTCAGGTGCAGAATTCTACAAGATGCCTAAAAATAAATGAGCAATTACATTTACTTTCTATTCTCTGAGGCAAGACTATTTCTTCACCTAAATTCAGTGTAAAGAAATAAAATATTTGGGAAAATCATTTAGTCTTGTAAGAAGTTATCCAATCACATCATCTCTACTCAGATAGAACGACTTCTCAATTTAAATCTGGAAAATGCTATAAAGGACCCCACATGTCCCCTCCCCACTGCCCTTATTATTCTTTTAGGTAGAAATAAAACAGAATGCTACAAACTCCCTTTCCTCTTCTGGTTTCATTTCCTTTATAACAATCTGTCTTAAAGCAGACAAATTAAATGCAAACTACTGTTAGCCTATCTTCATTACCTGATGGGTAACAGACAGGAATATTAGTAAAGAGGAAAGATTGCTTAGTATAAGATACATTATAAAAATCACCTTGCCGAGACCGGTTTGGCTCAGTGGCTAGAGTGTCGGCCTGCAGACTGAAAGGTCCCAGGTTCGATTCCGGTCAAGGGCATGTACCTGGGTTGCGGGCACATCCCCAGTGGGAGATGTGCAGGAGGCAGCTGATCGATGTTTCTCTCTCATCGATGTTTCTAACTTTCTATCTCTCTCTCCCTTCCTCTCTGTGAAAAATCAATAAAATATATTAAAAAAAAAAAAATCACCTTTATTTTGCTATTTCTTGAATGGGGGTGCATTTAAATGTGTAAACTTAAATGTGCCATCATCATCGTCTTTGACAAATATGCTGCATAAGAAATTAAAGGGCCGAAACCGGTTTGGCTCAGTGGATAGAGCGTCGGCCTGCGGACTGAAAGGTCCCGGGTTCGATTCCGGTCAAGGGCATATACCTGGGTTGCGGGCATATCCCCAATAGGAGATGTGCAGGAGGCAGCTGATCGATGTTTCTCTCTCATCAATGTTTCTAACTCTCTATCTCTCTCCCTTCCTCTCTGTAAAAAATCAATAAAATATATTAAAAAAAAAAAAAGAAATTAAAGGAACCAAGATACTGGTCATATGAACTAATACTCACGATATAGATGAATCTATAATTATTAAGTCGAGTGAAAGAAGCCTGACATGAGAGGACCTACTGTATGACTCCATTTACATGAGGATCAAATATAGGCAAAATTTATGATTATCAGAATATTGGTAGCCTATAAGGGGAGGAAACTGAATGAAAGAGAACATAATAGCCGAAACCGGTTTGGCTCAGTGGATAGAGCGTCAGCCTGCGGACTGAAAGGTCCCAGGTTCGATTCCGGTCAAGGGCATGTACCTGGGTTGCGGGCACATCCCCAGTGGGAGGTGTGCAGGAGGCAGCTGATCGATGTTTCTCTCTCATCGATGTTTCTAACTCTCTATCTCTCTCCCTTCCTCTCTGTAAAAAATCAATAAAAAATATGTTAAAAAAAAAAAAAAGAGAACATAATGGAACTTTCTGGAAAGAAATGTTCTAGTTCTTGATTGGGGTGGTGGATATATGAGTCAGCCAAAACTCAAACTGTATACATAAAATCTGCGTATTTCTCTGTAGGTAAATATTACTTCAATTTACAAAATGGTTAAGAAATGAGTTGTTAAGTATCTGTTATGTTTTAAAATTTAATCAGGACAGTTTCATAAAATGGGAGAAATTTACAGAGAAAACTTGACTCATAAAGAGGACTAAAAATAAATGTTCTGTGAAATGAAAGAATGGCTCAAGTACAGCTCCAAATAGACTGCTGGTAACAGCCCCTTCATTAAACTTGGCATGGATGAGAGTAAGGGGGTTCAATTTGCCACACAGGCCTCAGGCCTCAGACCTGTTTCCTGTAACTAACAAGCATCAATAGGCTTATTGGCCCTCTCTTTAATTGAAGGTCTAACTAAACAGGTTAAAATATCAGTACCTGGATTATGTGCTGCTGAAATAATTAGGAAAAAAAGAGTAAATGGAAGGGGCTGGTTTAGTTGGACTTCAGGACTCTATGCAGTCCTAAAATGTTGTCACTGCTGTCATTAACTCAGCCTTCAACATTAGCACTAACTTACCTCTCATAGACCAACTGATACGTTCAATAACTCATGTGCCACAGTGGGCTGAACACACTAGTTGCATCCCATTCTCCCCACCTGCTATGATACACTACTTCACCTCGGTCAACTTGACAGCCTTTCAGATTAACTTACCGAGATCTCCACTGAGCAGAGCATCTGCCAGGGGCGGGTTGCGTTCCTTCAGCAAGGACAGCTCATGGGGGTTGGCCAGCAACATGTCTCGGAGCAAGGCTGGATTGTCCAAGCCCTGCGGAGATAAAGCTAGTTCTCCGGGAGATGAGTGGGACTGCTGTGCTCCGGGTGGCTGCCGCTGCCGGGAGCTCGAGGTGCCAGGCACAGATATACTGCGGAAGTCTATTCGGGGTAAGTCTGTTGAGGAAAAGTGATTGTTTACTTTAGATGACCCGTGAAAACAAGCATCTGACAGAAACAGAACATGTGCTCATACACGGTATATAACATAGTAAGCGATGATCGCAGATATACTAATGGCCCCTCCCTTGCTCCAGTTTCTCATGTTGACTTTGAATATAAAGACTGCAGCCTGAGAGTGAACAGGTAGGAAAAATACGAGAGGGGGGAGATTATGGTAGTGGCCCCACATTTTTGGCTTATAAAATAGTTTTTGTTTTTAAAAAAAGTAAAGCTAGTCTTAAATGTAACTACAAAAATTGATGTCATTCTTAAGGAGAACCGTGGTCTGCTTTGAAATAAGCTCTGAGGACCCTGACACCCTGGTAAAGAATACTATACGTATCAAGCGCACAGCACAAATGACCGATGTTCAATCCTACAAGCCTGTGTTGTACATAGTAGGTCTTTGTCCATCTCTGCCTCACTGCAAACTCTACCGATAGCTCCGGGGAGCTCGAAGGTGTAATCATTTTACAAGAGAGAAAAACAGACGAAACATAACGTGCACAGGTTCCCAGTGCTGAGTACACTAACAGACATAACAGGCCCTACACTCCAGGCTGAGCTGACTTATTAAACTAAAAGTAAAAAGAAAGGGAGCCTTACACAAAGGACCCAAATATTGTATGATTCTATGTATATGGAATATCCAGAATAGGAAAATACACAGAGACAGTGGACCCATGGTTGCCAGGGCTGGGAGGCTTGAGGGAAGATGAAGAAATACAGGGTTCCTTTTTAAAGTGATGAATGTGCTATAACTGATTGTATTGATGGTTGCACAACTCTCAATATATTAAAAATCATCGCACTGTATCCTCCAAATGAGAGAACTGTGTGGTATGTGAATGATCTCAATAAAACTATTACTTAAAAACTTTTATTTTTTAAAAGGAAGAAGAACAGAGAAGTAGAGCCAGAATGAGGGGCGAGGACTGAATAAATCCACATTTCTCCAATCACAACATGCAGATGATGGTCACACGTGTCCCAAGCCTGGGGCTATCCTGAAGCCTTTCGGACCGCAAATAGGAGGAAATGCTTAAACTTGGGCATAAGGTTTCTGTCTCTTAGCATGGGTCCAACCAGTCACTTTCTTCAGCTAGACCTCAGCGGGCAGTTAGTAGTGCATGTGTACGAACTTCCAACCAATGAAAAGGTGAAGTGAATGGCATGATCTTTGTGAGGGAAACTATACCAATTAGCAGAACACATATGGGCGGGCCTTCTTTGTGGGTTGAGAAATGTTACCTCCAACCCTGTTACACTTATCTGGAGAATCTGTTCACTTCAGAAAAATTTTGAAAAACTTGTTTACCTTGTAGACCAGATCCCATTCTCTCCCTCACCTAGTGGCTCTCTTGTCCATATAGGGCAGTCCAGAAAAAACCAGCTACATTTCCAGAACTAACAATCTCACCAACTTATTCAAAGGAAGATTTGGTTTTCAATGACTGGCATATTGGAGTCACTACTCTTTCTGAAGTTTACCAGCAGCCCCAGGGAGTAATGTAATCCAAATCCGGGAGGAACCCTGCCAGTGATCTCTTCTAGCCCAGTTCCAGGCTGAATGGAAGCACTGTGCTCTAAGCTAGAGACTGGCATCACCTGGACACCTATCATTGTTACCATCAATTTTAAACCAAGTGACCTGGAGAATAAACACTGTTTAAAGAAGCCTATCAGGATATGATAGGGAGTGGAGAAAAACTCATACATCTCATCAAGTAGTTCCACGTCAGAACCTTATAATAAACTTTGGTAGATCAAAAACCCCTTTGAGTACCTTAAGCAAGTTATGAGCCCTGTCCCCATCAAATGCCCACACCCTCACAATTCTGCTTCTTATTTCAGGGACACAGAAACCTTTTAAATTCAATGCACAGATTCAAAATTATAAACACCTACCCTGGGTGGAACACCTAAGATAAAGAATCCTTTCTTCTTTTTACATGATTAACGGAGGCGGTGAGAAAGAACCAGAAGTTAATGGTTTAGCTGCTTACTATTCATAAAGTTCAGTATAACAGAAAAGCACCAAGTCTTAATTCCTATGCCTTCCCTTATTAGCTATGTGACTTAGAAGACGTAATTGAAAATCAGAGTTTCAGCTCTGGCTAGTGTGGCTCAGTTGGTTGAAACATCTTCCCGTGCACCAAAAGGTGGTGGGCTTGATTCCCAGTCAGGACACATACCCAGGTTGCAGGTTTGATCCCTGGTCAGGGCATATTTGGGAGACAACCGAATGATGTTTCTCCCCCTTTCTCCCTCCCTTCTTCTAAATAAATAAATAAATAAAATCAGAGTTTCATCTGTTAATGATAATAAATTGTAAAAAGGAATCTCTTCCCTTACATCCGAGTTAGATCACATGAGTACCTGGCTGACTGCAAAGACCTGCTACTGAACCCCAGACATAACACAGCATGTCAGTCAGCAATCAGGCATGTGGAGTCTCTCCAAGTCCTTCCCAAGGACAAAATTATCATTGATAACAACAGAAGCTAACACTGAGGGCTTGCTATGTGCTGAAGGTTCTACAAGCATTATTCTCCTGTGGTTCTGGATGATGTCCGTTCCATCTTTTAGTTGTATTTTTGAAGTGGTTGTTCGAGGCAGCAAACTCCGGTGTTTACCTATGCCACCATCTTGGTTTGGTGGTTTGGGAACTCTTAGACTTTATATTTGACCAGAGGCCCAGTGCACGAATCCATGCACCGGTGGCATCCCTTGGCCTGGCCTGCGGGGATTGGGCCAATACTGGCTCTCCGACATCCCTCGAGGGGTCCCAGATTGCGAGAGGGCACAGGTCAGGCCAAGGGACCCTACTGGTGCATGATTGGTGCTGGGGAGGGACCTACAAGCATTATTCTCACATCAACTCTAGGAGTTGAGTTCAAGGGGCAGAGTCAGGATCTGCACCCTAGTAGTCTGAATCAAAAGCGAATCCAAAACTCTGACCACTACGCTATGCTACCTACTCATGCTTGTGTCGGGGATGCTAACCCATTTCGAGATGTCTTACTTGGAAACTGTGAAGGTCGAGGGTCCACATTCTCCTTCTGTCGTAAAATCACGACATCTCCATCTTTCAAGCCGTAAGAAGCCAGAGACCTGTGGTTGTCTGTGAGAGGTCTTTCAGCATGGACAATCTACAACCAGAAAAGATGTCACAGTACAAAGCACGGAGAAGCACCACGGAGCAAGGGAGACCAGGTTTCCTCTTCATCAGATAGTGTCACTTCCTACACAGCCCTCCAATGGTTTCCCATCACACCTAGAATAAAGCCAGTCCTTCTCACCACCTCTAGGCTCCCTCTGACCTGATCTCACACCACGATTGCTGTTTCTCAAGTAACGACTTCCTCTCAAGGCCGTTCCACTTGCTTTCTCACTACCCGAGGAATGTTCTTTCCCGTCATTTTTAGGTCTCTGATCAAACATTACCTTTTCAGAGGCCTTTTCTCATCACCTTCACCTAACACATATTTATTTCTTTTTTGTCCTCCTGTCCCCACTAAAATGTAAACTACTTGAGGACAAGGACCTTGCTTTGCTTGCCATATCCCAAATGCCCAGAACAGGTCCTGTCAGATAAATAATGCCCAAGTATTTGTCGAATTAAAGGACGAATGAGTCTATGAAAGTAGTGGATATAAGTTCAGATTTCACTTTGAGCAGAGAGGGAAATGGGAATGATTTACTCTCGGTATGCAAACTACAATACTATTAAATAATGTGTGCATAACCCCCCTCCCCCAATTTTAGTGAGATAGAACTGACATAAAAACCGGTATTATTTTTAGATATACACCATGGTTTGATATGCGTATTTTGCGAAATGATCACAATAAATTAACCATCCATCACCTCACATAGTTACAATTTTCCCCCCTGTAATAACTTTTAAAATTTACTATCTTAGTAACTTTCAAATATATGACATAGTATTACCTTTAGTTAACACTGAACATTACATCCCAATGTGTCCATTATTTATTTATTTTTTAATTCTTACCCAAGGATGTGTTCATTGATTTGAGAGAGAGGAAGGGAAGGAAAGAGAGAAACATTAATTGGTTGCCTCTCGTACACGCCCGACTGGGGATCGAACCCGCAACCTAGGTAGGTAGGTAGGTGCCCTGGTTGGGAATTGAACCCGCAACCTTCAGGTTTACAGGACGCTCCAACCAACTGAGCCACATGGCCAGGACCCAACGTGTCCATTTTTAAAATGATCTTGCACACTAGCAAGTCTAAAAGGTTCCCAAACACCAACCTTCCTGCATTCTTTCTCCCCCCCACTTTTTAATATCCCCAAGGTTTTATCACTCATGTTTATGAGTGGAAGATAAAAGTGGAAGACAGTCCAAGGAGAACGATTAAGCACAGGTGGAAAAAAGGAACAGGGATGTACTACTAATAAAACTATTTTTATGGGCCTTGGCTGGGTAGCTCAGTTGGTTAAAGCATTGTCCAGATATATCAAGGTTTCGGGTTCAATCCCGTCAGGGCACACACAAGAATCAACCAATGAATAAATAAGCAGAACAACAAATCAATCGTCCTATCTTCCTCCCTCCCTTTAAAAATCAATAAAAAAAATGAAAAAGATATATTTTGACGATGTGCAATCAAACACTGAAGAAAGCTTGGGAGCATAAAAATAGGTGAAACAATGTGCTCTGGAAAGAACAGGAACACACAGAGGGTGAGCTATAATTTTACCATGAAAGAACATAAAACCTCCCTGCATCATTATACTCCAGAGGGACATTCAAACTTTGAAAGGGTTTCTTCCTAACAATTCGCTTTTCACAGGCCACATGCAAAGTGAGGCTTCAGTCCTGTCCTGGCTCTGACAGGGGCCTGTCACTCAGCTGGTCCAGGCATCCCACTTCTCATTTGTTAGGCAATCAGTGGGGCTAGATCATCATTACAGCTGTCTCTTCCAGGCCTCTCCCATTTTACAGTGTTTCCTCACGTGTCCTCATAACTCGTATAGCTAAGACACAGAACCTGAAACACCCAGGATTTAAACAGAGAAATATGATCTGTCATATCTGCCCTCAGAATTTACACTGAAATGAGGAACAGAACTAACAGGAAACTGAATGTAGTTCCCTCCAATGTAAAAAAGTTCTGGGGGTGAGCAAAACATTGATTTGCAGAGTTTATAGGACCAGTTACCTATACTAATAATAGAGGAATATGCAAATTGTCCAGGATGCCGTCACAGTAACAACCGAATAGAAGGCTGCATGAGGCGACCAGGCTGGCAGGGGGGTTAGTGAGGGACAACCAAATGACTGAACAGCAGGCTGCGTGGGGCGACCAGGTGGGCCGGGGGGGTTAGTGAGGGACGACCAAATGACTGAACAGCAGGCTATGTGGGGCGGGGGGTGAGGGGGCAGTAAGGGGCGATCAGACAGGCAGGTGAGCAGTTAGGAGCCAATGGTCCCGGATTTGGAGAGGGTGCAGGCTGGGCTGAGGGAACCCCCCCCACCTTTGCATGAATTTCGTGCACCCAGCCTCTAGTACGTTTTATACATGACTAGAAAGTATTGTTAGTTCCCTCACTTGCAAACTTAAAACATGTTACAACAGGTTGCAACTATCACCATCAACCTATTCACACTCCCTTAAGTATATATCTCACAATAAAAAGCACACCAGAATCAACACAGGTTGTTTGCAATACAACCCAAGAGTCATTCCATAACTTGTAGGATTGCTTGAAAAAACCACCATAAGTCTGAAATGACCAGTGTCCCAGGTTGAAGTGTACAGAAAGAAAGAAGGGGTGTGCCAAGAGTAATGCCATGCAGAAGCTCACGAGGTGTCAACATTATGAAGCCACCACAATGAAGGTACCAGTGGGTCCAAGGCTTACTTCTTAATTTTCCAGGTTCACAAGCTCAACAATCAGTATATTTAGAGATAAACAATCAGTCGGCATATTCTAACTGTACTTGTAAGAGAGCATTTAATTATCTACAAGAAATCAAAACCAGGAGAGTCAGAATGCTCTCATCCACAGGATCACCGAGTTCTCTTCAGGCTGGAAATGACACATGGAAAGCCTAATAAAACCGTAGACAGACAGCTACCACTGAGAACTTCCATGAAGAGCCAGCATCACACCAGGTTCTTAGTCTCCCACTTAATCCTCATATCCTCTCCTTTAAGTCTCACAATCACCTTAAGAAGCAGGCATTATTTGTCCCTTTATTTTTTTCCCTGCAAGTAGCTTTATTGTTTCATTTGGTCCAATGCATGGGAGAGGGCTTCAGGGAGGTTAAAAGAATGACTAGTAGTTTCAGGAAGAGGCTCAGGTAAAAGCCAGAGACACCAGGGGGATGCAGAGGGGGCCTCTGAAAGGCCTCTGGGCTCCAAAGGCTCCAGTCGTGCTTGAGGGTGAGCCTTTCGAAGAGACACTCGCCTAGCCCGGCCTGGGGGGTGGCCAGCCTGCAGAGGTGAGTCAGGTGTCGCCCATCTTCTTGATGAGTTTCACCTCCTCATCCAGGAAGCGGTTCTCCAGGAAGTCACAGAGATGAGGGTCTGCACGGGTAGAACCCAGGGCATGCAGCTCCAAAAGGGCCTGGTTCAGGTTCTTCTCCAAGGCCAGGGCAGCTTCCATGGCATCCTGAGTTTTGCCCACTCACCTTGGGAGGCTTCAGTACGTCCTGGAAGAGAATGTGGTGGCCACGCTTGTTTTGCAACGTTAAGAGATGTTCAGCGCCCTCACGCTTGTTCTCCGCCAACTCGAGGAAGAAGTGGCCCACACCCTCAAGAGCCACATCGTCAAAGTCGAAACAGTAGCCCAGAGGTGGGTGTAGGAGGCCCACAGATGCAGGTTGGCCAGGCAATTGACCGCAGCCTCCACCTCGGTGGAATAATTCTGACGAATTTAGAGCCCATGGTTGTTCGGCAATAAGGAGTTAAGGTAGAAAAAACCCGGTGTGTTGGCTGGTCCCGGAGGTGGTTCTGAAGGTGGTGACTGGATGAGACGCAGGAGTGGCCGGAGGCTGGAAGAAGGGGCGTCCCTGGGTCTGTTCCGTCCAAACACTGTCGAAGCAAGAGGCAGATCCAGGACCGCGAGGGCACTGCCTATATGTCCCATTTTATGGACAGGGAAACAGATGAGTGACCTGAAGCTACATAGCTATCAATGAGAACTGGGAGTGGAACCACAGCAGCCTGACTCTAAAGCCCACACGCGGGGATTCGCAGGTACCACACACCTTTCCTACACATAAGTCTAAAGTGTTCTGGGTGACCTTAACAGGAGCTACTAAGCCATCTACCATTAAGGGCCTATACTCACCAGGAGGATCAAACCAGTGTCCACTGTTCAATGCATCCCCTGCCCTGAACCCAGGCAAAGAACACTACCAAGTCCTCACTCTGTGGGAACCAATTTTACAGATGCCGTACACCACTCCACCATTGGGTTAGCACAGCCTTTCCTCAGAAGACATATAATTTCTTTTTAAAGGAGGGAAGCCTGATCTAACAATAAAAATGTACCAGGTAAGACCCAGATAATCACTAATGGAATATTGCTACTGGCCCCAACTTCCTAAAAATACTAGACTGGCCCTAGCTGGTTTGGCTCAATGGGTAGAGCGTCAGCCTGCAGACTGAAGGGTTCCAGGTTAGATTCCAGTCAAGGTCACATGCCTGGGTTGTGGGCTCGGTCCCCAGTGGGGTGTGTGTGTGTGTGCAGGAGGCAGCCAATCAATGATTCTCTCTCATCATTGATATTTCTATCTTTCTCTCCTTCTCCTTTCCTCTCTGAAATCAATAAAAACATATTTTAAAATAAAAATACCAGACTGGAGAATGTGAGTGAGGGGCCAACAGGTATACCGTGACAAAGCGCCAGGTATGTTCCATTTTAATCCAAGGACACAAATTAAATAAACAAAAGCTTAGATGAAATTATCATTGCCGCAAAGAACTAATATTTTGTTGTTGTTGTTAAAATAGGTGTTAGAGTCTAAGAAAAATAATTATTTTGCAGCTTAGGTCCCAAAATAAATCTGAATGATTTTCTAACTT
The DNA here is from genome assembly GCF_014108235.1 of Myotis myotis. Lineage (NCBI taxonomy): Eukaryota > Metazoa > Chordata > Mammalia > Chiroptera > Vespertilionidae > Myotis > Myotis myotis. Next base: position 7,680,265 of record NW_023416324.1, on the reverse strand, counting down.
AATAGAAGTGTCCATCAGACCCTGGTTTCAAATATCCACCAAAGCAAAACAAGTCTTAGTAACGGCACTGGTGAGGCTTTCCACCATTCGTTAACACCCAACTCAAACGTACAAAGCTCAGCCCTAGCCGGTTTGGCTCAGTGGATAGAGCGTTGGCCTGAGGACTGAAGGGTCCCAGGTTCGATTCTGGCCAAGGGCACATGCCCAGGTTGCGGGCTTGATCCCCAGTAGAGGGCATGCAGGGGGCAGCCGATGGATGATTCTCATCACTGATGTTTCTACCTCTCTCTCCTTCTCCCTTCCTCTCTGAAATCAATAAAAATATTTTTTAAAAACGTACAAAGCTCAAAATGGAAGTTTTGCCGAAACCGGTTTGGCTCAGTGGATAGAGCGTCGGCCTGCGGACTGAAGGGTCCCAGGTTCGATTCCGGTCAAGGGCATGTACCTGGGTTGTGGGCACATCCCCAGTGGGGGATGTGCAGGAGGCGGCTCGTCAATGTTTCTCTCTCATCGATGTTTCTGACTCTCTATCTCTCTCCCTTCCTCTCTGTAAAAAATCAATAAAATATATTTAAAAAAAAAAAAAAATGGAAGTTTTGACAGTTATAAGGACATACAATTCCTACAGCTATAGGTTTTAATCTGCAGAAGGGGCACGCTGCTGGTGCTCACTCCAGGAGGCACCCGAGATTGGATTCTAATCTTAACCAATATTTAACAATAAACTAATTCACACAACTCCAAGACCTTTAAGGATGATGTAAAATGGTTTCTGATCGCTGAACAGAAATCGTAACACTCTTTCTAGCATTAAGGACCACAAACTGGCCACACACCCTTGGAATCAATCGGAATGGCTTCATGACAGTATCTACCATGAATTGAAACCCCACTATATGCCAAGTGATCTATACACACTATTCCAAGTAATGGCTTGATTGGAAGATAACTTGGCAACAGTTTCCAAAAGCCTTTCAAAAGACCTGACAATTCCATAAGAATTTATCCTGAGAAAATATTTAGAAATGAAGAGAAAGCCTTAAATATATAGATATCCATGGAAATGTTACCAATAACTGCTTCTAATTTCCCCTAATTCCAATACCCAGACATAGAGAACTTGTTAAATAAATTGTAGTACATCTATATGATGGCATATCGTTTAGCCATTACAGTAATGAATTTGAAGAGTTTATAATATATAGGAAAATGCTTAGTGTTGGCTGAAGCTATTGTTTATACAGTTCAGGCCATGTTTAAAAAACACATTTTAACTATATAACGGGAAGAAAAGACTATAAAAAATACATTAAAAAGTAAACTGCAGTTATCTAAAAGTTAAGAGGTAATAATTGGGTTCTTTATGTTACAAATTTTCTATAATGACTACATAGTATTTATCAAGGGGAAAAAAATACATGAACATTACCTGCAAAACTAAACATGCCCAAACCAGCTACAATAGAAAATTTCAGTTTCCACTGGTTTAAAATAGTATTTTACAAACCACAACTCATGCTGTGTGCAGAGCTGCGCTTCCAGGATCATACAGTTGTTGCTATTATTTGGCATTTAAATGTCTTTCATTTGAGAGTCCTTACACATTTCGCACCCTCTTTACCACATGCCACCTACAGGGGTAAATTATAACAGTGTTTCAAAAATACAGACATTCAAGTGAAGCTAAGTTCGGTAACTGTTTGAAGTTTGCCCAGCCAGGTCTGCATCAAAGCATCAAACAGCCATGTCTGGCTTCCAAGCCCACACTTGTATTAAGAGATGGAACACACCCAGCTTCAGTCACATGTACAGTAGAGATGGCTTCTATTCTAAATTTGTTATCATCACGTTGTAACTACTATAATCAGACCAGAGATGTTAGAAATTAACACCTTTTCCAAGTGTTTGCTTATGCACAGTTGATGTTATTGTGAAAGACTTAATTCTAAACCAGTAATCCTCAATGCAAGGTAATATTTTAAGGATGTAGAAAGAAAACAGAAAAAATATTAGAATTTCCATTTCATTTTTATCCTCCTTTTAATTCTATTCTGTACATTATAAACAGGCACAGAAGATATTATTACTTCATGTATATGTAATTGATATTTACAGTCATCACATATGCAATATACATGCACATAACATTAGTTTGGGTATATAACTTACTTTATATCTTACATACATCACAAAGATGTATGTTTCAAAACATTTTACTCAGAGGGATACATGACTGAAAAAGTATGGAGATCAGTGGTCTGGACACAGTGACAGGACAGAATAGCCAGGAACATAAATATATATATTCCTTTTAGAAATGGAAGTGAAGGGTGAGAAAGGAGAAGGTAAATAAGAAGAACGAGGTAGAGACAATGAGAGGGAGGAAGGGAAGATGAGTAACATAGGAGAATCCTGGGAGGTACAGATGGGGGTACCTCAAGTGAGCAAGGATGAACTATTTATGGGCAAAACCATAATGATGTTTACTATTATGATTTGGTGAAAGGAAATGACTCAAGTGTCTAGGGTGGATTCCGTTCCTGCCTGATGGGCAAGCAACTGAAAGACAACCGACCACCAGACATCTTAAAATAGATAGTGTTAGGTTACAATAAGGGCGACAGAACAGACTTGAAAAACAGGAGTTGTTTACAGCTATGTAATACAGGCTTAACACAAGCTGGAGCCCAGGCTTCCATATGCTAATATGGCTTAGGAGGGAAGTAAATGCCAAATGTTGACCTAGCGAATAAGAAAGAATTTGGAGTTAGACTTGTTTAACTGGCAAGGTACTCCTAACATTCTAAGCTGGCAGAGAACAATGCCTGTTTTAACCATACAATTGTTTTTCAGCCTGACACCCTCTTTATTTAGATCTTGTCACATCTGCCTTCTCCCAAGCCCTAATAACAAAATCAACTTACACTTTTAATTTTATTTCCCCTACCCGCTGGTGATTATAACCAGGGTAATACAACAGCCCCAGGGAGAACAGTGGGGGTTTAAAACCACCTTCAAAAATATTAAGAGTTAAATTTCCCTCCCTATTTAAACTGTCCTTTCCTACTCTCCACCTGAGGGATTGGTTGACAGGACCTGGGTCCTCATAGAAGTTACAAAAAAACCCCTCTTACCAATTTCTTTGTAGCTTTTGCCAGAATGCGTATTTGGGTGACACTGTGCGCCTTGAGATAAATTCTTTTTGATATTCAGCTTTATGCCGAAGTTCTGAAGTTCACAGTGTAAAGGAACCAGACTCACTTCTGACGAAAATATTAACCCATGTGTTTATGATATCACAGAGCAGAGCAAGCTGCAGTTGGGCAATAGCGTTTTGGAACTATTTCCTAACTGCAGTAGGAAATCCAGATTTTACCTTCTGGGACCTTGGAGAACTTCTTCAATTTTCTTACTATTTTAGACTCATCAAGCCGGGATTTAACTGGTAGTGTGAAAGCCAGCGTTCCTGTCTCCAATTCTGTTTAGTGGCAGCCCCAACGCATTCTGAGGATAAACTGCTCAGCTTGTTTAAAACATGGAAGAGCAGCTGAACTCCTACCCAGCAGGGTAGGGAACTGAGACATGCCAATCACAGAGCACACAGGCCATTTTTAAAGCAAAGATCCTCATAAAGCACCGAGCTTTGGACGGGCCCAAACTCTCAATTGTGAACTGGAACAGGGATTTTGGCCTACCAGGGAAGAAACCAGACACGCAAACAGTTTGAATTCCACTAATGACTGTTTTTTTGTTTTTAAAAGAAATTTAACCAGAAACCAATGTGGGGGGGGGGGGGGCCGCGGGGGGCGGGCGGGGACGCATTTCTAAAGGCCTCAAAACAAGGCAGTGCCAGTTTCAAACTTTTTCCTTCACGGAGGAGTGCAAATTCGTATATTTAAAGGTAAATTGCGTTTCCTCAAGCAGGAACCCTCTCCAAAATGCAGATGGACAGCTACCGGGGATCCAAACTGGTATTTCTGGTTGGGGAAGCAGGATGCACGAACTCGTGCAGACCGAGGGCTTCTTCCTAGATGCACGACGACACCCCAAACCGGGGCTCTTCAAGGAGAACGGGCCGAAGAGCCGGGAGGCAGGGCGGGCCGCACGGCCGGCCACGCGCCCCTCCGGCTGCGGTGGGTGCGCCGGCGGTCGGTCCTCCACTTCCTCCCCCAGCACCGCACCCCACCCACCCCACCCACCCCGGGAGTGAGTGGGGGCAGCCACCGGCTCCAGCTCCCTCCGGATGCGGGGGCGAGCTGAGAAATGCCCATCCTGCTCCCACCCCCCCGCCATGCCTTCCCCAGCAGCAGAGGAAGGCGTGAGGCCCCCGGGAGGGAGGGCCAGCTCCGGGGGAGGCCCCGCTCGCTGCCCGGCGTACCTGGCTCTCGGCGGCGGGGATGCCCGACTCGAGCTCGCACAGCGCGCGGAAGTTGTGCAGCTCGAAGTCGGCGTCGACCTGGAGGGAAAAGGTCACCTCGGAGAGGTCCCTCCGCACGCAGTACACGGTGAGCAGCATGGCCCCGGCCTGACCCAGCTCGGTTCTGTTCGGCTCGGCCCGGACTCGGCGCAGGGCTGCGGGCGGCGGCGGGGCCTGGCTGGGGCTGCGGGAAGACAGCGCGGGCTGCGAGCTCCACCGCGAGCTCCTTCCCTCCCTCACACACGCTCAGCGACTCCCTCCCGCCCGCCCTGACGAGCGAGCACAGCCGCCGCCACCGCCTGCGCCTCCGTCTGCCGCCAGCCGGGCTGCCTCCCACCGCTGCCGCCAAGCGCGCCCGCCCCGCCGCAACGCGGCTGCCGTAAAGCCCGCCCGCCCGCCCGCTCCGCCTTCGCGACGCAGCGTAAGGGCGGGGCGGGGTTGGGCGGGGCGGGGAAGGGTGGCGGGAAGCCAGAAAAATACCGGGCGGGGCTGTGGGAGGGGAGAGGGAGGGAGAAGAGGAAAGAGAGTATTCACGGGTTGATTTAATAACTAAGTCTGCGGAGGACTCCGCAGTATCATTTATTCATCCGACAGGCATTTATTTAAGCGCGTATCATGTGGTTGCAAAGATGCGTAAGAAATACAGGTCTTTGTCCTTAAGGAACTCGGAAGCAAGTATAGGAGACTGAGATCTGAGCACAGTTCTAAAACATGTTTTCCCAAGTCAAGATTGAGGCTCAGAGGGATTAATTCACTTCCTGTCCTAATGATTTAGGGTTGAAACCAAAACCATTGCCCTGCCCGGTCCATAGACCTTTGCGACCTCTGGCCCGTCCTCCCCTCCAGCCCTTCCTACTCTCTGCTCTCCCAGCCACATGGGGATGCACTTCCTCCAAGGAAGGCTTCATTCCCCCGCCTTGTAAATAGTTTTCTCTCCTTGGGCGGTCTCTTTCCTGGCCCTGGCAGGCCCCAACAACTAGTGCAGGGCCTTTATTGGGCTTAGAATCCACGGGATAAAGTATTTGCTATTTCCATGGCCTGTTTAGGCCACATAGCTGATGAGTGACAGAGGCCAGAACATGAGTCAGAAAACCAAAACAGAAAGAGAAAGAGAAAATGGGTGCAAGATTGGCATCTCCCTATTTTCCCCCTACTCACCCATCCATGGAGTAAGGACCCCTCTTCTATTATAATGGAAGGGAAGGAGGAAACAGGATGGCATGCAAGCAGGTGGTAGGTGGGTTTGGTGACAAGTGTGGATGAAAAGGAGCCACATGCTAGCCTGACTAATCAGGGAAGGCCTGTGTAGTGGCCTTGCAAACTAAGACCTAAAGTAACCACAAAGGATGGTCTGAAATTAAAACCTTTTAATTAAAAATCAGTTTACAATGAGTAGTAAAGTCTTAGGCCAGTATCTTCGATCTTTACTGAGCCTATTGGTCTTTTGGCATCTAAGATAACATACCTGTGGAATGTCAGGATAACTTGTAGCGTCCCTTTTTTCCAGGCCCCTCAAGGGCCCAAGCTATGCGCCAGGGGCCAGGGTGCAGAGCACAAAAACTCCCTCAGTGTTATTGTTGTTAATTGTTGCCTATTATTTATCCTGTACCCACCTGTGTAAAAGAAGTGCCTATCCTTTTACTTTTTACCCAATCCCAGAGGTTTCCCCACTTTGCTTCCTCCCCCCTCCCTAATCTATCACCGATGGAGTTCATGTGACCTACTTACGTTGAGATCATGCTTCCAGGCAACTATGGACAGTTTGGATCACACACACTCACAAAAATTCTTTACAGGTTTGACTATTTCTTATGTTAACACAAGAAAATGACCAGCTGAAGACTTTTTTTTTTTTTTTCTGTAGAGGAGGAGAGAAGGTCATCTGTGGAAAATAAAGTGGAGGTAGGGGATGGGGGTGAGGGGCTTTGCTGAGGGTGGTCACAGTATGGCTGGCTGCCTCCACTCCATGCATTAGTTCTTTCTCAAGGCAAGAGCTTTCGCAGAAGTGCCCCAGTTGGCTTCTGTTTACATCTCGCTAACCAGAACTATGTCACAAAGATGCAAGAAAGGCTAGGAAAGTGAGCGTTTAGCTTTTCTCACCTCCTCAAAGGATGGGGACAGAGAAAAAGGGGTGAGAAATGAGTATTAGGTGAGACATACATAGGGCCTATTACAGCAGAGGTGTGAAATAACCATTGCCAAGTTGAAGCAAGTTCAGCAGAAAAATGATATAGGATTGCCAGCTAGTGTCAAGGATTCAGTTGGAGTTCAAATTATGGATTGATTACTTTTTCTGTTCCATTTTTTTTCTAGTAGTGCTCAGGTGCCCAGGTGTGACAGGTTTTATTTTCCAAAGATGGTCATGACAGTATCTCTCATCTTACATGATCCTTCCACAACAATATTGTGATATTCCTCCCATTAAGAGATGGGGTGTATATCCTTCCATTTGAACCATGGCAGATGGATTCTGGCATAAGTATCATTGTGTGACTTCTGAGGCTAGGTCATAAAAGCCAATATAGCTTATGCCTGGTTCTTAGGATAGGTCATAAAAGCCAATATAGCTTATGTGTATACATATATGTATACACACATATATGTATATACATATTAGTATGTATGTATGTGTGTGTGTGTATATATATATATGTATATGTATATATATATATAGATAGATAGATAGATAGATAGAACCAGGCATAAGCTAATCTATATGTGTATATGTGTGTATATATATGTGTGTGTGTATATCCTATATAATAATCCTATATAATAAAAAGGTAATATGCAAATTGACCCTAATGGTGGAATGACCAGTCACTATGACGTGCACTGGCCACCAAGGGGTAGATACTCAATGCAGGAGCTGTCTCCTGGTGGTCAGTGCACTCCCGCTGGGAGAGCTCCACTCAGCCACAAGCTGAGCTGACAGCTGCTAGCGTAGTGGCGGTAACAGAAGCCTCTCCTGCCTCTTCAGCAGTGCTAAAGATGTCCGACTGCGGCTTAGGCCAGCACCCCTAAGCCGCAGTTGGACATCCCCCGAGGGCTCCTGGTCTGCCAGAGGGATGTCTGACTGGCAGGTGGACATACCCCGAGGGGTCCCGGACTGCGAGAGGGCACAAGCTGGGCTGAGGGACCACCCTGAGTGCACAAATTTTCATGCACCAGGCCTCTAGTGTGTGTGTGTGTGTGTGTGTGTGTGTGTGTATAATTGACTTCAGAGAGGGAGGGAGAGATTGGAGATAGAAACACTGATGAGAGAGAATCATTGATTGGCTGCCTCTTGCAAGCCCCCTCCTGGGATTAAGCCCACAGCCTGGGAATGTGACCTGAACAGGAATCGAACCGTGACCTCCTGGTTCACAGGTCAATGCTCAACCACTGAGCCACACCAGCCTGGCTGCCTCATTCATTTGGAACACTTGCTCTTGGAACCCAGCAGCCATACTGTGAGGAAGCCCAAACTACCCCAGGTAGTGAGACAACATGGAGAGAACATGTGTAGATGTTCCAGGCAACAAACCACCTGAGATCAAAGCCAATTAGCAGGAAAACCCATGAAACACATAAATAAAGATACTTCCAGTTGATTTCAACACCAGCTGTTGAGTCATCTCTAACCTTTGAGTCTTCCAAGCTGATGCCCAAGACATCATGGAACCATCTCCACTCTACTCTTTTTGAATTCCTGACCCACAGGATCTGTGAGCACAAAAGAATGAGTATCTGGGGTGGCTTTTCACAAAGCAATGATAACTGGTACACTGAGTAAAGGCACAGCCAATAAACTCCTTTAAAAAAGAGAGAACTTTTTTTTATATATATATTTATTTCAGAGAGGGAGGGAGAAGGAGAAAGAGAGAAACATCAATGATGAGAGAGAATCATTGATTGGCTGCCTCCTGCACGCCCCCTACTGGGGACCAAGCTATAACCCGGGCATGTGCCCTGACTGGAAATCGAACTGTGACCTCCTGGTTCATAGGTCGATGCTCAACCACTGAGCCATGCTGGCCAGGCTAGGAACTGTTAGTATTTATTCCTATTTCATGGATAAGGAAACTGACATGTGGGGGGTTTACACTTGCCCAACTTCAAACATTTAGTCAGTGGCAGATTCTCCAAACTGGAAGAAACTTTAAGTGAAAACATCTATTTCCAGGCTTCACTAGAGCAGACATGCCCTGCTTGCACATTTTTGTGGGAATGCCTTTCATCACATAGCTGTATGGTCACTACCAGCAAAGTTTTTGCCTACCTCTAGGTTCATGCCTAATTCTTTTCTGCCATAAAGAACAAATCAGTAAACCCTCGTTGATGACAAAAACTCCTACAGTAAGAACGAAATTCCACAAACACTGAGGCACTTGTTTGATATTTGTGACCTGTTGGTTTTTGAAAAGCATGTCTATATTTGGCCTTTAATATTTTCCCTCACGATCCATTGTGGGTTGCTCAGAGAAGCCTATCTCACCTTACTGTTTCTCCCATGTCAACCGAGAGCAGACAGTGCTCCATTTTACTCTTTTCACCCTAGCACAAAAACTCTTTTCCGTTCGGTTTCCTATTTCTTAGGCCAAGATCATGTGCATATGTATAATGCAATGCCTCCTCCCTCTCCTGCTTATCTTTCCAAGCATCTGATAGCCTTTCAGCCCCACTGTATTCTAGGTCAACCCTTCCTCTTCATTTCCAATGTACCTTGTACCTACTAGGTTATCAAAACATTTCAGGTAATTATAGCTATAATTTTAAGGCCATACTGAGAAATTTGGAGCAAGAGATCATATGTACAGTAAGTTCTCATTTACCATTGTCAATAGGTTCTTGGAAACTGTGACGTCAGTGAAACAAGGTATAATGACAACAATTTAACAACCATAGGCTTACTGATATAAACAAGAGTTAGGTTCTGGGCACAACAACATCACCAAACATCATAAATAAGGACTCAAAACCCTTCAAATATTAAACATCAAAATAAGTGTGAGCTATACACATGTTTAAGAAAGATGAACAAAAACAAGGTAATTATTTCCCAATCCACTTATTTTAGTTCAGGGTTGTGGATGGCTGGATCCTACCTGGCAAGGTCCCCTTTCATTAAATATATTTTTATTGATTTCAGAGAGGAAGGGAGAGGGAGAGAGAGAGATAGAAACACCAGTGATGAGAGAGAATCATTGATCAGCTGCCTCCTGCACGCCCCACTACTGGGAACTGAGCCCAAACCCAGGCATGTGCCCTGACTAGGAATGGAACTGTGCCCTCCTGGTTCATAAGCCAGTGGTCAGCCACTGAGCTACACTGGCTGGACAAGGTTGCCTTTCCACTGCAGAGCACACACACACACACACACACACACACACACACTCACACACGCACCCACACTCACACAGATGGGAACAATTTAGACACATCAGTGCACCTCCTGTGCACATATTTGGGATATGGGAGGAAACCAGAGTATCCAGAGAAAACCCATGCAGCCATGGGGAGAACATGCAAACTCTACAGAGTGGCCCCAACTGTGGTTCAACTGTTTTTTGGTTTTTTTTATCAGCATCATAGCAAAACATTGAGGACCTGCTGTACTTTGATTAGCAGAGACAGCCCTGGGCAAAGCTACAAAATAGGCCAAAGTCTGTCCTTGGCAAGCTCAACTTTATGCTCATTCCTTGGCTCCAGAATTTTCTCTCTGCTTAGTTCTCATGTGCTCCTACTTTCTTCCCTTGCCTTTTCAAAACCTACTTGCCGGAAGCCGGTCCACCCTTGCTGCTTGACACAGTCACTGCAGGGAAGAAACATCTGCACGGCTTATGTTTCAAGGGACCTGGCGTACATGGCATATGTTTGCTCCCCCTCTTAGCGCTATGTGTTTTCAACAGGCCCACCTCCCCGAGAAAGACTGTTTCCCCAGGTTAGGGATTAACAGGACTAAGGAAGAGAATAAATCAGTAAATCCCCCTAGTGTTACAGAAACACCATGTACTACTTATGAAGAACTTGGACTAAGACTGTTGGCAATAAATTTGGGACCCACATCCCCAGGGGTCTGCCCACCAGGGAAAGCACCAAAGCCTATACCCCTGGAGACCCACCGACACAGGGCAGTCCCAGGGAAGGCAAGCAGCGGGCTGGGAGGACATAACCTTTACTGGGGAGGATAATCTCCTTCAGTCACTTCCTTGTAGCTTATCAGTAGAGCAGCGACCTTGGAATAGCTCTTGTAATGGAACACAGAGATTAACCTAGACAAGATTAAAATCAACAGAACTAGATAGAGACAGGATTTTTGGCAAAGGTCAGATAAGAAACAAGGAACTGTAGAACGTTACCCAAAACATACCATGATGTGATTATAGAGGCATGCTTATAGGATCAAATGGTGTAAATATAGATGTAGGAGAAAAAAAAGAGAACCTCGCTATGCTGATCAACTAAACGCTGCCTCCGTGTCCTTCCTTCTTCGCTGACTCCGTCCACACCTTTGGGAACCCCTGGACCTGCTGGGGCTGGACCCCAACACCTACTCTCAAGAAAAGATCTGGAGCTGAAACTCAGTATTACCTCTCTTAGGGTATTTGTATTTTAGTAAGGGATAAAGGATTAATCATCAGCTGTAGATTTCTAAGTTTAAGGGAACTTGGTGGGGAAGGTAAATTTTCCGAGAACCTTCTGGATTGACACAAGCCTATTTCACCTACTCTGTTGACACCTGAGCAGGGCTTTATGGATCTATCCTAGATAAATACCTAGTTCAATACCCACCTTAGTAGTTAAAATTTTTTTTAAAATATATTTTATTGATTTTTTACAGAGAGGAAGGGAGAGAGATAGAGAGTCAGAAACATCGATGGGAGAGAAACATCGACCAGCCGCCTCCTGCACATTCCCCACCGGGGATGTGCCCGCAACCCAGGTACATGCCCTTGACCGGAATCGAACCTGGGACCTTTCAGTCCGCAGGCCGACGCTCTATCCACTGAACCAAACCGGTTTCGGCAAATTTTTATTTTCTATTCTTTTTCTTCAAGAAACTCCTGGTTTTTCATTAAAAAACTGGAATGTCTTTCTTCATGGAATACCACATCACAACATGGAGGAATCTCAGTCCTGGTTAAAAGTATAGCGTCAACTTTTAAGATACAAAGTGGATACAAAGCATTCGGAGAGTGGGCACTGCCAATGTCAACATCATGACAATATTGTGGATTCAGTATCCTATATAATAAAACCCTAATACGCAAATTGACCGAATGGGAGAATGATCAGTCGCTATGATGCACACTGACCACCAGGGGGAATGTGCTCAACGCAGGAGCTGCCCCTGGTGGTCAGTGTGCTCCCACAGGGGGAGCACTGCTCAGCCAGAAGCTGGGCTCATGGATGGTAAGTGCAGTGGCCGTGGCAGGAGCCTCTCCCGACTCCGCAGCAGCGCTAAGGAGCAGCAAGCTGAGCGGTAAGGAGCACCGAGCAGGCAGGTGGTAAGTAGCGAGGGGCCCTGGACTGCAAGAGGGCGCCGGCCAGGCTGAGGGGTCCCCCCTTCCCCCCAGTGCATGAATTTCGTGCACCGGGCCTCTAGTGTTCAATATTAGCCACTTGGAAAAACTTCGGTACTCACCATAATGAAGAATAGAACCATAATAGGCATACACCATTTATTCATTTCTTCAACAATTAATGCCTACTGCATACCAGAGATTGTTCCAGGTACTAGTGGTGCGTCAGGGAACAAGAAAAAGTGCCTATCCACATGGAGCTTATTACATTCTAGTCAGGGTGGTAGACAACGAACATATAAAATGTGTCAGGTGTTGATAAGTGTTAAGAGAGGGGGGGGAAGCAAGTATCATCGCTAGGGAGTGCTGGGGAGGGGGGTGGGAAATTGGTGCATGCAGTGGTTGCTACTTTACACAGGTGGTCAGGGAAAGTCTGCTTTATAAGGTGATGTCTAAGCAGAGTTAATGATGTGAAGGCGTTAAGTCACGGGGACATAAGGAAAGAACATTTGGCACAGGGACCAGCAGGTGCATGCAAAGACCTAAATACGGCCCTGGCCAGTTTGGCTCAGTGGATAGAGCGTTGGCCTGCGGACTGAGGGGTTCCGGGTTCGATTCTGATCAAGGGCATGTACCTTGGTTACGAGCACATCCCCAGTGAGGGTTGTGCAGGAGGCAGCTGATTGATGTTTCTCATCTATGTTTCTAACTCTCTTCCCTCTCCCTTCCTTTCTATAAAAAAATCAATAAAAAAATATATTTAAAAATAAAAAAGACCTAAATACGAAGCATACGTACCCTGCTCAAGAAACAGCATGAAGAATAGCACTTCTGGGGATCAGTGAATGAGGAGAGTGGATAGGAGCTCATGGGACTAGATTATGTGTAAGGACATTGGCTTTTACTAAAATGGAAGCCACAGGAGGGTGTTGAGCAGAGAAGGGACATGATGTGACATGTGTGTTAAAGGTCACTTTGGCTGACTTAAGGCAAGAGTGGACTATTTAGGAGGTGATTGCAATAACCTAGGTGGAAGATCATGGGGGTTGTGACCAGGGTGGCAGTTGTGCAGTAGCGAGAAGGGATCAGATTCTGAACTCATTTTTTTTTTAATATATTTTATTGATTTTTTACAGAGAGGAAGGGAGAGATATAGAGAGTTAGAAACATTGATGGAAGAGAAACATCTATCAGTCGCCTCCTGCACATCTCCTACTGGGGATGTGCCCGCAACCCAGGTACATGCCCTTGACCAGAATCGAACCCGGGACCTTTCAGTCTGCAGGCCGACACTCTATCCACCGAGCCAAACCGGTTTTGGCTGAACTCATTTTGAAGGCAGAGTCAAGAGGACTTGCTGATGCACTGACTGTGGGGTGTGAAAGAAAGTAATCAAGGACGGCTACCAGGGTATGGGACAGTATTCCAGAGCAGGCATGGTACTTCAACTCCTCTGCTTGCTGGAAGGAAACTGATTAGAATGAAAGGATGGTATCGCCAACCACCCCTTGGCAAGTATGAAAAAAGAAAACAGGGTGGTTGAGGGTGAACCTATGAACCAGGAGGGCACAGTTCGATTCCCGGTCGGGGCACATGCCGGGGTTAGGGCTCGATCCCTAGTGTGGAGCATGCAGGAGGCAGCCAATCAGTGATTCTCTCTCATCATTGATGTTTCTATCTCTTTCCTTCTCCCTTACCCTCTGAAATGAAAAATATATATGAAAAAAGAATACTCTTAAAAAAAAAAAATCACATTCATACTGGACGTTTTCTTGGCCAGGCCTCGCAGGCCTGTGGTGGGGTAACGCTGGGACCTAGATTTCATGAACTGATATGTGGATGACCAGGCTCTGCCCCTCGCTCATGTGAAGCTGAAGTAGTCCTCTATCCTATATAATAAAAGGCTAATATGCAAATCAACCTAACAGCGGAACAACCAGTCGCTATGATGCACACTGACCACCAGGGGGCAGACACTGAATGCAGGAGCTGCCCCCTGGTGGTCAGTGCGCTCCCACAAGGGGAGCGCTGCTCAGCCAGAAGCTGGGTTCACATCTGGTGGACATCCCCTGAGGGGTCCCAGACTCCTCCGAGAGGGCGCAGGCCTGGCTGAGGGACCCCCTTAAGTGCACGAATTTCGTGCACCGGGCCTCTCGTATGCTATAGTCACAGTGGAAGTTGGACTCAAGTACTTCAGCAGGACAGCCCCCTGCCTCCCCCCGGGAAAACTGCTCTTGCCCCAGATGCAGTCTCTCTGCGAGCCAGCGCTGGATACACTGCCCGACTCAATACCCTGAACACCCCCGTTTCCACCCGTATTTGTCAGGACTCTTCCTGCCGCCCTAACGTGGGCTGGTGTTGAACCGGGAGGCAGGTTTCTCCCCGGAAACGCCCCTGCACGACCAGACTGGCCTCACGAGCGCCATATACCAGCGTTGTGCCGCTTCACTACAGCCCGCGTCGTCTCTCTCTGGCCGGCCACCCAGCTCGGGACTTCGAGCGACGGAGCAGACCCCGGCGGATTCTCCCGAAAGCTCTCCATAAACCTCCTCCACCGCCCACAACCTTGTGGAAACGCGCCTGCGCAGCCTCACGTGCCCGCAGCGCAATCTCCCAGAGGGCAGTGGCGCCTGCTCACGTGACGCTGGCTGGCCAATGCCTGGCGTCCGCGCTGTGCTCCTGGTTGCTAGGCGACCTCGGTTGCCGCTGGGGTTCTGCGGCTTGCGTTTATTCACACCCGGCTGGCATCCTCTTTCACGCTAGCGCCTGCGAGGGCTTTTATCCGCTGCGGTTTTCTCTCTGGTGGCGGCCACCACCCCTCTGCGCCTCCCAGGCTTGAACCCGGGCGACCCGGCATCCGCGGGCTCTTGATGCTCCGGGACCAACTTGGCGGCTAGGATGCCGCAGGGCCGCTTGGTTAGGTCCGGTCCGCTCACGGGCTCCCTGCCTTGGTCTGGTAGCTGGAGAACCGGCTCAGACTGTACAGTGGGCCCGAGGTGTGACCGAGGCAGTGCTGGGCCAAGAAACTAGTGCCTGGTCGAAGGCCCAGACCTGGCTGCCTGCAGCTTCCCGCGGCTTGCGTCAAGGTTCAGGCTTTGGCCAGAGAAGGGAAATAAATGGTCAGTAGGGACTCCGTCTGCTTCTTTCCTGAAACGATTGTCTTGAATAGTTGTAGACTGAAGGATAACAGATTTCTATTTTTAAAAAATGCTATTTCCAGAAGTGAAGAGTCAAATTTTTATGTATTTGACTTTTTTTTTAAATAAAAATGATCTTGTTTTTGAAATATCTAGTAACAGTGGCAGTCTTTTTTTGCTGCTCAGTATTTTCAATTCAGAAATACTTGTGCTTGGGATTTGTATGTAACTCACAGTTTATTAGAAAGTTTGCTATTTAAGCCAGGCTGGTGTGGCTCAGTGGTTGAGCATCGACCCATGAACCCAGAAGGTCACAGTTCGATTCCTGGTCAGGGGACATGACCAGGCTGCAGGCTCAATCCCCAGTAGAGAGTATGCAAAAGGAAGCTGATCAATGATTCTATCTCATCATTGATGTTTCTATCACTTTCACTCTCCCTTCCTCTCTCTGAAATCAATTATAAAAAAACCCAACAGTTTGATGTTCCATGTGTACCTACCTACCTTATATTTGGATTGGATTTCACATTTCATTCTAATCATAAACTTGTGAAATAAGGTGGACAGGTTTCACTACCCTATTTGTCATGCATAAGGAAACCCGATCAGAGAAATTATTTCCCAGACATCAGTGCTTCTCAATCTCGAATGTGTATAGCAACCACTTGGGGATCTTGTTAAAATGTGTGTTATGAATCTTTAGGTCTGAGGGCCTGAGGGTTTCTGCATGTCTAACAAGCTCCCAGGTGCAGATGATGCTGTTGGCCTCATGCACGCACTGAATAGTAACAGCCCCATGTAACTGTTATTCCTCGTTAATGGCACAGCTGCCTCCTTTTGGTCTCTAACTTTATGCGCAAACAGCAATTTCTTAACATCTGTAAACTTTTAGTTACATGTGAAGGGGAAGTCATAGGATGGAAATTGTTGTTTTTATCTCTCAAAGTTCAATTATAATCTTTTCTTTTAATATCCCCATGACTCTACTTATCATTTGGAACATATGGAATATAGTGAAAATAACAGTTTTAATATCTTTGCTGCTTATTCTAACACTTGCATCACATCTGGGGCAGCTTTTACTGTTTGATTTCGCTGCTCATTATAGGCCACATTTTCCCGTCTCTCTGCATGCCTGGCAGTTTTCGATTGGATGCCAGATATTGTGAACTTGAACTTGTGCAGTGTTGGATATTTTGTGTTCCTGTACGTCTTGAGCCTTGCTCAGGGGGTGCAGTTGCTTTGATTCCTTTGGGTCTTGATTTTGAAATTTGTTAGACAGGACCGATCAGTGCCAACCCTAGGGCCAGTTATTGTCCCTGAGGCAAGATCTTCATGAGTACTCTTCCCAGGGCTCCGTAAATGATGAGTTTTTCTACTCGGGCAGTGGAAATAGGCACTAACCCTAGCCCAGTGTGTGCATCAAGCACCTTTCCCTCTTATCCTTTTGAGTGGTTCTTTCTGCAGCCTTGGGTAGTTTTCTCACGTGTGCTAAGCAGTACTTTTCTGAATACTGGAAGAGGACCCTCTACCCGTCTCCGGGGCTCGCTCCCTGTAAAATTCTCTCCTCTCTGGGACTCTCCCTGCCTTGGTCTCCTTGGCCTCTCAGCACTGTCTCCCCAAATCAGGGACCCCGCTGAGGTCGGCCTCAGTTTGTCTCCCCTGCCCTGTAGCCTGGAAACTCGAGGCAGTGAAGCTGGGCAGTGCCAGGGCTCACCTCATTTGTGTTCCTTTTCTCGAGGATTACTGCCATTGGTGGCTTGATGGCCACTGTGTTGAAACCTCATTGTTTCATATATTTTTCTGTCCCTCTTTTGGCTGTTTTAGGTGGGAAAGTAAATCTGGCCCCTGGATCTCTCTCCTGACTTCTAGAAGTGGACGTCCAAATACCATTCCAATCTGGACCACTTACCCCTCCGAACCATTGACTATGGAAACTCTTGTTAGGTTGCACACTATCAGACTCAGCATTTGAAATTTACTTTATTCCAGGAGAAGACAGCTATTACCTTGTCTTCCT
This sequence comes from Myotis myotis, assembly GCF_014108235.1. Classification (NCBI taxonomy): domain Eukaryota; kingdom Metazoa; phylum Chordata; class Mammalia; order Chiroptera; family Vespertilionidae; genus Myotis; species Myotis myotis. The sequence continues at coordinate 7,663,186 of NW_023416324.1, read as the reverse complement.
ATCACCGCAGAGTGAACCAATAGCCTGGCACTTGGCTGACACCCAGGGAAGCTGGAGGGGGTAAAGAAACTATTTTGAGCAAACAGCTGTCGAACAGCGTATGGTGTTTTCTTCCAACATTTGTTGATGGGCTGTTGCAGTTTTCTTCTTGTCTGTCAGCAGGAAATGAAAGCTGGGCAAAATGGA